>NC_061888.1:8912644-10257334 GCF_905147765.1 Vanessa atalanta | reverse complement strand
CGATTTTGAGCATTCGCCTGCAATCGAGTCATTTGTTTTTTTACAATTTGATTCTTGATCTTTTCTCTCACTGATTATACAAATTATATCAACTAATGCGCAGTTCATCTAACTCCTTTATGTAATGCTCGAATTTGAACTGTTACAATACGGGCGAATGCTCTCGGGTAGGAACCGCCCTTAAACAATACGCTCTATGCAAATTCACCTAGACTTTGTATAGAAACAGTATGTATATTAAGTAATTTTATTTAACGGTACTACAAACTTTTCTTAGTAATTATTCTATACGAACTTTATAGAGCAGAATAACTCAATTTATTAACGGTCACAGTGTAATATGCAAATCACTGACTAAGAGCTTAAACTTTTCAAACGTATCTTTTGCATATTTTTCTAGACCTCAATCTGAAATAGGTCGTTACGTCGACGCTTCGTCTGTCTAAATCAAGTGTAATAAATATGTAACAACTTTAAAATTTATATTTTTTATACCTACCATGAGCGAGGGTCGATCTTGATGGTAATCATTTTCGATGATTATGATAAACATTATCTAGGATGCAAAGAGATTACAGATTAAAGATTAAGGATATTTAGAATACTTAAAAAAATGAGATACATAGATTTGAGACTGGCTGATTTTTAATATTTTTCATTAATTTAGCTTTTATGTTAATAAAGTGTAATTATTCGTATCAAAATTATATCAGTAGAATTTAGAATTTAATATATATAAAAAAATTATAATATATATAGAAAACGTTGTATCCAGTGTCCCATATAATTAAATAGTTTTCCGTTCATAAATGAATTTATTAATTTACAACGAACTATTCTAAACCAGTTTCAACCAGTTGGAAGCACTTTAAACCGACTCAAACCGGAATAATTGTAACTAAGTACATGTTAATGGTCTCGAAGTCTATAAAATGAAATTATTGTTCGGTTTTATAATCCAATGATATTTGATCAAATTGTTAGTACTTAATATTGGCATAGCGACAATAGCGGAAGTTCGATTTATGGCGGTTGAATATTCCCAAACTAATTTTGAAGGTCAAAGTTAAACTATGAAATGCAAATAACAGTAAGTTTGCTTGAAATTGATGTTGAATCAAATCTACGAAGCCGATAGCATTTTCTCAGTCTAGAAATTGTTGGAAGTCAACGGATGAAATGGTAAGTGGATTTTGATTTTGTAGATATTTACTACCACTAGCGGCAGCCTTGAATTTTGCTACAGTTTAAAAATACTCCATTTGTTTTAAAGTTACATTTTGTGTTATTGCGAAAAAGGGGATTTTGAAAAATATTCTTCGCGTTTGATAAACTCAATCAAAAGGGTTTATCCGACGCCAAAAGAATTAGGAGTGGAAAGTTAAAAAAATGAAATAGAAAATATCCCAAGCCGTGATGGCTTCGAAATCACTGCAAAAAATCAACCCGCAATCCGCTCGGAATGTGACGGTTCTAAAATTGAATTTCCAATTAAGTGAAGGTTGGAACCGACCCTGGATCAAGGCATCTGGGGACACATTTTCATATTGTTTTATTTATGTACCGTGAAACTTTCGTACTGAACTTTTCACCTAAACCGAAAAAAAGTATTTTTAAACTGTGTAAAATTTATGCCAAATACTGCTAACATCTAAAGTTATAATAAATTTTCGGCATAACATAAATAAACTTAAAATTACAAAGTTAAAAGAGAGGCTGACTTTGATAACACTAATTTCTTTTTTAGATTTTTCTACATTAAAGTTTGCAAAGACCGAATATATTAAAGAAATGCCTATTGCTAATATTGAGACTATATCATAATTTATAAATGATTTAGTATTAAAGTTAAAGACTTTAAGTAACCATGAAACTGCAATTACCATATTTTATACATTAGTAAATTTATATGCCACGTAAGTCCGAAATTGTAGATCAGCTACATTTGAAGTTACCCTACATATTTCATCGAATTCAAATTTTACACAGAAAATATACCCTGACAAAGAAATTTAAATCGAATGATCCTTAAAATAAGGTTGCTATTAAAAAAAAACTCACTGGGATCGTGAGAAACTTCCTACGATCCGAATTTCCGAACGCCTCCAGTCGCTCGGCCATTTCCGTCACGCGTAATGGCGGCGTCGCGGAAATGGCGCGATGACAGAGCCCGGAAACTTATCCCCGTGTGACTCGCATGACACGTTTCTCGGGCCAGCGTCAATTTTAAAATTGGAATCGTGTTTGATTAGAATAAGTGCTCTGTTTCATTCCGAATGCCCGATTGAAAAACCCTTTCGGCCGAAATGGAAATGCATTTTGTCGAAAGAAAAACAATATTGGAATGTTTCCAAATTTTTTGTAGCTAGCGCGGAAATGCATCGCATCCCACCTGTTTTGTGTTATAAATTGTTGCATCCACAATGGAATACCTTTTCATGAATTGTAAGAGATATTCGGGCTGGCAACAAAAGGGAATGAGATACCGGCTGCTTCAAACTGGTTATATGCTGTCACGACGTTACAAATCTGACAAAGAACATCGCTATAAAATTGGAAAATAGAATACAAATTGCCCTACTGCGGAGGAGTTGTGTCAATTTCTCATTTCAGACAAAATATTTGCACGATTTGTGAACGGAATTTTAAGCTATTTTCATTCATCATATTTTAAAATGTTTAACTTGCTTGGTTTTTAAGCCATAATTAGCTTTAATATTCGAATAAAAATCACCTTAATCTCAAATTTAAATTTAGCTCGGAATTCGATATTCATATATGCACATTAAGGGGAAAATCTAGTAAAACTTTATGGAATCGAATAAATCCTCTTCAAATCCAATCATACACTAAAAAAGAAAATTAAACTAAACGATTCACATAAAACGAACTGCACGAAGACTTAGAACTTGGTAAACTAAAATCCAGTGGGTCACGATGGAAATATATTTCCACAGATAAAAAAGACATTAGTCGGGATCGCTCTTTATCGGGATAGGGATAAGGGGAACGGAACGCCTCATTACCGGGACGGGTCAAGCGAGGTGAGATCTTTTAGCACTCCATTCATATCTAGAATTAGATTTTTAGCATTTAAATTGACTTAAAAATAAATATATTTTTCTATTCCGGACCTAAATTTTTTAGATCATTACTTTTTTATAACTTCTAATTTAAAAAATACAAAATTGTCGGTCTCTGAACTGAATGTGAATAAATATATTACTTCTTACTATATATAATATAATCTAAAGAGAATAGACATGACGCTACTTATGAACGCCATCATTCCCTATAAATCAATTAACAATATCTAGGTACTCGAAACTAATATCTATAGTATATAAAGGGTTTGATGTAGATCTAACCTGTTTCTGGAAAGGAAGCCAGCGTCCTCATATTTTATATTAAATATTGCTAAATCAATTATTTGGAAATCGAATCGCAAATAAAAAATTTATTCAAGATTTGAAAAAAATATCTCTTTAGCAGCAAGTGGATATCTACCAAATAAATATACTCAATAAAACTTTGACAAAAAATAGCAGACGAAGGTACTAAACTACGTCTTTTCAAACTTATATATAAACAACTTGCGTCCTTACATAAGTGAGCACGTTGCGTTGAAAACGATTGCGCGTTAGAATACGTTTAAGCCCTTAATCTACAAAGCGATATGACCACAACAAACAAATATCTCCGTCACTTGGCCGCGCAGATGTAAACATAGCTTTACAAACAATTTCTCACAGTCGCCTACGCTTCGCAAACGCTTGTGTTCCATCCTTTAATATGAGAATCTTCTAGCATTTTATACGGGGCTACTCTGTAAAACTTCATCTTATCTAACTCGTAAAATGCTACAAGCCGACTTACCTCTAGTGATATGCTTACTCAATTCGTGTATTCCTTAATCGATAGGTGTACGAGAATCGGCAGTAAATATTTAAGGACAAGTGACGTTTACGCACATTTCGTTACACGAGAGATTAAAAAATATGACGGAGAAAAAAAAGAGAAAGTTATACTCATATTTAAGAAGCATCACTTTCATCACGTGCACAAGCTATTTTCTTAAAAATGCTTGGTTTTTGTTTTTGCTGAGATTTGATGAGAACTCCAGCACCGGTAATATTTTTTTGTTATAATATCCAATGAAGCATATTAGTTTCTGATATTCCGCGATCGTGTTCGTGATGAATTTGTTCTATCAGAATGCCTCCTTTGTTATGTTTAGACTTTAAATGAAATTACGAAGAAAGACATTTTGTTCCTCGTAAACATATGCGCCACACGTACTCTTCTGATTTACATATTTGATGAGTTATTCCATTATTTGCTTTGATGACGTAAACATTTTCATGGATTTTATAACTGAATTATGTTACGTGTCAAATATGTAATTACTTGAAGTTGACTCATTACAAAATAAACGAAATATAGTGCAGCTGTAGACACTACTACAGTTCAAAAGGTCATATGTGAAAATTGTCATTGTTACAGAAAACAATAAAACTAGATTTACTTATGAACTTTTATTAGAATTAAATTCGTATTATTAAAGTGTTGTTTCCGTGGTGACTTAATAGATAAGGTTATATTTAATTTGCATGTGGATACATGTCAATTAAACCATCACACTTATTTGGTGGTAGGGGTTTGTGCAAGCCCGTCTGGGTAGGTACCACCTATTAATCGTATATTCTACCATCGTGCAGTGATACTTAGTATGAGTGTCTGGCTGGTTCGTTACTGTAGACTCTGTATTCTGAAACAGTCGTAGCTATAGATTCAATTTAGTTCGTTAACATAACGATTTAAGAGCACTTTTAAGAGCCTACTTAAAAAAGAATATTTTGATTTAAAATTTTTAATCGACTTCATAATGAAAGGTAATACTCCTTTGGGCGCGTTATGAAAGGCACTATATACCTATAACAAAAAAAAAGCACTCGAAATAGACATTTTAATGCCCAATCGCATTTTACAATGTTTATTTTATAACAATATTCAATTGTGGATTTTTAAATTGGTGATTCAGTGTGTGAGTGTGAATTTATAGCAGGGCTGAGAAAAGAAGAAATTAAATTAATCATAATAATTATAATTTTTATATACATTAGCAGCCTGTAAATTTCCGGAGCATGAGGAGAAGGTTTGGAGCATATTTCACCACGCTGCTCCAATGCGGTTTGGTGGAATACACATGTGGCAGAATTTCGTTGAAATTAGACACATGCAAGTTTCCTCACGATGTTTTCTTTCACCGCCGAGCACGAGATGAATTATAAACACAAATTAAGCACATGAAAATTCAGTGGTGCCTGCCTGGGTTTGAACCCGAAATCATCGGTTAAGATGCACGCGTTCTAACCACTGGGCCATCTCGGCTCAATTATAATTATTTTGTTATAATTCATTATTATTAAGTCCTTATTTTTGTAAATATTTAATTAAAGCGTTCGTTTAAAATTTAAATATTTTCTTAATGCGTTTCTTTAGACGTGTGGAAATAATATATATACATATAGATATTATATATATATAAAGAAGCGTAAAGAACAATGTTATTGATTCTTGGCAACGTGAAATTCCAAAGTGTTGGTTTCATTAAGTTCACACGACGAGACGCTCCTGTAAAATGTTGATTCAAGAATATTTGTTAGAGGTTAAAGTCAAAAATTCAAGGTAAATGTCAAGGCCGAGTACTTTTTAAAATATGGAAGCTTTACACGCACATATTCGAATTCGAAATTCGAATGTGTGAAAACCGTTCCCTTTAAAACAGTTGCACATAATTTTTTTTTTTTTAGAACCATTACCATTTTTGGTGTACCTAAATACGGTATAAGTAATAAAGGTCCAACTCTAGATATTAGATTCAAGGTCCATGACATCGAAATTGTTTATAATTAATATAAAATGCATCACAAGAAACACATATTTATTCCTTCAAAGACTAAATAATATAAAATTTTACCAAAAAAAAAAAATAGTTTAAATTTTGTTTCTCACGTTTAAATGACAAGTAATAGATTTTTCTAAATTTATACTAATATTATAAGTGTTAAAGTAACTTTGTCTAACTGTCCGTCCGTTGCTCTTTCATGGCCAAACCACTGTATCAAGCAAGTTTAATGTCCAAGGAAGGACACCTGATAACCAACCCGTAAAACGTGAGCAAACCCGGAGGCGATAACTAGTCCGTTCATTTAAACTAATATCAAATATAGAAATATAATATAGCCGAATTAAGAACCTCCTTCCTTTTTTTAAGTAGTTTCAAAGTATCTTGCTATCCTAGTTCAAATAAAATGAGTTCATTTTATTATACAATAAATATAAAAACAAACGCATAAAATGGAAGTACGGATGAGAAATTTCTACCGCAAGTATTTCCTTGAATAGAGCGGTAATGGAAATTGTTTGAAATTGTTAGCGATGTTGAAAAATCGCGCATCTCTTAAGAAATATCGTAGCGTGCCGTAGTAGTGTGTGTGAGTGCCGTGGAATACATCAATTGTAGTAATTGAACGTCTAACGTATTGGCTTTGAATATTTAAACATATTTTCATCTTGTTTATTTCTTGAAAATAAAATTGTTTCTCTTCGTACATATGATAAATAAGCGCATAGGTAAGCAAATTGAAAGATTTATAGTAAGATACATATCGTAATTTTTTTTTTAATCAGATTTAAAGTGAAAACTTTAAGCCTTATTTCCCAAAAGTAAAATATTGGCGCTTCAGCCTTTCTTCCTTTCCAATGATTATATATTTATTACCTACTCTCCTTTTAAGAAGAATGCTTGTAAAATCCCTCCACGCTAATCGAATGCGAAATACACGTGAGTCAGAATTTCACCTGACACGTGCAGCTATCCTAACGCCTTATTGACTTGATTTGAACCTGCAACCTTCACTTCAGATCCATCCGTATTATCTACTGGATCATCTCAGTTCCGTTTTTTGGAAAAAAGTAAAATCGTCGCATCGTACTCGATTAATTTAACGCAAGTTACTTTTTAGTTTAGGTACAATGGGTCGCCTCGCGGTAATTGGTCCCCACTGCCCATAGATATTAAAGTAAGGAAGTTTGACTATTCTTTTCTATCTCTAATGCACCACCGACCATAGAAACTGAGATGTTATGTCTCTTGCGCCTGTAGTTAGCTCACTCATCCTTCAAACCGGAACACAACAATACTGAGTATTGATTTTTGGCATTAGAATACGAGATGAGTGGGTAGTACATACCCAGAGAGGTTTGCACAAAGACCTACCACTAAGTAAAGCGTTCAAGCGTTCAATTTCAGCGAAATGACACTTATGTTGTTTAAGATATTTATAAAAATTAAAATGATTTTTGTAACAATAATAAATAAATAAATAAATATTGGACAACATCACATACATTACTCTGATCCCAATGTAAGTAGCTAAAGCACTTGTGTTATGGAAATCAGAAGTAACGACGGTACCACAGACACCCAGACCCAAGACAACATAGAAAACTAATGAACTTTTTCTACATCGACTCGGCCGGGAATCGAACCCGGGACCTCAGAGTGGCGTACCCATGAAAACCGGTGTACACACTACTCGACCACGGAGGTCGTCAAATATATATTTATGAACTGTTTCAATACATAAAATCATTTCGGCTAGTAATTTAGCTTTTCATATTATATAACATCATAAACATACTGGAAGAAAATAATATTTCCACGCGAATGAAGCCACGATCTAAACCTAGCATATGTGGTCAAGTTTCACAAAGGCCTACCGACAAGTATATCATGTAACTTTAAAAAAAAAACGTTCCTGACGTAGGTTCAATTGTGAATTTTCATTTCGGCACATAGAATTACACCACAAAGAATCGCTCCTAAGGATAGACTCAAATATAACTTTCTTCCCGCGTAGCTGAATATTCAACGGTGGTGTGGAGAGAGGGGTATTGTCAACAGTTTGTGTGTTTAGTGCCTTTATTGTGTTTCAGTGTTGGCAGCAATTGCATGTTTTATAAGAAGAATGTGCACTATGCTTTATGAATAAAACACTCGACTCTTGTAAAGTTCCAGAACATAAATTAGCATACCGTATCTGGTTTATAATTATAGAATAATTTTCGAATTAAAAAAGAGGTTATATTTATTAAGATAAAAAGTATATTTAAAAGACGATAACGGTTCTAACCCAGGCAAGCACAACTGAATTATCATATGCGTAAGTTTGTAATTCCTCGGCGGTGAAGGAAAAAAATTAAAAAAACCTGCATATGAAACCATCCATCAACACAAATATAAGCTGCGTGGTGGAATACGCTTCAAGCTTTCAAGCCTTAAGAGAAAAGGAGGCATTTGTTTAAATATGAAAATTAAAATATATTTTATTCGCGTAGGATTTTACGAACACTTTTGAATCGTCGTTTAACAAACTATTTAAAGTAAGGATACCACCGGTTCGGAATGTAGATTCTACCGAGAAGAAACGGCAAGAAACTCAGTAGTTACTCTTTTTCAATATTTAAGAATACAGTCATCTTAGTTAAATACAATTATATATGTATGTCTGTGTCTCCTGCCTTGAAGTCAACAAGCATTAACTCCACGCTTTTTTATCATCTATATAATCTTGTATCAAATAATATGCCTTCTTTACCAATTTTTTACAAATGACTTGAATCTATGAAACGGCAAAGTTAAAAATTTCTGTTAAATATAGGCTGTTACCCATTTTAAATTAGATTTTATACGTATTTGTGCCCTGAATGTTGAAAATTTAATTAAAATCGTCGAACGATTATGCAAAATTAAAAATATCGATAATTTTCCAAAATAACATTTAAACTACCAATAATTCAAGCGAATATCTATCAAGTGAATCCATTCGTTCATTCGATTCCGATATTTCTGTCAGTTTTCGAAACTGAAACGAAGTCCTCTTGCAAAGGTTTTTCGTGTACAATTTTACAAAATCAATTTCGACAATCGCGTTAACATGTCATTCGCGAGAAATGTAATTGTGTGAGTATTTCGTTCGCTGTTTTTTTTTTGTGAGCCCATACGAATTAATGGGTGCGTTTTTACTGACTGAAGTCATTACTGATGTAAATTATCAACGTAAATAAGTCTTCAATGTACAAACATTGTTTATTAAATAATAGTTTTTATAACTAGTACTACTGGAGTGTAAAGTTATTTAAATTTGTAGAAAGGATTTTTTGGTCACGAGCTCGACTATAGCTATAAAAAAATAATGAAAATCAGTGAACACGCGTAGGAGAAAAAGGTACAGCAGTGTTCTTGTAAGAATGAACTGATACGCCATTTTGGTACGTGTATCCTGTAATTGTATAATTATTATAGTTAATGTCACATACCATATTGTGACATTTCACACTCGTGTACTTTTCTTGTTACAGAATAGCTCCACTAAACTGTTTCTACTTTAACCTTTATCTATTTATATGTACATAGGTATGCTAATGAGGATGATATTTTCTATATCATAATCAGAAGCATTAATAGTGTATAATATTACAGGTATAATTCAGAATAATGTGATTATTTCATATAAAGATTATACAGCATTTTTTTTATTTATTACTGTTCGAAATAATATTCTAGAATTTAAACCAATTGCTAGTAAATATCAACATTGTCCATTGACAATGGCTCTATAAGGAATATTAACCATACTTTACATCATCAACGCGCCTAGTATGGGCACTCAGGCGTTACAAAGAGATTAAAATGTATTTATCCCGTTTGCTCTAGTCGCCTGCATATATGTTTGTAGATCCCAAGGTTCTGGGTTAAAATTCTTCTAAAAATCCCTCAATAATGGTATTTTGTTTGGCAGTATTTATACTCCGTTACCTCAGAAGTCACGTCAAATGTCATGCTGGAATTCCATCCCAACGAATTATGTTTAAGAGGCTAAGCACAACAAGGCCAGAATCCAAGCAATTTTATAGAGATCTCCCCTTTCCATCAAAAAAAATTGTAATAGACCTTCTGAGATACATGGGCTTTTTCACACATGTTAAGACGGGCCCGCAGTAATAATAATTTACTGTATATGTTAAAAAATCTTATTAATTTCAGTAAATGTTAAACATAAAAGAATGTACATTGTTTAACCTAACAATACAATAATTTATTGTAGAAAAATCAACAAAAACATCTGCCGTATTTGTATTTGACTAAGCAAAAATCCGTGACTGCGGAAAAATAACTGACCTCGGTAAATTTCCGCCATAAGCTTTAGCTTGGCTAGCTTAATTAAAAATCCGCCTATATATAAAAAATGCAATATTGCGTCATACGTATAACTTCGTATTCTACACCGATAACACCGAAGATGCGTTGGGGGCACTGACCCCTTGGGCTATTGTCGTACCCAGTTCTTATACAAGTGATAAGCTTAAATAGAGGAATAAATAGGAATATTAGTTCTTCCTTGAGCCGAGATGGCCCAGTGGTTAGAACGCGTGCATCTTAACCGATGATTTCGGGTTAAAACCCAGGCAGGCACCACTGAATTTCATGTGCTTAATTTTTCTTTATAATTCATCTCGTCCTCGGCGGTGAAGGAAAACTTCGTGAGGAAACCTGCATGTGTCTAATTTCAACGAAATTCTGCCATGTGTATTCCACCAACCCGCATTGGAGCAGCGTAGTGGAATATGCTCAAAACCTTCTCCTCAAAGGGAGGGGAGGCCTTAACCCAGCAGTGGGAAATTTACAGGCTGCTAATATAATGTAAAAAATGTTCTTGTTTAATTAATTTTGGGATATTTCTTTAACATTAAACAGCAACTAACATTTTTAAAAAAAATCGTAATTTTACCAATACCTGACATGGTAGATAGGATGTAACAAGACTGTTTGTGTAATCCTGTATCGACTTATAGAAAATATCGTGCACGAAAAATATAAGTTTTCGTATTAGCTTACAAATTGGATTCACAATTCGGAATAGAAGATGGTTTACAAAATGAATATTCCAAGAAAGGAACAAAGATCGTACCTCGATGACTTCTCGTTATTATTCGTATTCGTATGTACTGAAATATTTGTGTCAATATTATATTGGAATAGTTATTAGCAATATATTTACTTTTAATATATATTTGATCATTATTGAGATGCTTATGAGGAATATTACCAAGGACTAGCCGGGTATTCGATAGGAAGACCCTCCGTTTTGGTAATCTGTATGGCCTTAGACCCATTAACATTAAATATAATTAAAAAATTACGAACAGCCTTTCATTTTTTCAACCTTAATTTCAACCCCAATCTTAATATAATTATATTAAGTTTTTTTTTTTCAGTAACATAAGTGACATAACCAAGTAACATATTTTTAAGTTATATATGAAGAACTTTTATTGAAATTTTTATCCCCTCTTTTGCTCTTTTAGGAAATTAATTTCTAACAGCCTTTTACTTATAAAGAGAAGACCGAACACCGATATCCATATTTCGCAATTTCAAAAATGACGAACATCCTTACAGATGAATCAATGACCAAAAAGATTTATCAACCGTTAATGATTTGAAGAGAACTCATTGACAGAAGAATAAAAACCGATTTTTATATTTCTAACATCAAATAGGACAAATTTAATTTAGGAAATGAATATCATCATAAAGGTCGTAGGTTCTTATCAAAGTAAATACTACAAATATTTTGTGTTTTTGTTTTCATAATTGTTTAATACCATTACATTCAATTCGACTCTATATATAATTAATTTAAATAATAATAATAAAAAAAAATGTGAATATTTTTTTTTCATGCTCTCAATTTAAATAAAAAAAGCTCTTGTATACGCGAATACGATTTTATCGTATAAATAATATTAAATTAATATTTGATTATTTATATTGAGTTTAACCTTAGAGGCGTTTTATGAAAAATATTTTTGAAATTTGTTTTAATAATAATAATAATATCTCTATTGAAAATGGGAACGGGAATGGAGACAATAGGCTGAAGATGTTCTTAAGTAATCTGTATGTACCTACGTAACGATATTTACGTGTAATTATTATGCCTCGTTTGAAATGAACTCGTGATACATTTATTATTACATTATATGCATACAAGCAAATATCTAGAAGATATACATACATTATGACCAAATTTTTTATTTTTGATATGCTTCATATTAGCCTCATTTGAAACTAACAAAGGTAGTACGTTAACAAAACTAGGAAGACAATATTAACCTACTTTAAAGTAGTATTAATTTAAAACTTTACAAATGTATGCTATTTACAAATGTACGATATTTGGTACTATTTTTATGAGCAATGGCTAATGTTGTATCACGACTGTCACGTAGGATACGATACGAAAAAGATTGACCGGTGCGGTTGAGAACATAAAATCAATAACATATCAATGGAAATTCATTTGTTCAATCTTAACAAAGAAATATCCAATATACGAAATATAAAAATTATTTTTATAAAAAAGTTCCAATAAAATAAAAAAAATATCTGAGGAAAAAACATTATATCTTGCTAATATTAATTGATAATGTAAGCATTGACAACTACTGAGGATTTCTAGTCTGAAAAACCCAATCGCATTTTTATTTGCTTGTATATAGGCTTGTATTCAGGACCTCAGGATATTTTCCCATTTTTGTACCCACTAAGCCAACGAGGCAGCCACGCAACAATAATAAGTGGAAAGCAATCAGCCAAGTAACACCCCATAAATAACTTTTATAGTTAACATCTAAGTCGCAACGTCTGTTTGTCGTGTTGTTCAACGTGTGCCGCGTGTGAACATTTCTTAGAAATCGTTAATCCGCTTCGTGTTAACAATGGTAAAATGTCAATGTCAGGCTGTCAAGGTGAATTTAACGTTTCAAATAACAAACATGCGATAAAATACGTCGATATTCCTGTTATTCTGTTCGAACACTTGCGAGAAAGAAGTAACGACTGTAATTGGAAAGTACTGACCTATTTGTTCCGTAAGAGACATATTATTTGTAAGATTTATCGAGAATTAACGAAGGAAAATTTTCAGTTAAAACGATGGACGATAGACGTAGAAGAAAATGTCATACGTTTTTTACTGTAAGTTCGTGTAATATTAATTATCTGTGCTGCAAAGCTGGGTAAAGGGCTCTTCCCGCTCTTGACACGTGCATCTATTTCCTGATAAATTAATTCTAATCATACATTAAAAGCCTGTAAATATCTGCTGGGCTAAGGCCTCCTCTCCCTTTGAGAAGAAGGTCTTGGAGCATATTCCACCACGCTGCTCCAATGCGGGTTTTTGGAATACACATAGCAGAATTTCGTTGAAATTAGACACATGCAGTTTTCCTCACGATGTTTTCCTTCACCGTCGAGCACGAGATGAATTATAAACACAAATTAAGCACATGAAAATTCAGTGGTGCTTGCCTGGGTTAGAACTCGAAATCATCGGTTAATTCTAATCATAACTAATGTTATAAATGTAAAAGTGAGTATGTTACTCTTTCACAGCTAAAAGTAACTAGTAAAACGATCATCATGATATTTTTAAAAAAACGTTTAGGAAAGGATATAGGACACTTATTACCAGACACTCAGCCCCCACACTCAGTTAGAACTCGCAATATTAATTTTTATAGTATAGCAACTACTTCATCACAAAGAAATTACAAACATAACTATTTACTCTTCCAATTAATCTAAAAGCTAGAAATGAGGTTGACAATAGCCAGGATCGGACCTGCGGTTTTACATCGCAAAGTCCTTAAAACATTACGCTATTGACGCTTCAATTAAGATTCACGTTTTTTAACAACCGTGCCATCTAAGCTACATACGTATATATACATATATAAATGAAATATAATTCCCACTTATAGAGAATTGAGAATAATTTCTAATGCTTGTGTTATTTTGCGAAATTGTTACGTAACGTAATATGCTCTGATGAAAACTCGAGCTTACTGGGACGCTTGTTTTCAATTTAGCTGAAATAGAATATAATCTGCAGCATACCATACTCTTAGAGACAATCATCGCAGTACGTGAGGACGGAAAATATAAACTACTTACTTGTTTGCTATTCCTATCCAATACGAGTCTTGTGTAATCACTTGCCCGCTATATATGTATATACTTTAAAATTAAATGAGTAATGACAGTTAGATAGAGACGATATGCCCAATCGATAGAATATGTGCATCATAAGAAGACGGGTGCGGACCCAGGTAGGAATCAATGAGTTTTCGTTGTGTATATTCATATCGTGCTCAGTGGTGAAGGAGTGCATTGTGGGGACGTTTACCGCATATGTCGAATGTAATTCTGCTAAATGAGTATCTACAAACCCAAATTAATTGGTGTTAGAGTTTATTCCATCGGAGTCGATGTCATCCATTCATTACGTATTCTACCGTTAAACAACATGACTTAGTACTGTTGTGTTTCGAATTGTCAGAAAGACATTCAAACCTAATTAATCTATTTCTCCTATTTTTTGTTTTTTTTTTTATGGCATTGGTTGGCGGACGAGCATATGGGCCACCTGATGGTAAGTAGTCACCACCGCCCATAGACAAAGGCGCTGCAAGAAATATTAACCATTCCTTACATCACCTATGCGCCACCAACCTTGGGAACTCAGATGTTATGTCCCTTGTGCCTGTGATTACACTGGCTCACTTACCCTTCTAACCGGAACACAACAATACATATTTGGCAGTAGAATATCTGATGAGTGGGTGGTACCTACCCAGACGGGCTTGCACAAAGCCCTACCACCAAGTAAAGGTTTTTATTGACTTATTAAATGAAAAGTAGAAAAAACAAATCGACACATTTAATTATTTTTTTTCAAATCATTCATGATTTTATCATCTACTACTTTTAGCACGTGGACGTTCGTAGGTATAAGGTATAAAAAGTAGCTTCTTTTCCATTTTAGTGGTCGGTCGTCAGATATTATAAACTCTACGCGATGCCCGGGGTTCAAGCTTGTTTCACACCCAACTTCATTAAACTCGGCTCTGTGGTATGAACGTGTAACAAACAGAGTTGTTTTCGCATTCATAATATTAGTATAGAATTTGATCGATCGGCGAACATGGGTAAAATCAAATGTCCAACATTATTTGAATTTGGAACAAATAAATGCACTTCCAACTGTCATTTGTTCTGTTTTTTTTTATTATACGAGTACGCGATCTAGTAAATAGGCAGTGATCACCAACGCCTATTGCACTAGAATAAATATTAAACAACCCTGACATTGCTAACGCGCCACCAACATTAGGAACTAAGATGCTATGTCCCTTATACCTTGACACTATGACTTTACACTTGCTCACTCACCCTTAAAACGACAACACAACATTAGTATTGCTGTTGGCGTTAGAATGTATTATGATAAGTAAACACACAAAGCTATACCACCAACCTACCTACGAATACATACAACTATGTTACAGTAATAAACAAGACGAAATTAAACCGGCCGAGAGTACAAGCAACCAATTAAATATGACCCCAGAGTTGAAACGTAATTGAGAATAACAATTGTTTACAAATATAGCCCGACTATGTATAGTTAAGTTCATCATTAAATTGTTTTCGTCGAATCAATTAAGGTGTTTTAAAATCTCTCTTACTTGGTTAAACAAAACGTTCGCCTCTAATGAACATCGTCGAACAAAAATATTAAACTATCAATTTATTAGACTAGACTATTTATAACTCAGCGATTTATACTTTTCGTAATGTATTTCCCATCGACATTCCACATTCAAGAATTCTCATAACACCCTACTCGAGCATTCTCGGGAATACAAGACAAAGACCGTCAAAGCGATCGCCGTGGATTCAATAATTCTTCGTAATACATAACGTGGGAATCGTACGAGTTGCAGCATCCAGACCACCGATGAATCACTACCAACCATCGGTACCGAGTACGAGGGAGACTTCACTTCACTTCAAGAAGTAAGTATAAGCCTATAACGCCAAGTTTCCGACTCCGCAAAGTTAAGAAATCATTCTTGGGGCAAGGTAATCGTTTCTATAATAAAATTCCGCAATCATATTTAACTTTACCGTTTCATAGATTCAAGTCATTTGTAAAAAATACATTGGTAAAGAAGAAATATTATTCGATACAAGATTATATAGATGATAAAAAAGCGTGGAGTTAATGCTTGTTGACTTCCAGACAGGTAATATAACATACATATATAAATGTATTTAACTAACATGACTGTAGTGTTAGATGTTTAAAAAGAGTAACTACTGAGTTTCTTGCCGGTTCCTCTCGGTAGAATCTACATTCCGAACCGGTAGCTTTACTTTAAATAGTTTGTTAAATGACCTACTTGAATAAAGTATATTTTGATTTTGGCTCACGCTTCGAGCAGTAAACATTAGGCTTATTAGTTGATAGAATAAATGTAATTTCTTTACTTCTTGTTCTTAATAAATAGTTTAAGAAAGAATACATTTTATTTGCGCCTCGCTCATAAAAACTTATTAAATTATTATAATAACATTAAAAATAATAATTAGAAGATTGAAATTGTAGCATTAGTTATCGTAATCTCGATTTATTTACGTTTTTGTATACATACGTAATAGATAAACCAGAAGCTTCGCGCGTCGTCACAAACGTTGAACGATAGTTAATTCTCCGTTCTCGTATATGCGTGATGATATAATTTACAATATTTCTTATTATTTTTTTTAGCATTAGCAGCCTGTAAATTTTCCCACTGCTTCGCTAAAGGCCTCCTCTCCCTTTGAGGAGAAGGTTTGGAGCATATTCCACCTCGCTGCTCCAATGCGGGTTGGCGGAATACACATGTGGCAGAATTTCGTTGAAATTAGACACATGCAGGTCTCCTCACGATGTTTTCCTTCACCGCCGAGCACGAGATGAATTATAAACACAAATTAAGCACATGAAAATTCAGTGGTGCTTTTTCGGGTTCAAACCCAAATCATCGGTTAAGATGCACGCGTTCTAACCACTGGGCCATCTCGGATCATTAATTTATTTCTTAATAAATACACTAAATCATACTAGTATATTGGTACGTTTCAAAATACAATAATATTCAGTGGTCGTTCTTTGAGTGGGTACCGTACCCAGTCATCGTATATTTTACCGCCGAACAGTAATACTTTGTATTGTTATATTTCGATTCGAAAGGTGATTAAGCCAACGTAACTAAAAGGGATATAACATCACAGTTTTCAAGGTTGGTGATGCATAGACACGAAGAATAATTATGTCTTACAGTACTAATATCTATGGGCAGTTATCATTTACCTTCAGGTTACCGATTTGGTACTTAAAAGTAGTCGAACTGATAAATGACTAGCAAATTACTAGCAATGGTCTAGTAAATAGATTTATTTTCAGTCGCTTAAGACTTTTAGACGTTGTTGCCGCTCTGTTAAATTTTTCTCATAATTTAGTAGCGTTAAATATAAGCACAAAGTGTGATACTTTAGTGTGATAAGTGACGTTGAGGAAACAAGGAGTGACAAGGTACTCGGAATACGTGACAGCTTTAATCTTTGCATTGATATACACACTTTTTTATAATAATAAATAATAATTGACATAACGGAATTCAGTCTAAAACACTTGTTAGAAATTTATATTTCACCGTCTCGTTTTAAATACATTTGGAATTTATTGTACCCATGTCTATCGTCTGATTTTATAAACATAAATATTGCGTATAAACTCCATTCGCATGCAGAATTTCAATAAGCGGTATTTATATTTCTAAAATATACTATGTTTAAATATTGACGATTCAAAAACGCTTCATGTGAACTTGTTTACTTGCATGAAATAGATTTGGTTTGATTTGATTTATTAAAATTGTAACATTTGCTTATGCTGTTTCGTTTACGTTATTCGTTCTGACAAAAGGGCTCGTTAATTTCTTGCCTAGGGGGAAACGCTGCATTCGTGCCTCCATTCGACGCGGTCATGTTTGTACAGCTACTATATTTTATTTTCATTTATATATAATTAATATTCTCATGTAAATATATAAACGCCAACATTTAAAAAGTTAAATAAAATCAGTAATCATCAATTCGATCTGAATGTATATTTTTCGTCAAATCCTAGAAAACGACCTATCTGTGATACCCATGCTACGCATAGGCAAGGTCTGCCTCTGTCCTTTTCTCACCCTTGTTACCTCAAAGGTGAGAAAAGGACAGAGTCCCTAAGTAGAATTATGCTTTAGAGATATTATATGCACTCAGTACCAAAACTACGAACATAAACTTTAAGCATGCTGAACACTAACATTACAAAGAAATATGCATGTAAATGATGTCTGTATTTCTGTTATAATGGACATGGCCCATTGTAAATATATCATTTACCTTGGTAGGGCTGTGTGCAAGTCAATATTTTTGTATTCCGGTTTGAAGGCTGAGTGACGTATAACTACAGGCACAAAGGACAAAACTTGGCTTAGATAAATCTTTTTTACAATACCAATATCTATGGGCAGGGTGAGGCATTTGCCAGTGTACCAATGAGATAAAAAGCAGGATAAACCAACATTAACATCATCAGAAAGTTGTTTTATAAATTACATAGTATAAAACAAAGTCACTTACCGCTGTCTGCCCTATGTATGCTTAGATCTTTAAAATAACACAACGCATTTTGATGCGGTTTTTTTCAAAAGATTTATTCAAGAGGAAGGTTTATATGTATAATACATGCACAATATAGTAAAGAAACACTGATAATTTTAGAGGTTTCTAAAGTGATGTCGTAAATAAGCACATTTTTTTGCGCTTACATTGCAAACGCTGGCTGAACCCTACCAGATAGATCAGAATAATGTTCTACAGTATTGTACACCTTAAAAAGGTCTTCAAAAAGTTCGCGATTGTATGTGTTTATCTCTTAGGAATAACCCACAATAACTATTTTTTATCCTTTACTTTTTACGAAAAATAACGGCTTATTTTTGAATCGATTTTAAACAATACTGCATTAATCCTTTCCCAATTAGGTACCTCATATAGATCAACATAGCCCTTTACAGCATGTAATTTAAATAAATATTTTCGAAGATATTACAGATTTAAAACGCAGGGACATAGTGGTTTGTATTGTTTGTTTGTTTCGCTAAGGTTTTATACATTGTGCTTTAAAAATCTAAAAACTTTCAATGGAATAAGTTTATGTTGCATAAGGTGAAATAACTCATCGACTAGGTTGTGAAGACTTCATAAAAAAGTATTTATTTACAACCTCTTAATATAGGTACGTATGTTTCAATGAAACTTTCTCATCTCCTAAATAACTTCAGGGTGCACATCTGTCGTTAAATATTTAACCACATCAAAACGGCTGTATACGGCTCGCTGGCTTTAAACTGTGGCGTGCGGGTTGACCGTTTTGAATCCATACATTTTAACTAACGACCCACTAACTGGTTGCTTCGAACTAAATTACACTAGCGTACATTCCTTCACTCTTTATGTCTCGAACCGTGTATGTATATTATGTCAATATTATGAGATTCATTAGTTTAAAATATCAGTTATTTTTATTTTATACCAATGATCCGCTTTTGTTTCATGTGTGCATTGCATTTATTTATTGCTGATTTTGTTTTCGATTTAAATATAGAACCTTTTTATTGTTATTATTTATTTTTGTATAGATTTTTAAGCGAGCTGTGGTAATACCACTGTAATCTGTAAAAATCTTCATTCGAAATTTAAAAATACAATAATCTTATTCAACATAGAAGTATGACACTATCAAAGTTTTACTATTATTATCTAACCTATTATTTATATATTATCTAACCTATTTACTGACCTTGAAACAATTTTTTTTTAAGATCCTATGTTATGGAAAATCAGAAATAACGACGGTACCACAAACACCCAGATCCAAGACAACATAGAAAACTAATGAACTTTTTCTACATCGACTCGGCCGGGAATCGAACCCGGGAACTCGGAGTGGCGTGCCCATGAAAACCGGTGTACACACTACTCGACCACGGAGGAGGTATTACACCACGTTTGAAGGAATGTTGTACATGTTTCGTTTATGGGTTTAAATCAACATGATTCAAAGTATAATTCTATGCAGATGACCGTGGTCTGAAAACGTTTCGAATGCTATTTCGCACATTTCGTCCAGATTGCAATTAAATGATAGCTGAGAAGTGGGTTGGAAATGGCTCCGTAGTATGCAATTTGAAATTCGGCCAAATACTAAGCTTGTGTAAAAACTGTACCGATACACCAGATATACTTGTAAACTTCTATTTGCAATTCTTTCGAGAAGATTTTCAATGAAACCTTGCATATTTTATATAAACTCTTGTAATAAGAAACAGAGAAGTACTTTATTATAATCGCAAGTATTTTATTTTATTTTTCAAAAAAAAAATCACATGTGCATCTCCGGACGCCCGATAAAAGTGACAACTTAAACCAATCTAAGTTGAACTGTTTAATACTGAAATTGTTTAACTTGAGCAAATCTTAGGAATACTTAATATATATATATATATGATTATGTAAGGAAAAGTTATTTATTAATAACATATTTTATTGATTATAAAATATATTTTGTGTAAGTACATAATTAATATCATTATTGCCCACCTTCCGCTGCCGTATGAGTAAGAGAAAGGCAGGCAGACTGGGATTGTAACGCGTTACGTAACGAAACGGTTTACTTCCCATAAGAAGTCATTTCTTCCTTCAAAAGTCGGCCGGCGATATAAAATGAATTTATATATTAAATAATAGTTTTCATTCGCGCGTTTTTAGAAGGTGGTGGCGACGTTAAGTACCCTATATCATTCAAGTGTTCAAGTATGAATTATTTTCATGATGACCGGAGTATTTAAGACTTTATAGCGTTATAAACAATTACTAAACAAATTTATTTCTGCAAATATAATATTAGTTAGCATTGTAAAACACAATGACAAGTCTGTTGGTAATTGTCGCTATCGCCCATAGATATAGACTGTAAGAAAAATGTCAATAAGATGTTTCGTCTTGTTTTTGTAAGTACAGATGGTCAATTAGAAGAAGTGTTTTCGTATCTGTAATATTCAAAGTATTCTCAAAGTCCATATAAATAAAGTTTATATAATAATAAACTAAAAACAAAACACTGTACATCATTTTAGTCGCTCAGAATATTATATTATAAGCTGAGCACTTCAGCATTCCAACGCTAGCTTTATTTGCATTCAAAAATATATTAATAAATTAAATTCCAACATTGAATTTGCATCTGACGTACAAAAAATGTGTATATTTCAATTCTTTTATTACTCATTTTATTAAATGTAGTAATAAAAGAAATTGTATATTTACAGTTTTTCATAAAAAAAGCAGCGTTCTTTTGTTTAAATTATTTGCAGAATGTAAAGGATGACAAAAACGCTTCGGTTTTTATCGTTCTATGTCGTGTGTGACGTCATTTACTGTATAAATTATAATTAACTATTTTTATTTAAATGGATGCATTTTATGTAATCGATAATGATTTCAATTTCGATCGAAATTCAAAAATTCGGTGAATGAAACTTCGCTATCCAAATAATTCAAGGATTTGTATGAATAATGTAGAAAATTAACGGACTTAAAATAATTGACGTGTTTATGACTTTTGTACTGTGGCAAGGTTTTAAGTGTCAAGATGAGAATTAATTGTCTCCGCAGCAAGAATTCCAACGTATCGAAATACAAATGTCAAATTTATTATATTACATTTGAATTTCTTGACAATTATTGAAATTAACTTGTTTTTGATATATTATAGATACGAGAGACGGGCAAATGTCGCACCAGATTGTAAATGGTCACCGCCGCATATAAATATTGATGCTGTAAAAATATTAACCATTCCTTACATCGACAAACCGCTACCTACATCGGGGACTATGATGTTATGTTCCATGTGCTACTAATTACACTGGCTAACTCACGCTTCAAACGTGGACACAAGAATACTAAGTATTTTGTATGTACTAATGTGTTGGTACGCTACAAAGCCGTACCAAGTAAAAAACTTTTGAATATCGAACACATCAGGAAACCTTTTTAATTCTGTGGCTAGTGTTAAAAGGGCCAATATCAACTTTATATACCTTACTTTTGTTACATTATTATAATAGACACAATGAACTGCTAGCTAGCTAAACTACTGGTTATTTTATACGACATACACCTTTTTGCCCAAATGAATTATTTATTTTTTAAATCATTAGGAAAATGGCAATTTGTGGTCTGAATTTTAACGCACTTTGGCCCTTATAGCACCAGGCTATTTAATTAATACTGAATATTACCTCAATTAACATGATAGCTATGAACGTTCTTCCGCGATAAATTCCTTCGATGGATATTTACGCTAAACCGAAAATGAAATTCGATCTGTTACCTGCCAACTGCCGTTTGTCAACTAAGCTGACAATTACCGTACGTCACGATTATACGAGATGCCGTTATATTAATTAGTTTAATTGATAATTGTCAAATATACATATTCGAAAGCTTATGTTCGGAGGTAGGACTATGTACCGACTGGGTACCCACATCAAGTATTATATCAGCAAAGATTACATTAACAGCCTTAAAATTTCCCACTAAGGCTAAGGCCTCCTCTCCCTTTGAGGAGAAGGTTTGGAACACATTCCACGACGCTGCTCCAATGTAGGTTGGTAGACACACATGTGGCAAAAATTCGTTGAAATTAGACACATGCAGGTTTCCTCAGGATGTTTTCCTTCGCTGCCAATCACGAGATGAATTATAAACAAAATTATAAAAAATTCAGTGGTGCTTGCCTGGGTTTGAACCCACAATCATCGGTTAAGATGCACGAGTTCTAACCACTGGACCCGTCTCGGTTATTTTAAGGATGAGCGAAGGAATGTAACTCCAGGCGCAAGAGATATAACATCTTAGTTTCCAGAGTTAGTGAAGCATTGATGACGTAAAGGATATACTTACCTGTTAACCTCTTCCAAAAAATATTATATTGATCGTTAAAAAGGAAATTGGGATAATTGAACAAGACATATTTAAAGTGTAGGGATACGTTAATACATCGCCGTTGCAAATAGAAGATTTGCGTGTTTAGTTAGCATTATACATGGTGTTACCATTAGCTGGAAAGTCTCGCTTAAAAGCAGTGCCTGAATTAATGGCCGCCTTCCATTTCACAGTTTTTCCAACGAACCTTTGTGAAATTTGAAACCATTATGTGTTAAAAATGTTACATATTTTAAAATTATGTGTGTTGAGGAATTTCATAGCTCGTGCTCGGTTAAAAACATCGTATATTTTCGTAACTGTCAAATTTTCTATGAAAAAAAGCAAAAATTAACTCTACTAACTTACATAATATTGTTATATAGGGTGAGTTGGGGCAAGATCGACAATGGGGTAAGATACGGATCAAAGTTCCAGTCGATTCGTTCATATTTTTATCTATTTTGTTCTCCAGATAATAAAAACCGATAAAGATGTCTTCTATTGTCTAGAGAACATCCTATAAAAGGTCATCGATTTTGCTGGAAATTCGATTGATATGACATTTATGTTCAGTTGGTACTTATGTATTTAATTAGACATTACAAAAAATAACATTTTCTCATTTATTGATATCGATGACCTCCGTGGTCGAGTAGTGTGTACACCGGTTTTCATGGGTTCCGAGATCCCGGGTTCGATTCGTGGCCGAGTCGATGTAGAAAAAGTTTATTACTTTTCTATGTTGTCTTGGGTCTGGGTGTTTGTGGTACCGTCATTACTTCTGATTTTTCATAACACAAGTGCCTTAGCTACTTACATTGGAATCAGAGTGATGTATGTGATGTTGTCCAATATATATTATTATTATTATTATTTATATATATTAAAATGTTTTGTTTTATTATGATTATAGGTGAGCCAGTGTAGTTGTAAGCATAAGGGACACAACATCTTAGCTCCCAAGGTTGGTGGCGCATTGGCGATGTAAGAAATATTTCCTACTGCGCCAATGTCTATGAGCGTGGATGACCACTAAGCGACTAGTCCACTTTCCCGTCCAACGATAAGTTGTTGGACGAGCAGACCACCCGGTGGTATAAATATCACAAAAAAAAATTACAATATAAATTATACGTTCATGGAAATGTTATCTTAAATAAACATAATAAAAACAAGTTTAGTTGAATTGGAACAAGAGTATTTCAAGAGATTAATTTGTGTTTGCAATTTATCTGCTCTCCGGATAAGTAAAGTATATTGAGAGAATGTATTTTCCGAAAAGAATTCAATAAAATTTTGATCTCTCAATTCGCTATAGTGCACACGGATTATGAATAAAAGCCAGATTATATTTCAGACCGTTACTGACAACGTAAAATCAAAGGATCAATTAGTAATAATAAGCTTTTTTATATGAGCTTAACCAAGAACATGTACAGGTTGGTGTATCTATACTGCCGCGGTGTATTGGATATATGGTCGCAGATTCTGAGGTCCTGGTTTTAAACCCCAGGTCAGGCCGATAAAAAATATTGGGATTTTCTGTCGAAAATTTGTGTCTGAAAGTTGGCAACGAGTATATTCCCGAGCCTTGAAAAATACGTAAAGCCTATTAATCTTGCGTCTAAACTTTTTCTAATCGTGTCATATTTGCCATCCTATCGTATAATAAGAGTGTGAGAAAGCACCTTCATTTGCGCATACATTTGTGCACACATATCCTGAGTTTTTTCCTAGTCTCCCTCGAATCACCGTCATTGCCGAAATCAGTTAGAACAAAGATCTCATCATCTTAACCGATAGATGCAGTTTCAAATACAGGCAAACACCACTTTATTTTCATCTACTTTGTTTTTACATATAATTCACCTCATGTTCGGCGTTGAAAGAACATATCATGAGGAATATGAAATGATAGTCAGCCGCATTAAAAAAAATCATGGTTGAATAAGCACAAAAAATTCCCTCAAAAATAAAGACGTTAGTACCTACAATAGAGATATTTATAAGTTCGAGTTTTGAGCCGAGATGGTCCAGTGGTTAGAACGCGTGCATCTTAACCGATGAGTTCGGGTTCAAACCCAGGCAGGCACCACTGAAATTTCATGTGCTTAATTTGTGTTTATAATTCATCTCGTGCTCGGCGGTGAAGGAAAACATCGTGAGGAAAAGTGCATGTGGCTAATTTCAACGAAATTCAGCCACATGTGTATTCCGCCAACCCGCATTGGAGCAGCGTGGTGGAATATGCTCCAAACCTTCTCCTCAAAGGGAGAGGAGGCCTTTATCCCAGCAGAGGGACATTTACGGGCTGCTAATGACTAATAAAAAAAAATAAGTTCTTAATTTACTTACTTTAATATTACTTATAATTAATTTAAAGGCAAATTCCGAATCAATAAATAAGTCATTTAAATCTATGATTTCAAATTTGTTCGTGTTTTTTATTGCATAAGAATACCATATTTCGTATCGTAACAAAATGAATCTTAAAACTTTTTTCATGATATAAGTTGATAAGTTGGCGGACGGGCCAATGGGTCACCTGATGGTAAGCGGTCACCATTGCCCATACACATTAGTGTTTTACGAAAATTTAATCATAACGTACATGACCAATGCGCCACCAATCTTCAGAGCTATGATGTTATGTCCCTTGTGCCTGTAATACACTGTACACTGACTCACTCACCCTTCAAAACAGAACACAATAATACTATATATGACAAATAAGTGGTATCTACCCAGGCACCTTACACAAAATTCTACCACTAAGTAACCAACATAAATTGCGCCGCCTACATACACTACAGATACATACAGACACACTCAAATAAAAAATTAAAATTAAAGATAAGATACACCAAAGGCACGTTCCTACAACATGTCTGCGGAGCAACACATTAAAAAAAAAAAAAGAATTGTGAGCGTCAATATCAACATGAAAGTATTATCATTGTTATATTATTCACCAGAACATATAATTTAAAGGCCATAAGCAGTCGTAATTATATAGTGGTATAATTCGTAGTAGTCGTAAAACTGTACAAGTATGTACTCTGTGGTATTCGGTACGGCTTTCTGCATACCCGTCTGAGTCATCAGATATTCTTTCACCAAATAGTAATAATGTCTACGGGTTGTGGTCATCACTTGTCATCAGGTGGCGCATTTTCCCGTTCGTATTCTCCTTACATAAAAAAATCTCGTTGTCGTTGCCTCGTTGCCTATTACATAAAAAAGGCACGTGTACGAAATTGAAATTATATTAGTGAGTCTCGCGCGAGTCGCGTTTACACAAAAATTTTTTTTTAGGAATTTCGAAACCTATGACAGGTTCGGTTTTGGTTCGTCACGGTAACATATACGGTAGCGTAAGCGATCCCGTGGCGCCCGCCGAAAGACGGAGAGGGTACCGCTGGTTTTTTAGTGGGTAAACCCGGCGTACCTGGGCGCACTCCGCATCCAGGGCTCCGGGGAGTCCCACACACCCCCCCACTTACCATCACGTGGGGGAAGCGCGTAAAGCGTTTTTCCAGCGAGAAAAAAAAAAAAAAGGTTCGGTTTTGGTTTCATTTCATTGTAAACTGCAAATCACTCATCTACATTTGACGCGAAAATTATGAAACCTTTTTTAAATTTTTTTTTAATGTCCAATAGTATACACATTAATTGTTGCAGTTGGAATTGGAGTTTGTCGATAACTATTTACTTTAATTTTGTATACGTTTTTCATTTTTTTTTTTTCATATACAGCCGTAGTTCCGCCCTCTAACCGGCCAGTACGCTTTTTCCTCTCTCCAAAATTATTTGTTAAATCGTAATAATTTATTAAACTACAATCAAGAATTCTCTTTATTTTTCTGCCCATCTAAGGTTGGAGCTCTTCAACATTAGACCGTAACCGATTTTTACGTGCAGCTATCGTCCCTAATCGCTGGGACAAAATTCGGCTTACGCTATTAATATACAAGATTTATA
Source organism: Vanessa atalanta (assembly GCF_905147765.1). Lineage (NCBI taxonomy): Eukaryota > Metazoa > Arthropoda > Insecta > Lepidoptera > Nymphalidae > Vanessa > Vanessa atalanta. The sequence continues at coordinate 10,230,288 of NC_061888.1, read as the reverse complement.
TTATTGTAACCGATTTATATAGGTATATAGCAAGCATATTTACAATATGCTAATATATATGTACATGTTTGCTTAAATAAACGCGCAAAAAAAATTCTTCGTATATATACAAAGGCAAAGTAACACGAGTGTATCTCACTCATAGGAGCATCTATTTATGTATGAATAATACATAAATAGAAAAAAATACATACATTTTTTTATTCTGTTTAAAAAAACAGTGTTTTAGTAAAAATAGTAAATTTGTCACCTAGGTTTAAACGGATTAAAAGTATTTTTAGACTGAAGGATGTTTTAAATGTTCGATATTCAAGTTCATCATCACGTAGTAACATAAATTATTCTAGATGTTTCTATATGAGGTATTACCAATTTTTAAACTGACCTCTTTCACAGAAGGCACCTTCGTAATCGCCGTCCCTGCACTCGCAAATCGGGCCGTCATCTGTGCTGATACATACGCCGCCATGTTGGCAAGGATCGCGTCGCTCGCACGCGTCCCCGCTCGCGTTAGTGATGCGTGAACTCTGAAAACAAATGGGTTTTATGAACATTCTGTGTAAATATGTTTGGTCTTTTTAAAGCTAATGAAAGGGTTGATATTTTTTTAGTATTTTTTATTTAAATCTAACTTTGCATAAGTCGAATAACATTCTGCCACCACATGTACTAAAGCAGGGAGGTGGAATAAGGTGTTCAAAGTGTTGATGAGTGCCCAAAAATTGACAAAATGATTCAACGAAATCTTCTTCAATACTGTAATTCAATTTCGTCGTAAGATAACAAGGCAGTATATGATATAAGAGGTTCTTGACTTTTAGTAGATACTAATTAACAAATAAGACCTTCTATCTTAAGTGTGCTCTCGTTCGTGAAGGTTATAATAATGTTACGTTATATCCAGATGCTTCGGGGAAGAAAATTATTTTTGTTTCAACGAAATCCATTGAGTATGTGTGTCTATGTGCGCATGGGAATATTTTTATAAGTGATTATCAATATTAGTATTTGCATATTTAATAATAATTAATATTATACAGTAATAATACTAATAACAAAAATAAAAATTACAATGTATATAACTTCTCCTTAATAGGAGATAAATAATTTCCTTATCATCAGGATATTCACAGGTTATTACTACATACATATATACATAATTCATTAATTTTTTTTTACGGAATTTAATTACCATAACATAATATCAATCATTTTATATGGTGAAAAATTATTAAATTTAAAGAATTTATTTTACGCTTCTCGTGAGGAAACCTGTCCAATTTCAACGAAATTCTGCCACATGTGTATTCCAACCCGCATTGGAGCAGCGTGGTGGAATATGCTCCAAACATTCTCCTCAAAAGGAGAGGAGGCCTTAGCCCAGTAGTGGGACATTTACAGGTTGTTAATGTTAAATTTGTCGGATCTGCATAGTATATACTTTTAGAGACATTTATTTTCTCAAAAGCTTTACAATTGAATCACTTAGAGAAAATTACACAACAATTTGTAGAAAAATTAAATCGAATAGGCGTACATAATATGACGAATATTACAATAACCTAATAATATCAGTACAGTGCAAAAAAGTATGGATATTTTTTGATGTTTTAATTATCTATTTTACATACAATTACAATTATATAAATAAATAATAATTGCATCTTTAGTAATTTAATAAAAACCGTAAATGAGAAGAGATTTAAAGTTAAAACGTAGAACTCTAAAAACCTTCACGCAATGATTTATTAAGAATTGAAACTCCGGAGGCAGATACAGAAGTTTTAGATAGATATAATGCGCTTTACCGACTTAAAATTCGCAATCGTGATCCTATTTCCCTCGGCCAATCCGAGAATCAGCATTTTTTCCTTATCGCCAGAGATGAACTATCGATTTTTGGAAACGATATTGGATTTTATACGAACTAATAGCATTTTCCATTATTTTAAAGTTGGAATGTCATTTCTTCATATATTTTGCGACGTCATTCCATTTTTAAACTTTAATTCTAAGCCATGTAATTTGCCGAAATTTTACAGTTAACGTTTATTCAAGCGTTGCAAATGGGATAATTAAATATAAAGACAGAGCGTGTAAAATCTCTACAGGTGTTCTCCGACTCTTGGCTCTCGGCCAGCGGATTTGCCGAATAGTTAATAGTCTCACCTTCGTTTTCTTTTGCCAAAACTTTTTTCGAATTCATTTCTAGTTGAAAACGCGGAGTGCACTAAGATGAGCAAACAGCCGGTGTTGAAATGCTTTTAGAATAACGCTGATTGTTTTACTTTGTTTACGGATAGAACGAACGAAGCTGAAGCGAACGTAATGCGGAACCAGTGCGACCATGCGAAAAGTATAAATTACGGAGTATCACCTGTATATTCGCACATCTAGCTTCACAGATTCATCTTAAAACAATTTTATTCTCTTCATTTAGTACCTACAGTTGCGCAACCATGTCCGATCAACGGACGAAGACGGCAAAAAACCATGGAGCTAGTGCTTGTTGACTTTCAGGCAGAATATATTATATATCCTGATAAAATAAAAAGCTATCTAAAATAACTTTGTATTTTAAATTTTGGAAAAGACTAACTACTGACTGATTCTTCTCAGTAGAATCTACCTTCCGAATGACGATTAAAAGTGCCTACTTGAATAAAGTATATTAACATATGTCGTACCAGTTGAAAATAATTTTCACTTTTCAAATGGTCACATCATATGAAAAGTAAAAATTACCTTCAAAGGACTTATATAATATGAAGCAGTGGAATCGAAACTTTCTAGAATACGTCAATAAATATTCCAAAAATTTTAAACCAGTATGCATTTATGCTAAGTCTTTATACATAAAGAACAAAATCTTCAATTCCGATGATAGAATAAAGGCCACATGGCCAGATGTTATTGGTGTGTAAGTGTATGTGTGTGTAAGTCTTTGTTTAAACCTAAAAAGGAAATTATACCAATCAAATTGAACACAGGTAGTAGATACACGGATTCTGAATTACAAGTTTCAAATTTATTTTAAATATTTTTTAATAACATACACAATAAAATAACATTTCATTTAAAATCATCTACATTAGATGTATCTTATCAGTGTCATATAAATTGTTTTGCCACTGGGACATCCATCTCTTTAGACGGACCGAACAAAGAGACGGTCCGTCTTGGTGAGTACGGGCCCTTAGATATTACTGGAGACGCGTTGGAAGCCTCGGGACTATTTAATTCTTCCTGTAGCACTACAGTCTTTAGGCGGAAGAAACCACTAAAGCCAGGTTGGCTCATTTGTCTTCTTGACAGGTATATAAAAATATATATAATGGATTAACCGGCCTTCGTATTAAATTTGTCCTAATAACCCATATTGATTCGCTTAAGCCTTCCAGTTATACAATTAAATATCCATATTCGTGTTATAAGCAAGTGGAGGCACGATAATAACAAAAATCACGAACACTTGTGTATGTAAGGGTAGCGTGTTCGAAGCTGTATGACGCCCACTTTAATGCCTCTAAATTTTACTTCTATTACTGAGTAATTTTATATGATAATTGTACATGCATAACTATGATTTAACCACCCACTCATCGTATATTCTAAAGTCAAACAGCAATACTTAATATCGTTATATGAGTAAGCCAGGATATAAGCACAAGAGACATAACAACTTAGCTTCCAAGTTTTGTGGAACATAAGCTTAAAGCGCTAATGTCAAAGTGGTGACCAATAACCATCATGTAGACCATTTGCTCAACCGTCAAATTATGACACAACAATATTTCTTAATGTGTTCCACTGCAAGTTGGTTATATACGTGGCACAATTTCATCCTACACATGAAAGATTTCTGTCGATATTGTCTTGCACCGCCAGGAAGAGATGAATTTTAAATATAAATTTGCACGAAAACTCAGTGACTCGGTTTTAATCCACGTGTTCTATTAAGTTGGCTGTCTCAGCTCATTGGGCACTTATGCAATGTCATATTCTGACCCGCCATTTCATTAAGAAAATTGCAAATTTTAAATAAACGTAGGAAACTCCTTATGAAATTTAAATAAAATTTTACATATAATATTTAATACTGTTGAGTTTGAATGGTAAGTGTAAAAACAGGCATAAGGGACACAACATCCTATTTTCCAAGGTTGGTGGTGCATTGGTGTTGGATTAAATTTCTTACGGTGCTAATGCCTATGAGCAGTGGTGACCAGGTCACCCATTTACCACCAGATAGTTCATTTGCTCGTCCGCTAACACATATCATAAATAACCCAGATATTTGTATATTTTTTATTCTACATTTTTGTTATAGGTGGCAATCGAGCAGGAGGCTCACCTGATGGAAAGTGACTACTACCGCCCATGCGAGCAATTCGAAGCTACACGCAGCCAGATCATCGATAGGTCTTATATATGTAGATATCATCTCTGAGGTAAAGGCACACCCCAGCTCGTGGTACATATGAATGTTGCAATTTGTACGCCAGGCAAGAAAGGATATCTAGGTCTCGGTAAGAAAGAGCAAGGCCGGCTTCGCAATCAAGGTGAAAATGAACGACATTAAAGTTGAAGTAGAGTCTTTAATTACTTAAAATGGTTTTAAAAAATAATTAAATTTATTAATATCAAATATTGTTTATTAAGAATTTTCAAAAGATAAAGAAATCTGTCACTACTTTGATATATATTCTCATCCGTTGTGTGTGTACTGAACATATTATACTCGGGTAAACTCGTAACTGTCGAAAGAGACAATTTTGCGAGCAATAATATTTGTATATAGTTTTGCGGGCTATCATTCAATTAATATTTGTCGCGTGTTTAGTTTTGAGGGCTATCAATCAATTAAAATAATACAAATATTGAAATAGCTTCAAGTTTAAACACGGTTCGAATAGTATTTTGAAAGATACATATGTTGAACTTAATGCTACGGATAGGTTTATGTCCGTGAACTTATCTGTCCATTCTTATATATGTCAAGTATTTTTTATAAATTTAACCCTAAAATTCATCCGACGCGTAACATAATAAGTACATATGCATGAATAAAAAATAATCTGTGTATAATTTCGATATATTACAAATTAAATAATGTCAAACTGCGGACAGAACTAGTTTCTACTAAAGACTTAAGTTTTATAATAACTAACATCAATCAAACGTAACGTGTGTACCTTTTTTTTATAAATAAATAATAAATATTGGACAACATCACATACATTACTCTGATCCCAATGTAAGTAGCTAAAGCACTTGTGTTAAACGTACGGTTCTATATTATGAAAAGTTGATAGTGTAGATAGGCCTAAACATAATTCCAATACTTTCATAAGAAATAAAAAAAAAAACTGAATTAATTAAATTATCAAAAAATCATGAAACAAACTGAGACCAATAAAATTCAAAAGGATTTGTTAATGCTGATCCTTTTAGTCTAATGTAATAAATATTTAAAATTCTAAACAGTGACGTCACAGAAGGCCCCCTTCCCACGCGTTCGATAGAACCCTTAATCGGTTTACGTGTAATTTATTGGGTAGATGTTTCAAATTGAGTGGGCCATGGGTGGTGATTGCGTAAAAATACGGTTTTATAACAGGCAAATAACAGTGCTTTTTATTTTTAAATATTAGTTTACCCTAAAAAAAATATTTAAAGTCAAATTACAATCTTTATAAGAATATTTAAGTTTAAAACGATAATGTTTTCACCATATCGTTAACAGTTGAATTATTTGATAAATATCAAAATATTATTGTACATAATCCCACAATTATATATATTATCCTTAATACATCAATCCGTATGTTCATATATATGAATATTAATTAAAATAATAATTTATTAATTTAAATTACCAATAGTAAATTAAAGCGAATACATAACAATGTAATTTAGAACATATTAACTAATACTATAAATGCGAAAGTATCTGTCCATCTATCTGTTCCTGTTTCATAGCCAAACCACTGAACCGAAATTGATGAAATTTCATATAAATCAAGATTAAACTTCAAGGAAGGATTAGGCTATTTTTATGCCTATCAAACCCTAAATCAATCAATCAAAATATACTTTATTCAAATAGGCTTTTACAAGCACTTTTGAATCGTCATTTAACAAACTATATTAAGAAAAAGCTACCACCGGTTCGGAATGTAGATTCTAACGAGAAGAACCGGCAAGAAACTCAACATCTAAAAATACAGTCATGTTAGTTAAATATAGATATTTTATTTTAAATTATATATAGATGTTATATATCCTGCCTGGAAATCAACAAGCCAATCACACAAACGCTAGCCAAGTCATGGGTGACTATTTATCTATATCAAAAACCAAAGCAATCTCGCAGGGGTCTATGATTAGGTGGTACCCATTACACAACGAACCAAAATAAATTCCAACGTAATTGATGCATTTTTTTATGGCATTGGATGGCGGACGAGCATAAGGGCCGCCTGATGGTAAGTGGTCACTACCGCCCATAGACAAAGGCGCTGTAAGATATATTAACCATTCCTTACATCACCTATGCGCCATCAACCTTGGGAACTAAGATGTTATGTCCCTTGTGCCTGTGATTACACTGGCTCACTCACCCTTCCAACCGGAACACAACAATACAGAGTACTGTTATTTGGCTGTAGAATATCTGATGAGTGGGTGGTACCTACCCAGACGGGCTTGCAAAAAGCCCTACCACCAAGTAAAATCGCATCGCAAAATATAACTCATTACTGAATAACGAACACTTATGTTATTAATGTTATCATACTTTAGTTGATGGTGAATACGTGCCAAGCAGGTCAACTTAGCTCTTTTACTGTATGACAAACTGTTGGCACTTATCATTCAAGAGACGCGAACTGTGTCAGGTCATATGAAAATTACATTTTTATTGTAAGCGACGGTATTACGAATTTGAATGGGACTTAGCTCTTTTAATAATAGGCTGAATGGTTTCATTGTTGACTCTAGGTACAATATGAATAGCCGAAGTGAGATATTATTTTACATAAGCGACTCCGCCCGTGATTTCGATCATGATATTAAATGCGAAAGTATACAGTAGGTATTCCAGGCATACAATTAACAGCTAGAAATAAAAACATACTTGTAACCGCAGGTTTCCGCTGACGTGCGGTACAAAGAATATTTTTAGGCAATGGTATCACGTACAATAAAATGTTTTTTTAAAAAATGTTTTGGTAACCATTTCTCTCGTTAATTTATTTATAAATAATTAATAATAAATAAATATTGGACAACATCACATACATTACTCTGATCCCAATGTAAGTAGCTAAAGCACATGTGTTATGGAAAATCAGATGTAACGACGGTACCACAGACACCCAGACCTAAGGCAACATAGAAAACTACATCGACTCGGCCGGGAATCAAACCCGAGACCTCGGAGTAGCTTGCTCATGAAAATCGGTTTACACACTACTCGACTATGGAGATCGTCTAAAATTATTTATAAAATCTTTAATGACCGACCTCAGACATATAAAAGAAATGACAAATGGAGAGCGCTGAACATTTTCGCGTCTTTTTGTTAATACGTCAAAAGTACTTTAATTTTAAATTAAAAATTGGCATTCGCTTCTAATTTTTGATTCGCTTTGGAAGTTTCCACTATAATGTTCTATGCGCCCCACCTGCCTATTGTTTTATACTCTGTCGTTTCAACATCATCATCATTATCATTACATAGTATAAAATAAAGTCGCTTACCGCTATCTGTCCCTATGTATGCTTCGATCTTTAAAATTACACAACGGATTTTGATGCGGTTTTTTTTAGTAGATAGACTGATCCAAGAGGAAGGATTATATGTATAATACATGCACAATATAGTAGAGAAAACTGATCGTTTTCGAGGTTTTTAAATTGATATCACAAATAAATACATTTTTTGCGCTTACATGGCAAACGCTGGCTGAACCCTACGAGATAGATCAAAATAATGTACTACATTATTGTACACCTTAAAAAGGTCTTCAAATAAGTCCGTAATGTTATATGTCAGTCTCTTAGGGATAACCCACAATAAACATTTTTTATCCTTTACTTTCTACGAGAATAATGGCTTATTTTCGAAGCCATTTTAAGCAGTACAGCATTAATCCTTATCTAATTAAGTACCTTAAATACATTGTGAATTTAATATATATCAATATGGCCCTTAACAGCATGTAATTAAGTGAATATTTTCGAAGATATTATAGATTTAAAACGCAGGGACACGGCGGTTTGTATTATCTAATGACTGAAAATCTGTGAACGTGGTAAGACATTCTGTAGTATATTTAGTACAGCATTGCACCCGTGCGAAGCCGGGGCGGGTCGCTATTTGATGATAAATATTTAAATGACAAAATTTATGGCATTTTTTAAATCGAAATTCCATACCTACATTTGGCTATTCAATATGAAATATTATTTTGAAATGTACTTCATTACTATGTTACAGAACGGTCACGCATGCAAATAGAACCCATATGTTTTCACCCTCACGATTGGCTCGACGCCCACACTGACGCAGATATTACCTGCGTGCTATAATGGTTGTTAATATTTCACGCAAAATTAAACAATTACTGTTCCGCCCCCGCTAGCTCTAGAGATGGTTTTTGGGTGCAACATTTATTATAATATTCAACTCTTTACTTAATGTATTCTCGAGAGACAATGGGGCTAACGCAAAGGAAGTTTTAATGTAGCGTCAAGCAGTATTTCGTGAAATTTTTGTAATAAATAATAAATTATATTATGCTTAACATTTAACCTTACAAAATATTATACTAACGACACGCCGCTATTTCACGTCGGTGCATTATGAGACATTTTTATAACTGATGGCATTCAAAACTGTTTTAAATTAATCGACATAATATAGAAGTACTTACACATTACTAGTTTTAAGTGATAGTGGTAAATTTGGTTCAGTGGAAAGCATAACAGACAATTAATAACATAATATTAGTGCAAAATACTAAAGCGTTATACACCTGAGATGGTCCAGTAGTTATAACGCGTGGATCTCAAGCAAAGATATCCAATAGTTGTAAATATTGCAAAGAAACATGTGTAGGGCGAATTACTATCATGTGTAAATAAATCACTATAACTTATGAACGACAACTCAAACCGGAGCATCGTGGTGGAATAGGATACTTTTTGCATTTTTATAGATGATACCTTTGTGTTTTCATGGGTTAATTACTATAACCATACTTTTTAGATGACGGACGGGCAAAGGGGCCATCTGATGGTAAGTGATCAGCACCAACCTTGGAAATAAGACGTTATATGTCTTGTAGTTTAACTGACTCACTCACCCTTCGAACCGGAACAGAATAATAGGAAATGTATTAGATTTTCAATAGAATATCTGACGAATGGGTGGTACCTACCCAGATTAGCTTGCACAAAGCCCTGCCCGCAAGTAAATAAGAAATATGGAAAGTGGATTATACAGAGAAGAACACAGTCAAATAATTCTTTAAACATAATATAATTTTTTTTTTAATTAATTATAGTAATCCCACGTCACGCGTTCGATCCAACCGTACCCGTACACATCATCCAGCGGGAATCAATTATTTATCAACGAAATCTCTTTGAGTTGTTCTATATTTAAAATAAAAATTAAGATAAAGCTACCGTCATGACCGAGAAACAAGTACTTTTATTTATTAAATAATTCAAGTAATATCTACAAATATTAGCACAATCTTTTTGTTTCAGAACAGACAATAGTCTGGATTGCCTAGTTTAATTTAAAAATATTACCCATTTATTTACTTTTGTATTTCATTCATTCAACTTTTGACTTTATTTTAATAAGAATAAATTTATATTTTCAATGTATTACTGATATTTCTATTTTTGCTTTATAATTTATTTGATTTGTACTAATAAAATATCATAGAATGGTGCAACTATAGCCCAAAATGTCTGGACCATACCTGAAGAGAGAAATATTCGATTTTAAGTCGAGATATTTTCAGTAGCAACTAAAAGTTTGAAAGTTGACAGTGTTTAACTAACACCCCTCCCCCTTTTCCCTTAGCAACTCAAAAAGCAATAAAAGCTGTTGATACTCTGCCTGAAGTCTATACGTTCGTCACCCTCAAGAATGATTGCCGTGTCCAAATTCTGATATGATCTGATATGATAAACACAAATACAATGGCTTAAGATTAGCTTAACTTTTCAATCAGCGCACAGCATTTTTTATGGCATTGGTTGGCAGACGAGCATATGGGCCACCTGATGGTAAGTGGTCACCACCGCCCATAGACAAAGGCGCTGTAAGAAATATTAACCATTCCTTACATCACCTATGCGCCACCAACCTTAGGAACTAAGATGCTATGTCCCTTGTGCCTGTGATTATGAGTGATACTGGCTCACTCACCCTTCTAACCGGAACACAACAATACAGTGTACTGTTATTTGGCAGTAGAATATCTGATGATTGGATGGTACATACCCAGACGAGCTTGCTCAAAGCCGTAGGCACCAAGTAAGTATAAAAAATACAATTTGTTTTAAAATAAGTAATAAGTGGTCCATATAACGAAGTCAATTGGCATGTTTCTGCCTCTATCAGAAAAAAACTAACCAGAAGTTTTAATGGACGCGTGGCTTAACGTTAATTTATTACAGCGACGTGTCGTAGACACGCTCAATATTTTGTAATTTTTGCAACAATGGTGCATAATGCATTTACCATGTTCGTGTATTGCATTTCTTCATTAGTAACGAAATATTCGCTTGTTAATAGACAAAATTCTGTGAAAAATAAGCTCATACTAATTCGAGGCTACTAATGATAGCAATCAATTCCACTCTACTAGTTATGTATAAAAAAAAATCCGAACACGTCGATCTTAACTGAATAATGCCGGATGAAATTCGGGCCAAGTTGTATATCAGCGTGCGTAGAGAAGGTTCCACCTTAACAAGAAAACAAGTCTTTCTGATCCGTATGTCATTTACGATCAGTTACTTTACACCAATTTTTAAAGAATCTTGGATCTAGTACTAGATAAACTGTGTTTCAGGGGGAAAATGTTTATTTATTTTCGGTTTCACAAAGCTCATTGGCTTACGTTAGAATAAATTCGACTCTTTGATAAAATTCAACAAGCATTAAAATTGGCACTAATAGACGCTTAGAGCGTGTTGATATTTTTCGGTCAACTATTAAATTGTTTGCGATTTGAACAGTATAAACACGACATAAAACCAACATAAGAAAATTCTGACTTCTTAAAATAAAATATTCGAACATTTTTCCGTTGAAAATAATTTGATGAACTAAAAATATTGGTTAAATTAAATTGGGACGTAATTTTGCTAAAGTTAAAAGTTTATACGAAACTAGATATTAAGCAGTTACACAAATTTAGCGGAGGAAAATTCCGTAGATAACTGATTGTCTACCGCGGTTTTGATTGGTTGATCTCCAGGTGTTAGAGGCTATTCCTTGGAATTCAAGCTCTTATCTTAAAAAAAAAAACATTAAAATTGGTTTATTGGTATGAAAGCGTGACAAATAAAAAACGTTACTTTCGCATTTATGAAATCAATACATAAAAATATGGGAGATTAATTTTCCTAGAGGAAATCTTAATTATAGATAATTCATATATTATGCATGTAATATTATTATGTAATATTAATATATTCTGAAAGAACGAATTCGAAACTCACCTCAGAACACGATCTCGAAATGTTAGAAGTGATAAGCGACACATTAACTATAATTATTATCCAGCTCGTATTTATCGTGCGAATCTTCACACAAATATCGGAGGTAACTTTACCAAATGTCGATTCAGATATTGGCAGATTTGGCAGAAAGTATATACTTTCCATTTTATGATTATTATATTAACTACCTCAATAATCAAACTAAAACAAGCGAATATGATCGCTTCTCTCACATAACCAGTCTTATGCGAGTAAATTGAAAATCAATTAATTTTCCCTTGCTAATTAATCACACCTGCGAATCCATCCCGCTCCGTAGTTAATAACCCACTCGGGTTTAATAGTCTGGCATACTCGGTGATTGCCGGCCATCTTGTGACGTCATCAATCTGACAGCACACTTTAACACACACTACACTTAGGTGATGTTATGTTTTGTATGTGAGTGTGGTTTGAGGGTACTCATAAATTATAAAGGAGCGTACATATTATGCGACACAATTTGGAATGTGATATGCATATATTATATGCGATCAACGCTATTTATTACAAGTCGATCGTGACCGTGTACTTTTCGATATTTATCGTTCAATTAATATTACATTAACAGCCTGTAAATTTCCCACTGCTGGGCTAAGGCCTCCTCTCCCTTTGAGGAGAAGGTTTGGAGCATATTCAACCACACTGCTCTAATGAGGGTTGGTGGAATACACATGTGGCTGAATTTCGTTGAAATTGGACACATGCAGGTTTCCTCACGATGTTTTCCTTCACCTCCGAGCACGAGATGAATTATAAACACAAATTAAGCATATGAAAATTCAATGGTGCTTGCCTATGTTTGAACCCGAAATTAACGGTTAAGATGCACATGTTCTAACCACTGGGCCATCTCCTGCGTAATTTAAATTGAGTAATCGTTCAATAATAATTGATAAAAAGAAGAAACATTATTTTTATCAATTAAACCTTTTTGTTTAATTATAATAAGACAAATCAGTGAACACGGACTGTCGAAATTCTTTCAATTAAGAAACTATTTTTGGAACGAAGTTCTTTTATGCCGCTTAGTAGAGTGAACTGGCAAAAATCATCACGTAAAGATAAAGCGAGATGCCCGCTCCAGGCGACTATCCCTTTCTCTTTCGCTCTCTCTTAATATTATATAAGTTTAATATTAACAAAAAAACTCATCTGTGTTTTAACGCCAGTAATGTTTTACCAATACTATTATGAAAATGATATTATTATTCACAACTCCCGAAGTCTGAAATTTAAAAGCGTGTAGACTCCTGTTTTTCGGAAAACATATACAGATCTTGGTCCTGAGCCTAAAATCTTTGCGGTCATGTCAGATTTGCCATCCAATAGAATTATAAGAGTGAAGGAAAACAGAGCGCACCTTTGTTTACGCACACACTTGGACACTCTGGACGACATCATCATTAGTATCATTATTATATTAGAACTTGACGTTTATATAATATATAATCAAAGATTTCAACTTCCAATGCTAATTTGATTTCCCCTCGAAGTATTAACCAACTAGCGATATTTATTTTAAGTCTCTCATAAAGTTAAAGCAACAAACAACGCAAATATTCTTATTGGAAGTAAGAATACTTGCGTTATCAAAATGGAAATATCATGGAGTATTAGTGGACCTTAGAGTAATAGTGCAAAAATATTTATTATAAATAAACACCCCGCCTTATTGCCTCCACTCGTGACAGGAGGACGGTTGCGATTTAACGGGGAAATGCTGCTAGCATTTTTGCCACCATCCCACGCGGTCATTATGGGTGATTTGTACAATACCCATTTTAAGTTTAGTTTATTTTGTAGTTATTTAAGTTAGACACATATTTTTCGTCTCTGCATAACGACCCGATTTCGCTTTGTAAAAAAATCCTATGTATAATTTTCATTTTATATAATAGTCAAATTCTCTTATTAATTTTCAACATTTTTCCGTCGTTTCGAAATAATTATAGAAAATGATCACAGGAGAATTGGCTTAAGAGACTTCGCAAATAATTCGTAGGTATTTCATTTCCCAAATTTTAATTCAAAATATTCGATTCGATTTTATATAAAAATCCGTTCCATTTTCAAAATCTATCAAGTTGGCTTTATAGTATTTATACAAACAATAAAATTCGATTAGATTTTATATAAAAATCCGAGAAGCAATCGTTCCATTTTCAAAATGTACAACGTTTTATACGAACAATAAATTATACCTAAGGGTACAACTAATTATGCACCATTTAATACCTAAAACATCCGTTGCACGATCACACAGCACTGCAGATCTAGGTATATACCAAGCAACATCTGTTTCGTTCTATGCTAAATGCTGTGTCATTACAGCAATTAAGATAACTCACTAACCATTAATTATTCTGGATTCCAGGCGCTTTACCTGAAACTACACAGTTACTGCTCGCTGTTTGTCTAACATTTACCAGAAATGTTTGAACAATTAATATAACAATAATAACATCTCAAACTAAACCATCCTCATTAAAATGGCGTGTGTCTTCAATCCGTAAATAAACTAATACAACCCCGAAACATACATATCTACAACAATAATATGTTTGGAATAATTATTTCTCGTGAGCAAATTGAACCCGTAACCTAGGTCGGAAATGGAAATGAACTGTAGAGACACCGCACCAGTCCACGAAGTTTACGTCAAAATCACAAGTTACATTTGTCCTATCAAGATGTTATATAAAATTTATCATTGATATTTTTTTATTTGTAATCTATTAATCGTGTATCCCTAAACAACAAACAACAACAATACAGCGGCAATACGTACTTAAAATAAAAGTTTTTAAGAAAAATGTTTTTAAATAGTAAGTAACGTTACTAGTGTAAAAAAATATCTCGGACATGAGAAGAACCGGCGAATTAATATAATTGAAGATAAATTCATTAATAATTTTGTCATAACATCAATGCGCTATCAACATTCAATTCGACCTTTCCCTCTCAAACTGAAAATATCAATAAAGATCATTGTTGCATCATTAAAAAATAATTAATTAATTTGTGCTACCTACCCTATAAGTCTCCAAAGCCGCGAGTAATAATCATCAAAATAATAATATATACATCGTCGCTAGAATTAATTAATTCGTTAATTTTTTTAAGCTTCATTTAAAGTACTTTTGTCAGAAATAATACATATATCATTGTTTTGTCATCAGTAATGAAAACGTGTGGAGAATTCCAATTTATTCAAAGGTCCGAAAATGAGTAAAATTTTAATTAAATTCCGTTTATTCATTTCACACAGGTCGAGTTATTAAAAACTACGTGTTTAACTTAAAACTCATTGCACAAATGCTAAGTAAGAATTTCCCGGATGCAATATTAATCGAAAGGAGGGGACTCGGTTAAGTAAATTCAAGTGCTCTTCGATGAAAAGGGGGCAATGACTGTGGAAGCGCTATCGTGAAAAAATAATGGATTATGTTGATTTCCACTTTAAATTGCAAACTTAATACTGGTTATTGTTAGAGTGTTACATTTTAATCATATAATGTTTGACGATACGTACTTTAGATCATCAGAATTCATCCAGCCATTTATTCAATTAAACACGATTTCAAATTAAATTGTATTTATCAACATGTCTATTTGAAATAGTAACTACTGGATTACTTGCCGTCTTTTCTAGATAGAATCAACACTCCGAACAGACAATAGCTTCACATTTGATACTGTATAATGACAATGATTTAAGAACCGACTTGAATGAAGAATATTTTAATTTTATAAAAAAAAAATAAACAGAAAACAGATACAGTACAAATCGAGTGGTGGGTAGTTCTATTGCATTCTAGTTAGAACATACGGATGAATCGAGTCGCCTCAACACCTCAACCAATACAGAACTGCTAGGATGAACTGCAATCCCTCGCTCTGATCAATGTTGTCAACTAATATGGCCTAAAATATAACAATAGAGCTGAAGTATTAACAATAGCGTGTAAAAGGAACTAAAAATTCTTCAAATCTAGGATCGAACACAAAAGAAAATTACGCTTGGATACATGACATCTAAGCAGCGCGAGGCACGCACGACGTGGAATCCAATAGCCCAATTTTACCTTTTATGTGAACGCAACTTAAAGAATACTACTCGTGGGTACTTAATGCGTCGACGTGCGTGACCTCTGTGACCCGCGTTAGCACTCAGAGCACCTGATAGATAGCACTTAGCAAATTTTCTTATTCCAATGTTACATTTATAAGTCTCAGCTTGGGATAGTAAAACTAACCGTATTTATTGAAACAATTATTGATTTGACTGTCAGAAATATTCAATAATCAGCTTCATTTAACACATCACGTTTTTCGGTTAAATTTAATAAAAAAATCGAAGCCGACATTAATTTTTTTTTTCAAACGGAAAGTACGAAAAATAATTTTCCAAATCGTCTCATAAATGATACAGTTCTCAATAGCAAGAACAAAGATAATAACCGAATTGATAAACTACTTCTATTGTTGAAGTCGGTTAAAATGAATTCTTACATGTGTGTCTTTCATGCGTTCTAAAATCATCCGATTGTAATAAAATTCTATACAAACCCTTATTTTACTAGTACGATAGGTATTTAGGAATTACATATGTAAAAAGTTCAGGTCATAGCCGACTCAAAACGTCAATGCCGAGAAAGCGCTAAAATGTTTCGGACAATTCAATGAAAATATTTACAGGATCGACAAAACTGTTATCAAGATTTCTTGCCCTTTCATAATTCATTAGCAGCGTCTTATTATACAAAAAGTGCCTTTAAGGCATAATAAAGACAAGAACTGACGAATGGCGGATAGAACGTTGTCAGCGTGTAATGTGAACCTTATTTTCATCGCGCTCTTCGCCTATAAATTTATTCGCCATTAAGGTAAATAATGTTTGTGCATTACATGTGCCTGGTACCGAGATTAAAAGGTTAATGTTAAATCTATACATAGAATAAATGTACTACGACGCCGAGGTAGTACATTACATTTTGTATGAGATTTATTACACAGTCATAATACAAATAACATTAAGATGTTAGTTTAGTTTGTCATATTTCAAATTCAAGCAAAATTACTGTTCCAATTTTATATATATATATAATAGTATTTTCAAATTATGTTTTTGTCTGATAACAATCATAGATAAGAACGAAGTTGCTTTCGGTATGTATTGTGTATTAAACAACAGACAGAATAAAATAAATTAATAACGTTTAAGAATAATTAAAAGACAAGAAATATATATTTCGTTGTTAAATATATTTTTTAAATAAATTAAATGATATTATATCACCCTATATAATAGAAAGAGATAGAGAGGGGGAAAGGGAAAAGACGGAGCACAATGTTTATCCTAAATTTACGATTTCCGTCAGTTCAATCTGCCGTAACCCGTGTAAAAGTTCTAAAAAAATTTAGTCTAGACCACAGAGTACAGTTTAGAATAGGCTAGATACCACAAGCCGTCTGACCAAGCTTGCCCTTTAGTTTATGTTCGATCGCGCCGGTGCCGATTTTGTGTCGTCGAGGATATAAATATACCGAATTGTACTGTTATATACTGTAAAATCTTTTCTAGGGCAGTAAATCTAGGGTAGTAATTTTGTTGCTGAAACAGCTGTAATAAATTGTTAATGATTTATTATGATGTTCAAATATGGCAGGAGTGACTACATCGTACGTATAAAATAGATGACACGCTCAGTTTTCACACTATCCAAATAAATTGCCATATCTAGTTCTTTAAATCTGTGGTACAGACGCTTTTCAAGCGATTGTTGGCAAAAGTAAACAGATATTTTAATAAACAGGCCAAAAATTCAACTTATTCAACAAGCATCTGTTCACGGTTTTCGTGAACTACTAGTCGTTGAATAAAACACTATATGAACTCAATATAAAGCGTACTTCGTACTGATGGTACGGCTTTATGCAAGAACTCATCAGCTATTCAACTGCCAAACATACTTTGTATCACTGTATTCAGGTCTGGCTGACCCAGTCTAAGCTCAAGGGACATAACATCTTAGATCCCGAGATTAGTAGCCCATTGATGGAGTAAGGACTGATGGAACTAAGGAACGCCTGAACTCTCTCTGATTGAATCTCTTGAACACTGTATAATATCTTCTGTACAACTCGCTATCGGTCAGGGTGACGTCATCATCATTACGTATAATAGAGAAATAAAATGTTTGATAATGTTTTATGTATTAAAAGTACATAGTACTACATGTTAAGTAAATTTTACTTGATGGCAGGGCATTGTATTAGTCCGTCTGGGTAGGTACCAACAGATATTCTACCGCCAAACAGCAGTACTTAGTATCGTTGTGTATCGGTTTGAAGGGTGAATGACCCAGTGTAACTACAGACACAGGGGACATAACAGCTTAGTTCCCTAGGTCGGTGGCGCATTGGTAATATAAGGAATGGTTAATATTTCTTATAACACCATAGTCTGTGTGCAGTGGTGACTATTTACAACTAGGTGGCCCCTTTGCTCGTCCGCCTACCTATATCATAAAATAAAACATGGCGTGTATACACTGGTTATGTAAAAAGTAATGTGTAGCATAGACGCGCGGAAAAGTACTCTTCGAAAGTTATTTACGTCGGTTTTCATCGTAAACTGCTTTATTACTCGTAACTGCATGATATAAATAAGGGTAATGAGTGTATCAGAGATTATATTTGGGCTTCTAACGATAAAACCGCTGTTGTTATGAATTTATAACTCAATAAAACTGACTTTGTGAACGATTTTCAATTGCGTAGGTAGGATCCCAATGCGTCGATCGTTGAATGGAACTATAAAGGAATCTGTCAATTGTGACAGATAAAAGAATGATTGATGTTCCAGATTTTTAGTTACTATAAATGATGACGATATAGTCGACGAGGTGTCTGAGTTTTTATTCAATTTTATGGTTTGCTAGATCAATTTATACACATCTAAGTTTCTGTAATTCTATTTCGCACGCCAACTTATTAGTTAGTCGTGAACTTCTTAAGATTATCTCGCACTTACTATGTAGTAGCAATAAGTGAAATATATACTAGTTGTTTTTGGGGTTGTTCGTCATTTTTATGCACAAAGAAGTAGCCTTTGTCCTTCCTTGGAATTCAAGCTTCCTTCATTCATCAAATTCGGTTCAGTAGTCGTGACAGATCAACAGGCAAACATATTTTTGCATTTATATTAGTATCAATGAGTATATATTAAAAAAAATACATAGCATAAAACGAAGTCGCCGTTCGAACTGTATTTGATTTAAATGCAGTATTAACGATCATTTAAAAGACCAGGTATAAATCGAATCAGTCTTTACTACCCATCCTTAGGAACCAACGAATAGAATGTCTTGAAATGTTCGTAAAATAAGTCTTATGTACTTCTTAATAATGTAAGAATTTCAAATCGGTGGTAGATTTACATTTTAATAAAAAAATATTCTAAAATAACGATTACGTAATTTAATGTTTTGATAAAATAATTTCCTGTATTAAATGTATTATAAAAATAGTACATTGGTAACACAACAATTACAACGCTTCAGATATATAATTTAATAGATCAGAAATAATAATCCAATACTAAAATTTTTACTACTATTCCAACTGAAATATACTTTCATCCCTTTCAAATATTAAATTACTTGCCATCGCGATAAACGTCATAACCTTGAATTACGAACGTATGCACACACGTCTCGCGACTGCCAGATCTAATATCTTTCAACATATTTAATACGATACAGTAGTAGTAAATAAAGAAATTCATATGATATATTCTTAAATATATTAAAAATGAATTTATTTAAGTAAATAGTAAGAGCCCTTCAATATCAAGATAAGGGAAGATGGAAATGTTTTGAAGTTCCACCAAGTTATTTCGATGAAGATGAGTTGAATTTGTTAAACACGTGGCCGTATTTTTGACGATGTTTTTCTTCCACGAAATGAATTATGAACACGAAGCAAACACGACAAATCTCAGTAGTGCCTGTGTGAATTTGAGACCACGATCCTTCGATTAAGATCTATGTATTATGTCTATCTATGTTATCTGAGTTCTCTCGACTATAGGAAGATATTTTAATAAATAAATAAATATTGGACAACATCACATACATTACTCTGATCCCAATGTAAGTAGCTAAAGCACTTGCGTTATAGAAAATCAGAAGTAACGACGGTACCACAAACACCCAGACCCAAGACAATATAGAAAACTAATGAACTTTTTCTACATCGACTCTGCCAGGAATCGAACCCGGGACCTCGGAGTGGCGTACCCATGAAAACCGGTGTACTTTACACTACTCGACCACGGAGGGCGTTTTGAAAGACTATTACAAAAAACAATTTAATATTATAGTAACTCGGGGGTCAGGCTTTGTTGCCGGTCTGTGTTGTTACTCATCAACTATTCTACAGCAAACAGCAATACTTAGTATTTTTGTAATCTGGATTGAAGGGTGAATGAGACAGAGTATCTACAGGCATAAAGAACATAACACCTTAGCTCCTAAGGTTGGTGGTGCATTGGTGTTGTAAGGTACGGTTAATATATCTTAAAGCACAATTGTCTTTGGGCAGGGAGACCATGTACCACCAGGTGGCAAATTAATCCAACCACAATATATATCATAAAAAGGACAAAGGTTTTTGAAAAATAAGTCGGCAGTTTTCAGAAAACGATACAGTCGAATAATTGTCAAAGAAAATATTTACATTCTGGATTTGAAATTGATACTTTTAAAATCCGTCTCTGTACACGGACTTGTGAAAACTAGGTAAGACACCTTGAGCTATACATTATGCGGAACCGAGTTCCACTGATACAACTTTTGACGATTTTACAAATTCAGAATGTCAATTAGCTAAATTTTGACGTCATTTGAATGAAAACATCCATTTAATTCCACGTGAACACGATACGTAACCCGGAGCATCTATTTCACTTGAATTAAGAATTCACTTTCTCATGCAAATTAAAAATCCATCCCGTTTGATTTAACTAATGGGTTTTTAATAGTCCATTTAAATTTTCTATCTCGAAGACTATTTCAAAGAAAACTAAGTTTGATATAAAACAATAATGACTGATGTATCGGATATATTTCAACACTTGTACACATTTCCACTACGACGCAGTACTTGGTAAAACATTGAAAATACATTGAATATTCTACCGAGAAGAACCGGCAATAAACTCAAAAGTAATTAATTTCCACTAATTAGCATTCTATAATTAGAAATCTTATATCAAGGAATATGCCTTACATAATAATGAATTACTTTTACAAATAAGATTTAAATTTAGTAATTGGCAAAACTAAAAATATCTGCTTTTCATACTTTTCCATTAAGTAAGTCAATAACACACTTCAGACATAACTAAACTCTTTTGTAAATTTTGTAATTACATAAAAATACTTCCTATATAAATTCATGGCTTATTTTTACCTTCACCGATCACGACATGAGTTATTAACACAATTAAGCACATGAATTAATTGCTGCTTGATCGGGTTTAAACTGAGAATTATCGGTTAAGATTCATGTCTTGTGACAACAGGGCCATAACGGCTCACAAGAATGGAGAAAAACTTCAATGGTATGGAATGGTATAGGAGCGGATACGACGGAAACAGACATCCATTTTGGTGTAAAGCATTACTTTCCGAACTAGTGGCAGATCTTTGACAATAAATAAAGCGTAACGCTTCTACGTTGAATAAAGATTTCGTCTCAGCCCCTTTTATTTCTACAAAAAGCAACGTGGGCTTGACTGGGTTTTATCAACAGCTCATTGGCGACACTTTTAATGTGGCTTATTAGAAGGTTCCCTTTATAGTAGCTTGGTCAGAAACTGACATTATCCGGCATACGGGCTGTTACACGTTCTTAATTATGACCGAGTCTCTATGATTCATCTTTGTCACACGGAGATAAATGTACTGATGTGAGAAGGAAATGAAGAAGGGATGTTTTTTTTCTAATTTATTAACGAAACATGTTAGATAAATATGTACATTACATTAAATTTTCATTAACAGTCTGTAAATTTCCCACTACTTGGCTAAGGCCTCCTCTCCCTTTGAGGAGAAGGTTTGGAGCATATTCCACCACGCTGCTCCAATGCGGGTCGGTAGTAACACATGTGGCAGAATTTCATTGAAATTAGACAGGTTTCCTCACGATGTTTTCCTTTACCGCCGAGCACGAGATGAATTATAAACACAAATTGAGTACATGAAAATTCAGTGGTGCCTGCCTGGGTTTGAACCCGAAATCATCGGTTAAGATGCACGCGTTCTAACCACTGGGCCATCTCGGCTCTCAAATATGTACAATATCTTAACAATTATTAATCAGTTACTTTGCCGTGCTATGCTTCGGGTATCAGCCGACCACAACACCGCGAGTTCACATTATCCATGATCAATTTAAAAAATAGAATAAAAACAAACGATCGCCTGAGTAAAACTGCGGCAACAAGCGCACATCGATATCGGCGGATAAAACTCAACTCCTATCCAGAATTCAATATACGAGCGAACCGTTCAAAATAATCTCCGAGAGCAAATATCGGGGCCGACTTTCTATTACGGTTAGGTATGTGGTGAGTGTAGATGAACTATTGGTATACGTTTTAGACTCGTAATGGCGACTTGTATAAAAATATCTTTGCGACTTTATTTGCATCGAACGAGTTAGCTTAGAACTTATATAGCAATAAAATAAAATTCCGTTTATATCAATCTGTTCTAATATTATGAAGAGGTGGAATATATTTTTATATATGTAGGGGTGATCTCCGGAACTAATCGGAACGATCGCGACCTTGTACCTTATGTACATTAACATATACATTTACATCTCGGCTCTATATGTAATAAGACAAATTATATTATTATTACCTAGCAACAGGAACTGCCTATTGCTCTTTAGTACAGGGACATATTCAAGATTGTCATGTATGACCAATTTACAACCAACTCCAACGAGTTGGACGAACACTGTGGATATTAAACCCATATGAAAGCTTTTTACCTAATTATTTATCTTCCAATATATATATATTTGAAAATATTACTAAGTAAACTCAAACTTGTTATTAAAACAAACTCATAAGTAAAGTTTATTCAGTAGAAAGAGTATAAAATCAAATCATAAATGTAAGAAATCTATAACTATTTTGCTCGTTGATACGCGACTTTGATACGTGTTTTCTTCAAATGCGATATTTATTGTAATCAATATTGCATATCACTTTTGTTTTACGATGAATTTTGTTCTTAGAGAATGGCTCTACTGTATCTAGTTATATTACTTACAAGAATATGAAATTTACTTATTTTTATTTTATGGTTTAGGTAGCAAACAAGTATGAGGCTCACCTGACAGAAAGTGACTACCACCGCCCATGACCATCTGCAACACCGACTTGCGGGTGGGTTGCGGGCCTTTAAGAAATCAATATGCTCTTTTCTTAAAGGCTACAAAGTCATGAATGTTCGGATAAAAAGCTGGTGAAAGCTGGTTCCACAGAGTATTTGTGCGCGACAGAAAACACCTTAGAAATCGTGTTGTTTTGGTTTTTCGGACATCTAGATGCGGGTGATACTTTGAATTTTGACGCAATACCCGAATGCAATTCACGCTTGTCTCGTTAATCGTCTAAATTGAAGACAGATGAAATTGCAAAGCGTATCTTTTTATACAATAACACCTCCAAAACGCGCTGCATGTTCTTATGTTATGTGTATTGGTTCAGTAGATTTTTCAGTTAGACATCAGTAAGGCAGACAACCTCTCCTCATTTATTAGTAAAAAAAAGGAAAAGCATGCAAATTTCCCCTTAGAGAAGATGTTTAGAAGATTATTCCACCACGCTGCTCACGTTAATCCGGTTCTTGCATTTATTAGTATAGATAAATTATATTTGACGAATATTCGTGCGATTATTTTATAGATATCATAAAAAATAAAAAGTTCTAGATAGTAGTTAAATAATAAAAAAGATATATATTTGATAATAACCATTATAAATATTAAATATTTTTAAGTTTATCAGATATAAACTATTTTTAAATAGAGTCAACAAAATTCACGTATTAAAGAACTAAAAATTCTCAAGCCTTAAATAAACTCAAAAATGAAATCTGAGCAACCAAATTCGGATTCAAGATGAGATTCTCTCTTAAAGCGGGAACTTTCATAAATCCCCGGACAGTTGGATGGTTTTATGTTATTCCTACAAACTCCTACAAATAAATTGCTTTTGCGGGCAGTGGTTGAAAACAATTTTTAATTTTGTTAACGTTCGCTCAAATAATCGGAATCCACAAGATTATACATTTTTTTCAATGAAAAATAATATAATCAGGCTCTCAACGGTACTCATATTTACTCCAATAAGTTAAAACGAGATCCTTTTTCACCCTATACATATACCTGTTTTTGGACATTATTAGGTACTATGCCGGAACTTACCCGACTTAAAGTACTCTATACATAATGTATTTTCTATATTTTGATTACTCTATACTGAAATGTTAAGATATAAATGTTTAATATGATTCATCAGATAGGAATTTCAAATGTCGTTAATATGATAAGGATTTCATTTACTATACTTTAACATTTGGAAGATCAATATTAAATGTCGACTACAGGAAGTTACAACTTATGGTTTTTAAACGTATCGAAGTCATTGATATGATGACGAGTAAATATATAAGACACGAAATTTTTAATACGACTAATTTTAATTTTCCAAATTGCCTTTATATTCTTCAATACAGTATTTTATCTTTGTTATGTCTTAATATCAATTATTATATAATTTAGATATTACAGTGTGATTTTATATTTTATATATTTAAGATTTAATTTTGAAGTTCAATGTTGTTTACACCTATAAAGACGTATCACTTTGTTACTAATGTTACTTATATCGGTTATAAATTTTAAGTGTTTAGTGATAAGTTGATGGTGTAACTATTTAAATAAATAAATAATTAATGATCATTATAATCAACCAAAGAAGTATTTCAAGTAGATGTATTGATAAAGAGATTTATTTTACACTGTGAAACGTCTAGAGATATTTTGCATCTCCCTTCCCTATTTACCAACACGGTCATTGCGGATCAAACCAGTTTTGATAAGTAAGAAAAACTTGTAACACCAAGTTTTCGTGCCCGCAAATTAAATTTATTGTTACTTCAAGTGTATATAATAAACTTCTATAGTACAACTCATCAAATTATTCAAGTTTTGGTACCTAATTTGAAACTATGTTAAAAAAACGTCGACAAATAAATTAATACATAGCAAACATGTTTATAATAACAGTATAGATTTATCCTCATTAAAGTTATATATCATTATCAAATCAAACAATTTTATTGGAAATATATCATGTGAACACTCAGCTTAAATCAACCATAGTACATATTCGTAAACTGGTCGTCATAGATCAATGTGTCGCATAAACGTTGGCGTGTTCATGTGATAGATATGATCCAGTGTTTGATAAATGACCAGCAGAGCCTTATCTGTAGGAAGACGTTAAAATAGAATCATATGAGTTATATATTAGGTGTCAATAAGGCGACTATTCCTTTGAAATCTTATTATATCGCTACTACTAACTCTATAAATTTATTTCATTGGTCAGTATTCTGACACTAGGGACGTAACATCTCAGCTCCCAAGGTTGGTGGCACATTGGCGATGTCAGGAATGGTTAAAATTACAGCGCCAATATCTATGGACAGTGGTGACTGTTTGCCCACTAGTTAGCCCATTTGCTCTAAATCAATGAGACTATAAATTATTTTGAAACTAACAGATATTTTTTTTACATTATATTAACAACCTGTTAATTTCCCACCGCTGGACTAAGGCCTCCTCTCCCTTTAAGGAGAAGGTTTGGAGTATATTCCACCACGCTGCTCCAATGAGAGTTGGTGGACTACACATGTGGCTGAATTTCGTTGAAATTAGACACATGCAGGTTTCCTCACGATGTTTTCCTTCACCGCCGAGCACGAGATTAATTATAAACACAAATTAAGCATATGAAAATTCAATGGTGCTTGTCTGGGTTTGAACCCGAAATTATCGGTTAAGATGCTCGCGTTCTAAGCACTGGGCCATCTCGGCTCAAGTACTAACAGTAAGAAGTATATGTATTTTCATATTTCGAACAATCTATATATTATCTAATATCCAATTGTTTTTTTTACGGATAGCACTATAAGACGTCGGTGGCTACCAGAATAAAAAATAAATAAAATCGGTTGAAAAACATGGGAGGAAAAGTACTGAACTGTTTTTTCTTTGCTTATAAAATAATGTACATTTATATTATACATATATTTAATCTCCACAGATTAAGTAACCTTGCCTTTGTTTCTCTTACTTCCTTGAATTTAGTTTGCATACCAACGAATACTACTCAATGAGTTTATTGTACAAATTCGCTCCCAACCCAACTCCAGCTAAGGCTTCCATCACGGTTTCAGCCAAGCATTGTTATTATGTATCGGCTATTACCCCTTGACCTGACCTGAACACCCCTCTGCTCAACTTTGATTGCGTAAATATTGTGAATTATAATGTTTCCTATCCTTGAGTATACACTAAGTTATTGGAATCAGTTCGATCGCACTAGAAAAATAGAATACCTTACACAGTCTATGCGCTTTCAATTGTGGCAACAAAGATGTTATATACATTGAGCTTATGATTCACTCAACCTCTGAACCATGGTACAATCATACAAAGTTCATATTTGAACCTTAATAGTTCAACGGTAAAAAGGCGATGTTTCGTAAAAGTTTAATTAAATTCAAGAGGTTTTAATAAAAAATAATAATTGGAAAAGCAGAAAAAAAATCACAACGTATCACAACTATACAACATCTATACTAATATTATAAAAGCTAAAGTCGCTCTGTCTGTGTGTTTCTCTTTCACGGACAAACAAGCGCATTTGATATTTTGGTAAGAAGCAAACTTGAACCTCTAAACATGACGACCAGCCCCTAAAACGCGAACCAAACCGTGTGCGAGAACTAGTTATCTATATATTACAAAATGACTTCAAATATTATATAAATAACTCTGATTCAATGATTCGTCGTCACTCAAACTCCAACAAGCTAAATGGGTCAAGTTACAAAAATAAATTGAATGACCTTTCGGGTCTGCATACACAGCCTCCGAAAAAACGCGACTAAAGATAAATGTAGGCTTTTTCACCCATAATCTGACTAGGCGAGTTGTATTTTATTTGTTAGTATCACCTTGACTTTATTTTAATTCAATATTTATATGTTATAGAAATCCACTTTTAGTTCGTCTAGTTACGATTTTTAGTCGAATATGTCTTGGATAAATATACGACCAACCTAACCTGAAAAATACTATTTCCGTACAGAATGAGTAATTAAGTATAAAAAATATAATTCTAAGCACACATTCTTACGATCATGTTATCTCTGGAGCCTGTAATTACGCTAGCTCGTTCATCCTTCACTGTTAAACCAGCAACACATAGCTTTAGCACCGAGATATATGGACCTGGCTGGAGTCTTCAACTAGCTGTGCCATTTATTTACTAGACGATTAACGCAATTGTTTAAATGTTTTGGTACTATACAAAAATATCTTCCAAAAATATCTCGAGGGAGTAGTGTAAGACTAACCGCAGATCCATTATTTATGGAAAACCTTGGTTAGGCCAAAAAAAATGCATCAGATAACACGGAAAACTACAGGCCGTGCAGCCGATCTTTAGGATAATGTTGCTCTCGCATCTGACAATGAATTTTAAGGAATAGAGAGTGCCCGTATCTTTGCGCAACCGCTGTTCTGTAATATATCTACTGCATAGTTGATTATTCTATTTGGTTGCCGTCCCTGAAAATCGGTCAGTAGGACATCATTACTTTTATTCTACTACTAAAAATAAAAATTATTTTATTATGAGTGGATGAGTCAACTAGCATAATAAGTCAAAAGTTTTAAGGTTAACAGGGTTACATTGTTGCAGTGGAAAACGGAAACGCTGCTCTTTTCTTAGCTCCTACTTGTAACAATATAAAACCGTCACCAAAATACATTCAAGCACTAGAAATATGATCATTCACAGCCACTTAAGAATTAAAACAAAACTTAAAAAATAAAATAAAAAATAAAACATTTTTATATTTTTTAATATTTGAAAGTAGCGTAACATCGCTCAGTCGTCAATGATTATAACACTAGTACATAGTAACAAAAACAAAAGACACCAAAACTCAAATAACCAAAGCCAAAATATTAGTCACTTTTGTACTAACATTTCTCATAAATAAATACAAAGAAAACCCAAGGTAACTGCAGCGACTTTTACGTCAATCATTCGTTGCAATGCTAGAAGTCCTTCAACGAATATTTTTTTGTATCATTAATTAAAATACACGATAATAATACTCGTATACTGTTAAACGTGGAAAAAGGTATACGCATTTGTGCGGTGAAATTAAGGCTTTGTACACGCTTCTGCTTTTGACTTGAACTAAAGTAGAACGCTATGGAATTTCTTTGTTGGATTGCCAGAACGTTTTCTACCTAACCGTGCATCCTAAAACGAACTCTATTTACAAGAGACTAAGTTCCCATTTCCGCGGGTTAATAATGCTTGACAATGAGCGTGGAAAATTGAGATATTTATAAAATATAGTTGAGTGCATGGAATTTTATATTTTCCTTTCAGCTTTATTCTTCCTTTAATAAAAGTCCTTGGAAGGCGATCATTTTGTACTTATTTAAAATTAGGTGCCTTTTCAATTAGGTTAAGCATTGCTGTGTATTATAAATACACATACGTTTACTTATTTTGTATGCAACTAATGCCCTCTAAGTTCGATTACAGGTAACTTCCTACAAAACAAACATCAACTCTCATCATCAACAGACTTTCAAGACTACTTTCTCGCAATTTAATAATAATACTGAGAGAACAAATTGTAAAAGGAAGCTTAAGAGGATTTTATGCAGTCTCGCTTGCGTCACCCATGAACCAATTACTTTATAACCAAACAGCAATGCTTCTTATTTACGTGTACTAGCTTGAAGTTAAATGTGTGACTATGTGTAAATGGGAGATAGAAGAACATGATAAATTACTCAATTAATTAATTTTCTGAGATGACTGTCGTAGTTTAAATTACTAACTTACCTTCAAATCTCTCGAATGACGCAACTCCTGTCTCCGAGGTGGCTGTCCGGGTAAATCTGAGTACACCAAATTTCGCACTGATCCTTTAAACTTAGGCTCGAAAATCACTGATGGTAAGGCTAGCGTGGTCAGTTTTGAATTGTACCTGAGGACAAAGAGGGTTATTTAGACATTATCGTATGTATATTGCAGAGGACATTACTAATCCTACGTTACGTTACGAAACTTGTATGTTTGGCCTAAAATCTTTCAATCCAAATAATATATATAAAAAATTTTAGATGTTCCATGTCCGATGTCCTAGTGATTCCTGTAAATCTTAACCAAAAATAACAAGTGGAAGCGCGGCAAGCACCACTGAATGCTCATCATCATCATGAGTCATCTACTAATCGGTGGTGAAGGAAGACATCGTGAGGAAGCTTTCATGTATCGAGTTAAATTCCACCACACGTGTTTTCTTACATAATGAACCTGTAAGGTATTTACATGTTATCGCTTTACTCATTTTAAGAATAATATACGTATATATCACCATTATCGACCATAACAAAACTTCCGAAACCATTAGCGCTTTCGCGACGTACACGCTAAGAAAGGATCCTTGGACATCTCCTGAAATGGATTGGTAAATTTGTTCAAATTTTATACGATGTCGGGACGGACAGCTACTTTTACTAATAGTAATTAGTTTGGTTGTGAATTTCGTAAGTATTCATTTCAGTGACAAAGGATTCTCATTTGTAAATCTTGTATAAAGCCAAGTGAGCAGAGATGTCTCATTTAACTGCAGTATGTGACTGAACTAAAGGATCAATGTACGACTATGTTATGTTTGATCTTTGTTGCTTATACAAATATTGAACAGTAGATATGAAGCAGTGAGTAAACATAGAATAATTTAGTAATTTACAAATCTGTGTCAAGTGAAGGAAATTACTTCGTTTTATTATCAAAAACATCATCTAATATAATTTGAATACATCCGTTTATTAAAATAAATAAAATATTTTTAAAATAGACTACAATTTAAAAAGCAAAGCCGTTTTAAGTCTACGATTGCACAATCCATCCAGCGAGACAAGGACACCATTTATCTTCCTTCCTTTTCTATCCTATCAAGTGTTGACAGCGCAATATATTTGAGCACGACTTGACATATATTTTGTGAGCAAAAAAACTCTTGTTTCGAGATGGATTGAAAATAGTTATTTAAGAATTCATTTGATAACTTTTTAAAGCTAATATTTATGTAATTTTATTTTAATACGTGTGACTTTTTCTAATTAAAAATTTACCTCGTAGTTCTATGTTTTTTAAAATTATCTATATTTAGTTTTAGAAAATTATCTAGATAGATATAAAGTCACGCAAGTCATCAAATTCGCTACTTTAATATGTCGGTGCGGTCAGGACAGTGTTAGCTATAACAATGGAACGCATGTAGCAGTTTTTACGACCAGCCTGAAGCCAACCGCCTCTTACTATTGGGCCATCATACGGGCTGTTAAGCCTCTAAGTGCTGATAATATTAATGGGTTCGCTTAGTATCAATCACGACACCTAAAGTTAAGGTACGATGGCTCTGGTCTGCAAAAAAAAATTCAATCTTTACATAAACATTTACACGGATATCAAAAATATTTTGGATGTTCATAGATATATCTTGGAACTTGTGTATCGCAAGGAATTATTATATCAACTCAGAACTTCTTCTATGCGATGCGTAAAAATATTATGAAACCCTAACTGAGTTATAATTATTAACTAATTTATACCTAATAATTATAATTTAACGTCATCAGTTTGATTTATATCATTTAAAAAAGTATCGTTTTACTCTCCGATTTTCCTTAAAATAATAGAGACCTGGCTGTAGGACTTATCCGGAATGTTTGCTACCAACATTACAATATAATTAAAATTAAATACGGAAATAATGTTCTGATATGAAGTTATACAAACAAATGTAAAATAAAATAAGGGCAGTAGAATTTACTTTTCTTATTTCCCATAACATAATTGATTAAAAAAAAATAGAGTAATCGTCACAATTAAAATATTTATTATTATTATTATTTACTTCATGAAATTGAAGTTTTTGGTAAAAAGATTGATGATATTCTTTTGTATCTAATTCTTTTCATGGGATTTTAAAAGTTTTCCAACTCCGATTAGGGACGCATCTTTAGGGACTCAGGGAACAAGTTTTAGGACTTTTGCATACTTAGAAAAATGTTTCCTATCTAACGGAAACATATAATCCATCTTACATATTTCAAACTATCACTGAAATAAAAATAAAGCTAAGGTTTTATTTTATTATAAGTAATTTGATTGTCACTAGTATGTAACACTACATGTCCAAAAATAATTTCCGAATATTTCAGTTAAGAATTTCCTATTGGTAGCAGTTTCAAAGTTGCCAATGTTATACTGCTCTGTCTCCAAAAGCGAAGTGACGCCATTCGTCCTGCGGCTGAACTTTCTCGTCGATTTCGGGCTACCGTCCCTCGCATTATGAATATGTCGCATTATCATTAATACGGTGGTTGTAAGACCTCTGACGCTGTGCAGAGTCTAGGTGGCAAATGGTCGACATGCTTTCAATTCACTTGCCTCTTTAATGCTCAGTGATTTTTGCCTATTTGAAAATACAGTAATTTTGTCGAACGTTATCTAATATAGCATGATACCCAGGTACACTATGTTGTAAACGTACATTGTAATACCACTTTTCACCAAATATTCCACATATGTGTACTATTTGAAATACCATATTGGGCTAATAATATACATTCTCCGTCTCTTTTGAGATTGTCTACTGTGGACAAAATCGGTTAGGACGACATAACATCACATTTAAAATGCCTTTTGAACAGTCCACCAACCAATGAAGAGGTTTTCGATTAAAATCTAGGGTTTGGTCAATTTAAAGTTGTTGGCCTCGTCACTATTGGTCCGGTGTGTGTCAAATGTCTGACACTATTGGTCCGGTGTCTGAACTTTCTTTGGTGTAGTAAGATTGCCGTTCCATCGTATACGAGTGAGAAGTTAAAGCGCAGTTATGTTCGTGGCTGCACTTGGGCACGACAGTATATCGTGCTTGTCTAAAATAGCTTTGTCCAAAATCGGCCATGAGGACAGCATCATGTCTTTATAATGCAACTACAGCGAATGTTCCCACAAATTTACCTCTTGTTCTTTTTTTTACATTAACACCCTGTAAATTTCTTACTACTGGGCTAAGGTCTCTTCTCCCATTGAGAAGGTTTGTAGTATATTCCACCACGATGCTCCGATGCGGTTTGTGGAAAGTCTTGTTCTTTACTTCTTTGTTTTCAGGTTAAGTTATTGAACTGGGTGAATATTAAAAAATAGATTCTGTACATATTCCTGTAAGCTTATACTATCTGTTACATTTTTCTGATTACATTTTTCGATATCATCAAAAAACTGCTACATGATAACGTGTTCACCAATAAGAATCACAAAATATTATTCGTTTTTGTTATTTGCTTTAAATTTAGGCCTAAGCCACAAATCCTAAAGGTAATAAATCCTGAATATTATAGTCAATATCTTTACTCAAGCTTATTTTATATTATACCTCGAGGTCGAAGTTAATCCATTTTAATTTGAAGAAAAACCTCACTAACTGTAAAATAAAATAAGAAAATTTATGGAGTTGTATGAGATATTGAGTAATAAAGCAAAACCCTTGTTTTGGTTTATTCGCCGATGATTACTTTATTTGAATGAAAACATTACACTTTTAAGGTGTCCTATACTAGGACAGAAGATATCTTCTTTAAGAAGCATATTAGTAAGGACCTAGTAATCTTTTTTAATACGAACTTTCCATCCTTATATCATTCGGCCAATATTCACATAAGGTTATCCATTTTCCTTGAAGTTGTTATTTCTAAAAATCCTTTCTCATTAATATTATTAGTCACTAAGCTAATTATCAAATCAATCAAATCGTTAGTTTCAAATATATCGCAATGATTGATCAATTGCTTTTTTTGCAATATAAACACTAAACACTTATACTACTAGAGGTTCAAAATTTAAATATTTTTATTTTTATTTTAAACATATTTTATTTGTGTACAAATAAATATTATTTTATTATAAACATTTATATTCATAAATATCTGAAACTGCCTTCCCTATTATATAGTAACAACAATATAATTTGAGTAGTGCGTTCTCGCACTCTTGTGCGTACGTACGATCGTACATTCATTTATGTATGTATCTGTATGAGTATTTGGGCATGAAGGTTTGTTTGCAAATTTTATAAATTGCAGATTATGGCAAAGCCATACTTTCGGATAGTCCGCAATCAAGAGTTAGTAACAATAATAAATTAAATAGCATATGTGTATATAAAGAGCCGAGATGGCCCAGTGGTTAGAACGCATGCGTCTTAACCGATGATTTCGGGCTCAAACCCAGACAGGCACCACTGAATTTTCATGTGATTAATTTGTGTTTATAATTCATCTCGTGCTCGGCGGTGAAGGAAAACATCATGAGGAAACCTGCATGTGTCTAATTTCAACGAAATTCTGCCACATATGTATTCGGCCAACCCGCATTGGAGCAGCGTGGTGGAATATGTTCCAAACCTTCTCCTCAAAGGGAGAGAAGGCCTTTAGCCCAGCAGTGGGAAATTTACAGGCTGCTAATGCTGAAAAAATGTGTATATATGAAAGAACCTATTACAAAAAATGTTATTTTATTAAATAGACTCAACTCAATTACATGAAAGAGACGAATGAATATACGTTATATTAGCATAAAAGATTTTATTACAAAAACGGATCTTAGTTACCAATGCATTTTCAACGAAGCATCGAAGACCAGCATTAGATATAATCTTAGTACCATCTTCGCATTAATCTATCTGATGTTGCAGTCTGATACACATCTCAAGAAGTTCCCGGCGGTGCAATTTAATTAGCGCAAGTGTTTCTTACACAAACGTTAGTATAAAAGCAAGTAAGAGTTTGGAGAAGTTATTGGATTTGATAAGCGGTGGTTTAATACAAGCAAAAACTCTCGCAACTGTGATATACAAAGTTATAATTGAAATTTTTAGTTAACTTCTCTAAGGAGTGAGAAAACCTCATCGATTAAAATTTTACATTTTTTGAAATACATTTTAGTAAGGAAAATGAGCAAACAGTTTTGTATAACTGTCCAATCTACTTTAAGCGACAAAATTTAAATACGTTCCGTAAAATAAATTAATATAAAGACAGGTTATGGTTGGAATAGTTAGAACGCGTAAATCTTAACCGATAATTTCGGGTTCAAAACCGCTGAATTTTTATGTGTTTATTTGTGTTTATAATTCTTCTCGAGCTCGACGGTGAAGGAAAACATCGTAAGGAAACCTGCATTTGTCTAATTTCAACAAAATTCTGCCTGGAGCAGCGTGGTGGAATATGCCCCCTAACCTTCTCCTCAAAGGGGAGACCTTAGCCCAGCAGTGCATAATTTACAGGCTGTTATTATAAGACAGGAAGACAGACAAGTGGACCACTTGATTTTAAGGGGTCAACATTGCCCACAGATATTTGCAGTATGAGAAATGAAAACCATTTTCAACACAATCGCCAACTATTTTAAGAAATCGTTTACAATTTTGTATACTTTTAAATTTGGCTCCGAATATTCAGACGCGAAACAACAATATTTTGCTGTTATTCTTGAGTTATTTAAAACATTCAAAGCTAGAGACACTTTAAGTTAAGTTCATCTTAAATCTCAAGAATAATTATCCTAGCAATACTTATCTCGAGAACTTAAACGATGTTGCAGTTTAATTAGACCGAGTAAACCTCACTTAGCATTGCTGACTTATTGCGGTGATTAGTTTCGGAATACAAATATTAAAATGCGATTCAACAATCTAATTCAATCGATAAAAGTAAAGTTGATATCAGAAAGACTTGCTATTTAAAAACTGAAATAGTCCCCAATACCCTTTAATCGTCTTTACGTAGCCAACAATGGAAACGAAGATGTTATGTCCCTTGTACACTAATTCACTCACGTTTCAAACCATAACAAAGCAACCGCAGTACAAACTTCCGGTCAAAGTTACGAGCAGTGGTATCTACACAGACGAGCTTGCATAAAGTTCTGCCCAAGTAAAGTTCGTGTTTTTTTCATCCTTTGAAACTTCTTTTTACTCATTATCACGGATGTTCTAATTTGTAGAACATTTTGGAGATTTTGAATGTAGGCTTGTCCAAAGAAAACGGTACAAATGGAAAGGGTGTTTGTTTAATAAAATTCCAAGGATAATTTTAACTTTGGCGATTAATAAATTAGTCTAATTCAGTAAACCACTCAAGAAGTTAAGGAGACAGATCAAAAAGCTTGTAGTATTTATTGACTTATAGTATTATAGTACTTATAGCCTAT
Organism: Vanessa atalanta; assembly: GCF_905147765.1. NCBI lineage: Eukaryota > Metazoa > Arthropoda > Insecta > Lepidoptera > Nymphalidae > Vanessa > Vanessa atalanta. Next base: position 10,194,797 of record NC_061888.1, on the reverse strand, counting down.
GATAGACAAACAAACAGAGTTAATTTCCCATTTATAATATTAGTATAGATAACATAACACCCGTATTTGTCTTGTAAATTTACTTTTAAAAAACGAGTGACTAGAAAATTGACTCACTTGCCAGTTACTCTCATTTAATTCAGAATTATGAACCAATGATAGTTTAACATATGTAATCTTGTAAAATGAAAACTCATAAACACTTGTAAAGTGTTCACTGAAGTATATTTTGATATTGATTTTATCTGACATTCAGCGTTGTCTCAACTAGTTGGAATTCTCGGCGGTGTTGCAATTTAATTAGCTCCAGTGATCCCAACTAAGCACTAATACTTGGGTAACATACAGCTGGAAACTTAAGTTACAGACTAATTCAATTTAACATAAATACCCCTACATCGCTACCGTTACAGGTATACTGTGTCAAAAGTTTTTTCTTAATTTGAAAGCAATTGGATTTGATATTGACTGTATATTAGTTATCATAAAAATCGAAGAACAAGAATGAAAAAGTTATAAAAACAAAATGATAACAGTTTTTATGCGTCGCTTTAAGGAACTCACATTCGTTACTCACACTCACACTCATTTAAACAGTCGAATCCCATGCGGCTCTTTTAAAAGATATAGCTGAAAAACACTATTTTCATTTTCAACATTGTATCGCATACAAATCTTTAGCACAAATTTTAACCCCTGGAAGGTAAAATTTATAATGTATCCTTTTTTGGGGCCTCAAACTTACTCCGTATAAAATTGCATCATAATCGTTTCAGTGGCTTAAATGTGTACATACGACATTTTGCATTAATTGTAACAATATAATATATGTAAAATAGACTTATTGGGTAAAAGTTCATACGTCAAACCGACTGACCGTCTAACCGACTGTTGACTATCGACCGTGTAACGGTCTGTAAATGTTGCTCTACTAGGCTAAGTCCTCCTTTTGAGAAGTAGATTCGGAGCTTGTTCCACTACGCTGCTCCAATATAGAACGATAGAAACACTTGTGTTTAGAGATTTTCAACCAACGCATGACACAGCTCACGATGCTTTTCATTCACTGTCGAGCAGGAAATGGTTCAGGAAAACAAATTGAGTACATGAAGATTCAGTAACACTTGCATGGGTTTAAAACCATCTAATCTTGGCCTAAAATTTACTCGTTATGCCATATATTGGTAAACTAATAACACCTATTTTCCGACTTCTCAAAGTTAGTACATCCTTCTTAGAGTATTCGATTCTATAATAAGATACCACAGTTATTTTTAACTTTGCCCATTAAAAAATTTAAAACTCCTACAATCATTGCTTAGTAAGGTATATAACTCAATACAAAATTATATTAAAGATAAAAAAGCGTGGACTTAGTACTTATTGATTCCTAGGCAGGATTTATTAAAAAAAGATTGTACTTTACTGATATACTTTGTAATTAAAATAGTGGAAAAGAGTAACTGCTGAGTTTTTTTCGGTTCTTGTTAGAATATACTTTCCGAACTGATGGTAGCTCTACATTTAATTCAACACTGTGACACGACTGTGACATGCTTTTATGAGCCTAATCGAACAAAGAATATTTTGATTTTGATGTTGTTGGTGGAACAATATAATTAAAAATTTAAGTTGTAAGTGAAATTTCAAATATAATTGCAAACGAATAGATTTGAGGTGCTAAGTTGAACGGCCTGTTAAAACTGAAGACAGAACTAGTTCTGAAATATCCGAACGACATTAATGTTTTAAAATTGTAGCCGTGGCAGTTCCGCTGAATAGAAGTTCCGTACAAACTTACACCAACACTCAGACTTCACACTCGCTATCAACTCTCTTCCTTTGGGATCGAATTCTAAGTCAGGATAACTTCTAGCAACCTCCTAGTTGCAATTCTAAAACTATTTTACTCTCAAGTCTGAACGCTATTCATTCCTTATATTATATTTATTTGTGACCAGAATGTGCAAGCGACGTTTGTATAAATACGGAATATTGAATCCTTTGACGTTACAAAGATTACAATCATTATTTTTTATAAATAAATGCAAGATGAACTTGGTGAATAAGTTAATGACACTCGGGACTTGTGCGGGACAATAAAATAGCCCCAACGGGAATGCACAACAGTATCAAGGCGTGTACTTACTTTGTATATTCGTGTTATTTGAAAACACCTACTTTAGGTTGCAACATGAAATTTATAAATTTATATAACATTTGCTACAATTTAAGTTGTTTCTGAGTTACAGCAGAGCTTCAGTATTTTTTAGCCTTTAAAGAGTTAATAACATTCATTAGCAACCAACAGAGAACAGAGGGACAGTTAAATGCAATAAGCCATATATGATGCCCGGGACGCCAGTGTCCACGCGGTATAATTGAATTTGCGTCCCGTCAGGACTGCAACGCTTCGTAATTTCTTTGTATAATTCCTAAGGACAACTCGACTTGTCTGACTTGTTGAAAACCAAGGTTTAATTGATAATAATAAGCAAAATCTAAGATTTTTGTTTTTGTTTTTTTTTCAAAACAATCTATTTCCTAAAATATCAAAATTAAATAAACCTATCTCAAGTTAAACTACAAAACGGAACTAAAATCTCACTGGACCTAAGACTAACTGGCGTCACTAGCCCTAAATCGGTTTTAACCTTACTGGGTGACGTTGTGTCTAGACCAAATTCAGACCCGCAGTCTAGACTTCTAAATGACCTCGGTAACCCCGTTCCATTAAATTGAGTGAAACTGTGTCGATTTTTTTTCCTTTCCGAATGGAAATGCCTTTGTCTAGTCTCTTGACTACTGATATAACTATGTATATTATCATAAATAATATTAAATACCGGGTTATATGTAATTCTTTTTACGATATATCTTGCAAACATACATAAAAGTGAAATCCGTGGTCAATGGAAATCTTTTCTCGCAATTTGATTAAACGAAATAAAATAATCGATAAGAATATCAGATCTATTCATCGGAATATCATTTTGCCGTAAGTATAGTGTTTTACAAATTTAATATAAAGTTGATAGAAATCATCGAAAAAGGAAAAGAATATAACTTTTAATGTCACATAGCTAGGATAAGGCTTTCTCTATTTTAGGAAAAGGTTTTTGGAGGTTATTTGACCATGCTGCTTCAATACGGGTTGGTGGACAATGTATCAGATCACAGTGAACACATGAAGGTTTCTCTTATTAGCCTCGAATGCTGATTACGAGCTGAATTATTAGCACGAATTTGAACCCGCAATCATCGATTAAGATTCAAATATTCAAATCAGTTGTTCACCTACGCTCTCCAGTAAATAATAACGCCGAGGGAATCAAATATTTTTATTTTCTCTCATTAACAGCCTGTAAATTTCCCGCTGCTGGGCTAAGGCCTCCTCTCCCTTTGAGGAGATGGAGCATCAAACTTGTATTTTCTCACAATAATACAGAACTCCACTTTAATGTTGGAACCGTGCGAAGCTGCCTTCTGCCAATCCACTGCTGTGGTCTCTTCTACGAAGCACGTGGTGACATACCACCACAACTATTAACTGAACATCGATTTGTCTATAAATTCAATGAATACATGAAATTGTCTACTAGGTAAATTTCGAATACAAAAGAACGACAGATAGGAATATGTTCTTGTTTCCTACTTTCAGAGAATTACTAAGCATTAACATAGGCGGCTCCTAAAATGTTAATAAACTCAACTCAATTCGAGCGAATGAATCCATAAGAATGAAATTAGTTATCATAAATTAGCAATTATCGCGTCAAATTTGCTTTTGATCTTCGTAACTTAATTATAGCTCAAATATATCTTTTAAAATTTCCATTTTAACCTGTAGCCAGACGATTCAAAGCGCCTTATAAAAACCTTGATTATATATGTAGATATTTTTTTTATAATAGTGAAGCTCGCAAATTAGCTACCTGTAGGTAAGTGATCGCCAGTGGAATATTAAGTAATAATATAAATTAATTTACATGACTAATGCTCCATCGTCCTTGAAAACTAAGAATTTCTTTCCCCGAACCTATAATCACACTAGCTCATTCAACCCTTCAAAACAAAACGCTGTTTAGTAAAAGAAAAAGTTGTACCAACATAGAAGGCTTTGCACAAAGCCCTACCGAGTAAAGTCGCTATGATTTTGCCATTTACTCAAACAATTTTTTACTCTTTTTCACCAATCGAAATATAATATAATTCTTTAATTACATCCACAAATCTTGCATAAAAATCAAATAATCCACGTCTTTCGTATCGACTTTATTTATCAATAAAATATTGTATAAAAATATGTATATTGAAATTATACCCCAAAGCATTGGCAGCCATTCTTTATATCCTGTTTCTATGGAAAGAAAACAAAGGAAATACGAACGGGAATATCTTTTAACGAGCAACTGTACCAGCAACTGTTCGGACGTCGGATAAAGAGACGATTTCTGTCAATCCCGCGGGAGTACTTTTATTTCCCGGAATAAAAACTGATCCCGTATGTTGATTGGGTATTATTAAGAGTCTTATATGAATATATCACATGACATAATGGTAACGGTAGTAATTATATACATATCTAGCTGCCCCCTGAGACTTCGTTCCGGTAAAATTCATACAAAGCTACTCCTACTTAAAGTTGAAATTTCCAAAAATCTTTCAAATTTATCGTCTACGTCGCGATAAAAGTGTCCATATTAAATTTCAAGTCAATAAAATCTCTAGTATCAGAGATCCTTGATGAGTCAGTGGTTTCTTTATGGACGATATCTATGTTTTTTTTACTGTCTAGGTGTCATTTATTCACTTCATACTCTCGATTTTCTTGCATTAGTCGTTCTCACAGATGACTATGGCCCAGAGATGCGTGTGTGTGACCCCGTGATGAACACTCTTGTCAACGACAAATGCCAATGAATTTTCATGTGCTTAATTTGTGTTTGTAACAGGAAATCTGAAAATAGGATGAAAATTCTCACAAGTGTACTAATCCTAAATGTTCTGGCCTAGTAGTGATACATTACCCAGGTGTAACTTTACTTTACTTTAGACAGAAATAATTCATACATTCATACATTGTTGACACAAGAAACGACTGAATCGTATATAATGAAAACTTAATCAGATTTTCAATATGATATAACGCGTCGCATGAAATTGGTTTGGAATTAATATAAGCGTTTATTCTCAAAGGCGAGGCATAAAAACCATTTACAACGACTTTTCGTACTTATATCCATACACACAGTCATCTTCCGTAAATCTTGATGGAAACGACGTACATCCCACACATACATACTCACAGACACACACATTTCATGTACATTAGTACACAGATTATCAAAACGTGGAAGTTTGTCAGAAAGTTGATATTCTAAAATCGAATTCCATTAATTCAAAATAGGAAGTAATTGTATTTAATGTATGAAGCAATTGTGACATCTTACATTGTGTTAATTTAATGCAATGTACACACAAACGCACACAGAGACATCCTTTAAAAAAACCGTATTGAGCTCTGACAACCTTTACATGTGTGAACTATTCTCAAAACTCGCAAACTTTACACGCGTAAATAAAATGACACGCATATATAAAAACAATTTGTTCATATTTGTATATGACCGGCTATATCTGGATTCGTATTCTTCCAGACCATTTCCTCCGCAAGAAATAGCCCACACGACATTTAAAATACGAGCAATAAAGAATAAATATTTCATCGGATCGAGTCGTTCGGATAAACTATGGATTTTCTTAAACGACAGCAGCGTACATAAATAATACAGACTTGCTCCCGTATTTCGTATTAGGATTGCGTCTGAAAGATTTGATATGATTGCTATAATATATTTGAAGTTAAAACTATATTTTACAGCTTGATTTATTATTGTTTTATAAGTACCAGCAACTTATATAACATTATTTATTCAAGTGGGATAATAAAAGTCATTTTTAATTCTTGTTAGAGTGTTTAATTAAATGTAAATCTAGCAACCGGTTCGGAAAATAGATTTTACCGAGAAGAACTGACAATAAACACAGCAGTTACTCTTTTCCATCTTTTCCTTTTATATATAACTAGCCTAGAAAACACTAAATACTAACGCTTTTTTATATTTAATACAATATTGTATTGAGTAATGTGCCTTATATGTCAATGTTTTTTTGACATTAGCTTTAATAGGCAAAGTTAAAAATAACTGTGGAAGCTTATTATAGAAACGAATACCGTGCCTCAGGAAGGATATAATAACTTTGCGAATTTTAAATTTGCCTGCATCGCATCGCATCTATATAATTATTGTCACCGTTTCTTCGAATATATCTATATATTTTTGGTAAAAAAGTTAAGTAATAACTATACAATGCATATGTCTCATTGCTGAGCTAGACCAGTCCATTTGTACTCTTGTTGCAGAATATCATCGAGCACTTGCTACTTCTTTTTCTTTAAAAACTCAAACTTACTTTAAAAAAAAACGATGCTGACTGGCCATAATTTATGCGTTATGCCACTTTTTTCACGCAGCGAAAACCTTCAGAAAGGTACTCGGGAGGAGGGGAGGTCTATTCGTGTTGTGCTAGTAGGCCATCTTGGCTCAACAGAAATGAAACTAGAATATTAACGATATGTGATTACAGTTTTATAAAAAATCATTCAACATCCAGTGCTTTCAGCAAGAACAATCATATGTTCTTAAATTGAGCTATCGTCCTATAAGTGGAGTAAAAGTATGGTTAGTTATTTATATATAATTCTTAACATATTTGTTATTAATAAAAATCATAAACCCGAATTCCATTAAAACTTTATACAAGGATTCTTTCAGAGCTGACCTTTTCGAATATTCAAAGTTAATGTTATTTAAAAAATACAATTTAATACTAAAGTTATGAAGTGGGTAGTATTAAATTAAAAAAAAAAATAGTGTTCAGGGGACACTGAGTTGAAACGAAGTAATCCCTGGTGGTAGTGCTTTGTGCAAGCCCGCCAAGCAGCAATTCTTGGTATTCTTGTGTCTCGGTTTGAAGGGTGAGTGAGACAGTATAACTATACAGGTACAAGGGACACAGCGTCTTAGTTTCCCAAGGTTGGTAGCTCATTGGCGGAGTAAGGGATGGTTAATATTCTACAGCGCCGATGTCTATGAACGATAGTGACCACTTCACATCAGGTTGTCCATATGCCTTTCCGCCTGCCTATTACATAAAAAAATAGTGTTTAATGTATAATAAGGATTAAATAACATACACAGTGAAATGAATTTAAAAAGTTTGAAAATAATTCAATGACAAGAAAAAAAAAATTAACCCCTAAAATCTCGTGTTATTAAGAAACGGACAAGAAAGTTTTTATTATAAAACAATATATTCTAGAAAGGCACAGAGATAAAGAGAAAAAGAAAGCAAAGGTCGCCAGTTCAGTACTGTAAACCGGGTAAAAGAACTTCTTTCCAATATTTCGTTTTCGTGACGAAATAAATCAAAAACCTTTTGTTCCGTTTTACTTACCGAATTAATAAGATGATAATTGTCTTCATTCGTATATCATAGACAAAATTATTAGTTTTTAATATTTGTAAAGCTATTAAAATATCATTACAGACAATATAGCCTCAGTCTATGCTGTGAAGGCTAATAGAACTCGTAAATCTTATTCTTTATAAATTAAAAAAGTATAAAACACTGGAAATTATTAATAAAATTCTGTTTTTAATAGATTTTTACAATAAAATATATCTATTACTTTATTTATATTATACCTTATGATTGTTCTAGATAGACAACAAAAAGTTAAGCTGCAATAAATAGTATAAACAATACTTTTAAAACTGTTATTCTAATTACCTTAAAAACAACAACAGTGAATTGCATTTGACTTCTAAAATATGGTAGACTTGGTTATTAATAAGTATGCAAAGTATTCTTAATTATTCCACTATTTTTTTATCTAGTTTCAAATGAAATTGAACCAAAAATATCTATCAAACTTATCATAGCTAACATACACACAAAAATTAACACATTTCTCGTTCATGAATAAATAAAAAAAGACATTTAGACCGGTATGAAAAAAAAAACCGCTCGGTTTTAACGCTATTATACAGTAAACTGTCGAACCGAACCCTACATATTTAGGTCACAAGGGCACGAGCGAGCAGATTGTGATGTATAATACTATTGGGGTCTGTTTATTGATAGTGTGTAATAGCTTCCATAATACTGGGTAAAAGCTAAAAAGATTTCTCCTGAAGTTTACTTTGCATTTGTGTTATTTGTACGAAATATTACGTAAAAGATAGTTACAAGGATTTAAGTCAGCTGTAAGACAATGACTTTGCTGTCCTTTAGTACATTAGAAAGTTTTACAAGCATTCATGTAATTCACATCCATATAAAGTCAAAGTCGAAGTCAAAAATCTTTATTCAATATAGAAGTGTTTACACTTGCTTATTGAGAGTCACAAAATCTACCACTGGTTCGGAATTTAACTCCTCGGACCTGAGAAGAACCGGCGAACGAAACTCAGCGGGATTTTTTTTTTTTTTTTCATTTTGCATGTACTAATATATTTTGTGTAATAATAATTATATTTTAGTTATTTGAAACAGCTCATATAAAAATATTCTAAGGTAAATCATGACCAAGACAAAAATGATTTAAATAAAGCAATTTCTGAAACATAATCACGTTCTTAGAGAAACGATAACTTTTTAATGCTCGTCTTAATTTACTTTTTTAATTAATTAAAAATTACGCGTTCATTATTCAGACTTGTATCTATATAGTTATAAATAAAACTTATTTTTTTTTTTATTTATAAGTTAAATAATTATGTCTTATTACATTACATAAAGTTATATCTCTTTCTATCACCAGTAAGTGGACATTAGAAAGAATAAGAAAGAGCATACTTATTTTACTGCCAAACCACAATACTAAGTGTAACTACCCAAAGGACAACTGCTGAAAAAACACAGAGAGTTAGTATGAGAGAGAGAGAGAGTTACCGATGGTTTTAAGTGGTTATTCCGGTGTGTACTCTATGCGAGTCTCACATCCCCCCCCACTTCCCGGTAATGGGGGAAACGCGTATTGCGTTTTTCCATCGAGACAAAAAAGGCCCAAAGGACATAATATGGTTGGTGTCGAATCGGCGACGTGGGTAATTATGAATTATTCTTACGGTGCCAATATCTGTAGACGATGGTGACCACTTACCATGTGGCCCTTTTATCAGTTTGCCTACCTACTAATTGTTAACGTTTACTAAATGCGCAGTATTTTAATATAATATTTAATCAAAAACATTAGTTCGACCGAGACATCTAATTGCTTGTAAGCTTGACCTTGTACAAATAAACAGAAACACGACTCCAACCCTCATAATGAGTGATCCTTACCAGACAAACCGGATGAGATTAAGTTGACCACTTTTTCTTTCCGAATTAATGTAGATAGCGTAACAAGAATGTTGCTCTACTTATAAGGATTAAATGTAAAGATACTTAATAGACTAAAGTGATACATTTGATTTGAGTTTTAAGGCGTTTTTTTAACTAAGTTGCTTGTAATAAATGAGTTGAAAAACGAAAGATCGCAATTCTGTTACTATTTTTATCATATTTTTTTATAATAGTAATCTTCTAGCTGCACTCAAGTTTGATATAATGCTTACTGTAAAATGTGTTTAGTAATGAACATTAAACAATAAAATCAAAGACGTATTTTTTTGTTAAAATTAAATGGTAAGTTTGAAAAAAACGTACCACCCTCGTAGGAGTAAAATACTTGGCGCTTTGACATTTGTTTCCTTCTTTGAACAGCTTTATTTCATTGCGTACAAATATACATAATGCTTATATAATTGTACATCACATATATTTTTTTTTATATACCGTATTCAACTTTTCGTCTATACTTCATATTCCATATGTTTAATTTTTTCTACTTATGTTTCCATATTCTTAAATATAATACAATAACATACACATATATAGTATTAACAAGTTTCAGAGCTCCCGTTTTTGTATAAGATTTTCTTCTTATATTTCAATAAGCACGTTAAGTTTGATTGATTCTAACCATTAATCGCGTATATGGCTGAAGAGCCCCGAACATACCCTTGTTCAGGATGTTTTTTCTTTTGAAAGATCGTGAATAAAAGATCCAAGAGGGTCGAAATGTCCTCCATTACGATCTCTGTAAAATAAGCTTTGAAATTATAACAGAGTCCTTATAATTCCATTGTCTACGATATTAATTTTCAGAATATTTTAATAGATTCTGGTTTTCTATTAATTAGCTAATTTTCATTCCTGTTTAATTATTCTACAATAAGATGTAATAGCAACGCACTTACCATCTGCCTCTATATTATTTGACGACCTCCGTGGTCCAGTAGTGTGTACACCGGTTTTCATGGGTATGCTACTCCGAGGTCCTGGTTTCGATTCCCGGTCGAGTCGATGTAGAAAAAGTTCATTAGTTTTCTATGTTGGGTCTGGGTGTTTGTGGTACCGTCGTTACATCTGATTTTCCGTAACACAAGTGCTTTAGCTACATCGGGATCAGAGTAATGTATGTGATGTTGTCCAATATTTATTTATTTATATTTATAAGAAGAGAATCACAATTATAATTGAAATGCATTATGATAGAACGAACCGGTTAAAATGAAATTTTAATATCTTCATTTGTTTTTAAGATATGTGACATTCAATGTTTCATTCATCATTTATTCTAGCAGAAAACAATACATTTTGTACTGAATTAGCAAATCGGATATAATTTTATCTTAGATCTCAAGGTTATCGGCGATGTTACACTCTGAATGGTCATAATTCTTATAATGTCATGACCTCGCATTTTTCAAAGTATTACAAAAATCAAACAACAATTGTATAGGACGTGTTGTTACTGAATTTTAAATACAAATTTCAGAATTTTCGAGGAGTGCATGTGTCTGCAAACTCCCATCAAAAGGTCAATGCTCTTTGACTGACAACATGACAACATTCGACGCCGTCTACTTCAACTGTTATATTGTGTAGAAATATAACATTGGTCGATGACAGTTCAAACACACACCATTAGTAATAATGATTAATGCTAATAAAAGTACTATTATTGTATTTCTTTTAAAGAGATTTTCAATATGACTTTAGTGCGTAATACTCAAATGTAGTTTAATTAAACTGTTGTATATTTTTATTGCATATGAACAAAAATCTTTAAAAAAATCGTAATTGACTATTAAACTACTATATTCAATGCCACAAGGCTAAAATCAATTAACAGATATGTTCACTTAACGACACTGGTCAAATAATTAATTATAACATTAATTTGCTTTAAACTAAATGAACCGCTGTTGTAAATGCGAATATGTACCAGTAAGTGTTCAATATATAATAATTGTGTAAGTTTTCGTTAGGTATTGTAAGCCGGATAGGGAAGTTACACGTAACAAAAAAACAAACATGCAATACCATTAGTAATCTATATTAATATGAAGACTTTTCACCAGAAGCAGTTTCACCCGCCTTAAATACAGATTATTGACGCGAGAAGCCCGAATTCCATGTTTTTGTCATAGCTAAAAGGCGTAAGTACTCAAATCAATCATTCGAAACCAATAATTATGTTACATTTATCAAAGTTTTATTTTCAGATAAAATGCTTTAGGCGTATATAAATATACGAAATTGTCAACCAACTGGGTTTATTCCTGCCTCTCTTTTTAACGGGAAGGTTTAAAATAATAACACACCAGGATGCTCCAATGCTGAATAGGCTTGAATAGAAAGAGATAGAAAATGAAGAAAGCTTAAATCTACTGAATTTTTTTCGTCGTTTCTTCTCGGCTATTTTCTTTTCGGAGCCGGTGGTAATTTAGTTTGACTATCTTTTTTTTTACATTAGCAGCTTGTAAATTTCCCACTGCTGGGCTAAGGCCTCCTCTCCCTTGAGGAGAAGGTTTGGAGCATATTCCACCACGCTGCTCCAATGCGGGTTGTGGAATACACATGTGGCAGAATTTCGTCGAAATTAGACACATGCAGGTTTCCCCACGATGTTTTCCTTCACCGCCGAGCACGAGATGAATTATAAACACAAATTAAGCACATGAAAATTCAGTGGTGCCTGCCTGGGTTTGAACCCGAAATGATCGGTTAAGATGCACGCGTTCTAACCACTGGGCCATCTCGGCTCTACTATGACAATCAATAACTAAGTGTAACAATAATATTAGTTTCATTACCGAAAGTTTTAAAAACTAGTGACGTCATTTCAAACAATTTAAAAGTAAAGTTGAATATACTGAAAATAAAAGATTTATGCCTTGAAGTATAAAATATACTAAGCACCGCCCCGGCCTACACCTCCTCTACACCTCCACAAGTCGCCATGTACATGACACACTGCACTCGACGCACGTTTTGCCTCGAAACAAAAGTATCCTTACAAAGACGACGATGAAACCGTATTTAAAATTTCGTGTTTTACGTACGGAAGGAAAAATATTCTAACTTGTTATTCTTTTATTTATTTAAAAAAATGCAGATGAGCAAATACGTGTAAATGGTAACTTTTGGCCGTTTAGAGAATCTGCCCGCTACACCATCACCATACTATGAACGTATCAGGTACGGGAAATATGCCATCCGTACACAACAGTTTTAATGTTATATTCGTATAGTTCTCATTCTCTAATTTGTAAAAAAGTCGAAATTATATTTGATCATGGTGTGTGTTATGTCATTTTATTTTTCTTGCAATGCTAATATTAAGGAGCCTGCCCATTACACCGTCTCATATCGTACGTAAAGTATCATATATTGATTACTAGAATATGAGAATATATATTAAAGGATGGACTTACACTCAATAAGTACTGAGTTTCTTGCTGGTTTTTTTCAATAGAATTTAGATTCCACAACGGTTGTAACTTTAAATTAAATTTGTCCTATAAAATAATTCGAAAGTGCTTATCTATCAGAAATTATGATAATTTTAAATTTTGTTATTGTTGTTTTAACAATGGTGACTGTAATTTCACTGGCTCCTTGAAAACTAGACAGACGGTAATATTCACTAGTACAATAAATACCAGTTTACTCGTTCAGTTATCCAATAATAAAAAATGTTAATTTCACTTTGTGATTGTTGTTGGTGTATAAACGATCTAACGATTAGTAGTTTTGATGGAACAACTACACAGACATCTCCAAAGTTCAAAGAGGAAAAGAACACGACAAACATCCAGCTATTCAATTGCCATAAAGGCCGTGTTAGAAAAAAATAAAATGCAAATTGTAAAACGGGCATCGCTGTTCCCTCACCTGGTTGTCAGGCATTTTGCTTTTGGCTCGAAAATTTCGTTAAAACCTAGTTAGTAGGTTTCTGCGTGACCCCGTTTCGCTCGTTAGGGCTAACTAAGCTCAAGGCACGTTCTTATGCTCAATTTCGAAAATACACGCAAGTTTTTAATATAAAATTAACATGTTTTTGCCGAATTTTTATAAAGGCTTTCATAATATGATTTTAAGCTTATTTCCTACAAATGTACTATTTACTTGGTGGTTGGGCTTTGGGGAAGCCCGTTTGAGTAGGTACCACCAACTCATATTCTGCCGCTAAACAGCAATACTTGGTATTATTGTGTTTCGGCTTGAAGGATGAGTGAGCCAGTGTAACTATAGTCACAAGGTGTGGCAAAGGTATTGGCAAAATACCCTGTACAATTGGGTATTTCTTATGGCATACGGCATTATATAGGCGTACGTGCAAGTGGGCAAACTAATGGTATTTGGTCATCACCGCCCATTTCCTAATAAATTAGAAATATAAAACCATTCCTTACATCGCCAATGCACCACCAACCTTGGGAACCAAGATGTTATAACCCAGAAGAGGAGTATACACAATGTCATACCTCAATAACCATAAGAAGCACATCTTCAAAACCAATGAGTGCAATATGATACCATTACTAATAATATATATTTAATTGAAACATTACTGGAAGAATCCATCCATCACAGTAAGAGGTTATCGCTGAATATTAATAAAGGAAAAAGGACCTTTTGTTTCTGATTCCAACAGATTTCTTAATTACATTCATCAATTAAATACGAAAAACTACATTTAAACGTGATCCAGGCAATAAATATCAATTCAATGAAATATATTTAAAGTATCTGGAACGAGTGCTATCTCAAAGAGCAATATTGAAGCAAAATATTTAAAAACATTCAGATACCCAAAGCGAAATGCTCCTTAATATTTTATCCGTTTGCACAGTTTATTTTCTCTTCGTTTTAATAAATTTGTATGTCATTCGTATGTAGTAAATAATATGTATGTACATAATGACTAATACCGTATGACTTCGTCGTTAGTTCAGATACTGGATAGAAAGCTGCAGATCTTGAGATAAGAACACCTGGATCAAATTAGAGGTTAGGGGCTAGTAAAAAAAATATTCATTCATTCATCCATTCATTCCTTTATTTATTGAGATTATCCAACAGAAATAACAAAATGTTATAAAACACTTTTAAAAAAAATATAAAGTTAATTGCATATCCATGACCTAAAATAGTTAGTTACGGCAATAGCCAGATCAATTACGATTTATTCTAAGTTAAAATATAAATTAAATGTAGCCACTGACTTATTTTACTCATATTGAAATCCAAAAGTAGCACACCAAAAAAAATCTCGCTATTTGCAACCTGTTATCTCGCGATCTGAATCTGTTGATAAAAACTAACGTACGAAGCAGATAAAATAAATTCAACAGCATCACTCTGATCAATCAATAAACAATTGGAGCACGCGATCATATCACCTACTGTTGAAGATGTACAGTTGTATTTCAATCAACCACATTTTCAGTACTTCAGAGATCCGCTTATAATGGTAACATCATTATTATCATTGATATATAAATTATCTGAATATACGGCTTTCCCATGCTAAATTTATAAAACTTTACTTGTAGCTCACAGACCGTCACCCATCGTTTTACCGCCTCGAGGGATGAATTATAAAAAATATATATCCTATCCTTAATTCAAAATATCTCCATAACGAATTTCAGCGAAATCAGTTCAGCGATTTAGGAGTGGAGAGGTAACAGACAGAGTTACTTTCGCATTTATAATTTTAGTTAAGATATTGATTATGAAAAACAAAAACGATCCCCGTTCCTCCTTAGTTTTTCAATAGTTTTTTTTTTCGTTTTTAAAATAAATAAATAAACAAAAATACTTAAAAAATATTTTCGAATCTTGCAAATCTTATAAGATTTCCATAAATTTACAAAAATGTTACAGTCACATCTCGACCGCTGAACGACCATCACCTTCTAATTAGTCTAACATTTAATTCTATTTATACTAAACTATGTTTCGTATCAAAGTTTCAAAGAAAAACTCAAGCATTTTCGTATTAATGACGCTATATTTTAGTGATACTATCTTCCTTTGGACGTTTAATCGAGCTTGGTTTAATTGTAAGATATGGCGGATAAATACAAATTCATAAATATCTTCAACTTGAATTAATAAAGGTAATTTTAAATTTAATTTAAATATCTAAAGTGGCAATTCAACAGTGCCTACGCGAATGAAGTTAATTTTCAATTTACAAGTGAGTTCATACACAAGACAATAACCCGAACAATTAAAACATTCCTTGTTTTTTTATTCTATAACCATTTGTCAAAACTTAATGCGGAACTAATGGGTGCTCACTGCCAATACACACATACAAGAAATTTGATAAATAATTGGAACAGATGTTTATCGCTACTCGGCAGCTTACAAAGAAACATAATGTCTTGTGAAAATATCACACGTGTTAAAAACGTTACAAAAAATATTAAAATACGTAACCAAGAAGAATTACATCTGAAATTAAACGAGCACTTTTCTTTTAACTAGTTTTCGTCATGTAACACTAATAACTGTGATCGAGTTTCGAACATTTTTTTTTAATCTTACTTTCCTTTTATAATGTTGTGTTTTAATTAGATATTCTATACAGTTTATGTAGTACCCCTTTCCGCATCATCTCATGACCTGTACCGTAGACGCTTTGACGCGGACTCAATTAAGATTCCTTAGGCGTTCCCATCCCACTTTTACGAGGGTAATTTTGTCAAAATGGAAACTCGCCGTGTCTTTCGAAGCAACTTTCAGGCGAGTCTCGATTGGTTCGAAATACGAGGAATTTAGATTTTAATCCATATTGCAACACTGGCTCGGAAATGAAACCAAATTAACATCATTTTAGCTTTAAATTAACATCTGCCAACGCTGATGTAATTAATATGTGCTCTTTCGGGGCTTATGGCTAATTCAGAGTTGATTTTTTTATATATTTAATACTTTAAGAATAAGGAAGGAAAACAGTCACAACTTCCAAATTTCTCGAACTTTTTCATCTAATGTTTACACATTTTATTATCGACTTCTAAATAGTTTTATACTACAAATTTTTTTTTAATTAATAAACCGTATTAGAGTATTTCAAACTTTATGCTCTTAAATCATTTTACAAAATAATATAACATAAAATTAGAAAATATATTTTCACCGATCATCCGATAGTTGGAGCCAAAAAAAATTGCCAAAATAAAACAAAATAAGGAACGAAAACCACAAAATTGAATTAGACAACCGAGATACATAAATATGTAAGCTTTCATTAATATTTATTATGTGTGCTATGGGGCTGAGCTGACTGAGAGAAATGGCGCATTCTACGTGACTTCGGACGCTGGTTTAGCACTTGTTAACATATTTTTGGAGTTTGCTAAAACATCTGGCAAGCGGGGAAGTATTTGCTTGTTATTTGTTAAAATATATATATTGTTATATCATATAAAGTGCTTCATTTAAACTTTTTGCGACAGTTTCGACTTGTTTTTCCGTTGTGACGATTCCTTTGACTTAAGCTGGAGGAAGTTTTTTATCCCTAATTACTCGAATAAGAAAATCCCTTTCGAAGTTTTATATTTTTAATGTAGATATTTGCAACAAGCGTGAGCTACTTCAAAATTGTCAAAGAAGGTTGGTTTAGAATTAAAAGAGGTCGATGAACTTGTATATCTGTCCGATTATTTTGATGATAGAAAGTCAACCCAAGGTGATGTTTGAAGAATCATAACAAAAGCATGCTATATAGATCATCTCAATATGGCGTATAAGGATGCACATCACAATAGACGTCTCACAATCAAAAGTCATCACGCTTCAGATATTTGTGGATGATGAAACAAAGGATAGAGGATTGGATGTGACGAAGCAAAATATTGCGTGAAACAAAAGAATTTCAAAATATTCTTCCAAATGAAAATACTTTTGATAATTTTTCATCTCAGAATTTCTTAACTTGTTAAAATCATTCACAACAGGAAAATTAAAAAACGATTAAACTTTAAAATATTTTTTGTATGATATCAAATCGAATCGAAATCGTATCATTGTAAAAGAACTAATTTAACTTTATCCAGAAATTTAACAGAAATAAAATAATACTTGAATAAAATTCGAGTATTTTTAAAATAAAAAGAAATCAATGATTGGTTGCAATCCAAGCAAGAAATCTGATAAATAATTGGAACAGATGTTTATTTTATTTATTTCGACAACATAGAGCTTTTATATTGTCAACACAAAAGGACCACTTACATAAATAAAATATATGGATTTGTTAATCTTTAGAAGCGTATTAGCCAGTTGGAGTTTTCAAAGAATACGCCCAATCATGATTATTATTTTTCATAACAGAGGCCACTAATGTTATTAACGTAACTTCTTACTAATATTATAAAAGAAATGTTTGGATGGATGGATGTTCGTTACTGAATCAAGCCAGAACTAGTGAATGGATTTCAATGAGATTTTGCACAAAAATATATCATAGTCTGGAATAGCACATTAGACTTTATTCTAACACCTGCACTTCCCTCTCCCTCACACGCGAGTGTACAACACAAAAATAAAAATTCCATAATATATTCTGGGAACGTTTTTTGTTTCTACTGTGTTGAATAAACTATAATTTCAACCATCTCATATCGTCGTATTGTTGTACATTTTGTAATAAATAAATATAATTACGAAAAAAGCTATAAATAGAGTCTTAAAAATACTAGCACGATTTATAATAAAGATTCATTTAAGCGTTTAAAAATCTGGACAGACTTTTACTGGTGGGTACCACCCACTCATTATTTATTCTACCGTCAAACAGCTATAATTGGTATTGGTGTGTCGTGTGTGTGTGTGTGTGTGTGTGTGTGTGTTGTTTGTGTTTGATAGGTGATTGAGCCAGTGTAACTACAGCCACAAGAGACAATATCATAGTTCCCCAGGTTACTGACGCATTGGCGATGTAAGAATGACATACATTGGCTAAATGGCAATGTCTACAATAGTGGTGACAAGTTACTATCGGGTAACAAATTAGCTCCTATATCATAAAAAAGACATGCTAGGACACATATTTTACAGTAGAACTTTTATAGTACAAATCCGAATCCCATTTGGTCGGTTTTTTTATTGTTTGTCGTAAAAAACAATGCCAACCTTTTCTCTCCAGCTGAATCAATATGATTATACTAAACAATATTTCACTCACCCGTAAATCCAGAAAATTTAAATGAGAGTGGTTTGGTCACGTCTGTCGCACGACCGACAACTTACTATACCCCTATAAATAGCAAACGATCACGAAGCTAGCTCAGAAGGCAAAGTATGGATCAGCTAAACTGCTTTATGCAATATTTGTCAAGCGTAGCTCAGACCATCATTAATAGACCTGGGAGGATCTTTATATGTAGTATGAGCATTATGGGCTCATAAGGTGAGGTCATACCATTTTTTTTTTATAAAATTGCAACTTACAAACTCATCACATTACGTACCTACAATTTCTGTATTGAATTATTCTGTAATTAATATAAATAGATACTATTACGAATAACGCCACGATGCCGCAAATAAATATTCAAGTAATAAAATCATTAATTAGACATAAATATAGAGGACGTTCTATACCAAATTTTATTTTGCGTTTTATCATTGTACTTTTTTGTTTTGCTGCTATACAAAAAAAAAACGATTTTTGATACTTTGTGCCATCAAAATATATTAGACAAATTGCTTTCGATTTAGCATCAAAATCAGTTCTGTCATTCAAATATGAATAAGAAACTTTGCCAAAATTATTTCTGTCTCTTTCTGATCTCCTTCAACGCCAAAAAATGGTCACCACAGTAATGACTGACGCCAACGTCAGTAGCAACATTAACCGCTCTTGTGCCAACTTGAAATCAACTATGATTTGATGGCCCTTATGGTTCACCCATCACCATTCACCCATTTAACCGAAGCACAACAACAACTTGGTATCTCTTGGTAACTCATCACAATATGTGATGAGTGGGTGGTACCTACCAAGACGAACTCGCACTGTGCCATATGAAGTAGATAAAGTAGAAATAAACTCAAATTAACCACATTAATTCTCAGTTGGATTAATGTACACGTGCTCTAACCAATGGGTCACCTCGGCTCACTAATATGACGTCAGCAGATTGTGAACAGGATGCTGTGGTACATCGGTTTGCTCTGAGCTGTTATTGGATTAGTATCGGAGAGTGTTCTCGGGGGAGATGCGTGTGAGAGAGAGAGAGAGAAGTGACGGTGAGACAAGGAAACATGTATATATTTTACTTCAAAATAATCCTCAAAATAAAATTGAAAGTCTTAAAGGTGTTGCAGATGTCACTTTCCATCAAGTGAGTCTCCTGTCCGTTTTCCACCTACAGTCTTTACTCAGACTTTATTCGGTTTCTTTCGATTCGACTCCGTAAAGTTAATGTATCCTTTGTATCCTTCCTGATGCAAATATTTGATTCTATCGAAAAATCTCGCGGACATTTTTGCATATTCTCCCGACGCGACGTCTCTTAGTTATATAACTATACCATTCATATTACAACATGTACTTAAGCCCAATTTTATAAGACATACGATAAAGTAAATACTTTTTTGTTTCGGGAGTTTATACCAAATTAATTTAAAATTTTAATTAATTGAGCAGAACCGGCAAGCAAATCAGTAGTTTCTCTGTTCCGACAATTAAATTACGTAGAAAATTTAATTATATTTCATTTTATTGTTGAGTGACAACTGACACTTAGACTGCTAACTCCATGCGTGCAATAGTTGTCATTAAGTTTAAAATTATTTGATTACAAGTAAATACCGAACGACAACTTAAATCATGCATTGTTAAATGCTAAGCCCAACTGTGTGTACTTAACAGATAAAATATTTTTTTATTCAAGTAGTCTTTATTAAATAACTGTTTTTTTAATAAAAAAATACTATTAATAACAACATTTAATAAAAAAAAAATTAAAAACACTTATTCACCTACTAAGGTCACCACTGATTTATTAAATGATTTATTAAAATCATTTAATAATTCATTTGATAAATTCATTTAGATAATTGCACAAATAAATACTAATAAAAACCATCTCATAATCCCTAACAAATTCTTCGTCACAAAGTAAAGTTAAGCCCTATTAAAATCTGACTTTCTATCGTGAACAGACAGGCGGATATTGTCAAATATCAGTGAGATCGAAAAACGAAGTCACTGAAAAAATACAGCTGGAAATACAACCTCCGTATCACAATGCAAACGAAATTTTTCTTGCTTCATATGACTCGCTAGCAAAACCGGATCAGGTCATTGTTGAACCTGTGTTTACTCAGACGCTATTAGATTAGTATCGGGAAGTGGTCCCGGAGGAAGCGTCCGGATTTGAATCTGTGGTGATGTATTTTTGCATTGATACGATGTTCAAACAAGCGCGGAAAAAAAAGTTTGTAAATATTAAAACACAACTTTTTTTTATGGCAGTGGTTGGCGGACGAGCATATGGGCCACCTGATGGTAAGTGGTCACCACCGCCCATAGACAAAGGCCTTACATTACCCATGCGCCACCAACCTCGGGAACTAAAATGTTTTGTCCCTTGTGCCTGTGATTACTGTGATTACTATTTTTTTCTTTACATTGTTTTATCCTCAACATACATAAATTATGGAAATTCGAATTACAGCTCATCTCTAAATATGTACAGCTTTATAGACTACTATAGGTTTAATGAAATAAGGATTGCAATATACGCACCGCGTATTTTTTCGCCAGTTTATTTAATTCCGTTCCGTTGAATTGCAAACTATATTAAATAAAAAAACTAAAGTTAATAATTGAAGTTAGAAACTAAAAAATAAAACAATTAAATAATTTTGTTGAGTTTTATAAGAATCAAATAAAACCTTGAATTTTTTACTCTAATTGCGCCCACGGAAGTTTAATATCACAAAATTAATTAGCTTTATAGTCAAGTTAGTTTAAGTTAGTTAAAATCGTTTGAGCCGTGCCGACCCAGTAGTTAGAAGACATTAATCTTAATCGATAATTCCTAATTCAAATCCGGACACGCTTCACATCATATTTCATGTGCTTAATTTGTATTTGTAATTCAGCGGCGGTGAAGAAAAATATCGTGAGGAAACCTACATGTGGTGGATCAAATTGGCATGTGTATTCGCACCTCGGACCAAGCCATACTGGAGCAGCGTAGTGAAATAAGCTCCAAAACTTATCCACAAAAATGAGAGGAGGCCTCAGCCCAGCAGTGGGACTACAGACTATTTGTAAAACAGACTGTTTCTTTTTTAGGCCAATAATTTTATTTTAAAGACAATTACGAAGTCTTTTTGAAGTAATAACTTCTTATGGGAGGGTAAACCGCTTTGTTACGTAACGCGTTACGGCTTCCCTTTCTCTTACGCTTATAACAGCGGTAGGCAGTCACCTCCTCTCTCACTTTAACCCACAGCGCTAGCCATATTTCGGACAGTTTAAGTTATCACTTCAGTCGGGCGTCCCGAGACGCACACGTATTTTTTTCAGTACTATTTATTCTTTATGCATACGCTTAAACAGAATCGGTGAAAAAACATTATCAATCATTATGAAAAACAATAAATTAATTGAATACAATTATAACGCATCATCACTCGATGGATGCTATATACTAAACCGTCGTCCGTTTTAATTTAAATTTTCCACTTGTTACCTAAAACACCTTTGAATTTAATTTTCAAAACATAAATTATAAATCATTAAAATAATCGCACATATTAAATTAATCCCAATAAATTATTATGATTAAAACACAGGCTCCCATAAATAATCGAGCTATCGAATATAAATAACAATTGTATCCGACGTAAAATCGATTCCATAATTATTTGCCCGTTGAATTCGTGATATACGCTTAGTACTACATTGACTCCATTATGAATGCATTCGACGAATATTCGCCATAAATCTCAACTCTATTCCTTTGTAATAAGGATTTTAAAAATTGTTAAACGGATGTTGTGAGTATTTAGGCTATTTTCACACTTATTTCAATATGATAAGGTGTGGAATAGCGTGCTGGTATTTTGTTTGCCCTCGAGACAGATAATGTATTCAGTAATTATTTATTCTAAGTTAAAATAACGATTCCGTGGTATGAAAGAGAATGAGGCATGAGTAAGGATGAAGTCATAATAGCAAATCTTCACTAATGGCTACTCTGCATACTCCGGTGTAATGGATTCTCAGTAGCTTTAGACAAAACTATCTTAAGCCAAATGTTATTTTCGTTTCTAAAACAAAGACTTATACAATAGTTACACAGTACACACACATGTACACTTTCTCACACAAATATAATCAAATCCATACTCGTAAAATAATCGAACATTTAAATTTAGAGAAAAAAATTAAAGTGCAACCTCTTTTTAAAGACAAATCGCCTGATATAATATAATTAAGAAAATGATAATAGATATATTCAAGATATACAACCTTATATACAGACAATCCCGTTTTATTTTCAATTACCTCTCTATACAAAACATTTTAGTCAAAAAAAAAAAAATATATCAGAATTGTTAATAGAAATAGCATGCCATAAATAATGCCATACATTTTTCTTATCATATAAATGCCACGTAACGTTATTAGAACTAAAAAAACTGAATAAACAGCTATTTTTATTTTCTACTGATAATACTACACTTCGCGTTTGATATTTGCAATACCCGTATTGATAGTAACCAATGCCTCTTAATATGTTATAACAGCTGAACCTGCGGCTTTAACCACAAGTTTATAGAACCTTACCTATAGCACACAAACGCCCACCCAAAAAAGTAACTTATGACCTTCCCCGGGACTCAAACTATACACGAGATTTCATTTAAATCAGTTCAGCGGTTTTAGTGTAAAGAGGTAACAGACAGGGTTACTAGAGAGGTAGGTAGACTAGGGATTTATTATAACATTCAAATGTCAAATTCTCTCATAAATTCAAATATAATAAATTATTTCTAACAATATCAGATATGCTTAACTGCAACGAAACTGCAACGAAAAATCAAAATACTATATATGCAAAAAGAGCACTTTTATATGGTGATGTTAGTTAGTATTGAATTTAATGTAAACTTACTGTTCCGGCCCGCTAGAAAGATTTATATATTGCTTTAGTAGGGTTAAAAAAAATCCATAAGCAACTCAGTTTATGTACGTTACATTGCTTAACATCAAAATTCGTCAATTATCACGACCAAAAACGTTCAAGTTCAAAAATAGAATGGAATAACGCACACAATTGAAGTTCACTCACACATGACTATGATTAATCGTTTAATACTTAACGTTACGTCAGGGGTCGGACCCAAACCGTACCAAGTCACTATGACCCAAAAAACTTTCGGTCATTAGCCCAAAGCATTGCTCATAAATCCCCTCGACGTCATAAAACTTAAGTTAGTAACATTTAATTAAAAAGAATTCGTCCCCTTGTTCCGAGATAAAAGACCTGAACCTCCACTGAATATCGCTTGATGTAATGCTATTACGCGCTATAATTATATTCTATTTAAATTGTTTAGAAGTAGCGTAATTTCAAAATATATTTCAGACTTAAATTAAAACATCTGATCTTAAGAAAGTTAAGTTGTCTGAAGCGTGGACTAGTTCGGTGTAAAGGTTAACCTGCTTCAAAGGTTCTCAGAGTCCACCTTGTGAATGTATTTACGTCATTTTCTTTTCCTTGAATACTCTTTGAAGATGAAAAACCTTTACTTTTTAAAATATACTAGAAGTATTAACTGTGTTTATTGATTGTAAAGGTCCGTCGATTAAAAAATAAAACTATTAAAGTATTTATTAATTTTATTTAAAATTATATTTTTTAATCTTTTAGACGTATCTTCTACTAAGAAACTTTATACATTACTAGCGACCCGCCCCACGCCTGCTTTACACGGGTTCAATTAATTTTAATTGTCTAGATAAAATTTTTATTGCCACATCTAGTTATCGAAACATCTATTTTCTTTATATAAGTGAAAACCGCATCGAAATCCGTCGAGCTTGAATCCAGCTCACTTCTTCTATGCCATAGAAGAAGTGAGCTGGTGTCTGGAATACAGACAAAGAAAAAGGACGCCAGCCTTCATTTTAATTAATTTATGTCAATAGCATAAAAGGTACAATTAAATTTTACTTCTTGCCTGAAAGTCAACAAATACGCTTTTTTCCGTTAATATAATCCTATTATCAGTAATATGCCTTGTTAATCAATGTTTTTTGACATTAAATTTGAATTTATTAATACGCCTAGTTAAAAATATTATTTTAATATTACTATAAATAATTAATTACCATGAATAACAAAACTTTTAAATGCGAACTTTTTCGAAATTAAATCTATGTACGAGTGTTGGAGTTAATAAAATTAGATAAAAATATGTATGTCTTTCAATTCACATGCTTACCCAGTCTCAAAATTGATAGTACCGTTTCCATAATTTGGATAGCTACTGAGATTTCTCAATAGATTCTGTTGACGTATTACCAGAACCTCGGGATCTGCAGCCTTATAAGATATAATAATACTAATACATCGTTACATATTAAAAATTAAAAGTACTCGCGATTAATTTATATTCCGAGTTACCGAGGTACCGAGGCGATTTCTCTCTGCTGGGCTAAGACAGTTTTTACTGGTGGTAGGGCTTTGTTCAAACCCGGATAGGTAGGCACCACCCACTGATCAGATATTCTATCGCCAAACAACAGTACTCAGTATTGTTGTGTTCCGGTTTGAAGTGAGCTAGTGTAACTACAGGTACAAAGGATATAACATCTTAGTTCCCAAGGTTGGTTAGGTTAGGTTGCGCATTGACGAAGGAATATTTAATATTTCTTACAACGCCATTGTTTATGGGCGGTGGTGACCACTTACCATTAGGTGCTCGTCTATGCTCGTCTGCCAACCTATGCCACAAAAAAGGCCTCCTCTGCCTTTGAGGAGATGTTATAGAGCTTATACCAACACTCTGCTCCAATGCGGGTTAATGGATAAACATGTGGCAGAATTTCGTTGAAATTAAACATATGTGAATTTCCACACGATATTTTGATGAATTATAAGCACAAAATAAGCACATGAAAATTCAGTGGTTGCTTGATTGGATTTGAACCCGCAATTATCGATTAAGATGTACGCGGTCTAACCATTGGGCCATCTCGGTTCCCTCAGTGTATCTTGCATTAACAAAATTTATGTAGCTTTTAATCCGTAATCTATTATCTATTTATTTTTATTTAACGATCATTATAGCTCAGGGATTGGCTTTCGTACATTCTTCCCGATCATCTAATAGGCTTTAAACAGTCATTAATCTTACAAGCTTAGACAAAGTTAAGTCGGTAAGTAATGGAGCAATATCTATCGCTTTCGTTTTCACAAAAACATCGTCTATTGAAAATCCATAAAATAATTCGCTAAACGTCATGTTTTTGCCATTTAAGTATGAATTAGTTGGTTAGATGTTCATCAACTAACGTCAAAGAGTAACGACATCTTAAACATTTTTTTTTTTCATAATGTATACAAATATTGTAAATGCAAAATTGACTCTGTCGGTCTTTTAGCCAGCTTGAACCTCAAGGAAACATAGGTTACTTTTTATACTCTCTAACACGTGGGCAAAGCCGTGAACGAAAAGAGGTACCAAATGAAAAACAACTGAAACCGAATTATTTATATCACTAAAATGTTTTATTGCCGCAGAACGAATATCGGACGATAGATGACATTTAAATTATTTTAATCCGGTTTTGTGTGAACTCCCTTTTTATTTATAACGTATCATTTTTTTTTTGAAAACGGAAAATTATTTTAATTATCTTACTATACAATAATAAATCATTTATTTTCGTATAACGTAGGCGTTATACGAAAATAAAGGATTTATTATACACATACGTAAATAAAATTAGGTTATTATTTACGTATGTGTGTAAAAAATGATTGTTTGTCAATCAAATGTGTGTTGAATAATTTTATTTTTTTTATTTTTTTATACTCGTTATTATCTGAAAGGAAACATATGTATCTAACTTACCCGTCGAAGTCGATCAATGGCTTAAAAATAAACAATTGTCGACACATGTCTCATTTATCACACGTTGATCACGTAAGTTCGACCATTTTTTATTTCATTCGGGTCTGAGTCGAAAACAAATTAATCAATGACGACATCATTATTATACCTATATATAAAGAGTCTACATAAAATATTTATATTAGAGTATTAAACTACAGACGAAAAAGTGTGTGTAATAGACTTAGTACTTATAATAGAAGTTTTACTTCTTCAGCGTAATTAAAAATAGTTTATTATATAGTTAGATTTACAAGTAAATCTCGCGACAAGCTTTTATATCATATAAATTATGTCAAATGTAAAATGACGATATAAGTTAATAGTAAAAGTTTTAGTGTAAAAGTTTTTTTACTTTTAATTTATTTTTACTTTTTAGTGAGCTCGCATTCGAATCCTCAGTAAGTTATTTGATACCCATACTGTAGGAATGACTTAAAAAAAATATCCGCCATCTCGGGTGTTCCGCCATGCAGGATTGAGAATGACGTCACACAGTTAACCATGCATTGTTATTCAAACTGAACATGTATACAAAATTTCAGTTTCTAAATTGAGTTGCAAGATTTTACCCGTACATACTTACATTGAATGTTAAAAAAAACCTTATAAAAAAAGTATTCGCGATTAATTACCACTCGTTTATATTCCACACACCGCGTTACCATTACAGAACTTCTATAATGAGCACTGTTAATCTTCAGAAGATCAGTATCGTAAATAACAAAAGTACCTGACAATGAATATGTTATCATAAAAATCGTAACAATATAAATTAAATTAAATCACATCCATAATTGCTTTCAAACCAAAAAATATACAAATTTTATTAAAGCTTTAACTAGCTTGCTTTTGTTTTTAATTATAAACATACATTATATAATGTATTTTCTTACACTACCTATCAACTAGACTAAGGAGACAAAGAAAAACAGTACATTAAAAACCACAGACCCGTGACCAAAACTTATATCGCGTATATTCGGAGAGTATTTTATCATAAAAGCCAATGGGCGATTAGCTATACAGTCCAATTCTACTTCCGCAAGTTGCAAATACTTTACGAAGTTCCTGCAACCGCAAACCTTTGGCGAAATCTATGGTCAGACTTTGAGTGTAAATCTTTTGAAAGAACAAGATAATCAACAATCTATAGATATATAAATGGACGTGAGGTTTGAATCGAGAATCCCGATAAATGACTCATTTACTTTCGAACTTAAGTTATATTTTGCTTAAAGGAAAACAGTTTACTCAGACTTCCTCGAAGTTATTATGATAGAATACATTTTTGGAAGTTTCGAAGTCAGAGTTAAGTTATATGTTTATAGAATTGTTTCTGTGTGTGGAAGTTCAACATATCTTTCGCCTCGCGTTTGTTTAGAACAAAAGATGGTTATTAGCATAAAAATTAGATGTGTCATGACACCCAGTCGGAACGAAGTTGCTTTCGCTGTGTATTAAAGAACAGATGCAATGAAGTAAATTCAAAACAATTGTTAATAATTATATTACAAGAGAAAAAAACACAAGAGGTGTCGTGGAACTCTCGGTCGGTATCATGTATGAAATAACAGATACAATACAGTTAAAGTATAGTTTGAGAATAATTAAATAATAATGACAAAGTTGTAATTAAAAATCCTAAAATCTTAATTGTTAGTAACACCTCCGGTGACAGGAGGGCTGGTTCGTTTTTAGCCCAGAGGATCGGAATTGCGATTCAACGGGGAAATGTTGCTAGCATTCTTGCCAGCATTCCACGCGGTAATGATTTATACAGTAAATATTTTTAATTCATATTTGTAAACATTTAAGCACTGAATGTTATCAATTCTAATCTTATCAGTTAATAAATTTATTGTTAGTAAATAATTTTATATAAGATCTTAAATAATAGAAAGAGGACGAGTTTGAGAGTAATAAAGCATAACCCCGTTCGCTTACGTGACGTTTTCTGTAAGTCATTCCAAGTTAAAGAATTTCTTTCCAATAAACGAACATTCCATGCGTTGTCATATAAACGTGTGTGAACGTTGTCTTTAGCAGTGTCGAATGAAAAGTGGAAAGTGTAGACTTCCCTTGAAATTCCACTCCGACCTCATTAGTTAGTTTGCTTCACTGTATTTTTATATTTTCAATCCTTTTATAAAAAAATTACAATAATGTCGAATGAATTTTGGTCACACTGACACAAGAAATATTAACCATTCCTTACATCACCATTGCACCATCAACCTTGAGAACTAAGTTTTGTCTCTTGTGTCTGTAGTTACACTGCCTCGCTCATCTTTCAAACCGTAACGCAACAATACTGAGTACTACTGTTTGGAGGTAAAATATCTAATGAATTGGTCGCACCAACCCAACCGGGCTTGCACAAAGCTGTACCACCAATATAGGTTACGGTTGAATATGATCTGTTCTTCCTTTTACAAACTTATGACGTAATAGGATAACGCCGTCTGAAACAAATACAACTTCATCCATAATTAAACTATAAGGACGAAGAATACAGCAATTCTGATTCCATATTTGATAGGGTATTGAATATGTATGGAATTATCAATGTAAGTAGCAATCAATTTGTTTAGACGAAGTTATAGTTGACTTAGAAGACAGTTGTGAGTTTATAAATATATCAATAAAGTCAAGGTCTAATTCCAATCATCCCCAAAGAACAATTGAACTCACAACTTCAAGAACTTCATTACAAGTAGCATTATTTTAAGTTCTACAAACATTGTCAGTTTTTTTTTTTAATGCCAACTTCAAGTGACTTATTGTTAAGAATAAATATTTGTATTGATAATGAAAACACTACTGCTCTGTTTTCTCAGAAAGTGTAGACAGAATCAACGTTGGCAATTCGTAGCGAAGACTAGTTCAGACTGCAATCAAAGCGATGCAATTGATCTGGGAGCCGCTTTGGTTAATACATGCAACGTACGTTTATTGTTACTTTCGGTTCAATTTATTATGGAAAGAATAATAAATATAATAACTAAATTACTAAAGTTAAATAAGGAAAATGACGTTTAATCTGTATCGATTTTAAAAAGACGAAATTATTAATACACACATATAATTGACTGAACTGACTTTTTACAATTCTACAGCTCATTAGTACAACAATTATATTGATTGTCTTATGGTTTAATCAGCGTGTCCTCATAAAAGCACCTTTAAACGCCTTGTATACAAAGCGTCAAATATCTAAACCAATATCAGTCAACGTTAAATGTATCATATATACTTTAATATATAATTTACTATTAAAATTTACAATAATATATCTAAAAACGACATAATCATAAACATCTTACATTTCCCACACAAACGCAAATAATGTATGTAAACTAACACACACACTATAATAACATCACGACATACATAAAAATCACCCATACAACTAAATACAACAAAATGTAAAGAAATTGTTATTTTTTAAAACGATGACCCAGTTAGAAACATCTCTAGCAATTCAATGTACATTTTATGTTTATGTAAAAACAAAACACGTTTAAAACCAGATGAAAGTAGTTTAAAAAACGCATTTAGATGTGCTTTATAAGTTCACAGCGGGGGACGTTTTATAACTGCGCTCTGAGGACCGGCCGCTACATTGCAATAAGTCGGCAAACAAATGCGGACGATAGGTTTTTTATTTAGTTTCATTTTTTAATATCATTGTCTATTCCATTACACCTACGTATATATATGTACAGCTGTAACTGTATACTGCTGTTCGTATGTTGACTTTACCCATGCAATACGAGTCGAAATTTCCCACGGTCTGTAAATTTCCCACGGCTGGGCTAAGGCGACCTCTCCCTTTGAGGAAAAGGTTTAGAGCATATTCCACCAAGCTGCTCCAATGCGAGATGAATTATAAACACAAATTAAGCACATGAAATTTCAGTGGTGCCTTCCTGGGTTTGAACCCGAAATCATTGGTTAAGATGCACGCGTTCTAACCACTGGGCCATCTCGGCTCATTAATTAAAGAGCAGAGATGGCCCAGTTGTTTAATTTCTGTGATTTTTTTTCCGTGATTTAATTGTGGTGGTGCTTCAATTTCTGTGATTTAAGCTAATGAAGCTTAAATCACAGAAATTGGTTTTCATTTATTGAAGAAAAAAGTGATATAGTCGGACACTCGGTCGGAACGCAAAAAATAAGCACATGAAAATTCAGTGGTACCTGTCTGGGTTTGAACGAGAATCATCGGTTAAGATGCACGCATTCTAACCACTGGGCCATATCGCATAAGAAAATATTCTTACATGACAACAATTAGAATTCGTTCAAATCAAATGGCGATAACAATCTATGTCTAGTTGGCACGAATTTCTGAAAACCAATAAAATTGAATTTATAAAAATATACGAGACCCAGCAACCTAACTCAATCATTCAAACCGTCAGACATGACTTAAATTTCCAACATCCCACATACAATAAAATCCTACAGAGCTACTACGTCCCTTGCGACTATCCACTGGCCCATTCTGCATACAAGAAGTAGAACGCGAAGCGTAATTACTTGGTCTGTCACCGGTGAAATTTAATTCGCATACAAAAATTAAATTCTAATGTTGTATAAGCTAAATTTTCACATACGTAATTTTTATTAATAATAAAATTTTAAATGTACCCAGTTTCAACAAAATAACTTGTATACATTTTTCGGTGTATATGTTACTGCAAAAGCTCGAACTACGGATCCTTAGATTTAAGAGTAAGACTTAGGGTTTACCGATATGAGTTGGTAAATGTAAATATTTCTGAAAATGTGACGATTTTTTCCGGATTTCACCATTCGATTTCACTATATGCTAGGTTTTACCGCTGTCAGCTGGTAGATGTTGGTTTTAGGAATAAAACAATAATCAAACGTATCAAACGATAGTAATAAAATAACTAACCTAGCCTATTTAAATTATTTTCATTTCGGATATTATTTTATAACACGTGTCATACATGTTTTTTTTCAATGTAAATTCTAAGATTTACTAAGTGAATGGTGGCAAAAGTTCGAATCGCAAAATCAAATCTTAGGTTTTACGGGAAAATCTTAGGATTTATAATATATATATATATATATATATATATTTAATTATAAGGTGTAGATTTCTCAAAGTGAATTTGGGTAAACTGAAAGACGAAACGCTGTTGCGAATAATGTATTGTTCTTAGCTGCTACGAAATCACCTGCGAACAGTTTTGTTAATTATATTAACAGTGAAATGTGGCCAAGCGTTGGTCAAACTTTGTCAAGTTCCAACTCCCAAGAGCTCTTAAATTATACGCATATATTTTAGTTAATATTGCGCCAAAGGGTTTCAAATTGCAATACATAATTAAGAAAAGTAAGAACTTCCCTTATTAAGACGGTTTGGAGCGTGTTACATAAAGCTATTAGTGGACTGAAAAAAACAAAATACTCAACAAGTCCCTTACAATCACTTCTAAATATGTTAGAATATAATCGGGCACCCAATGAGTTCAAGATGAATTTTTAAAATAAATTAATGAAATTGTTACTCAGCGATACTTCTATCCACCGCAATAATTACTAAAAACAATTTATTATTAAAACTCTGGTCTCCAATCAACTTGTCCTTCGAATACCTAATGATTACGTCACCGTCTACATTTTCCTAGTAAACTTTAGTGTTGTGTTTGATTTCGCTATTGTAAGTCACGTTAGACATGTAATTAGGTGGTACCACCAAATATTGATTAAAAGAAACTTACTACTAATACAGTTTTTATTGATAACAGATAATACAAAAAAGTTTATTAGCGGTAATATATGGAATCCTAAATAGAATTATATCATATAATATTAGAGCCGAGATGGCCCAGTGGTTAGAACGCGTGCATCTTAACCGATGATTTCGGTTTCAAACCCAGGCAGGCACCACTGAATTTTCATGTGCTTAATTTGTTTTTATAATTCATCTCGTGCTCGGCGGTGAATGAAAACATCGTGAGGAAACCTGCAAGTGTCTAATTTCAATGAAATTCTGCCACATGTGTATTACACTAACCCGCATTGGAGCAGCGTGGTGGAATATGCTCCAAACCCTCTCCTCATAGAGAGAGGAGGCCTTAGCTCAGCAGTGGGAAATTAAAAGGCTGCTAAAGTAAAAAAAAAATATCGATCTAACATTTAATTTGTTGACACAATGCCTCTTATTTGAATACTAATATTCGATACCATATCATCATTTAACAGACAATCATAGTCCAAATCATAGTGCGGAAAATTGCCCTCTCACAAGGTGCGCCAAAGCTCCCAGTTACTCACCTTCCGCATCCAGTTGGGATTTCATTTCAGTTTATTTCATCCATTCCATACCTTTCACGCCTTACCTTTTATACTAATGCTTTGATAATATTATACAATAATTATGCTAACTTATACATATTATAAGAAAATCAATATATACTAATTCCAAGTATTTTATTATGTAATATCACTTAACATAAGAATATTATATTAATTATTTGTTTTCACGCATTTAGTCGTAACCTTATAAAAGTCTTGTTAGCTCAAAGATAAAAAATATCTTTTGGGTTATTGTAAAAAAATACTCTATTCAAGTAGACTTATACAAGCACTTTTGAATCGACATTTTACACAACTGTATTAAACGTAGAGCTACCACCGATTCGGTATGAGGATTCTAGTGAAAGAAACCGGCAAGAAACTCAGTAATTACTCTTTTCCAACGTTTATAATAATAAAATTATAAACGTTAACTGTTAAATACAAATTTATATCATATATCCTGCCCGGAAGTCAATCATCTTGTGTTGAATAATATGCCTTATTTATTAATCTTATTTTTTGTATCTCCACAAAAATAAAATATTAGTCATTCCTTTAGAATAAATGTTTTATTATTTTTTACAAAAACGCCATAATAGTCTCTTTTATTTCACCTTCTTCATTTTTTCTTTTCTCCATTATTTAATACTTGCTCTGAGTACCGCTTACATTATTAATAAGACACACGTGTTACAAAGGCGATTCTTACCAAAATAGTGCAGCTACAATATCTTGAGATAATCTTCCTTTATTATTATTATAAAATATTTTGTGATAATACCAATTACAAATCAATTAATCACGAAAGATCTAAACAGAAAATACTTCAGTTCTGACCAAGAAATAAAATATAAGGATAAACTTTCTTAAAGTTTAGTTCAAAATTTAAAGGACAAATGGGGTTGCCAAGTTTGTGTAAATAAATAATGTCCCTAAGCTGAGATGCGACTGTCTGCCGATGTTACAGCAACACCTATCTTTTATACCAACAGTTGCATGATTTAACGCTACTTGAGACGGATCTTTAACAGCGAATGTTTATCTTACAGGATTCCATGACATTATGTCAATCAGAGTTCGACGACCTTTAACTGTTCGGACAAACAGTCTATCATGATAGCAGAGCAATGCCACCATTAGTTATAGGCGTGGGCTATCAAGCTGACTTAGGTTTTAGAATCGGCATATTTCACTGAATCGATTTCAAACATGTAACTGGATTGATTTTACCGATTCAAACTGTATCTCCTCGCCTTGAATCTTGCATCTTAAGCAACTAACATCTTAAAAGTTTTACTATGTAATGTTTTATTCCAAAGTATCAAAATTAGGAATATTCAGCTCCAAATAAAGAAATACAAAATTAAATTCTGAGATGGGATGGCGCTGATTGAAAATGTCATTGAAAATGTCACATTCCTGAATCGCGCTATCTAAATATTCGCTACTGGGTATATATAGTGTTTTATAACATAGTCATGATAAATTATCAGGAAGTACTTCCTTATTTTCCTTGCACGATTTAGTCCCAGATAATACTGCGTCGTAAATAGTAAATACTCTTATGGTTTTACACATCATTGGAATGGAAAAACTGAATATAAATATCTACAGTGTATACAGATCGTCTAATATTACACACTAGGAGCACGTGAGCGTTATGGCTCATCTGACTAATGTGGGGCACGTGCTCGGATGAATAAGAGGGGAACTGTGTAAGTTCCTCAGCAATCAGATTAACTTTACTGTATCGTATAATATCGTATAAAGTGGTTTTTGTTTATTGAAAGTATTTGGTGTGTTGGGACTGAAATATGAGGTCGGTTGTGAATACAATGTTTTAATGGATTTTCAAATTAAGCAAACGTGACACGCGTTTTTTGTATAGGTGGGACTAGCAGACTGGCAAATATCCAACTATTGGTAATGGGTTACCACTGTCCATAGAATTTGGTAGAGTAAGAAATTTTGATGATATCTTTTAGACCTATTTCAGTCACGGTGATGAAACTCAATGGAGACCAACCAACGTTGGACATATTATAATACAAAAACAAAGATGCACTCTCTATTTCAACAACGTCAAATCCGACATGACCGGATTGAGTTCAGGAGCAGGACCAACGGCTTTACATCCTTTTCGAGATACGAGAGTGTACACACCCAGAATGCTACTGAGAATTTTTCGACAAATAAACGCGATAATTTTATATCGGTCCGATCTTTAGTTTTGACCAAGATCCTCGGGATATGTGGTCTGTGTGTAACCTAGCCTACCAACGAGGCAGTCAAAATACTTTAATCAATCCTCATATTCCCAATGCGCCATTGTAGGTAGAGAATTATCTCTAGCTACACTGGCAAACTCTCTAATTAAGCCGGTACACAATAATACTAATATTAGTATTGCTGTCTAGTGTTTGAATATATGGAACCTAACAAAATAAATTAATAAATTGTTTTAGGAATTTGAATTGATTCGCTATCATTATCCAGTATATCGGTCAAATACTATGCGAAATTGAAATTAAATATATTTTATGACGACGATGAAATTTTATTATTGCGTCATGCCGAGATAGCCCAGTGGTTAGAACGTGTGCATCTTAACCGCTGATTGCGGGCCAAACCCGGGCAAGCACTACTAAATTTTCATGTGCTTAATTTGTGTTTATAATTCACCTCGTGCTCAGCGGTGAAGAAAAAAATCGTGAGGAAACCTTCATCTGTCTAATTTTAATGAAATCCTGCCACATGTGTATCCACCACACCGCGTTGGTACAGCTTGGTGAAATAAGCTCCAAACCTTCTCCTCAATGAGGAGGTTCTAGCCCAGCGGTGGTACACTTACAATTTTAAATTTCCTGTAACTTTAAATTTCCAAGACTTGTGTGAATAGCTCAATTATTTGGTTTTGAACAGACATACGTGCAAATAGGCCACGTATAGAAGTCACCTGTCTGATGCAAGAGTATAAGCCGATTAGACCGTTATTACTCCGTCAAGCATGGGATCGAAGACGTTATGTTCCTAGCTCTAAGCAAAGCATTCGATACAAAGTATAACAAAATACAGCATATATTGGAAGAAAATCTTTTTTTCTTAATAAAATAATTGAGAATCTTATAAATATGTTCAGTGAGCACCGAAAATTGTTACATATTAAAAAATATTACAATACGAGCGGTATTAAACTTTCGTCTCATGATTTATGTGTGTTAAGTGTACAAAAATTTATCACAAGGATCCTAGTCTTTATTATCTTTTAAAACAAAAGAAATAACAGCAAAAATTCTATTTAAATATTTTTTTATATATTCTTTTGTTATGTCCGGGCAGACATATGGCTCCACTCCACCTGATGATAAGTGGAAGTGGAGTCCAAACGCGAAGACGACTATTACAAGCAGCTAGAATGAGCTGCATCATATATTTATATAAAGGTATGTTTAAAGGAAGAAATTATACCATATAGTTTATTTTTATTAGGTTAAGTTTTTCAGTCGACTTCAGTTCGAATGCTATGGTTCGAATTATTGCCTTTTGAGATCGTTAGTCACGCAATAAAGCTAAAACAATTTTATGTACTGTGCTGTCACGCGATACGTAATTCGATAAGGAATTAATACATTTTATTTTTAGTTTAATCATATAAAACCTACTTGCTAAGAACAAACAAAGTAACTAGAATAATGTTCGCTCGGTTGTCGTATTCGACCACAATCATTATTGAAATATTTATTTATATTATGTTAAAATCTGACAAGTAATTAATTTTTATGTGCTTGAGTTGCATTTATAATTATTATTATGTTTGGGGATTAATGGAAAACATAACGAGAAAATGTCATTGAAAATGTCACATTCCTGAATCGCGCTATCTAAATATTCGCTACTGGGTATATATAGTGTTTTATAACATACTCATGTTAAATATTCAGGAAGCCCAGCTTGGGACCTTCAAAGCCCATTACTTTGTTTTAAATTTAAATATTTCAAAAAAAAATTAATACTTATTCCTATTTATATATGTTATTATTATTTCAATAAATGCGTAATAACCTTCTTCTGCTGTTTCGGAATTTATCTTACAGCTATATCTTTTTTATGTGACGGTAAGTGGTCATCTCTGCCAATAGACAGTGATGCCATAAGAAATTCAGCATTCTATATGAGTCATCTAGAATCGGAACTAAGATGTTATGTCCCATGCCTCTGAAATTATACTCGTTTTCTCACCCTTCAAACCTGATCACTACAATGCTAATTATTAATTAAGTATTACTGTTTAGCGGTAGAATAAATGATGACTGAGTGTTACCATCTACAATAATAAAAAAAATATTTTAATCCATTACAGGCGGAATTGTATTAAATTATTATAACAAACAAAAACGCAACGGCACACATTAAATGTCTATAAATAAACGTCGAAATACACAACCCTATGAGCTATGACGTGATTCACAATAAACGTTCGCCTACAAATCAAAAGCTCTGTACACAAAGGAGGGTAATTTGGAAATCCTCCGTCTATTGTTACGTATAACGTGAATAACGTATCAATACAACGACGGAACGTTTATTTGCATCTTGAAAACAATTGAATACTATTTTCAGAATTTTATATTTTTTAAACATTTACTCTTAAAAGACAAATAAAAGTCAAATAAAACTGCTCGACAATGATGGAACCTGAAAGGTATCCACTAAGCCGCATTGGAAGCGTGGTGGAATAATCTCTGCTGCAAACGAGAGGCTTAGTCTAATAGTAGACCATTAACACTCTGTTACTTTACCTAAAAAGTGAAATATATCTGGTTCAAAAGACTATAAACAGCACGCAATATCTTTGCATTGAAAATTAATATAATTAAATTATTCTAACACGACAGATGAACCCATGTTCATCAATATGCATGCAAGATTTAGATGATAGCACACCTTGGAAGTAAAACGATCTGTTTACGGATTTACTTGTTCGAAATCTCCCCAATTTAACACCTCGAGGGGTAAATTTAAAAAAAGAAGCCTGTGTTCTTTCCTGAGACTCAAACTATCTCTATATCAAATTTCATCTAAATCGGTTCTGGTTTAAGCGTGAAGAGGTAGCAGAGAGACTTACTTTCGCATTTATAATATTAGTATGGATAGAATATCGCACGAGTTGATAAAAAATCTCATACTTCAATGTCTATGCGAATGAAATCAACTCGTAAATAAATATTACATTTAGATCAAGTATCTAGGTCAAAACGTCTCCACGGACTAAACTTAAGATAGTTGTTAGACCTAGTTCCATACTAACTTATCCATTATTCAGATAACAAAACATTTGTATATAATAAAATTTGGAAGGGGTCGCGTCTGACATACTTCTTGAAATATATTCAGTGTTGCTATTATTTAAAAAAATATGACATTTTCAACTGGAATACAAGAGAAAGAATTATAATTGCAGATTCTAATACTAATTAAACATCGCCGAGTATTCACGTGCTTATTTATTGTATAATTTATCCAAATTATAAAGAATATCGTTATATTTAACCAGTAGTAACGTCTATAGGAGTCCAGCACAAATTGGTAATAGACTAAATACCGAGCGTATCAATTTTTTTCATACCTACGATGACGTCACTTCACCCAAACTTGAGCAACACAATTAATTACCAATGATAGGTAATACTTCCGTACACTCGATTTATTACCCTACAAGTGCTTTTACAGCTTATAAGGGCAAGTTTATGCATAGCACCAACTTGGGGCACGCTTGGTCGACGACTTGTGGTACCAAGCCTATTCAAAGTCTATGGTGTCCACTTAATCTATATATATCTGCATGATGCTTGGATGAGGTTTGAGTCCGCAGTCGTTGGCTAAAATTTGCTTTAGGCTCAGTAGCCGCGAACCGCCTCAAATTGATTGCTTGAATAAATCTCATCTCGACTCAAGGACAACAATCATAGGCTCTATCAACCGTGATGTGATATACCACGAAACGTGTCCTAACGCGATTTTCTTTCACAGTAACCACGAAATGAATTATAAACACAAATTAACTTATTTGAAAAAGCCAGATGTGATTGTCTGGATTTGGAACAAATTTATGAAATATTTAAAAAAATATATATTACATGAATAATATATATAAATAAATAGGATACTTTTATTTCCGGAAACGAAAAAGTTTTAACGGAATAGCAAAAATGTATTTCGATTCGAACGACCACGCGAACGAGTCGCGAGCAGCTGGCATCAAATAAAATTCTAGTTCAATAACAGAGTCATAATAAACAAATTATGATGCTACTGGCTCGCCTGAGTAGGGTCAAGGTTTTACCGAACATTCTGTTTATTCAAATTCAAAAATACTTTATTCGAATACGGTTTTAAAAGCATACATTTCATGAAGTTCGTGAAGTTACTTTTTGGTAGGAATGTAGATTTGACGAAGATCGCATAAGTAAATCAAAGTGAGAAAAATAAGCAATATGTAATACATTGCTTATTACTATCTAGTTCGAAAAATTACGTTGCTATTAAAACCGCAGTATATTTATTTATATATTTAGTCTTCATTGCATTCATTTTTATATAATCATATACATATATGTCACTCTTATAATACACGACTGAGTTTCCTGCCGGTTCTTCTCGGTGGAATCTACTCTCCGAATTGGTGGTAAAATGACGATTCAAAAGTGCTTTAATAAGATTTTTAAAGAATATTTCGGTTTTGTTGATATACCGGGTCGGACTAATACCGATATTTCTTTTTTTTTTTGGTTTGTTTCGCCTGACGTTTGGAAGTTTGCAATCCTTACTCACGTGCTTCGAAAATAACGAATAATGTTAGTCCTGCGACTAAGTTCTTACTGAGGCATTTCCGTTCAAATTATGTGAATACGAAAACAGAGTATATACGTGTTTGCATGAAAAAAAATGCAGAGTTGGATGGGCGGTCAAATGGGCCACCGGATGGTAAGTCACCGATGCTCATTGACATTGGCGCCGTAAATAATTTTAACAGTTCCTTACATCGCCAATGCGCCACTAACCTTGGAAACAGAGGTGCTATGTCTCTTCCTTGAAATACACAAGCACACCCACCCATCAAACCGGAACATAAAAATACGTAAGTATTGCCGCTTGGCGGTAGAATTTAATGAAACTGATGAAAAGCCCTACTACCAAGTAAAGATATTTGTGCACTATTATCGGTCGTGCGCAAATAATCTCCCTCCTTTGAGGATGGCCGTTGTAGCTGGAATTGGTAAATATCATATCATTGCACCAGGACAAAACTCATTTCATAGAATAAATATTTTAGTTTGACTAAATATAAATCCGCAGATCCCGAAGTACTGCCGATACCCGATAAAATTTTATTGGGTATTCCATTGAAAACATGATTTTTTCTTTTTCCATGGCAGTAATCGGGAAGGAAGATATCTTCATCGTTGTATTAAAAGTATATTAATTAATTGAAAACCCTATTGTGTTAAAAATCAAGAATTATTCTGATTGAATCAAATGAAAACCGAATCATTATTCATATCAAATGAACTTATTTATGTGTCAAGGTTTAAATTGATATCATCAAAGCATCAATACAAACATCATCGAAATAGAAAATCCAATCGGTAGTAAACTCTATCGTTATCTATATTCAGATCTGATCCATTAGCAATTAGAATGGGATTTGTATTAAATAAATGCATTTATGTATCAGATTTTAATTTCTAAATGGTAACTTTTAATTGCGCTGTTCGTATAAATGAATTAATTTAAAAATAGAACCACTTCTACAAATTGCTCTGATGTTTTATATTAAATATTTTTCGTGTAATAAAAAAATATTTTTGTGTAAGCAACGTCGATAGCCTTCCTAGTCTATATAAATAATATTTTGCTTTAACGAAATAAGTTAATAAAATTTACACAAATTTCCTAGAATCGAAGGCACTGACAGATTCTTTATAATTAAAAAAACGTAATTAATAGTGTAATTACAATGTTAACCACTTAACTACATCGACAATAAAATGTTTATTAGTTATTGTTATATAAAATTGCTATGATTACAAAATTAAAATAACCTTTTTTTTCTTCAATACCCTTC
This sequence comes from Vanessa atalanta, assembly GCF_905147765.1. Lineage (NCBI taxonomy): Eukaryota > Metazoa > Arthropoda > Insecta > Lepidoptera > Nymphalidae > Vanessa > Vanessa atalanta. Next base: position 10,153,705 of record NC_061888.1, on the reverse strand, counting down.
CGGATTCATTTTTACTGAAATGAATTGTCACCGTTTGAAGTCGATAGCAATATACGTAAAAGAATTCAACTTAATCCGACAGAAATGTTTACTTAATTATACATAAAATTTATCTCTTAATATGACGAAATCCGTCTGTGGTCGAGTAGTGTGTATACCGGTTGTCATGGGTATGCCACTCCGAGGTCCCGGGTTCGATTCCTGGCCGAGTCGATGGAACAAAAGGTCATTGATTTTCTAAGTTGTCTTGGGTCTGGGTGTATGTGGTACCGTCGTTACTTCTGATTTTCCATAACACAAGTGCTTTAGCTACTTACATTGGGATCAGAGTAATGTATGTGATGTTGTCTAATATTTATTTTAAAAAAAAATATGCCCAAAGACATTTCACTCTGAGAACGATCATTACAATTTATAAGCTGCTGCATGATCTTCACCTGACGCCATTCATCTTTGGGAATTATTTACCCGGTTATTATATGGATATTAAAAAGATTGACTTGTTTAATAACATAAAAAAGCATGCAGCTTATACTTGTTGACTTCCAAGTAGAATGTATTATATACATATATAATTGTATTTCACTAACATAATTTTGTATTTTAAATATTGGACAAGAGTAACTATTGAATTACTTGGCCATTCTTCTCGGTAGGATCGACATTCCGAAACGGTGGTTCCTTCATTCAATGTCGATCCAAAAGTGCTTGTAAAAGCCTATTTGAATAAAGTATATTTTGATTTTTATTTTGAATAGATATGCTCAGCACAAAATGATTTATTTATCATGCTCTAATTACGATGCCCGTAAACTGTACTCGTGACTTACGTACAAGTACAGATTGTACTTGTATCGAAACCACACAATAATTATTACAAATAGATCTATTTATATAAATAAAATAAGTGCGCTGCGGTATTTTGTACACATTATACGGGAATGTTACTCAGGCACTATTAATTCTACCGCGAAATGTGACCGCCACTTTATTATTGGGTTCCGGTAGATAAACTTGTTAACAGCATCACTCGAGTGTATTGTGGCCTTAATAAATCCCGTCAATTTTATACCGCTGTTTATAAAACGTTATAATTGATAGTAGAATATTTAAATACGTGACCGGCAAAGATTACCTGCCTTCGGAATCTAGGGTTAAGTATATTTGATTTTTAGGCTTTTTTTTTAAATATTTTCAAACTCTAAAGGAGAAGGACACTAACATTAAATTTTCGCCACTAATAAGTTAGCCTTGAAAGCCCTGGTTTGGAAAGATCTTAAATGCAAGGTTGATAACGAGATGTTATGGAAAACCTGTATACGCTATACTAAACGATATTGTTCTAAGCCGGTTAATGAATAATCACAGCGATAATTCACTTATTGCTGTCTTATGGGGAAATAAAAACAACTAATTGTATCATTATTTATTTGCTATGTACCCGCTTTTTGTTTCTTTTATATTTTATTTTGTTATTATTGTATAGTTTTAAGTATATAAGTTTACATTACATTAGCCGCCTGTAAATTTCCCACTGCTGGGCTAAAGGCCTCCTCTCCCTTGAGGAGAAGGTTTGGAGCATATTCCACCACGCTGCTCCAATGCGGGTTGGTGGAATACACATGTGGCAAAATTTCGTTGAAATAAGACACATGCAGGTTTCCTCACGATGTTTTCCTTCACCGCCGAGCACGAGATGAATTATAAACACAAATTAAGCACATGAAAATTCAGTGGTGCTGGCCTGGGTTTGAACCCGAAATCATCGATTAAGATGCACGCGTTCTAACCACTGGGCCATCTCGACTCTAGTATATAAGTGTTGACAACGAATACCGATGTACGGATAAATCTAATAGGGTTTTTGTTACATCGTTCTTAATACAGTATAATATAAATAAAATAAATATTAACTTAAAATAAATAAAAATAAAATAAATGCAGCAACTTTATTTGCATTTATAGTAAAATCCCAGCATTAAAATTTCTTTAAATTATTACATGTGTTACATTACGGACCTTTGCTAGAACAAATGTGTATTTTTTTCTTGACAGTGAATAAGTGTACGTCTATATTGGATAATGAGTTTTGACTTAGACTATGATCTCTTCGAACCAACACATCTACACTAGCGCCAACGTTCAATTGTTATTTTAATAATAATTAATATACGTAATTGCACACTAAGATAAATAAAATAATAATGACGTAATAATTTCTAGTTTCTAAGGCAGGCTTGTATTTACACTTAGCAAAATAAAACAAAATCAAATCAAATACATTTATTATTAATACATGAAATTACACACATCAAAGAGCCTCTGTACCCCTAAACTAGGAGACACCGTATTTTAGATAGAAAACATAATGTTGAGAGTTAGAACTATTTTACGAAATAATCTATACTAATATTCTAAATTCAAAAGTAACTCTGTCTAGCTGTTTCTCTGTATCTTTGCAAACCACTTAATCGAGTTTGATGAATTTGAACTCCAAGAAAGGACATACTTTTTCATACCTACCTGAAGCAACACCTTGAACGCCGTTACAACTAGTAAGTGTATATAAGTTATATGTATTTTTCCACCTAGTTCAGTGTTAAGAAATTCGGATAGATGAGTAATATTGAATGATGCATACTCTAGAACATCTATTGTTCAAACAAAATTAAATTTACAACAGTATTATTTGGACATTAAATTGCTCATTTCAATCCTGGAACAGTGAATAAAAGTCAGAAGGTTTTCTTTGAGTTGAGATGCTAGGAAAATTACCTCCCGTGCCTCGGAAAGAAAGTAAAGTTTTGCACCTATCTCTAATCCTCAAGATTCAGTCATTATAATATGTTAGCAAAAGCATATTTTTTTTATTTGTTTCATCGGCATTATGTTAGCAAAACTTGAACCTAATCAATGCCAGCCAGTATAATCTGGCCTTCGCTGATGACAGAAGCGTAAGAGTTTATTTTTTCGTTTAGAGAATCTTAATTGCGATTCAACAGAGTAACGTTAGTTCCACCACTATTTTTATTCCACATTCCACAAGGTCATAAAAATATACGCTCCATATACATAACGAAGGTAAATGAGGACCTCGTTATCAGATTCGTAATTAGATGGATGAGACATCGTATTAAGCTCAAATAATATTCAACTCGCCGCCGCTCCATCTACTTCACTCAAACGTACTAAAAACGATATTGTCATTCTATTAAGTGTCAGATAAAGCAAAAGACGGCAACTGCGACATATATGTATATTTAAAATGATTATTTTGTTGTTATGAAAGCTACCACAAAATTCCTTTCGAAAATGTAATAATCGCAACAACGACGTTGCTCAGAAAATTTAATTATATTATCAAGTTATTTCAAGGGATAATACAGTGTTATACCGACTCCCTCCGGCAGCTGGAAATATCAATTTATGTAATACGTTCGTGTAATGCTCACGGAGATGTTTAAATGTACACACATGTATTTACTAGGAACAAAGTAAAATATGAAAAAAAAATATATATATATATAATATAATAATAATTGAAAATGTATTTTGTATTCTAAGGCTGAACATGGGAACAACAGAATTTGAATAATTTGAGGGGTGTTCGGTAAAAGATTGTGATTGTTGTAAGGTTATTGTTAATTGTATTACTTGTTTAATGGATGTATTTTTTATAGGACAGGGGTAAGTACGCCACATTATGGCAAGTGATCACCAATGCCTATAACGATCGGTACTGTAAGAACATGCCTGTAGTATTTATACTGCCTCACTCAGGCTTAAGAAACAGCTTGAAATAGAAGAAATAGAATGATTATTATTTCTAACTGTAAAAATGCTTATATCAGCACTGAAGCTGATGTTCATACAACATTAGGTGGCCCATTTTTCAGTATCTTCCTACATATAAAGAAATACTACTTGATTAGCCAAAATAACAAAATAACAGCTATAAACGTAATACGACAAAACAACCCATTACAATGTATATGAACTAATTGAAGTAACACGATCAAATTTGTTTCGTATAATTTTGCTAATATTGTTATGAATCTGTTTAATGTGTGATTATTTTAATTACTAGACAAAGACAATCCTAAATACAACTCGAACAGTTGTTTGAGGGTTTCTTTTGGTCTTTTTTTTATTGTAATGTTTAATTGTCATTACATCTTCAACTACACGACTGCCTTTATAGGTTTGAAGTATGCAGCTCCGATTATGATAAAATAGAAAAAGATTGTTTAAACGAAATTAAAACATCTCTACACTAAACATGAATTCCTTAAAGATGAAATCCTTAAAGGGTTTCGTTGACGTGCGTCTATTTATCCGTTAAGGTCCTCAGAGACAGACTTAACTATAAACCAGTCATGTTTCAAAATGCGTTAAAGTGCTATACAAAGTCGCTTCATAGCTCAACGAAATAAAAATATATAAATTGTACCTTATATTTTCATAACTAAAGCTGTTTTTTCACAATGTAATATTATATTCCAAGGCAAACTGAATATAAGAAATAAATAAAAAACCACAAACCAGTAATTTGTTATCAATACAAACTACGACATAACGTTGCCGGTGACACTAACGAGCCAACATGGCTTAGTAAACAGAAAATAACAAAAGTTCAAATCCATGAAAGTAACGCTGGATTTTGACATTTGACCTCGTGTTCGACGGTGAAGGAAAACAATCTGAATAGGTCCGAAAAAAATCAGTCACCAATCCACTCTAAAGCATCATGGTCGAAACTCTGTGTTTATAAAATAAAGTATTACATTCATGATCAATTGAACGATATAAAAGTTGGAAAAGTATTAAGCACCACATTGTCCTTTTACGTACTTATTAACTTTTGACGACCTCCATGGTCGAGTAGTGTGTACACCGGTTTTCATGGGTACGCCACTCCGAGGTCCTGGGTTCGATTCCCAGCCGAGTCGATGTAGAAAAAGTTCACTAGTTTTCTACGTTGTCTTGGGTCTGGGTGTTTGTGGTACCGTCGTTACTTCTGATTTCCATAACACAAGTGCTTTAGCTACTTACATTGGGATCAGAGTAATGTATGTGATGTTGTCCAATATTTATTATTATTATTTATTAACTAGAGAAAGGATAACTACTAAATTTCTTTCCGATTCTTCTCGGTACAATTTACTTTCCGAAATAATGGTTCTTTTAAATGTAATTTAATCGTGTATAATTAAGATTCAAAATTGCTCGCAAGAGCCTACTCGAATAAAGTATATTTTTAGATTTAAATCCAAGTCTACTCCACTGACGACATGTATGTGCCAAATTTCGTTTTGATCGGTCACATATAACATTAGTTTTTTCATGTTTCAATAACTCGCATTGAACAATTGACTTTAAACTAAGACATTAACCAAACTTTAATTAGGTAAAAAAAATATAAAAAATATTGAACATGGTGTTCAAAGAAATAATTTTATGTTATACTTAAGACTAGCCGCTCTGCGTATTATAATAGCCCGTCGACCCAATAGCCCGTAGCGTGATGATAATACCCTTGGCTCAAGAATTGGGCTATCAAATCAAAAAAGTTCCATATATTAGTACATTTAAACAAAACAATAAACCTTTCAGTTTTATTATTATTAGCATATTATTAATCTTCGTATTTCGTTCATACAATCTAATATAAACCTTCAAAGTAAAACCTGTTAGAATAAGGAATAAGTTTTGAATCAGAGTCAGTAATAGGTTCACTAATGAGGTATTCGTTCTCGTCAAAGTTGAGTGATTTATGAAACATCTTTTTGATAACTTCATAACGAGACGTGATTGCAAATTTCAAAGACTTGCTTTTATAATAACATTTTTTCAAGATAAAAATTCAATAGTAATTTTATTCCTGTGAATAAGATTTCTTAACATAAAAAGGTAGGCGTCATCAAGGACTGACAAAATGAGCTATCTGATGGTAAGTGGTCACCCTTCCCAAAGACTTTGGTACACTAAATAAATTAAAGATCCCTTATATAACCTATGCACCACTAGCCTTGGAACTAAGATGTAATTTGTTGCACTAAGTGGTTAAACTGCCTAACTTACCGTTCCCAGACAGTATCTACCCAGACGCACAAAGATGCGTCATGCACAAAGCCCTACCAATAAGTAAAACAGAGAACCGACAGTACATTTTTTTTTCTTGATAAATAAATCTAATTGGTTTTTACTTTGAATAATAGTTTAATAATTTCAGAACACAGAAGTCTTACATATTAGAAATATTATAAATCACAATAATTCTCATTGAAAAATTTACGACAAATACTGGTTACTAAATGGTAATGTTAAATTACTTTACTTGTAATTTTAACTAACACACGTATTGTTAATTTATATTTGAAAGTAATAATTCAGATAAAACAATAACTTGGTCACACTGAGCTGTTTGAATAACTAAGCCCGGAATTGGATCCACTATCTACTTTTCTAAATAAGATAACGTTTCAAAATCTTCTGTTTTCGGTCAAACTTAATATCAAATTTAGAATCGTTTCCTTTAACTCTATATGCACATAGATACATCGATTATATTCAAAAACTTTCAGACAACGTCTTTGCGATAAAAATAAACAACAGTTTGTGACCTAAATCTCATAAGAGTTCCTTGCACTCTCTGGTTGCACGTTGGATCCAATGTTTGACGTAAAGTGCTACTTTATGTCTAAACTATTACGTCTACAACTTCGACATGAAGACAGAATTTTCGATCAAATATTTTTCGAAGATGGAAAGAAAAGACAAAACATATTATTTTTAATGTATAAAAATACTAGTTGTCACCTGCGGCTTAGCACGCGTTTTCCCGATTTTTCGTGGCTTGGTCGTCAGGTGTAAGGCATAAAATGGTATTTTCTTGGGGTTCGATCTTCTTTCATACAAAATTTCAAGAAATTCAGTTCAGTTCTTTGACCGTGAAAGAGGAACTGACAGACATACAGATATTTTCACATTTATAATATTAATACAGATATAATAAACCCCAAGATAAATTATCATAGAATAATAATATAATTGGCACGTGTAAAAAATAATATAATTTATTAGTTTAATATAAATAAAGATACAGGACAATATACCTACCTATTGTACAGCATAATATACCTTATATCATCCTGTGCAATATATTAAATATAAATAGTTCGATGGAAATCGTTGAGTTTCTTACAGGTTTGAGTATAAATTTAATGGTATACGATAAAAAGTGTACGGAGGTCCTTGTCAGTTCTTAGTGCCAGATTGACTTATCTACATTGCAAACCAGTTGGAGCTTCAACTTATCAAATAAAATGGCGATTAAATATTTACCAAGGGAATAAACTTTGATTGTTTTACTACTAAGATCTCATAGCATAGCTTCTGAGTGCATTATGATTTTAACTTTGTAATGGTAAAAAATAAATGTACACAATAAAAACGAGCCTTACAGTAGTCGTATATGATGTAATATACGACTACTGTATGATGATAATATCTGACATATCACCTTGGTATTGTGCAAAATTAAGATTATATTTTTAGCATTAGCAGCCCGTAAATGTCCCACTGCTGGGATAAAGGCCTCCTCTCCCTTTGAGGAGAAGGTTTGGAGCATATTCCACCACGCTGCTCCAATGCGGGTTGGCAGAATACACATGTGGCAGAATTTCGTTGAAATTAGACACATGCAGGTTTCCTCACGATGTTTTCCTTCACCGCCGAGCACGAGATGAATTATAAACACAAATTAAGCACATGAAATTTCAGTGATGCCTGCCTGGGTTTGAACCCGAAATCATCGGTTAAGATGCACGCGTTCTAGCCACTGGGCCATCTCGGCTCTAGATAGATAGAAGATTATATAATGTCGGAAAATTAGTTGGTACCATCTGGTAGCCAAATCTATCAAGAAACACCGCGCTCGCCTATTGGTCAAATCAAATAGCACGCGGCTCTCCGGCTTCCTGGTACACTTTTCCGTCCCTTTTCATGAAATCACTCCCAGGATTGCAGGAAACCGAGAGGAAAGATGTTATATATCAAAATATAACATACCTTTATAATGAGATTGAGCGTGACAAATAGTTGTCCAATATTGGAGCCAAAGTAAGAGATTGGCCTTACAAAAACTTTGTAGTGACATCCTAAGGAGGCTTAGCCCGACCCTTTGATGTGAGATGAGATAGGTCATGTTTTGTTTTACGACGTTACAAATACAAACATAACATTGTTTCACATATAGCGTAGCCTCTATTGTGATTGTAATAAGGGGTATATTTAATTCAAATTCAGAACTTCTTAGGTAAACCATAATAAAGGCTGGTAAGAACTTTATCATATTAAAGTCTTATATTTAATTATGCAATAAAATAATTTTGTGTTAGTATACTAAAAATTATTTAACTATTGTTTAGCTATACTAGTTTAATTATTTTTAAATACATAGATTTTTTAATACGCATATTAATTTATATTTTTTATCAATATATTTTATTTAAAAAAAAACGGCAAGCATCGTTGAATTGTTCAAGTGGTTTTGTATTTTTAATTCATTTCGTGCTCAGTATTACAAGGAAATTGTTAAACAACCTGCATAATTTTGAAAAAACACGTATCCAGTCGACAAAGAAGTAGCTTCGAAAGGTTAAGAAAACGCTGCAGAAATGCTTCCCTTTTAACAGAAGGCACTGCTAGAAGCATGCATCACGACATTTGAACTCAACTTGACAAAATGTGTCATCATAAAAGTGTATAAACACATACTCATAGTTCCTGCGCTAAGCAGCTGTCAGAGAGGGACAAAAAACAAAAAACATGGGTATAAAGCGAGAGAACACTATTAATTTCGCTACGTATCCAATGAGCACACATACAAAGAATAGTGATGACGTCCGTAGGATGTTGCTCAATGAAGTTTCCTTTGACATGAGGTTAAGTAGGTCGTGTAAAGACCTTTTAAGAATAAACCATAATATGACGTTTCATTTTTCGTAACTTTTGCTTGTTGTATTTTTTTCTGTTCTTCTCTTTAAGTAGAAAAGTCAATCTGAAAAGGTGGTAACTCCAAGTTTATTATTTTTTAAAATTATGATTTCAAATTATTTGTAAAAACCTTCTAAAATACATGATATTATAATTTTGCTTTAAATGTTAGAAACTCACCAACAAGAGTATATATTTAAATATTTTGAAATAATAGACATAAGGAATAGTCAAATAATATGATAACTTTTTGACCTTGATGGTAATACAAAAGTTAATAATCCGCCACCCAATAATTTCTTAGAATAATAATAGAACAATTCTTATATAACGAGGGAAATTTTTACATTTCACAACATACTGAGAGATTTAGAACGCCACACTGGAGTCATTAATTACGTTGAAACAAAAAATCTAGCTACGTAGCACTTATGTAGCAACGTAGCACTCGTAGCGTACTACGTAGCCGTAGAGACTCGCTCAGAGGACTTGAAAAATAAGGTTTATTTCCAAACTCGTGGAAAAAGATGACTATTATTAAGCCAGGAAATGTCAACCTAAAGGTCAACTTTGCTTGTTTATAAGTTGAGATAATAATCAACTCTTTTAAAAGAGTAAAAGAAGTAACAAAATTAATGGCGACTGTTAATCAATATAATGTGAGAGAGACTCAAAGGCATTATTTAATTGACTTCAAAATTTTGAAACTAAGAATTATTGTAAAACTGCTGAATAATAGTAGGTATGTACATATAGTCCAAGATGTGTAGATCAAATTTATACGTAAATAAAGAAATATAATTATGTTACTATATTAACATTTTATATAACTTGAAGAATTAGATTCTTATTAGAGATATTTTTATCTGTTTCTTGCGAAATTAAAGATGTTAGTTTTTGTTTTAATAAAAATAAATCCCGAGACTGCTTTGAGAAACTTGTAAACGTCGACCTGTATATTCAGTATAATGAGCTATCCATTTTTTATACAGCTTATAATATAAGTTAAGTTGATCCTCTTAGAATCGATAGCAGTTAATGCGTCTCCGGAGTATGAGAAATGCGCCTTGAATAAGAATGAGGACGTGATAAAAGTAAATAATATTTATTGATTTATTACTAGTAACAGCTGTAACAAGGCTTAAGTTAAACAGAAATATTACAACAGCGTTATTCCATTTGACGACCTCCGCGGTCGAGTAGTGTGTACACCGGTTTTCATGGGTACGCCACTCCGAGCTCCCGGGTTCGATTCCCGGCCGAGTCGATGTAGAAAAAGTTCATTAATTTTCTATATTGTCTTGGGTCTGGGTGTATGTGGTACCGTCGTTACTTCTTATTTTCCATAACACAAGTGCTTTAGCTACTTACATTGGGATCAGAGTAATGTATGTGATGTTGTCCAATATTTATTATTATTATTATTTAGTTATTATTATTATTACTGTCACTAATTTGTACATTATTATTTAAATATCCATGGTAATATTATAAAATCGTCGCATACTGTTGACTTTACATTTAAAACCATTCTGTAAAATTCAAAAGTGCTTGAAAAGCCTACTTGAATTAAGAAAATTTAGATTTGATTTCATTTCGAAAGTAATCTCTATCTGTTCGTCTGTGATGCTTTCATAACTTATCGACTAAATTGATTTTGATGACATTTAGTACGGAGTAAAGTTGAACCCAAAGAAAAAAAATAAGCTATTTTTGGAATACAATGCTTTATTTAATGATTTTTTTATTATTAACTTACGAATTCTTCATCAAATCCAATGACCATTTCAACTCGGTGTAGAGTTTCCGTGTTTTCGAAATAAATCAGTTAGAGGAGAGTTAGTGGAAGAGTTGTTTATCATTTAAATACAAGCATTATTATATAATTTCAAAGATGGTCCTATCAACGGCTTTATTAATTAAGACTGTCGGAGCAACAGACGTTACAAGAATCTAACAATTTACTTTTTCTTTGTAGTTCGTTACTTCTTGGCAGGGACAAAGGAGACTCTTGAGGCTACTCGCGGCAATTGCTCGAACTTTTTAATACTGGGCGAGAGACATGCACGTCTTTGAATTTGGGCTTTGAAATACTGTTTCGTGACGACTTGTCTTATCTTGTTACAAACGTTCGTCTTCAACACTAGAGACTTATACACAAATTGCTAGTTAAAAATATAAATGTATGAGAAATTACTTTTATACAGATTATGAAAAATACATTTATCTTTTTCATTTTTAAATACAGAAAAAAAAAAGTTTGATAAATGTATCGTAATTAGTTTTGAATGATTGATTTATGTATTATGCTTTTTAGCTTGTTTAGTAACAAAAACATAAAATTCAGGCTTTACATTTTATCTAAATTTAAAACTTTACTTATGGTAATATTTTATACCAAAACCTTCTCCAAAACGTGTTATATCTTCCGGTTTGAGTTTTATGTATATTGATAAAGTAGTATTTTCAGTTAAGCATTCCAAAAAGTTATTTCTCATTTATCAAAAATTGTCAAAGATAGAAGAACTCTATACATATTTAAAAATACAAAACTGATTTTAAATATTGTTCGAGCTATTGATACATGAACGAAATGATAACCTTTTCGATACGATCTCGACCTCACCGCACATTCAATATCAAACATTTCCATAACACAGCAAACATACTTTGACCTCTATTCGAATAATGATTTCAATCATAACATACAATTTTTAGAATGTAGAGATAACGATAGTTTCATATAATTTTCTTGATGATAGGTCATTGTGCAAGATTACCTGATAGGTACCACCGTATATTCTATCGCCAAGCAGCCATACTTAGTGCTGTTGTGTTCCGGTTTGAAGGGTAAGTGAGCCAGTGTCATTACACGAGAGACAAAACATCTTAGTTCCCAAGGTTGGTGGCGCATTAGTGATGTGAGAATAGTTAAAACTAACGGCGCTGATGTATATGAGCAGTGGTACCCAATTTCCAATAGGTAGCCCATTTGCCCGACCTATCGATGTTATAAAAACCAGAAAATCTCAGTATTTGTATTGCTATATTTAGCTTAGAAATAATTGTGAGTAAAAATTACTTCTTGGATTCACATTTAAGTGTTAACACAAAGGGTGGTTCACACTTCTTGCAGAAAAACTTTATCGGCTTCAAATCGATTTAAAGCCAGTGTGGTATAGTGAAGGCCCTTGGATTTGGATACACACTTGTGGACCTGAGAATCATCATTACTTTTCAAAGTGAATAATAATATATTTAAACAAAAACGCTAAAAGGCCTGCACTAATATTTTTAGTATTTAGAATTCCAACACAGTCATTATATTATAAGTATCTTTATTTTATAACTGCTTACCGCTAGTTGTATAGTTCGTTGGCGAATAACAAGTTTTGGTAGAAGTTGAGAACGGCTGGCTTGTTTCCAACCTTTAATTCATTTCACGCAGGAGTTTTAATTGACTCGATTGCTTATTTTATTTAGCTTCATCCATTGTCGGAATGTAGTCGAAAGATACGAATATTCATTTTTCTCACTTATTAGGCTAGGTTGAGGCCGTTGTTGAGGTTATTGGAAAAGTTATGAAATATTTCCGTCAATAAATCCTCAGTAGCTGCCCGTAATTAAGAAGTTGACAGTACTCGAAGCCTCGGAAAGCACATAAACTTCGAGTATATACCGCTCACTCTCCCCATTAATGTGATTTCACGTCTTATCAGTATATAAGAAAGATTCGTTATAGCTAAAACTATGCACTAAAGCATGTGCTGTTCAATTGGCTTATCTGCTCACAGAATTCAGCCGTGGCTGTAACCGAAAATATCAAATACGTATATCGCAAATGTCACGTAGAAGTAAATCCTTATCCTTCATAGATTTGACAAATTCCATCGCATCGAAAATCGTAATATAATCTACATTAGTATTATAAATGCGTAAGTAGCTCTGTCTGTTATGCTTTAACGGCTTAACTACAGAATCAAATTAAAATAAATTTGATTTGATAGTGAAGTAAGTTTGAACCCTAAGGAAGGACATTGGTTACTTTTTTTATAACCTAAACTAACAGATAGGCAAAAACACTTAGCAATACATTCGACAAGACGACAATCCGATTAAACTACGCACTTACTGTGTATTGCAATTACATTGGTTTCGAACCTCCTTCTTCAAATTTAAGTAAAGCCGAAATAAATGATAAAATGAGAAGACAAAGAAACGACACGTGATACTAATACCAGATCAGCTGAGCACAACTCTACGTGAAATCCATATTAATTACATAGAATTTGTGCAGCTTCATTAATCGGTATCGGTGTCTAGTGGGTATTTAATCAATTTCCTTTGGGCCCTTTGAAGGAATCGCACGAAGGCTAAGCCGATAATCGATGAATTGCGAGCCTGCGACTTTAAGAAGGCTTTCTGTCAATGTTTATTGAAACGGTCACAACGGATCGTTTTATGCGAATATTTCCTTAACTCTATTTTGTTGTTTGGCTCAAAGAGGTTTTTCATTGTTATATTTTATTTATATTTCAAGTAGATTGTTAATATTATGAGGCTAAGAGATAATGTTCATCTTCTATTTTGTTTGCATCGTTATAGTATAAAAAATGAAATTCACAATCATTCTCAGCAAACAGAAAAGTGTAACCTACTTTGAAAGTTGTTTGTTTTTCTTTTATGATATGGGTTGGCGGACGGGCAAAGGGGCCACGCGATGGTATGCGATCACCACTGTCTATAAACAGTAGTGCTGTAGGAAATATTAACCTGTCTTACAATGCCTTACATTATCCATGGTCTACCAACCTTGGTATCTAACGTGTTATGTCTCTCGTCGAAAATTGCTTCTATTGGTATAAGTCACTCTTCTTTTTTATGGCATAGGTTGGTAGACTTGCAATTGGGCCACCTGATGATAAGTGGTCACCACAGTCCATGGACATTGGGACCGTAAAAAAATTTAATCATCCATGATGTATGATACAAACTAAGATGTGATGATCCTGTGCCTTTAGTTACACTGGCTCACTTACCCTTTAAACCTGAACACAATAATACTAAGTATTGCTGCCTGGCAGTATGATAATATATGACAAGTGAGTGGGACCTACCCAGAAAGGCTTTCACAAAACCTACCTTACTTTGGTTGTAAAGGCAATTTTAAAATTATTTGATATAAAAATAAATTAGATATGAAAGTAAATCATATCTTACCTAAACATATCTTGAAGGTTAATTTATTTATCAAAATCTAATTACTATCAAATAAAAGAAGTTTCTCTTTAAGATTTCCGCTGTTTGCTGGCTTCATTTTTAGAAAGCCAAAAAGTCTTCACAAAATAAAAATTGTCGGTTTGTGTTATCAACACGCGTTTGTGGTAATAGTTTCTATAATTACCTCATGTTACCAGCGGATTTACGTTACAATGTTGTGTAATTATTGTACATTCTTAAAAATTGCAAACAACTTTAATGAAACCCACCGTAATACTCACTCTGACCGTATTTAAATCTTAAGAATAACCGTATTTAAATCTTTAGTATAAAGTTCCATTTGAATATTAAAGATATCAAAAACTTGAGGTTGTCCCAAGAATCCTGATGCTGAATTATCTTAGAGCATTAAGTTTACAACGAGCTGGCTCTGTCCAATTAAGTCGGTGTTGATTTAACTTCGTCTTAATTGCCGCAAATTCTCCACAATAACGTAATCAGAGGCTGGTAACCGTCAGACGTGATTTATTTCGGACACCGAGCCGTATTTACCGTCTGAGACCGGAGACAAGACTAAACATCTTTAGTAGTAAATTATACTGATGTTGTAAAAAGTTATAATATATAGTGTTTAGGAGATAATCAGTTAAATAATACTGTCTTCTTCCTTCGAATGTTAAATCAATAATGAATGAAAGAGGGAAACTACTATTTAACTAAAAAATTTTTACTAAATCTCTTAAAAAAATAAAAAAACAAAAAATTAGATATTTTATCTATAATTTAAGATATATTTGTGTTTATAAATTCACGTAGTGGGCTTTGTACCAGTTCGTCTGAATAAGTACCACCCACTAGGTATTTCAGTGACAAACATCAAAATTTACGTATAAATGATCTGGTTTGAAGGGGTTGTGAGCCAGTATAACTACAGGCACAAGAGTTTTAACATCTTAGTTCCCAAGGTTGATAGGATATTGGCACCGAGTATCGATTATTTTTTTCTAACAGTACTTAATAGTGCTTATCTCTATAGGTAGTTATGACCAATTACTATCAACTGACCAGGTCTCCTACCTACATAAAATTAAAATATATATATATATAAACAATAGAAGCTACATCATCACTTTTATCTCTAAAAGGACAATGCGCTCTTGGCATTGCAACCATTAGTAAAACGAATAAAATATTTATAGCAACTCTGTGTGTTATTATCTTCATATAACAAGATATGTGCTATTACTCACACTGTTTTATCACATTTTCATGTTTACTAATGGTATATTAACACTATATATTAAACACAAACAACCACCCACGATATACCGCTGGACAGCCTCGTATTCTGAAGTGTTAAACGCTAGTTTGAGCTGGTTCCTATGAAATCCATAGTATTGCTGGAACGGACGTCTTCCATCTCATCATCAGCCATCTTGGATTTTATCCAATTTTCCTAGAATTCCGTTTTCATAAACCTTCTTCAAGCTAATAAAGTATTTTCTGTTTTACTGACAATGCCTGTTTAAAATATACTTTTTTATATTTATGCTTCTCCAACTACCGGTAAAATTTCTCCCAATAATAAGTATGATAGTCATTTAAGGAGTCAGTACCAAATTCATAAATTTCGCATTACCAGAGCGCTTATATGCTCAACTATAAAGTATACAAGTAATGTGAATATTCGTGCTTCCAAAGCGAATTAAAATACAGAAGGGATAATATCTGTTCATACCCAATGATTTCAAATATATAAGGAAGCCCTAAACCTCTTACTAAACACTGATACAAATATTGAGTACTCGAATATATTGAAATGATCGACAGCAGAGGTGACCCAGTGATGGGTTCGTGCTAATAGCGTAAATCTTAGCCAAAAGATAGTAATGGTAGGTAATCCGGGCAAGCTCTACTGAAATTGTATATCCATAATATGTGTTTAAAATCTTATATTTAAAATTTGAAGAAAATCTTCCAACATTGTTTCCGCCATTTCCTTTGGAACAGCTTCAATTTTGAACATTATCCTCACTAGGGAGGCGTTATTGCAGAAGCTATTAAACCACTTTTATAAATCTTAATGATGAATTGTATAAAATATTATTCATATGAAAGAAAGTTCACAAAATCTCGACCGTATTTAAACAAAGTGAATCCAAAATAAATATTACACAAGAAGAAACTCGGACGGAATTTCAGGAATTCCTTACGATTCTGCACTAAATGGCTTTGCATGGCATTTTAATTCGTCGGGTCGAGACCAAAATAAACTTTCAGCCTGGAGTTATTTAGAGGTAGACTGTTTAAATTAACATTAATAAGAGCAAAAAGATTATATAAAACTTTTAAAAATATTAAAACGACGAAACATTTCAAATGCATTTGCTTTATAAAATATTATAACCTTTAAAAAATATTAAACTCTTTTGATGGTTAATAAATTTTCATTAAGAATATTCATGAAATTCTAAAAGAATATTTCTTTTAGTAACGTTAAACATATGTTTATAATAATCTTGATAATAATCAGCAGAGTCGAAACCTAATTAATTGGATAAAATTATTCCCTGTAGAATAACGTATATATTATTCAACAATATTACCTTATATCAGTTAATATTGTATATTAATAATAATCAAAGGTAAGCCCAATAAATGCCATCTTGGCTGTATATGTATTAAAGTTTAATAAAGTAATAAAATATCAACTAAACAATTAATTTGACGTCATCGAATAACACTAAAAACGATCAGCAAGCAATTATTAAAATAAATAACAACACTTGAAAATATATATACGTATATTATGACAAATGTACTCACGATGGTGGGATCCCGCCGACAAAGACATCGGAGTTGGTGTTGAATTTTCCAAATGCAAACTCCTTGCCTCGCGACGTTTTGCTCTGTATTATGCCGTCCACAGATAACGAAGTGTGTTCATCACGCCGCGCCACCTAAAGGAAGAAATTATTTTTGATCATTATAAACAATGACTTAATTTAGTCAAATTATATCTAATAAAATCGGAAACCGTTTATGTGCTAATGGGCAATGTACTTTATATACGTATATAGTTTACTTTATTTACTCTTAGTACAATCATCTTAGTACAATAATCCTCATACAATTACAGGCTATTATTCTTTTTATTCCGTTAATCCTTGAAATAAAACTAGTTTTTTAACGGATTTAATCGCGTATATTAATTATTTTTATTTTTAACATCCCGACGTTTCGAGCACTTTGCAGTGTTCGTGGTCACGGGCAGACGAATATTTCTTAGAATATTTATTAGTTTTATTTCAATGTGTAATAATCCGTTAATCCTTCCCCTTTTTATTTAGGGCCCAGCCCAATTAAATTAAAATAAGCATTAAAGTTAACTTAGCTAGTTTCATTGTTGATAATGCATTGATAATTTATAAAATGGGTCTAATTTCTAACGAAAAAATTAAAAAATTGCCACCAAACATTTGTATTATTTCTTTTTGTTACAACTTAAATTCCTAGCCCAGCCCTACTGGGTAATAAAATTTAAAAATGTCAATGAAACGTTTTAAGGGCGATACAAAACAGTCGAAGAACTAGGACACTAAAAGTTCAATTGTGGTTTTAAGTTTTGTTCTTCTTAAACATGGAACCATTTATCCTCACTACTAAAGAGTAGACTACCATCGTCTATCTTTAAACCCAGACAGTCATATACTCAACTTTATAAACATTAAAGATAAAAAATAATTTTAAGAAAAAGTATATTTGACAAAAATATGTTCGAAAAGGTATCACTACCTATTAAATATTAATATAATCCAGACATTTATATAAAAGAGTTCATAAAGCTGACACAAACGAAACTTATCGCTTAAATAAATTAGAGAACTCACCTGAACTTTGTGCCAGTGGCCATCGTTTAAATTGCTTCCCACCGTTATAATCTGGGCTCCTCCGCCCAAATTATACCTCAACCTTAACGCACCATTCACTAATTTCAACTCAAAAAAGTCGTAAGTACCACCATCGTCCGTATACAAAAGTAAACCGTTCGGTACATCAGTTTTGAACTCAAGTTCCAACGTGCCATTTAATCCGGCGTTCCATTTGCGGAATTGTGAGTAAGGGTTCTGTTTGTCGAGGACGAACGCGAGATTCCTGTTCAGCGAGAGGGACAGAAGACAAAATAGTATGTAACGCATCGTTCTGACGTGTACCGCGGACATAGCTAGCGGCTGTACGTCACCAAGCGACGCCCGTAAGCGACCTTTTACGTTTCATTTCTTGGGTGCCTGAAACAAAATTAAAACGTTAATACTCCAGAAAACACATATTTGATTTCTCATAAAACATTAGCTAGATACGATTAGATATTAGGTTCTATATATTTTTTTTTTATTTTACTTGTTATATCCAGAATTATAATTAAAAAATCATAATTCTTTAATTTTATATTGATACTGTCTTAAAGAAATATCTCCATTATATGAATTGTTTAAGAAATCCTTTATTTTAAATTAAAGTTAAAAAAGCAAATCAAATAACAAAAGCTTAGTAATTTATGTAATTCTTATTAGTAATAATATACTTATTCGAAATGCTGGTAATCATTACAGCCAATGGCACATCAACTTATGCCATTGTAATCGTATTTTCAAAGAGTTAATTTCAAACCATTATTATTACAGCGTACACACTCGCACATCATCTTACACACACAGACATTCAATTTGAAACTGCTTCTAAAGTGAATCTGAAATATATTTCGAATTTCAATCAGAAGATATTTATTTTTAAACTTCACCAATTAATCATGGAGTATACAAGTCGCGTAGCCACTTCACTAATTCAAAGAGATCATTGGCAGTAAATGTTCGTGCCATTAGCGCGTATTCAAGCAAAATTTTAAGAAGTCGAGATCTGACTTGTTCTATCAGTTGCCAACAAATGTTTCTTGGCAGAAGTGATTCTCAGGTAAAAGCCTCTTCAACGAACAAAACAACTGCCGATACGTACGAGAAACTAGGGCGGCATAGACCACGAGACTGAGGAATAGTCTCATCTAACAGAGGACCAAAGTTCCAAGGAACTGTAGATAGGGAACAAAAGGTATTTGATACAAAAGCATATATGTTATATATATAAAAGATGACATACCCAAAGGATCCACTAAAGTCTTAACTAGAAAAGATATGAATGAATGAGGAAAAACGTTCGCAAACAAATTGCATAAGAAGATGATAAGATTATATCAAAATGCAAAAAGTCATATACGAATAAGTACATTTCAGAACCCAAGAATTTAACTAAAGGTCATAAGTGGTTTGTATTTGAATATAGCAACTGTCACATATATTAAACTTCTGACGGAACAGTGTGGACATTCAACTCGTTTATTAAAATAAGTCCAACAGTCGAGTAAAAATTCAGTTCATGCAGAAGCAAAGTTTAGATAAACTTTGTAAATATATGATAATTTTATCCCCGTTCTAATAAAATATGAGCTACCACATTCCTATTCTATAAATCATTTTGTCTTGCAATAAACCATATAAGTTATACTATTCGGTATTCCTCTAGAAATTCCAATTGTAATATATATTGGGAACTGTTCGATATTCGTTCTACCAGTCGAAGATAAATTATTTTAAAAAAGAAATATATAGTATTTGACCATCAAACCTTCTTAAAAGAATTTGGCTGTTGGTAAATTGGCTTGCTGATAATAAATTGTCATGAGCACTGTCATAGTGGAATAATTATTCTACTGAATCGGTTGGTACGTAGACAGACTTGTACAACAATTAAATTATATATTAAACCGAACTCACTGCTATCTTAACGGTTCCAATTTGACGGTATTCATTATGAGAGACATTATACATACAAACACAAAAGACATACGTATGTCACCATGGATAGCACGACCTCGACGATTTATATTAAAAGATTAATAAGAATACCTCTTATTAAGGATAACTAATATTCTTTTTATGTCTCCAAGATTAAAGCTTGTACGTAAAGTGGGGACGAAAATAATCCAAGGAGACAGGACAACGAAAAACTTCTTCTTTCACATCACTAGACGGTTTACAAGCTATTGCGTTATTTCCACTTAATATCCCACGGTTTTAGTAATCAGATTTATATCAGATAAATGAGCAAGTAACTGTATGTATTTTTGATACCACATCACGACTAAACCACTAAACCTTATTGAATGTATGTATACATACGTAAAAATGATTAGAACATATACATAAATAATATGAAACGTAAATAAAGTTATAGGGACATAAATTACAGAATCTACTTAATTAGTTGATTGCTCGGTTAAAGACATAACAGTCTATGAGGAAAAAAGTTAAACGATTACACTGGCTGTAAGGGAAAAGCAATCGCTTGTGACTGGGATCATTTCTGACAATTAGTCCGCTGTGTCAGGCACTGAATTGAAACTAACACTTATTACCAGCTATCATATCAAACGTTGTACAAATGTCGAAAAAATAAAACTAATTGCTCAATCAAAACTCAATAACAGTTCAACACCAAACATTTATTCAGCTCACTTATCTGCAACTGTTCATTATAAATCTACCAAGTTTCAGAGAACATTGCATCCACTTCGGAAAATTTTGCAGTGAGAGATAAAACTGTAGGTAAAAGGAAGTTGGCACCGTTTCACTGCCTACTGAAAGTTTTTTACCGATCGTTCTTCGTCAATTTCACGTACAGATTTTACCCATTCAAAATAAGCGACGACTCGTCTCTTTCGACGAGTTATTTGTATTTAAATTTCTTGTTGCAGAAATCTTTAGGAATTCAATTCAATTGTCTTATCGTTTATTATCGTATCATTTGGATTTTATAGTTCACTTGTGAAAGGGGTTCGAGTAATCTCGCCAGAGGTATGACATAAAAATAATTTTCAAACTTGGTGGTAGGGCTTTGTATATATTCTACCAGCATAAAGCAATACATAGAATTGTTGTCGCCTGGTGGTTGTTGAAGAATGTGTGAGCTAGTGTAACTACAAACATGAGGAACATAACATCTTATTTTCAAAGGCTACTAGTAGTATGAAGAATGATTAATTTTTCTTACACTACCAATGTCTATGGGCTGTGGTAACCACTTACCATCAGGTGGCCGATTTTCCAATCAGCCTGCGCGGTGTATGAATAAGACATTATGAATTACTAGAAATAAAATTAATTGTATTTGTTCCATACGAAAAAAGTACAATTTTATTTTCCATTAACCTAGACCTCCAAACTACGAGTGTAGTACCTCAAACCGGGCCTGTTGAAATCAAAATATACTTTATTATTCAAGTAAACTTTTACATAATTTCTTAAGATTTTTAATGCAAAATTACGAGCGGTTTGGGCTGTCGATTTTACCGAGCCGACAATACTTAGTAGTTACTCTTTTTCTTATTAGTGTAATGGAAATAAAATAACAAGAAAAAGTGATGTTAATTTAGCAAAAAAATCGCATATCCAATGATTATTTAAAAACAAATACAATACGTTCATACTTTGTATTAAAAAATAATACGAAAAAGGTATCTTTAATAAACTCTTGTTTTAGGTCAGGGGTTAGTTCAGAAGAATTAATTAACAAAATCAAAAATCTTAAGTCAAGTAGGCTTTTAAAAGCTCTTAAATCATTAATCACAATGTTATTATTCGTGCTGCCTTCTTATAATGACAAATTTAATCATTTTATTTCTTACGTCGTAAATTTCGTTGCTATCAAAAAAGTTTTGCTTAAACTGTTAAATTTATAATTTTGTTTATTTTATATAGAAGTAGGTTTAACATTAACATTATTAATATTAACATTAACTATATACGATAAATTTGGAGAGATTGTATAGTTATACGGACTAATCTATCTATCTATTTAGTTTAAATATGTATGTAACATAGATATAGGTGGTAGTAGATAGTTATTTATATATTTATTTACGTATATATATTTTCTCTCATGTTTCAGTTTATTATATTTATTTATTTCAGCCATGAGTGTGTACACTTCCAAATCCGTGCTACTATGTGGAGTCTTATGCCCAAAGGTTGTCTGGAATAGATCGCATTTTAGAGATCAGTTCACCATTTTAAATCTCCCCTAACCTTATTTATATTTTTATTGTAATTACATAAATATAAAGTAGGAATGAAAATCCTTTTTGCGTATTTATTAAGGAAGATTATCTATATTAATCTATACCTACTAATAGACTGAGAATGAGACTATGTCTGTCTGCTTGTTTGTTGCTCTTTTCTGGTATCTGGTAACTTTACACTCCAAGGAAGGACATAGGTTACTTTTTTATGCATAACACCTCACAAGCAACAGCTACAACAAGAATACTCTATATTTGTTTAAACTACTTATAACGGTTTGTGATCGCTAGCCGCTAAGGCTTGAATTTCCAACTCAATCGGATGAACGATACAAAAATGCATATAATACTAATAAAAACAAAGACCAATTTGTATATTTTTTTTTTTTTTTTTTTTTATTGTCCGGGAGGGCAAATGACTCTGCTCCACCTGATGGTAAGTGGTAGTAGAGTCCAAACGCGACGACGGCTAGTGCAGTTGGGAAAGGTGATCTGCTCTAGCCGCCCCCGCCTTGCCGGCCCGCAAGATGCCTCTTCACGCCTCGCTTGAAGGAACCCAGGTCATAAGAGGAGGGGAATACGTGCGCTGGTAAAGAATTCCATGTTTTGGAAGTGCGACAAAGAAAAGAGTTGCCAAATTTCTTTGTACGCGATGGAATTGATGTCACAGTTAGGCGGTGACATCGAGAACCAGCACGCGTGGACTTGTGAAGGAAAGGGGAAGCAGGAATAAGGGAGAATAGTTCCTCTGAGCACTCGCCGTGACACATTCGATAGAAAGCGCTGAGTGCCGCTATCTCTCGACGCAATTGTAAAGGCTCGAGGGTGTTGGTGACCTTTACATCGCCAATAATGCGAACCGCACGTCGCTGCAACCGATCCAAGGCCTCCAGTAGGTACTTAGCGGAGCCATCCCAGAGGTGCGAGCAATATTCAACGCAGGACCGTACCTGTGTTTTATACAGCAGGAGCAGTTGAGCAGGCGTGAAAAAACGCCGCACCTTGTTCAGGACTCCGAGTTTACGTGAGGCTGTTTTTATAACAGCCTCAATGTGATCCTTTGGATTGAGGTCACACCGAACGTCGATTCCCAGTATGGCGACTTTGCTATGTATCTCCAGCGTGGTGCCACAGAGGGAAGGAGGAGGGGAAAATGGTGACTTTTTCGCTGTGAGAGCGCACACCTGTGTTTTCTTGGCGTTAAACTCAACAAGATTGTCAGAGCCCCATTTGGCGATGAGTCCTAACGTCCTATCGAGCTCAACAACAAGATCCCTCCGTCTCTCCTCAGTTTCCGCCCGTCCAGCCGCTGCGCGTCCGTGGTATCCCCCGTGCACTGTACTGTCATCTGCATAGCAATGTATGTTCCCGAGAGAGAGCATATCATTGATATGCAGAAGAAAGAGCGTGGGGGATATCACAGACCCCTGGGGGACTCCAGCATTCACTACATGGGATTTTGAAGCGCAACCATCAACTAGAACGCGAAGGCTGCGCTTGTGTAGGAAGCTAGCAATCCAGGTGCAGAGCTGAACCGGCAGACCGTATGCCGGCAGCTTGGAGAGAAGACTTCTGTGCCAGACTCTGTCGAAAGCCTTGGAGATATCGAGGCTGACGGCCAACGACTCTCCACGCTTATCGATAGCTTCACCCCAGAGGTGTGTTACGTACGCTAGAAGATCACCTGTGGACCGTTTCGGTCGAAACCCGTACTGACGATCATTAATTAGACAGTGATCTTCTAGGTAATGGATCAGTTGGTTGTTTAAGATCCGTTCCATCACCTTACAAAGAACTGAGGTGATAGCTATTGGCCGATAATTTGCCGGGTCAGATCGATCCCCTTTTTTGGGAACCGCTTGCACATTAGCTTCTCTCCAAGAATCCGGCACACATCCTGTAGAAAGAGACAGCTGGAACAGGCGCGTTAACACAGGAGACAGCTCCGCTGCACACTTCATCAGCACTATGGCTGGTATTCCATCGGGACCGCTAGCTTTCCGCACATCAAGTGATTGTAGCTCTGCACGTACATCACGTTGCCTGATTTTGATGTCAGGCATCGTGTAGCCACATGAAGGAATTGTTGGTGGCAGCGCACTACAATCATTGATTACGGAATTATCCGCAAAGAGGTTTGCCAGAAGATCAGCTTTCTCCTGCGGACTGTGAGCTAGCGATCCGTCCGGATACCTGAGCGGTGGCAGCGAAGGTTGACAGAAATTGCTTTGCACAGATTTGGTCAGACGCCAGAAGCTACGGGAGCCTCTAGGTTGTGAAATAAGGTCATGGCCAAACCGCGCAATGCGCTGTGCATCCGCTCTTGTGTATGCCTTCCTACAAGACTTGGAAGTTTTATTGTAGGTTGCTTTCAGTGAGTCAATGTTAGATGCCCCACTAACGCAGCCATTGATCCACGCGCGATAAGCCGCCTGCTTAGAAGACACAGCATCGGCACATTCGCGAGTGAACCAACGGTTACGCGTACCCTTACTGGCGAGGTCTGAGTTAGGAATGTAGTATTCCATCCCCAACAGGATCTCACCAGCAATAGCAGCGGCGCTAGCTGTCGGGTCATTCTCACTGAAGCAACGCTCCTTCCAAGGGACTGACGCATAGTAATCGCGCAAACCGTCCCAATCTGCCGACTTATAGTGCCAAATGCGACGTTTGCTTACCGTTGGTGGCGGCAGCTTGGCCTGTGGCACTTTGGTAGATATCAGGCAGTGATCCGAAGAACCAAGTGGAGCCCGAACCTCAACCTGATATTCCACCGGGTGGCTAGTCAGCAGAAGGTCCAGTAGGGAAGGCGCTTGCCCGTCAATGTCTGGGATCCTGGTGGGCTGATCAACCAACTGGGTCAAGTAATGCGTGAGAGCGAAAGCATGGGCAGTCCTTCCCGCATGGTCAGTTTTGGAGGACTTCAACCATGATTCATGGTGAGCGTTAAAGTCCCCCAAAAACACCAGTTCCGCGTTAGGAAACTGCTCTTGCGCAGCATCTGCCACCCGACTAAGATGGTCAAATAGTCGGCTTGTCTCCAAGTCACCATTGTGGGATCTGTAGAGGCACACGTAGACCCGACTCTGACGAACCAAGTCCACACGTACCACTAACAGGGAGAAGGAAGGGTCCTCCAAGCAGCGCAGACGGTGACAACAAACATCCGTCCTGACGAACAAGCATACTCCGGCTTTCGCTTTGAAGGATTCTTCAAGCATGTAGCCGGGATAATTAAGGTAGCTGGTATCGACAGGACGGAGTATTTGAGTCTCCGTCAGAAACAACATTGCTGGCCGTGCTGTCTCGAGATGGTGGTGGACAGCATTGAGGTTAGCGTGGAGTCCACGGATGTTAACGAACTCAACCTCAAACAGCGTGGGAATGGTGGGGGTGTGCACCGCTGTACGACCGTCATTTCTTTTATGCACTGTCATGGATAGGGGGAAAAAAGAGGAAGAGACGTGAAGCGAGCGATGCGTTGCCACGATAGGGACGGTCAAAGTGTGGAGCTGTGTTTCCCCAATAAGTTGCCAGAAGAGAAAATAAACTGACCCGCCGGGCGGAAGGGCCCCCGAACCCTCCCGGTAGTGGCCGCCGGGACCCCACCGTCCGGTCACCAACCGGCACGACGGTCCACACCGGGATTATGCGTGGCCTGGTGGGGCAGCCTCGCGAGCTGGTTAGGAACGCTTGGGCCCCTGTACTCTGCCACGGGCGGCCAGCGGAACAACCGTTTCTACGGGTCTCCCTGACCGGCGGGCCAATATACTTTCCTCCAGCATTGGTTCAACAGCAACATCCACCGGACCAACTCTTATCGCGACAATGCGCGCTCGGGCACTGGCTGTACGCCGGCTGATCTCGAAACGCGGCTGCAAGCAGCCACTTCACGAGTGTTTCACCATGCGTACGGTGGTAACAAGCCAGGCGGATGATTGACATCCTACCACCAGATGAGCAGATGGTCGCTCAGATGTCCCTTAGTCGCCTCTTACGACACCCATGGGAGAGAGAGGGGCAGTGAATTGTATTCTTACTCCGTCACTGCACGGATGAATATGACTACGCTACGTGGAAATAAAGAAAAGCTAAAGCAACAAAATTGGAAAATGAGGTTTAAAGTAAAAATTTTAAACCTTATGTTTCAATGGTACCATTTTGGTGCTTAAGCTTTTCTTCCTTTCCAATGGCGATATCATATTGAAACAAATAATGATGAAAATGCCCAACTACTTGATTTCGGTCACGTAGTGGACTCAAAGGAGACCAACAAACACAACACGAAAGAGTTCAAGAGCAAGAATTTTATTGCATCGGCTTTAATTGCTTTCTGAGGCATGAGATTGCATCACTAATATCTTTCCGACAGACTGATACGGAGAATTGATAGAAAAATGAAACAACTTTTTTATTGACCCTACCTGGAAGCAAGAACCTTGAGATCGATAGACCAAGAAGGGAGTCATGAAATAAATTAACCAAGGGACCAAAACAATACATCTTTAAATATAGTACCTTTTCATGAGTGCGTGTGTATGTGTGTATGTGTGGGATGAAATATTATACGATGAAATATCCTGATGTGCGAGTAGGTCCTCGCTTTGTCATACAATTTGTTACAAAATACAGAAAATGTAACGATATCTCTATAGAAATTGAATCGCAAACGATCGGAGCAAGTATCCGTAACGGATAGGCTATTTTTTGTGCAACTATCGCGAAATGTGTTCGTTTCTCACGGTCGAACATAAAGGGGCCCGTAGATATGGTATAAGCTGAAAGAATCAATGGCCTGGAATTAACTTGAAGACGGTTTTATCGCATCCAAGTTATGCAATTTAGGTAACATTCTTGTGTTAAAAAAAAAAATATTGAAGAAAAAATATACTAAATAAAATACAATTAAATTGAAAAACACGAAATAAAAATTGTAAAATCTGCTGAATACACATAATAATAGTAATGTAATGGGATTTACTTAATAATAAGTCACGTACATTTTATCTCACTCTCACATTTTACTGCATGCAACCAGCTAAGAAGCTACATTCAGGTGAGAACAGTGTTTATAAAGATAATTCTGATTTCCATGGGCACCTAAGCTTTGTGATTCATTGAGTGTAAGGCGCGATACTTGTTTTAAGAATAATAGTAAATATGCAGTTGAAAAATTACGATTGCATTATAAACATTTGTATTTTAGTACCAAGGTAATAAACATTAGCTACTAGTAATCTATTTTAAAATTTAAAAAACACTTTTAAATTTATTTTTTTCGTCTACTTGATTCATAAAAGTAAAAAATAACGGTTTTGTAGCGGTTTTCGTGATATTATTGTTTATTTCTTAGTAAAATAAAAGACACAACAGACGTAAGGCACATATTATCTTCATTCCGGTAGCGGTGGCGATGTTTCTTACACTGCCGATGACTTGGTTACTGGTAACACTTACTATCAGGCGATCCAATTGCCAGCAAATTGCCAATCAAGTGTCAAGTGAATCGAAATAGACAGCTTCACACCTTATCTTCTTTTATGTCAAATTTAAATTTATGAGCGAGTTTTAATTGTAATTTATTTTAATAATTGTTATAATTCTATTATTAATGAGTAAATTTTTAACATTTTATTATAATAAACTATTTCCGTGCAATTAAAAACTATTTTTAATGACGCCGTACAAACGAGGTTCTACTTCGTCTAGAACTTATTAAAGCGCATGAGTACACAGATCTTTTTTTGTTTATATATCTGTTCTTCTGCTTAAAATCTTTATAATTACTACAAACATATACATACATACATCTTATATATGTATACTCATTGATTACTGGAAAACTGCTAATCTATTTGGACTGTTAGATCTATAAAGATCCTCATGTGATCTGAATACTTTTTGAGGTACAAAGGTGGAATGAACTCCAAGCCTTCTCTATAACATCTGAACAAGCCTTTGTCCGTCATAATGATAGTTATAGAATAAAATTATTTTTTATTCATAGTAAAATAATACAACCGGGTACCTCGTTTGTACGACTTCGTTAAAACTAAGAAAAACTACAAGTTGAGTTTCTTTAAAACCTTTTCTCAAGATTTGTTTGCGTCATCTCTAAAAAAAGACGTCGAATAAAAACTCTAGGGAGAAGATCTTCATAAAACTAAAGCTAAAGATATAAAAGATTAAATTCAAAGCTTGATAAGCTTAAAACATATCCATCGATTAAGATATACATCACTAGTGGTGCTTATGATAGAATGGAAAATGTATTTATTAAAAATACTTAAAGTTTGTCAGTAATATGCTAGTAATATTGCTTATACGATAGTAAATTATAAACTCGTCTGTGTAAGAGTGGCGTGCATTTGGGGAGGCCTATGTCCAGCAGTGGACGAATGCGGGCTGATGTGTGTGTGTGTGTGTGTGTGTGTCTGTGTAAGAGTGAATCTTGATGAAAGGTTGCGGATTCAAGTCCGGGCAAGCAACTATTTTTTATAAGGGAAAGTAGGTGTTTGGAAAACGTCATGAGCAACTTGTTTGTATCGGTCATCCGATTCTTGCACATGGTGTTTATAAATATTATTTCATTTTATATCTTAACATTATACGAATTAAAAATATTACCTTATTATTTGAGTTAAATTCTAATAGAATTAAAACTTTTAGTGGCAAACCATAATTGCATAATTTCAGCATACTATGTACGTATTTATGGTCTTTTATAACCCATATCTATTATACCCTATTATAATTCGACTACCAACTATTGGATGTTATGTTATATATATCTTTATTATCACATAAATGTCGACTTCATTACATAGTATAAAACAAAGTCGCTTACCGCTGTCTGCCCTATGTATGTATGCATGTATGTATATCTTTAAAATAACACAACGGATTTTGATGCAGTTTTTTTCAATTGATACATTAATTCAAGAGGAAGGTTTATATGTATAATACATACACGATATAGTAAAGAAACACTGATAATTTTAGAGGTTTCTGAAGTGATTTCTGAAGGTTTGTACAGCTCAAAAAAGTCTAGAAAGAAGTCTGCCATGGTATATGTCTATCTTTTAGGGATAGCCTACAACAAACATTTTTTATCCTTTACTTTTCACGAGAAATAATCTTCGAAGCTATTTTAAGCAATACAGCATTAATCCTTATCCAATTAAGTACCTTAAATACTTTGTTTATATAAATTTAATATAAATCAAAATAGCCCTTTACAGCATGCAATTTTAATGAATAGCGGGTACATAGCGGTTTGTATTGTCTAATGACTGGAAAACTGTAAACGTGCACCCGTGCGAAGTTGGGGCGGGTCGCTAGTATAAAATAAAAGGCATAATTTGTTCAGGCATATATATAGTATAACTATATATGTAATATATATATATATATATATATATATGCGATAAATACTCGTTTAATATTACAAGATAAGCTAAGCTATACATATTTTTTACACAGGAATAATTCAACGATTACCGTGAAATACCGTGACATGCTCAGAATTACGGCATCCCCAATCGCTAATTAAAGCATTTCAAATATTTAAGACACCGTATTTAATTTATCTTCCGAAACGAAAAGACATTATTGTATAAATTAGATTAGGAAATTTCTTGTCTGTTCTTCTCCGTAGATTTCACATTCCTAACGTGTCCTAGTTTCACTTGTAAATTGCTAAATGTTAAAGTTACCATCGCTTCGGAATAAATATTTCTAGCGGGAAGAACTGGCAAGTAACTGCAAAATCGACATTAAAAATTCTCACACAACGTAGGCAAAGGCAGCGACTGGACATCCTAATTAACAATTATATTTCCACCGATCATATGTAAATGTCATGAAAAAACGGTATTAATAATGTTGAAAAAATATTATAGAAAAGGCTTACTTATCTGCCTTTCAACTAAACAACCATTATTTAAAGATCAATCGGGCAGCTAACATGAATTTAATGAAATTAATTTATATTTTTATTAATATCAATACTGTAAAATCATTCTATTAAAAAGCATTTCAACATGAAAGCGAGAACAGAAGAGCTAGCGCTCGCTGTATGTAAAAAGTAATTCTTCCATTTCATTTCCCTTTGAGATGAACACGGCATTTCAAAACAAACAGATCGTCTAATCTCGTTCGTAATTAATCAGGATAAAACAAACCATTGGATTTCCACACAAGCTCTTTGTTCCTTTAGGATTTCATTTTTTATAAATAAAACAACATATAACCTTCTTATATGACTATAATATAAAAAATTATGTATATGTCATTATTTGAATACCTTTGAATTGTCGTTATTTATTATTTTTGTGGATTTTCATTAAAATCTACATTCAGAACTGATAGGATCACGTCAAAGCAAATTAAATTTGAAATTTGTACAAAAGTTTTTGATTTTATTTTTTATCCGACTATGGTAGAACAAAGAGGAAAGTCATATGACTTATACGTAAGTTAATATATTTCTGCGTCCGTGTAGCTCCTAAGCTACGAGTGCGTAACATAGTTTAACAAATGAAGCGTTAGAGTCCCGCTTATTATAGACTTTGTGATGTAATGTTAATTCTAACATGGCGGATATAAATTAAAATATACAGCTCACATGAAAAATAAAAAAGTATTTACCTTAAAATCAAATTAAGTATCTCATTTTGTAATAATGTTTCCGTCAGAAATAATATTAAATTGTACAAATACGAACCTGACTGGATGCGAAAGGCGAACCAGGAACATTGCTTTGTAAAGTTTTTCTGCTTTATCGTAATCGGATTTTAGTCTTTGTTTATTTATATCTATAGACTCTCAAAGATTTGGCCAAAGGTTGGTCACCAACACTAGACGTACATCAAGGATTTGATATTGGTAAACTCGATTGATAAATAAGTTACTTAGTATGTCAATTAAAGATACTCGACGTGGTACTTATAATTTTTTCTCCAACTAACATAATCATAAAAATGTCACCAACACTCTTCCATTAACCTTCCATTATACATAATTAGAATAAATAAAATGCATCTGTAACAAAAAATAATATTGAAAACAAAATAAAAGTGTAGTATTATTCGTGCTTTAAATATATTTACTAACAAACAACTATCATAGAACAAACACTTAGAATTGCCATCGACAGTAAAATACAGACACTGTCGAGAGACGGCTGTTCGTTTATCTTAATATTACTAATTTACTCATTTAAATACAAGACAATAATGAAATAAATATCCGAACTAACATATATATTGTGTGGAAGACTAGTTGGTATGTAAAACCATGAATATTTAATGCCCGTCATTTTTTTGTTCGTACATTTTTTTTTGCATTAGCAAAAGGTTTGGAGAAGGTTTGGAGCATATTCCACCACGCTGCTCCAATGCGGGTTGGTGGAATACACATGTAGCAGAATTTCGTTGAAATTAGACACATGCAGGTTTCCTCACAATGTTTTCCTTCACCGCCGAGCACGAGATGAATCATAAACACAAATTAAGCACATGAAAATTCAGTAGTGCTTGCCTGGGTTTGAACCCGAAATCATCGGTTAAGGTGCATGCATTCTAACCACTGGGACGCACTGGGTAACGCATCTCGGCTGACATTCAGTTAGTTCATATGCCATGCTTTTATGCCGTTTCCACGTGCTTCGCTGTTCTAAGGTCACAAGCAGAATTGCAGCCGCAACGTTAAGCGCAGATACCGCGCGTTCCTCTAGAGGAATGCTATTCGTGATTGTTCTGCGAATAATTCCCACCCTTCCATTGTACAGACAATACACCCTTTTTAGTCGTTCAATGGAAGAAACTATAAAAAATATTCTATACGTTGTTGTTCATTGTGAACTCACCAACGACAACATAAATAATTCTGATATTGATTAAATCACTGTAATATTTTAACCGACTTCAAAAAAAGGAGGTTATTGACTTGGTTGTATATTTGTCAGAACTCCGTCATTTATGAACTTATTTGGAAAAATATATTTTTTTGAGATATACTCTATGTTTGGTCTCGTTTTAATTTGAATAAAAAATACATCAAATCAAAAATCTAAATATTCTTTTTTTAAAGTGGGCTCATAAAAGCGCTTTTGAATCGTCATGTTACAGTGTTGAATTAAGTCTAGAGGTCAAAAATATTTAAATGGGTTCGAATTTTATTTAAAATTATTTTTCCTCCTTTACTAATTTTTGCCCTCACTTCGTCCAATTGAAATAACAATTACTTTAATAATTAATACTGACTACTTCTCCATCGCACTGCTACTTACTGGGTCCAACGTGAACCACACATCCACCCAAAAAAAATCAGATTCGATCCCGTTTAGAAGGAGTTCCCTTACATACATACGTGCAGAAAATGTATATGTACAAAGATATCATAAAGCTGTAGATCCAGATATCCAGGGTTTAAGGGCCTGCTCGGGCAGTGCAAGGTTAACGAGGTTTTTCGTTTCGTACAACACGAAAACCCACATCATTCGGATTTCCATTTCTATGAGTATATAGTGATAGAGAAAACACCCTTGTTTGCACACGGATTAGTGCACTTCAATATTTCGAATTATTGTAATTATTGTTAGTTTATAAAAAATCTACGAAGATTTAAATGTCGAAAGCCCAACGGATGATCATTTTTTATTAATAATTTTATTGATATAAAGCTTTCTACAAAACATTTCTAAACGAGATGCATGCTTGCACCGCTCAATTCGAATATGCTTAATTGTGTTTATCGTGTCCTGCGGTGTAGGAAAACATCGTGAGAATGATGTACATGTCGCATGCGTTGGATGAAAGTACGCCACATGTATATCTATCTCTATATAATAATATAAATAGAATAAGTTCAAAACGTTCCCCTCAAAAGAAGAAGAGGCCTCAGCCCAGCTGTGGACCATTTAATTTACTTTACAGAATAGTCCAGAATAATCTGGATATATTCTAAAACATTATCTATGATAATCTTCAATTCTAGCAACGGTTTTAGCATTGCTTTGTAACAAACAGACAACTATCGCATTTATGATATAAGTAATATATATTGTAATCATTAGAGACTACTGACAATTCTACCGCATTCCCATTTAGAACCACAAACTAAAGAGCGGACATTCCTGCATTATCGGGAAATACCAGACAGGTCTGACGAGACGCTATTCTAAAACTTAGTTTAACTATCTGCTAAATACATTCCTTCGAAAGATAGCTTGTATCAATTTCTAATAAATGCGTTTCGTTGCATGCGCTAAAAGTTCCTTTGTGGTAACCCAAGTCAAAGTCAAAAATCTTTATTCAATATAGAAGTGTTTACACTTGCTTATTGATAGTCAATAATCTACCACCGGTTCAGAATTTAACACCTGAGAAGAACCGGCGAAAGAAACTCAGCGTGATATTTTTTTTTCCATTTTGCATGTACAATAATAATTCTATTTTAGTTATTTGAAACAGCCTGGAGACGATCATTTCATTCCCAAAGTGTGCAGTCAACTAAAAAGTCATTAGTGTTATAATATCCTTTAGCACACAAACACTGTTTAACGATTTTTTTAAATTTTATAATTGAATAATTTTGAACGTTTTCTGGGATACTGTTGTAAATACGTATACATTGCCCCAAAAAAGAGTTACTAACCCTATGTAATCGGGTACTTGGAGTTACAAGCTTATTCTTGTTCCTAGTGTTAATAGAATGTACGTCACAATTTCTGAGAAAATCATTTATGTTTTTGCGTACATACATAACATTATCAAAAACAAATTGAGAAGCGACAGTCATTATATTAATTTCTTTAAATTTAACGAATTGTCTAGTAGTAATATGAATACATGGATAAACGAAAAATACATGATATCGAATTTTTAACTTCCATTATATCTTTTAATGTATAAAATTTGGAAGCATTTTGGAAGAAATTCTAAAAAAGGAGCATGGAAAGCTCCACTCAGCTCCAGGACACGGCAGATATAGCTCTATGAAAATGTTTAAAATAAAAAAAAGATTATACATTCTTATGATGTAAAACGATTGGTACAAAAACCCAAAATAAATGAAGAAACCTTTGCGTAGTTTAAATTTAAGAACATAAATATTAAAAACAAATGATATCATAGTTTGGAGTGGGTTGAAACCCTTGGACCCCATAATGATGCAAAAATCTTTATAAAACATATGGCACTTGGTCTTATTGCCTCCACCACTACAAAAGGGATGGTTCATTTTTCGCCCAAGGAATCGGGATCGCTATATAACGGGAAAATATTACATTCTTGCCAACATTTTAAGCGGCCCTGATTTCAGTAGCTATATAAAATTTTGCCCTCAATATAAATTATTACTATTAAACAATTTTATTTCTAAAAATATGTCAAGCGTTGATGTATAATCTCGCTATTAAATGCAAAATTTGTCTATATTATACATAAGCACATGGTACTGAACCGCATCCCGCAAGCACAGTTGGTATCAACTGGAGCATTCAAAGAGATCATCTCTTGCAGAATGCATCGTGAAATCGTTAATGCTACGTGATTTTTAGACGTACATTTACATATATTACGATTCGTTTTACTGCAATTCTCGAAGTTATATTAACTGCATCTAGATTTGTACAATTTAAACTTTCACGTTGCAAAATGTTAACCAATTTTTGAATTATAATCGGATTAATTTACCTTTTTTTGTCGAACGTCCGGCGAAGAAAAGAGAACTGTAAATAAATACTTGATGGTAGGGTTTTATACAAGCTCCGTGTAGATACCTGCCGCTCATCAGATATTGAACCGCTAACAGCAGTACCCAGTATTGTTGTGTTCGGTTTAAATGATGAGTGAGCCAGTGTAACTACAGGCACAAGAACATCATATCTTAGTTTCCAAAGTTTGTAGCGCATAGGTGATGTAAAAATTAATATTTTTTACCGCGCAATTGTGTTTGGGTGGTGGTGACCACTTACCATAAGGTGGTGACCATTTACTCATCCACCTACATAATACCAAAAAATAGATATAAATCAATAAATAAAAATAATGAGACAAATACAACATAATCTATAAATCAAGTACCAAGAATCTTTGAACAAGTATTCGTTTTAAAGCTTAAACGGAAAATATTGTTTGTAAAATATTATGTAGATTTATAAAATATTTTATGAAAATATTAAATAATGTTTTATTATCAATTTCCAAATTAAACAAATGTAAGTTATTTCTGGCGACTTCCCGGTCCAAATAAATAACCATAGCTTAGAAGATTATTTTGTTTCATGTTCATTTACATATTTATAACATTTAAGATTTAAATTTCGTTATTCAATTGTTTATATACGATTTATGCCACTATTCGTATGCAAATTAAACATTATATAAATTATATGAAGGGGGGTAAATATATATATATACATATATCCGTTTTGTAAGTTTCTGAATCGAATTTACGAACGTAAAACACTTATAGGAAGGATTTCAACGGATCATTACACGTAACTCAAAAAGAATGGATTATAAGATATAATATTCAACGTTATCGTTAATTTCAACACCTATTCCACAGTAAAAACGTTAGCTTATTTCAGATATAATATATCAAAGGCAAGAAAAAGATCCAACTATACCTGACAACTTCGGCTTCAGGTTTTTTACCTCTTTAATTATACCAAAACTTTTCACATTCCATATGAATATACCTGAAAATCTACACTTAATCATAATAATTGATACTTTAGCTTTCCAAATTTAGCCTCATTGCAGCAAAATAAGCCCAGATCGCCCAGTGGTCCAGACATTTCAATCCTAACCGTAGATTTCTGGTTCAAGCATCACTGAATTTCGACGGGCTTCATTTGGGTTTATTCACCTCGTGCACGAGGAAAATATCATAAGGAAACCGGCGTATATCTTAAAATAGTCTGCCATAATATGTGTACCAATTAACTCACATTAGAGGAGTGTGGATTACAATTGAAAACATTCTCCTCGAAAGGAAAGGAGGTTTTAGCAGGAGGGTTTCTTTTGAACTGTAATTATTATGCAATACAAACTATAACAGATTCTGCGTGAGTTATTCTAATTGATAGTCATTTAAATTGTTTTTATAAGTTTACCAAACAAAGCCGACAGAACGAAATCTTAATAAAATAATTAAAATGTTTGTATTATAATTCATTAAACTGTTATACCCGTTTTCTCCTCTTTTCACCTCTAAAATGCTTAAGTAATTGAAAAAAACCGCACACGACAATTTGAAATACGGAGACCACATTCCTTTCTATTGCGATCGAAGAAGTTTTATGTACGGAACCCGCAGCCATAAAGTTAATAGAGGACGAGATATAATTCAACCCTATATACCTTTAACATAAGCCTTCAGGGAAATAATATTTAGATAGTAAAAAGTTAAAGATAACTGTTGTATATAATTCACAATAAATATGGAATTGATATCTAGAAGATGCTTGTTGATAAGTGTATAATTATTGGTAGTAAATTGATTGACACTTTCAAATTCATATCTAATGTATGGAATATATTAAGTTATGTGACAGAATGAAGAGCAGAGATGGTCGTGTGGTTAGAACATGTGAATCTTAACCAATGATTACGGGTTCAAACCCAGGCAAGCACTTTGTGTACAAGCTTAATTTGTGTTTATGATTCATCTCGTGCTCGGCGGTGAAGGAAAACATCGTGAGGAAACCTGCATGTGTCTAATTTCAACGAAATTCTGCCACATGTGTATTCCGCCAACCCGCATTGGAGCAGCGTGGTGGAATATGCTCCAAACCTTCTCCTCAAAGGGAGAGGAGGCCTTTATCCCAGCAGTGGGACATTTACGGGCTGCTAATATGTATGTTTATACGGTACATATACCAAAATAACATTTTTTTTTTAATTTTTGTCTATCTGTGTTTCTTGTGTGTATTATAAAAATGGTTTCCTCTTTTAAAACTTAATAACTTTTATTAGTTAACGTGGTTTGGTTTAGTTAATTTTCTGGACAGCACTTTCTGATTATTCTACCACAATTTAATAATATTTTGTATATCTGTTCCAACATAGAAGGTTAGGGAAACAATATTGTTACACACACTAGGGAGTTAATTTCAAATGATTGGCAGAGCTCTGACGCAAGCGACGCCAGCGCCATTATACAAAGGCATAAGGAACCAGTAAATTTGGAACTTTTTGTAAATTATAGTCACAGATAATAAAATATGTAGGAGATCTTATCAGATTTAATTTCTAGATGACGTGATATCATTCCCGTCCCGCAAAAGTATTTTATTTATTCACTTAAAGTAAAATTATGGCCTGTAAGGGTCCCACTGCTTGGCCTCCCCTAATGATGAGGACAAGTTTTAGAGGTTATTCCACCAGGCTCTAATACGGATTGTAAGTATTTAAGCTTAGGTTAGAATTCACGTGCAACGTTTTTATATGTAACGATTTGTCTTTGAAACACAGTGTTATTTCTGTCACGTGTAAAATTGAAATAAGTTCATCATTATATCACCTACTCATCATTACTTCGTATGTTTAAAATTCATACAATAACCCTATATCTGTCTCTTTAGTTAAAATTTCGAAAAATTCGAAGCTTACGCAAGCGACCGAGTGCAAGCAGTGTTCTGGCTACCATCTCTCCCAAAAAAAGATTTTTAAAATCATCTGAGGCGTCTTATAAATGGTCCAAGATTCGATGCGAGACGCCCGCGTCTTTCGTACCCCTGGTTGAATTTGTTCATTTGAATGAAAGCCTAGCCCGTCTTAGCCTGAATATAAATAAACGAATTTACCAATTGTCAGATTTCTTGACTCAGTAGTTTTGGCTGTGATTTGATGTCAGGGCAAACGATTTTAGAAGTATTGATTTCATTTCTAATTTCGATTATAAGATTAAAATTTACTACTAAAATAATTATGTGTTCTTCAGGCGTTAATTTATTCGACGTAAATTAAGATCTCATTAGTTTAGAAGTTAGTATGTTTATAGTTACATTTATTAAATAATTCTTTGTGTCCAATTTTCGCACTATAATGTGTGTTTATACAGAGATTAATAGTCAGATGCGATATATTTGATACATTTGTGTATTTTATAATAAAATTTCTTTTAACGATTTAATTTATTAATCTATTTTTTTATTTCTGATACAAATCAAATTAAACGAATAAATAGTGCTGTAATGGGTTGTTATATTTTTTTATTAATTTACTACATTTTAAAAAAAACATAGTTCGCCCGCTACCTCTATCTGTCGTCTAAATGCAGCAAACTTAAAAACTACAGAACAAATTTTATACAGTTTTCACCAATCGACCGAACGATTCATGGTTTAGGTGTATAATTATATACATACTTATATTCTACGGGGAGCTAATATATGATACTTAGTGACAATTAATTACTACAAACTAACACGACACATAAATACACTATATATAAGAATCGAAATAAATATATATATTAGGTACGGTAACTATTATTTGATTTGTTTGTACAATGTGGTTTGCAAACGGGTCACCTGATGACTAGTGGTCAACACTGCCTATAGACATTGGCGCCGTGAGAAATTTTAGCTGTTCCTTCCATCGCCAATGTGTCACCAACCTTGGTAAATAACATGTCATGTTCCTTGTGCCAGGTGCACTGGCTCACTCACTCAAAGCGGAACACAACAGTACTAAGTATTTCTGCTTGGCAAAAGAATATAATACCCTACCTGTGGTACCTACCCAGAAACCCCTAACACCATGTAATTATTTTGTCATTTTAATCAAAAAACAATGTTCACGTTTCATTATGTATTCGTACCAAAGAAAATAAATTTAAATGAAATAGTAAATTAACCTCACACACATGCTATTAAGTTACTTCAATCGGAAGTTAAACAAAAACAAAAGAATAAAAAGCATTTTATTTCTGCGTTTCGTATTATAAAACACTCTTACAGTAAAGAATATAAATAAATAAATATCTTAACACAGCTAGACTTCACGTACATAGCATCTTAGACAGCCTCATAAAATGTCACCCTCGTATAAAGACGTAATGGCACCGCGCAGACAAGAAAAAAAACAAGCTTGCAAACACAAATGTTTCGATATTGTATTGCCATAACACAAAATTTAAATGTAAATTAAAAATGGAACTTTACTACGTTCGTTATTACAACAGAATGAAGCTGCTCGTAGCGTAGCGTGTTAAGGGTAGCGTACACTTAATAAATGTAAATTATTGCATACCTATTATATATCCATTCGCCTTTGTATTTCACAAAACTAATCACGAATGTGTACACTTACGATGTCACGTTACGTGTTTATTGTAATTTAAAAAGTAAAGGTTTAGATTATGTAATTAGATCAGGTTGTAGGACGCATGGCGCGAGCTAGGCGCGCTGAATACGACTGCAGGCAGAAATGGCGGCGGCTTGCGCGCGCAACCCGCCCTGCGGTTAAGACGGCGTGCCGTTAACTCGGTTAGGCGGATTTTTTGTCTACAATTGCGCTTAGCTGATGTTTAATGTTTTCCAAGTATATCGATAGCAAACAACAATGTTTAATTTATAAACGTATTAGAGTGATCAATATTTATACAAATGTTTCCAGGAATTAATGCCAGTTTTACATGATTGAACTTTAGTTTTTACGTCGTATGTACTCTATGCACGTTTTATTTGTTTTTGCAAATAAATTACAGGTAAGTATAGTAGTAACAATACTTTAAAAATTATGTTAATATTGATTATTTTTTTTAACTGAGCATTTGTTCCTCAAATACGTAGAATATAATTAAATAGTTTGTCTCAATCATAAATGTATTTACATTAACGAATGAAGTGACATAATATATAACCTACATTCACTACAGTCATAACAGTCGGTATTTATAAATAAATAACAGAAATAAAATCTGGCAAGTATTTATCTACGATTATGCCAATAATTACAAGTAAACGTACTAACAGAACCGTACCTTAACCGAAACAAAAGGCTCACACTTTGTAACGTTCAGCGTAACCATACACCAGCAACACTTTTCAAGTCTACCCCAACACAAATATCGCATCCATTGCGTATACTCCTACAATTTCTTAATAAGTTGTGTTAACAAAACAGCAACAGATGCTGAAGATAAGAAATTCTCAAGAAAATAATACAAGGCAAGTCATCGTTGGAAAAAAAAGCGTTGATTTTCGTAAACGAAATTTCCCGTTGAGAAGTGCAGTGAGGAGTCGAGTAAATTCTTTGTTGGAGCGAGCAATAAGGGCGGGAACATAAATTCAACAGTTTATGCTTTTTAGGAACGAAAGGAGGGGTAGAATTAATACACGTGTAGTTTATCGAGGCTGTGTTGTAACTTTTAACCCCCTACGGCATTTACAGCACTTGCTGCAGGATATATTTTTAAGCCCCGATGCAAAAAGAGGGTATTATAGGTTTAACGAATGTATCTATGTGTCTGTCTGTGGAATCGTAGCTCCTAAGCCGAAGAACCAATTTTTATTTACTTTTTTTCTTAAAGTTGTTTGCTATGATTACATTTATGTCTTCAATTATATGACAATAACATAGTAACTCTCACCTGATGCTGCAGCAACATCTGGAATCAGCAGGCTACCCAGCTCCTCACCAATTTAAAGCAGAGTTATCGTAACATATTATTTGAGCTCATTGAAATGGTATCATGATACAGATTGCATGCCCGCCTCGTTGGTTTAGTGGCAATATAAGGCTACAGATCCCGGAGATAAAAAAATTATTAAGTTTTTCTATCAAAATATTCTCAGTATCATCCCGAACTTGGATGGGTGTACGCTCCTATGCCTCAGAAGGCATGTAACCCGTTGTCCCTTTACCTGAACTATTTCCGTTCGAGTCGGATCGTCCCATTAGAGTATGGTAGAAAGTGAAAGTGTCAGAACATCATCGCCATCATCAGGTTACATAAGATAATGTTTGGAGCACTTTTAGATTTTTTTTATTTTGAATTTATGTATTTATCTCTTGTCTTATTTACTTTATATTTTATTAACGATTACAATAGGAACAGTCAATTTTACTTTAGTTCAAGTTTTCGACTTTTTATCCTCTTATTTATATAAAATATTTTCTTTTGTTTTATTCAATTAAAATTAAATGTCTGTTAGGTCAGTTTTTTCTGAATATTCTTATTTTCTTGATACTAAAACAACGACAATGCTATTCCAAACGTGGTCTGTACCTATTAAATAATAATTTTGATGCGTCAAAGTGAATTATTAAATTTTATGACGTATTACAAAAACAGATTTGTGATTTTGTAAGGAATCTGTATCTATAAAAAAAGGAAATTGATTTAGTTTATTTCTGCTTATAATGGCAGTCTATGTTGGGCAAAGGTCACTTTACAAAAATAGTTTGT
Organism: Vanessa atalanta; assembly: GCF_905147765.1. NCBI lineage: Eukaryota > Metazoa > Arthropoda > Insecta > Lepidoptera > Nymphalidae > Vanessa > Vanessa atalanta. The sequence goes on along the minus strand of NC_061888.1, from coordinate 10,111,929 downwards.
TACGGAAAAACGTTCTAAACTTAATTCGCCGCAGTGTCTGAGATATATCAAAACGTCTTATATTTTGCAAAAGCCTTATTACCTGTTTTCTACATCATCGACATCATGATATTTTTAAAAAGTAAAAAAATCGATTTCATCATATTAAAGAAAATATTACATGATTAAATCTTGATGATTAGATTAACGGTTCAAATTAGATTCTAGATATTCTATCAACTGGGATTTCTTCTTGAATATGCTTTCAGTTTATCCGAATAAAAAAATTGACGAAGATCACCGAGAGTCTAACGTCAAGTCTGACCCAAACATATCGCGCGGAGTGACGCGTGTGATTTAATTTTCGCTTTTATATTTTAGACAAAACAAGCCACGGCGAGCTTTCATAAGTCCGTAATGAAATCTAAAGCTTTAGACAGCAGTCCTCCAAGTCCAATTATGATTCCATTCCGCTAACCTCATTTTTCGATTCAGAACAAATCTTATCTTGTCCAATACATCCCGATAATTTATTTTTACATTAGTGCGAGACTCAATTTATAAATGAGATCGATTTTTTAATTTAATTAAATAATTTATTTAATGTACAGAAGATAGTGGTGCACGTAGTATGTTATTGTTCTGACTACGTCGTATATAAATAATAGTACTAAGGAAACCAATTCATGACAGAGGGGATAAGGTTCAATTAATGTTTTATTTGATCTAATAACTATCCTAAATTGTCATAGACCCGATAATGCCATTCAATATTGGAAACAGAAGTTGCTGTTATGCAAATAATACAGCTAAAACAGGAATTAAAAACAAATGGTTTGCTCCTTAGTAATTAAATATAGGTTAGTTTTGTCTCTTCAATATATGAAGCGATTGACTCGCAGACACCAATTTTAAAAAGGCGTAAATTTTCCTATATGAATTTCTAACTACTTACTTGCTTAGATTGTCCTAGTTTCTTCGAACAAATAAATTTCAGAGCGCCACATAGATCATCAAGCTTGTACACCTCTTGGGCCTCGACGCACCAGACGCTAACTCCCCAATCCCTCGTATATGCAAATTATATAACAAAGCCACTATCACCCAACGTATTGGTATAAACATAGATCCACTTAGCACCTTTCGCAAGTTAGTCATCAACGACCTTTTTTGTTTAACAAGGAGAAAATGCATTTACGCATGCCGCGCGGTCGGGGGACCGGGACGGGTATGTGGGACTCAATCGGGAACTAATGCCCCGTGCCAGGGCACGCTAGTGCTAATGCCCTGTCCTACCCACTAAAACCATCCTTGGGTTTCCATAATGCCGCCGAGTGGTGAGGCCACGGGATCGCCAAGGGCATGCAACCGCGACCCCACCAGCGGCAGCCGCCGTAAGGCGGCTGAATATTCATGGAAAGCGCGCCTAGTGCACGCCTTCCCCCTCATCCTCCACGTGGCGAACTCCCCCGAGTCCGTCACTGGAGGCTGGGCGTCAACGAAACTGACGCCCTACGGCGGATAGCATGGTAGGCTCAGCCGCTGACAGGTGTAAAACACCTGGGAGGCTCGAGTAGCGAACCCTCCCACTCCCTCCTAGCCAACGAGGCCACTCACACGATCCGCCCTGACGTCGATCAGGGACGTACCAGGAGCAGCCTCGCGGCATCCCTCCCGCCAGTCTTAGCCGTGGCCGACGAGCAAGCTCAAGCCAGCCCCGTTGCCCAGGGTACACCACGAGGAGGTGACTGACATGTACCCCTAGTCATCAATGACCTAGTCACCCAGTCACTGTGAGCATGGAAGTTTTGCTTATAAATCGATTTTTTTTTTAAATTAAACTTTAAATTATGTATGTCTTAATAATAAATACTGTCATGATTGTACTGTAATACTTAGTTTTTTAACTTTCTAATCTTTATATTATTAAATTGCGTCAACTTTTATTAGTCTAATAGCCGAGATGGCCCAGTGGTTAGAACACGTACATCATAAACGATGATTTCGGGTTCAAACCCAGGCAAGCACCTGATAAATAAATAATTCATCTCGTGCTCGACGGTGAAGGAAAACATCGTGAGGAAACCCTCATGTGTCTAATTTCAACGAAATTCTGCCACATGTGTATTCTACCAACCCGCAATGGAGCAGCGTGGTGGAATATGCCCCAAACCGGCTCCTCGAAGGGAGAAGAGGGAGGGAAATTCATTCAAACAATACATATATATATATATATATATATATATATATATATATATATATATATATATCATAACAAGGACAAGAGACTCACGAAATGCGTTGCACATAAGTTTTAAGCATATTGGTTTACAACATCAAAAAAATATTCCCAAACTTTATAGATATAAATCCAGAATCATTGTTATTTCAGTAAACAGTTATCATTGTAACACAGCTCAGTATAGAATCCTCTCCTTGTTAAATCGGTTTAAGTCGGTTGTAAACTGTTTCAACTCATTACATTTAATATTTTAAGAAGTTTCGGATGTTATAAAAGATCATAATCGTTGGATCTTGGACTCGTATATGTAATATATGTAATTAACATATAACACTAAAACACTACTGCAATTATAATTATTATTACAAAAATAACAGACAGAAGTGTTGACTTTTTTGTTTAAATATTATAATAATGAGTTTATTTAGTCTTTGCTAGATACAGATTACATTTATTGGGATGTCTTCCTCGAGGACATACCACTTGATCAGATGTAGCCACTGCCAATCAACATTGGCATCTTAAGACGCATTAGCCATTCCTTGCATTGCCATGCACTACCTAAGCTGTTATGTCCCTTGTGTCCGTAATTACACAGCACAATACTAAGTAATTTCCGTTGACCACTACCTACGGAAATTGCTTGGCTTCGTCGCAACCAATAGCTAATGTTATGGGTTTAAATTTATATTTAATAATAAACGAATGAGTTAAGAATTTAATTTGTAATATTGTAATACGGTATTTTATTGAATTAATTTTAAAATGACAGTATGTTTGTTGATTTGATGATATATCCTAAGGATTGTAAGATATTATAATTTAAGAAGTTTCGTAGATGTTCTGAATATTTGACTTTTATTGCAATAGATTGTGTCTACTACAATAACACAAAGAACCTAAAATGTAGTCTCCATTAAATCTATTAATTATCTCTATTTATACATATCTTTCAAATATATAGAGATAACGAATATACAACTAAGTAGTTCCTTTAATTATTCATATTTTAATAGATTTTTGTCAAATATCACTGTTTAATTGCTTTCGATTTTTTTTGTATTATAGCTAAATGTGAATTCATCCAAATATATAAATAATTTACTTATTATTAACGTAAGTTCTCAATACATGTTTGTATATTAATTTACATTTTTTTAAATATGTATATGCTTAAAAAATGAGTTTCCTTATGAAATATTTTATATAATTTTATAATGATAAGACAATAAATACTATATCTTACACAGATTTCATAATTTAGAAACAATAAGATACATATGCTTAGTCGTGGTAGTTGAAAATCGCAAATTAATTGATGGTGATGGTATCAACTCAATCTTTTTATGGCGATATAATATATGAAGCCATACATAATAATTACATGGAATAATTATGTAACTCAATTGCATTGACTTTAATTACAGTGTAAGTCCATTTTATGTCTGTGCCTAATGTGCACATTAATCTAAATACAACAAAAATATTATTTCCATGAAATTACATAATAATAATAAATTAATTAAATAATATTTCTTACAGAGAAATTTGAAATAGTGGAAAACTATATATACAGTACATGTTACTGAACGCTCTATTACCGTCAAATTGACATTAACGATAATTTCAATTGAATCACATTGAATCTGTTTTCATTTTAGTCAGTAAATATTTCATCATATTTACGAAAAGAAAATATACACATTCGTTTTAACTTAATATGGACTAACAATAACTATGACTTCTCAGTATAAAAAGTTTACGAAGTTAATAGCTAAATGGCCGGTGGACAGTTCTAAAGGGGAAAGGTTAGTAATACAATATCTGTATATAAACACATATATCATTGAATAACCATAAAATATTTCAGGGATCTTGGCAAGTTCATACGAGAAAAAGTGAAAGTTGCTTTTGAAGCATCCAATAAGCAAAATTTAGATTCTGAACTGTGTACCCGTCAATACAACGCTCTAAACAAAATAGCAGACAACCATTACCGTGACAGATATAAAAGAACCAACCAAAGCACTGCAACCGGCTTGAGCACTGAAGAGTGTAACCTCATTCTATCTAGTGAAGTATTAACATATTTAAAGGAGGAAAACAAAGGTTTCTTTAGAAAAATCTTTCAAAAGGATTCATAATGACTTTCAAACAAATAAGATACTTAAATCATTTTTTATCTCGCAAGCTTCATAATAAAACCTACAAGGACCATACACCTGTTATGTTAAATGAAGTAATAAAACACTTAAAACCTAATGACAATGAACTCTACATCGACATGACTTTTGGTGCAGGTGGCCACTCTAGAAAGATTCTCGAATCAGCTAATTGTCAATTAATAACACTAGATAGAGATCCCATTGCCTATGATAAAGCTAAAAAACTCTCTGAAGAATATCCAAACAGAGTAATTCCATTATTAGGAAAATTTAGTGAGCTTCCTACACTTTTGAAAAGTGTTGGTATTAAACAGTGCTCAATAGATGGCATATTATTTGACTTTGGTTGCTCCTCCATGCAACTAGATAATGGTGAAAGAGGTTTTGCTGTTAGCAAAAATGGTTATCTCGATATGAGAATGGATGCTGGTAGAGATCCCAATCAAATTACCGCCAGGGAAGTTTTAGCAACTGCTAATGAACATGAGCTTTACAAAATTTTTAAATACTATGGAGAGGAGAAGAGGGCTGCGAAAATAGCTCAAACAATAATACATGCTAGGTACATGATAAAGAATATCGATACGACACATGAATTGGTCGATATTGTAGATTCTTGCTGCCCAGATGAATTCAGATTAGATAAACTTCAGAGACCACAATCAAATGCAACTAAAGTATTTCAAGCATTACGTATATTTGTTAATAATGAACTCAATGAGCTTAACTACGGTATGGTACTGGCTAAGTATTATTTAAAAATAAATGGAAGGTTGGTCACAGTTTGCTTTCATTCCCTCGAAGATACGATAGTTAAACGACATATTGCTGGAAATATAGTTAATGAAACAGCTAATCCAGTCCCATTAAGATATCTTAGTCCTATGTTAGTACAAGATCAGGAAACAATAAATCAATTCTTAGATTCTCCATGGAAAGCAATAAACAAACATGTTGAAGTGCCCTCTGATGAAGAAGTTGAAAGAAACCCAAGGAGTAGGAGTGCTCGATTGAGAGCTGCACTTAAAATAAAGTAATAAAAGAAAGTGCTTTTTAATTTAGAAGCATGAATGATACTTAGCAGGTGATTTTTAATTGTACAAAAGTTACTTTTGCTTAATTATTTCAACCCTAGCTCAACATAAGATGTAGATAATTTTAGATTGTAATGTAGAAAAATAAATAATATTTAAAGTTTATATTTTATTATTGTCTACCTTTTACAACAAGCCATAGACTAGTAAACTAGTATTAACATTCTATGTAAACTTCTAATTAAAGAATTGATTTTCTGATCCAAAGATAAAAAAAAATTATTAAATCTTAGGAAGATGATGAGAATGAAAATGATAATTTAATTTCACTCGTCCATAATATCAGTTACCTAAAAGAATTGTACTTTAGACATGTCAAACTTTTATTATCAGCTTTGAAAACTACTATTTGAAGGAGCACAGCGAAACGACAAATTTCCAAATTAAGTTAAAGTATGTGATAATTTGAATACAATTAAAAATAAACTGAAAAACATATATACATGTGCTCATTTTGTTTTATAAGTTTAAATTTTCATTATTGCATTTATTTATCTTTTTAAATTGCTACGTTTTATAAACTTAAATTTGTCTTAATTTTTTTTTTGTCTATTGCATTACACAATCTTATAGACTAAAAAAAAACACTTTAATATCTGGTACATACCAGAGATTAAAAAAAGAAATTATCTAAATGTAAAATTTAAAGTGCAAAAATGAAACCAAGTGTTTCATTTTTTTATATTTTTTTATATCAGCAATAAATTCTTTAAGCCTAAAGTGTAACTTTAGCATATATTATTTACATCTTAGACATATTCAAGTAAAATTAAATCTTAAAATTAAAAATAAATAATCATTTCAAAAATAACACCACTTTTAAAAAGGGATTATAAGTAATAAAACAACAATGATTAATTAGTAGACTCTTTAATTATCAGTATTTTTTGACAATGTAATGGTAACTACTTCTAATTTGTTTAAGGTTACCAATTAACATTAGATCTTAATAACAAATAATTATTTTACTCCCAAACCTGAGAGGAGATTTAAAATATCTTAAATAAGAACCACATGATAGACTTTTGATTAGAATAGCATAATACACACTTGATATTCCAATGCAAGGATATAAAATGCTTCAATACAAAAATATTATGCAAATCGATCATTTTCGTGCAATTTTTATTGCTGTAAATGCATTTGTATTTTAATAGTATTGATCGCAACAACAACCCATTCCTTATAAATTTATATATAGATGAGTAAAAGATGGTTAATTTTAATGTTTTTGTTTTTTTTTGTAATTAATTATCTCGCATTTCATTCCAGTCTTTTTACTTACCAATTCTATTTATTCCATATTCACATAAAAGTATCATCATGTCAACTGGCAGCTTAGGAATAAACATACTAAATTATAAATATGGAAAATTATTAGTAATACATATGAATTTAATAATTTACAAGCTATTTATATACAATTATATATTATTAAAAATATAAATTTTCCGATTTACATTTTTCTTGTACAATGAAAAGTGTTAAAGATTGCGGACTCATCATATAGTCAATTTCTCAACAGACACTTGTATACGTTTCATTTAAGCAATATTGACAAGCACAATATCAAAGGGCATGCTCAATATGTTCAGAATCGCATTTAATAATGTTTTTATTAATTTATTATGAAAAAACATTGCCAGTATCTTAGTCCGGTTTAATTTATACTGAAATATTACATTCTAATAAAATGGTAGTTGGATATTAAAAGAGAACTAAAAGATAAATATCAATGTAACATAGGAGCTTTCCCTTCATCTTTCTTGAATCTTGACCAACCTAGAACTAGACCTACCTATAAATAATATACATCTAAAATAATCTACACTTTTTCTGATGACAAGAAACGAGCAATCAAACAAATGGAAATTCACTAGTACATATTTTCATATTTTAAACTCAAACATTAGAAAGAGAAAGATATATGTCAGAACCAGCATCAGAGACAATATAAATATTTGAATAGTTGATATAATGTAATTCAATTGGATTTTCCTTTTTACAATTTTTTTTTTGTCATCTAACATCTGTTAGTTGTCAACGGTAGTTTAAGGGGCTATAATCAACCAAAGTAGATGTTTTTTAAGCACCTTATCGAAAGCTTATTACTTCCACATCAAACTAAGCAGATAGCTTAGTTTCAGTGGAAGTTTGTTTCTCATACAACTATCTCCACTTTGGTGGACATAGGACTAGACATCTAAACTTGCCTGTTTTTTAAAATCAATTATAAAATCTTCTTTTGGAAACTGTCATGATAAACATCACTTAAAACATTCTTACAGTGAGTGTAAATTATAAATTAACTCAGAATATGATTGCAGTGTTCGAACAATACAAACCCACGGGTGGAATGTGGTACACAATGATATTACATTATGTATTTGAATTTTGAAGATATAATATTATAACAACATGATTTTAGTTTGGACCATCTTGAAGTTATTTGCAGATATATGTTATTCGAAGTTAACTCCAAATATGTCCGTTAAAACAAGATGGTGGATTTAGCACGCATAGTACATGTGACAATTGAAATGTACTACGCCCATTTTGTAACAAAACAAAGAGTTAGATGTTGAAAGATCCGTTACAAAATATTTAGAATAAGTAAGAATAAACTAATTTTAATGTAATAACATTGTTTTAAGGTACGAGTAGCATGAATGCATTCACAATAAAGTGGCAGTGTTGCTGACATACTTTTACATTTTAAAGCGATAATAAAGTTTAGAATTATTTCATATGGCAATAATATTTATTATTATGTAAACTATAGACATACGACAATTTTTTTTTCCTTCTCTCAACATTTTCATTACACAAGATATTATCTCTCTCATCACCTTAACTAGTCTTATATATTTGGAAATCTATATTTTTACCTTATAAAGGAGTGCAACACAGTGGCATTTCTTGAAAATAATTTAGCTGTTGTTTCTTATCAACACTAATGTAGAATAGTAATAAGCTTTTACGTTATTGCTTTAGTTATTCAGCTTTGATAACTATGTTCGATTTATTGATTCAAAGTCACAGATTGATCCAAATTCATTCACAGCTTTCATTACCTGTAAACAAATATTTTTCATCGGAAACAGTGAAATTGGTATTATCTTACTAATATTATAAATGCGAAAGTTTGGATGGATGGATCTTTGTGTTTGTGGAATAAATTTGGCACAGTGATCATATATGATATGGAATGCCACATAAGGCCCTTTTTTGGCACCCGAAATCAGCGAAGCCTCCGACGGAAGCTAGTACACTCAAAAGACTTCTATCTATTAGATCTACATAATTTTCTTTGCATTTGTAATTGATGTACTTTTATTCAAAAAACATATTATTTTAAACAATACATCTATTGCAGAAATGGAAATTAAACCTAGATAAACACTTAATAGTCGAAATGTTTGTAATACTTGCATTAGCTAATACTCCGCCTGCACCGGTACGGATCATTTGTTCATAGCTGTATCGGCTTACAAGAGTACCGTTAATGCGACACTAGCAGGAACGGATTTCCCTATAGGCTGAATAGGCCCGGGTGACAAAATTTATGGGGGCGGCAAAACTGGCTAAGATTGACAGATTGCTCGCGTTCTCTAAAGCGAGTGGGGGGCGTATTGGGGGGGGGGGGTCACGCGTACCGTGCGCGCGGTCCGGTTAGCTGCGCTGCACGGAGGAGAGCGCGCTGGCGGTGGCGCGCGCGGCGGCGGCGGCCTCGCGCATCTCCTTGAGCGCGTGCGCCACGGGCGGCGCGTGCGCGGCCGGCGCGCGCGGGAACATGCCCTGCAGCACGTGGTTGAAGCCGTTTACCTGCCGACCACAGACGTCATATTATGGCTACATTTGTTTACTTTGCACATTACCATCTTGAAGTTATTTGTATCTAACTTCAAGTGGGTCTGTTTAAACGAGATGGCGTATTTCGCAGGCAAGTGGCAAATGTTCACCTGGCGAGGAGGAAAAATATTTACAAAAAAAACGATTTGGAACTCTACAAAATACTCGACACAAGAACGCATTATTTTTTTTTATGGAATCAGGCGCCACCTATTTGTACCTGATTGTACGCTGATATCCTTCACCCGAGTATGCAATCAACTATGCAGGGATGAACAGTGCGCATAAATATTGACAGGAATAAGCGTTCATATTATTATAGATAGGATTTACTTTACTATTCAGCATGACATAATATTACATTTTATCTACGTAGATTAATTAATATCCTTATATTATCAGTTTAAAACGCTTAAAATAAAAACGCTAAAGATAAAAATTGAACAAATAACATATAAGTCGAATTACCGAAAATCGAATGCATGACAGTGTTAATAATTACGTTACTTATAAATAAACAAATGGCATTCCATTGAAATTCAGCAAGTATATACTAGTTATCAGTATGGATATATTTTTCTTACCATCTGGTTGCAATTCTTCCTGAATCGATCGAGACCAAACGCTCTTATAGCTCTCGAGAAACCGAACACTTGTGAATCAATCCAGGCCGAGCGCTTCGCAATCGTCTGTCCCGGACCTGACGGCCTGTACTCTACTCGTTCCACTACACTCTGTAACAAAATATTGGTAGTATAGGCCATCACATCAAAATATTTTTATACTTTATTTTTTTTTCATTATGACACATTCAAATACCAAAATATATCTACGGTCTAGTCGGACCAAAAAAAAAAAGATTGAAACAAAATAAAAAAAATTGTCATTAAACTGACGCGATGTCATTGAGTCGAGTAAGAGTCGAGATGGCCCAGTGGTTAGAACGCGTGCATCTTAACCGATGATTTCGGGTTCAAACCCAGGCAGGCACCACTGAAATTTCATGTGCTTAATTTGTGTTTATAATTCATCTCGTGCTCGGCGGTGAAGGAAAACATCGTGAGGAAACCTGCATGTGTCTAATTTCAACGAAATTCTGCCACATGTGTATTCCGCCAACCCGCATTGGAGCAGCGTGGTGGAATATTCTCCAAACCTTCTCCTCAAAGGAAAGGAGGCCTTTATCCCAGCAGTGGGACATTTACGGGCTGCTAATGATGTCATTGGTGGAGATCTTGAATAATCTTCATAGATTATTGAGTATGCATTATATGGATATATTGATAATGGCAAAAATTACGTTTTGACCGTCGGCGAGACAAGAAACGCAAGAAAAATGCAATAAAATAAAAGTATTTTTTAATTCCAAATTACGTCAATCATAAACAGATTCATATTTTTATACAAAAATTAACAATAGCTACAAATGACGACAATCAATTGCGTAACGATGCTTAATAAGAACATTGGCATTCAAGGTTGTGAAGCAATATAAATTCATTGTAACATAATATATAGTAGTTAACTGCTTACGGCTTCTCGAACCCGTAATCAGAATATCTTTTAGATAATATTTCTAACTTGTAGTTATTAGTTCTCTAACTGAACTTTACACACGTTGGGGGGGGCAAGGTTTTGTCTATGCAAAATTTCTTAGAGATGTGTCGTGGGAGACCACGTTGGAACGAAGTTTTTAAGAACGAATAAAATGAAATAACTTTAAATAATATTATATTAAACGTTAAAAATAGAAAGAGACAGAGGTAATTGTGATATCAGTCAGGATGAGGATACAACTCTTCTTTTAACGAATACTAATGAAAATTAGAGAATAGCATTACATATTTTGGTACTAACTCACCTACTCCTATTTCTAAAAAAAATATTATTGATAATACTATAAGACGTCATAAGCTACGAAACAAAAAATAAAGAAAATCGGGTCTTAAACTGTTAAGAAAAACATACAGACTAATTGTGTTCGTCTATATATGTTTATATATAGCTTATATATTGCAGTCCCCACTGGCCTTCTCTGTCAATTTATATTAATATTCAACAAGCATCGATTCGACATCACAAGAAGGTTTAATACCGTACCGAGTACGTTTATAAACAAATATAATACATCATACCATCATTCTTTAAATATACAGCACCATGGTTGGACAAATATTGAATTTTTAATTATTATTATTTTTGTGTTTGTTATTTTCAGAAGATAGTTCTTATGAAAGAAAAAATAATAAGAGGTTCGCAGACCATTAGAAAATTTAAGAAAAACAAACGACCATATTAACTTTTCTTAACCAAAATGGGAATACCAAACAAAACTATAAATAAACGCGCCAGAAAATAAAGGTATGGTAAAGGTCTCTATCGAAATGTCATCAGTTTTATCGACATTCAAATATATGTATTTTCAAAAAAAATAGACCTAAATTAAAATATAACACCATAATAATAATGTAATTAAGAATTACTACTACATGTTAATTAATTATTATGAATAAGTATTATCTAATACAGTTTAAAATTTTAACGCTTTTCTTTATCTTTAATTATAACCCATTCTTTAAACAGGTCATGTGACTTATTTAAAATTAACAAAAAAAGAAAAACAATAAGACATTATTTCTTTAGGTGTTTTATAAATCAATAATTTTAGTATCAATGCGTTAAAGCCAGTATTGTCAATGTTTGACAGAAAATCTTCCAGGCCAATAATTTTATCTCAGACAACATTGAAATATCATCAACCCATACCTTTAAAATTATTATTGTATGTGTAACAACATAGAACCATACTTAAATGAAGAGAATAAATTAAGCCTAAGAATATAAAATATAATGCAAGTCTCATATTGGTTGTCTTAGTAGATTTGAGTTATAAAAAAAAAGCAAAATGAATCAACCTACCATAACTTTTGTGTAGCCTAAATTTCTGGTGTATGTAACCAAAACCTTTTTATCTGGATCGACTACACTTTCTTCTATGATTTTAACCGATTTTGCACTGAAGAATCTGTAAACAATATTAACGTTAGATTAGTATTCAATAAAATATACTTAAAAAAGTATACAAAAAACATCAAATATGGCAGCTTTGTTAAATCCACTTAAACATTACTAATCCACCCCAGTTGATTCTAACTTAGAAGATTTTTTGAAATAGGCAGTTAAACTAGCAAATGGGCCAGCTCATGGTAAGTGGTTGTCACCACCTTTACATTGGCCCTATAAGTAATATTAACTGGGATGCCTAATATTTCTTACATCTTCCTATACATAGTTTGGTTGACTGTAGAAGTCATGTACCTCCTGCTACATGGGGTTGTGTAGTAAATACAATTACAAATTTAGACAAATGCATGACCTAACTAGATGATTTCAATTAAATTTACTTTTGTAAAATAAAACAGTATATACTTGATGGAACTCATCAGGAAAAAAGTATTAACCTTCTATAAGAAAATTAAAAGAGTATAATTTCTAAATTATATGATCGTAAATTATAAAATTATAATAAATTTAGTGAGGTAAACATAATATAACAACTTACAAATACAAACATAGTTCCAATTTCTATAATTAGCTTTCTAAATAGATTAAGTCAATATTACTTTATTAATCGTTCAAAGTTGAAGGTCATTCAAGTAGATGTTTTTGTAATTCCTTATCATAACTTGTTATCTGTATTCAGGAAAACAAGATATCTCTTGGACGATAAGCTCAAGACACTAAGTTTGTGTAACAATAGGTATAATTATTTTTACATAACTAACTATTGCCTAACATTTGTACGAAGCTCTAATTTTTTGAAAGATAACACCCATTATTAATACAATATTTATTTACTGTTTATATTTGATTTATTTGTGCAAAACTTAATTCTATGTTATTGTTATACAAACATACAATTTAGTTACTAGTATATTATATTATAAATATATTATAAAACAAAGTTGCTGTATGCCTAGATCTTTTAAATTTTGTGAAGGATTTAAATATAATTGTCATCAATAAAAATGGTATTTAGAGATGAGGTTTTATATGTATTATACATGTATATCATAGAAAAAAAATAAACTGAGAATATCCACTATCCTAGCCAGTAGAAAGTAAAAATTTGTATATTTCCAAGTATTCTACTTGTGTGAAGTCGTGATGTGTAGCTAGTAAATCATAAAGTCAATGTAACTCATGCATTGTAAAGGATTCCTCTCTTTGTAGAGATTTGGCACTTTAGAGATAATAATCACAAATTATTCAAATGAAAAATCGGTAGTACTCATGTGGATTTCATCTACATATAAACTTGCTTTTAAAATCCAAATATTCTAGCCACTAATCAAACATTAATAATCTGTTCATATTATTGTATACATTTACTTTCAGCCTTGGACTTAATGTTTACTTATTGAAAATCTTGAATATAACCTTGATTCAATATTCTTATGGAAATGTCAGTTGCAGAAATATGTTATGCTTACATTCCTTATTAAATTAGTATTGTAGTTTTCTAAATATGTAAATGTACAGTAATTTTATTTCCATGAATATATTAAAGCCAAATATAAAAAGAAGCAAATATTTTATTTTTAATAAATTGTTATAAAATTAAGTCTACAATCTCAAAAACATTTTAATTCTAAAATATATATTTTATAAATATTGTGATTAGCGTTGTTATTATTAAAAAATATGCAACAAAATATGCTTTAGTTACCGTTTAAAAAATTATATCCATAAATAGTAAGTGCATACTAAAAACCTTGGTGAAGCCATATTAAACAAATCTCAACATAATTTGTACCATATACAATGCAAGTAGATTAAATATAGGACATACCTTTCACCCCACTTTGGTACTCTGTTTGTTTTTGTCAATAGTCTTTTTGTATACAGGCATCCATCCTTAACTTGTCGGCTCCATGTGTCTTCGGATAAAACATGGGTACTGAAATAAAAATTACAAATTGGAACTTTAAACTTCATGATTATTTTTTGTAGCAATTAAGTACTTACTGTATATTTTTATAAATGCTCAACTTAATACATATAAATATTTTTTAATTATTAAACTATCATGACTTAAAGCAGGTATAGAAACTTATTTAAAATACCTTTGTGGATTAGGATATCTCTTCCAATAACCTCGAGCAACTTGTTCCCAGCTGTAGTTGAATGTTGTCGTATTTTCATAATATCTTGCCATTTTTCTTAAATTCTTATTATTTAAAATTGGAATGCTTGTTAACGAGATGTTAACTTTTTAAAGCGCCATTATTTACCACGTTTAAAACCTGTTAAACACGGAAATTTGAAGATCACGTCCATTTACTAACATATAGTCACATGTACAGAATACATATCATATTTCTGATCGGATTACATAAACACTGCAACTAGGTCATAATATAATTTCAGTAAAAAAGGGCTAACATTTTTAAAGTTCATATTTCACGTATGTAAACAAAGCATGTCCTTCGTGACTTTGATCACGTATCTATAGATTTATAATCAACATGAGAATTTAAATATACAATAATTAAAGCCAACTTAAACCAAACCAATTTATATTTTAGGCTTAATAACTCAAATGTGAATTTATTTATTCATCATGTATATTAATTAATGTAAACTATAAAACACATTGTTAAAGTTATTTTAATAAAAAAAAATAATAATTACCTTAGCCGGAAATAAACAGGAGCGTATTTTTGTGAAGATATAAGGTGTAATGTATTTTACACCGTCACAATTTCACTCCTCGAAATTTATTTTAAATGTACGATGATTGATTTCTCCAAATACCTCATGTTATCATTCATATTTCAATGGTTTTTGATAAAATTCTGATAATATTTTTCACAGATAATTCCAGAGTCCACACAGAAATTTGATCTTACCTTACACTACAGAATACAGATTAAAATATATATTTGACATTAAAGTAACAGATAACCTATTATTAGATTATCTGCGTTTTTCATTAATCATATTAAGTACTATGGCTGAATAGTTCAAGCCGTTTGCTTTTTCCAAGATTAAAATATTATACATCAAATTATTTTATCATATTATTATTTATTTAAAAAAATAATACATTTTTAAATTGACAATATGATTGTATATGCGAATATATTCTATTCCATATTATTGGACATGTTAAATGCCCAATAAACATGAAATTCTTACTATTAGTACTTACCTATGTGTTTTTATTGTGGAATATGTTGTTGCGTACGGGGCCGGCCAGCCTTTTTTGTTTACACTAACTTGCTATCTGGCGCCGATGTGGCTCCGATTTTATGCACAGGAAGTTTTATGGCTCTTCGATATAAATAATACATACCTACTCTTTAATTTTATTCCATAAAGGTAAGTTTAGACTACGACACTATACACGGTACAGTCGCGGTATACATTTCGTATATGTCTCTGTATGAACATGAGTGTCTCTGATTGCAAAATTGATTGTGACATAATACTGTATGTGTCTACTGTAGTTGAAAATTTTTCGAACAGGTTTGATATTTTCAATATACAAATATATAATAATAACGGACCGCGTTTGGGTGCACAAAATTAGGGGTGGGTGAGTTAACGTGGAACAAGAAGACACCAAAGAGTCTTATCATTTTTGTAGTAGAGCTACCAGAGCTTTTGACTGAAATAACTTGTCAATGTCGTAGTATAAACGTACCTTAAAAGTCTCAATGTTAGTGACAATTGTCAAAACACCTGGAGGACAATCTTATTCTCGTATTTTTAATATTATAGGAGTAATTTTTTACTAATAAATATTCATATTTCATTCGTCAGAAGTTTTCATAATTTGATGATTTTCTTTGTGGAACTCAATCAGCAATCTATGGTAACCTTCTAATTGTTACCTTTTTTTAAAGCACTGGTGGACCCAAATACTTATTTTGCCAAATGATTATTTATTGCAATAGTAGTAAAATTAGCTGCACGACGTTTATCCATACTGACCAAGCATCACTAGCGAGTTTGCGTGTGAACAGTGACATTATTTAGGTATACTTACAAATAGACACTACTCAGACACAAAAAATCCGTAAAGTGTAAACAGTACAGACATTAATGTCGGAATTTCTTTCGTAGTCTAAACGTACCTTTAGAAGTGACAGCAAAGAGTACATAAACTTCCTACCTACAGTTGACAAATAAAATAAAAGTACTTATAATTTTGATAAAGATTTTCGTTAAAGCCACATTTCTTCCAAAGGAAGTTTTTAATCGATATTACCTACCTTTTAAATTTTTTTCAATAATGTATATTTACAAAGAATACTTAAGGAAGTTAAGAGAATTATCGTTAAATGAACCTTATATTATACTAAATGATGATATAACACCAATTTTAAAACATTATATGCGGCTTCTTGAACAAATAAAATTTGAAGATGGATCATATCGTGCTTACTATGGTGAATTAAAAACGATCCTTAATAGCTTTACAGACCTTTGGATTGAAGAGATGGATAAAGCCATAAAAGAGGCAGACAGATGTAGCCACGTCATAAGTAAAGAAGAATTAATGCAAATGGCGGAGAAAACAATATCAATTCATCAAGAAGAACAAGCTGATTTCGAGGAACAATATCTGCCAATTGAAACTTCTTTCGAGAAAGAAATATACCATGATCTACGAAATAAATTTGACGATTTCATGAAACGACTTTTTATATTTAAAGAAGAGCTCGAAGGGCTTGACAAGCAAAATAAGATAGAAGAATTTGCAAAGGAACATTTTCCGATTTCATTGAAGAAAAAAAATGATATAATTGTTTTTACGAACGATTTTATAGCTTTTGGACTCAGTTTAGTTGTTAGTTGATAAATTATTTATATTTTTATATAATAAAATAAGTAGCGTCAAGGAAACGCAATATTTCGTATTAGAACTTTCGCGACTTACTCGAAAATCATAACCGGCCGGGCGGGAGTGCCACTTAGTACTAATGTAGGTATAATTTGTTTCAAGCAATTAATTCTTGCACAGTGGTAAATAAAGGCATCGACGAGAAACCTATAAGGGTCTGATGGACCAACTAGTGCAATCATCAATTGCAGTAGAGAAACATGAGAGAATACATTCCAAACATTCAGAGGAATATCTTAATAATTCTTCATCAGTCGAACATTAACATGTTAATCTTTTTACTAGATTGATCGTATAAGCGTAAGTCTACAGGAGATTTCGAATCACCTTCGGAACAACGTGCGTGCTATGCGAGAAATATCTGAAGTAAATATTTCCCATTTGTTAATCCGGCTTTACGAGAAGAATAAGGAACATCTAATGCTGTCTCGACAGGACGTAAGGTCATCAGTAGAACTTGCTGAAGTTAGTTCACTTACAAAAGTAGTAGTAACAGTATTACCACCAACTCCATATATCTATTGTTTTTCAAAACTATGATTAAAACTCAGTTGCTATTAGGTACAGAACAAAATATATAAGTATTCTCCTTATAACTTTAAGAAGGAACCTAAAAATATTTTCAATGTAGGTATTCAAATTACTTTTTAAAAAAAAAAAAATACTACGGGTATAAAAACTTCGTAGGTTCAACGCAGTATGGCAATAATAAAGGACAAAATCGAAGATTCCAAACTGATACCGATTCAACGTCTGCAAGAGGAATTCAATTATTGGGAATCGAGAATGCACGAATTTCAACAAATTGAGAAAACGCTTAAAAAAATACAAGCTGAAGAAGAGAAAGTTCTAGAACAAGAGCAGTTATTTTATTCTATAAAGTAGGAATATCGTGTTACGCATCCATATGCGTAACCATTTATATCAGTGTAGATTTCATCATTAACCTTTGAAAGTATTGAAACTCCATCCATCGTTCATTGATAGCTAGAGATACTTATTCTTAAATCATTATTGAAATTTCAAATATTAATTCCAATAATATTATTAATATTTTATATAATCAGTGCACACTATTTAATTTTACTTTCGTAACATCTTTGTTTTTATTTTCAACGTTTATTATCACTAAGAGCGGTCCACCTTCACCAGAAGCATCCTTCTGCAATGTAACTATCAACAATGGTACGATTTTGAACATTACTTTACAGTAATGCTCACTAACTGATTTTTTACAATATTACAATATTAACGGATTTAATCGCGTATTCGTGGTCACGGGCAGACTGCCCGTGTAATACTTACAATACTTGGTTCGTCTTCCACACTGATGTAATGTTACAAATTGTATCGTTACGGGTTGCATACTGTAATGCTCTGTTGTTCTAACTCGATTAGGTCATACTCTAATCTAAATGGTTACAATTCAGGGAATGCTTCCAATGAGGGGCTGTCCTAATAATAACATAATATTTTTAAAATATTATACTCGAGGAATGCTCGATATGATTCGGTTAGATAGTAACTTTCATCATCATGGCGCAGACCCATCTAAACCACGCTGCTCACTATTGAGTTATTTGCGTAAGGTGGATTACGAAAAGAAATGAATAACGTAAATAAATCGACCAGATTATAAAAAAGCGTATATTGTTGATGTCAATCTATTAAATAAATTTTAACTCAGTCCTTGTTAACATATCCTACACATTCTAAACATGTTTTAGGGATACTGAAATACCAACTGAAAAATTGAAAAGTAGGGCAAAGATGGAAAAGAAATTAAAGCAAAAGTTGGAACAAATAAGAGAGTTAAAATTAAACGCGGCAAAGGCCTTAGTAACTTTTTTTACTGTCAGAGGTAGCGGTATATTCAATACTTTGTTTTTTTTTTAAACTTAATTTTGTCAATAACTCATCTTATGGTCGTTACGCATTATCTAATGACTCACAGATACAATATTTTAACCAAATTATTTTTGTTCAATTTTTTTTATCCTTAATGTTAAAAATAAGAAAAGTATCAAAAATATGTTATCAGCTTAGCTTGTATCTTCAAATTATTATCGGTTGACTGTTCATAAATGTCTTGTTTTAGGTCGAGATCGAATTTTCAATTCAGATAATATTGGCACGTATTACGTAGACGAATATGGTCATCAATGCTATATATTCGACTATGGCCTTAAGAGTTACCATGTCAATTGTGTTGGAGACTTTGTTGACGTATGAAAAAATTATAATATTTTGTATTTTATTTATTTTATTCTTATAAATACTTAATATTAATATATGTTTGTGTTATAAAACTGTTTATTTGTATGTAAGGAATGATCTACCGAACTAACATGCTACATACAACTAGAAAGCTACATTATTCTTGAGTGATAGGGTATATTCAATTGTATTTATATGATATCATTTTCTTTATTAATAAATTGGACCTGTGCGAAGCTGGGACGGGTCGCTAATCTCACATATAGGTTATATTTGTGTGAGACTTATGTCTCAAAATTTATTATATTATGAATTTCCGAATCTTTCCAAAGGATACCGATACCTTGCCTAGCAGTAGAATATTACCTGACTGTTTGCTGTCTGCTTAACTTTTGCTTTTACTTTTCAGAAAAATGAGAATGAAAAATATTATTATGACAATATGGGTCGCTTTATTTTAAGTGAAAATGGAGAAAAACTTTATCAATTAGCTCCATGTTCAAGCACTTATAGGATCCAGAAAGATCTATTCTCGAAGGCTTCCCAGGATTGTGGGCATTCGGAAGAAGTTAAAGACGAATGTCACATGAGAATTAAAAATCCACTTGACGCAGTTATATTACCTGACGTAGAATCAGTTGATATAAAAGGTAGGGACTAGAATTTTTATCAAGAATGTTGACAAACCCTAGATTTTTTAACTTGCATTTTTTATTTGTCGTAATTAGGTATATTACTGAATTCCAGTAATATATTAAAATACATATATTAAAGAACCATTAGAACCGAATCCTATTAAGGATCGTACTATCACGTGAACAGAGTTCGCTTTTTTTTCAAAATATATAAATAAATAAAAGCGCTTAACTTCATACTCAGAACAGAATCTTTTTTGCTTGAAAAACGTTTCATTCAAACATTACATTAAATGCGCTGCAACTGATGCTATTATAAGCGTCGCAAATAAAGAATTCGTTTAATAATGATATCAATATGTTTAAGGTAAACTGGACCCCAAAATAGTAACATATTTATGGGACACTTTTGGTCATGTTCTGCCCGAAGTTTTGAACGACGTAGGCGAGACTCGTCCAAAGAATCCAATACACCACATTGCCCATAAGCTGCTGTCGTTAAAGTACGTCAAAGTTAACACCTTTAAAGAATCTATTAATTGGAAGAATTATAGACGAAAAATGTTGTTGATAAATTCTAAGAGTTTAATGTGATTCCAAAAAATGTACCAAGAATAAATATTGACTGATTTAGTACCAAATATTCATCATCAGTATTTTTCATATATTTTCTGATCACTGAGTGAGTAGGCCCATTACTTTTCTGAGCCGTTTCTAAATGTCAATAATAAATAATTATTTTATAAATAGATTCAAGAAAACAGAAAACGATTTGGCGAAGATGAAACAAGAAGCTATGATGTATCGTGATAAAATACATAAATATCGCTTACAGGTGAATAATTTAACATTAATAGAATTAACTATAAATTATTATATAATAATATGTTTACGTAAATAACCCTATGTGATCATATTATGGACGGCGAAACATTTATGCTAGAGTATACTAAGAACATTTTAAAGTTATGATGAAGATAGTTAAATCGTTTGCCTTTTCACATACAAACGGTCAAACTAGTAATGTATGTTGAGCTATAAGGAGAGCTTCCACGCCCCATTACAAGCACGATTTTGTCGCGGCAATCGGTTTCAGTCATGTTTTGACTTGTGCAGGCTCTTTTATGTGAATACAGACTCAACATCGCAGGTGCGACAATTTTCTAACATCGACAATTAATACATTTTCTTTTACTATTTTTCGATACTCAATCGCCATTGATAATATGGAGATCGATATTCTGTAGTGTTCTGATGGCATAAAATTTAATTATTTGTAATGTCATTTATGCGGTATGGAAAACGCCCCAGATTGGCAACACTGCCACAGCCGTCGGGCGTGTAAATGGGATCACCCATTCCCATGGCGTCGTACCGTTTAGAGAGCAACCGTGTGCATGTGTTTATATGTGGACCGATTATTTTAATTATTATTATACTGATTAATAAAACAGACTATCAATTGGCGAAAGGCACAAAAACATTATATCAAGATAGGGCAGTACAGTATTCAAAGAAATGATTAATTACACTTATTTAGGCAGATTTTTTTCACGATTCATCATGACGCTTAAAAAAATCATATATAATTTTTGTATTGAGAAAACACTTCGGTCCAAAAATATTTTTGAATAAAATTGAGTTACATTTCTTTCAGAAATTACAACAAAAAGTAGATGCGTGGAAAGCGAAACAGGTTAAGCGCCGTAAACCAGAAGAGTCTGATGATACTGAAGAGCAGTTCGCTTACAACGCACATGTGATGCAACAAGACCTCATTAGATCTTTAGAAAACTATGACATTTAGTTATAAATTAAAAAAACCTTGTTATTATGTTTAAACTATAGAATATGATTGATAATCTATATTATCAATTTTTATTGCATGCAAAATTTATTAGTTTTTTTTTTATAATTCCACTACTCTAAAAAAACTTGATGATTTCGTTTCCCTTAATTTCATAAAATTAGATATTGTTCAATAGCACAAATCTTACTATAAATTTTAAAGTTCAAATTTTTACGCCAATATAATATAAAGTTTATTTGACAGGACCATTTTGGGGAATCATTTAATGTGTAAAATAAAAAATATTTAAAGTACGTACAGGTATTTATTTATTGTTCAAGCGTCTACTAGATATAACGAGACACACTTGTCGACTTTCATACGAAAGCAAAATTATAATTAAAAAAAAACAACCAGACGATAAACCTACTAACTAACTATTCGCCTCGGATGGACATAAAAATATTTCAATTCAAAACCCACTGCCAGATATATTTGGTCTAATTCACAAAATAGAAGAAAACATTATCTAAATTAAAAAAAAAAAAAAACTAAACGCAGCAAATCCCTGCATGACGCAAGATCATAGACAAAGATATACCGATAAGTTGTCAAAAAAAATACGTTAATAATTATTATGACTAAAAATGACCCGAAAAGGACTTATGAAAGCAAATCGACATCGATAAAAAAATCTGAACTAAATATCGAAAAAAAATCGAATTTTAGTGACAATATTAAAAATTAAACAACTATCAAGCCAATGTTACATCGCATGCCGATATCAACCTTATTACTCGCATAGAGAATTCATATTCGCTTTTTATATCAATGAAGTTATACTATTTTACAATTTAAAATGCATTCCTTACTACGTAATAAGATCGGTAATGGCATATGTTGTCATTATAATAGATATTTTCTAATCCCACATTTATAAAGACCCTAACGATCCGGAGCAGGTACAAAAGTATTTCTCTATTTACATGAGAGGAAATGAATCATTTACTTTGGTTACAACTTAGAATCAAATTTGGTTTTACGAACGAATCATTATTAAGTTATTTAGATATTTAACAGACAATGTACTAATATTTTTATTATAATTGAGATATTGTACCATTATTGATTTTAAGTTGTACTGAAATTATTGTTATATATAAATAACGCCAGATTGAAATGTCGACTAATTTCTACACATCCAGTAATTATTAACGATGATTTTTAAGTACAAAGCGTTTCGAAGGCAAATATAATAATGACAAATTTTGAAACACCTAACGAGTACAAAAGCCATAATGAGTTCACCGAAGTACAATTCATTTTATTACCCATTTTAATCAGTTTCGTATTCACTACGACCGATAAATACGTTATTTATTCGTTCCAATTTTTACGTATTCCAAATAATTTGTGAAATACATCGTAATAACTAGTAATTATTATTTTGTTTCCGTATTTATTTTCTTATGGATTGTTTAAACAAAAAAAGTTAGAATAACCGTTTACTTTTTGTTTTTTTTTTTAACTTTATACAAAACGTTTTAAAGATATATTATTTTTTTAATTTAGTAAGGCATTAACCATTTTATTAAATCTCTCAATAGTATTTTACACAACACAAAGTTAATATATTACAAAAATAAATCGCCACAAATATATTTGCCTAGTGAACACCAAACTTATAAAAAAAAATGGGTATTCCATGTAATGAAGTGAAACGATTGTTATTAGTAAATGAGGTCTTAAAACAAAGCATAATGTTAATGAGGTCCATTCAATAGGGCTACGTAGTCAAAACATGGAACTATGTACAAAAACTACTCGTACAGATTATTCACGACAGAATTATTAGGATGGACTTATTCGAAATTATTCAACTGGCAACACTGACAATTAAACATTTCGCCCATCAAAAAAATACATATACTTATATTATATTTCATAGATTTCAGGATTTAATTATTATGAGAAAGAAAAGAAAACGAATATTACAACTAAAGTTTTATTCAAACACTAACAGTGACTGGCCTAACTGAAATATAAGAAGGCTTTGTTATCTGTGAACTATCGCAGACTTATGGGTGGGGGTAGGTATATCAAATAACAATTTTCATTATAATCATAATGTTAATTTTTGTGTTATTCGCATTAGTTTAATACAAACAAAAGTAACGACGACAAAATTTTTCTATTTATACATAAATTAAGATAATATATACAAATACGATTGAACTGAGCAATGTTCTCGTTTTGTATTTTCTATGATGTGACATTATATATGAATCAATTTAATTATTGAAATGAACAATTTTCATTTAAATTATCTAATTGTTTAGAAATGTTATTAATAAATTAAAATATTATATTTTAATTACCGCTCTTCTTAGCACTGCGAGAGTTCACAGATTATTAATACGGCTTAAACCGATATAGACAACACAAAATAAAGAGGTTCGAAATAAGTTCAAACTTTTTATTATTTATTTAAATCGAATCACTATATAACACATCTAGTATTATGACATCAATGTCAATTGAACAGAAAAAGGGATGAATTTTTTTAAATGAAACGTACACCGAAAATCTAATTACAGACTTTGATTTACAATTATTATACTATATTTTTTAAAACTATTGTACTAGGAAAAATTGTCCGGAAGAAATTAAAAATTTGTGCCGTATAGTGCCGCATTTTCCAATTAATAATTTCAGGTGAAACACTGCCGTGGATTGCATTGTAAGAAATAAAGACACATAACCTTATTTTAGGGAGAAAAAAATTTCGTCTATGACTCAATCCACAGCAGATAAGGCTAGAGTATTAAATATTAAAATTTCTTTATGCTTGGTTATTCCCCGGCTATGTTGTTGTCGCTTTAGCCTACCATAATCACTTATCTTTCTAGAGACAAGCATTTGTATGGTGATAAAAGCGGGATTTTTTACAAAGCGATTAAAATCTAACGACAATCGACATAGACGGAGAAACCAAACAAAACAGATTCGCATTCACACTGCATTCATTTCGAGACACGTTTATTTTATGTACAAAAACAAGTTGTCAAAGACTCCGCAGTGCGAGTGCGTCTCTGTTTTATAACAACGCTCAAGTATATTCAGCCAAAAGTCCATTAGGATTGCATCTTTATCCGTTGGGAAATATATTTTGATTTACACAATAATGACGAATACACTTCAGCGGTTGCAAAAAATATATATGTTTGTTTTACAAAACGAAACCGCTTACGCTATTGAGGCTTAAAACTTTGCATACCAGAATATACTCTTAGACGTCACAACGACTTTTATGCATATGAAAGTCAAAAGTTCATAAAGATTACCAACGATTCAATTTCAAAAACTTTTACTACTTTTGGTCCATAATACAGATAAGAAATAGTATCGATGATTTTTTTATTATCTGTGAATATAACTCGAAACGATAAATTGAACTAATTTAATTTGATATATAGGAATTTATCTATCAAGAATAGAGATATGTTTTGTTAAGCGGAAGTTAGTTACCGGCGAAGGATCGTCGTCCTTGTGGCGAAGGTTTTAAGACTCAATACGTAAGGACCGGCGTGGCGTTCTAGTTGGCTCCGAAGGCGTCCGCCAGCTCGGCTTGGCAGTCGAACTTCTCCGAGCTGTCGGTGTGGTCCGGGTAGAACTCCCTGTATATCTTGTCCAGCAGCGCTTGCCTGCAAACGATGTACGATCACGGTTAACACTTAGATCATTGGTCACGGGGTATTGCAGTTATCAATTTTGTAGTTATCACGCAGCTTACAACTTACTTATGACTTACATAGAAAAAATGTGTAAAATATTTTTATACTAGTGTAAATACTAATAATTTTATTAGGTAAAATATTCACGGATTCTGACATTGAAACAAACTTTGTATATATCACCGTAAAATTGTAAATACCGTTAGATTATGATCTATCTCGCGAGATTATGAACCGTAACTTACAATTTACAATCTTTCGACAGTTATAAGTGTTGCCCACTGTACACGTGAACAGTAAGGTTTCTTATGAGTAATAAAATAAAATAATTCTTTAACCGGAATATTATTTAATAAAAAAAAAACTTACTTAGCAGCGAGACCACCACCAGGTGGCAGACCGGGTATTTTCTCCTTCACGAGTTCTTTGAGGACGTGGGAGAAGTGGTTGGAAGTGTCCTCCTCTTGACCAGCGCTTTGCTCTAGCAGGACTGGAATAAAAAAAATAAAAAAAATAAAAATAAAATTACTATGTTGGAACAATGATTTTATTAACTGTTGATAATGATGACAAATGAGTGTTGCTTGCTTATACGCCTTAAACTATTATGAAATAAATCGAAATATTTTTGTATAAGTTAGTGTTAACACAACTTCCTCGCTGACCGTAAATTAAATTTCGGTAATAATGCATTATTAAATGAAACTATGACCTATCATGACTCAAACCAATGACAGGAGTGAGGACAAAAAAAAACTTTGCCATTGAATTGATGCAATGATTGGTCGAGATCTTGAAATAATTTATGAATTAGCAAAAAGTTACAATACGTTTCCATACATATACAATATTATGTATAGTATGAAAAGTTTAGTTTTGATGATGAATATTAGAACTTAC
This sequence comes from Vanessa atalanta, assembly GCF_905147765.1. Classification (NCBI taxonomy): domain Eukaryota; kingdom Metazoa; phylum Arthropoda; class Insecta; order Lepidoptera; family Nymphalidae; genus Vanessa; species Vanessa atalanta. The sequence goes on along the minus strand of NC_061888.1, from coordinate 10,085,410 downwards.
GTAAATGTTTACTCATTTCGTCCGTACCTTTATACGAATATACGCTACGCGAAGAAAGCTTGGAAGGCATATATTACCAGTGTCGCCCGCGACTTCGCTCGCGTTTTAGGGGATTGTTTTTGATAAAGAAAGTAAACTATGCCTACGCCCATCCTTGAGGCTCAAACTTGCTTCAAAGCAAATTTCGTTCAATAGTTTACAGACGGCCAGACAAACTCCGTTTCGCGTTTATAATATTATCAATACCTACTTTCGCTTTGATTTTATTCAATTCACAACAGTATAATACATATTTTTCTCTTTAAACTAAGCGTGAAGTTTGTATTACAATTGTATGTATGACCGTTCAGGTAGAGATTAAGATTGAATTTCAAATTATTTGATTCTAGAATCAGTACTGAAAACAAAATGGGTTCCAATAAGCCTTTTTATAGACAGGTCAACGCCATAGCGTAATATATGTATGAAAGGCAGACCGTACTTCCCCAATATTACTGGAAATGCAATCGAATAGTCGATACAGGCCTACGACCTCAACACCGCAACGCAGTACAATGTTTGTTCGACAAATTGTATTTTCTGACAGTACTTACAGGTACAATACAATTAAGATTGTATTTATTTTTGGTAAATGTTATTAGTAGCCGTTCAGCCATATGTGACTACGAATAACTAAAATCAAAACAAGCACACATCCACACATTTAGATCATGATCTCCTGTCCGACTTCGGCCAGTACGGCTATCCTTAAGAGAAACTTCAGAACAGCAGACCACGCAGGTCATATTATAGTGCACGATTCTGTGCGATACCACAAGTGCACTGTTTATTCTAAATTCCTTGATTCTAAATATACGATGGGTTGGCAATTAGACAATACTAATAAATACAAGCGCAAGACCAACGACTTTACGTGCGTTCCGAAGCATGAGAGTGTACGATGTCAAATCCGCGAATCCGTGCTGTTAACCAGTAGCCATGTCGTGCGTTATATCAGGATATCCAGAAAGATCACACGACAGAAACCCCAAAACCGTGTTAATGGTTTAAATCCTGACACCTATGAATTTAAAACCTCGGAAATTGCGACCAACCGATATGTTTATGCTAAATTTATTTACGCAGCAATTATTGATTTATATGATTCAGTTGCACGAGTCGCGGTGTGACATCAGAACATCCTCAGCATAATATCAATTGAATAATAAAAATAAAACTTTGACCCAAACCATCATATTAATATTATTTTAATGAGGTTAACAGAGTTTAAAGAGATATTTCAAAGAGTTTTATATATTTTTTTTTTTATTTTTATCGCCATTTTGACACATACGTGTGTTTATGTCATAAATTATCCAGAGGAATTTACGACCTAACCTAACAGATTAGTAAATATTTCTTCGAGCAGAAATTAATTAAGGACTGGAACTTTAATTCCATGACTGTATTTTTAAATAAGTTACGAAATGACTTATTTTTTTTATTAAATTATAGTTTCTATACAGTAAGGTTATCATAGACAAAAGTTGAATTTTAAATTATGGTATATATTACTGTGATACCAAAAATGTACCCATAGCGTGAGTTTGAAATTATAATATCTGATAGTTGCGAAGAGCCTGTAATATACAGTATGCTGTAGCCAGATAAAATTATTTTTTACATTACATTACATTAACGGCCTGTAAATTTCCCACTGCTGGGCTAAGACCTCCTCTCCCTTTGAGGAGAAGGTTTGGAGCATATTCCACCACGCTGTTTCAATGCGGGGTTAGTGGAATACACATGTGGCAGAATTTCGTTGAAATTAGGCACATGCAGGTTTCCTCACGATGTTTTCACGATGTTAAGCACGAGATCAATTATAAACACAAATTAAGTGAAACATGAAAATTCAGTGGTGCTTGCCTGGGTTTGAACCCGCAACCATCGGCTAAGATGCACGCGTTCTAAGCACTAGGCCAACTCAGCTCGGATAAAATTATATACACAACCAATTACAAAAATCATTCTTAGGCAGAAAAAACCTTCTCGTGAAATGATCTACCCTAAATTGTATCTTAAAAATTACAGCGAAATATCCTTAAATTAGCTCTCTATCTTCTATTAACGGCTTATATATCAATTTAACACATACAATCTACCGATTATTCATATTCGATGAATAACGCTCGTCACAAATAAATAATGAAGCCCAAAGGCCGCGAAATATCGGGGCAGTGCAAACAATCAATAGAATATACCATAAATAGTTATTCTCCGAATACGAGTTCACATCTGATGCGCCGGTTTTCGATAAGTCACATGCTCTTTGTGCGCTTTCATGAAAAATTCACGGTCGTGTAGTCAATACAATATCAATTGATGTAATACAAAATAAATTACGCACTGACGAGCAATCGTTTGATTTATAATAACAGGACGACGCATATTCGTAAAACGTTGTTAATTACTTTGACAAAATAATTAACTTTATTAATTTTGTTACCGAGCGAAGCGAAGATGAAAAGCGCTTGCAATCGATGTCGATTTTATTTACCACTAGCTGTGCCCGCAACTTCGTGCGCGTTTGAATTTAACAGAAAAGCTATTGTTGTAGCCTGAGTTACTCATTACATAAGCTATCTGCCGGTGAAATTCCCGTCAAAATCGATCCAGTTGTTTCAGAGATTAGCCGGAACAAACAGACAGACAGACAAACCTTGTAAAAAAAATGTTATTTTGGTATATCTATCGTGTGTACATCCTAAATACATATATTTTGTAAAAAGCGGTTATTTTAATATTACAAACAGACACTCCATTTTACTTAATATATAGATACAGATACCGTGTATGTTTACTTTAACAATTAGTTCATTTTTGTCAATATAATAAGCAATCAGTTATTGTTGGTGGTCGTTTTTATTAAATTTGTAAAATACCTTTCCGAATAAATTATTTTAATATCGCCTTATATTTTTGTCTTTTACTAAATGATTTTTTGAAAATTTAATACAAATATATTTTTAGAGTTTGTTAACGTAATATGAGCATAACATTTTTTTTTTATTTCGGGTTTACACGCGTTTAACGGTACGACCCCATCGGTATCTAAAGTCTAGTCTATTCAAATTTCAAATTAAAGAAGGAATGAAGATAAACAAAATTGCGATTTACGTATTGTACACTCCTTAACATTTCTTGATGAATATATCTTTATTTATAATACAATACTATTCCACTTAACATAAGTATTTAATCCAGTACAATTTTATTTCCAAAGTTCCTATAACATCTTCGTCGACGTTCAAACGCCATTTTTTCCCTAAGCCATAATTAATATCAAAGAGTATTCAAGCTCGACGACCAATATCCCATCAATTCGATGTCAATTTATATTTATTTGGCTTTTGTTGTTTTGTGGTTGGAATATCCTAACACTAGACCGTTCAAATAAGGAAATAAATCCCACACTTACAAATCACATACTTTATGAAAAAATAAAAATACCTAAGTTTCGAAAACAAATACATACCCATAGAATAAAAGAATATTTGATATTAACGATTAAGTTTTACAACACAACCGTAATACACAAGCTAAAAATTGTTACCAATTTTATGCAATTATATAGGTATGTAAGGACTGCAATCCCATTATCCTCGAAATAATTCATACGAGGATAACGAAATAAGGCAAAGGTAAAATTTACATTAATTGTATAATTTAATCTACAATTTTCGTAATCATTAATTAATGACTTAACGACCATTATCTGTAACAATGCATGGATATTTTAAAGATATCGAAATAATAAAAAAAAATATATATTTAAAATTTACATTAAAATATAAAACCTTATTTAGTTGTTATATTAAAATGTTTCAAGTGGGTGGCCTATTTCACGCAAAGAATCTATGTACCTACTACGTCTCATAATAGGGTCAGAAACGGGGCATCGCCCGAGGCGACTTAGTAGAATGTAGAATGCGCTAAGATGCACCGATGCTATTCCATTATAGAGCCCTAAGTTTTAAGATGAAATATTTATACATATTATTTTTTTCACATATGAAAAATACTGGAATTTAGTGCAAATTTTAACAAAAAAAATTTTTGATTTATGCTTAAAGATACATTTTTATTACAAGTACAATACAAGTATGATCATATGTAAGTATAATATATATAAATACATCATTATTTATTTTAAAATAATTTATTATATACCGATATAACTTATTAAAAAACCTATTAAATTCTTTCAATTATTAAAATTACATGGAAAATATAATTAGGGAACACCGCTCATTTCTTACCCGAGTTCCTGCAGATCTCTTAATCCGGCCCTGCTAAACTAACCTCTAACATAAGCCGTACATACCGGACATGTAAATATTTGACCAGACGAGACCGTCAAAAGAGAAACATATCCGGCTAAAACCTGGCAACCCCAAAGTCTAACATTCTCTATGCAACTATTCTGTACTTAACGCAAAACTTCAATCTTCTATTATAAATAAATATATATTAATCTGTTTATAGTGTCACGCACGATATCAGAGCCACTATATTAGCGAAACGCATGAAATATTTAAATCTAAGCCCTAAGGTTTGATTAATCACTACTCCTTCTTCATTAGGATTTCTCTTTGACAGACAGACAGACAATCACTCTAATTCAAACGCAAGACCAGCTGATTACCGTTCCAAACCACGAGTATCAACACAGAAAAACTCAACAACTTTTAAGTGTCCCGATGTTCAAATCCAGAACCTAGTTAGCATACTCAAAAGCTAGCCACTGGACAAACAAGCCAACTCAAAAAAAAACAAACAACAATTGAACATACAGTCTATTAGTAATAAATCAATCGTGATAGTATATTTGACATCAATTGAATGAAACCAAGCAACCAAATTATAACTATGATAAATATAGAATTACTGGCTCTCCGTCCCGACTTCTTCCGGTAGAAATTAGAATTTTATTTACTTTCCGATCGCATCACCTACAAGGTACAGTCTAAACCGCTTAGGAACCCACTCAAATACAGACAGAAAAACATCTAATTCTATTCAACCGTTTGGCTTCGAGTTCAGTTACATACATACATACAGCAGATTTACATATATAAACATATAAAACCACAATGTGTATTTTTAGCTGATGAGCCTTGGACGTGATTGCTAAGTACGGTTGAACCCGTAATCATATTTTAAGTTATATTTTAATCATAAAATGCATCGATCAACTGATCGTTCATTTTCAACGAACCCATTCTATAGTTTAGTCTACAAATAATTACTTACAACTTGATAAGAGTCTGATAAGAACGTTGTATTATTATATAATTAAATAAAACATGTTATTTTATATTTATATTACTGATATTAATTCACGTACTGCGCAAGAATAAAGCTGGCGCCATTTTACCGCACAATAACAGAGACACGTCTTTGACCAGGTATATTTTTTCGTTTCAAAATCAAAATGCAAGTAATCTCTTACGAGCACGTTTTGATCGTAATTTCATCTTTGTAAGCTACCAACCTTTCTGAATCTATATAGAACTGGCAAGGAACACTGTAGTTACACTTTTTCATCAATGAAAAAACATACACGTAATAATCATATAAAATTATTACGAATTTTATTATCTTGTATTAACTTCAATGATGTCGAATACTAACTCTTTTTTATCTATATAGGTAGTCGTGTATCGTATAATAAACTTTATTCGTGTAACAGGATTTTTAGAACAAGAGTTTCAAATGTATAAATAAACTAAACTAAAATTTTTTAAATCGATTTTCCTTCCCGAATAAGGATGTGTCGAAAACCTAGTGTTACAAGTTTATCTTGTATATATGTTCTTAATAAATAAATAACAACAAATAGTAAACCGTTCTCTGTTTTAATATAATATAATAGCTCGTCCTGACTTCGCAGGGGTTCATACAAATTTGATTGCCCTGCCATTAGATTTTTAGAAGTTTCTACTTCCAAACTTCTTCTCTTCTTAGTGAGAGTCTACGCCAAGAAGTTATTATGCTAACTTTAAAGCCAATTAGACCAATAATTTCGGAGACTTGTGACAAGTTAGTGTATATCGCTTATTAATATCATAAATAGTTTTTTTCATTTTGTAAACTCACGCAAACAATACTACAGATTCGTAGATTAGATTTACTTTTAACGTTACGATTGGTAATAAATCCATGCGTACGCTCTTTTATGTACTCCGTTAAATACTCTTTCATATCACGTAAACCATTTTTATTTAATTTTAGCCTTTATTATTAAAACAACAAGACTTAAAATACAACTAACGAAACACAGGTCGTTATTCTGTGGCGATTTTTGAAACCTTACGACCTTGACGTAACCTTTATATAAGCGTTGTGACGTAAGGTTAAGCTAGTTTTATGTGTATATAATTAGATTAATATGAATTAAGCAACACAACTACGAGTATTATAATATTATACGTTCGTTTAAAATCCGTTGGTATGTTTGTTTTTATCGAAAATAACGAGACGTAACCTACTAATTAGATGACTTTACATACTCTTTTAGAACAACATACGTTTATCTTTTTGTATATGTGAAATATCTTAATAAACTGTAGTTAAACGGTGATTTATTTAGCTCTTTCATATAGATTTTACATGACAAAATACTAAGGAGCGAACAGGTGCTGCAGAAATACGTCCTTGTATTTTTTGCTCAATTAATTTTAATTGTAAGTTGTAAATAATAAAAAATTATAGAACGACTCTATGTTTCATTTCAATTTAAAGATACTATAAAATTATATAAAATAAGTACATATTATACCTCTGTGAAGTATTATTTTCCAGGTACCTATTTTTTATTTTTTTAGTCCTACACAGTTACGTCAGTCTCTTTGTCCCTTCTTCCTTTTTGTTTAAATATCATTTAATATTAATAGTTATTAAATAGAATTCCAGGAGCATCCTAGCAGATTCTGATAAAGGATCTGATAGAATACTCTGAACAAATCCAACATCGAACATGCTTTTAAGAAAGTACCTATTTATAAATAAAATAACAAATTTAATTTCGTAATTGTCTTATGAGAATTAGACTTGAAGCTATAAGTTTCAAAAAAGGCGACACTATACCGAGGTAAGCGAATAAGAAGAATTTACCGAATTATTACTCACAAAACAAACCAACTTCTCATAAATAAATAAGAATGTTTCTGTGTTTCTTCCATAGGCGTTACTAAGCTGATCATCCGATTGTGATGAAATGGAAGTATTGTAGACCACCCTTATTCTACCCCTGCGAAGCTGGGACAAGTATAGCTACCAGATATACTAGTACATATTAAAAATATTACTTCTCAAATTATTTAAAAAAGGAAATCTTACAAGGTAGAATACTAAGCGGCACTGATTGCCCCAGCAGCTAAGCTAAGCCTAATTATAAATAAAACCTAATTACATTACTTACGCTATAAATGAAACCTTATCCGTAAAAATCTGGATTAATATAATCACTGGAGATACATTTATTCTCTATTCAATCGAAACGTATGAGAAAACTTTTGAAAATATTTTTTTTTATTTGACTACTTGGCCGTAAATCAAGACGCCTTGTTCAAATCCGTGTCTGGGGGCAGTTCTACTAACAAAACGTCATTTTATCGCAATCGAATCGTAATCGTTGCCGTTGAACCGTAATCCGTATTTTTTTAACGATCCAATTGCGGTTCGGTCGAAGTTAGATCGGAATAGAATCGGGGACATATAAATCTCATCTATACTCTATTCCAACCATAGAAGGAAAAAAGCCAAATAAACAAAATTTGACAGCAATTTGACGCGATATCATTGGTCGAGAGCTCGATTAATCTTTGATATTCACTATGGATTTGAGAAAAAATGGCGTTTTTAACGTCGACGAAACTATGATCGGAATTTTGGAAATAAAATTAAAGTGTAAAGAAGTAGTTAAGTGTAATATTGTTGTATTATAAATAATGATATATTAATCATAAGCTCTTATTAGTGCTCAATATAGCTGTGTTATTAGTGAATCGCATGAAATACGTAAATCTAAGGTTTGTTTATCTTTTTTCCTACTAACATTATAATAGGCTATAGTAGAATTTCGTCACGGTAACATGCGAAAGCGATCCCGTGGCGCCGCTGATTTTTTAGTGGGTATTCCGGTGTTCCGGGACGCACTCAGCGTCCTGGGTACCGGCGAGTAACACATACCCCCTCACTTCCACGTGGGGGAAAAGTGTAACGCGTTTTACGATCGAAAAAAAAGGCTATAGTAGAATAGGCCCCTTGATCTAAATCGCACGTCAGGCCTGACCGTCCGCTGACAAATCGCAAATAGGATCGATAGAGAACTAGGATTACTCGATGCGTCATACGGCTTCGCTTCTTATATTAACGTAAAACGCTTCAACACATCATTCGATAATAAAACGTCGCAACGCGAGGACGTACCTACGTTCATTGCTTTAACCCTTTTTTCAAAATAAATAAATCCACATCAATACACGATGAATAAATAAAACAGGATTTGGACTAAAGCAATGAAACGATTTATTTAATTTAAAACGAACTTTAATAATAAAATCGTAACAATGTAAATAACTCGCTTACAGTATTATATTTAAGTATAATAATATTTATTTATGAGTAAGAGATATATTCGTTTACTACGCTACACTACACAATATCACAAAGGTTAAATTGACGAAATAATGTCTTATAATGGGACATTATCTATCTTTAAAAGAGGAAATCACATATTTGTGACATTTAAGACTTACCCCGTCTTAACCCAGGGAGTGCAAAAAAAAAAGCCGGAGCGCCTTGCTGAGTCTGAGAGGCCTCAGAAGGTCCCTTGAAAATATACTTTTTGGGAAGGGGGCACCGCTTGCACAAATGTGCTTCTTGTGTTTAAGACGGGGCTGATCAAAGGGAACACACTGGCACAAACTATTACTCTAAGACTACTTCACAATATATTAGTTAAAATTTCATATATTACTGGTGTATTTAGCTAGTGTAAATATCTGCATAATACATAAAACTTAAGTTAAAAGGAAAATATCGTAAGTCTATTTTTTAATTCATTTTAATAAGATTATTTTCTTTAACTTTAAAATTATCATCCTAAATCATAAATATTAGATATATCATAAATTATAATAAAAAATACCGTATAAAGTAAAAAAAATATTACAATATTCATATTCGTATATAGAATTGCAAAACGTCAATAATAAAAAAATGCGTCTGGCATAACATTTCAGATATTTTCACAAACTTATATTCACCAACGTTTGCACCCGAATTAAAAAAAATCGTCTATTCACTACCTCAGCGATTCTATTTAAAGTGCATTTAATACATAACACACATAGAAAGTAAAAACTAAAAATATATTACAATTGATACTATTTGTATATGGTAACATTTATACATTTGTACTAATTATGATTTGATTTATGTATGATTCAACTAAACAAATCTGATGGGAATACCGTCATGAGCTTACATTGATGCGATATGAATCATTCCATTATAATCTGATAGAAAATGCATGAAATTAATAATTTATCCATGCTACTTGTATTAGTAACGCGCAAAAATCATTTCAGTTTTATTTATTTTTTTTATTGAGCACAAATCGCTCCGACTTCGGACCTGTTTTATGAAAAAAGGTTATATAGTTTTAGTAAAGATTATTAACTATCTACTATTAAGAGTTTCCCTACTTTTTTACCTGTATGTATGTATGTTTTATGTATGTTAAATAATTATTCAAATTCGTATAGGTTTAATAATTAATTTTATTATTTGATTACCTAAATGTATCTTTGTATATCAGGTAAATTAAAAACTAATAATATCACGGAGGGAGTGATGTTTAATTATTATCTAATTTTTAAATATCTTTGTACTAAAATCGTTAGACTGTTTCAACATATTATATAAAAACTATACCTATTAAAAAAATCTTAAACAAGGTAAAAATGGTACGACATTAAAGAGTAGGTAATTGACAACGTCTACACAAAAAAATATTTTGGACCATTTTGCTTGACATATCATAAGATCACGTGTAAACACGAATTACTTAATAATCTCAAAAGAGATTTTTTTTTATTTTGGTCACATGTTTGACATTTATTTTAGCGACTAATTTGGCTGTATTTGAAATTATTTTCATATTTCTATTTAATCTATCTCAATAACAACCTAATAACGTACAAGTTAAACGCATTACCACCTTTGATTGCAAATAAGTCGGTAAAAACAGCTCTTTTAAAGTACGATTACGATCCATACTTTTGAAGTGTCAATTTAAAAAATCAGTAAGAACTACAATGACAAATACGTTGCGTCTTAGTGCTTTATCGTCCTACGCAACTTTTAAGTTCGCGATATCTCGTTCGACCATTATTAAGCCCACTCGTAATAAAAGTATATTCACGAGGCTGAATTGAAAATGAGAAACAAGCGAATGCTTCTAGCATTGTGGTCGGTATATTTATTAAGATTCGCTTCGAATGCTACGGGACTCTAACGTTCGGTCGAGAATTATTATTACTTAGTAACTTCAATATCTCATGATTAAATTTGTTGGTGTACATACTTTTAACTATGGCCTCGCTAAATGACTAATATGATATCATGTTAATTCAACTTCTGTACGCGGTTCTCATCAATGTAGTGTTTTAGGTACAAAACATGCATATTATATTAGCGAAAAGCCGAGACTTTCAACCTTCCTAGCCGGAAAAGAATCTATATTTTTATCTATTTATATCTGTTCATCCATCTAAAAGTCAACAAAAGTACATAGACACTTATTGGACCCATTGAAGCTGGGATAAGTAGCTAGTAATAACAATATAGAAATCAAACGGTGATACGTAACCCACAGGACACGAGTACGACTCATTTAAGCTGGTCATTAAATTTAAAATAAATACATAAGTATCCTGTTTTATTTCAATGTATAATTCGAGTCTAGTTATTCTATTTTATGATTGAGAATAGATCTGCTCACCGAGAAGACGCATCCCTTCTCGTTAAATTATCTTTATATTATATACATATGTACACTTATGAAATAGGTTTGCGGACAGGCATGTGGGCCACCCGATGATAAACGGTCACCACCGCCTATAGATATCGGCGCTGTAAGAAACAACAATAATTCCTTACATCACACCAATGAACCACCCACCTTTGAAGCTAAGATTCTAAGTATTTCTGTTCGGCGGTCGAATACATATAAATTATAATAAGTCATTAGACTTTAAAATCAAAGTTCAAACAACTACGGTTTCAAGGTATAACAAAAAAAACGAACCTCTAAGAAATTGTAATAAAACATCGCGTGTCGTGGAAACTACTAAACAAAACGCTTAGAGGCGATATTGTTTACGTGACAACAGTTTTGTGTATAGTCTATTTCAATAGAAATCGTACAAGCTATAAACGTGACGATAACCATTCTTCGGTGATGATAATCGAAGTCGCTAACATGTTTCCTAACTTGATTACTACCGACCTTTATATAACACAAAATATCCTCATGACCGAATTATGTGCACTATCTAGCCAACTGCACCAGGGGTATTATATTGAACAAATGTGTGTGTGTGTGTGTGTGTGCAAACATATCCCTCGAATATATTTCAATTCCCTCATTCTCTTATTTTTATGAAATGACATCAACACGACCGGAGAGTTCGGGCGCAAGAACGTCTATAAATGCTTGCATCCGTAGCACATAGTACGGTCACATTAGGTAAGATTATTTCCATTTTTTTTATGTTTTATGTGTGTCTTCGAATGAGTATGGCAAATGACAATAGCCCAAAACACCTGCATCGAACCTGTATATAACATCGTTAAAAGAGCAACGATTCAGAAGCAATTCCTATCGGCTTAGTTTCGTATACTTGGTCACGTGACGTATGTCTATTTAATGGATTTTGGTTTTTCCGGCGACCACATTTGTCAATCAATGTCGGTCTAACTTGCCGCGACTAACTGTATAGCTTGGAGCTATTAACTATGTTTTCAAAATGACATTTAAAAAATTTGAGCTGACTTCGATTTTTGAAAAATTCTTAATTCTCACGAATCTGTTGAAATCGACTACAAAGAACTATATCGACTTGATAAAGAATTCTCCGTATTCATTTTAAAGTAACATACCGAAGCAATAATAAATCTTAACTTCGTTACTATATCTAAGATACGGTTCCATGTAAAAAGAAATGAAATACAACGATAACAATAATAATAAAACGTATTAATTATGTACATTAAAAAATAAAGTGAACCTCGTCAAATTCAGCGACGGACGATTAAAGTAAAACCTTTTTGCATCCGAAACGTAACATATAGAATCGTTGCTCTCGACCTTGAAATAGTACTCAAAAGACATTGACGAAACATTTGAATAATATTAATCACCACAAGTCCCTAGAGTTGACGCACATATGTGAAACTTATAACTAACGCAAAGGCAGGTGCAGAACCCATAACTCGAACTTGCGAAGCGTGAACTACATATATCTTCTACAAATATTAGTTATTGACGACACATAGCATGCAAAGCTGTCATACGATAAACTAGATCATGCAATAATTCCACAAAAGCATCGATATATTACTATACGTAAGTATACAATAAAATGTATGGATGTTAAAAAGTGTTTCTATTAAATTTTCAACTACTTTCGAACATACACGAGAACATTGACAATTCTGTCAATATAATAAACAATAATTTCGTGACAAGAGCTTTCAAGACACGGAAGGATTATCCAATTTTATAGGCCAACATCCTGGTTCCCTACTAAGAATATATTTGTTGATAAAGAACATCAGATCTGGAGGTCCATTCTACTAACTTATAACGGTAATGATACGTTCGCGAATATATTCCGATCCGACTTAACCTTCCTTACCAAAAGTTAAAATTTAAATAATAATAAGTTAAAACTTAATCGTAGCTGAGATATATATATATAATTATATATAGATCCCAAACATATTCCGCTTCAACTTTCATCAAACCTCAACTGGATCGTTGCTTTTGTAGAATACGTACTCGGCTAAACGACAACGATCCGGTTTCGATTCGATTTCGATAATCCAATGGCCGTCCAATGACATTAAAAAGTTAAATGGACAAATGGATAATTTGGCGGATTGTACCCACTAATATATGTATATGCCCTTTAAGAGTAACAGTATATACCCTTAAGGGGGTTATTCTTGACCCTTTTATACTTCTCATCCCTTATACCGAACACAAATACTAACTGAAGCATGACTTGACAGTAGAGTGGCTAAAGGTGATACGTATTCCCTGGAAGGGTAGCATTAAGCCTTACATCATCAGTAAAAGGACAATATCAATAATTTTAATGACGTATATGCAAAGATTAGCTACTAATAGGATCAATGCAACTTTACCTATAAATATTACTAAACAAGGAAAAATCCTGACGACAAATTAAAATACGCTATTTTATTATATTACAAACAAACCTCCTTGTTATTTATAACAATGATCACGTAATTTTTATGGTAAAAAATCAACGTTATGTAATAAATGACTTAATAAATCGATGTTTCGTACAATGTCGTTCTTTACCATAGTGAAATTCTTACTTTTTGTTTTTAATGACGTTTGGTCAAGGTGCTTGTCAAAATATTACGACATAATATTGACTAATCAATAATGGTAACCTTTTTTAAAATTTATAATTAATAATTATGAATCGATGATAATATTTTGATAATGTTACAATAAATCACAAATACAATTTAATTGCATGTGGATCGAATTAAAATTTAAAATAAATAATTTGGCACATACAACATTTTAAATTCAAATAACTGCCATGCTATTCGATTTATTATTCTAAGTTTCATCTTATACACATAAACTATATTTAATAAATTTATCCTTGAATTTGTGTATACAAGTGGAAGAATATTTAAGATTATTTCGATAATAATTTTCAACAAATTACTCCAACGGTAAATTCGGCGCCATTTTTAATTACCAAGGATAATATCGATTTTAAAAATCGATTAATATCGTTATAAATATTCAATGTTTATTTTTCCGAAATTTCAAACCTTGAGTAGTAATAACAGTTTACTTTTCAATCATTACACGAATATCGTATTAAAGAATTAACGATCATTTCAGAGATCGTATACCGATAAAATTGATTATATTTTTTTTATCACAATATGAATCACCGCGGCAAACAAAGCACTTTTAAGGCAACTTCATTATTTATTATTTACTTTAGAGTATGTAAAAATATTGTTTTTTTTTTTACTTACGACATATCGTACTTGTAAAACAAAGCGACCGAAGGAGATATCAAATCTCAACATTTATGTTTAACCTATTTTAATGTTTTGTATCAATAATTCGATTAGCAATAATATTGTTAATATATAAATCTTATATTATTTATAATCTACCATATTGATAACTGTGGTAAAATTTATAATTATGTTAAAATATTAATTGATCACTAGCATATTTACCTTCACCTACAATGACTTAGGACATACAATATTACATATTGTATTGCTCAAGGGATTTAAACATACCTGGGCATACACAGAGATACGTTTTTTTCTCAACAGAGCTACTTCGTATTCCTAAATCACATTAAATTGATTAAATATCGCAAACCTACGAGAAAAATTCGATTATTGTGCCAACAGAGCAAAACAACTACTATGTATATTAACCCTGCACCTCGCTACCACTATTCCTATCGTCGTCTGTCTGTCTGTCTGTCCGTGTTTGGGCGCAGGCATGCAGTAGAGAGTAATAGCAACCTGTGAGCCGTTGTCGAAGCGTCTCGTCCAGTTCCCGGTCAGCTCTTTGAGCTTCAGGATCCGGCTTTGGTGCAGCTGGGAACACCACCAGAACAATGCTCATGTTATCTTTGCTTCCCTGAAAAGGTAATGACTTGATTAGCTGTTTTCTCATAAGACAAAAAAAAATAGTGCTAAGGGGAATTGAGTATTAAAAATGTATGAAATACAATAAAAATTAAATAGATACAAAATCAATAATGATTAGTAAAGTTTAATTGATGTAATGTATCAATAAAAATTTAATAGAAAAAATTATAATAAATCTAACTGTATACTCAACGTCGCGGAAGAATGAGTGACATCAAAGTTATTGAAGAGACATTATGAATGAATGCTTTGTTATTGTACAAATGTAGACTTAAAAGAATGACACAATTTCTTCTATTGAATGAAAGCAACACCCTATTGTTTTGTATCATATGTGTTTAAACTTATAATTATAATTTTTTACAAAAAAAATTAAAAAATACTTAATAAATTTTATATAGCTGCTTTAAATTAAAAAATGCTATATTTTAATTACAAATCAATTACGACAGAAAGAGAGAAGTTGGTGTATAACTAAACAACCGCTAAACAAATTATTTATAAGTAAGGCTGTTAGTACCTTACATAAAAATTAACACTTGTTGGTTTATATTCTGATTTAACATACATTTCTTATTGGATGCGGAATTTTAACATCTAACACAACAATACACTTTTCATCTTCTGTCTGCCTCAACGCTCATGTCAAAATCAGATATTATAAACAAATAACATAATGATAAAAACATAAAATATTATCATATGACAATATTCTCCATCATTTTTTAAACTGTAATTTATATAATCACATCTAATCCCATTATAGTTAAATAACTTTGTAATAAAGCTTCACTCACTCAGTTTTAATAATTATTTGATGAAACAGCCTAAGATGTATTTATAGGTCATGTAATTCTTCATTACAATCATGACGGACTATTTGTAAAACAAATTTATAATTGAAAAAAGGACAATCCTTCATTATTGGCTAGTTATTAAAATATAAGCTATTTCTAGCTTTTTCTATGGTATAGTATCTTTTTTTTCAGACAATTGCGGTTTTATTAAACACTTATCTTCGTCCTCCTAATACTTCATATAAGTAGATATTTATAAAAATAAATATTGTTTTAAATAACAGAAATAATTACTTCCTAAGATATCAAGTTGCATTTAAAGCCAAATTATTGAAAAGTAACTAGTATTCAACTTATTGCATAAACGAGTAATCATTTTCCAGTATAACTGAGAACATTTTTGTCTTCCATTGCTGTGTGTATTCTATGATTTAATATGAATATCTACACATTTATTAAGGAAGACTTTCTATTGTCTCACATTACCATTGATTTACTGCAAGGCTAACAAGATTAAAACCTTGAATTAACAAATATATGATATATATGTAGTAAACAAACTATGACCATTGTAATAGCATATTAGGTTACAGTTTTAGTATTTACCTTATAAAGACATGTGTCAATGACCTGATTAGTGATTGCCACAAGGTCATCCGTGAGCTGAAGTAATGAGTGCACATATGCACACAGAGCCTTGTTGCTCATCACGTCCCATACACCATCACAGGCCAGCACCAGAAACTCGTCTTCGGAATCGAGCCTTTCGTGCACAGACACCTCGGGTTCTGGCGAAACGAGCTGTTCGCAAGGTCCGCGACCCATTACCTTCTTGTACTCGTAGTCGCCTAATGCTCGCGACACTGCCAAACTGCCGTTCACACGCTGTATCATAACAGAACCACCCGCTTGCACTATACGAGACTTTTCCGAAGGCAATTCCGGCTTGTGGTCTCGTGTAGCAAATATTGGAGCTCCGTTTCGTGCCAGAACCGCTCGAGAATCGCCACAATTTGCTATATATATCTGCTTAGGCGACACGAATGCACACACTGCTGTCGATCCCGATTTCTCTTCACCATTCGAAAGCTCGGGCAACTCTCGCATCTTCTTATCGAGGTCGAGAAAACCGGCGCGGATTGCCTCCGTTATATCATCACGCCGAAACTCTTCAGTTTGTAAGATACTCTCGAGCAAATTATCTGCACAATGAGCTGACACCCGTGCACCCGCATGCCCATCAAAAACGGCAAAATACGACCAGTCCGATAAAGTTCCGTTTAGAGTGAGTTGCGCGTGGTGAGCATCCTCCATCTCCACGCGCCAGCCTTGCATCGACGCCACGCCATAGCGAAGACCGTTACCTTCTCCGTTCTCGTTATATTTCTTAGTCTCGGGCTTATTTAAAAAGGCCCCCATGCTGAGTCCCGCTGTATTGTTTCGCTATTCGCACATAGTATCCACACCATCAGGCACTCGAATAAACGTCGCGGCAGATAACGTTAAAGGCAAGTAAAAGCATCACTGGATCTAAGATACGATCTCGTCTCACAGGTAAATTATAAATTTGTTACACTGAATTGTTATTGGCACAGTTTTTATCAGTCCAGGTTATGATTTTGCAGTTTATTCTGCTTCTACGTAATTTGTAATGCTATGATGTTGCGTCGAACTCGGTGACAAATGGTGCTCTCTACGAAATCGTAAAACGAAAAAGCAACTCAAAAGAATGAATGGCGGACATAAATAGTAATTGTCTATGACTGGTTTTCAATAAAAAAGTATATATATACTTAAGTTCTAAAGAATATGTGTAAAAGGTTAACGAAATAAAAACTTGTCGTCCATAAAAACAGAAACTTTTAAGCAGTACGTCTTTAAATTATAATAAATTATTTTTTTATTAATTTACGCTTGTATAAAATAAGCTTTACGCCAAAAATAAGGTTATTGTAGTGTTACTCAGGATTTTTTTCTAGAATTTCTCTCGTTAGAGCCGTACGATTGTTAAATTTTTATACAAATTCCTGTCATGTATTTACATTTTGTAGAAGAAGCAACGGATTACATATGTTTTTCAACCGAAGTTATTAGGAAAAAAAACGATAAATGATTAGAGACGTAGATAAAAATAAAAATGAAACTCAGAACATAGACAAGTGACATTTTCCAATACCAAATCTATTTTCACATAGACAAAATTTGACATAACAAGTAAATTTTTGCTTTATAGGTTATATTACTATTTAAGGTTATGTTATGTTAAAGCTATGATAAAATTAAATAAAACAAAAAGCAACGTCGGTTAAGTTATTGATAAAATAAAATGTTGTAATTATTACTTAAGTAACTTAAAAAACGAAAAACAAGTGATAACCTTTATTATACAACAATGTTTAGAAGTGTTATGTTAAAATGGTAAGTATATTTATATTATTTTCACAAGTATCAAAATACATATATTAAAAATGTTAACCTTTTTATGTACATTTAAGATTGATATTATATATAATTTTTGCAAGGTTGCCATTGAAACATTTTAAAAATGAATATTTTCTGCAAGCAGCGGATACTGGAAAAGATTACACAAAAATACTCTGGAATAATAAAAGACACCTTTCAGTTTCGAGCATTAGTTTCAAGAAAAGAAAATCTTCAGAAGAGAAGGTTAGAGAAATTAATAATTAGTCAATAAATATTATATTATACATGTATTAAACTTATGTATAAATTAATTTACCCCTTATTTATAATTTAAAATACTCTTCACATAGTAAGTATATTATAAATAAATAATAATTATTATTATTGTAGGCTGTCGAAAATCAAGGTAAAAGAGTAATCAGATATGCACCAAAAGCAGGTACTGAGGTTGTGGGCATTTGGCGTAATATGACTGTACAGGAGATTGCAAATGTGTTGAAAAAAGATGTTGGTTTGTATATAAAATAATTCAATATTTCCAAACATACACTAAAATCACACCACAAAAATGACTACATAATTTTACATCCAAAAGTTCGCTGTTATACATAAAACAAATAAAATTTTTTAGAGAGAATGGAATATATATATTTAATAATGAAAAATAATTAATTACTATTGTAGTTATTATATACATAATTATGTTAAATGAAAATAATTTTAGTATTAAAATTTTCATTCAACAATTAACATTTCATTTAAAGTTAATACATACTTTGTTTTGTTGTTTAATGTTTGAAAGAGTTTGAATTATAATATATTCATTATATAATTGATATTATATCTGTGGTACAGCTTTCTGCAAGCCAGAGGGGCTTGCACAAAGTTACATTAGATACTACCCACACATATTTTACCACCACAAATAACAATACTTAGTATTGTTGCATTCATGTTTAAAGGGTGAGTGAGCCAGTATAACTAAAGGCATTAGGAATGCAACATCTTAGCTTCTCGGTTTGGTGGTTCCTTAGTGATGTATGGAATGGTTAATATTTCTTACAGTGTTACGGTCTCTGAGTGATGATAACCATTTACCACCAGGTGTCATCTGCATAATAAAATTATAAAAAAAATTAACAGCGATTTCAAACATACACAGTTTATACACACTTCAGTGTCAACAATTATAAGAATTTATATCTGATGTATAATTAATTTACAACACTTTTCAGACCATGTCTTCAAAGCCTTAGAGTTTGCTGATAAAAATTCAGACACATACTATAAAGAAGACACTGTGATACACAATCCTCAAATAATAAGAGATGTCGTCAAGATATCTGGCTGTAGATTTAGGATAATTGCAAGACCTGATGAGGATATTGATAAAGAAGAGGTAAGCCATAATATAACATATAATAATTATAATTAATTGAATTCAGGTCAGTCTAAATTATTTAAGTTTTGCGGGTGCAGTTGTAATGGAATATTGTGAGTTTGAATCCAGGCTAAGTTTTCATAACAAAACAATTCACTCTGCCAATGGATAGTAGAATTGTTTACAAGGAAAAAAATTCCCTATAATACTAAGAATTGTGACTTTCTTTATGTAAAATCAGACATATCCAGAAATCAGAAGTGAAAATCATTTATACCATGGTATAGATGTAGTGAATAATCCTTTCCTTTCGTATTTTCTCGGAAATGTTCGTTTTTGTCTTACTACTTCACTCGCACTCAGTACCCATCGAGACAACGTAGGGAACGGTCGCATTGCAAGAGGAAGTATCTATATAGAGTAGTTAATACCACAGAAATATGTTGTTGATATTTATGTTAGATTTTGTGATAAACTTCATGGACTCGTGTACTAATGCAGGCCACCTATATTTTGATATACTTTTTACATTTTACTCTTGTCTATCATTTTTGTAAATAATAAACATTGATTTTATTCGATCCACATTAACAAATCATATTTATTTATATTAATTTCTCTGCTGGTATTTTTTGTTTTATGTTGAGGTGTCTTTTTTGTTATGTCATAGTATTTTTAATTAATTACAAAAATTTATTGTTATAAAAAGATCTGCAAAATCCTACTGTAGTTTTGACTTATAGTTAGACTTTTGGGGTTCCAATCCTTATAGAAATAGAAATTGGTTTTTATCAGTGCGTTTTATTGAAATAAAACGTCCTCGGTAACTAGTTATATTTTTGTTTACCTAACGAATTCTTTATATTATAGAATCGTGGTGGTTTTAACATCTCATTGTAATATACGTCAAACGGGCAGTTTGACATTTGACATTGATAAAGAAAGTATGCGATTTATTTGATACCTACACGTAATTTAATAATACAGTAATTCATAGACACATCGGCACCATTCGGGTGTTATCGTTGTTCCGAGTTTTGCCGATAGGAAAGGATTATTCACTACATCTGTAATAATATTTTATTACATTCCTGTGCTGCACTAAATATTTTTTGAAAAATTAACTAATTAGTTGTCTATTAATATTTAGAATAAAGATGCAGTACCAGCTCCACCTGCTCCGCCGGAGGCGCTTCGCCCCCGACCACCCGTAGTGTGCGTGATGGGACACGTAGACCACGGGAAGACGACACTGCTCGACGCTTTAAGGGACACATCTGTTGTAGATACAGAGTTTGGAGGAATAACACAACATATTGGAGCTTTCGAAGGTAGGTTCCTAGTGATGTACTTTAATGAATGATTGTGCCCAAACAATGTCTATTATTCAATGAACCCATAGGGTATTGCATAACTAGTCTAAAGTCCCGTTCGGCGTACGTTGCAGTGACGCTGCCGTCGGGCGACCGCGCCACGTTCCTGGACACGCCGGGGCACGCGGCGTTCGGCGCCATGCGCTCGCGCGGCGCGCTGTGCACGGACATCGTGGTGCTGGTGGTGGCGGCCGACGACGGCGTCATGGCGCAGACGCTGGAGTCCGTGCGCATGGCGCGCGCCGCCGACGGTCGGTCGCTTTCGCCGTTCACGGGGCTGGGTTTTGGGTCCTGGAGGCCCTGGGGCCACAGAGGAGAGGACATTCAATTTGTTAACTCGTCGGAATCTCTATTGTGGGAGCCCCCCTCTTGTGAGAGCCTCAGGCCAGTTGCCCCAGTTGCCCTCCCCAAAATCCGGCCCTCACTATTGATATACCTAGACTATATAGACTATAAAATCTGAGAATGCGTCTAAAATCATTGTGACTAACAGTTGGTCACGCAAACTAGTAAATTAGTATGATGTTTGGTCACGCTAACCAATATATTAAAATTAGCTCGTAAAAAAATCAAAATTTCCTTTATATAAACTCTCTATATTAGAGATGAAATATATAGGTCCAATACTACGTTTTTTTAATTTTATATTGTAGTTTGTCAGAAGGGCTAATGAATCACCTGATGGTTAATAGTCACCAACGCTGTAAAAAATATTAACCATTCCTTACATCATCAAAGAGCCATAGCCTCGGAAGCTAAGATGTTATGTCCCTTGTGCCTGAAGTTATACTGGTTCATCACCCTTCAAGCCCGACCATTACAACATTAAAAATTGAGGTTTTGGCAGTAGATAATCTGATTGTGTCCCTCACTCAGACAGGCTTGCTTAAAGCCCTGCCAACGAGTAAAATAATAAATCAGTATTTAGGAAATAATCAAGAAATATGACAAATCTATTGATTTAAATTTTAAATAATCTTGTTATAACATTTACCTTAAACTTAAGAATGTAATAATACTACTCCCTCCAATGGATACTCTCTGAAAACTGTGTATATAACTAATAATAAATTTCAAGAATATCTTACCTTCTTGACATACCTAAAATCTTACAGTCGATGAGTCTTTTTAAATTGGTTAAATAATATACCTTAAAAAAGGCAGAATGGGTATAATTGTGTATATTAATTAATAATATAATGCATTTGTTCCCTTTCAGTTCCGATATTGGTGGCAATCAACAAAATCGACAAGCCAGGTGTGAACATTGTAGGTATGCCTCAATTTATTACTTATCTGTTTTTAATTGTTTTCAAATTTTGAATAATTAAATAATAATAATATTATTAGATACGAGTAACGAGCCATTTAATTAAGTTCCTATAAGTTTTTACATTGATATGACTTATAAAAAGTGACTCTTAAATGAGACATTTATACCATTAAGAAAAATGAACCGGTGTCTTGAAATAGTATATTAGTTTAAATTTAAGTTTAATATGTAATAGTTTTATATATAAACTATCTGCCCGTTCCATCTTTTTTATTTACTTCCCGATCGCAGCGCCGCCTACCTTTAAGAGAGTTACTCAAACACACACAAGAAATTTCATTGAAATCAGTCCAACCGTTTAAGAGTGTGAGTTTAGTTTTTTCATGGTAGGTCTTTTTGCAAGCACGTCTGGGTAGGTACCACCTGCTCATCATATATTCCACCGCCAAGCAGCAACACTTTGTATTGTTGTCGGTTTGAAGAGTAAGTGAGCCAGTGTAACTACAGTCACACAAGACATAATAATTTAGTTCCCAAAGTTGGTGGCGCTTTGGAGATGTAAGGAATGATTAAAATGTCTCAGAGAATCAATTTCTATCGGCGGCGGTGACCAATTACACCACCTCCTACTTATATCATAAAAAAGAAGTTAAGCTATATACACGCGGACGGAATACTTATATGTGCAAAGACGTGCGACAATCACAGCGAATATTTGCAGGACAAAACGCTGAGCTCGCTCGGCCAACACGGGCTGCTGTGCGAGGCGCGCGGGGGGGACGTGCAGGCCGTCGCCGTGTCGGCGCTCCGGAGGCTGCACCTCGACACGCTGGTGGAAGCTCTCATCCTGCAGGCGCAGCTGATGGACTTGAAGGCCGATCCGGGGGGATACGTCGAGGGGGTCGTCATTGAAGCCTTCGTGGATCCCCGGACTGGGTCAGTGACCGACCTATATTATTGAGTACATTTGGACTACATTTATTCAAAAAGAAGAGTTGATAGTTTGAAATATCTTGCAAGTATGGACGCAACTTTAAAAATGACTTAGTCGCACTCGCCTTAACCGTACTTACGTATTTATTTGTAAAGATTTAAACTGCTGATAACTTTTTACTACTTTTGCTCAAGCGGAAGGTATTACTGAGACAGTTTTTAAGTAAATTATGTCTTTGAAAGAGTCAATACACACTACTCAACCGATCCTTTGCATACACATTGTTAGAGGCACCAAAACCGCCAATGTGCGAGTCAGACTCACGCACGAAGAGTTTCGTGTCATTATCTATGTCAAAAAATCAAGTCTGTTTTATGGGAGCCCCTAAAACCTAAATATTCATTTTATTATGGTTTAGTATTTGTTGTTAAAGCGGCAACAGAAATATGTCACCTGTGAAAAGTTCAACTGTCTGTCACGGTTCATGAGATACAGCGGAGTCTTAGTAATAGGGTACCGTTTTACCCTTTGGGTACGGAACCCTAAAAGATAGTTCACCGTAATAGGCAATTTTATTTGATGATTGATGAGCTAATGCTATTTTTTTTTTAATTGAACAGAAAGCAAGCGACAGTATTAGTACAGCGAGGTACGTTGAGAAAAGGATGCGTTATCGTCGCTGGCAACGGTTGGGCGAAGGTGGGCAATGTTTACTTGAATAGAGTAATGTGTTCACAACTAGTTTTTCTTCCATACTTGTATCTGTATGTTAACAAACAAATACTAGCTGTGCCCGCGACTTCGTGCGCATTTGAATATTGTTGTAGCCTAATTTACTCCTTATTAAATTAGCTATCTGCCAGTGAAAGTTCTGTCAAAATCGGTCAAGATGTTTCAAAGATTATCCGAAACAAACAGACAGACAGACAAAAATTGAAAAAAATGTTATTTTGGTATATGAACCGTTTAGACATACATATGCATTTAGTACATTTTAATATAACAAACTGACACTCCAATTTTATTTACCAGTAAACTGAAATGTCCTCCAGTCTAGTTAAATTTAATTTTTGCAAAACAAATCAACACAGCTAAAAGTATTTTGTCTATAAATAACTAATTATTAAAATATTTGATCCCATGTCTACTGTCTATATGTTTTGTTGTTCAGGTGCGCATGCTACAGAACAGTGCGGGTCTGAGTGTGGAGAGCGCATCTCCCGCCACGCCCGTGCTCGTGATGGGCTGGCGGGAGCTGCCCTCCGCTGGCGACACCGTGCTTGAGGTCGAGAGCGAGGTAAGTCAGTGGAAATAAGATCTAATTTTGTAGTGAGTTAATATCATACAGCTATAAATAAAACGATTACACAATTGGTATTTAAAATATAATCATTAATATATGTTTAAATAATATAATAACATTTTATTGTTCAGAAACGTGCAAACGAAGTGATGAGATGGCGTCACAATCAACGAATGAAAGAAAAACAAGAATCTGATTTAGAAGCAATAAACATTAAGGAGAGCGAACACCAAGCCATATACAAACAAAAGCTCGCACAGAAACGGTCGCTCGGCCGGTTCCGCACCCGGCAGGAGGGGCCGCGGCAGAAGATGATACAGCAGGACGACCATCCCACGCTCAGCGTTATTGTTAAAGGTACGTTTTCACTTGATGACTTCGACTTGGCTGCAATGGGGTCGGTGACGTCACTTGCCTGTATTGTAATCTGTGGCACATATAATCCACATACAGTAGGCAAACGAGGTTAACAAACATAAACCCGACCAATCAGGAGCGTTTTGTGTCACGTGACAAACGTTTAAAAAAATGCATTTTTATTTATGGATTTTTGAATAAATTAATTATTATTTTGAACTTTCGTTAATTAATAACCATTTTTAAACTTATAATATATACTGATTACAATAATTGACACTTATTTTTCGCATTGTCAAATAGCTTATTTAAAAAAAAACAACCGAGATAGCCCAGTGTCTCTAACGCGTGCATTTTGTCCAATGATTGCGAGTTCAAACGCAGTCAAGCACCACTGAAATTTCAGTACTCAATTTATGTTTTAAATACATCTCGTGCTTGGCGGTTAATGAAAATGTCATTAGGAACCCTGCATCGAATTTCAATGATATTCTGTCACATGTATCCATCATCCCGCATTGGAGCAGGGTGATGGAGTAACTTCAAACCTTCTCCTTAAAAGGAGAGTAGGTTTTAACTCAGCAGTGTCTCATTTAGAGACTGTTACTTTAAAGAAATACATCAAATTTATAATGCCTCGTTTCCTTAGCAATTAAGTTAAACATTGTTTCTGATGATATAACCTTACTTGTATATCTAATCAGGAGTGGTGGGTCATTAAAAAAGTTATTCTTTGTCTACTAGGTGACGTGGACGGATCGGTGGAAGCTATCTTGGATATTCTGGAAACCTACGACGACCATGAACGTGTGAGACTTGAACTCGTCAGCTACGGTGTGGGACAGGTCACTCCTAATGATGTCGAGGTAATTCTAGTATGGAATAACATTATTATGATAATAATTTTATAAAATATATTAATGTTATTTTATAGTACTTTACTGGTATAAAGTCTAGCTATTTCATATAAACCTGAAGAGTTTAATGTTAAATAGCAATATTTAATAATATAATTATTGAAAAAACTCATGGGGGAGTAGTAATGTTAATTTAAAGTAATTCTTGTAATATTGCACCATCTGATGTTAGGCTTTGCTTAGTTTTCAAATAAAAGTCGGGCTTCCGGACTCCTTCCGTTTGGAGGTAGAATAAGCTACGCGCGTATGCCACGTGGGCTTGCTCGCACGGAGCGCAAATGATGCAAAAATAAATCAGACTCAATCGACCCGCAGGTGGCGCAAGCGTTCAACGCCATAATCTACGCGTTCAACGTGGAGTGTCCGCCGGGCGTGGCGAGAGACGCCCGCGCGGCGGGAGTGGAGCTGGCGCACCACAACGTCATCTACAAGCTGGTGGACGCCGTGCGCGACCAGCTCAGCGCGCGCCTGCCGCGCCGCCAGCAAGAGGAGCTGCTCGGTGACGCGCTACTCTATACCTGCGATGTCACGCGCCCGTGGCCCATGCTTTTGCGCCAAAATAGAGCCCATCTAGGCTAACTTACGAGGCTGCAGATCCCGAGGTCCCAGATTCGAATCTCAGGGTGGACAAAAAAATTTATTAAGCTCTTCAGTCGTTGTCTCTCTCGGGACTAGCTCGGAGTTGATACGCTGAAAGTTTATAACGCGCGTAAATTTATAACAGGGTGAAAATAGAGATTGCATAGGGATCAGATACTAATGACCATTTCCGTACCCGCAGGCGAGGCGAACGTCCTCCAGCAGTTCCACGTGTCGGAGGGCAAGAAGAAGGTGCCGGTCGCGGGCTGTCGCTGTGTGAAGGGCTCGCTGGCCAGGAACGCGCTGTACCGAGTCGTGAGGGGACAGGACGTCGTGTATGAAGGTATTCAGGATACGGTTTACTCATTTTTTATCACAAGTAATGATTCTAAACCGTGAACGAATTGGCCCTTATGCTAAGATGCGTCATCGCAATCCGGACAAATATCACCGATACTTTGATGAATGAATGAAAAATTAATTTCTTGTTCGGTCGTAAATGACCAAGATTGGAGGCCAATTTGCCAGACCACAAATGCTATAAAATATTATTGAATTTGAGCTTTATTGAGGTTTCATATATCCAGCAATCGTTTCTTCATTATGATAAGTCCGTCGATTCTCGGCTGTCACATTATCACTGCTCATTGCTAGTTAGTATTATCAAATACCAAATAAAGCTATTTATTGAAAAATGATTGGGAATGTTTCGGGGAGGCTTATGTGGTTATAACTATTTTCAGGTAAATTGGCGTCAATGAAACATTTGAAAGAGGAGGTAACGACAATAAAACGAGATATGGAGTGCGGTCTGCGCTTTGAAGACCCCAACTTCATAATGCAGCCCGGAGACACGGTAGTGTGCTACAAGATGGTCGATGTCTCCAGCACCACCAGCTGGGACCCTGGATTTTAGACCGGCTTTAGTTTTGCCGAAATGGTGCTTATTATATTAAATATTCCAATCCATTTGTCATATGTTGTAAACAATACTTTCCTTACTACATAATGTAATAGATTTTAATGTATATAATGTTTGTTAATATTGTAACAATACTATTGCGATGAATATATTGGAACTGATATAACGGTTGAATCTATAACGGTTACGATCTGTTCCCTTTTCCGATACCAATTCGGTCGAACCGCAACCTGATCGTTGTGTCAGTAATAATAGGAAAAAGGGCATTTATTTTTTCTCAATTCGATAGTTACATTTTATTTAAAGAATTCTTAACCACAGCTGTGGGAATATTACAGATTGATATCAAATCAATAAAAAAAATATAAATCAGTATTATGGACCTATGCAGTAGTATAGTGAGTGAGCCAGTGTAATCACATGCACAAGGGACATAACATTTTAGTTCCCAAGGTTGGTGGCGCATAGGTGATGTAAGGAATGGTTAATATTTTTTACAGCGCCGTATATTATCTATGGGCGGTGGTGACCACTTACCATCAGGTGGCCCATATGCTCGTCCGCCAATCAATGCCGTAAATAAAAGAAATACTCCATAACATATTTATTGACTGCAATATTTATCAATCCGCAACAAATATTTGATAGCAACAATTGCTGTACTACTGTATTGTAGTACTGATCTTTGCAATAGCACAGTCATTCTTGATGCTTAGTATTGCCAGCTTCTCATAAGTAAATAAATCAAAATATTGTTTACAGCATAAGTTAACTGACTTATGTATATATTCCTAATAGACACGAGTCTGATTTTTACGCGCTGCCAACTGTGTTGGTGTTTTTTTTTTAATTATATATGACGATATAATTAATGAACAAAGAACTTTTCTTCCATCTTATTTATGTAAATTGAACGAGACAGGAAATGAAATGTACGTGCGTAAGAATGAGATAGCTACATGATTTCGATGTCGACCTATGTGTCTGTGAAGTAGCCAATTTGTAGTATATTTAGTTTAATAAATTATAGAAGAAGAATAGTTTTTTTTTTATTTAAGTATTACTGCTTGACAATAGAGCCACCCCGACGGGCTTGCACGAAGCCCTATCACCAAATTATACAATTATATATAAATTATAATACTTTTTCTTAATTAAAAATATTTTAATGTTTCCTTCTACAGTGGTATATTTGTAGCTTTTCGATCAAGGTGATGGAAATAATCCGAAGTATGAAAGGTAGACTTATGATTACTGTACAACAAAACATATTCTATTCGTAAATATTGCAAACTTTAAATAAAGGGTATTTTTTTGTTTGGATTTTCATATAAAATAAAACTGCATTAAATTATAAAGAGAATCGTCTATTTATTTTAACTTCATAGGCTCATAATTCGTGTCTCACTAGTTTTGAACAAACTTCATCAATAAATTAATTTCATCGCTCAGGCGACAACTAGTAACTTTGTATGGAACTAACATTGTTTATTGACTATCAAACAAAAAGTAATACATACAATAGGATTTCATTTGCATTATATATAAATTATTTATATTCACTAGATAGGCTCCGTTATTAGAACACGAAAAGATAATATAAAATAAGAAATTTCACATTTAAGTCTTGTAGATCTTATATTTATACACATTTTAGTTTCACAGTATCGCGACATATTCGCCGTCTAATAATGAATGATTTGCTTAATAAATAATAAAATAATTGATTTAAGTAACATATCGACTGATAACATTCAAAAGATCGTACTGCGACTTAACCTCATGATCGAAACATTAGGAAAGGTTTACAGATATTAACAAAACTTTGTAATTTAAAAAAAAAAATATATGGAAAATTATTGACACAGCAAATATTTGTATAGAATAAAAGAGTCACAATATTATTAAGCATACCTCTTCTGTCTTCGTGATAATTAGAAAAAAAAAATATATAAATTGTAGGTATCATGTTCCACAGATAGCATCAACAAATATATGTCTCTGCGAACTATTATTAATTATCTGTTATAAGAATAATAACGCATTTTTATTATAACATCATACATCTGTTTTATATTACATAATATAATAATGCCAAAGTATGATCTCAAATTATTGATGTTAAACGTAACTAAGGCATTTACATAAATTATACAATAATAAATAGTAAGTAAAGAAACAATAAATATGTTTTCCAATTTTTACTTGTATAAGCACTTTCGTTTTACAATATAATTTGTTCAATATTAAATATAGAAAAGTTGTCTTAATTTAACAGCAGTCTTCAAATAAAACAATTGAAACATTAATAACCATATAATGTTTTTAATAGAACATTTCTTGGTTTAATACAATGCAATATGCTCATTGTATACATTGGTTTTTATCGATTTAACACTAACCACTTTCTTATAAACGTTGCTTACAAATACAAATTGCTTCTTTCTTTCGAATGTTCTTATCTATAATAACACCAAGACAGAGTGTATCGGTTTCAGTATCTACACATGGTTTAGATTTGGGGTTTATGTTTAATTACATAATATCAGTCGTAAAGTCAAATTCAAAATTTAGAACAAATATTCGAGAAAATAATTTTTAAAAAAAAGTTGAGTTTTCACAGATCAATTAATTATGTAATTTAATATGCGTTAAATATTTAACTCGATAACATAATGTATGTGACTACCAAATGTATTATGATTTATGTCTTTTAAATATTTTTTTACCTCCATTTCATCCATAATATAATCACGATACTGGTGGGACTGTACGACTGAAATCAATTTGTCTGTTATCATGTTTGCGTGTTGTTTTTGCTGGGTTAAATAAATTATACTTTATTGAATTAAATTTCGCAAATATTAGTTTTATTTGAAGGTACCTAACTAAAGATTATTTCAAGTTTTTATACATATAAATAAATAAATGCAATCGTTTTTAATAGCAAATATGTAATTTTGTATTTTTTATTTGAAAATTTTCTAGTTTAAATTACATTAAAAATCTTTCTTTTCTTTGAGTTTACATTCGTATAAATAAAAGTTATGTTAGTTTTATATTATGAGACCATAAATATAAACAGCCATTCGACAGCAAAATTACTGTGTAAGTGTTACTTGTTAAAGGAATATTCTAAAAAGAAAAACAATATATCTTTAAACAAATTTTTTTTTTTGCTTGATTTTTAAAATTTGATTATTATAAAATTATAAATATTGACATAAGATTAATTATAATAATTATGAAACTTGTCAAGATTTACAGCTGAAAATTCGAAGATTTAGTTTATTACCTAATTGTTGTTTTATTTACAATGAAAGTGATCGTTGGGGTCACGCGTTCGATTATTGACTACCTACTAGAAACTGGGAACCGCGCTTGTTGTCTAAAGAAAATTAATTTAAAAGTTATGCGAAAAGATAGGCTGTATTATAAATAAAATTGTGACTAATTGTAAATTACTCTATGAAACCGATAAAACAAACAATCGCTTATTTGTTACGAGCGCTGCGAGGATACGCCACAATTAATCTTACGAACGATACATCAACAATTATAATTAAATATCCATAACAACAAAGTCTCTGAGACGAGTCGATTATTTTCAACAACATTTAAATTGAATTAAAATTAAATAAATATTTTTTTTCGAAATCGAAAAGCTCGCGGTGCATACATTCTTTTTTTATGAATTAATTTCGATTTAATTTAGATAATTTTAAAACAGATCAATTAAAAATTAATTTAAGTCTGAATTATAATAAACACGCAATCTTTGATTGCTAGTAAACAACCTACATGCTATATTTACATGTGAGCCGAAAGGAAAATGTCTTAGAATATTAAGGTATGTACAACTCGTCTTTACAATAGAATCACAATACTATTGCCATATATAAAATATTTGACATCATTTTCAGAACTGCCAACACTGGACTTTCGCTGAATATTGTAAATTATGGTACATTTGGCGTGAATAAATTACAAGGATAGGGAAGAGGCTCAAATCAGATCAGATTCGAGAAACGAAATTTTTAATTTATTTTATTTTGCATAATCACAACATACAAAACAAAATATTCGCGATAGTGACATTGATTTTACTAAATTCTATTTATAAAAGAAAAAGGTTAAAAATGTATATCAGTGGAACCAATGTAATCAAAGGTAAGTGTGGAACTAGAGTATTTCAACGATCTAACATAGTTAGGGAAGCTTATTGGCACAATTAAAAGCCTCTAAGTAAATAAGTCAAACATTTATATAGAGTCAAAAATTCAGCAAAACCCCAGTGCATTAACATACACTGTAACTGTCTAATTGGAATATTACATAATTTCACACACTGTCAACATTGTATCACAAGTACAGTTGCCAAAAAAAATGATACTGTGAGTTATAATATAATTTGATGATTTTAATTTAGCTGCCATTTTAAAAGTCGAGTTTATTTAAAAAAAACGTTTTGTCAGTAATCTGATGTTTCAATACAAATTATTAAGAACATTTTCTGGAACTATTCGTACCCATAATATCTACGTAGCTACGACGTCAAAATGATATTATAAAACAACTTCGATCTACACGCGTTCACTTCTTCATATATCGAATCGAATCAAACGAATCACAACAACTAAAGAAAAATCGTTTCGCATCCAATATATACTAATAATTTAAGACATGCAGAATGTTTCGTACCATATTCACAAGCAGCGAGGGCCACGGCCTAGTCCACGAGGTCGAGGCGCTCGCGGTCGCGGCGCCGCGCGTCGCCGTTGTGCGCGCGCGCCGGCCGCGCCCACGTGTTGACGCAGCCGTCCGCGCACGCCGTCACCAGGTACTCGGCGCGGAACAGCAGCGCCGTCAGCCGCTCGTGCGCCACCTTCTTGCACACCAGCGGCTCCAGCACGGGGCACTCGTCGAAGCGCGGGCACGACGGCGTGCCGATGAGCCGCAGCGGGTCGTGCCCGTCCGCGCGCCGCAGCGCCACGCCCGCGCCCGCCTTCTCGGCCGGCCGCGCCAGGCTGAAGTTGCGCCGGTGCTCCGAGCGCCGCTCGCCGAACGAAAAGCCGGCCAGCCGCTGCGTGAAGTTGGCGCCGAGCGAGCCGGAGCTCTCCTCCTTGGCCTTGCCGACGCTGATGTTGAGCGTGGCCACGTTGTTCGCCTTCCCCTTGGCGGCCGGCTTCGCGCCGGACGGCTCGCCGGCCGCGGTCACGCCGCTCAGCTCGGCGTGCTTGTGCCCGATCTTGTTCGTCTTGGTGCACTTGGCGGGGGCCTTCGTGCCCGGGACGCCGTTCGGGGAGAAACCCTGGCTGTTCGGGGAGAGGTGGGCGGAGGCCCGCACCCGTACCGGCGGCCTGAGAACGTCCTCCGTGAGGTCCCACAGACACAGCTGCGTGTCCTGCGATACGCTACCTAACCTATAACACTGCACACTTTCGCTCTTCTTGTCCTCCTCGACCTCGTGCTCGGGGTCCGCGAAGCTGACCACGTACGGGTCGAACGCGACCACCGAAACCCAAGACCGATGTCCCTGTCCTCGAGCGACCACTCTTCTCTCACTGAATGACCACACGGTCACTAAATCGTCCTCCCCTCCCACCACAACATACTTCCCGTCTGGGGACCAACACACGCACAAAAATCCACCAAAATACGATCTCGCCCGTCCGATCAACTCCATAGTATCATAGTGAAACACTCTCAAGAAACCGTCCTGCGACACCACTGCTAGATTTGTCCCGCATGGCGAAAACGAGAATTCGTTAATACAGCTGCCTTCCGCACCTATTACCCACCTAAAAACAAACAACATGCTTTTAATAACTGATATAAAGATCTATAAACTCACGAGGGTGCACCCCTCCACGTTAAATTATCATCAGCGTGCTTTATTCTTATAAGATATAAGAACGGGTATAAGAATAATGCAACTATGAATAAAGACAGCAAAAAATAAAAAGATTTAAACGCATATAATTAAAAACGAACATGAAGGGGTGCGCCATCTTGGGTGAATAAATCAAATCAAATACATTTTATTCCAAATTTATAATAAATCATTTTTGAATCGTCAATATTTCAACTCTACCACCTAACGAAAAGCAGCCTCCAGTGAGAAGAAACGGCAATATGCGTGTTTCTTGTTCTTCTTTTAAATAACCACATTTACAATTATGTTAGTGTTCAAAATTACTCTTTAATCCTTTTTTGGAATCCGACCTTAAATCTCGTAGTCTTTATATAAAAAAATTGCATATATATATATACTGTAATAAGGATTTGAGGAGAATATATAATTACTTACCTATAGAGAGGATTTCTAGTTGATTTAGTTCTACACGTATGAATAGAATAACTCTCTCCCTGTTTAAAAAGCTGGTAATGGGGTGACGTGGTGCCACAGGTGAGTTCCTCGTTGTAAACATAAAGCTGACCAGATGCATGGGCACTGATGAAAAGGTTACTAGAACCCGGTACCCATTTAATGCAGGTCACTCGAGTCTTGTCTATCAACCTCTGAAATTTTTAATTAGTTATGTATATTATTTTTAAGACAATGCATTATATGTTACAATGATATTGGTCAATAAAAAATGTATAAATATAATTTTTATAGAAAAACCAGATCATACAATACATGTGGTTTTTTGATAATTCTTACGAAACATGCAATCTCAGTTTACTGGTTAGATTATATGAATAACCTAGAATTAATCATTTGTTGCTGCACTGATGTTGTTGATTGTTTAAATTAACAAAGGTTGGAAATTTAGGCATTATTGCCACCTAATTATTCCAGCTTACTCCACTACTAAACTCAAAGTACTTAGAACACTCAAAATTAAAGACAATTTTTTAAAAGGAGAACTTTTCGCACAGGCAATAATTGTGTATATATTGCTTACAGATAAAAATAATGTGAGACTGAAATCAGCTATGAGTTCTTTCCCTAATAAATGCAAATAGCCCTCAATTGGCAGTACTGATTGGCAATTTCTAGTCTAGATATGTAAATATGCATATGTATTTTCTGCTGGAAACAAACATCTTGGAGAACATAACTTTAAGAGTAGATTACACAAACTCAAAACTCAAACTCAAATTCCTTTATTCAATATAGAAGTATTACACTTTCTTATTGATGGTCAAATTTAACACTACCACCGGTTCGGAAAAAGAAAACACCCTGACCTGAGAAGAACCGGCGAAAGAAACTCAGCGGGACTTCTTTTTTTTTTACGTCAAATTAATTATTTACATAATTTTATATGAGTAGAAACAGCCAGGAGGCGATCGTTTCATACCCAAGGTGTGCTATCAAACATAAACTCACTAATTGTATAGTAACCGCACACAAACGTTCCTTCAGATTTTTTTTAAATTTTGCAACAGAAGCATTTTGAACGCTTTCTGGGATCCTGTTGTAGAAGCGTATACATTGCCCCACAAAAGATTTACTAAGAGTTACATGTATATACACATGTATATATTTATGTATGTATACATAATATTTATTCTGAATACAAGCTTTAATAGTATTTATTATATGTATTTTCCAAATGTCATTATCATGATGATGATCATGATCCCATTACTTTGATTATTTTGTATTATTTTAAATAAAAATAATGTAAACTCACCTCTTCATTGTACAATTTACTTAATTCCTTCTTAATTGGATCTATGAGTTGAATTTGGCCAGTTGAA
Organism: Vanessa atalanta; assembly: GCF_905147765.1. Classification (NCBI taxonomy): domain Eukaryota; kingdom Metazoa; phylum Arthropoda; class Insecta; order Lepidoptera; family Nymphalidae; genus Vanessa; species Vanessa atalanta. The sequence goes on along the minus strand of NC_061888.1, from coordinate 10,050,431 downwards.
AATCCTATGACTAAAGATACACTCTCAGGTGTCATAGTAATTGTGTTGAAGTCGTGGCAAGTTGGGTTCGTACCTTTGTACATCTTCTTGTCCACCGGTTTAGTGAGATCTGCAGCCTAACGATATTATAATATAAGGTAAGAGTAACTTCAAAGTAATATATAGCGATTATTATATGAAAAAATATTTTAGACATAGCTTTCATTACTTTTACTAAATCATAAGAAATATAAGAAGTGTAAAATGGAACAATAGTAGGGTTTTCATAAAAAAAAAAAACGATCATAGCTTTCTGAAAATATTGTTTTTCAGTACCATACAACATAAACATATGTGGAATTTTAAGGGTAAATAAATAGTTACTAATTTAATGAATATTTGAAATGTATCTTTTAAAGTTTTAACATTATTAGCGAATCCTATAATGTAGGAGTATAGGATTACATATTCTGTATAAGTTTAAACAAATATTATATAAAATTTCATTACACTACAAATATTATTACATGCCTATGTTAAAAGTCAGGATAGTAAAATCCACTTATGTTCCAGTTCATGTTTATCTTTAGATAGATCCCTTATCAAAACTTAACTGCAATACATAAATACTATATTAATACAAAACAAAATGATGTAACCAGTAAACCATGTTGATAACCAGTTTCTAGATTAGATTCAATTTATTATTGTCTTCCAGATGTTCAATATTTGGGTTTCTTTTTTTTATCAATATTTTAGAATAAATAATTACAATTGTATAAAGACAAATGTTATTATGGCTAAATTTACCTTCTTAACTCCTCTATACACATAAACATAGAGCTCTTTGCCGTGATTAAAGCATATTCTGTCATCGGAGCCTTGTCCGTCCGATCCAGGAGCTCCGCCTCCCGTACCCGGGGGCAGGGAAACCAGCGATACGCGCACATGGGTCGAACCTGACCCGCTAGTATACCCCACACGATTTGGTCTCGAATACTCAGACAATGTCATCAATCGATACGTCCCCTCTCGAGTCACGAACTGTGTCTTCACGTCGTCCTTCCCGCCAGAGTCAGATTGTACGGCCATGTTATCATATCCTGTTATTATTCATTGAGACCGCCTGGGAAGCCCGATTAATATCAGTTGACACCTCAACCCGCACACGATTTTAACCGCTTGTATACCAATTCCATAGCTCATAAGTATTCAGTCCGATCAAGTCATCAGGTAGTCGGACAATAAATAACTTATAGTGTGTTTTAATTATCAAATGTCGAAACAAATTAGATATTCTTGTGTATGCAACTTATGAAGTCAGGTGTCATGTCAGACAACATGACGGCTCATTGTTTATGGTAGTTTTTTTCAGCAATGGATTCATTGTATTTAAATATTGTTTTTTGAAATCTTGTTGTAATATTTACTGTCATGTTTTATTTATGATAAAATAATATTGATTTCAACAAATGAGTATTTTTTATTTACTTATCATTGTAATCAAAGATTCATACTGAACTTTAAATTACAAACATTGTATTCTATAAAACAAAACAAGTATAAAACGTATAATGAGTTGTGACTAAACTTGATTTTAATGAAAAGTATAAAAATGCTTTCTTCGATTATATATTATATAAGATTATATTTCCACATTTTAAACCGAATATGGTATAATGCATAAAAGAAAATATGTTTAAATTTAATCACATTATTGTATTAATATTTGATTATTAGCCACCCAGGCTTATACTTATTAACTATATCTTGTGCTGAAGATTATTGAATAATAATTTTAGATAAGAGTTACATATGCATCTTTTAGAATTATTGGATTGTTTTTATATACTTTAGTTTAATTATTTATTACAAAAAATGTTCCCACATCATTTATAGTAATTTGGATTTATAAATACTAAGCTACTATCAAACCATGAAAGGAAATTAAAATTATAAAAGAATATATATTTTTCTTAAATTTTATTTAGAACAAGACACATACTATATTATTTACATGTTAAATTATCACTTTCTGAAGATTTGCAATCCATTTTTTCTTTTTCAGATGCTTCAAGAGTGCTCTCTTCTGGGGGATTATTTACAGAAGTTATCAATGCATCATCAGATTTCTTTTCTGCTTTGGCTCCCTCTTCTCCCTCCAGAAATTTATCCCATTTGTTGATTCTTTGATTTAAAGCAGCATCAGTTTCAGCTATTCTGAATTTTGTTCGACCATCCCAAGTTTCAGCTGTAATTTGACGTTTACCAAACCATCTACCATTGATAAGTTGAATGACGGCATCTGCCTGTTCTGGCTCTTTCATTGATATCTGAGCAACACCCTCTGGATGTCTGTCATAAATAACAACCTTTCTAACATCACCGCACTTACCACATTCTTCCCTTAAGTCCTGCTGATAATCCAATATAAGCTGCACATCATTATCAAAATCAGAGGGATGAAATAGATTTTTAACAATTACAACTTTCTCATGTTTAGATCTCTCTCCAATAAACTTCTCGGGTCTCCAATCGAATAACTTTTGTTGCATTTTCTTTATTTTCTCTAATTCTTTTTTCTTTTTCTTTTTGGGTTTTAATGCTGGATTGTATTCACCTTTCAACTGGAAATGTGCTTTTTCCACTTTAATCTTATTTCCTTTATAGTCACTACCATCAAGGAGTTTGAGTGCAAGATCAACAGATTCAATTTTAATATATGTACACAGAGCGTCTCCTTTAAAACAATTTTGCTCTTTATCTACATATAACTTAACCCTCATCTTTTGAGTGCTTGGGTCTCGTTCGACAAGACCACACTTTTGCATCAGATTAACAAATTCCTCTTCTGTTGTATCTGGGGGCAAGTTAGATACATACACTTTAGTGTTTTTCTCTTCTGATTGTTGAAACCATTGAGGATCATTTTTCCTTTTAACGCCTTGTTCTAGTTTTTTCTGGACTTCTTTCTTTTTATCTGTTTTAGTTTCTTCGTTACTTGTATTGTCAACAAAGCCATAAGACATTTGATAAAATGCTAGAAAATCATCATCTACTTTAGGTATCCATGCTTTCTTCTCATCATCCCAAAAACTTTTTGTTCCATCTGCTTCAGTATAGACATGAGTGTCATTTTCATAACTGTAAGTTCTTCCTGGAACATCTCCTGGCTGTGGAGTCCATGAGTTTGAGTCCTTGTTCCAAGTAAATTTTTGTTGTGTTGTAGGATCTGTATATATTGCCTCATCATTTTCGTAGGTTATGTATGGGGCATAGTTACCGTACAATTCTTCCATTGATTTAGCGTCTGAAGTTTCATGTTCACTGCTCGTTTTATTTAAAGAATCGTTAGTGGGTGTTTCTGAAATATCTTCGGATTTAACCCCTGTTTTGGATTTAGAAGAATCTGGTTTAGTTGTTATATGTGGAACATCTTCGTTACTTTCTTTATCATTCGATTGTTTATTAGAAAGGCTATCGGATACTTCTGTGATATTTTCTTTAATAATCTTACATTTTTGCTCCTCTTCCGTCAATTTTTGAACAGTTTCGCAGGAAAGCTTTATAATAAATCCCGTCTTAGCGGGCTTTTCAGGTCTCGCCATATTCTTAAATCACTATTGTCCCTCAGATTAATTTGACAATGTTCATTATTTTATGATGAAAATTAAGATAATCCTATTCCAATAAACACTGTATAGTAAAGTCAAAATGTTATGGATTCTCATAGAATCTATCGTTTTGTTAAATGAAAATGATAGATTAAGATTATCAATTGACGTTTGTTGGTTGAAGTTTTTATCGAAGTGTTGCAAAGTGCACACAAAGCTGCATCAACTCAACAGATAATAATATGGTACATACACTTATTCAAATATGTAAAATCTTGTTTAAATTAAACTAATTAATCATACTTATTAAATAAATACACAAAATTCTAAGATAGATATCGCCGAACCATGGAAATTATGGAATTATTTTCCAATTTATCTGTAAAATTAGTTTGTCATTTGTCAATGTCATCAAAGCATAAAATTGTTTGAAGATAATTATCAAATATATATTTTTTTTGTTATTATATTGTATGAAGTGTCATACTTTTAACAGAATAAAGTACTTGGTTAACCATATATATAGATATATTAATTTGAGTTTTTCGGAACTGATTGTCTAAGTTGTTTGAATAATTATGGAAGATCTAAAGAACGTTTACATTTCGCCGCTTCCGGATTCCCCATACGTAAAACCTTTTAGATTTAATTACACGCAAAATGGTAAAGAAAAGACCTGGGATCTGTTGGAGGTTCACGACAGCGTGGCTATAGTAGTTTTCAATGTCTCCAGAAAGGTCATGATATTTGTTAAGCAATTTCGTCCAGGTACGAATCTGATATTTTATTATAATAAAATGCTTAAAATTACGCTCAAGGAAAACTGTAGTATGTAGCAATATTTTTTTTTTAATTTTCGTTTCTTGTATTTTTAAACGTTATATTTTATTTTTCAGCAATTTACTATAACTGCATTCACCCCGATGACAGAGAATTAAATGTTATAGATACTAACAAGTATCCAGCATCTCTGGGTATAGCCTTGGAGATGTGTGCTGGTATCATTGATAAAAACAAGTCTGTTGAACACATTGCTCAAGAAGAGGTCTTAGAGGAGTGTGGATATGATGTACCTCTTGAAAAGCTGCACAAAATAACTTCGTATAGGTAGTTAATAAATAAATCTCTCTGTGAATATTACTATTGTCGTGAAATAGTTTTTGTTAATTTTTACACAACTTTTTCTAAAACTGACGTTAAAAATGTATGTAGGTCTGGTGTTGGTGTGCAGGGATCACTACAGACATTCTTTTACTGTGAAGTCACTGATGATATGAAGACTGAACAAGGTATGTGTTTTATTTATTTATGGACTTATTCCATTTTCCTTTTACATGTATTTTTTCAACTAAAGTGTACATGCAATTATGCCAATAATTGTAAGTGTTTATCTGATTTTAAATGTTGTCCTTTTCTCAGTAAAACCTGGCACATTTACCATCAGTACAGGCATACAGCTAAATAGATAGTACAGTTGTAGATCAGTGGGTGATTATCCAAGAAATATCTTAAATACTATAATAATTGTGAAATAACTCTGTCTCTCTGTTATGTTTTCATGTCCAAACCACTTAACCAAATTAAATTAATTTTCGATGACCAACCCCTTAAATGTAACAACTAGAGTTAAGTTTATATGTATAATAATAATATATAAAACAAAGGTTTAGCCTGTAAAGTTTAAACTGTTTCTAGGTGGTGGTGTTGATGACGAAATTATAGATGTGGTTGAAAAAACTATTCCCGAAATTGAAGAAATGGTCAATTCACCGGGACCCATTCCGAGTCCACCTAGTTGCCTCTTTGCCTTGATGTGGTTCTTGCATTACAAAGCAGATAAATACCGAAAGTAGGTAAAAATAGCTCATTCATAATGAAATTTATTGTTATAAATTTATATTGTTCATTACAATAGATTTTATACTTAGCGCAGAATTGTAGAAATGTAGTTAATTAACCATTGTTCATATACAGTAACAGCATTTTACATTTTCCATTACGTAAATTTAAACATAAAATTTTATTTTTGACAAATTCAATAGAAAAATAGTTGTACCCTATTTCAATAAGCATATAACCTTTACAGTTTGTCAGAACAATGAGAATGGTTTTTATTTCACCAAAGGTTTTTATTTAATCGTTGCATATTGTAAAAGCCTTAATATTTTGGGTGTTCCTAGTTCTTAGTGCATCCATATTCCATACTTTCTTCCAAAGTTCCATATAAATTAAAATACGGTCACAATTTTTTTTCTTTTCAATATATATTTGAATATAACAATAGTAACTGTTAAGCATTTATTGCTTAAATCTTACATACTGTATGTATTCCTTGTGTAAAATGCATATATGATATTCATATTGCCACATCAATTGTCTAAATTTAAAGTGGGTACAATCTCCAAAATGCACTGTATCTTCTGATCCTACAAAGAATCTCATTTCTTTGTATAAATAGATTATATACGATAATCTGCATCCAACTTCTTTTGTAAGGAAATTTTATGTGTAAATCTAGGAAGTGACAAACATTCTTAATAAAAGACACGCCTTATTCAGTAATATATAAGAGACATCTAAGTACATTTTCGCGTTACATAATAACGGCAAAGGTCAAGATTACTGTTGTTATTAACCTATGTTTAACTTGTATGATCCAGTTACTAGTGTATTTATTTGAAGTTAAAATTGCTTCTGAAGTATATATACGTATAAATTATCCTGTTGAGTTGTCAGTACCATTTAAATTTTATTTTTTTTATAAGCAATACAATAAGCATTGGTTAATTATTTCGTATGTATGTCGAATGTTTCGAATTGTAAAATAACAATTTGTAAGTATTATTACATAGGCTATACATGTAAAGGATTGGTATATGTAAATAATTGTGTGAAAAGTAGTATATTCTACTATTAATGAACTTTATTTATTTTTGTTTTCATTGTAAATTGGAAAGAGGTTGTTTTTGTATTATTATGTATTCTTATTTATTGTTATAAAAAATTTACTATTTTAAGTACAATGTAATTATGTAGAATATTATATTTATCATATGATAAGTTATCGAAAGACGATCCTAGATAATGATTGCTCACTTAACGTGGATATGAAAACGTAAATATTCCTATAACTAAATGCATCATATTGTTAATTATATAATCCGGTTTCTTTTACGTTATTAATCGACAATAACGTAAAATAAAACGGATATATACATGTCAAGAATACCTCGATAAATTACGTAAATAAAATCTGGAAATCTAATAATAATATCATACATTCTTAATTAGTAAAGCATTTGATAATAAATTGTTTTATGTCAGCATGTTTTTTGGTTGTTATTTATTAATTAATTCCTATTTTAATATAACAAAAATTTATGCAGGTCATTTGGACGTTACTGTGTGGAATGCAAAATAAAGAAATAATGAAATATATTCATTTGACAGATTGTGTATGATTACTTTTATTTATTTCCTTATTGAACTTGTTATCTTAAATGTCACAGTAATAAAATAAATATTTTGTAATTAAGATATTAAAGTTAAGCAATTAATTTAATACCAATTGATATGTCATTGTTGACATTTAAATCTTCTTAGTAAATAAAAATGATTGTATGTTTGTCTTTGATGCGTTCCAAAAATATTATCCGATTGTGGTGTAACTGGTATTCTGCCAGCCAGGTGAGGTTCGAGAGACTCGGGAGAGGATCACCGACCACAAATCAATATAATTGAATATAAGTTTTAATATTTGAAAATGGAATTGGTTTAAAGAAATTAAATTTGTTCATAAGTTAATAATTACAGTTTTAGATTTGGATATCATTCAAAGACAATAATATTTTGATTGTAATGAAACTGTGAATATTAAAATATAGAAAGTCATATATTAATTTGTTTTAGTTTAGATTGTTAATTGATTAGTTCCCTATTGCAATACTATTACATACTATTTTAATTAACGTGACGAAATATTTCTTCGCGAATTATAATTATTCAAGTAATAGTAAATTTGAATCAAATCATTCTTTAAAGATATTATTTTATGTGGTCTTGAGCACGTAAATAATTGGATATGGGACAGATGTAGAACGTGACCACATTAAATGTAGGCAAATCTGACCATACAAAATATTTGATTTAATAATTGGACGAACTAATGTAGATCTTTTTGCTTGTACTAGAATCCCGCGTCGGGACAGGAAAAGTGGGTTTTTCAGCCCAGACCACCGCAACCATTTTGATGAAATTTAGTACGAATCAAGATGACCGTCCTTATGTTCAATCGGGCTACTTTTACTACTAGGCTACCCTTTGAGAAAATAATGTTCAGGACAAAGTTTCAATGATACAAGTTCATTTAGTAATTAAATCTATTGAAGAAATTTTAATGTATTATATATTAAGGTATATTTAGGGTATTATTTCTATAAACAACGCTTCATTAATAATCTTGTTTTATTAATTGCTTGGCACATAACATGGTGTTGAAATTAAATGACCAATCGACTGACGTAACGTATTTATTTATCTTATGTTTAAACTCAAATTGCTAGTGTATCCTCGTAAGGTCCTCCACGATTTTGATGAGATCGTCGACTGTCGCGTCTCGCATCATGCCACCGCCGTCGTCGATCTGAATTAAGAACAATGTTCATAGATATTAAACATGCATGAATAGTATGCAAAGGTACGTATATATCATCAAAAATACAATTATTAAAAAACGATTTGGTCTATATATCGGCAAAGTAATAGTTTAGATAAAAATGTATCTTTAAATATTTTAAGTATCGTTCCTTTTTTTAATTATATAAGGAACGGATATTTTTTGTGATATGGCATTTGAAGTTGCTGCCTGTAAAAAAATGCAGGTACACAAATATAAAAAAATTACAAACTAAAGATAATCACACAAGTCACGAACAAAATGTCTATGGAGTTAGAAATATAACAGAAAAGCAGTAACAATCGAATCATAATTATTCCATGTTATAAATTTGAATATAATGATAGAGTTACCTGTAAACCTTGTACGGTTTCTTGCTGCATATCCCGCGAGAGATCGAGGAAGCTCTCGATAAGATCACCATCAATGAACCCTTCCGCCGGTTCCGTCTTGATGTCTGTGTTGAAGGATCTCCAGAACGAGTGCGGGATCTTCCCGACTGACTTGATCGTGTGAGTTAGCCTCTCTTCTAGTTGGTGAAGGAATTCAAATAACTCTTGAGGTAATTGGACGACTAGACCTGAGGTGTTCGATTTTTATTATTAGAACATATAAATAACCGAATTAAGGGAGAACGTATTATATAACAACGAAAAGAAATATTATAATATTAAATGTCGTTAAATGATATTTTACGTTAAGAGATAATTTAAAATAAAAAAGAACAATTCTATAGAAAGATTAGCGGAAGAATAGTAGTAAAGAAGGCAAGCCCACGATGCTAAACGCAGATTCACTCGAACCTCGGGGGGTGGGGGACCTATCTAGCGATCATATTGAGGGTTATTTTGTAGCAATAAAAAGTTATACAGGTCTAACTTTAAATATATGTCTCTAGTGATATTTTGCTATCAAGGAAGTTTCCGAGGAAGTCGGCGGCGGTACGCACAGATGGCGCCGGTGACGGTGGCGAGCAGCACGGGGCGCGCGACGGGCGCGGCCGTGTCGGCGAGCTGCGCCACCAGCGCGCCGCGCCGCATCACGTTGACCATGTCGCCGATGTGGAACTGCCCCATGTAGCCCATCTGCTGCCGCTCCTCGTCCGTCGTCGCCGCGCTGCCGCCGGCGCAACACAACACCGCTATTATTAATGCTCCGGGTGCTCTAATCTTTGCCGACTCGATTTAACATCACGTTGGGGAATTTCTATGATTTTATCTTTATAAAAGTGGTATAAAATATTACATAGATCTATAGAAAATCTCATTCGACGATTGGGACGTATAAAACAAAATAAACTTACCTGTCTTTCTGACAAACGAATAGGTTGAAGCTGTTCTCTGCTCCCAGGAAGGTGTCGTCGTCGAGAATTTCGACAGCCGTCATCCAATTCGGACTGTAATCCCGAGCTATCTCCTCGAAACTACCTTCCATCTTAATGAATAGAAATAAATAGTGTTAAATATATTGAGTTTCGTTTTTTAAATCGTAATAGTTCAATTTTTTCTAAATTATTAATAATCTAATTTAATAAGTTATAATTGCGCTTTTCCGATTAAACTAATTTATTCGTCAATTAAATTTTTTAATCAATTGATTCGTAAGGAATGCGAGCTCGTATTTCATATCCTTCCGCTACCAACTGCCAAATAGAGCATTCATATTAATAAAAGCCATATTAATAATAATCATAACAAACCTGTTTGTATTGCAGTAAGGACATGGATCTCATGAGGTCGCCTACGAGGATGAAATCTCCCTTCACTTTTAAATACAAAGCGACGATGTTGTTGAAGTGACTGCATTCCAGCCGCAGTTCCTTCTCTGACGTCCATTCGAATAACCGTACCTAGAAATTAAATAAATAAAAATCGAACCGAATCATCAATCAAGTTTTTCTTTAATTTACTTATATTAGGATGGACATGGTAAAATTGACATGAAACTGCTCATTTATTCCCTTTATTAAACTATCGTTTAATGATATTTTTTTATATGTTTTATTTGCAATGACTCAACAGATTATACTTAAAGAAAAAGAATTGTGTGCAAATGGAACAAAGTTAGACTTACAGTACTATTTATAGATGCTAATAATTTTCCATTGAATTCTACGAGCGTGTAACAACCGCCCTTTATTTCTTTCTCAGCGACTTGTGTGAGTTTGCCTTCACACCAATGGAAGAGAAGTATTCTACCCTGTGGAAGTAGGAAAATTTAAATATCGATGGATACAATTCACAAATATACTAACACACATAATGTAGGTTCTTCTGCGTGTGTGTATGTGTTTGTATGTGTAGTAAGGCCAATATGTGTCGCTCACCTGCTTGGGCTCGGACTCCTCCGGGTTGAGTATGGCGGTGCCCACGGCGTAGTAGTGGTTGGGGTCGTCGGCCAGCCGACACGACACCAGCGACATCGCGAACTCCGTGCTCAGCAGCTGGTGCGCGTGCAGCACTGCGCACGGCAACTCGGATATTACACATGCTTCTTATGTTCGACACTTTTTTTAAAATACAAATATGTTATGTGCGAATATCTTATATGTTGACCGCGTGGTATGCTCGGACAAGCCCTTTGAGGTTGATACCACCCACCCATCAAACACTCTATCGGCAACAGCAATACTCATTACTCAGTGTTGAGTTCCGGTTAGAAGGATAAGTGAGTCATCCACTGACTACAGGTTATAAGGAGAAGACATTTTAATTCCCAAGTTAATGATTGATGATATATATGGGAAGCTAGTTCTTACTTTGCAAAAGTCTATGGGCAGCGGTCACCGCTTACCATATGCCAGTCTGCCAGTGACCTCACGTGTGACAGGTGGAGATTTTGGGCGAAAAAATTAGGAAGTAAGATTTTCTTTTATTTAATGAATTCAATGTAAAAAAATATAAAACGACGGAACCGCTTCGAAATCACAGCAGAGCCATCGAGCGTACCCTCGAAGGTGTGCTGGTCCACGATGAGCAGGTTGTGCAGCTCGACGTCGACGGCGGGCGGCGCGTGCTTGTGCGGCGCGGGCGCGGCGCCGCTGGAGCTCGCGGCCGACGTGGAGGCGCTGGCGCGCGCCGCCACCGCGCCGCCGCCGCCCGCGCCCGCCAGCTCCAGCTTGTCCACGCGCATCGTGATCACGCCGAACGTCTGCGGGGCCTCCTCGTTAGCGCTACCGATCGATGCCGAGTTCAATGTTCGACTAGCTCGATTGAATCTCGCTGATATCTGACCTGAGACGATTCCTGGTATGCGATTCTTCTGGGTGTCTCTCCGAGTGGCACGGTTCGTATGTGTAGCTTCTGTATTTCGTCTATCGTTCCTATGGTCACTGTGCTGTCGGTGGCGAGCGCTAAGCTGTAAAATAATAATATCCACATAAGCTCTACACAAAATTAGTAGTTACTATTATATTATTTGTCTGATTTTTATTATGATTTGGTTAAGAAAAATAACATTAATCATTGCACTAATATAATATATACATGATTTTTATAATAGTGTCTAGAAGAATATTCAAAATGACTATATATCTCAGCTTTAATTTAATTATTAAACAATATATGAGCCATATTGCTAGTGCAAGTTGCTGATTCCAGATGCCTTTGATTAATAAAAAAATCGTCACCATTTGAAAAAATAAGTTTATTTTTAAATACTGAAAAGCTTATAATTAAATTTCTCTAAATAACTTTTAAATATGAATTTTCACCTGTCCGGATAAGCTTGTGCATTCAGCGAGCACATGTGTGTGACCTCCTTCAGGTTGACATTGGAGAACACCAACTTGTGGTTGGAGGAAAAGATAACGGTCGGACGATCTGAGCACGCGAATATGTTTGTAGTTGAAAGTGACCTAGAAGAGCAAACATTTTCACCGTATTATGACAATATTTTCCAATTTAAATTAAGAAAAAATGCATGTAGATAAAATTATGTATGTACAGATATGTAAACAGTAAAATTAACTGTATATAATGCATACTATACCAGAAATATAAGCAAGTCGCATGCATCTTTACTACTCCTGCCGTTGGAATTTAATAGAATTCGATTTTATATAGAAGTAGATAGATGAACTAAGGTTAATGAACCTTTTTCTTGTTCCTACAGATTGTATTACCTGAAACTCCGAAGCACAGTCGGTTGCGTACCAAGAGTGACTTTCTTCTTGTTACTGAGCACGCCGGTCTCCTGGTCCACGGTGAAGTAGAACATGGAGCCGTCTCCCAACGCGCACAGCAGGTAGCACACTCCCTCCAGCACGCAGATTAGCAGCGACCGAGGGATTATTTCTGGTGATAGCGTTGATTTTATATATATTGCCGTTTAATGGAACATAGATTGTGTGTAATTATAGGCTCAGTGGATATAATATACTTAGATTCAAATCGGTCATACTCAGCATCGTCTGCGGGTGCCAGTGGCCACATTCGATCACACGATTAATTTACTTATTCGCATAATATTCGCATGCGCGGCGTGTGCGCTCACCTCCGGAGAGCTTCTCGGTGTGCAGCGGCGCGAGGTCGGGCAGGCGCAGCAGGCGCACGGAGATGTCGGTCCACAGCCCCACGCCCAGCAGCGCCGCGTCGCCGCCCGGGCCCAGCTCCAGGCACGCCACCTCCTCCTCCATGCACACCTCGCTGCCGGCGGGCACATAAGCGATTACAGCGACGGCCGGCGGGCGGACGGGGGAGAGGGGTGCGGGTGTGGTCACTCACGCGAGCAGCTGCAGCTCGCCGTCGCCGATGGCCACGAGGTAGATCCGCGGGCCGGCCGCGGCCACGGCGCGCGCGCCGGCGCACGCCACGACGGACAGCGCGCGCGCGCCCGCCGCCCAGCGCGCCGCCAGCCGCCAGCCGCCCGCCGCGCGCGCCGTCAGCCGGATGCCCTCGTCCGTCACCTGCCGCGACAACCACGCTACACTACGCACGCCGACCTCCCTTCTATCTCATTTTATCGGAACATACGCAGTGACGTCACTTGTCGATCACTCCATTTAATCTTATTTAATTAATATTTAATAATATACTCATTTTAAAGTCGAACGATACGGACTATTTTTCTAATCATAGGAGCGACTAAAAAGTTCCCCGACTGTTATGTACTGGCGCCCTTAATAAATAAATTGACAATGATCACATGTTTGCAATCATCTCAGAGAGCCAACTTCAGTCGGACTAACTTAGTTTGTGCGTATGGTAGACAGTGCTACACGATTTAATTAATAAAATATACCACTTACTTGTATTAACTGATCATGACAAACATTTCCTGTGAAGAAAGTTTGCCGATCAGAGACAAAACCTTTTATCTCTGTTTCCTCCACTTCCTCTCCGTTTAAAGTTAATACCCTGTAAACGAATAGTATCTTAACGGTTTGAAACATGACTTTGAATGTAATAGTAGATAGATTAGTATGATGTACTACCAGTTCGGAAAGAAACACCTAAAACCTAAATAGAATTAATGAAAGAAAATGTTTTTATTTATTTATTTATTTGAAAAGGCCTGGAGGCGATCAAACCATTAACACAAAGTCTTGATCTTAATGGAATACTAACCAACTAGCAACCAAAATGTGACGGGTAGTATTAATTTATCAAACTAGCCTAACAAAGTAGATGGAATAAGTACCTGGTCTGCCCCACGAAGGCCAGCACGAGCGTGTCGTGGTACTGCGAGTCTTCGGCCAGAGTGAGCGCCCACATGCCTTTTATGCCGGGCAGGTCGATCGACGCTTGCTCCTGGATGCCGATGCCATTGCGGATAATACGCAGTGAGCCCATTTTGAAAGCACCTGGAAAAGTAAATATTAAAGTTAAACATTTTAGATGATGTTAGACCTGTATGTGCTGTAGGTTGGTGTTGCCCCCAGGTTCACTGAGTTAACTCACCGGAGCAAGTGATGAGTTGGTTTTGCCCCTGTCGCTCAAGATCCACGACGCACATGTCGACGATAGGTGCAAGGCTGGTGAAACTCTCCATGGGCTGCACGTAGTGGGGGGCTTCCTCCCTCGCGGGGGCCAGTCGCACGAGCGCTGAGTCGCCCAGACGAGACCCGACGAACACCACGCCGTTGTCTAAGTACGTCATGCACTCGGGGATTGGGATATCGCCTGCGGACATGTAGACCATTCATATTATAATTACGTTAGTTTGACTGTATCCTATAGAGTATAGAGGAACAACCATGAAAAGTTTTGATTAACTTATATTTAGGTTTTTTTTTAAAATTTAGTATATACATACATATTTGTATATATTTTAAGAAATCTCTGGGTACGAAGTCTTAATACTAGAACAATAAAAGTTGACTCACCGAGTAACTCGACTTTGAGATCTTTAACAGTCTGTGTGCCGTCCATCTTCTCTTGCAGCTCCAGTAGCAACATGAACAGCCGGCCCGCTATGTCCCCCAGAAGGTATCTCATACCGCGCTCGTCTACTCGGCAGTAGCAATTTATTGGAGTTAACTGCAATTGAGATTGTTACAAATATTTTACTGTATATATCACTAATAAATAATAATTTACGGCAGGCGCAAATTCGAAAAACCTAAATTCCTACGTTTTTGCGATTTGCATCCAGGACTTTGGAGAGTAATAAATAGTAATAAATAGAGTAATAAAAATCAATTTTGCGAAAAAAAAAAAAAATTACAACCTTAACCTTTATCTCTACTAACCATTACAGACAGTGAAATGCTGGAAAAAACATTTTCGAAATAGAAATATTTGCAAGTGTAGATGGAAATAAACCCTTATAGTTCTCGTAACTCTTAATTTTAAAATCAAAAATACAGTTTATTCAAATATGCTTTTATGAGAACTTTTGAAGAACATTTACACATTATACAGAACTATATTAAAAGTAAAGCTTCATGGGCATACATATTTAATTCAAAGAATTTTACATAGTTCCATTTCATATGACAATGTTTAACTCTATGTAATATATTAACTAAAAACATAACAAAACTCGGACAGATCACACAATATTGTAAAATGCTAATCTATAATCCAATTATTAAGGGTTGACATTACTGATTTGGAACGATAAGTATATATTATGTAAAATTTCAAACATACCTTGATCTGTGGGGGTGCAACTGCTACATAGCTCTGGCCATCATGGTAAACTATTGACTCTTGTCCGACAACTATAGCTCCACCTAAAATTGTGCAGGTCGGTATTAATCTATCATCACTTATTTTCTTCAAACACATAGAATTACACTTCTTAGTTAGTTTATATGCAATAATAAACAAAATACTCTTTATTTCAATCGAAAAGTATTTTAATCCAATCAAGCCTTCAGTCATCATCAGATTAAGCACTACTATGCCAAAACATAGAAAATACAAAATAATGATAGCTTTATTTGAATTGAAAAAAGGAAAAACTAAAAATGGCAATATATCTATTAAATAACAAATTCACTGAGAAAAATTAAAGACACTATGAAATCACACTACAATTCTTGTGAATCAGTAACTTTAAAAAGTCTAAAAGAATAAAACACCCAGTTTTATTCATATTCCAAGCTATCTTATAAGAAAAAGATCATTCCAGTAAACTATGTTTATACTAAATTACCTAGTGGACTTGGCACAGGAATTAGTATAGAAGCCTCAGTCTCAACATTATCTTGTTTCCATGGTATCTTCGAGAACTCTTTGTCTCTTAAATTTATTTCATGTGTCTGTAAGAAATCATAAAAACAATTTTTACTGTTAACATATATTTGTATATTAGGTTAACAATTGATAAGTTAATTATTTGATACATTTCCTTCTCGTATAAGTAATTTTAAACATTCATAGAGGAATGAATAAAAAATAGGCAAAGAACTCATGACAAAAATCAGCAATCACATTTTAGTTAAAATCTAATTAAACCTACATCTATAAAAAAAATTTTTTTTCTTTTGCCAGTGCATCACTACTCAGTGTAGCAGTCTGAGACTGAGTCTAATGGATGTGATGGTTATAGGCTATTAATTTTTTTTAAATCTATTGCCCTATACTTTTTATTTTATTTAAAGACCAGCAAAACAGCCAAATAACAAGACTGCTACTACTACATATCTTTTTATAACTAATAACATATATGCCAATATTGTTATATAAAGCTTTAAGACATACCTTTATGTGTCTCCCGTTGAGGTCCTGATGAATTAATATTAAAGTTGGATTGGAACAACCATGCAAAAATTCTAAATCAAAAACATTTAATTCTTCCAGTCTGAAAATAAATAAATGTTGTCTATGGTTAATAGCATACTACTAGAACTGAGTCGAGATTGATGATGATAATTTTATAAACAATCTCACTCTATAACACATGTAGATTTTTTTCACTACTGAGTATGCATTAAAAACAATGTGTTAGATGTAAATCGACCATATGTATCTACCGACCTACTTTGGAATAGGGTATTGGAATAAAATCCAAGCCTGCTCCTCAAAAGAGGACAATTTTACCAGCATTGGAATATTTACAGCCTTTTAGCTTTCACTTTAGAACTGAGTGACAGTTTAATCTCTTAAGAAGTAATGTATTTGGGTTGTAAAATTATATAATATTAATTAATTTGATAGTATTTTAACTTAACCATATTTCATATACATCTCAAATACCTTAAACTCGCAGCTTTTAGCTCCGTGGAGTCCTTGTCCAGTGGTATTATTTTAAATAAACCATCATAAAGCCTCAAACCAATAACTCTTGCTTGTGGATCAATGACTGCTAGTATACCATTTTCTGATGGCTTCCCAATTCGATCAGCAACATTTCCATGTGCTCTGGTAACTACTTCTAGTTCACCATTGGTACCCGTCCTCCATTCTAGTATCATAGCATTGTATCGAGCGGTTAATATGAATACTAAATCCTTTTTTTCATACTGAAAGTAAAATTGATGTATATGTAAAAACAATCAGTAGTTTATTTCATTTAATACACAATTTGTAGCTAAACAGATTTGTATTTTCACAAATCCAGTGAAAAAAGTAAAAGTGTTATTATTTATGTTTTAAAGATACTAATTATATACATACAATTATGCAGTAAAAGAAAAAAAAACAAAGATCACTAAAATCTTAACTTACTGGTGGTCTAAATAACTTCATTTTCGCCACTCTACCATATAAACCAACTTCTTTCATGGGACGGAGTCCTTCTGGAGTCACAAGGTACATCTCTAAGCGTGACACTTTCGCCACCAGAAGATTCAGATCCGTAGGAGAAGTGAAGTTTCCTATAATAACAAACGCATTTTGTAAGTTTACATTAGATTATAAAAAATTTACAATTTTTATATATTTATAATTAGCGCCAATGTGTAAAATTACATCGGAAATATAAAAAAATTGTCAATGGTCTTTAACAAAACGTCAATTATATTTGGTAAAAATCGTCATAATTAGCAATAATATTGGCATTTCTTGGATCTTTTGAATATAGTGCCATCAAATATACATTCTATGTTTGTTCAGGCTTTGATATTCATAACAAAAATAGTCTTATTGGCCGAAAATAGTTCAATGTTGTATACTATTACGGTTAACCTCTATGAAAAATATGTATAAATTGTAGTTATTTACCTGTTATACATGCTGTAACCGCTGTTGGTTTCTGTGCAGTAACAACGTAATGATAAGCCATGATCAAAGTCTTAATATACGGGTCTTAACTTCTAATAAATCTTCTTTATTTATTTCTTATTCACCATTACAGAATTAAAATCGGCTGTCGCCTGTACGCCGCCTGTTCTGTTTACTAGTGTTGCACAATGCACAAGATTACAAACATAACAACGTCTTATTAAAATCGGTATTTTAGTTTTTTTTTTATTTTTCAGGTTTCATACTAATTTGTAAACCTTATTATGAAGTAAATTATGAAAAAGGTGTAAAAAGAATTATCAAATTATCAATATTTTTAAAATATATTTGTCATTCGTATCAAAAATCTTGTCTATAATAAAATTGTGATATTGGTTTGAGAAATATTGATACCTTTAATAACAATATAAACTGACATAATTTATTATGTGGAATATAGATGATTATATTTTTTTAAATTATATTTTACAGTATTTTTTTTAATTTAATGACCGTAAATGTGAAAGGTTATTACTCCATATTTTTAAATAAATGAATGTAAGCAACTACTAATTTTTCATTAATAGAACTGACTAAAAATCTAAGTATTTTGTTTCATCGTAAAGTCAAACAAGATTTTTTTTTCTTATCAATTACTTTTGCTTTCTTGTGAATGAAAAATAGTTTTAAGCTATACTGTGTGGCCCCACTAAAAAAAGCCAAGCGATGCTTTTCTCAAAGCGTTTCATGGTTTTTTTGAAACCTTATAATTCGGGTTTGGATACCACATAAACAAAATTCTCGGGATATGTTGTCAATAGCAGACTTATTAAACATTTAAAGTTTTAATTGCTTAGCTCTTATAGTTTCGATTTTATTGATATCTAAATCCTGATTTCGTCACCAACTCACTGATGATCATTCAAATTTTTAGGTTTATTTAGTATTTCTTAATATCCAAAAAAGCTAAAATTTGGTATGTAAGCTAGTATTAGTAAACAAGCAACAAGAAAATTATAATATTTTATCCCCCAACAACTTACACTAGAGGGTATGGAAGTTTGAAGTATAATATTTGACTATCACAATTTTGACGCTAGAGGTGTGAAAATTGATATACTGGGATTCCTTGTTATTACTAATACTATGCAGTCACGGAACAGGACTCAGGAGTAACAAGTTCGTGTTTGTTCCATGAAGGTACCAATGATATGAGAATCACATTTTGTCATAAAATCATTAATATTTTTCCGTACAAAGGTACAAAACATTACAGAATATATATTGAGAAGCAACAGTTAATATTTTTAAATTTATATAAATAATCTAATTTTTTGACCGCAAATGCCGCAGAACTACTCACCAATCCGTTAATATGGTGGACCCATTGCAATTTTTTAATGTTAACATTTTTTTATTAATCAAAATTTTTCTGTTAAGTAGGTGGGTTACATCAATTTCAATCGCACAATAGTTTTCACAGTTTTTTTCAGAAGTAGCACAATTGACAAAAACATTCCGTCTCGACAATTTAGGAGAACGGTCATCAAGTTCGTATTCATTAGTTTCGAGACGTGAGTAATAATAATAATAATAATAAAGAAGTTTATTCGCCAAGCATAGAGGATGTTAACAAATTTCTTACTACTAAATAAAAAAAACACAGAAAAAAAAACCACATTAATCTATGCCGGTAAAAAGGTCGTAGACTCAGCTTAAAGCTGCTTTTCAGTCTGCACCTACTTACTTGCTACTTACATACAAATGCTGCCAACACAAAGTGTAAACTACTCATTTTATACTTACAAAGTTTAGAAGAAAATAAATATATATAGGGTAACAAAATATTGTGATAAATTTGAAGTTAGTAGTGAGCTGCCTAAGATAAAATTTTGTAATTAATGTAATATAATAAAGCATATAAAATTTTGTAACAAAAAAAAAAAAAACAAAAAAACTGTCCGTTAATATACAATTGCCCGCTTGCTTTAAAGTAAGTATAGTAATGGAATCATGTGGGTAGTCTCGCGTTTAGCCAGTTTGACTGTGACTTTTGATATTCAGTAAGCCATTTTTTGCAAAGTTTCCGAAATGTAAAAATAGATGAGGCAAATTTAATCGGAGGTGGAATATCGTTCCAACATTTTGATGCTGCAAAACGGAAACTACCTCTAAATGATACTAAGCAAGGACGAGGTACAACTAAATTTAAAATACGGGAGGGTCGATGATTACCGGAATCCATAGAGTTTAGCCAGTTCAATTTTCGGGCTAGATAAGGTGGATAATTTTTCTTTTTCAGACTATATACAATAGTATTCAATTTTAGAATACGACGGTGCTTCATATTTAATATATTATAACTATTTAAAATTGGAGTAATATTGGATCCACGTGGAATATCATAACAGAACCTCATACAAGAATTCTGTACCTTTTGAATCTTAGATTCTGTTTGTTTTAACAGACAAGGTCCATAAACTACATCGCAATAGTCAAGATGTGAAAGTACTAAGGAATCCACCAGTCTTCTTTTAACAGCAATACTTAAAAACGGCCTAAATTTGTAGATCATCTTAAGGGAGGCATAACTTTTGGCAATTTTTTCTTGAACATGCTCCTTAAAACGTAGCGATCCTTCAAATAGTACACCGAGATTTTTAACTATTGACACCTCTACGATGGGGCAGTTGTTGATCAAAATAATAGGATTTCTTCGATGGATTACATCTATTTGTCTTTTTGTGCCAAATATACGACACGAGTACGACAAACAACAATAATAAGGCGATCCATAAATTGAGATATTGAACTAATTTTTCTTTTATTAACAGTGTATGTCCAAATACAGGCTTATTAATATTATATTTGACATATCTTTTTAAATAACTTTTAACATGGGTACTATGAACTTTCGAATACTATCGTTTTAAACGATTTTTCAAAGTAAAATTATCAGGTACAACCATTCTATTAGAACTTTTTTGAAAAAGAACCAAAAGTAGCATTGTTGTGCTATAAGTGAAGTGAAGTGAAGTAATATTTGTTTTTGAATATACTGCAACAGATTTTGGAGGCGATTCGACGAATGTAACTTTAAACTGCAATTTATCTGTCATTAACATTTATCTTTTAAAATATTCTACTCCAATTCAATCTAATTTAATGATAAAATAGAAAGACCAAAGACCTGAAAGACCAACAAAAGTACCATAGTTGATATTGGTCTGTGGTCATTGGACATAAAAATATTTGCCCTTTCTATAAAATTATTTCTCTTTCGTCGAAGGAAGATATAAAAAAAAATATAATAACAGGTGCTTTAAGAATATTGTGCACACAGAAGTGTCAACTGTGACATTTGCAACAATGTTAAAGATTATCCCATCAAAAACATAAATGTAAAAATGAGAGCCAAGTTAAATATTATGATATATACCTTGGTTGTTGTCTTCAACGTCAAAAGAAGTGAGATCTAAATTTGTGCCAAGTTAAAAAGTCCTTTCTGAAATTTATTTATAACTACATAAAATATCATTTCTTCTTATAACTTGGGGTAATATATTGTTGACTAAGGTCTGACTTGGCTAGTTCTCATATACGAATTATAGTATAGCCTTCGTAAGTTCTAAGCCTGTTAATAAATTATGTTATAAAAATATAAAAAAAAATAAAAAAAATGATGTAAGAACCAGCAATCAAAACTTATGACAGCCGGTCTTTATGTGGATTTTAAGGTCTTCACGTGAATATATAACAAGTTCAATACCACCCTTAAGTTTTTTAAATCCAAATATTTCCGTTTTATTACTTATGAGTATAGCTATCATATCATATCATTTTTTTATTATTACAGTTATTACAGGAACTAAGTATATAAGTGTTCCTTTAGACCCAATAAAATGAAAAATTATAATAAAATGATAAAAAATTACCAGTTTCAGATTTTTTCCTTTATATTGGTCTAATTATCTACCTGCATGCCAAATTTCAACTTTCTAGTTCACCTGGAAGTAGGTTATAGTTTTGATCTATAGGTCAGTCAGTGATAAAAATGACGATTTTTAGACCATAATATCTAAATAACCATTTGAGATGCGTTTATGAAATTTAGAACACATATGTATCTCGCGAGTCTCAATATATGAGCCAAATTTGACACATTTATGTCAAATAGTTTTTGAATTATGAGGAGGTCAAAAGTGGCTCCAAATGGTTCGTGTAATATTACACACGGTGCTGCTCGCCAGTTCTGTTACTAGAACTTGGCTGACACGCTACCGCGTGTCTAGATAAGGACAAGTTGAGATTTTATAGATTTTGAGTTTTATTGTAATAGTTACAAAGTATTTAAGTTTTGTCGTTGAATTTTATATGTTACCAAAAATGAAATGTAATCTAATTCCAGTAAAAAACAACATCTTACACTTTACATTACAATATGAATATAGTCAAAGTGCGAGTACTAATAAATGTCGTCGTTACTGCAAACATTTTCTTAATCTGCCAATTAAAACATACTTTCTAATAATATTATTTTTAGGACGATGGCATTATAGATTAAGTAGATTTTTAATTTATGATGGTTTTATTAAGACAGTTTTAATAATATTAAACTTAATTTAATGTAAGACTTGGTTTAAGTAAAAGACAGTAGTTAAAATAATATTTATAATTATTTAATTTGTTTCTGCATTATTTATTTTGTTTCTTATAAACTATATTGTTTTTAAATATCTATGTAATCTTTTAAATCAGTCTTCGTGGTTGCTAGGCGGCACACTTTCGAAAAGTATTTGAGTTAGGAATGTAAATTTTCCTGAAACAAAAGAGTATATATATAGTTTTATTTTAAAAATAACAAAATGCATTTTATTGTATGGGCATATTTTTGTACGTATTCTTTGGGTTCATGAAATATTAATAATCCGATTTAGTTGAAACTTTGTGCTTACGTTAAGTACAATAGGAGGTACGTACTATCAAAGTACAATACGTGCACGCGGTTAGTATCCTATAATGTACCTACTGTTACATATTATTTTAGAATTTAAATGGGTCTAGTTATATATATGGTAGTAGTTCTACTACTGGGTAATAGCCTCCTTTTGATGATATTGGTTCTTAATCCTACAATGCGTGCTGGTGAATGTGCCGAGGCGTCCCAATAGTTACAATACTCGAATTTTAACCAATTTTTTTACGTGTTAACCTTGTAGTCTTCGGTTATGCCTATTGAATTTTCATGAGCTTAATTTTTTTTATAAATTTATCTCCCACTCGGATCAAAATATGCTCCAGTTTCTCTTAAGCATTATCTTAAGTATAACAATCGTCCGAGTGTGAACAATGTGCTACCGATCTCCTCTATCCCGCAAAAAGATTTTTAATGGACTTTCTGGGCCGTGAGGTGTCTCAAAAGATCGAATGACGATGGTCAAAACTTGACAATCATAGGAGTCCAATACTGTTTAGCACCCCCAGAAAACTGGATTTAGACGTGCTTGCGAGTATATCAACCCACATTAGAGCTGTATGGTGAAATAAGTTTTGAGTCATCTACTCAAAAGGAGAAGTCTTAGCAGTCCAGCTTAGAAGTCCAGCAGTAGGACATTTTCAGGCTGTTACACTACTTTATTTGACATATGACGAACATAACATACATAATTAAATATTTTCTATTGTATATTATTAAAAAAATACATACATTTTTAATTAACCAAGTATATACTTATTTTTACTTACTTAATAAAGCTGTAGGTGTTTTCTTGTAATAGACAAATATAGTGTAGACTATTACACCGATGACTATAAAGCCAATAGCCATTAAATATTTAATTGAAGGATCATGGACGATAGGCAACACTGACAGGAATATTGCCACTACCAACACGAAACAAGGCACAATTGTTGGCACTCTGTATGGTCTGGGCTTATCTGCCTGCGTCTTTCTCAACACTAGTAATGCGACCATCGCTAATCCATAGAAAAACCAAAGGAACCAACTAGCAAAGTCGATAAGGGTTTTAATGTTGCCAACCATAATAAATATTGAGGTAAGAATAGCCTGAAACAAAAAACATAAAATGTTAAGGAAAGCCATTTTTGCTCTTTGCTTAGAATTATTATTTATTATTGTTTTGTTATGTTGTATTCAATCCAAATGATAGCTATTTTTAATATTGCTAAAAGCGAAATACTTTTAAAAGTTTTACTCTAAGCCAAATTTATTATTTATGAGGTAAATGTCAGACTAAAATGGATGGTAACCTGGAATGCAACAGCTGGTGCTGGTGTCAATCGCTTCATATTAACGTATGAGAATACTTCCAGCATATGACCCCCACGCGCAGCTGTGTAACATACTCTAAAAAGAAACATTAATTTAGTAGAATCTTATTTATATTTCCATTTTCAACAATATTCTTTTAACAAATTGAAAAACCAAAGTCAAAATATCCATTTAATATAATTTGGTAACT
Organism: Vanessa atalanta; assembly: GCF_905147765.1. Taxonomy (NCBI): domain Eukaryota; kingdom Metazoa; phylum Arthropoda; class Insecta; order Lepidoptera; family Nymphalidae; genus Vanessa; species Vanessa atalanta. The sequence goes on along the minus strand of NC_061888.1, from coordinate 10,026,070 downwards.
CCTTTATAAACAGATTATTTTCTATTTGAGTACCTTACCTGGTAACACCAAATTGGACGCTCATAGCACAACCAAATGTCGCTATGGCAACACCAAGTGGTATGAGAAAACTGGCAGGACCGAGAACTCGGGTTCCAAACGCTACAGCTACAGCGGGCACAGATACCATTTCAGCGTAAGACAGCACAGACATATACGCCACATTCATAAAGACGTACAGACCAGTAATAAGTGGTACGGCGATGGATATACTCAGGGGAACGTTTCTGAGGAAAATAAATATTTTTATAAACAAAAGTTGGCAACCATGGCAATTCAATTCTCCTAAATCATTGGATGGATTATATTAGACATATGTTAATTCTTAAGTTGATTTCTATAAACTTTGTTGAATCTTGATGAACGAAATTTTTCTCAGAAAAAAGTCAAGAAACAACGTAGGCGAAACCTCTTTCGCGTTTAATGTTTTAAATATTTGTAACTAGTAAAAATCGTCTTTGCCTCCAAAAAACATATTAGACGATATTTGATTTGTCTCGTGTTAGTGGTATACAGTAATTTTATTATTACCTTCGATTATTTAATAGCCGTCAAGTTTATGACTTTGAAATTATTATAAGACATGTTTTGAAATATCTAACTTACACGCCTGGGTTAATAATTTCTTCTGTAACCACAGTTACGCTGTTCCAACCATCATACGCCCATAATCCTGAATACAACGCGAGAGCTATACCGCCTGGACTCTTTGTACTACCCTCAAAACCTTTGTTCAAGTTTTCAGTGTTGCCTGTAATATAAAAATATATATAAACATAATGCGACTTCTAGAAAATATTACAATTCATTGAAATGTAATTATTATAAGTGCATATAATGACTCATATATAGTAAATGGAACTATTTTTTTTTAAATATAGCTTAATTCAAATCTTTCTACTTTATGATAAACACAAGATATGTTAGGAAACACATGAATATTCTAAATATATGATATTTTAATAACAAACCTTTAATAATTTCATATAGTCCTCCGCCTATTACAATAAGGCAAGCAAATACTTTGCACACCCCAAATATATTCTGTACCTTTACAAATAGTTTCACACTTGTTATATTGATATATGTCATAACAACTGAAACAAAAATAGTAATATATTAACCACTAATAATTTAATATCTCTACTTTCATAAGTGTAGATACATTACACAAATAAAAATGCTCTTTTGTTATAATATTTAAATTCAGACCACCACTAATAACTATGAAGTTTAACAAATTGCATTACCATTAAAATAACAATGCAAGTAAATTATAAGGTTGTTAATGAGTAATGATGAAACTATTCAGTATGACTAGACTATTTCGAAATACCACTAAAAAGTATATGCACCTCAAAAATATTTAGAATGGTTTTTTTAATTCCAGAGATTACCCCTTACATTCACCTAAAATTTTTACAATATAATTGAGATGTTTTATGATATTGTATTTACCTATTTGTTACAATGTTAAAATCACTACTATTAAAAATATATTATTTTTACAATTATAAAAAGAATATAATTGAATTTGAATAATTGTTTTGCTGATACAAATATTACCAGTTTTAATGATATTAATTAAAAAATAATGTGTTTGCATAAAACAACATAGGTCATTATAAAAAATTGCGTTGGTCTGTTGAATTAAAAAAAAAAACTGTTGGTCAGTATTATTTATTAATACAAAATTATACAATGAAAAACATAAAAAAAAAACACAAAATTTTTGATAATTATTGTATACAAAGTCTTACAATTATTAGTATATATTTAAGTGATATGAATTCAATAGGCAATTTTTACTTCCATATTATTATAAGGGTTACTTGTCACAATGTTCATATCTTTTAAAAGTTCTATAATCCTGTAGTTCTCTTGAGTAATTTGAACATAGCCACTGGATTCTTCGTTAAGCTTTTCCTGCATCAATTGCTGTAAAAAATAAGTTCTTTAACTAATTAAAATAATCAGAGGATTTAAAACAATGTATATTTAATACTTATTTAAATGTCATTGATGTATATTTACATAATTCTAATAAATGAACATTATATTGGTGTTGTGTAACTGACAGAAACTACAGTTCAACCTCCATAGTTTATGATCTGCATTCAAATAACAAAAGTAATGAACTGAACAACTGATGTAGAAAGGTACACTGGCAAATGGGCATTTGATAGTCAATCAAAAACAGAAATATAAGCCATCCTATGAATCACTAATATGCTTCTTATCTTCGTTACACTGGCCGACTCACCCTTCAAACCAAAACACAACAAAACAAAGTAGTGCTGCTTGGCATATATGAGTGAGAGGTTCCTAAATAGATGTGCTTCCACTAAGACTTAGCACAGAGTCAATTAAATTTTTTTTTTAAAGAAAAGTAATATCTTACTCCCATAACTTCAACTATAGAATCACTTGCGTTCGGGAACAATGATTGGATGAGTCCATGAAGTTCTGTTTTCAAAATGTGGAATGTTTCTTTAGCTTTTTGTAAGTGTTCTGGCCTGACTTCACGCTGTACTATTCTTGGTCGTGATAGTGCTTCTTTTGCTGTATTTGTCAAATCATTTAACCTGAATTGAATTATATATTCATAAGGATTCCGATATTGATTATATTGTTTATAGATAAACATGTAAACGATACAACATTTGAAAATGCAAGGTGAATTTATAGTATCTGACTATAAATTAAAAGTTTTGTATGGTTTTGATTAAAAGCTTTTATTTCATAAGCAAAGTATATAAGGATCAATTAAAAAATAAAAAGTAAATAACATACCTTTGTATCTCATTATCAATGTCAAGAATGGTTCCTCTTGTGAATGCAGTAAATTCCTTAACTTGTTCAGTCTTTTCTTTCATTTCAGCAAGAAATTGTGTTACTATTAAATTTTCGTCAATCGGTATGTGTGTCGTTGAATTTTGTATCTCCGCTCGTAAGCCTTCTATATAGCTAAGAGCTTTTTCTCCTACATTATTTACGGATATTGTTGCGTCGAAGGGAGAGTTTTCTATAATATTACAAATGTCGAGACATCTTTCTTGCAATCGTTTGATTTCACACGATAAATTTTCTTTGGTTTCCGCATTTAATTTACTGGACATGATAGCAATTAAACTTTTGAACTTTTACTTAGCGGACAAAATAACTCATTATAAACGAGTAAAGCGATATTGTATTTGGTTTTTTATAATTAAAGATACTTTTCACTCAATCGCAAGTTCTTTCTATATTATAGTGATTTCAAATTATAACGAAAAACGTTGTTGCTAACACTGGCGTTTAAAGTTTATTGTACAAGTGTCACTTCACTGACAGTTGACACTAGTGCTTGCTGCGTTCTGTAATTGATTAACCGTAAACTAATCCGTAAAGTGACTTTGTGAGAGGGCGCTGCAAACAACACGATAGCTGTCGATCCGACAAAAAAAAATCTTTTTTAATAATTAAAAATCAGAATTAGTAATTGTTGTTGTGTTAAAACTGCAGTTCTACTATTAATTCATCCGCGGTAAAGTTATCTAAACGAAACACTTGAAAAATAAATAATAAAAAGCTGAAAAATGAAGTTCGAATATTAGTGACGAAATACTTTAAAAATCACTTCGCTACAATATTATTGAAGACAATATTATAATATGGAACAAAAAATTAGTGAAAGTGAAAAGTGAAAAACTATAAAGTAACTAACTATAAATTTTTTTAAAAATAAAAAAAATAAGTGTTTTATAAAAGTGAAGATGGTCTAAACATAATAATAAATAAACTACCAACACAATTAAAAATACACTTAATCTAGTAGATACAGTTCTTAAACTTCACCACTAGAGTAATCGTTTAATTGGCGTAGTGGTTCTCAAAGACTGCGTCCAATCGACCAAAGCAAGATCGATCCCGGCCAGCGACCGACAATACATGTAGACTTTTTTTTTTTTAGTTTATTATATTATTGCAATTTAACAAATTATTTACCAATATACTGTAAACATGGATGAATTAAAAATCATATTGGAAAACATGCAGAAAGAAATGAAACAACAAAAAATAGAAATGCGCGAAATGAAGGAGGATATAAAAACTACTATTAACAATAACATAAATGTTAAGTTTAAAAACCTGGAAATTAAAAATCAACACTTAGAAAAGAAACTGGAGGAGCATACTTTATTAATCAAGAATTTTGAAAGATACACAAGACGCAAAAATCTGGTAGTTTTTGGAGTGGAAGAACGCGAAAAATCGTACCACGACCTGGAAGATATAATAATAGGCATAATAAAAAACTATTTTGGTTTTCAATATGAAAATTGTATCGAGGCTGTCAGAAGAATTGGGAAAAAAGGCGAAAAAATCAGACCTGTTATTGTTACGTTTAGCACGATGGGATGCAAAATAAAAATCCAGCAAAATCAAAAATTCCTAAAAAACTCGCCATATTATATAAAACAGGACTACCCACTGGAGGTTTTGAACAAACGCAGAGAATTACAGGCCCAATTGCGAAAGGAAAAAGAAGCAGGTAACACAGTTTTTATAAAATATGATAAGCTCATTGTCTTGTCAGGTGATAAAAACAAGAATTCAATGCAGAACCACAGTAACAAAAGGATTTTGTCTGAGTCTCCCGAAATAATGTTACAAAATAGCATAAATAGTCCAGGGAAGAAAAATAAAACTGCTAAAAAAAGTAGAACAACAACAATGAAAAATTATCTCCTACAAAAACCAAAACTTGTATACAATTCTGAAAGGAACAAGCAAGAAGAAAGTATTGAGCACTATGAAACAGAATAGCAGTCACAAAAGGCCCCTCTCAATCTCCCAATACGGTTTGTCTCCGTGGGAGTTAAAGACTATAACCCTCCAATATTACAACAACTATATATATGCACATATAATGTGAGATCACTCTCATCACCACAAAGAATGATATTACTTCAACATTCCATAAACAAAATCAAATATGATATTATTGGATTAGCAGAAGTTAGAAAAATTGGAAACCACATCATAGAATTTGATGAAAATATATTTTGCTATACAGGAGAAACAAAAGGCCTACACGGTGTTGGTTTCTTGATTAAAAAGAAATATAAGTCTTATATCCAGAACTACATCGGAATATCAGAAAGAGTATGTATACTAAACCTTCAATTTGAAACAACAAAATTATCATTAATACAAGTATATGCACCAACAAAGGATGCAAATGAAGATGAAATTAAATCCTTTTACGACCAATTGCAAACAGCTCATAAGTTCGCTAACGGATTAATAATTACAATGGGGGACCTAAATGCAAAAATTGGACAAAGAAAGCAAAACGAAAACTTAATAATGGGACCATATTGTTATGGCAATGGAAATCAAAGAGGTGACCGGTTTCTACAATACGCACTGGAAAACAAACTTACCGTAATAAATACATTATTCAAGAAAAAGCAAAAACAATTATGGACTTGGACTAGTCCAGATGGCAATACAAAAAACCAAATAGACTATATTCTCAGTAATAAACCAAAAAAATTTTCAAATATAGAAACATTAAACAATGACCTATTCACGAGCGATCATAAATTAGTACGTGGCACACTTAACTTAGGAATACAGAAGTTAAGCAGAGCAAAATTCGGAAGTCATCGAATTTTACTACAGGGAGAAGAGATTATTAATAATTATGTAAATTTATTAAAAACTGAATTACACAAAACAACTTGGTGTGAAAATGACGATGTGACTTCATACTATAATAAAATAGAGTCAGCCATAACGCAAAGCATAAAAAACACAAATACTAAACAAGAAAGAAGAAATATAATATCAGCAGAAACAAAGGATATGATAAAAAAACGAAACGAATTACAACGTAAGCATCCGAAAAGCAGAGAAGAAAAGCAAAAACTCTCGAGTCTTTACAAAACTACAAACAAAAAACTAAAAAAAGACTATGAATCCTATAGAATGAAAATAATAGAATCGAACTTATTAAATTTTGGAAGTCAAAAGAGAGCTTTTAAACGACTGAATAATAGTAAAACGTGGATTCCAAAAATAAAATTAAAAGACCCTCAAAAACTTACGCAAACAAGGATAGATATTGTTAATACTGCCTCAGATTACTATAAAGATCTGTATAGCTACAAAAAATATAACGACAAAACCAATACATACCAAAAACAAATAGAAAATACAACAACATCACTAGTCAAACCCTTCGATGACTTGGAAATTATAAGACACATAGACAGGCTTAAACAACAAAGAAGTCCTGGACATGATAATATCCCCAACGAAGCTCTCAAATCCGGAAAATATTTATTAGCTAGACCTCTTTCAAATCTTTTTAATAAAATCCTCCAAGAGCAAATAGTACCTGCGAAATGGGTGGAGTCAAGAATAATACTCCTTTATAAAAAGGGCGACGCATCAGATATTTGTAATTACCGCCCTATAAGCTTACTCCCAACTATGTATAAATTATTCGCATCCTGTTTAAATAAGAGAATAGAGACAGAGATAGAGAAATACCAACCCGTGGAACAGGCAGGATTCCGAAAAGGTTTTTGTACAATCGATCATATCCATACTCTAGAACAAGTAATTGAAAAACATCAAGAACGCCAACAACCCTTATACTTAGCTTTTATTGACTATGCAAAAGCCTTTGACTCCATATCGCACGACAGCTTATGGCAAGCCCTAGAACAGCAAGAGGTTCCCATAACTTATATAAACATCCTAAAAGACATCTACAGCAAAAGCGTAAGCCGTGTAAAGCTAGACAGATTGGGGCCTATAATCAATATACGTAGAGGTGTGAAACAAGGTGACCCGCTATCACCTACAATATTTATAGCAGTTCTACAACACATTATGAAAGACCTGGACTGGAAACAAAAAGGTATTAACATCAATGGGGAATACCTTAATAACCTTAGATTTGCTGATGATATAATTCTCTTCTCAAAATCAGCTAAGCAATTAGAAGAAATGATAACAGATCTATGTGAAATAAGTAACAGTATAGGATTACAATTAAACACATCCAAAACTAAAGTAATGACCAACTCAATCCAAACACCTATATTAGCCAATATTTCACAGAGTCTAGAATATGTAAACAGCTATATATATTTGGGGAAAAACATTTCATTCAGTAATTTCAGACACAAGGACGAAATTGATAGAAGAATAAACAAGACATGGACTAAGTTCTGGAGTTTAAAAGAAATAATGAAATCAAAACTACCCTTGAAACTGAAAAAGAAAATTATGGATGGCTGTCTGCTTCCCTGCATGACATACGGATCACAAACTTGGATATACAATAACTATGCAAGGGACAGAATACAGAAGACCCAGCGTGCGATGGAAAGGAGTATTCTAAATGTAAGATTGAAGGATAAACAGAAATCAGAAGAGATACGCAAAAAAACGAAAGTGATAGATGCTCTCCAGCATATGAAACGACTAAAATGGAAATGGGCTGGTCACCTAGCAAGATCGACTGACGGAAGGTGGACAAAATTGGTCACAAGCTGGTCCGGTCCTAGTGGCATGAGAGCCAGAGGGCGCCCTAAAGAAAGATGGGTAGATGAAATTAAAAAAATTGCTGGAATAGACTGGATGAAGAAAGCACAGGCAAGGAAAACCTGGAAACTGTTGGAGGAGGCCTATACCCGCTAGGGGCCTTAACAGAGGTAATGTTATGTATATTTTTTATGTATTTTTCTTACTTTTCTATGTATGTTAAGGAATAAAAAGGGCTTTATTATTATTATTATTATTAATCGAGAAAGCTGTGCTGAACGTCATAATCGAAAACAAACACTCGCACAAAAATTGAGAACATGTAAAAAACACTTTTAAATTAATAACTCACATAAAGCTGCCAAAGATCCCAGTTTGATGGCCGTTGCTTTGTAATCGGATTGTAACTCAGTTGTGAAGGGTTGAAAGGCGTATTCAGCAAAAGTCATCACGATAATAGCTACTTCTGCAGGTCTTAATATTACTACATAAATCCAGGCACATATAAATGAAGGCAAAGGCCCCCAATATTTATGAGATTTTCCAAATGCTTCTTGAAAATATGAATATTCTGCACCAGATTTTCCAAGAACTGTACCTAATTCCGCAAATGATAATGCTCCTACAATTAAAAAAAGCTTGTTAATTATTATTATAAGTGATACGTGAGCATTTTAAAAATTAAAGAAAGATAAAAAACCATAAAATTTCGGTTATGTAAATATTAAAAGGATAGGTATCTTACCTACACCCACCTAATAAAGATATAATTCCAGAAACAGTCCATACTATCAGACATAAAGCAACAGAACCGGAATGTTCTAAAGCTGTTGCTGGTGACACAAATATACCAGATCCGATCATAACTCCAAGAATTAAATTAACCGCAGAAAATAATCCTAGTTCCCGCTGTAATTTGACGGTACTTCCGGCCATATCAGACGTTTCATTGTCTTTGATCTTTTCGCTTTTTTCTAGGGCTTCCATTTCTTTACTGGCCATATTTTTTTGTACCTGAAACAAAATAATCACGTTTAAATTAGTTTTTAACCGATTTCAAAATAAGGGGGAGGTTATCAATTCGTTTTTATTTTTCTTTAATGTCTGTTACCTCATTCTTCGTCATATTTATGAACAGATTTAGAAAATTATTTTTTTGTTTGGGTGTGTATACTTCGTTTGATTTATTTAAATTTGAAGAAAAAATTGAGGTAAATGATTTTTTGTTAAAACTGTATAAGTTTATATGTCATAAAAAGAGTTCAATGTGTAAATTATACTCTATCGCAACCATAAGAAGAGATAAGACAAATAAACAAAATTTGACAGTAAATTGACGCAATTTTATTGGCCGAGAGCCTGATTAATCTATGACATTCACTATGGATTTGCGAAAAAATGGCATTTTTATCATATTTCAACCGTAATTTTGAAAGTAAAATTAAAGTGGATATAAGTGTTATAGTGTTGTATGATAAGTAAAAATATAGCTGAGTTATTAGCAAACTGCATTAAATACATAAATCTAAGGTTTGTTTATCTTAATTCATACTTCGATAAATACATATACCTATGTATATAGATACTTCATGGAATAGACTATAGCTATGCTAGGAATTCATATTTAAAACCAAATTAAATTAAAAATATATATATATTTTTATTTGCTTTGATTGACAATAAATATTTTCCTAATTTCGTATAAATACAGAAATATATAATATCAAGTACTTTAATTTTTTATACGCTTACTTATGTTATATAAATTGAATTCAATGTGTGGAAGCCTTAGGTGCAAGCTAGACTGTAAATACATTCTTACAGACTATGTATCTATAGTCCGTAGTCAACGAATAATCGAATTAATGGTGAATGAACTTGAAATTGTCAACGTTATCAGCGTAGTGATTCATATCACAATTGAAACTGTCTCAGTATTGTGGACCTTATTTCGCTTTAAAAACGAGCTATATTTAAACAAATAAAAGTAAATAAGTTCGTGGGAATTAACCCTACTATGAGAAAGAGGTCAGAGTGAACATTACGTTCATACTGCCGAATCATACAGGAAAGACTGACCACTTAGTGCCAATAAAGAAAAATGCTAGCGGTATTCTCTATACAAAGGAAATATGTCGCTTAATTGGGTAAATGGTTCAGTATTTTAACCGCAACACTATTTAATAAGGATGACACGATGATTCCGATTAATTTAAAAAAAACCATTGATTAATGCTATTTGGAATTTCAAAGATGAATAATTCACTTATAAACCATTATCGTAGAACTTGTTGTTCGATTATAATATAAATTACAGTTTGAGATCTTTGCTTTAAAATTCAAAGTAGCCGTATAATAAAAAAAAAGTATCTCTAATCTGTTTCCGTGTAGACTGATATCAAGTCATGCGTAGCTCATTCCAATGCGTTAATATTTCTTATCATCGTGATAAATATCCACTAAACCAGTACCTCACATGGAAATTATTAAAAAAATCACACTTATTAGTAATGTCATCAATTTATGAAATATATTTATCTTTGTGATCCGTTAGAAAAACCTGTTAAATCTCTAATTCAATGTTTTTTTTAAGCCCGCCAAAACTTCCTATAGTTTTTTTTTATTACAAATGATTATCAATTGCTTAGGTACACTAGACTTAAGTAACATTTTTGGCTTAACTGAATATGTATATCTATCTAACATAGATTATATATATTTAGCTGGCATATAACATTATACCATATAACATTACAAAAGCTTAGCTGATTGTTAAATTTGTGCATTTTTTACATTACTTCGTTTTTTGAGGGATACAACATTAGTAAAATCTGTAACGGAAAGTCTGTATTAATAGATGTCATTATTAATCGATTACAAAGTTACATAATGTCATGATCTTGTATGTAAAGATTACCGACATTTGCAGAAGCTACATTTATCTATGTTAAATGTTATCACATAACACCCGGACAATTAATAGATAGGAGTTATAATGGAGTTATATCATTTCTAAAGATAGGGCTCACGATAGTTGTCATTTTTTTATCATGAATGTAGCTAACTGTTTTATCGGACCACACAATATGGATCGATGAAAACCCAGCATGTTATTAAACATTATACTTCAAATGAAACCCTAAAAGATACTATTCGGTAGTTCTTCGGTACAAGAAAGACCAAACTCCGATGGAGCTAAAGATATTAATCTATAAATGGATATCGTCAATGGAAAGGAAGACATATTACAGCGCAATGATACTTATAGGAAATGAGGTGTAATGTTTTAGTACTAAGTTTTTTAACACTCTAAATTTTTTAATATCCAGTACCTATAGGTGTCACATCTGATAATAAATGTGTTCGTAAATCGTAAGTTACTAGCTCTCGCCCTTACGCTTCGCTTTGCATAAATATTAAAATACATATTTTTTTAAAAAGTATAATGGAAAAGGCGTATTATATACCTACTTTCATAATGTTAACCAGTAAAAAAAAACATTGAAGAGGAAAGCGACGGTAACTTTTTTTATTTTTAAATAAAGAAACCATTTCCTTTAATACATACATTTTATTTGCAAGAATTTAACAAAATATTAATATGGATCATTATTACAAATTTCAATAAATGAAAAGGAATGATGAATATATATTTTTAAAATTTTTTATCATAACTTAGTGATATCGCAGACAGAATATAAGCATTATGTAACAATAAAATGACAAATAAAAGCTTAGATAATATTTGGCATGCCACTAAATTCAAATGATAATAATGATTGTTTGAATAACGACAGACGTTTTATCATGAGCACTATCGTTGAGAAAATGTTATAATTAATATTTTAATCACTCGTACTTTTTATTACATTTGATGTTTATTTTAAATTAGTGTACATTGACGTCTTATTTTTTTCCTATAACTTATTCGTCTGATACTGATATGATTTCCTTAAAAAGACATGAGTCAAATGAAAAAAAAAAAAAGTTATCTGTCACAGAGTATCACAAACGCCCTTGTGCATGGGGGACCGAAGAAATATTTCAATGACTTTAAATTTAATATCCCATTATTTGGCTTTTAGGCAGTAAACTACACTGGCTTATTGTCAAACCGGCAGTTTTGGTTTCTAGGAATCTTCTGTAACGCCAAAAATATTTTTATCTTCTGAGAAGTCTCACTGATAGTCCAAGATTAGAATATAATCCCTATGATTAGAATATAATACAGGGGCAGCCTTAAGGGGCGGCGCCCAGCTTTTTTGCACCCCTGTATTCTGGATTAAAACAGGCCTGCTTACCACCCCGTGAGCTACACCCTTATTAGCCGCTAAACGAATGAGACTATCAAAATACCAAATACCCTATCTGACCTACACAAGATCACTGTCTTTATTTGTTTGTTGATAATTGATAAAAATGTTTGCTTAGTCTGTAATACTTTTAAGTATTTACAAAATGATTAGCTTTACTTTTGTTGATGGCAACATAATTGTAAGATATTTAGTTTATTTTAGTATTAACAATAAGCTCCAGCTGTCTAAACTATTTTGTGTCATTTATGTCAATTAGTTTTATTTCTCATAAAATTGTATAGATGGAATTACTTGTCTTTTAAATCGCGCTGATGTTTTGTACAAATGATTTACATATGAATATTGTATGCGAGTCAATAAATTGAGTTATTCAAGAACATGGAAGTTTAATTCATCTAGTGAGTAGTGTGATCAGTATAGTAGTGCAGTGTTGACATTCTGGTGCCGAAACCCGGGAAATATTCAGGATTGAGGAGGAAGATATATTAAGGACGTAGAACATCGTGTATTGAGTGGAAAACTGAACCTATGTTAAAATAAAAGTGCGATAAAAGACTAAGAATAATCTGTGAAATTGTGGGACTTAGAAAAAATAATGATTGTGTAATTCCGAAAGACTTAAAAATAAATTGTGTTCAACTGAGACTTCAAATATTCGCGATATATATACAGATTTAAAAAAAAATGTATTAAAAGACTGAATTATATATATAATTTCAAGATTTCAAAATATGAGTTCGTTGACATTGACAGTTTAGTAAATCAAACTATAAAATGGAGTCTACGATTTTAAAACAAGAAGATCAATTAGAAAATTTACAGAAAGCTTTTCGCAATTATAAAAAATCACCAAGGGAAAGAATTACTCGGGCATATATAGAATCGAAGCTTGAACATATAGAGAAATTATATCCGATTTTCTTTGATCAACATTTAGAAATAGTTTCTAAAGTGACAGTTGCTGATAAAATAAAATTAAGTTACTTTAGAAATGAGATCTTTGATAAATATGATGAAATTTATTTCGAATTCAAAGTGAAGTTAAAAGAAGATCTTGAGCAAATAACGTCAACAATTTCAAAGAAAAATTCTTCTAATCAGCCGACGAACATGTATGAAGTACGATTGCCGCAGATTAATTTACCAACATTTTCAGGTGGTTATGATGAATGGCAAACATTTTATGATCTCTTCGTATCACTCATCCATGAAAACGGAAGTTTAAGTGGAGTGCAAAAGCTGCATTATCTAAAGAGCAGTCTTTTGGGAGAACCTGCAAACCTATTAAAAAATTTATCAACTACAGAAATTAATTATGGTGAAGCGTGGAAAATGTTAGTCAAGCGCTACAATAATTTCAGATACAATACCAATGAGATTATGAAGAAGCTATTTTGCCAAAGAAATATAATTACTGATTCGGTGGTTAATTTAAAACAACTTTTGGATACTACTACAGCGTGCCTGAAATCTCTGAGCAACTTAGGTGTAAACATTGAAAATTGGGACTTATTCATTAATTATTTAGTTGTATCCAAGTTAGATCAAGAATCTCGTAAGCAATGGGAAGTGCATGTTAGTCAGACTGAGTCAGACGCCTTACCGACGTGGAAAGATTTATCACAATTTCTAGAAACACGCTTTAGAACATTAGAGATGATAAATCCATCAAAACAATTAATCAAGCAGAAATCATTTCATTCCACTTATGAAAAAAATGGAGCTATTTCACGTACAAATACCTGCACTATGTGTTCTGGATCACACATACTATATCAATGCAAGCAATTTGCAAATAAATCTCCTGAAGAAAGAACTGAGTTTGTGCAAGCAAAGAGATTGTGTTTTAATTGTTTGGGACATAATCATGCAGTTAAGTTTTGTCGCCAATCAACCTGCTGTCGGCGTTGTGGAAAACGTCATCACTCTTTGTTGCATATTGAACGAAAACAAGAATCATCTCCTTGCGAGTCGAAGGAGCTTAACATCGCAACAGAAACTGAAACTAAGATATCAACTCACTTTACACAGGAGACACGCAGAGAAGTATTATTGGCTACAGCAGTGGTCAAAATTAAAGCAAAAACTGGCTATTATCAATTTGCGCGTGCTCTTATAGATCAAGGTTCTGAGGCATCATTTATCAACGAAGCTACTGTTCAAGCTCTGGGTCTTGAACGTACATCAGTGAATGGCCTTATAACAGGAGTAGGAGACGGGAAGACACGTACAAAGAGTTCGGTTTCATTTATACTAGAGTCACGATATCATTCTTTTACAATGCCAGTTGAAGCATTTGTCTTGAGTAAATTGACTTCCTTCTTACCAAATAATACAACTTCAATCACGGACTTGCCAGAAATTGAGAATTTATCACTGGCGGATCCGCAATTCGGAGAACCAAGCAGAGTTGATATTATTTTGGGCGTTGACATTCTTAGCCAAATCATCTTAGAGGGTCTTAAGAAACATCCATCGAAGTGTGGCCTCATTGCACAGAACACGCAATTAGGTTGGATATTATCAGGACGTATTCATAAGACTAATAAATATAATAAGATTATCAATCTCCATCTACAATTGGAAGAGGACCAACTCTTAACCAAATTTTGGGAGATAGAAAGAGGACCAGAGAATATAGTTAAGAAAATGACAAGAGACGAGACAATTTGTGAAGAGTTTTTTGAAAAAACAACAAAAAGAGATGAAGAAGGACGGTACATAGTAAGGTTACCATTTAAGGAAGAAGATCCACAGTGTTTTAAAGGTGAAACAAAAGAAATTGCACTAAGAAGATTTAAACTACTAGAACGAAAACTAATAAAAAATCCAGCCTTATATGATGATTACAAAAAGGTGATAGAAGATTACATAATTCAAGGTCATATGATTAAGGTCTCGAATTCAGATACGAGTTCTAGAGCATTTTATCTTCCACATCACGCTGTTGTAAGAGAAGACAAAGAAACTACCAAGGTTCGATGTGTTTTTGACGCCTCTTGTAAAGGATCTAACAACGTTGAAACGTTAGCTGAACGTTAGTTGAATAGCTGCTTTATCATAGGTCCTAAGCTTCAACAAGATCTTAGGCATATTTTAATGAGATGGAGACTTCATCCATACTGTGTTGTAGCTGATATTGTACAAATGTACAGGCAGATTCGTGTACATAGTGATGATTCAGATTGTCTGAGAATTTTGTGGAGATTTGATCCGAACAAACCCATAGAAACCTATAAACATGTAAGACTCACATTTGGTACCTCATGCGCACCATATTTAGCCGTAAAATGTCTGCAACAACTAGCAATAGATGAGAAGTCCAAGTACCCAATAGCAGCCAAGATAACTTTGCAAGATTTTTATATGGATGACTTATTAACGGGCGGTGATGATGAAGTTGAGATTATTGATATCTACGATCAAATGAACAAATTGATGAATGCTGGAGGCTTTTGTCTACAAAAGTGGTGCACAAATAGCGAGAAGTTACTTAATCACATCAAAGCAGATAAAATAAGATCAGATCAAGCTGTGATTTTTAAAGAAAATAATATGATTAAAGTTCTAGGTATATGTTGGAATAAAAATACAGATAATTTTGAATACTTGCATCATTTACCTGAAGCAGATATGCCCGTAACGAAAAGGAAGGTATTATCAGATATCGCAAGATTGTACGATCCATTGGGATGGATTGCGCCTGTTATCATTACAGCCAAAATTTACATGCAGAAGTTGTGGAAGTCTGGTTTAGCTTGGGATGATAACCTTACACCAGACCTGTTAAAAGAGTGGCTAGCGTTTCGACGAGATTTGATTAACGTACAAGGCATAATGATTCCAAGATGGTTGCAAGTAAAACGTGACTATTACGTAGAACTTCACGCATTTGCAGATGCTTCGCAAGCTGCCTATGCTGCTGCAGTTTACATGAAAAGTAGAGATGAAATAGGGAATGTTAGAGTTCATCTAATCACGGCAAGAACTAGAGTTGCCCCAGTGGAGAAAGAAATATCCATCCCACGTCTTGAACTATGTGCAGCTCTACTTGCAGCCCAATTAATGTTTGAAGTGTCGCAAGTTCTTAACATTCCAAAGGAACGATTACGAGCTTGGTCCGATTCCACCATAGTGTTAGCATGGATAACGGGCGAACCAAGTCGTTGGACGACGTTCGTCAGCAATAGAGTGTCAGAATTATTGACGATTCTAAATAGAGACCAATGGAATCATGTCAACTCAAAGGAGAATCCTGCTGATTGTGCATCAAGAGGAATTCAAGCCGAAGACTTGAAGGATCTCAATTTATGGTGGTGTGGCCCATCATGGCTTAAAGAGATTAATGAGTACAAAACATATAAATCCAGTAATTTTATAACTAACGAGGAACAAAGACCCATTAAGAATATGAGCGCAGTAGTTCAAATAAAGGAAGAGGAATTCCTGTGGACGAAATTTTCGAATTTGCAGAGACTATTGCGAGTTTTATCTTATTGTCGAAGAGTTCTGCTATGGAGAATACCAAATAAGATGAAACTTCTATCAGAAAACATTACGCCAGAAGAAAGGAACATAGTTTTACGAATTTGTATAAAAGACACCCAATATTTCCATTTTAAGAATGATATTAATAAGTTAAAGTCTAATGGATATGTATCAAAATCTAGCAACTTACATACCCTTTGTCCTATTCTTGATGTCGATGGTATTTTAAGAGTTGGTGGTCGCATTGAACATTCTCAGGCAAGTTTTGATACGAAACATTCTATTATTTTACCTAGTACGAGTCACCTCACAAAATTAATTATACAAGATGCTCATTTAAAAACCCTGCATGGTGGACCGCTAGCAATGCTAAATTATTTAAGATCAAAGTTTTGGATATTAAGGGCAAGAGATAATGTGAAAAAATGCTACAGAAATTGTATTACTTGCGTCAGATATTCACGACAAAAAACTCATCCATTTATGGGTCAACTCCCGTCAGTGAGACTGAAGCCGGAGAGAGCATTTAAGTCTACGGGAGTAGATTTTACTGGCTTCATAAAATTGAGAGTCGCGCCAGGTCGCGGTTCAAAATCTTATAAGGGCTATATATGTGTTTTTATATGTATGGTTACCCGCGCTATCCACTTAGAAGCAGTTTCCAACCTATCTACTGAAGGGTTCATAGCAGCCTTTCGAAGATTCGTGAGCAGAAGGGGCTATTGTAAGGATCTGTATAGCGATAATGGTACCAATTTTGTAGGTGCTGATAAAGAATTGAGAGAGATGTTTAATAAGGCAACTTCTGACTTTTCTACGGAAATAAAAACCTTGCTCGCAAATGAAGGTACTACGTGGCACTATATACCACCTCAAGCACCAAATTTTGGAGGACTTTGGGAGGCCGGTGTTCGATCTACAAAGTATCATCTCAAAAGAGTTATAGGTGACACTACTTTAACTTATGAAGAGCTTTCTACGGTACTGACGCAGATAGAGGCGTGTTTGAATTCACGACCGTTGTGTCAAATGAGTGATAATTCGGATGACGTATTGCCACTAACTCCCGGTCATTTCCTTATTGGAGAACCATTGATAACAATTCCTGATGAAGATTACTCCAAAAGCAATATCACAGGTCTACAGCGATGGAAACTTGTACAAAAAATGTTAAATGATTTCTGGAAGAGATGGTCAGCTGAATATCTGATTACATTAAACCAACGGTTTAAGTGGTTATCGAAGAGAGCTGAACCAGAGATTGGTGATATAGTTATTATCAGAGACGAAAATTTGCCACCCGCAAAGTGGCTACTTGGAAAAATTGAGGAGAAGCACTCGGGGAAGGACAATATAACCCGTGTTGTTACAGTTAAAACCAAGAATGGTCTTCTCAAAAGAGCTTGTAACAAACTTTGTTTTTTACCCATGACTGAGTCTGTCAATGGTGATTAAATCTTGTTATTGTGATTAAGAGTGTTAAAGTTGTGTGTTTGTGTTTGTTCTAAATTTATTTACTATAATTGTTGTTATACTCGTTTAATTTACTGTGTCATGGTGGGCGGCCTTTATATTATTATATAACTTCATTTTTTATTTTATGAGTAATTTGAAAGAACGAGTTCTTGGTGGGCGGAATGTCTAAACTATTTTGTGTCATTTATGTCAATTAGTTTTATTTCTCATAAAATTGTATAGATGGAATTACTTGTCTTTTAAATCGCGCTGATGTTTTGTACAAATGATTTACATATGAATATTGTATGCGAGTCAATAAATTGAGTTATTCAAGAACATGGAAGTTTAATTCATCTAGTGAGTAGTGTGATCAGTATAGTAGTGCAGTGTTGACACCAGCTGAATGTGCCCCTTCATGGTAAATAGTCACTATCAGTATTGGCACTGCTAGAACTAAGAAGTATTAAGTCCAATGCAATACATTATAGATTCAACCGTCAGTGTGCCGTAAAACATTTACGTCCCTTGCGTC
Source organism: Vanessa atalanta (assembly GCF_905147765.1). NCBI lineage: Eukaryota > Metazoa > Arthropoda > Insecta > Lepidoptera > Nymphalidae > Vanessa > Vanessa atalanta. Next base: position 10,007,692 of record NC_061888.1, on the reverse strand, counting down.
GGTTTAATAAATGCGATCTTAGCGTCTAGTAGGCGGGTGGTGAAATGAGCCACCTTATTTTCTCTTAAGTGGTAGCAGGCATTGGGGTTGTAAATATTAAAAATTCTTTTATTTGCACCAATCATACTAAGCTGAACCGGAACACAACAATACGAAGAATTGAGTGAATTGTATCTTCATTAACATCTTCATTATCGAGTTATTTTGGCGTTCTATTGCTACATTATACATTTATCTGGATGTTTTTTGGTACATAGTATAAATTTCGAAAAATTAACTAACCAAGATCGTTTTAAACATTACTCTGCTTAAGCACGCTGTGTCCAATCTGATGAAATGCTATATCTCTTGTACCACAATGTTTTCCATTGAATAGAACAATGGGAATTATGAAGCAAATTGAAGGACTCTTAATGGATCAAATTGCTTACTTTGTGTATCGATTATTTACTATTGTTATTTTTACGATCATCAATACCTCATTTAAGCCAAAAGTCTTCAAAACTTTCACCGATAGTGCAATCAACAGTCTTACGGAAATATGTATCGGATTATATTTATTATAGCTTAAATTTTTTTATGTCTATATTCAGCAATGTCCAGTCAGCTGCTGGAACCTTAGATTTTAACATCTTTTGAACCCTGACTAACTTTCACCGTCAGACGTATTTGGTAAATAAACTAGTACGCATCGGTACCTACGTAACATCCTTTATGTTTATTGAACTATTTAACAGTTTTATATACGTCATAGTATAGTTTGATAATTTTACGCGTAAATTCGTCACGAGAAAATCATTCATGAGCAAGGTGGACACTATTGTAACATACTTCTACACAATCAGATTTAAGTAAATTAATTTACAAAGAAAATACTAAATGTTGATTCCTGTAGACCTCATTGATTAGACAAATAAATTGATCATATGACGATATGCAGATCCATTGGCCTTGAAAAAAGTAATAGGAATGTCTTGCAGTTCCAGAATACTATGAATCGTAAGACATCATATTTCTAATTAGTATTTTACAGTAGAAATAGCAAACTGTACTGATGGCAAATCTAAACGAAGCATTTTTTTGGATTTTATGACTGTGGAAGTGTGGGCCCAAAACTGAGTCGCTTGCCGCTGGAGGTGCTTTGCTTTAAAAATGAGCACAGAATGACGTACGTCTTAATGGTTTCTCCTAAACTGAAATTGGAAACCTTGGAATAGATCGCGCCAAGTTAGTAATTCACGTCAGTTTTATAGCAATCATAAATATGACAATTACATCTATCATGAGAAGATAACAATAACAATAACTTTAATATAATCATGAGAGAAGTGACGGTGAAATTTTTAAAAATAAAGATTGGACATTTTCCGTAACGGATTATTAGAATTCAAATTTAGGTTAAGGTTGTATCTAGGTAAGTTATTTATTCTTTAACCTAATTTGAAACTTTTTTTCGTTTCTTTTTACGCAGAAAAATTCAATGTAACTTAAGGTTTTGCTTTGATTCGATTGTTGCTTGTCGCATGAATGACGCTATTAAGTACTTATTATTAAGATGTCTACCACTTAATTCTTAACTGGTTGTGTGTCAGTATTACATTGCTTTAGGGAGATTTTTGTGGGTGATTAAATTTATTGGTGTACTGTTTAACGCGTTGCTATTGGCTAGTTAAATTAATAGTGAACGGATTGTGGCTATCGAGGTGGCCTTGCCGGACTCTACAATCAGTCCTTTATGACATCTGGTTTTGTCACGTACTGTGTATCTTTTATGCATTGTAAATTTTGAAACATGACTCACAGAAAAAATAAAGTACTTACTTATTTACACTGCAGTCAACAATTAACCAGAATTATTTTCTGGATTTCATAGAAGTTAATGTTAATCTTAGGTATAGTTTTATTTTTTTATTGAAATGGTTTGTAAGTCCTAAATTGATTGTCTTGTCGTAAGTTCTAATACATGTTAGAAGAAAGCGAGGCAAAAGGCCTTAGCAAAAGGATTGAAGTTTTTCTTGTAGTGGAAGTTTTTGACTTTTTCTTCTGTGTTAAAAATGTGCAATATAAATTTATTTTCCTAAAAAATCACAAAAGATTGGCAAATAAAAAGGACATATTGTACCCTCTCCGAGTTAATTGGGTCAAACGTACAAAAAAACGTACTTTTTACGCGGTTACTAAACGTTCAAATGTACCAACGTCTGCAAGTTTCTTAATATCTGTCGATAAGTTTCTTAATAAATTCAAAAGACTAACAACAACGTGACTACTTCCAAAACAACTGTAGATTTCAAAAGAGACTACCGTGCGAACAAAAATAATTAATTAAAACATAAAATAATTCGTTCAATCCAAAGTAAATTCTCTTTTTCACGGTATTATTTTATTTTACTCTAAATCTTTGATATTATTATTCAAGGAAACATCAATAACAGGTGCTTGGAAAAAGTTTTCATCATGCCCTGATAAGGATCTATCACAAACCAAGTGACGAGTACATGACTTAAGCATTTCCGTAAAATTCTTTCATTTGCGCTGCTGCTAAGAATTTATTAACAGAAAAACTATTTGATTCGGTACAATTTTCGATTACTTGGATCATCATTTGCTTTATTATGTAATGTTGTAAATACAGTAGAATCCGTTTATTATGACTCCGCCTATATTGACCAACCGTTTATTGTGACGTATTTACACGATGAAGTTTGGTTCTCATATAAAATTCGTTGTAAAAAAGTTGGATATAATGACTTCTATTCTGACTCATTTTTAATAAATTAAGTCCGGTTATTAATGACTGACATGATTCTTTACACCTTCGGTAATGTTTCGTTCAGCACCCGGCTCGTTTTTTTTTTAATCTGAGTGAATAATTGACACTTGAAGGTCACGCATCACATACGGGGGAATAGAAGGCGAGGAAGAATCATAACCTACCGCAGAAGAGGCAGTAAATGCTGCAGATTTGTTCATAGCAATAGTGAAAATTATAATTTGACCATGGCTTTGTCTTCTATACACAAAAGTATTAAAGACTGTTATTACAAAACAAAAGCAGACAAAAATTACAGATTACTTACATTAAAATATGAAAAATGTAGTACATACCTACATGTTTCGTATGTACTTATTACGTGCAAAATACCTATTATTATACCTACCTATATATTTTATTTTTTTCACAAAACGCTTTGTATGACGTCCGGTTATTATGACGTGTTTGTTCGATGTCAATTTAAACGGATTCCACTGTATATATCCATTTTTTAATATTTAATCAATATTCATCGAATCGTTTGGATGTACACATAACTTTATTATCAGATTTGACAGACAACACTTATGAGTGATAAACGAGTATTTACGAACAATATGAAGGAGAGACAAGTGAGATATACCTAACGTCGACGATCAATCACGAGACTTTTTATATAGAAAAAGTATAACTAGAAAATATCATATTTCAGTCTTATACTTTTTTATTAGGTTGTGCTCTTTTATAAAGAGTGCCCATACAATACCTATCACAAACTTCCAATCAAATCTGAAGAATTATATTTTTGTCTTCGGGTTCAAACCCAGGCAGGTACCACTGAATTTTCACGTGCTTAATTTGTGTTTATAATTCATCTCGTGCTCGGCGGTGAAGGAAAATATTGTGAAGAAACCTGGATGTGTCTAATTTCAACGAAATTCTGCCACATGTGTATTCCGCCAACCCGCATTGGAGAAGCGTGGTGGAATATGCTCCAAACCTTCAAGGGAGAGAAGGCCTTTAGCCCAGCAGTGGGAAATTTACAGGCTGCTAATGCTAATGCTTCAATTACAGAAAACCACAGAATGCACAACTTTATGCACACGTGTAACTATTACTAATAGCAAATATTAATAATATAAAACTGACTAATATTATAAACATAGCAGTGGAAATATTAATTAAAACTTAGGATTAAACGTTTTCCGTTCTGAGTAGGTACCACCGACTATTTGGAGGTAGGTCTTTGTGCAAGACCGTCTGGGTAGTCCCCTCTCATCACATACATATGTATTCCACCGCTAAGCAGTAATAGTTACTATTGTTGTGTTTGGGTGAGTGAGCCAGTGTAATTACAGGCACAAGGGTCATAACAACTTAGTTCCCGATGTTGAGAGCGCATTGGTGATGTAAGTATTTCATATATTTCATTTTATTCTATGAAATTATGCATTATGATTCGTTCAGCATTTTTTCAGAAACGATTATGTCTACGCGAAAATTGTCTTGAACAAAAAATATCTAACTTGTCACGACTTACAACTTTTGTAGAAAACAATTTATTAAACATGAACATGAATTTTAATTTTTATCTCGAATGACTTTGAAAATAAAATTGGCGCTAATTTTAATTGTCACACCTGTGCTTAAATTTCAAGATATAAAGCGTGTATATGCTTTTCGAAACGTTATCCAATATTTAGGATTGAAAATAAATAAATAAACATTGGAAAAAATATTGAATTGGCATTTCAATTTCGTTTTCGTTTATTCTCTCATAATATTGCCATATATAATTGTAGCCCTTTGACTCAACACGTTTCATTCCCACGCTGACAATATTTATGGTTCCTGGTTCAAAACATGGGGTACTTATTATTCTTCAATCTCTATTTTTATGACCACTCCAAAAATAACTTTACCAAATTTGAAAATTATGCCAGTATAAATGCTTCTATAGAATATTTATTATAACCATATTGAAAGGCCATCATTAGTTAATTGGTTTGTAACCTCGACTTATTTAACATTTCATTACACTTATTTAGAATGTTTTTTTTTTATTTTTTTAATATTCTCTTTGGACATTGTTACTTAATATTAGACAACAACGAAACTAGTTTTGAATGGGAATTCAATATCACTTCGATACGATTGATAAATGTTTATTTTTTATTAGTTTAGTTTTATTTAGTTTTCGATTTGGAAGTTATTGTATTCAATTCGATTTTCGAATGTTCGAATTTTTATAAGAATTGATAAGCGTTTTTTCGTGAACGATTGTTTTGAAATAAATAAGAAAATTGTCTTTAGTACTATGACATAATATTATTAATCTTTTAAAGTATGTTTCACGTAGATAACATGTTTCAGTTTTTAAACTATGAAACATTATGATTGTGTGAGTTTGTGTTGTATGTATACAATATCGTAGCCATTGAAATCGATTAGAATAAGTTTATAATTTATAATTTAATTTATGTTAGCGAGCGGTTATCAGCCACTTTATTATAACATATAATTAGGTAATAAAATAGAAATTTATGGTAGTAAGTAATATACACATACATAATGTTGTGTTAAACATGTCATCTCTAGGTATAGAGCTTACAAGGATAAATACTTAACAATGTATTATAATACGAATATATTACATGTAAATTAATATTTATCATGCTTGTTATCAAATCCAAAGTAGCACGTGTTCAATGATTACATATGAATGTTGCACTGATCCTGTCACTATTAAAGATATTTTTTTACGAATAATGATGATTCGTAAAAAAATGAATTGTAGTTTAAGTGTTTGGCTGTGACTTGAAACTGCACTTTTATGTTCATATTTTCAAGTTACCAAAATTAAAACAACTATTATTTTTGCCATATTTATATTATATTTTGATAGATGACAGCGAGCACTATGTTTTTTGACATAATACTGTCACTGTCATCCGTCACAAACTTATATTTTATACAACTATCAACTGTATAACTTTAAATCAATCGGATAAATGTTGAGTAAACGAGTAATAAGTATAATGATTGCGTGGTATTTGAAATGTCATTAAAATTAAATAAGTGATTTATTATCAAAACAAAGGTCTCGAAAACATACATAACTACTTCTTATACTGTTTGTAAATGTATCACGTGGAGAGCAACGCACGGATAATTCTAATTATAATAAAATATTCTATAATAAGTTAGCGTGTACGTTTATGTAGGGTGCGATAAACGACGTTTATATGACTAAAGTTTATTGTTTATTTGAAACAATACTGAGTCATTGTTGGACGACTCCGTAAATAGTTATCAAACATCATCCTTTTCATTCATAAAAAGGTCTATAGTATACTGGTACATATAAAACCTCATCAAATATATTTTTTTATTTTTTAAATTAAAAGAAGGAATAAAAAGGCAAATGTTCCGTCTGCAACTGACACTTTTTAGGCACTTGTGACTTCTGAGGTTGGTTTATTAAACATGTTTTCATCATAATAAAAAGTAAAATTACAATAATTATTTTATTGTTACAATAATTTTATTATTATTGACGAAATCATGATCAATTCTAAACCGTAGTTTGTACAATTTACGTACGTAGAATACGTTGGTATGTGACAAAATTGCGTGTAAACATTTATACAGCTTTAGAAAATAAAAATTGGGAGTGTTCATTTATCTAAATACGTAAACTATAGTACCAAGTTTCACAGACACTAATTATTATTAGTACCTACCAACAGGCGTGATGATTAAATCATTGAATGTAATTAAGGTCAAAGTGATGGTACCTTCTAGCAGTTATATTTATAGGGATATAATGTTGTCTTAGATTTTCGCGATTATTACACATTGAAATAAAACTAGTTTTAACGGATTTAATCGAGTATATTAATTATTTTATTTTATCATCCCGACGTTTCGAGCACTTTGCAGTGTTCGTGGTCACGCCCGTGACCACGTGACCGAGTGAAAACTTAATACCTAACTTTTTTCAGCTCGATTTGGGGTTTGAAATCAGGACTTTGGGATCTGCGACCAACAAGGCAGTCAGGATTCAGTTTGCAGTCTCGATCTTATCATATTTATAGCGTTTGCCTAGCTTTGGAATAATAAAATACATAGTTTTATTATAAATTTATTGCTGTTGGTATTAATTTGCTAAGAAGAATAGCTCTTTTGATCATTGTATGAAAAAAATTACAAAATCTTTTCTTTATACGACTCTATTACGGAACAAAGATTTGTTCCAAATTATTGATATATATATCTTAGATATTATTATAGTATTATAATAATATCTTTTGTTTCCTCTAGTTATAAATGTGGACCAAACTGTTAAGATATGATAAATAAATCGCAAATGTAATCGTAGATAATACAACTGTCAGCTGTGACACACTTTCGAACGAACTCACAAAAATTTTAACATTACATATATATTATGAATTATTGACCATGCCTTAAAAAAACCAATGCGCCCCAATCTTGGGAACTAAGATGTTTTGTCTCTCGTGCCTCTAGTTACACTGACTCACTTGCCCTTCAAACTGGAAGACTACAATACTGAGTACTACTGTTTTGTGGTAAAATAAATAATGGGTTGACGGCTTGCACAAAGACTTCTGGTAGAAGTAATGTAATGTAAAATAAATATAAGTATTACAAATTTCGATCTTTGTTACATTTACCTATAGCTTAAGGTTTATTATGTATAACAGGATGTTATTTATAAAATACCCCTACATAAAGCTGAAAGTATTTGTATAAAAATTGACAGATAATATCGATATCACAACACGGTACATTCCAGCAACTTCAGAAGAGCGTTCATTGTTTCAATTTTAATAAAACGAAAACTGAATTTCCTTGGAACGTGTAAGAAACCGTTTAACGTCTAAAAATAAATAACTAAAATAAACGTGTCTCGTAAACGAATTGCGCAGCTGATGTTATTGACCGAAATGCAGAGATGCATTTAAAAATTTTAATACACAACGCACCATGCATTTATATTATTTTATTTATACATTCAATTCTCGCTCTTATGCTTTTGTATTTCGGAACAAAATTATGTGAAAATAGTGTTTTTTCTTTTGTTTTTGTTTATGAAGGCGTTTTGTATTACCAAGTAATGCAACGGGTATTTAAATTTGACACCGCTCAACGAGCACTTTAAATGAATTTGAGTAAATGATAAATCATTTTAACGTTCGTTTGAATTCAATACATTTAATTTCAATACGAAGTAATCAGAATTGGTTTTGTTTTTCTTTGATGTAAAAATGATCGCACTAACATTGTTTCTCATGAAATGTATGATTAATTATCTTTATCATTATGAAGCTTTTATTTTGTAACATAATTACTTTTGAAACATAATTTATGATAATATTAATTTATTTATAAATCTTTTTTAATGATTAATTTACTCAGCTAACTAGCTACATAACTCATGGCGCCTTAAAATCTAATTGAGGCGAAAAAAGTTATTGGGTTTTATTTTAAGGAGTGCGGAAGTAGGCACACACAGCCGAGCTTCGGAATGTTCCATCATCAGGTCATTGAGACTGAATGGCGTGGCCTAAATTCTGTCAAGAAAAAAAAAATAAGATTGTTTTTAAATTTTACGTCTTTGTGTAATATCGTTGTCTATTACAGAGCCAGCCACCAGGGAAACATTTTTTCATTTAAGGCGTATACACAATACACAGATTATATATACGTATATACAAATCACAACTCAATAGGTTTTGATATATAGTCCCAGCGGCTAGTTTCTTTAAGGCTCTAAAAAATAAAATCTTTATCCACGCAAAAATTCATGCTCACGCACACATTCATTTAATATTGTTGTTTTGTTTTGGTTACTTTCCAAAAGATGGTGTAGTAAACTAGTTCCTGAAACACTGTTATCTGTCTAGGGCTACCTTGTACTGTTCATAATTGTTTTTTTTACAATGAGCTTTCATTATTATTATTTGCCTATTAAATTTTATGGCTTAACTAGGAATATAATATTCGTAGTTGCATGGTTTTTAAATCATTTTTTTATGAATGTAATTATAATTATTTGTAAGTCGTATTACTAAAACGCATTTAAAATGTTTCAAGGATATGTTTGTTTGTATTACAAGATACAATTTTAAATAAAACTTTTTTTTATTTGAGTGTAGGTTATCTTTGGTATTAAGATACTGATTCCATTATAAATACACCTACATCGATAAGTATCTTTACATTAAGATTAAAATAACTTTTTCAAGCGACAAATCAACAAATAGGTATAATGCTGTTAGATATAATGGTGGTAGGTGGCAATAATGGCGAAGGTATATTTTTGTAATTACTTACATCATCAGGGTAGGGCAGCACTTTAGTATTAAAAGTGAAATATACATACATGTATGGATTATTTTCGTCCAGTATTTCATTGCTCTGTCTTTTCATTTGTAATATTTAAGCTTTTTAGGAATACTAGAGCACTGGGGTTATCAAGGGCCAGAATTATACAATAAACGCTGTTCCGCGTATTTGGTTTGTGATTAAATTTGAATCTATAAATATAGAAAATAAAAGAGTAGAGATGGTGTCCTTACCTTACGGGAAATCTAGTCTAATTAACTTAAAAAACATCTGGAATAAAATATTCCAGATGTTGTAAGGTTTTGATTCTAGTTGTTTGTGCACTAGAGAACGAAACCCGACAATTATTTGGGGATAAATGTAAGTTTAGAGAGTCTAAGACAAAAATATGTATTGTGGATCTGCTGTCTCTAGAGTTGAAAGCATTCTTAAATAAATACAATATCAGCAGCAATATTTTTTGCATGTCAACCTATTCATCAGGCACTCTACAGCCAAATAGTTTTAAAAATACTTTTACTTAGTTCCCAAGGTGTCCTTTTTAATGTTTTGAAACAAGTCGGAATCAAAAATTATTTTTTAAATCACGGTTGTAGTGGTCGGCTCGGGTCGGGCGCAAAACTGCAATAGAGGAGTCAAGTCAAAGTTGAGATTTGTCAATAGCCTGAGCCAAAATCAAGGCAAGTCAACCTTACAGAGGCAAGCCGTCAGCGTCAAGGTTATCTTAACTACTGTTTTAAATGCTAAAATAACTCTGTCTGTCTGTATTTCTGTCTGATGCAAGATGCGTGAAAGATCACGGTCTAACCACTGAGCCGAATTCAATGCAATTTGGTATGAAGCTAGCGTGCACTTAATGGTGGACCTATGCTTACGTTTTTATGTATAAAATACCAAACGACCACTAAAACCTGAGCGAAAACGTAGGCCAAAACTAGTATGTTATATGTGTAAGATGTGGTGCCACCGTGACGGAAAAGGTACTGCTGATTTTTATCCCCGGGTAGAATGGTTTGTAGGCATAAATGTATTTTGCAGCGGAAAACAAAGCGTAGTGCGCTATCGTAAATTTTTCGACGTTTTACGTGATATCGAAGCTGTAGATAAGATTTTTTCTCTATGAAATTTATTTAGTTATGCAAAACACTAAAAAAACTAAAATATTGTGGTTGTCGCTCAATTTACATATGAATGAACTTGATTCGAAACAATACATTTTTGTATTGTATTCATTGATAATAGGACTCAAGACTAATTTCGCCCGACGCGTATTGCGCAATGACTAACTGCAAGTACAAGTATAAAGTACCGTGTCACATAAAATATCTTAAGTATCGCATTACAAACATAACGGTTTTATAATGTTATGTAAGCATGTCCTTGACTTAGCGTAAAGTTAGACGTAAATAGGTTTGGTATACAAGGAGCATTTAAGGTTGTCAACTGGAGTTCGAATCAGTATTTAAACATTTTTGAGTGCGATAAGAGTGCAGTTTGAAGGAGCAATGAATATGTGAAATTATTTTATTGCAAAAAGGTTTCACATATGTTACATGTATTTACTGCATTGCATACAATATTATTTAGAAACAAGATATTAATATAACGAATTACAGATAATAAATTAAATAAAAGCTATCAATATTAAGAACATGTTTTTATATTTGAATTATTTCAATAATATTAACGACTAATCTAAATAATATTTTAGGGACATCCCTATGTTTGTCGTTATACCTACATATTAATCTCAATAAACCTGTATTAATATTTTCGTGCAGGTCTACGATAATCCCGATCGAAACCTATCCACAATTATAGATCAACATATATCTGCAAAATTCGTATAATCGGGATATTTTGATATTAAATCCATACAGTTCAATGACAGGACAGTTCAACGGGCGTCCAAGTTGGCGTTTACGGGTTGCGTTCAGAAAATGTGTTCCAAATAACAATTTCGTGCAGGCGTACGATAGACTTGATAGAAGCTTATTCACAATAAATTATAGATCAAAGTTTATGAAAAGTTATAGGTTATATAAAAAGTAAAGAATAAACCATATTTGTTTATTTTTTTTTACCCGAGCGAAGCCCGGTTTTAATCTAGTATTACTATTCCCACACAGACTCATTAGCTTATCGACGTTTTTTAAATTTAGGTATATAGAAGACAAGACTGACGGTAATGCTATCAGACGGCCCTATTAAAACCTGTTGGGTCTCGATCATTACAGTCAAACGACTGACAAATGTGTCATTAATATGTGAACACTGTCTCTTTCAAGTGTGTACACATCCACACAGCAATATAAACATCGTTAGTTGTTTATTTAACCGACTCCAAAAAAGAGGTTCTGAGAGAAATCTTATATCATCTGTTCATATTGTATGCGCGATTATTTAAGTACGCGACTGATTTTCATGACTATGTTACATGCCGCGTCTGAATGTCTAGACAGACAATACTACAGAGGAATGAGATATACTCAATTATACTGAACGGATTTTCACACGGCTTTCTCCAATAGACGGAGTGATTCATGAGGAAGATTTAGGTATATAATTCATAAAAGTTTTGTTTAAATGACGTCGGAAAAATCATGTCGACTGGGAGCTCTACTGGCATACGCCACGTATACGTACCAATAGAGTTAAATGTGTGTGTGTGTGCCATTTTTAAGTATATTAAAATTATTTCATTACAAATTTAAATCATTTAATAGTTTTATGATTTGTATACCTACTACTAATTAGAGGATGCTAAGTGGAACTGTAATTTATTTCATTACGATAGGTATCGTATCGTTTAGTTAATAGTGTTAACAAATGTTCATAAATTAGTTAATAACGATGTGCAAATATCATACTTTTATGAGTTAAGTACTCGTAACATTGTGGATATAGGTGTTTGAAAAATAATTTTGTTGAAATATCTAAGCATTTATTAACTTTTATGGATTGGAACCCATTTTTTTGTTATTGCAATATAAAGTTAATACATACATAAAATTATTATGTTTATTTTTTGATAGATAGCTTTAACCTTATTGGTACTATTTGTCAGAACGTAATAAAAAAATCCTTTTATATAGACTTGCAACTTTTTCTGACAAAATCTTATATTCTAAGAAAACAATGTTTTAGAATAGTAATATGACTAAGTCTACATCATTTCAATATTTTCTCCGATGTGTTATCGTAAGTTAATAGTGCATAATTTCGTTTGACATTATGTTAAAGTTATTTCAAATGGAGTTTAAGCATGTGTTTCAATCTGGAACCCAGAATTGTTAAGTTATTGTTTAATATACAAGATTACTATTGTACACTAAATGAATTTATTTCAAAAGTTGGTGAAAGCGTCGGGCTAACATCTAAACGTACCTAGGTACTATTTATTTATAGAATTGTAGCCCACGGATTCGGCTTGGGGTTGTTTGTTAGGAATAAAAAAATAGGTTAAGTCCTTTTTGGAGTTCAAGCTTCCTTCATACCCAATTTTATCTAATTCGGTTCAGTTGTTTGGCCGTGATAGAGCAACCAACAAACAGACAAATAGACAGAGTGACTTTCCCATTTATAATATTAGTATAGTTAGATATTTATCAACATACGCCGATATTTTTTTATTAACATGTCTCATACGCTTTGACAGAGTCAAATAAGTTATTTTATTACGAGTGATATAAATAAAGTTATGTCCAGTTTTCCGAATTTTAATTTAAATAAGTTAATTACGGTATAATCTAATTAACAAATTTAAGAGCAAACTGATGATATCTCTCCAAGAGAGGGCGTGTGTGAGGAAATCAGAGAGCAGTGATTACATACAATTATAGGCACAATTTAGAGTTAATGTACGATTAAAATTAAAAACATGTCGCATAACGTATGATAAGTATTTAATTTTTAATTGTAGTTTCCTTTTTGTTTATACATAGATCACAGATCCACTCTGATTTCTGGAAGAGAATTTATTACGAGTTAATACTTCCGAACAATTTATTGATTGAACATATCCAATTGCAATTTAAAATGAAACGGAACACAAACGCTCAAATATGTTTTGAAACGAAATAGAAGATGTCAGTTATCAGTAGAGCTATTTTGTAAGACCAAACTCGAAACACAACGCGGAACACGCATCAAAATAGCGTATCACAACTCACTAGACGGTTTGAATACTTAACCAATAAAATACAAAGTGAGTTTTTACAGAAAACCTACTAAAGAATAGGAAAATAAAGGCGAGAAAAAGGAAAGGGGTAGAACAGTTTCAATGGTTTATTTACATATGATTTTCAATGTAAATATTTTACATGAAAACAGATGTTCCTTAATGAATGTAGTTATTTAACCTGATACTTTTTTTTAACCTTTTTCTTTCAACCACGAAAAGTATTTTTTCTTTTTCAATAAAGAATTTTAGGTGGTTGATTTTTTTTTTAAAAAGAGTTTACAATCGTACACTTTCTCTAATTTGTTATTACTTTATGGTATTATAATAAAAAAATAATAATAGAACAGTGTGTTGGGAATTTTATTTAACAATTATTGCAATTTGTAGCAGGCATTCTCCATCGGTTGGTACAATTATAGCACAAAAATAACAGTTATCTTTTGTCACTTAAAGCACAAAGTACTTTTATTAAAAATAAATACTTTATAATGACACCAATTTAAATTTAAAAAAAATCCTTCGGTTTACGAGTTTTGTCAAGTAAATTGATTTTAAGAAGCTTATTGCGAATTAAGTACTTCAGAATAATTGTTTTTGTGTAATATATTTCAATATAATAAAAATATCTTAAATTTTAATAATTTAAATTATTAATTTCCGTATGTAGTATAATAGTAAAATATTGAAAACAAAATAAAATATATTATATGGCTTTAATGTTAAATTATAGATTAACGGTAAACTAAAGTTGAATTATATTAGACTTACCTTTAATTTATAAATATAAAACACTTCACAAAGAAAATCACTGGCACATTATAAAATAAAATAAAATCGATACAAAACGATCCTATTTCGAATGAATGAATACGGTTAATGCGTGCTTCCACAATTACAACAGGTTTAAGACTGATGCATTATCGCGTACATTACTTCGTAGTTCGTTACAATAATATCGGTTAGTCGATAAGATACATTATCGATTACGTATTTGTTGATAAGGCGATCTTGATTAATCCCTCTTTTCCTAAATTAGATCAAAGTACTTAAAAGTATTGTTGATAGGTCCTTTATCGATAATCGTAACGGCCTGTCAGTGTGTATTGAAGCGAATAGCAAAATTTGAAATTATTTTTAGATGATATTGATGTAGTTGGGTTCTAATAAATCCGTGTAAAGATTAATATGGGTCATCCCCTATTAGAGATTCGCTTTTGTAAGAAACTCATAGAGGCAGCTGGAAATAATAATTTGTATATGTTTAGCAAAATATAATAAGTGTAAATATACCTTTGTTTATTATTATGATAAAATTATAATTACCTATCAATATATGACGAGGTACTTAGTCATATACATTTAATTTACCATAGTAAAACAATTATTAAGGAAATACGTACAACATGCATGATATAAATTCACTATTTTTTATTACAATTTTTTTTCTGCATACACTATTTTTAGCATTTTGTGTACTCAACTGCAAGTTGACAAAGACGAGAGCAGAAGAAGGCTAACCGGTGAACGCGGTTTCAACTTCGAATATGCAGCGCAATATTCAAGTGCTTTTGTTATTTTTAAAAACTAAATAATAAACGATCTAGACAAATGCCACAGCCTGACCATACTATTTGATATTCTAAATTAAAAAAAAAAAGAAAAACATAGACATTAAATAACTTTAATTTTTATAAAAAAATATATTCTGTTCTCCCTCTTGACGACGTGTTTATTAAATACTGCTCCAGGTTTTCCGAACAATTAACTTGCTATGAAACGATAAAAAATTATTTTAATGATATAATTATTTATACCGTATAATATAATAATATTACATATAAATATAAAACATAGTCAGAATTAAAATATATACTTATTATGTTAAGCACTAAATTTCGAGTTTCAGATAAGACAATATAATATATTAGATAAGTTATTGTTACTAACCAATATCCATGCTTCTTGTTTATTAATAGATGTCTAAAAGTTGATTAAGTTGACAATAGCAATTATAATGAAGCTAATTAAAGTGTTTATGATAATTTAAAATTTGTATGAGATATTATTATGAGTTAATTGACCAAATAAACATAAAGTTACTTGGTATTAATAATTATAAAGGCAGTTGTTGTGATAGCAATTATATTAATCGAAATGATATATGATAAAATCTTTACTCATGTAGAGAGTTTCGTTAAGCTACGTGCGGAGCTCAGGGATGCGTTATATCGACACCATCAGCTTCTCTGATCTGAATCGAGGACGACCATAGCAGTGGTTTTACTAGGTAAGAATTCCAAAGTACCCTAAAAAAGTACCCTGGTTAACAGAGTTAGGATCTCTAACCAGGTACGGTAAGTACGGCGTACCTTTTTGAAGGTATTAGTATATATCACTGTATTAAAAAAAAAAAGATGTTGAAATTAGATCTAAGGTTCGAATTTAATCTAAGCGGGCTTAAATTCAGAACCTCTTTTACTTAACTTTTGTTTAAAATGAATCTCGGGTTAATTTGTGCTCCAAAATCACATAGTAAGTTGAAAGAAACTCTGTCACATGTTTATTTACCAAAAACTGACCCAAATTGGAGCAGCATAATGGAATAAACTTTATCATCAAGATGATCACGATATAAATTTATATCTAATTTTTTACTGTCTAAAATCTTACTTGCCATTAAATGTCTATAAAATGGTCGAATATTTAACAATACTAATTTTGAGAACTATGAATCCTTAATAACAAATTGTAATCAATTTGTAATAGGATTATCAGCGTTCACAAAAGCGCCCGGTTTTTTTTTCATTGGGCTGAAATAAATATCGACACTAAAAAATACCCTTTGAATCATAGAACTATAATAAACTAATATTATAAATGCAAAAGTTAGTTTGTTTCATTGTTGACATTGGAAACATATATTAAGGCAACGTCTGTTTGCCTGCATGTTGGCAGCGACGCCTTATATGAATGGTAAAAACTTGTACATTATGTTTATATGTCCACGTGAACGATTGCAACAAATTTTAAACTATCGCGCCAAAACATCAAGTTTTTTTTAGAATAGTGATGTGTTAGACATTCGGTACTTCAAGGATGCTTTTATTCAGTCACTTTACCGTATTTCCTAATAAAAAAAATAATTATTATTTCATCAAAGTCATATATTAATTTCAATAGAGGTGCTCAAAACAAGTGTAAGATGTAAATGGAAAGATTTTTAACTATATATGGATGGGTGGATTGTGGGTATGAATTTTCTAAAAGTGCTTTTAAAACCCGAATTAAAATGTATACTTGTATATTTATTTTTATATTGAATTAAAATCGTTTAAAATCCCTTACAAAGGCGTACTACTTTAAAACGCTACAATTAAATTAATGTTCGAGGATCACAGATCTGTGGTAAACACAAATCAAGCATTTTCTTGGCAGACATTGTAATTTTGTATACTCTGTGCTTTCATTCAATTTTAATTCAACTCATTTTCAAAGAGGAGTTACTTTCTTTTATTCTTTGTATTAACTATTTTAAGAGATTTAGCTTATGTATTGTGATATTTACTTTATAAATCTCCTATTAGTTATCGTAGCTAAGGAATTATAAGGTATTGAAACCAGTTACCTGAACACTAGAAATACTCGTTAGAGATCATCTGTGACAGATCGATTTGGCGTACTTTATAAGTTGCAGGTTATATACGCTTTATATTGTTTTCCGACTGTGTATTAGTTAAAAATGGACATGGAAACCATGGATGTCGCGCAAGAAAGCACATCGACGGCATCGACGCCTGCAACGGAAAATGGTAAGGATTTCTTTAAAATTTTGAGGTGACGCCGGTAGTTGGTGCGGCGAAAACGTGTTTCTTTGTTTTATGTTTTTTTTTGCTAAAGTTCTAATTTTGAACATCGTAGGTCCCGATAAAAACGTGACGGCAGAAGAAATGACTTCCCGGGATTATTATTTCGACTCATACGCACATTTTGGTATCCACGAAGAAATGTTAAAAGATGAAGTCCGTACCCTCACATACAGAAACGCTATGTATCATAATAAGCATCTTTTCAAAGGAAAAGTAAGTTCGCGCGATGAAGTATAATGTACTAAATCACGATAAATAATTGTCAATACTTCATTAAACTCATAATTGGCTCTGAAGTACTTTTAACTGGTACAAGTATAACCTAAAGTAAAATGTGGCATTTCTATAGACAGTTCTAGATATCGGCTGCGGGACAGGTATCCTGTCCATGTTTGCCGCCAAGGCTGGTGCGGCGAAGGTTATTGCGGTAGAGTGTTCAAACATAGTAGACTATGCTCGCAAAATCGTTGAGGCTAATAGACTTCACGATGTAATAGAAATTGTTAAAGGAAAGGTGAGATTGCATTTTCAACATGATTATTTTGTATATGATACCTATAATTATTATACATTTTACCTACAATACCTGGGTAATTAAAAGCAATGTATTATATATATTATATATATGTATTGTGGTTTGGTTTCTATCAAATCAAACTGTTGTTTATATTCTAAGTTTTTAATATTTGATACATTAATGATAATACAATGCATCTTTTACAAACTTATTAAAATATGATTTGAATTTGAATAATTATAATCAGACCTAGACTGATGTACTGCCGTTCAATCAAATACCTATTCAATGATTCAAATGTTCAAGAACAACATAATTGTGCAAAGTCAATCACTTAAAATGATAATATGTATAACTCTACAATTAAATTTTGCTATAGGAGTACATACATAAACACTTAAAAAAACCGTTTTTTTTTACATATTTAATAATTAGTGAAGTTCATTAGTGGAATTAATCATAATTATTAATTTTTGACATAATGACTAATTTGCATTTTTTGTCTAAAAACATGTTCAAATTCAGAAATTGTAAACATATATTATTCAAAAAGCTTTACTGTAAATGTATTGTGATTTTAATGTTTCAAATGCAAATATATAAATAAAAAAAAAACTTAAAATTAAACATTTATTATAACAATTTATTTTGTAGGTAGAAGAAGTTATTCTGCCGGTAGATAAGGTAGACATAATAATATCAGAATGGATGGGCTATTGTCTGTTCTATGAGAGTATGTTGGATACAGTTCTGTATGCAAGGGACAAGTGGCTTAAGCCTGATGGTATGCTGTTCCCAGACAGGTGAGTTAAGAGAACAATATTTCCTGCTACACATCCACTTCTTATTTCAATTAATTTTAATAAAATATACTTTATCATGTATTTTATATAGATCCTAAAGTACTTGTATTTTCAAGTAATATATATTTTTTTATATCCTTTAGGTATTTTGTTTAGATTGCAATTAAAAATTGGTCTTCATATTTAATAAAAGTTCAATTCGTTTAAAAATGAATACTTTATTTTGATTGTTAAATTTTATTCTAGATGCACATTGTTTATTTGCGGAATTGAAGATCGTCAGTACAAGGATGAGAAGATTAACTGGTGGGATGATGTTTATGGTTTTGATATGTCTTCAATAAGGAAAGTTGCAATTTCTGAACCACTTGTTGATGTTGTTGACGCCAAGCAGGTAAGGAAGTTATAATTATGTATATTATAATATAAGTCATAGCAATCATGACATGGAAGTAATCCTATATAGAAGCTAATGAGACTTTTTTGTATGGTTATCGGAACACGTTGTTGTATCTCAGGATCTATACAAGTCATTTTCGTTAAAAAAATTTAGGGACATCATCTTTATTGAGAAAGGTCTATAATCTAACGTAACACCATGATCCACATAAGCGGAGCAGTTATTGTTAACATGTCAGTTGTTGGTTATATTGTCAATCTCTTGTCATGAATACTAATATTATATACACACGTGAAAGGAACTGTCTGTGTGCCTGTTATGCTTATGTGGACAGACTGTTGAAGCAAACTTAAACCCCAAGAAATGAAATAGACAATTTTTTTATAGCCATCACTTGACGGCCAGCCCCTAAAACATGACTGACTGTGGGGACCAACAATGTTTCACTTCAATTTAATAATGAATAATGTCTTTATTGTTTCAGGTTGTTACAAATTCTTGCCTATTGAAAGAAATTGATTTATACACCGTCAAGAAGGAGGACCTGAACTTTGAATCCAAGTTCCACCTTCAAGTGAGTTATTTGATTTTATTGAGCCCAGTTTCAAAATTATAGTTAATTAATAAACAGTGTAGGTGTTGTAATTAAATAAAAATTAGATGTTTAAGCAGTTATTTTTTGAGATGGGTGCAAATTACCTTGTCAAGATGCAAAAACATAAAAGGGATATGTGACAATAGTTTTAGTTCAATTCAATTTTTTTTTTTAATGTCTTCATTTGTTTTTGTGTAGTTTTTGACAAAGTTAGATATTGACTTTGATTGATAGAAATATTGATTTTGTAATATTGTACAGTCAAATACTTTTATTTAACTTTTTGTTTCTTGTGTATACTCTTGTTATGATGATATCTTCTAATTAATAACTGATTATTACAGGTACGTCGCAATGATTTTATCCAAGCCTTGGTGACATTCTTCAATGTGGAGTTCACCAAGTCACACAAGCGACTGGGTTTCAGTACTGCACCCGAGGCGCCCTACACTCACTGGAAGCAAACTGTCTTCTACTTTGATGAGTACATGACGGTGAGTGTATAAGCTTATATTCAATATGAGATAGTTAGCATCATATTTAAATACAGAGCTATTAGGGAAGCCAGTGTACTAATTACAGTGTGATCAAACATATTGGTTTTCATTATGATTTTCTGTTATAGTCTCCGAATTGACTCCTTACTTAATTCCATATTCTACATTATCTTCTATATATTAGTTGGTACTGCCCTTAATAAACTATAAGACTAATAATTATTATTAAGATTATAGAATGCAGTCTCTCTTGTCCTTTCACAAAAATCCGTCTCGTCCTATAGAAGCCCCCAGGTCTGCTTATTTCATATTTATGTGCTAGTTTAAAAAAAAATACATAATTAAACATTTACAGTAAGAACGCATATTACACCACGCACATAAAGAAGTAACTGACTTTTATAAAAGATTAATGAAATAGAAAAAAAAAACAATAATCACAAAGATTTTCTTTTGTAAATGGGAATATCAGATATATAACAACCAAATAATTCAAGTGTTTTCGATATTATCAGGTGAAAAAAGGTGAGGAAATAACCGGAACGTTCTCAATGCGTCAGAACGCTCGTAACAACCGTGACCTGGACTTTGAGGTGGAAATCTCATTCAAAGGCGAGCTGTGCCAGGTCCAGGAGAAGAATCACTACAGGATGCGCTGAAAAATATTACAGTGCATAGACATAACCGTAACAATATGACCATTCAATAAAGTTTATTGTAATTCTGCTCGGAAATTGATGATTTAAGAAATCATTATACCAGACTGTGTACTTGCAAAGTGTTCTAACTTAATTCTTAAACGTTTCTGTAACATCCCGGGAGAAATAATCTAGTTGAAATAATGACAAAACAAACTTCTGTGAAGTTTAAGATAATATTTAATGGTGTATTAGTTTTGTAATAATAAAAGTTTAGAAAATTTTGTTAAAATGCTATTCAATTACACAGCTCGATCAATTCTTAATTCTTCATTGTTTTTAATTTAAGAGCAATTATGTATCGTATTACGTGGAAGATGCATATTTTTTTAATGAAATTTGTTTTAAAATAACTCTTAATAAAATATAGTATCTCATTTCTCAACGGAGATTTTGTTAAGTGAGCAAGGGGACTATTTTGCAACCATAAGAAATGGTCTTGTGCTGTTTGGAATGTCATAAATTCACTAGTGATTATTGATTTTATACAATACATTTTTTATAAGTATTATAATTACATTACATTAATAGTTTGTACGTGTTTGAATAAACAGTTCAACTAACATTGCTATTATCTTCAGTCATCATAATTGTAGACATCATTACCAGTCACATTTTTGATTTTCACTTGTTCTCTATCTTTGTACATGCTAAGATTTATATTAAGTTTACAGGCAATTATTTGAGGTACAATTTGATTTACAATACACAAAGGGAAAATCTCATTTTTTAATATAGACATGAATATACTTGCCCGATTAAACAAATAATAAAACTCATGCAAGTCCGTATTGTAAAAAGATCCTTGCCGTTCGATTGAGCCAATATTGTGATCCTGGTGTTAAATTTAACTGTGAAGGTGTGTTCAATCCCTGAGGTCATAGACAAGTGCATTTTATTTCATCGATATATTTTTAAATCGATTTGATTGTTAAATCTCCAGTTCAGAAAAAAAGATGAATCTGACTATAATCTCGTCATTATTTTTTAATCTATCAATATACAACATTTAATAGTGCAGGAGCTTAAAGGCAGTAATTTAATTCCAAAGGTGTGCTATTATCTGTAGTCAGTGATTTTATAATAATGTGATTTATGCATGTCACGATTTGTGTATGTTATGGGTTTATAAATCAATCGTCTCATAAAGAAGTTTCTTGAGCATGCAATATCATTATTGCCCTTGTGATATTGTATACCATTTCTATATGAGCTAAAATACTATAGACATAAAACATGTGATTAGTTTTGAGTGCAAATTTTATGAAAGATGATTTAAATCGAAACATTTATTAAACCAGTATGACAAGATCTAATAGATTTGAAGTTGCTTTTGTTATTTTTAATAAGTTACAAGAATCCTGGTATTGTAAGTGTCCATCTTATATATTATCATATGAACCGTTATATATATGCATCTTGATCTATCATAAAACTGAAAAGTGTTTAATGTTCTCAAAAAAAATATGCTCCAAATCTTAGGAGAGTAAGTCTGTTCAGCCGTGGGGTTTTCAAAGTCTGTTACATGACTTTTTTTAATCAAACTGTAATAAAGGAAACATTCTTCGTATGCCGATATGTATGTATGTATGTGAAATGTAAAAAAATTACAATAGCTTTTACACGTTTTAGAATATAAAATAGAATGAGTAGACTAGTGTTATGTTGTCATGTTGAGACGGTACGACGAAGGATAGGTAAGGGATGAAATTGCATACACATCCCTGGGATAATGTTAGTCTTGTTATAGTGAGCAACTTTCACTAAGCATATTAAAAAAATGTTCAAAAATCTAAACCAAAAAAATATTGTAACAATATTTTGCCCTAATAACTAAGTTATTAGCCATCTAAACTGTTTTTAATCTTAATCAAGTCATATTGTTACGAGGACTTGTACCTCAGCCTATAAAACTAGACTTAAAAATCTAGAAATAATTAAAGGCCAAAACATGATTTGAAATAAGCTTCATTTTATTGTACCGTAGCAAAATGTGATGTTTTGCACCGATTATGTAAGAAAAGATAGTTTTTGTATCTTAGTATTAAGTAAAACTAGTTTTACGGTTTTTGTCGCATTTTTATTTACGAAGTGATTTGAGAGTTGATGTCCTTTTCCTTTGAATGTATTGTTATTGTTAACAATGCATTTTGACACCTGCCTAATTGCCTATCATACCCAAAGCCCGATTTAGTGTTACCTGGTGTAAACATTCTTGAAATACGAAATAACGTCTCAAAATTTTTTTACAGTAATATTTGTGTATTTGGTTATATTTTTACAAATGGCAACATTGTTTTCAGACACTATTTTAACTGCGTAACTTTTTCGTTCATAAAATTAATAAAAACAAAAACACGATGAATATAGTAAATAAAAGTTGCGATAATTAACTGTGAAAATAGTTTTATTCTATTAGTTATCGTAAATTAATAATACATGAATAAACAATAGTTTGTACTGGCCATCAATATTTTTATAGGATTTTTTAACTAACTTCAGTTATGTACTCTACGGAATAAGCATTAGTATTTGTAACCGTGTCGCAGTATTTCATTATAGTTATACGTAAGCTTTTGTATTACTGGAGCATTTAAGCCGACGCCACACATTTCAAACAAACAATGATAATATTAACTGCTAATATAATGATACCACAAACAGTGTAACAGTTCGTTATAAAAAAAAAGCAACTCTTACCTAATTATATAGGTCAAATTTACCAATATATTACACGGTGGTTTTTTGATTGGCCATTTTTAGAAGTTTTTAAATTCAGCTTTTATTATCTGTGGGTCAAATCTTGCTACATCATTTTAAAATTTAAACCAGTAAACATGTTAAATTTTATAAACACTTGGTGCTGGTAGCAATTATTTTTTGGGTCCTAAATTAATGCATATTATTACATGGATTAAAGATATGCTTGTATTTTATTCAAAATTGCTTAAATTAAATATTATTCACAACGGGTATTTCTTAAATAGGTAAAAATCATGCGTCTGTTTAAAATGTGTGTCGCGGACGCGGAGGTTATGTTCGGAAAAATAATCTTAACCTTTATTTAGTTCAAAAAATATTAGGAACAGAATTCGATAAAAATGAGCTCAATAGAATAACTTTTTAAAAGTGAAGACCTAAGTTCTCCTCATTCACGCAAAATGAAACGATGAGATACATCCAACAAAATACTCGAAAATATTCAACGGACATAAAACTTATTATATATTAAACAGAATGTTTTTTTAAACGAAGCACGTTTTAATGAGTAGTGTATAGAGGTGCATGTTATATAAGTGAACGTAATAAGATATGTGGTGCATAAATGAGTCAGCCTGATGAGTCGTTTTATTTAATATTTCCTGCGTTTTCATAATAAAAATGTCCAACTTATGTTTTGATATTTATATTGATAGATATATCCCAAAATTGATCAGTTATTTATGTTTTTCTTTTTAAAAGTATTCACTAACGCTTTCGAAGACTTCTCTAAGACGCTGGGTTGGATTGGGACTTCGGCATAGTCAATGTACAGACCTAACGCCCGGTGCTTAAAAAATACGGGCGTAACACTGGGACCGTGGACTTAAGATTTGGCCTCACTTGTCCTATTTCAGTCGGCCCTGTGGGAATGGCCGCCGAGATGGCCTTGTGCTGCCGTACATACTAGCGAGGAGTGCAAGGGGGCGAGAGTACCTTTGACCCCTGTGAAGAACTCCATCGAGCCACGAGCGGAGCACAGCACGGTTGCGTTATACTGAGACGATCCGCTATCCGTGCACAACACTGCCATCACAGTGGTTTTAATGGGTATAAATTCGACATAATCCGGTATGCAGAATGCTATCGTAGTGCTATATAATAATACAAGATATTACATTTTATTCGTTTTATTACTTTGGTTAAAATAAATCTTTTCTAAATTGTCTGAGTACCGACTGATTCTATCTTTCTTGTTGATTATACATTTCAGTGCGTTAAGAAATGAGTTGGAAGAAATAAAAATCGTAGATATATTTTTGTTTGTATTTTTTATTTTAATCTATAAATAATTCTTAAAAGTAAAAATTTTACTTATTATAAATATGTTGTTTACTTAAAAGTAAATGATATATGATTGTCATAATTCTTTGAAGATGGAATGACGGATTGTTTTTTAAATGAATGAAAATGAATGATCGTAGGTAATGAAATGAAAATGATGATGTAAATGACTAATGACATAAAGCAATATGCTAATATTATTTTGATTGGGAATTTTAGACTTTATTTTCCTATCAATAACGTAACTCTTACTTAAGAATAATTTTAATTATATCGATGATTATGTAAATTATGTTATACTAATTTGACTTTAAATCTCTTGTCGGTGGCTTAAGCGACAACAGGAGCAGCTACTATAGATGGAGCTATAGCGCTCTTTTGTAAATCAACACAACAACAGTTTGTTATCAGGTGGTATTCTTCACAGGAATTCGCGTACAAGAATTTACAATCAGTCCTTCGGCAAGAGAATTGTTGATCTGAAAATATACAAATATTATATATTTTTTAAAACAATTATTTTACTCAATTTTTACTCAGACGGGCATTGAGCAGGAGGATTGTTACTCAAATTTATAAGTTGTTAATAATTACTCAATGAGATTTCAATTATTAGCCGTATACGCACGTGATCTTACTGTGCAAAAGTGTGGGCGTAGATATTAATACATTATTCCAATTCCATACAATTTTATAATCGAATTTGAAGAATGACCCAGAAGGCTGAAATTTCATTTCAAGTTGTATTATACATAGAATAACTTAAAATCGTTTCAAAAGCAACTTACATCCAGAATTTTCACAGCAACAGGAATCGTGTGCCTGCTTACGAGAGCAATAGCTGTATACGGACATGTCACAAAGCGGGCAGCCGGGATGAGCACCAGGCGGACCTTCTAACCCGGGATGATAGTTTCCATACTGCCCGCCATATTGTCCCCCATATTGGCCCCCATATTGTCCTCCAGGATATACTCCTGGTCCACTGGGATACTGGCCTGGATGTTGACCGTACGGGTACTGGGAGTAGCCGCCTCCTAATAAATAGTCCCATATGTCTCTTATAGTGAAACCTGGTGGGATGATGTGATAAGCGTTAGTGATGAATTATGATGAGGTTAGTTTGCATCCAGACAGATTAGAAAATTAGAAACTTGGGAATGGCTAATATAACCGCTTAACCGTGATAGGTATTAGGTTATACGTAAACGTTTTTTTTTTATATGAGCGCATACCATTAAAAGCGTATAAGTAGAATGATTCTGGTAAAAGTGAACTGACTGACTGGAAAGGTATCGCAAACCGAGCTTCGAAAAAGATTATATATAGGTACCTTTATCTTTTAAATATTTTGTGCTAATCATTTTTTATAATGGACAAAGACCCCTATTATATACAATATCCAATATTTAATATTAATCGCATATCACATTGAATATGACAACCTCAATGATAAAATTGAGTATTCATTATTTTTGAATTAACGCAGAATCAATAACAATAATCAATACATATGAGACGTGAAATGAAGTAATTTTAAATAAAAAAAAAGAGTTAGTCGATGTTGTTCGCATCTTCAAGAAAGTCCATTACCGATTAATGGTTACTATTTTTATTACAAAGATTACCAATTGATCGGCTAGAAAATGAATTGTCTACCAAATTATCTTAGAATTCATAATTATAGGACTAACTCTGTCTGATTGTCTGTTGCTCAGTCACAGCTAAAACACGTAATCGAATTTGATGAAATTTGGTATAAAGAAATCTTGAAATCCAAGGAAAGGACATGGGATTACTTTTTCATATCTAACACTCGAAAACCAAACCTAAATCTGAAGCGAAGTTGCAGGCGATAACTAGCATAAAATCTTATTGATTGCTTTAATACTAATAAACATTATATGCAGTACCGTCTGCATATAATGTTTATTAGTATTAAAGCAACCTTTATTACCTTTTGTGAAATCGAATGTTGACGACATTATCAAAGTACCTATAATGTGTACTACATGAGTATTACTTTAAAAAAAAACCATAAAAACCATAAATACCGTCTGACAGTAATACCTACTATATCACTTATTTTTTTATACTATATTTGAAATTATAAAAGTAAAAATATATGTCTGAGTTGCCCTAATAAAATATAAATTGCTAAAATACAGGTACCTATATTTATTAATTATCTGTGGTATTATTTTTTGTTACTCGTATTACGGAATAATTTTTACTTTTAGAATTAAAATAATAAAGAAAATTAAAATATATTTTTACGATGCATTACATAATAGTTTTTAATTACTTAATTACATTTTACATTATGTTCTGCTTACGTTTATTTTTAAATTAAATATATTATGGTTACTTGTTTGAAATATGAACTTCACCGAGAAGAACAAGTAATTAAACAACCTTAAGTAATTACTTAAAACACACTTGAGCTTCTTGAAATTAAGATCTTAAATAAAGATGCACGTATCGCGTTAATTTAAGGAAATATACTAATTAAAACAATAAAAACAAGTACGATATAATCTCTCGGTTTCGGTAATTCTAATTACAGTAAAAAATTATAACTTTTAATGACTGTGTGTGTGACCTTGGTGATATATTAAGATTTATTGTTCCAAGTTCAAGTTGAATATGTTATTGTTATTACCATATTAAAAAATGATTATTTATAATAATATAACGTTGCAATTTTATTTTTTTACAACAATTTAATGGACGTTGAAATATATTGATGAAAACATATTTAAGGTTCTCTTTAATAAAGTAATTTATCTATTTAACGTTCCTTTTTTTAATAACATAAATATTGTAAAGACTTTTTGGATAATTATTTGTTTATTTTTTTGTAACTGTTTCTTTTTTTTTGTTATGTAAGGAATTTTGTAAATCACTGTAATGGGTATTATATTAAGTTTTATATTTAATTTTAATATTCTCATAGGAATATTTACTAGGGCTAAGTTAAGTAGACTTGAGTTGGTTTTGCGAGAATGTTTTTTTTTTATTTTTCTTTTGTTTTTAAAGATAAGTTCATAATATTATCCAGTATTACGTTGAAGTATCAGTAATAAGTTCATTGATGAATTAAGATAGGTTTATTTATCGTCAACTCTAAAATTAAATTTAACATTAAAATGAACAACAAATAAAGTAAAACGAAAAGTATAACTTCATGGCTAAATGAAAAACCCTATGAATGATTATAAATGAACCCTTTTAATGAAATGTGAAATGAATGATGAAAGTTATATATTGTTTATGTTACGTTTTACATAAATCGGAACCATTTATTCAAAATTAACCCGACACCATTTGTTTATTATTTACATATATACTGTTCAGTGTCAGTAGAGTCGATAAGAAAACATTTTAGTCCGATATAACCGTTATGGCAACAATGTATATAGAACTTGTAACTTTTTTCAATTATCGAATGTATTTTGATCATTAACCGTTAGAGTTGGTTATAAAATTAGCTGCTGATTTTACCACTATGAAATGGGCAATGAAAATAGATGTTAAAATGCTTTCAAGTGATAAAACTCGTATTTTTACCGTTACGAGCGCCATTTATCCTGTTTCGGCTTATATCGTAATTGCTCCGCTCCACACCTATTGATCGAGGGATTTTATTATAAATCATACTGAATGAATGAAGTTAATTGATAAAAAAAACTCATTCATTTAAATAATAATTCGATTATGTAGTACTATAATTATTCTGAACTGTATTATGTGCAGTTAATGTATAATGTTAAAAGCACGTTATATTTATTTTAATTAAATTTTTTTTCCATAGACAATATTATAAATATTCAATACGAAGTTAATTGTATGTAACGAATGTATTTTTATTGAAACTAATTTGACAATCTTATGTTTGGTTTTTTAATTAAATATTAACAAAATATACTATTCAGTAATTAAATTTGTACAAGTAATTAGTACGTAAATAAAATGTTTACTCACCATAGCCAATAGAAATAATGGCGGTGAATGTCAGAATGGTGAGTTTCGAAGACATCGTTCACTTGTTTGTTTGTTTGTTCGTCTACATGTGAATCGTTTCGCAGATGGGGATTGAATGTAGATTATAAAAATGCGCACAGCAGCTAAGACTTAGCTTGACTTACCGGTACCTTCGCGCGCATAAGATGTTACGTCTAAAATGATCTCAGTAGATAATATAATTTATTTCAATATTTTATAATATTGCAACATTTTTACAGTATCTAAAAGAGCTCAATAGTTTAATTGTTTTCGTTTCCATAGAGTCTCTTTAATCTACTGACGAATTCATAATAACTAAAAAAAAATCTGTATATATACACGTGTAACATTATAAAACTATCTTCGAAAATATTTTATTTCGTCTACTGAGAAGTAACTCAGAAGAGAGTAGCAGTTAATCTTTATACATTATATAATAGATACTTGTAATGGCGGCAAAACGGTTTTGCGTTCATCTGTACACAAAGTGCGTTACACTGGTCCAAGAGCGAGGGTTAGCGCTTGTCCTTAACTCTTAATAGGGCCCGTTCTCTAGCAAATACCAATTACAAGATATTACCGGTCACCTGAGATAAATGTCGTATTATTTATCTACACGATTATATAATATCTTAGTATTTACCTACACTTTGGGCTATTTGACATAACTGACTAAGTATTCTTACTTAGTTTAAAAACTAAGTTTAAACATAAAGTCGACTATATTTATCGAAAATATAATAATTGTATTATTTAAATATACTTTGTCTTTAATTTTATGTTATCTTTAAAGTTAGTATATTTCTTATTCTCTATCTGTCACCCCCAAATAAAATAAAAGTGTGTCTGTTTATGGTATCATAGCAAGGCAGATGAACCGATTTGGATTAAGATTTTATTATTTGAAAAGCTTCTTCGAAAGAGATTACTTGTAGCTATGATTGTAAACAAAAGTTCAGCTATTTGATAATCATGAGCTCTTTCTAATTGTTGAAGGGATGTCAACTACTTTTACTGATTTGATCGATTCATAAATTAATACCTATCTTGTGAATTCAATGATTTTAAAATAATATAGTAATCTTCACCTGATGTTGCAACATCATTCGGAATCAGGATAACAAGCCAACCAAGTCGCAATTTACAATACATATCAGAATGGACTCAGTCAGTAAGTTAGAGATATATGTACTTTAATTTTTAGAGTTAATTTTGGGACGGAATATATTTTTTAAAGTTTTAATTAGCAAAGGGGAGCTTTGTGTTTACAAAATCACATCTATTTAATCACAGAAAGAAGAATAATCAGGAAGATCATATCGATTATTAAGATCAAATAAGGTTAAACGGCTGGGCGTTTATTTGGAAGAAATCCCGAAAAATCCTCGATAAAAAGAGAGCACACAGTAAAGGCAATATTAAAATATTTTTAATAAAGTTTACTTAAGTACAATTCAATGAACTATAAGTAAACAATAAACACATAATACATCACCCTAACTGGTTTAAGCATTTAAAGAGGCTTCAGAGTAACCTGTTATAACGTGTATCTCACAACGCCTTGATGTAGAAAATTGTCATAAGAGTTACTATTAGGAAAGCTATCATTATACAGATCACCGGAACGAGTCACGTGACTAATGTATCCTTTAAGCCCTTCATTACATTCTAGTTAGTTAATCATGTATTAAATATGAGAGCATTGCTTTTTGGGTAGAGTTATGGTGGTCAGATAGAATCTACAAGGGATTAGTTTATCAAAGACAAACTCAAAATTCCTTTATTCACCATAGAAGCATTACACTTACTTATTGATAATCAAATTAAACACTACCACCGGTTCGGGAAACCTGACCTGGTAAGAACCGGCGAACGAAACTCAGCGGGTCTTTTTTTTGTCAAATTAATTAGATACATAATTGTATATGAATAGAAACAGCCAGGAGGCGATCGTTTCATTCCCAAGGTGTACTATCAAACATAAACTTACTAATTGTATAGTAACCTTTCGCATACAAGCGTTCTCTAATTTTTTTTTTAATTTGGCAACAGAAGCATTAATCTAGGTAGAATCTATATTCCAAATCGGGGGTTGTTTTACATTTAATATGATCCTGAAACATGACCAATTAAAAGTTTGCTTGAATAAAGTATATTGTGTGATTTTAAATCAAAAATACGTTTGCCTTAACCACGCTAATCACAGAGAGGCAATTCTGATTTCTTTCTTTTTGCGATTGTTTCATATATTGAGAAAAAATAAAATCTACATAAATTTTTTTTTTTATGTCCGGACAGACATATGACTCCACTCCACCTGATGGTAGGTGGAAGTGGAGTCCAAACGCGAAGACTACTAGTACAGTCAGCTAGAATGAGCTGCACCAGTCACCCTCGCCATGCCAGCCCGCAAGATGCCTCTTCACCCCTCGTTTGAAGGCACCCATGTTATAAGAGTGTAATACGTGAATGGATACTTATAAATACAAAAGAGCAGAGTTGTGTGTGAGAATATAAAATGTAAATGGAAACATGTGTCATCAAAATTCATTTATATTATAAAAGCGAAAATTTGGATGGGTGTTTGTTACGCAAACATACCAGAATTGCTGAACGTAACTGAATGAAAGGCTATGAAAGTGAGATTATTGTCTGGTAGAGTAACCTATGTGTACTTACCGTAACACCTGTTAAACCCCCCCCTCCCCCCAAACTGTACCCTCATACGCAGTGAAGCAGCGGGCGGAAGCTTGTTTCACTATATACAATAGTGTATTCGTGTACATAACGATTACGCCCGCATATAAATATCGGTATTTAGAATTTTAAAAACATTATCACTCAATGCTGCGTTAGGGTATGCCCTGTTATATAACAAAGTATGGATTGATATATTCTATACATTATTACAAGCTAATCTTCTGCGTCGAGCAAGACTGTTTTACTCTTTTTGTGGTTGGAATAGACCATACATTAATAGTATCCTCTAACAACCGGTGTCTAGCGACTGCTTCTCGGCTAGACCTGACGTAAATTATATCAAAAACTACTATCAATCAAGCATTTATTTTAATTTTAATTAGACAGATTTTTTATTTTTATGGAACAACCGTAACACAAAAATATTAAGTATTGCTGATTAGCGGTAGAAAATCTGATGAGTGGGTCGTACTTCCCCAGACAGGCTCGCACAAATAAATCTACAAACACAGCAACACAAAGCATGTTTGCATTGCTGTGTCTGGCATTTGAATAATTGTTTCATTGATTCAGGTTGATACACACACAGAAGATAAAGCTTTACTTCTAATATTTTTAAGTAGTCACTTTTTTATAAGTGGGCAGGACCTGCAAATGGGCTACCTGATGGTAAGTGCTCACCTACACCCATAGTCTGTAAGAGTTATTAACCATTCCTTAAATCACCAATGCTCCACCAACCTTTGGAGCTAAGCTTTAATGTCCTTTGTGCTTGCAATTGCATAGGCTTACTCTTCAAACCGAAATACAACAATGCTAAGTGTTGCTGTGTGGCGGTAGAATATCTGATGGGAACATGGTACCTACCTAGTGACTTGCACAAAACCCGGTCTTACACCAAGTTGGCTTAACACCAAGTATATGCTTAATACATATATCAAAGGTTATCTTTGCATAGTTTTAATTTTAAAATGTCTTAGGTAGTATAATATAATAAAGAGCAGACAACATTAGAACAATTCAATAAAATATTTGCCCTTCTTTTTGTAGTCACTCATACTGACAGCAAAAAGACGATAGTTCTTTGTATGTTAATTGTATTTAAGTGATTTCCTCATGGTACATCGTTTTGGGAAGGTTTTGATAATTACGTCCAATCTCAAAAACAATTATGTTCATATTTAAAAATCAAATTATTTTTTAAAGAAATTAGACATTATATTATTATTAAAGGATTTTAACAATATTAAAACATCCTTTTGCTAAACACCTACAGCTTAATATAAAGTTGAACTAACAAAAGTGTCCAAAGACCTTATTTGGTGTCCATCATCAGATTAGGCAAATCATCGGCCCACCTGTTTTCATAAACGGTACAAGTAGGCTCTATATTTAGAGCGGCTAATGTCAGGGTCCCGGGGTGCATGACCGCGGTACCGTAACGCTACAAACCTGTCGAGACATTGTTTATATTAAGATAAGTACTCACAAGTATGTTTTTAATGTATGCGTTTTAATTATAATTATCCATTTAAGGGTTTACACTTAATTAGGATTTTAATTATTGTATAAAGTTTTATCTTTAAACATTCCTTAAAAGTAAAATTGAATTAACTTTATTGCTAAGAATTTTTACTGTTCAGTCTACAGAGACCTCCCTAGGCTCAATGTGTAAGCGCGCCTTTGTGAGTGATTCCATACTAATATACATACATCTGTCTGTCACGGCACAACCGCCAATTTAATGAAATTAGATATGAAGAGAGCTTGAATTTCAAGGAAGGACATAGTCTACTTATGCCTAACACTTGACGATAAACCTTAATAATATTTCCTTGAATGTTCTCATTAAAAAAAAAAATAAACATTGTGTACCGTTATGACTAACGCGGAAAAAATCTATTATTCGGTTTGTAATGAGAATTTCATTGCGATAAATCTGTCGAAGTTTAATATTTAAAAGGAAGCATCTATGTCTTAAATTAAAACTATTATATTTAAAAGACAGTGACGTAATCTGGGTTTTATTTTGAGCCACGCAGCCTTCAAAAACAACTGATGGAGTGTGATTCCCAATCAGTGGTATTCCCATTATGTTAACTTACAATATATAACAATAATATAAGTAAATTTAACAAATCGTCTATGATTTTCTCTTTTATAATTTATAATCATGTTAGGAATATTAAATCATATTGGTAAAAAATAGTAATTTTGTCTATGTCTAAATCTTATTGTCTTTGATTATATGTAGATACGGGTATTTGACAGTTTATAAAGAAGGCTACCAGTGGGACTATTACGGTTAGAGCGTAGCAACTGTTGCTATCAAATATTTGTTGCGGATTGATAAATGTTGCAGTCGATAAATCTATTATGGAGTATTATGCTACTGCATAATTCCATGATACTGATTTATTGATTTGATTTGGTTTGATTTGATATAAATACTGTAATATCCCCACAGAAAGCTATATTATAGTAGGGTCTATGTCGGGGGCTTTGTATCTAGTTATACTTATTCCAATCGAAAGAAGGAATACGGATTAACCAATCAAACCTCAGATTTACGTATTCCATGCGATTTGTTAACCACTCAGCTACATTGTACAATACTAAAAATTCTTGATTAATATGTCATTATTTACAGTAATTCTATTTAACTTGAATAATCTATAATTTGAATATTATAGATTATTCAATCTCTCGACCATCGATATCGCTTCAAATCGATGTCAAATGTTGTTTATTTCGCCTCTTGTGGTTGGAATAGAGTGTAGTAATTATCAGTATATACTGTTAATAATAACTAAACAAGACTAAGAACTCAATTAGAATGCCTTTTGTATTAAAAACTTTTTAATAAAACTATTTTAACATGCACTTTTCTGTGTATAACGTGCCTAATATACCAAATATGACAGCTTCAAATTTAATCTTGATTAGACTAGACCAATAAACGGTTCGAGAGCACAAAAAAATTTAATATTTTTTGACATGTGACATTGTGATGGAGAGGATTGAAAAATAACCGTTTATTTTTACCACAGGGACAAATAATTATTACATTTTTATTGTTTTGTTTGTATTTTTTATTGTTTTGAAGATTATCCGGAACAAATAAAGAGACATATAGACGAATAAAATGATGGTGGTTTTGTTTACTTGCAAATAGCCGTAGCAAAATTGGAAATTTAATTTTAATTTTGATAATTAAAAATCTATTTACGATTTGATTTCATACAAGTAAGTCATTGTAGTTCACTAAAGTAATAAAGAATAAAAATGTCAGTATAATGTATGGAGCATGGAGGTTATAAGATATTCTGTGCAAATTCATTGTCGAGAAATAAAAAAATATTTAAGTTACTTTAGTGGTCCAGATCTACATATATCAGGATTTATAGGTTTTTTACAAGAATGGAAATTGTTTCATTCGTATATAATTGTCGTCCATTCGTGTCGTTCATTCGTGGGTTACGAAAATGAGGCAATAAGTCATGGAAAAGCAATCATAGGGCAAGGCAGTGCGTTTCATCAGGGCCTCTGAGATATACCCATTGACAAACATATTAAAAAAAACCTTTTTTATTAAACTAGATTATAATTATACTAGCAATACCAAATGGTGACTAGACGTGATTTATTGGCATAAATTTTTTTTTTTTTAAAAATGGAACTCGCAAAAAATTGAACTGTACCTGTGTGTCCACACACAATTTAATATCGACGTCGTAGTTTTCTAGTCTTTGCTCCGTAACTCGGCGAGTTGGACTTTAAGTATATGTATATTATATAGTTTAGATAAAGACGATTCAATTTGATGTATAAAAAAAATAACGTGATGTCTTAAAACCGTCATTAGTAATATGTTGTCTCGAGGGAACCCTTCACACCACTTCCCGCCTGCTTGTGTTCCGCGTATCCTTACACTTTACTATTTATACTACTTGTAGTTCCGACTGATCGCAACGATTTCCACAACTATTAATATTAAATATCTATCTATTTATATGATGGTAATATTTTCTGCTCAATGTCTGTTTTTAATAATCTAGCTAAGTAAATGCCTGTATAAGTTGCACTGCGGAGTAAAGACCTCATCTACGTTCGAGAAATCATGAAAATAGATTGGAGCTCATATAATCACGCCG
Organism: Vanessa atalanta; assembly: GCF_905147765.1. Classification (NCBI taxonomy): domain Eukaryota; kingdom Metazoa; phylum Arthropoda; class Insecta; order Lepidoptera; family Nymphalidae; genus Vanessa; species Vanessa atalanta. The sequence goes on along the minus strand of NC_061888.1, from coordinate 9,972,103 downwards.
CTCGAATACTGGTTGGATACATGTATCAGAATATCCTATGTAAAGACAGAGAAACCAATATTTTTCATGATGGTTTTCTTGACCACAATAACACACATATACGTAATAAATAAAACACGTAAACTCAGTGGTACTTGCAAAGGTTTTCAGAGATGCATAGTGGGTTCACTATGCTCGGTTAATATATGTGCTCGACTTTTTAAAACTATTGCTTACTATTTCTTACCATCTCTTATATATATGTATTAGATACTAGCTGAATCTGCGGCTTAACCCACAAATTTATCTCCCTTGAGGCGTGAATTAAAAAAAAGTAGTCTATATCTTTAACCGGAACGCAATAATAACGCAATATTTGACATCGAATTGAAGTGATATCATTGGCAGGGAGCTTGAATAATCTATGATATTAAATATATAAAATGTATTTATTTGTCTAACTTTTCATGAAATTAGAATCGCAACACACAATATACATATAATAGATATATAACGACGAGATATCGTTGATGATAGATGCAGATACATTTTCATTGAAGTGTTACTCGAGTCATAAATTACACGTTTGGCTCAACTTGTACTCGGCCACAAAGACCTAATTGCGTATTGATTTTTATTAAAAATCGTAAATTATTAGACAAAATGGTATATTTTTTCATTACAAATTATAAATTGCAAATAGAAATGATACGGCATTGATATTTCGAAATGAAAATTAACCTTAAAAAATAAATAGATATAGGTACTGCGGATTTGACCTTACATACCTAACTACATCCTTAAATAAATATACATATTTGTAAATTTATATGATATGATATGTCATTTTTTCTTCGATTGGAATAGACTAAATATATAATATAGTCGGTAAAATAAAATGACAAGCAAGTTTTTAAAATAGTTATTTTTAATTCTGTTTATTTAAATATATGAAATGAAATACAATGTTTTGTTCAAAAATGATTAAAAAATGTATAAAAATCCTAATGTATTAAATTATGTATCTAATGTACGAAATTTTATTACAATTAGTATTAAGATAATTGAAAATACAATAATATTCGTATTATTTGTGAAAAAATACACAGATTAGTCACAGATAAAAACAAGACTATCACAAGACGCTACTATTAAAAAGTTAAGTCGTACACACACTAAAAATACTTTATAAAGAGGTATGCTATTTTTTAAATAAATTCTACAAGATTCTATAAATTACTGGCAACATAAAGATGGATGTTGTTTGTTTAAAGCTTTATGTTATTGTTCCAAATTAAATTGAATTGTATATGATAAACTATAAGGTCTGAATTATTTTACACGATACAAATTAAATTACAATATATTTTTTTGTATTGTTCATTATTACTCTTAGCCTATTAACTATGAAAATTAAGAACTATTATGATTCTACTGGTAACTTTGTGACCAACTAATTAAAAGAATAATTAATTAATTAAAATAAATGAATGCATTACTTTTCATTCATTTTATTCACTTTTCAGCCCGACCTACACCCCTTTGAAAAAACATTGAAAAAACCATAGCCTAGCATATAATATTTTTTTTAGGAATGGTACAATGAATGGTTTCATTCAGGAAAAAGGAAGTTATGTTATTTTAATGTATTAAGTTTATTTTTAATTGCGTTTGATAATAATCTTTATTAATTATTCAAATATATTTTTTCTTATTGTATTATGACGTAGCCAGACATAGATAATTGTCTGGCTTTTGTTTTGTATTAATATTTCATGTTGTACACAGCAAATGTTAAAAAATACGATACAGATCTATTAACACATTATGTCGGTATAAAATATGAAAATTGTACGTTCTGTCGGTTTAAAAGTATAAGATTTATTTATCTATATCCGTCAATTACATAACTATTTATTTTAAATAGAAACTTGATTGTTGTAACGCCTCTAGTGGACGACTTTCGTATATTTATGTAACATTCCGTAATATTTCTATTTTTTTTTTAACTATCTATTTTCTTTTTTATACTCGTTCATTGATATATTTATAAGTTTTTACAATATCATTTATGTGTACGGAATTCGACTCGATTTTTTTTTAACTAATAATTGTTTCTTAAGTCTATCTTGAAACTTTTTAAATTAAAAAAAAATATTTGTAAGGTATGGTTTTCATAGTTTGTAGTTTCTTCAAAAACCTTTACATAGAGTTGAACTTACAATGCATATGGATCTATCTATATCTATTCTAGTTTAATATATGGTTCAAGTTTCATTGCCCTCATGATATCTCCAGTGACGGAACATCTACCAGCCTGCATGATCACTCTCGGATCCTCCTTGCCGAAGACCAGCTGTTTGAAATAATGTTCATTAAGCGTGAACGTTGTATCTGGATCTTCGTCTGGTTCACCTTCGTATACCGTGACATTGTTGAGATCTAGTGCTGAAAAAAAACTTTGATATAAAAGTTTGAGTTATATAAATTCCCATTTTAAATCGATTTATTTGTTGTTTTATGTTATATTTAATTTATATTTCACGATTTATTTGACAGCAAAATAAGGTATCTATCAGAAAGGTGACGTAGTAACTACTGCGTTACTAAATACCAGATTTGAAAGTAATTTAGTTATGAATGTGCACACAGGTGCGGTCGTAGCTAAAGAGAGTCGTTATTTGTTAATATTTAAAAACATTAAATATTTAACGTAGGAATGTGTCTAAATAATGCACTGTTTTGTGGACTTCTATATAATGTATACCACTACGATATCGGTATAGGCAGTCGATCACGGTCGGTAATCCTTTCGAGGGGTTCGAATTACTTCGTTAGTAAACTAGGAGAACGTTGAAGCATATGCAGTATTAATGGTGTACCACTATTGTATATATTTTGTTATTAAATGACCTAAGATTTCCTATTAATTTGATGTCCAGATAAAGACAGGTCTAATTTATAAAACCAAGTACGGTACGGTACGGTAAAAAAATCATGTCTCATGTCATGTTTGAGAGCTCCTTTTAATATTTATTTTATTCTGTTTTTTTATTTTTGTGTGTTATAATCGCCATAGAAATACATCATCTGTGACAATTTCAAGTGTCTAACTAACACGGTTCATGAGATACAGTCTTGTGGCAGACGGACGGACGGACAGCGGGATCTTAGTAATACTCTTTGGGTACGGACCCTAAAAAAAGTGGTTTTAAAAATATTTTATCGCCTATCCAATCTGTTTATATTTTAAATTCATTTAAATGTTCAAATATCTTAATTCAGAGGTTGTTTACAGTTTAATTAAAAATATACAATTTCAGACATAATTACGAATAGTTTCTAGTAAAATAGTAACATAAAATTACTTACTCCAGGAATAAACTGACGTTCCTTTAATGATATTGAAGAGGAAGACTCCTCCTAGTTCTTTCGCTTTATTTGGATCGACACTCTCCACTCTGCTTCGTATTCTCGCGACCACGTCGGCCTTACTTTGATTGGGTTGATCACTATGAGACGCACCCTAGAAACACGAGAAAGGAATTAAATGAAGGAAGCACTTTACAATAATTTATTAGAGTTTGAGTAAGTACAATAAATTGTTAGCGTAAGATATAATTCGATAAATAAAATAAATGAATAAATATTGGACAACATCACATACATTACTCTGATTCCAATGTTATTAGCTAAAGCGCTTGTGTTATGGAAATCAGAAGTAACAACGGTACCGGGACGGTATGTATCCGATCTGTGTGTTTATACACACAGATCGGAGATGTTGTCTCCGATCTGTGTGTATAAACACACAGATCGGAGACAACATAACATAGAAAACTAATGAACTTTTTCTACATCGACTCGGCCGGGAATCGACCGGGACCGGGACCTCGGAGTTGCGTACCCATAAAAACCGATGTACACACTACTCGACCACGGAGGTCGTCAAGTTTTCCGTATAATTACACTTTTTATTTTTTTCCGTCTGTGACGTATCATAGTGATAGCGTTAGTTTCTATGGAAAGTCAACAGTGAAATTATAGAAAGGTTACAAAGATTTTCACAAGTCGTAACCGGTATCAAAAATGTCTGAAATGTAATCACGACAATTGATCTAAAAATTTGATGAACGATAATGTGTCACGACAGAGTTGTTAGCATGTTTTTATTTTTTATATAGCATACATTATATACTAAATTGATAGTCTTGTTAAATGATAAATGAAGCACCTATACTATTTAAGTAACTTTTTTTTGTTTTTTTTATTGAACAAACACGAAAACAAACATTTCTATTAAATAAAATATATTTTAAATTATTTTGTCAGTCTATGATCTATCAATTTAACATAAAATACCCTTGTGGTTTTGTTAAGAATTCACAAAAAAATACACAATTGAAATAAAAAAAAAAGATAATTAACGAAAAATTCACACGATCGAAGATTATATTTATCTATTGTTATAATTTTAATAAATTTAGAATTAAAATTATTACAAAATAACGTACTCACCATGTTGTATGTCAGGTTCCGTTCTGGCGTATGCGGCGAGATCTTGGAGGCTGACTTTCACTTGATTGCAACATTTGTATGTAGGGTGACCATGATACTTCGAACTTTCTTTTGGGTATTTAAAGACAAACTTACTACAGACTTTATATATATATATTTCATACGTTTATGTTTGAATGTTTATTATAGAACTTGAATGAGGTGAATTGTCGTATGATTTGACTTGAGAAGGTTTTTTTAGTTATTTATTAAAAAAAAACATTACTATGATTGAGCAGGTAAAGTCTTATTAATTATAAGATATATATAAGAGAGAATATAGTGAATTCCAAATCCTTGAAGCTTTTCAAATTCCGTTTACTCTTAAAGTAAAAGTACCTTAAGAGTAAAATAATAGAAGGTGAAAAAATTAATTAAATATTATATAAGAGATAAAAATGATTAATCCTGAGAAAGTAAATAAGGAACTAGATCTATACTAATATTATAAATGCGAAAGTAACCTGCCTATGTGATGCCCTTTTACGGCCAAACCACTTTACGGATTTTAATGTAATTTTGTATGAAGCAAGCTTGAACCTCAAGGGAGGACACAGTATACTATTTTATGCCTGACGACCAATCCTTTAAGCGCGAGCGAGGCCGTGGACGACAATTAGCTTTAAATAAAATCGGAAACGTGGTCATATTTGCGTTATTCAAATATGAACGGTAGGTTTTGTAAAAGCTCATGTTTACAATTAGCTCACTCAAATAAACATTGTTATATTGTGTCACCATTGACAAGAATCAGTAGGGGTAAAGACTTCTATATTGTATTTTTTAAAATTATAATGAGAATAAAATTGCTTCTTCAATACATAAAGCATTTACTATTTTTCTTGTAATCTAATATAGAAGTGCCCACTGCCAAAGAAATGTGTTAGTTTAACAACTGGCACAGGGGATATAGTTACCAAGATTTGAGGTGTATTCGCGATCTAATGTATGTTCAATATTTCCTACAGCGTCAATGTCTATGGGCGGTGGTGACCACTTACCTCTAGGTGTTTTTTCAATAGTCCACCTAACTATTACATAGTAATAAATCTGACAATAAATTGAATTTCATTATTTACTACATAATCTTTTGAAAAAGTTTGGTCATCGAGAACAACGAATAAATCTAATTCAAATATTAAATCTAATTACTCTATGATTAGAAAGTAAAAGTTTTCCAATCGAATAATTTTAATTATGTATATAATTATCCCAATACGTATATTTTATATGGTCACAGTAACGATGTACTCGTATAATAACAGCCTCTCTATCACGGTGGACATTGTTATTGCGTAAAATTTCACTTTTAACAGCCAGTCATGACGATTATGTGATTTCAATAACACATTCTAAGCTTGGTTCATCGCACTCAATGGTCACATTTCAGATTCCTCAGGAATCTAACGGCGAATATACTTATGTGAGATACAAAAAAAGAAGTCATGTTCATGTTTTCGTAATTGAAAACAAATTAACACTAAAGTTAAAATGGCCGACACGGTAGAACAAATTTATGGAATGTATTAAAATCCGTCAGAAGACCACTTAGCCACTAAAGTATATTGTTTATTACTATTTAAATTCAGAATAATTATAATTTATTATTGGTTTTAAAACTGCCACCTTTTTATTTGTTTATAAACAACCTAAAGTTATATCAAAAGCATCAAAGTCAAAAGATGTATCATGTACGAGTACTCACGCAAAAACATAGATGGCGCTGATAAGATGTATTTATATAATGCGTGATCAATTATTGTCCTTAGTTTTAAACCTGAAAATGGGATGTGATTAGTTTAATTTTAAGAATTTTCAGTTATACATTATCAAAAATTATATTTTTATGCAAAGTTTATTTACGTCGTTATCCAAGGTTTATTTAAATTTAAAACCTTTGGAATGTAGATTAGAAAACCGTGAAGAAACTTGGAACTTAATCCTTTATAAGTTTCTGAGTTAAATCATTACAGATCATAAAATACAGCTTTAAGAAAAAACATTAACGCATCTATCATCTATCACATAATTATATATCGAGTTATTAGTACTCTAAGGCTGTTATCACACCGACTAGTTCACGGCGAAGCAAAGGCACAGTGAGCGTGCCACGAATTCGCCGCGGGTGCGCATCAAGTTCGTTACTAATAGCGGTATGGACGCCATTTTGTATATTCTCGTACGACACCCGATCCATTCCACTTTAGTGGCATCAAAGATACCAGTGTGAGACGTAGAATCAAACAATTGTATTATTGGAAGATTGCTGCGTTTTGTCTACGCTAAACGCTTGCCTGTTTACAAATCGCCATTAAATAACAGCCTAAAAGCACCATTTAAATTTCAAAATAATGGTAATAACCGCATCAGAATACAACGTGTACTTGAGAAGAAGTTAGTGTACAAAATTAAAAACCGAAGCGAGGAGCGACTTTATTTTGCACCATTTACGGAAAATATATTGTTAGTCTTTTCTCATTGGAGAGAAAAAAAAAATGTGGTAAAATGAGTGTAACATTTATACTTTTTTATGTCATAATATTTTCCGTGCCATTTTAATTTATAAATTCATATGTTATTTTATTTTGTCTACATTTATTTACCATTTTTTAACTTTTGTCACGTCTATTGAGTAGCGCGTGCTCCTTCTTAGTCCCTACTCTAATACCTACGGAGATTAAGATGTTTGTTGTTGTACTAGAGAAGAAGTAGTTCCTTATGTATTTGTAACTGTATTTGTCTTGTTATCAACTGTCCATTAGGGATTCCTAATCTATATCGTGTTTCTGATTATTCTGGCGTATCTATCGTCAATAAAAAATACAGCAATACCTCGTTGGTCTAGTGTCTAGCTTATATATATAGGTTAGGTGTTGGATTCACGTCCTAGTTTGGTCAAGTAAAAAGTTATCAAGTTCCACAGTCAGCAGTGTACACACTTCCTTCCTCTGAATGCTGATAAGGCCGTCTATCCTGGACTTATCTCTCTCAGTTTTTGTTCGATTGCTCCTAAAAATCCTATCAGCTAAAGAGAGTGAAGAGATCGAGGGCACTTGTGTTTGCACAAATACGTCATGCGAACTAAAACATTATGTGCACAGTTGGCTAGTATCGTATCAGAATGGCTGTGGCTGGAATCGGTCAGGAAGTGATAAGCAATTCATAAAGTCACGAATAAATTAAATAATTATTTAGGTGTAACATTTAATATTTTATTTAAAAAAAAATTACAGAGGTAACAAAATTTAAAAGGATTTAATTATTGCAAAGCTTTTCGTAAAACTGTTTACATTTTGACATTTCAGAATCCAATACGGACGTATTTAAGTTAAAATGTGAACTGGAATGTCGAAATAGCAGGCTTTCGGTCAAAAACTTTTTTCATTAAACCGCTGTTACTGTGACACGAACTCTATTTGAATGAAGTAGAGTTGTGTTGCCATTGACGTTTAATTACGAAATGATTTTGTACCTAGAGAGATGTAACCCGAATATGATTTGAGAGCAAAAAGATCAGATGAGTCTGTTTGCGCTTGAATTACGTGAGACCTGAACTTATTTTAATGATATTTTATCTTAATAAGCGATATATTTTTTAATATTATTATAATAATGAAATATTACAACTGCAAAGGTGCAATCAATATAAATAAATCCTCTTTTGGCCTCAAAATAATATTACTTGTATGTAATAAATTGCAGTAGTAAGAAATTTGTTATTGTGTTTAAATGTTGACGCCTTAGCCCAGCTGTGGGCTGAGGCGTTTTCTCCGTGAACGAAATTCTCCAGCGTGTGAACGAAATCCATCATGCTGCTCCAATGGTGATTGCTTGTAGCTTATTTTTATGATACACAAGCAAGTTTCCTCGCGATATGTTCCTTCGTCGTCAAACACAAGATTTCAAATTAAGCACACGAAATTTCTTGAAAATTGCACGTGATCGAGAACGGGATTGTGGATTCTTATTTGGTTAAAATTCATATGTTCTAACTACTGGGTTCGATTAGATAGTTGTACTAACTTACAATAGGTAGGCCGTAGGGAATTCGAAGCAAAGTTGCTTATCACTATTTACCAAATAAACACAGAAATATACTGACATAACCTAAACTCCATTAACGTCATCGAATATTGCCATTGTATTTTAATTCTATCAAGAATGTATACGAACATCGTACAAATTATTTATTTACGGCTGATTTATCAAACGACAAGAGATTTTCGACCTTATTCTTTATAAATTAAAAGTGCATAATGGTTGAATGGATATGTCGCAAGTTTGCAAAGCAATAGATTATTTGGGTAGTCCTGAACAAACGTAAGGCACTTTCTGGAGACGCGTTTAACATGTTACCAATGAAAAAGTTGTTTGGAATGCGTAATAGAGTTCTTGTTTTCGTTTCCTTTCCACATTACGTTAAAATGTGTACTCGGGAGACGTATTCTTGGTTTTGATATTAAGAGTGAGGTCAGCGCGAACTGATTGTAACTTTATAATGATGTCTAGAGTCTAGACGATGGGCAGAGTATTTAGATGTTAGTACAGAACAGATTTTAATTAGTTTTATTCAATTCCTTTGGGCAAGTTACACTCAGAGTCTGTAGCAATTACTATCTATCCAATTTGCGTGAGCGTTGATTTGATTAAGGTTAAATAGAATCTTTAGGTGCAATTAGGGTAAAATTTCAAGGTCGAATATACTTGGTCGAAGAAATTTGAGTGTAGCTCTACCCATACATGTTTTGGTTTACGTCCGCGATTTTTCCCGCGTGTTAGGTTTTAGGAATAAAATAGCCTATGTCCTTTCTTGGGGTTCAAGATTATTGCGCACTATAATTCATCAAATTCGGTTCAGTTGGCCGCGAAAGCGTAAAATAACACTGTCACATTTAAAATATTAGTATAAATTTGAATGATTTCTTGGTGCCGAAAGGTTTCCGTATGTTATTTGTTGTACGAACTTTGATTTTTGAATAATAGCAATAGAACATGTGTACCAAATTAGTCCCTTAATTGAAGTAATTTTCGTGTACCAAAATTGTGTATAACAATAATAATTAATCTCATGCTTGACGTAGAAACATCGTGCGTGGGATGAAAATATGCCAAATGTGTACAAATACAACTTTTAGCAGCGCGGTGGAATAAACTCCAATGTTTATTTTTTAAAAACACGATACTAGTAGACCTTTATAGGTTGCTATGTAACTCAAATGTAATATTATCAACTCTGTACTGAGCAACCTCTCATTATCACAAAAATATCTATCAATTTTATTATTTACTCGTCCTTTAAATCGGAAGCAATACGAGGTATTACTTTAATAATTGGTAAGTGAGTACCACCTACACAGCCAAAGTCACGGTAAATTACAATCTGTTTTAAATTAACGACCCCTTAATTTATTTAATCATTATTTTAATAATTATTTAACGTTACATAAGGTTTCTCCACCGATACATTTTAACGAGATTTTCACCCTGTATATTAATCAATAACATTCCTTTATCAAATTCCACGTGTACCACAAACGAATGAACGAATGAAATTTTCGTTCTCATATTAAGAAAACAGTTTTTAATATTCTGATGACGCTCCTCACCGTGTGAATATTTAATGCTCCCACTGTCTACACACTCATGAATTTATGAATCTCATTATTATATATCATTGGGTATTTTTTTACGACTCCATTAATATACATCGTATTATTTTATCTGTTTATGGATTATTATTTTTTTTGTGTTTATTATAGGATGCTGTCGTCCTGACCGATTTGGATCACTCCGGTCAACTACAAAGGACATATTACAAAGCACAGGTGAACTGTCAACACGATTGGATGAATATTTTTTCTTAATTTGAATGTCAAGGGGTCTGATTTTTGGACGAACGAAACAAATCTTCATTCCTTAAAGTCCCAAGAGTTCGACACTTTTTTAAAAGGGTGCATCTTTTCATTTATTCATCTAAGTATTTTACCTAGAATTTTTCCTAACTAAATCCATTCCACTCGTATAGCGTAATGAATGATTTAATTTAATGAACGGTTTAAGAAAGATTACGTAAAAAGTACATCATTAATATATTTAAGGGCTTACTGGTTTTATATAGCAAATGTTGGGTATCGCGGCCACAGTGGCGTTGCTATGACGATCAGATGATCAGCCACAGATGATACTTTTATTTAAAAATACTTTTTCGAGGTTACGTTTTACGGCATACGTTTTTAAGATGTTTATATTTTTATATAAAACTGACTTAATAATTGTCTAATATTACAACAGGCATTATATTGCTGTGAGTAACTATAACTTGAAAATAAAAAAAATAATTTCAATTTCAGTTTTGATTATTAAGCTTTCAGGTATATACTGTCGGTTGACCAACTTCTCGTCCAACGCTCGACAGTCATTTTCATTATAGGCAAAGATGGGCCTCCGATATTTTTTTTGTATTGGAATCCGAAAAGGTTCGTTACGTATGTAGTATCTATTACGTCATCATTGAAAATGTGAGCATTGACTGATTAAGTCACTTGGAAATAATATCTTGTTTTTACATTTTTGAAATCTAGACTTTTCTTTTTTTATATACACAATTATAAATTATTGCTTTTTAAAACAATAGGAAAGAACTCGAACAATAAATTGGGTTACAGATAAAATGAAATTGATTGGTATTTAGAATTGAGCAAATCGCTTCAAAGGAAGATTACACTAATAATTAAATAACTATCAAACAAAGAAATTATTATCAAATTGTGGTTCATCGTATCAAGTGTATAAGTCAACACATCCAAGATCATGTTTATGGAATAGATCGACACTACCATGTAATAGAACATGCAAATAATATGGAACAAAAGACCAAGCTACTTCGGGTCGAACAATAAAATCTACACTTTAACTTACTACGCCTCGAATACGAGGCGACGCTCGTTTACCATACTACTGTACTTGCTAACCAAGAAGTGATTTAATTTACCTGTTCAAAGAATATGAGAGTAAAACGGGGTTTATGAACTTTTTCTTCTTCGGGTGCTTTATTACTCAATGTCGTGTTTGTCCTGAAATGCTTTCACCGATGTATCGACTAGCTTCCTCCACATCACTCTGTCCTCGGCTAGTCTCTGGGCAGTCGGAAAATTGAGTCCCGTTATATTTTGAATCTGGTCGGACCAGCGGGTAGGTACTCGACCGCGTTTTAAACCAATTAAAATTATCGTATATAAGTAATAGGGGTTGAAATTTCGACTAATAGTAACTGCACTCCATCGTAATTTCATAGAGGCTACAGTTATCACTGGATGTGCTAAAGGAGAAACAGTGTATATTCCACGAATATATTTGATACAATCAGAATACCTCTTTAAGTTCAAGAGAGTGCAGTTCGCGCTAAAAGTCTGCTTCGCCATAGGCACAAGTTCATATCTTTAAAATTAACCTTAGAGAAGACTGTTTTTCGCATGGACATTTCTAAATATCCTACATGCAGTCTGGTGGATTTAGCTCATGAAAATCGAACTACAAATTTGGTATACAAAGAGATCTCAAATTACCGTAAGATTTTAAATTATTCTGTCATATAATCAATTACCACGCGAGAAAAGCTGCAGGCAACAGCTAGTTTAATATATAAGAGATTGAAATGCTTAATAACGTTACCTTTAGTAAATATTGTAGATGCGTGGTATATTTTTCAGGTTAAAATATTCTCTGTCGAAGATTTTTTGCTAACTCCGCTTGAGATTGGTGGATTTATGTGAGATCTAAGAATAACTTTCATTTCATGGAAATTTGCTGTTTACGTGCTGTTAACGAGGCAATAAATAAACGCATAAGTTAATCTCTAAGTCTAAGTCTACTAGTCAGTCTAATGGTCTTAGTTAACTGTAGTGTAATCTATTCTAATATATTTTTCTTTTAGAGCCAAATTGCTGATCCAAATTTGATGCAATTAGGTATGAAACAAACTTGAGCTCCAAGGAAGGACTTTGGCTACTACGACTATATATAGGTAAAATATATATAGACATTTTTTGCGTAAACGTTGATTAGAAAAATACATGAGGTATTTGGCAAAGAATAGTTTATTTATCAGGACGATAATAGAAATGCTTGTTTTTTATTGAAGTTATATCTGCGCTGTTTTTCATTTATAAGACAGTTTCACCATGTGTCCACAGAAAGGTGATTAAATGTTTAATAATATGTTCTGCAGTTCGGCTAAACGTCATTCAAATTTGTTTTTTGATAACTAACTTTAAAAGACAATTGTACATACATTTTATACATCAAAACAGACAAATCACATACAAATATTAAAATATCGATTTCATCGATAGCATCGAAGCTCAGCGGCTCTTTAAAAATGAACTCAAGTCGCAACGTAGATCTTTATGGTGAAATGTCAGAAGTTGATGTATGACATTGACAGCAAATGTAATAATGTTTTCAGGATACAAGTATCATGGCCTATCGCTATATGTCGTTTTTAATGATTTACAATTAAACATCGAGAATCGAGTTTGTTTCTTACCGTTTCATTTTTCAGAGCTTTTTTCTCACCCTTTTAATGTGAAAATTTATCAACAAACTGATAATTGAAACAAAACTTATGGGACAATTACGGAAAAGGTCATAACAACCAAAAATAAACAAGGAAAGAGCTTCTAAATCAATTAGAGAAACTTCTCCAAGTTCTGAATCTAATGAGAAACAAACTGTTGATGAGATGTTACATCAAGAAACTTTTGCGGGCTATTTGCTCGTCTTATTTTTGGAGAAAAGATACTTATTTTTATATTATAAACCAGGAGACTTTTATAGTTGAATGCGCTAAATGCAGGAGCTACTCATATATTTCATTCCTTCCATTTTTGCTATACAAATTTAGATATTAGGTATTATTATTTATTTTATTTATTTTTTATTTATGCATTATTGCACCAACACTTACATACATACTACATTATAACTAAGGATTAACATTTAAAAGTTGCATGAGTGCAACAGGCGGCCTTATCGCTAAAACAGCGATCTCTTCCAGGCAAAATTTGGGCAGAGGACTGGTTTTAAAACAAATTTGGGAAGAGGTTTATTAATATTATAAAGTCGTAGAACTTATTTATTTAGACTATAAACTATTATGGATTATATTACGCGGAAAACGCAAGGAGCAATTTCTTTATATCCATAGTTAACTTGCGAACATTATATTATTTTCTATAAGGGTGTGCGCAAATATAATAAATGGTACTAGTTCGACATGACCACGTAAAGAGCGAAAAAAAGAGAGAGATAACAATTGAACCCATATGGGCACGAGGAACGAACTTTGACCCAATGCTATAATCAGGTAATGAAGATTGTTGCTCTAAATTCGTATAGTGATAGGTCATATTCCATCTAGTTACGTGCTTTCCTGTTTTATACAAATCTTAATCTGATGTATGTCGTTCAAACGGGTATACAAAGGCGCGGTCACAGGGGAAATTACCCGGTTACCCGGATAATTCGTCCTTGTCTAGAACCGTCATATGGATACGACGCGTCACACATTTAGTGATTCTGTCGGGTATAATTGGATTTTATATTTATTCTTCACATATATTTTTGTCTTAAATGAACGAATTGCGTTAATTCACTACAACAAAGGAGTATAAGGATTATAATAGTCTATACGATGATTTTTCTTGCCTATAATTCAATGCGATTGTGTATTTATTTTACGAGCAGGTACTTTGTGATTGGGCTTTGTGCAAGTCCGTTTATGTTGATTGGTTAACTCTCTCATCAGATATTCTACCGTCTAATCACAATACTTAACAGTATTGTATTCCGGTTTAAAGGATAAGTTAGTGTTAGCGCCTGACATAAATAGCATAGCAACCTTCTCACCTACCACCTATTGTACACGCATGCGACCACATATAACCGTTCTAGACAGTACGCAAGCAATAATCAAGCTATTCTCATCTAATTATTACGAAAAGGTCGTCGTTTTCGCCATGTCATTGTAACATTTACATTATATTAGCAACCTGTAAATTTCCTTCTACTGGGCTAAGGCCTCCTCTCCCTTTGAGGAGAATGTTAGGAGCATATTCCACCACGATGCTCCAATTTCACGCTGAAATTAGCCACATGCAGGTTTCTTCACGATATTTTCGTTCGCCGCCGAGCACGAGATGAATTATAAGCACATGAAAATTCAGTGGTGCATGCCTGGGTTTGAACCCGAAATCATCGGTTAAGATGCACATGTTCTAAGCACTGGGCCATCTCGGCTATCATTGAAAAGATGCTTTTAAATTCCCAACCTTTACGCACGTCCAATAAAGAGCTGTTAATTTTATCTGCATCGAGTTTTCTTTGAACTCATCCTATACAAAACGGTTAGTCAGTGTAACTGCAAACCCAAAGGATATAACATTTTAATTCCCAAGTTTGGTGGTATATTAGTGATATGAGGAATGATAACTATTTCTTACTGTGTCAATGTCTATCGGCAATGTTGACCACTTAACATCAGGTGGCTTATTTGTCAGTAAGCCTTCCTATGACATAAAAAAAAAAAACAAGATATTATTTTAGATATAATACAATAATCATGTTATATAACGCCTGGTGCTAATTTATCTTCTTTTGTAAACTGTATTGTTTTAATCGACTTAAAAAGAGGAATAGCAATGTATAGTCTTCTGACATGTGTCAAATGTTTTTTATTGTTTTAATTTAATAAAACGAATCTCATCGCGGCCTTATAGCGAGCCACTACACCAATTTAATAATATATGAAACTCTTAGGGAGGTTGAAAAACCCCGGGATTCATCTCTTGTTTCACTTAAAAAGAAGCCTTAAGAAGATGTATTCATATGTAAATAGATATTATCATATGAGGTACATCTTTTATTCTATTTGAAATTATTGTTACAATATTTTAGGTAACAGCTAGGCGAATGGGCAAGTAGACCACCTGATGGTAAGTGTTCACCACCGCTCATAGAAATGGGCGCTGTAAGAAATAATAACCATTTCTTCTTTGTACTGTTACTTTGTACTTGCAGTAACACTGGCTCACCCACCCTTCAAACCGAAACGCAACAGTACTAAGTATCGCTGTTTGACGGTAGAATATCTGATGAGTATTAAGGCTACTACAAAGCCCTACCAGAAAAATGAATTCTAAGGAATATGATATCTGTCAATAATTATGTAACATATTTAAAAAAATCCTTTTTACTTATCCCACAAATATGACTATGAAAATGTTATGAGTCATTTTTTATTATGCGCGCACGGTGTGACATGGAAACTACATGATAAACTTGCTTGCGAAACCGCCAATTAAGTGTCTACTCGCTTGAAATAGACAACTTCACAACTCATCTTATTTTACAATGTTTACTTATATATTTTATACCTAGTCGAAGTCATTTTGTACTTAAAATGCCATTATTTTTATTTAAATAATTTTGATATTGCAATTATAGTAATAACTAGCTGTCCGTCCCGACTTTGTACGGGAAAGTGCATTAAAACTCATAAAGATTATTTAGTCTTCCTGCCTGGTAGTTAACAAGTACCACGCTTTTTTATCATCTATATAATCTTGTATTTAATAATATACCTTCTTTACCAAAGTATTATTTAAAAAAAGGAAAGTGAAAAATATATATTTTTTTTATAGAAACTTGCCCCAAGAAGGATTTATTGACTTTGCGGAGTCGGAAACTTAGCGTTATAAGCTTATCCTTACGTCTCGTGCACAAACAATGACTATCACTGATTCTATGAAAGTGATCAATGTTACTGTGAATATACATAATATTTTTGTAAATATATTATAAATAATATACGTTATCTAAACTGCGTTTAAACACTACCGGACTTTATTTTTTAAACATTTTTGTTATATATTGTATCATAATTATTTATTTTTCATTTGAGGGAACGAATTTCGTAAAGACAGCATACTGACGGCATATTGTATTTTTTTCAATTGCGGTACTGAACTGCTGTGTAGGTTTGGTAATTTCTCATCTGCAACGGTTTTTTGAGATGCTCTACTGACGCTTGATTGCTGGATACTGGATATGTCATGGCGATTGATACTGTTAGCCAGCAGGTACGCTTGTTGATGTTCGACTGAAAATAATTAATATTCAATATAATATGAGAACAGTATCATTCCATACTAATATTATAAATGCAAAAGTATCTGGATGCTCTTCAATCTGAAACCACTGAACCGATTTAGATAAAAATTGGTGTGGACATAGTTTGAGTCTCGGGGAAAGAGCATGGGCTACTTTTTTAATTTATGCCTCTAGGGGGTAAAATGTTTGATGTCGGTTTGCGTGTTACAGGTAAAGTTTTATAAAATACGCGCGGATAAATTAGCAGGGTCAGCTAGTTATGAAATAAATATACAATTTTATAGCGATTAACAGTTTTTTGAAACATAATATTTTTCTTAATAATTTTTATGAAATGACCGTCACCGTCATAGGCATTGGAAATTCAAGAAGTGTAATCCACACCATATAAAACAAAAGAGTAACTACTGAGTTTCTTTCGAACCTTTTCGGTAGAATCTTCTTTCCGAACCAGTGGTAGCTATCTATTTAATTCAATACTAACTGTAACGTGATCATTCAAAGGTGTTTTTTTGAGTCTACTTGAATACCTTGGGACCTTACTGGAGCAAAGTAGCAACAGACGGAGTGCAATGGAAGCAGTTGGAGGAGGCCTATGTCAAAAGTCACCGAACTGAGGGATATTTTATAATAACAACTCAACTATGCACACACAAATAAATGTTCGGAATAAACGGCTTTTATTATTATTACTTGAATGAAGAATATTTTGATTTTATTTGATATACATTCAATGCATCTTATACCTGTTATTACAGTAGCTTATTTACAATTAAAACCAGAACCCAGGAGTACAGAGTATCTACCTATAGAGATTAAGGACTAGAATAATTCGACCATTGCAAATATATTTCTGGATAACCAACGATCGGCTGGTGCAAAGTAATAACGTTAAATAGGTACGTCAATACATTTCCACATCAACGTATATTTACATAAAAGTATGTACGTACACATATGTAGTATAATGAATTTCATAACGATTAATATCAACAATAAATATTTCATATCAAGCCTCGTTTTCGGTACATTTTCATTGTATTGCCCTTAATATTATTCCTTTGATGTTTGTTGCGTACAAATGAACAAAATGGAATTGATACCACGGTATACGTTAAAATATATGTATTATATAAGAAAAATAATTTTCTTCTTTTATTGACGTAACATAGCCTTTGAAATGCTTATATATTTCAAATAATAAATTAATAGAAATAGTAGACACATCTATCTATCATACAATATTATGTAAAATTTTCCGTGATATTGCAAATAGTATCGAATGATAAATACTTTTATTTTACAATAACTGATTACATTAAAATTTATAATTTCACGAAAGGAATTCTTTTAAGGATTAATTTGTCATTCGTTTATGAATAGAAGAGCGTGCTAAAATAAAAATAAAACATAAATAATGTGGACAACATGTCTGAATTGATTAGTTGAGCCACAGATAAAATAAATACAAATTGTTAGAAAAAGGTTTCCTTTCTTTTTATAGGAGGGATATGAGAGACAGTTTATCAATGTTAAAAATACCTCACTTGCAACTTATTTTGTATCTTACCATTTGTGTTTTTAAAACCATTTTATATTATTTTAATAACTAACTTACTGATACGTCGTATAGCTGCTTCAATCCTTCGTTCGAAAATCGTACCAACGAGGAGGAACAACACGACTGCCAGTACGACGGGTCCGTATAACTTCCATTCCATGAACTAAAAATCGTACATACATAAAAATAGAGTTTGATTCCAAAAAGGTTTATTTGCATGAATGGAATAAACGAAATAACCAAATATTAACGTTTTTAAAATAAAAGAATTATTTTAAAAGTCAATCTTATAAATTAATGTTTTATAATAAAACTTTAGACTATATATGTAGATAGTCAACGCTGAGACCGCGTCGAAAAATGTAGTGGCCAACCGTTGGCTACTAAGTACACACACACTAGTCAAGTAGTACGTTTGGCGACTGTCAAGAGTCACACACAAGATAATAAAATTGACTTCTTGTTTTAGTTCTTTTGTAAGCGATATATTTAGATATATAAATAATCAAGCTTTAAGTATTATATTATATTATTTCTGTGTAATGCCTGGACGAAGAGCTAGTATTATGTAATAAATTAATTAAGTAATATCAGTAACTTACGTGAACTACAATTATGATGTTAGATTTAAGTATGGAATTGAGGTCATTTTATTTCAAAACATCTGTAAGATTTTTATGCGGCTTCATAGTTTAATTGTTTTGAATTGATTTGACATTTTTAGAGTCATATTCGATTACACTAAACATTTTTTAACAAAAAAGTTTCATTATAAATATGAAAAATCCTCCTAACCTAAAAAATCCGAACCTCTTTTATTTATTTATTTTGTTCTTCGTTTTTATAAAATTGTAATCACTGTTATCTCTCTATTTATCGATTTAAAACTGAAAGATATGCTAGTAGAAATGTGATACATTATTTCAGCATCTTCGTCATCCGGCCCATTAGCTCAGTTGGTTAGAGCGTCGTGCTAATAACGCGAAGGTCGCGGGTTCGATCCCCTCATGGGCCAAGAAATACTTTTTCTTATTTTGTCCAATTTTTTTAAAACAAATAAAGTAACTTTTAAACGAGAAGGCTAATCGTAATACGCATGTTTTTGTACTCTTTATTTAGTTCGAATGGTTCATCAATAAATTCTTATCCTCTATCGGGTAGCCGGTGGTAAGGAAACTGACGCGAATAATCTTGCATTGGTTAGGTTAGGTTATGTATTAAACATATTTGTGAGACATTCAAAGAGCGAATTTAAGTTTTGTTCGAATAAAAATTTCCACCAGCGTCCATTGTGATCATTTTATTTCGGTTGTTTTGAAATCAGGCCCTAGTTGTTATACATTTTTGGAGAGCTAAGCAAACGGTTATGTTTTTAAAATATTCTGCAGGACTAATTTCAAAACGTATTTTTTTTGTTTTTAAGGCATTTATTGGAAAAAAAAACAAAAAAATATTTAAATAACACCTTTTTTCGTTTCGCATTTTTAAATTTGGACCGATAATTATGTTTTAATATTGACAAATAACCATAAATATTAATTCGTTTTTATAAATCAGAAGAAAAGAAACGATTTTAATTGATACTTTTTTTTTATAATAAATTTTTGAAGTTGCATTTTTGACTTATTTTAAAAAAATCTTAAAAAAGGTGATAACTCAAAAATGGTTCACTTTGCATAATCCATATGGGGGTTAAAATTATCCTCCTAACGGGAATACGTCGAATTACCAATAAATCTGTATATATTGTATAGATAAAATAAGAAATGATGATGAAAAGCTTAAGAAACATATTGTATTTTTTTTATTCGAAATCAGTTCGCCAAATTCAGGTACCCTCACCTCTCGAGACTACAAGAACTTATTCCACTACGCAGGTCTAAAGCAGTTAATGGATACACATGTGTCTTATTTTCATCCAACGCTGGATATTGTGTCGATTTTGTCATGATGTTTTCACGGCCAAGCACGTTTAGCAAGCATTATAAACATAAATTTAGCACATGAAAAATGGTTCAGTGGTTCTTCTTCATGTTTGAATCCGCATTTATCACTGGGCCATGTCGGATTATTACTAAGTTCTTACTAAACATCATTATAAATATCGTGCACAATTTTATATTTTAGTTTGAAAATAAGTGAACAAAAATATCCGTTCATAACGACTACAAAAATTTCATCGGGAAATACCTTGATATTTTCATTTTAAAAATAAGCTCTCCATTCAATAGCGGGTGTACTTAAGTCATCGTGTTATTACCTAGGTCTAGAAAAACTACTTTGCTAAAAATGATCTTGCGGGTAAGATAATCTCTTAGGAGATCATCTGCTATTTCACGCCTTTCTGATGGCGTCCGACCTGAGCCGTATACAGCGTGTTTACTTTTGTAGAAAAAAAAATTAACCATAAAATATCGAAACTGTGATAACACAAGAGATTTCTTATGCCAACTTAAAAAAAAAACTTATCATTTAGTTTTATATAACAATGAACTTATAAGAAACAAGAAATTAGAAGTGAGTACATCAGATACATAATCTTCAAACCATTTGCTTTCTTGGTACATGTTTACGTAGTACTTGTCTCTACTAAAACTATTTCTTTTATAAGTTCCCTTCGTTTCAGTATTGAAACCTCAGTAAACATTTTCTTTTATATTTATAGAAACTATAAGTTTCCTGCAAACATGCACGTTGCTTAAGCGCTTAGTGAAATTGTGATGATGGGTTTTATCCGTGCTATTGCTTTGAGATATAAACCTTGCTAAAGTACTAAAGCGTCATAATCACAGCGCAATTTTTCATCATTTAATTTAATTGTATAAATTTATTTTATGATTTATTTATAAACATAACTAGAAATATAGTAGTCGTTCTTTAGTCTAATTATCTTTATAATCTATAAAAAACTTATATATATGACGGCGCATGCGTAGCGTCATTTGTCGTATTACGTCGTCTAGATTTGACAACTACTCGTCACTGTCAAAATCTAGCGGAGCGTCGTGTGGATGGTTAGCGCAGACATAATGGCGGCATTCAACTGGGAAGAGAAACCGTCATCGTAAACGCACCACAAATACGACGAATCGCTTTTGTTCCGTGTAATCTACGATAGTTTTTGTTAATTTCGATTCATTTGTGATATAAAGAATATTAAGACTATTAATTTGATTTTTGGACAAAACACTGATTTTATTTTATTGGAAGAAGTATATTGATTATACTATTGATTTTGACGTTTTATCTTGTTATTCAATTGCATCTAGAAGTCATAAATCATGGCTAATCCTGACAAAGGTGATCTCTCGCCTTTATATATATATATAAACTAGCTGCCGCCCGCGGCTTCACTTGCTTAAGAGTTGGTCGTCAGGTGTTAGGCATACTAATAAATAAATAAATAAATATTGGACAACATCACATACATTACTCTGATCCTAATGTAAGTAGCTAAAGCACTTGTGTTATGGAAAATCAGAAGTAACGATGGTACTACCCAGACCCAAGATAACATAGAAAACTAATGAACTTTTTCTACGTCCTTATAATATTAATAAGAACTAAACTAATCTATAGTTTAGATGAATCCCTATTTCCCTTGGTCAAGCCACACCTTGAGAACGACTTCACCGATTTAATACCGCTTTTTTTGTTTACTAATTCGTTGTAATAACGATCTTACGGAAAGAAAAAATCAGAGAAAATTGGAAATTTGCAAAAAAATTGAAGAGTGTTAAATTTTTAGCGTTTTATACGGGTTTTCTAATAGGAACTGTGAGCCAATAAAAATATATAAAATTGCATCCGTGAGCGGACTGCTAGTATAAGATACTTTATTTACTATACTAATACAGTGGATTGTATATTTTCACAATAAATTTTATCACTTTATTTAGTTTTTAATCTGATAATTTTTTTAACACAAAAAAAGAATATATACAAAATTACTTTTAAAACATATTCATGTACAACTAACACTCATTTTGTCTAATTATAACTGATATTATTATCGTGAAAGTAATTTCAGTTCGGTCTACTTTCAATATCTCAACTAATCATCGACCAATATCGTATAAATAATTTATATAAGAAGACAACCATATGACAGATAAATGAATCTTTATAAAATAAAACTTGTTTGACACAACATATTTTAAATCACATTTACTTTTTTGCTTAATAGTTAAAAAAATAACGTTGACAATAATATTGACCAAAGTAAAGTAAAATCACGGGTGCTAGGACTTTGCCGTAGTCATTGCATCTTGGTACGACCTACTCAGTTATTGTACTACTAATCTGTAATGTTTTATATTGCTTTGTTCCAGTGTAACAGACAAGGGTCCTTGCAGTCAGGACGGATTTGATACCTTGACAATCTATGGAAGATCGCCCGCCCCCGCCCCGACCCCCTTATCTGAATCACCATACACCCTTACGGTTGTTGAATCTTTTTTGACTACGTGCTACGGAGTCTTATTTAAACGTTGACGTATAGGTACACATAGGGGCGACTAGGGAAAAACCTAGGCTCTTTTCTATTCGGTCTTTAGATAAATTCATCCCTGCTTTTTTGACTAAAATTTTGACTATTTACCATCAGGTATTCCAATTGCCCCTTTACGGAATTTAAAGGGGCAATTGGAATTTACAGAATAAAACGGGAAATTACAATTTAAATTATTAATAATACTTTACGATAAGTCTAGATCTATCTAAATTTTATATGAAATAGTTATCGTCAATCTTATATTTAACCTTCTCCTTAAAAGTGACCTTAGCTCAGCAGTAAGATATTTTACAGTCTGTTACATTAGTTTTTGTTATTAGTACGAAATCCATATACGTTAGGTCCATTACGAAAACTAACTACATAAAAGTAAATATTTGTATTGCAATTTCAAACACGCTGTAAACCGGGATGTCAAGCAACGGTGCTGGATAAAACCAGGCCGTAAAGATTTAGCGGACATCTGCCCTCTGAGCGCTCTGTGATGAGAAATCCGGCTGGCGCCAATGTTGATGTTGCCTCCAGAAAAATATATCCAGTTTCTAAAATACTCGTCGAATCACTTCCATAATTATACACCGACAGATAACCTTTACACGATCCAAGTAAGGTTGAAGTTTAGTACAAAGTTACTACATATTTAGAGCCTTTCAGTTTAAATATTTGAATTTTGACTAAAGACGGGTTCAACAACTCGACAAATCGCAGTGATTTTTGCATAATCGTAATTTGTATTTCTTGGCGGTGAAATGTAGAATCAGTATTCTGTCACATATATATCAACCAAATTTTATAAGCGCGGTAATACGTTATAATATTCGAATCCTTTCTTAAAAAGGAACGGAGGCTAGATACTTTTTGGCACTTTTGTTTTACAAAATAAACAAGAAATGCTTGTATGAATGGTAGCGCAAATGAGCAAATCAAGCAAATGAGGCGGACTGAGTTCATGCTCATAATTTGAGTTTACACATATTTCATAAGAATGCGAACCCGTGTTGTTGTAACGGAATAAATTCTAAATCTCATCCTCAAAGAAAGAGAATGTCTTTGCTTAACCGTGGTACGTGATCCTATAAAAGATATACAAATATTTACCGCATACCATTTCAATACCACTGATTTAATCACTCGTCAAATTGATAGAATATGGTGAAGGTTCAATATTATTTACAAATGTTACATAGATAACGATTTTGAATGTTTAATATGAAGGTATAAGCCATTATCCAAAACAACTCACTGTTTTCAAACAAAATCAGGAAAATCTAACAGGAAGGGAAACTATGAACCAAACTCTTTAAGGCAACTTGTCCTTTTTACCCTTTTAGTGAATTAATGCCATAGTCATGTGGCACGTGTATTATTTTTTGTTAATGCTGTTTAATTTTTTTTTTGTTTAAGTTTTCAAAATAAGAATTTGAAGTCATTTTGAAAATTGATTATTAAAGTTATCGAAGTGGGTTTCAATCAATGAAATTGATAATTTATGAAGTCCATTAAAGTATAAAAACAGGTGCTTCGTTTTCATTGCGTAAGAAAATGTATATCACTATTAATAAAAAAGCTATGATACACACCGTCTTAAGAATCAATGTCTTAATAATACTTTAAAATGAATTATCACCAATAACAAAATCATTTTTAAGGTTTCATTTACGTCGAAGATGATGCGTATGGCTTCAATAAGACCATCAGAAGCCAAATAATGCATAGATCCTTTCATTGGTTCTGTAAAAGACGAAGGAGAGCAAGTATCAAAATAATAATTATCTATAAATAAATAGTGAAAGACAAAACTTTTTTATCCGTTAGCCGATTTTTTTAGTTCGGCAGCTGATGAGCTTTAGTGTTATCAATAAAACATTTTGAAAATAAGAGCACAAAAAAATTTGTTCGAGAGATAGATCTCGTCAGCGGCGTCGCTTGCGTTTTAAGGGTGGTCAGGCATGAAGAGTAGGCTATGTCCTACCTTGGAGTTCAAGCTTGCTTCGTACAAAATTTCATCGAATTCCGTTTAGTGGTTTGGTCGTTAAGCAGCAGACAGACAAAGTTACTTTTGTATTTATACTAATAGTATAGATGAATAGAATGATTATGGTCGAATTTCTGCTACTTGGTGAACATTAGTTAATTTTATTGCAAAAATTTTACAATTTTTTGTTTATCTCACCACATAGCAACACATAGCATTGTTCTGCTCCAGTTTGAGTGACTCAGTGTAACTACAGGCGCAAGGGACATAAATACATCTTAGTTCCCTAGGTAGGGCGATGTAAGAGTATGGTTAACATTCCATTGCCAATGTCACGGTGTAAAGTGTACCGGATGATACAATAATCTAAAAGCAAGAAATCGTTTGGAATCTGTAATTTATCCGACAACTTCGATTAATCGTTCTGCGTTTACGCCCCGACAACCAGCACTATGACCATTATTTAAGTTTCAGTAATTACGTAATTCGACCCCTGGAGGGTCGCCATACTTGTAAAAAATTACTCGGAAAATTATATCTCTGTCTCCAGGTCACGGCAAAAATTTTAACTCTGATGGAAAAATGTGGAAATAGGTAATTAGGATTTGCCATATTTTAAAGATATGTTGAAAACTTTCATCCTAAATTGCACCCAAGTGGGCGAAGTTTAAAATGAATGTTTGTATAGATCTTGGTTATTTTTGAATGTTGGAAATACGGAATTAGGTATTTATGCGCTTGTTTAAACATTACCTAAGAGGATTGTTTCCTCTTACCTAAGAGGAAACAATAACAGATGAACGTTTGTATGGATATTTGTTGTTTGTCTTGAATATATATTAAGATATGTAATAAACAAATTAAAAAAAATAATAATCGTTATTCCAAATATTAGCATTTTTACAAACAAGAATTAAAAAATGGTCAATTAATTACTGTCATATAAATAAACATAACATATACAATATATACTGATTATAGCAATAAATAGAATGAATGAAAATTATTAAAATCACGTGAAATTGTGTTTCATTCATGATTTGATAAACTATTTTGGAGATTAATTATTTACGCTATGTAAGCTCCGTTTTGTTTAATCAAGTTAGTAAATGTTATGGTGTCTGTAATGAGTTGACTCAAAAATCTGAAAATGAGATATCCTGTGGAATTTTGTAGTTGATCTATTAAGGACAATTAATTGATTTGGTACATAGATAGTGTACCGTGACCGAGGCAAATTAAGGGCTGGCAATGAAGGTTACCAAAAAACTTAAATACTGAAGAAAATTCAATTGATTTCTGAATTAAAAATATTATTTATGACATATCTTACCGGGTACATGAAGACTAACCTAGTCTTCATGATAAAAAGTTTACGTAAGAGTGTTAGACAACGTCCGGTAGATTGAAATTAATTGTTTTTAATAACCAGTATTTTATTATAACGTATCTTTGAAGGAAATCAATAAATAATCATGGTGAAGAATTAATGTATTTTTTATATATTAAGAATATTATTTGGTGGTTGGGTTTTATGCAAACCTGCCTGGTACCACCACAACCACCACCAACTCAGGTAAGTGTGCCAGTGTAACGTCAGACACAAGGGATATAACGTCAAGGTATGGTTGGTTTCTTTCAGTGCTAATTTATATGGGCGGTGGTGACCACTTACTATCAGATGGTCCATATGTCCGTCTGCTTCTAGATATATTAAAAATAATAATAATAGTATATGAGTCTCACACACAAGAGTAAGACGGCGTACAGATTTTTCATGTCGTTTGTTGTCAAGGCTTACTTACCCCCAAGGCGCGCAAAAAGACGCTCACATCGCACAACAAAGTTTTCGAAAAATCGCGTATTGTAATCTTTTTATCATGTTTATTTATTTTTATTTATTTATTTATTGGAAAAGTTACACCATTAACTTATCACTAAGCACTTAAAATTAATATCTGACTTGGATAACATACAAAGTGATACGTCTTTAAAGGTGTAAACAACATTGACAACATGTTATAGCTCCCAACTTTTAACCGTAGCTCATACAAACACTCTCTTATAGAAATTGCCGATTTACTGAAAAATACGTAATACAGGAATACGCAATATAAGTTTTGTTTATGTTATTTATTCAGAAAACGAATGGCAATAACTTATTTGATTCAGTACTTCGTTCACGTACCGGCGTTATAATTTACAAAACGTGAAAACGACGCTAACTGAATGCGTACTACAATAAACTACATATTTTGGGTTCCGTGTATTATTAAGAAATCCACTCTCAATTGCATCAATTTTTGATTATTTTTTTTTAAGCTCCATACCGATTACTTAAGATGAAAAGAGGTTTTTGCCGCACTAGTTTTACTTAAATTTTCATGAGTTATATTTGCACAGAGCCTTACTTGTTCAAGTCCGTTTGGATAGGCCCCACCTTTTCATTACATATTCTATCACCAAACTTGAATACTGACTATTGCACTTGCATAAACGAGATACATAAAATTTTTGACTTTGTAAAGGATGGTCAATATTTCTGATAATGCCAAGGACAACAAATAAAATTCCTTTATTTAATGTAGAAACATCACATTTACGTATTGATTGACTAGTACACTACCACTGGTTTGGTAAAGAAATGTTCGGATTTCCGAACATTTTCCAGGTGTACATTTGTAAATGATAGAAATTCAACTTTTCTTTGCCAACATTGCAGTCAATCTTGACCTTGAAATATTTCTAAAATTTAAAAAAGTACGTTTTATTTTTTCTGTTATGAAATACGGCGATTCCAATTATTATGTACTAATAATTAAGTTGCATTTTAGTTTTAATAAGTATCGTAGCCAATTTAGTTTCAGGATAGTCGATTGCAACAAAAAATAAATATTAATATTAGTCCAGAGTAAGTAATTATTATTAATACAGAGCTAGAAGCAGTCTTTAAATATTAAGAACAGTGTTGCTTTTCGCTATTCTCCGAAACTTCACGTTGAATTTTGATGAGGGTGATATTAAGTATTGTGAAGTGAAATCTCTTTTAATACCTATTTAATTTGTTAATAGCGGTGAATTTCGTGTTTTTTAGTCAAGTCGTTAAAACCCGGGTTGTAAGGTGTTACTTGTAACATTAATCATTCTGAATAAACTAAAAAATATGTACATATATTAAACTAAAATAATTCGTCAATCGTTAGTTTGAAATCTACAGACCCTGTAACTGACGGCAAATTATATTTATAATATTTTATTTATTACGGTAAATATTATTCGTTTCAAAAGAAGTTACATAAAGTATCGGTAACTTTAATATATATTCACTAGTCCCACAATTATTAGTAGTAAACCTAATAATTCGAGAGATATTATTTGCCACAAGCTGTCCGTCCCAACTTCGTTCGAGTGAAATTAGAATTTTATAGCACCGTTAAAAAAAATCCCGGTGACGCGTCGCGCGTCGCGAAAACTACCGGAGTCAATCTAATTAATCCTGCGTTACTCTCAAATACACACAAAAAAGCATAAAAGCAGACAAGCGGTGTCGGCTGACAGTACATAAGTAGGCGGTCTGGCGAATAGGCCACCTGGTGGTAAGAAATATTAATCTCTGTGTATCTACAGACACGCCTTTTAACTTTTCCGATACATAAACTCAAATTATTTGTAAAAAAATACGTCGGTAACGAAGGCATATTATTCAATAAAAGATTTTATAGATGATAAAGCGTGGAGCTAATACTTGTCGACTTCAAGGTAGGATATTTTACATACATATAAATATAATTGTATTTAACAAACATGACTTTGAATTTTTAAATGTTGATAAAGATTAACTACTGAGTTTCTTGCCGGTTCTTCTCGGTAGAATCTACATTCCAAACCGGTGGTAGCTTTACTTATACTCGTATAGTTTGTTAAATGACGATTTAAAAGTGCTTGGAAAAGCCTACTTGAATAAAGTATATTTTGATTTGATTTGTAGTTAAACTTCAAACCGGGACCCAATACTAAATGATGAGTGGTTGATTGGACTCAGACAAAAGGGTTTCTACAAATCACTACCAAGTGACTAAAAGACGTCTTACTGTTGGGGCGGATTAATTAACTATTTACATTACAATATTTGTTCATATTAGTTTGTTAAAAGTATTATTACCAAAATTGTTTTCACCCTAGAACATATGATACTCGCGTAAAACTTGACATATAGGTCATAGGTATCTATTTATTAAATAAAAAATATTTTTATTTTCAGTTCAAGAGCAATGCAGTATGAAAAAATTGCAAAATATATAAACATAAAGTATAAAACATCACAGTTAAATTTAGACAAATAAAATATTATTATTAAATAATTTTTAATTTATTTTTAGACAGCGCCAGATGGAGGCTTGAACTATATCCGGCTAAGAATCACGTGTTCGTTATTGGGCATCTCAATAGGACCTCGAATTGTTTTTACTTGTGATTTGATGAAATTTTACTGACGAACGAAAGCGTAGTCAGGATATCTGCACGAGTCGCAGTCATGTAATTCAACATGTGTATCTATGATTCCGAGAAATAAACTAATCCAAACTCAATGGTAGTAAGGTAAAAGAAGAATTAAATAAATAAAAAAAACATACGCAAAGTCATCGTACACGTCATGTACTTGCAGACATTTTTGAGCTCAATAAATATAACAAAGGGACGTTTTTATGAGTCGCTATAAAGGAATAGCTAAGCTTGAGCTTTGCGAAATTAAAAGTTGCCATAACACATAAATCAGTGCGTAACTCATTTGCGTTTCGTTTAAGGAACGCGATTTTCGCTGTTAATTACCGGTTTTTTAGACTTACATAGATATTTAACTTTTCTCTTAATTACCGGTTTTCTTTATTTTTCTTAGTTTTCATCTTAAAATATAAATAAATAATATTAAACCGGTTTATTTTTAGGGATAAAAATTACGCAGAAATAAGTAAAAATATTGCCGGTAGTGTTTTAGTAAGCGAGTCAATATTTGCCTATTCAAAAAGTATTTGCTTTACAGAATATTAAAAAATATGTTTGATCTGATACAATATCGAAAGAAATACGGCAGAAATTCTGAAAAGTGCGCCGTTGCAAAACAGATGGACATTAATAAAAATAAAAATAAATACTTTAGTCAAAATATTCCTCACTATTTCTTATTATTCTATACATATAGCAATGATGAAGTTTTTGTAATCCTATATGCGTTTTTTAATGTCCAAAAACAACGAAAATCTAGATAGTTTAAAAGTTTTAGTGTCAACAACCACAGAAAAGCAATATGATCTAGAACTTTCTTTATGAATCTTGCCATTTATATGGTTTTTTCTTATTCACAATTTGCATACGTTTTAATGAAATTCTAGTAATTCTGTTTGAGAGCAAAAACGGCAACAACCAAGGAGATTCTTTCCAAGTGAGTGAGCCAGTGTAATTATAATGCACGAGATATATTATATCTTAGTTCTAACGGTTAGATTGATGATATAAGTGGTGAATAATATTGTGACCACTAACATCAGGTGGACCATTTGTAAGTTTGCCTCACTATTTGAAAATAAATATTGTAAACTCCTAGTTGGAATTAAGCTAATATTCGATATTATTTGTTCAGCCAGACAGTATTAGTATCATTATATTTAGTTACTAGCGACACGCCCGGCTTCGGACGGGTGCAATGCTGATACTAAATCTGCTACAGAATGACTTACAACATTTACAGTTTTTCAGTCGTTACACAATACAGTCCGCTATGTCCCTGCGTTTTAAATCTGTTATATCGTCGAAAGTATTCATTTAAATCACATGCTGTAAAGGGCCGTATTGATCTATATAAATGCACAATGTATTTAAGGTACTTAATTGGGTAAGGATTAACGCTGTATTGCTTAAAATTGCTTCGAAAATAAGCCATTATTTCTCGTAAAAAGTAAAGGATAAAAAATGGTTGTTGTGGGCTATCTCTTAGAGATAGATACCATCGCGGACTCTTCGAAGATTTTTATAAGGTGTACAATACTGTAAAACATTATTTTGATCTATCTCGTAGGGTTCAGCCAGCGTTTGCAATATAAGCGCAAAAAAATATGTTTATTTACGACATCACTTCAGAAACCTTTAAAATTATCAGTGTTTCTCTACTTTATTGTGCATGTATTCTACATATAAACCTTCCTCGTGAATCAATCTATCTATTAAAAAAACTGCATCAAAATCCGTTGTGTAATTTTAAAGATCTGACCATACATAGGGACAGACAGCGGTAAGCGACTTTGTTTTATACTATGTAATGATAATGTCATATTTAAGTAGTATTTATACATCGTCGGTAGTTTGATTTCATGATTCGTCATTATACACACAACGTCGTTTGTTTGCAAGCGGTCGCCGGTTTGTGAAATGCCGAAGGCCTGTTGATGTTGCTCTTAATAGTATTAATTTCGCTTTGAGTTTTTAGAGTTATGTTGAGATATGATAAGGTAATTACGATTTAAAATATTCTGGGACAGTAGACGCTTATAAATATCATAATAAATAATTATTGTGTACTGTCTCTAAAAGTATAAAGGAAATTAAATAAAATAGCCGTGGTATGTAATGTGTGTGTATGTATGTTAAGAATTCAGTGTTATTATGGATTCAACTCCAACTATATATGAAGTCTCGTTATTGAGAGTAAGATTATATTATGTAATTTATGGCACTAAATTTATTGGCAAAAATTTAGCACTATCATTTTAAGTCGAAGAATCTATTAGCCTATCGTCCACTCAAAAATGTATTTATATTTTAAATACTTAGCTAATTACTTTTTTATTTCAACTGATTACAATTATCTGGCAATAAGCTACCTAATATCGTGCGATCACTTTTCCCCTTACAACATGCCGTTTGAATAATTCTAAATTCTAAACTACGTATTCGATATATTAAAATGTACTTATATAGATTCACAACTTCCATTACCTAAACTTAACTTAATAATAATAAGAAGTGTTACGCATTGATAGAGCCGGAGCCGTAATGAAAAATGTCATGGGAAAAAAAACGATCCAAATATTCGTCTCTTGTTTGAAATTATATCTTTGTCCGATTTGGCTAGTTCATTATTTGCCGAGAGAATCCGATTCAACGGTATCTGCTGCTTGCATTCTTGCCATTCCACTGAGTTATGATGTACAGTAACTATTTTAATTTTTATTTGTATATAGTTCATGTTGAACTATTATTTTAGTTATAAATGGCAATTAATTGATTTTAGTTTCTAACAAAGGCGTAGCGAATAGCGATGGAATACAGTCTTCTGGATCTCGACTGAATATAATTTTTTGTTTATATGTTACTGTAAAAGCTCGAACTACGGTAAATCTTAGGATTTTCCAGTAAAACCTAAGATTTACCGATTGTGAATGGTAAATGTCCATAAATCTTTGGGATTAACTTTTAACATAGATAAACTTTTACCATCATTCAGTGAATGATGGTAAAAGTTTGAACCATTCTAACCTAACCAGGTTAGGTTGGAATGGTAAAAGTCCGAAAAAGTCGCCCCTTTATAATAAATACTTACATTTACCAACTCATGTCGGTAAATCTTAGGTTTTACTGGAAACTCTTAAGATTTACCTTAGTTCGAGCTTTTACAGTAACATATATAATAATAATAAAGAATAATAATGAATTTGCATTCGTTAAATATTAAAAAAAAAATAATATAAATAACAACAATCCGAATGTCGTGTTAGTTCCTTTAAACAGTATAGATATTAAGATTCAGTAGATTCTCGTTTAAATCTATTTCATTACTTTGATTAGAATTGTTAGAACGGAAAATTTAAATATGTACAAAACACTTAATTACAAATAACCTTGAGGGTTGGTTTAATTAAGTTAATTTCGTTTGTTTTTTTAACTAATTCAGCGAATCAAGGGCGCCAGCAACGTTAATGTCCAAATAAATTTTTGGTCCTTTAATTGAGTTAAATTTAACTCAACTTTGTGTTGACTATACGAGTTGAATATTCCTGATTGGGTAAAAAGTTTTCGCGGAATATGACATAAATTATAACAAAACGTTACTTGAATATATGTCGTTTTGAAAGTTTCAAGTGGAAACGTCAAAAAATAATCAAACTTAATTTATTTTTAAGGAATATTTTAAATTAGTCACTTCATTCAGCAATAATGTTTTAAAATTTATGTACGAAACCCAATTAAATGTAAGAATATTTATTTTTGCAAAATATATTTTGTTACGAATATTAAAAAAAAAAACTTTTCACAATATATTCGATTAAATTATAAAAAGATAACACCGTTCTTCAATATATGTATATGTATTGATAAGTGTTATTGTGTAAAAGTCACTTCGTATCTCATTCGTGAATAATAAGTACCTATCACTTACAATGATACGCCATTGTTATGCTGGTATTCTCTTAATTTTATAAATATTAAAGTCATTATTTCAAAATTTCATGGTCGTTGTCTGTGGTGAGTTTCGAGTTTGTTTTTACAGAATACCACCACTGATTACACTCTTTTTATTTATTTTATTTTATGTCAATTTCTACTAGAGCTCTTAACTTGTACAGACACGGGGACAATTTTCAGCATCTCACTGTTAATTTCGTAACTTCGGGTCATTACTACTTAGAGCCGAGATGGCCCAGTGGTTAGAACGCGTGCATCTTAACCGATGATTTCGGGTTCAAACCCAGGCAGGCACCACTGAATTTTCATGTGCTTAATTTGTGTTTATAATTCATCTCGTGCTCGGCGGTGAAGGAAAACATCGTGAGGAAACCTGCATGTGTCTAATTTCAACGAAATTCTGCCACATGTGTATTCCGCCAACTCGCATTGGAGCAGCGTGGTGGAATATGCTCCAAACCTTCTCCTCAAAGGGAGAGGAGGCCTTTATCCCAGCAGTGGGACATTTACGGGCTGCTAATGCTAAAATGCTAATGCTAATGGGTCATTACTACGAATTAGTTGACAAAATATCTAGTTTATTTTACTAAAGTTGATGAGATTACAGAAAAGCATTTTCGTAAAGGTGACCGACCATTTTATTTTTAACGTGCAATTTTACCATTCGTTTAGTCAACGAGGCGCTTGCTCCATTACTTTGTGAACTAATCCTTTGAGAACAGACCGACGCATTAAGGTGAGCACATTTACACATATTTCGCTTGTATGTTATCGGTATTATTCTTCGCTACAAATAAGAATTAACCACAGTTGAGCACTGTACTTGCATGAGCACGTTACGCACAATTTCAGCAAAGGCCGTCACTCTTTTTGAGCATGTATGACATGTCAATGTTAGATTAGTCTCCAGCTAAATAAATTTGATTCACAATGTTTGATTAGATGAAATATTGAAAACCGACTGGTTCTATGTAACACGCATGTGTTAAATATTATTAATTATTATCGTGTAAACCTATAAATTATTATAGTCACTTCGTAAGTCATTCGTGAAAGTTGACTTACTTACGGCGATACGCCAGTGTGATGCTTGTTCCTTTAAATTTTATAAATATTACGGTCAATATAATTCTAACTATTGGTTAGAACAAGATACGCGAGTAAATTTTATTGTTATGTTTTATTAAAATATATTGTGAATTTGTAATTCTGAGCGAAAGGGCTCCCTCACAACAGGAAGGCCGAGCTGTAACCCTATACATTATTATACTTAACATATTTATAAATAATTATAAAAGGTTGTATAGCATAATATAATCTTTTTTTGTGTAAAGGTTAAGTTAAGGTAAAAAAAAAAAATTTTTGAATTCGAAAAAGGAATTGTCAATATTGGTTGAAAATGTTGATGTCGATAAGACTATTGTGGCAAAATTGGAATGTATAAGTATTGCAAACTATTATAATTGTTAATTATTTGATGTTCCCGTATTCTTGAAGCTGGCTCTTTAATAGTTTATGTCGTTTATTACTATTACTTTAAATATATATGTATATATAATATAGGTATATATTGAATTTGAGTTTGTTCTTATAGTATAGTTTCACTGGACTTGACAGCGCCTACGAGTGGAAAGGACGAGAGAAACTCGCCGTTGAAAGTAGAGTCCACATTAGGGCTCAGAATTTATGGCCGTCTTAAGGGTACCTAACCTCAGTTTGAGCATCGTTAGAAAGGACCAAAAGGCTTATAATAGCATCCTAAAGGAGGGGCGGTATAAGTACCTACTATATAATTTCTATTCGTACACATTTTCCGATAACGGAAACTGTGTAAACGATTTAAAATTTATAACTATGGTAAAGTTTTGTTGCAATAAACAAAAATACACGCTTAAATTAACTAAAAATTAAAAGTAATTTTCATTTGAAAAAACATCATTAAAATTATTGGCAAAATGTCATAGAACAGTATTCAAAACGGGAAATTAAATTTTTATTAAGTAAATATTATTTCTGTACTAGTAATAGTTTTACTAGTACAGAAATAATATTCGTCCGTACTATTCGCTTTTCCGAGATTTTGAACAGACTTGGTCAAAATATATTCACATTTTTGTACAAAACATACGAATTTTAGTAACCAAGAAAAAGGAATGTTGTAAATCGTCTAAATGATATTAAATATTCGTTAAATTCCAACTCTTCAATATGCCATTAATAACAATATCGAACACATTTCTGAACCAGCCACAAATCAATTCTAAAATCGGAATATTCAACAGAGCAGAGGTAATAATGGAAGGGACACATTTTTTACATCAGCTAACTTATTCAACTAAATCCTAAAATGCTGCTATCATTAATAATAAGGGTCGTCGTGCTGATAAAGAGAGCCGAGATGGCCTAGTGATTAGAACACGTACATCATAAACGATGGTTGCGGGTTCAAACCCAGGCAAGCACCACTGTATTTTCATGTGCTTGTAATTTGTGTTTATGATTCATCTTGTGCTCGGCAGTGAAGGAAAACATCGTGAGGAAACCTGCATGTATCTAATTTCAACGAAATTGTGCGACATGTGAATTTAACCCGCATTGGAACAGCGTGGTGGAATATGCTCATAACCTTCTCCTCAAATGGAGAGGAGGCGTTAGCCCTGCAGAGGGAAATTTACAGGCTGTACATGTTGTACTGATAACGAACACGATAAACATACATCCTCTTTTCTAGATTTGACCTTGAAGAAAACATTTCGAATACTTTGAAGGTCGTATTCGTTAGCGTATCGAAGGACGTATGTATAAAAAATCAGATCAATCGGAAGTACGAGCTAAAAGGCAATTTATCCAATATGATAATATCCTTCTGACTGAACATTTTCAAGTTGTTCCCACATGAACAGAAAGAGTTCAGACGTAGACTAGTGTAGGCTAATTCGTTTACGTGCTTTCAGATACAGGAGAGTAAGCACTGTCCACTAACAGATTCTGGTCTACTTCTGAGGTTTTCACAAGAGAAAAACTATATTTTTTTCGTTGGCCTGACTGAATTTGGTTACGGATGCTCGGGCACAGGGCACCGATGGGATTGGACAAAACTGATTAGAGATTGGCATAGAATCAACAATTTGACGTGCTTTACTGCTAATAAGAAGATTAAGACTCCATACCCACTCTACAACAACTAAGAGTACTAAGACTTACAGGTAAACCCAAAGACGTAGGTCCAACATTTGAAATGTGTTGCTCAAATGTTGGTCTGAAGTTATTGTGTTTACTTGATATCTGCTGAAGATGTCTCGTTAATACAAGGCACTATCTTAGCACTAAGTTAGCACTATAATATATTTGTGATAAGGCGAAAATATTGATAACAAAATAAAAACATGAGTTTTGACTAAATGAGCAATTGACATAAACAGAGTATTCTCCAGAGAGAACTTTTGATATCAATTTAATGAATTTTGAAATTGACAGTATTAGTATACAACTCAAATGAGCGATACTATCTTTGATAGATAAACAGAACTAAAATTAAAAAGTTAGTAAATACAACAAGTCCTTTTTTAACATCATGCATGAGAAAGAGATAGCATAATTCTGTCAATTGCGTAAAAATCTAAGCGAGAAAATAAAGTATTTTCAGAAAAAAATATTCAAATATTTACATAATATATTTCATACATGAGAATATACAAAAAAATAAAAATATTTCGCGTACATACATTGTTCTTGTGTTGAAGATTCCATAATTAATAACTTCACAGCTAAAACATCATTGTGAAGGCGTATCAGTGTGACAAAAACCAATCTCAGAAGCATTCAAACATTCAAAGCATGGGTTAATTAACTAAAAATACTTCTCAGATAATATTCCGGCTTTAACGACGTCTATAGCATTTGTACCACCTCGTTTCTGTTTTTCCTTAACACCGATATTAAATTAAACCTTTAGGTTCAGTATTGCGTACTGAAAGCGTTCGTATTAAGTGGCCATAAATCTTACCAAGTCGGCCTGAATGATACCGAACTCTTCACTTTTAGCATTACGGGTAAAAAATATATTATTTTTACGTTTCCGTCGTCTCGGTTAAACATAATATATTACTTTAAGATAATTTTTTTCGAGCAGAGGCGTTATTTTAAACGAAGATATGACTTGGTGTGGTGTTCTAATGTATTTTTTGTTTGATAAGCATATTGTTTGCATTTGAAGGTGTCGCTTTAAAGTTTCTTATAAATATAGAATACTAGATATCGATGGCGACTTCACTCGCGTTTTAGTGTTTAGTCGACGGATGTTAAGGATAAAAAGCCAAATTTCATCGAATTCTGTTCGATGGTTTGATTACGAAAGAGCAATAGACAGATTGACAGATGGACAGACGGACAGACATATATTTTGTTGTAAAAATAATTTATTAAGTAATAATTTAAAGGTGTTATTTAAGTTCCCATAATAAATTTTATATGAATTTGAAAATGATCAAACTGAAAATGTAATTCTTATTATTATCAAATCTTATATGTACATTTTCTCAGAAAATAAATATTTTCAGCAAGCAGGCAAAGTGACCATCGTTTTATTTTCACGCTTAATGGAATCCATTGAAATTGAACATCTGGGATATGACAAACAATTCATTAACCTCATGGTGAGTTAAGTGATTATATTGATGCCTAAAGTGTTACTTTAAGAATTTAACTAAATGATAAACCACCGGTAAATATATGGTATATTTAATTCTCAGAGAAGAGTTTCTATGTGTCAAAATCCTAACCATATAATTGAAATATTTAATCATGTATGCCAGTGAAATAATAAATTTATTTACATAAAATTACGTAACCTAACATCTGAGAAGGAACTGACTTCCAAAAGACAGCAAAAACTAGTTTGGAATTCAGGGCTGATGTTAAAAATGTAAACAAAACTTGTGTGTAAAATAAATAAATAAATAAATACACCTGGTGTGGTTCTAAGTATGTTTTGCATTTTTTTTTCTACTTTGGTTTTGTTTTAGTTTTTTTTTTTTTTTTTATGTTATTTTTTTTGTACCTACTTATATTATAGTTTTATTATATTTTGTTTCTTGTCTTCAATGTTTGTCAAATATTTATGTCCCAAATAAAGATTTACTTACTTACTTACTTACCTGCAAGCCCCCTGGTGCTGCAAATGTCCACGGGCGGTGGTAGTCACTTTCCATAAGATAAGCCTCCGGCTCGTTTGACATCTATAGCATAAATAAATATACCTAGTCCTTAAATAGATATAAATATACAAATATGAACTAACAATAATTACTGTATAAATCTCTACCACGTGAACGGTGTCAGGAATGCTAGCAGCATTTATTTTCATTTTAACGTTAGTGAAATTATTTTACTAACTAATAATTTTAATTTTGTGGTATGACTCTGTGCAAGGCCGTTTGGGTACCACCCACTCGTCACACAGCAATAATTTGTATTGCTGCGTTTCGGTTTAAGAGGTAACTGAGCCAGTGAAAGTACAAATACAAGGGATATAACATATTAGCTTAAATCGTTAAAAATTCTTACAACGCTAATGTCATGGTCGGTGTGGCGTGGCTGTTTGCCATTCGATGGCCCCCATGATAGTCTGACTTGCAATTAAAAAAAAATTATTCGAATAAACTTTTTATATCTATCATAAAATATCGCTGGATTGCAATAAAGATTTTAATAGAAGAAGAGGATTACTAAAAGGAGATTAAATGTATAAATAAATATATTATAAAAATTTCCCTATTTATTATATATTATAATAATAAAAAAAAAAAACATTTAGTGTGGGCCACGTCTTCCAAGAAGACGACAAGCTCGAAGTCCAGCGAAGCTCTGCTGATTTTCAGGAAAAATAAAACGCCAAAATGTATTAAAGTAGGATCTAAAAAAAGGCACAGGCAAACTGTGAGCCCGTGGATGGTGTAAAATTAAATAATAAAAAAAAAAAAACATAAAATACATTAAAACTAACTTGAAGGGCCTTTTTAATGGCCAAACGATAAACATTAGTTATGTATGTGTAAAGTTAGAACAAGTTTGTAATAAAGAGATTTCAAAATTTATTAGTTACAAACCCTTTGACAAAAGTAATTTATTATTTAACTTGTCGATCGTAATCTTTTATTACGGATTATTTTGGAGCTCCTATTTTTTTTTTAATTTAACGCAATTTTAAGCACCTTCATCTTAAAGTTCGTTTTAAACGCTCTTCTTTACACGACGTCTGAAAGAGTGAGCTCAATTGGGTTCTTTGAGATGCTTTCAGCGCTCGCCATTCATTAAAGTGGATGACACTCAAGAAGTCATAGTTGAACTAGATTTCAAGGATTTATATCACTCAATAGAGATAGATGTTTTTGAGGAAAATCAAATTATATGAAACTGTATTTTGGTTCAATTAGGATATAAGAATATTGAATTTACGTTTGTTACGTCAGTAGAGCTGAGATGGCACAGTTGTTCGAACGCGTGCATCTCAACCGATGATTACGGGTTCAAACCCAGGAAATCACCACTGAATTTTCATGTGCTCACTTTGTGTTTATGATGCATATCGTGCTCGGCGGTGGATGAAAACATCGAGAGGGAACCTGCATGTGTCTAATTTCAAGGAAATTCTGTCACAAGGGTATCTACCAACTCGCATGGGTGCAGCGTGGTGGAATATGCTCTAAACTTTCTGTTACCTGTTTCCTGTTTTCTTCAGACACAAGTTACACTGGCTGTTTGGCGGTAAAATATGTGATGAATGGATCGTACCTGCCCAGGCGGGCTTAACTCCTAGTAAAGTTCCCCATTGGGTGGCAATATCGATTCTTTACGTGAAAAATAAACCAGAGCTCTTGTAACCAGTCAAGGCATTAAGACAATGTCAATGTTGTAGAAATATTAGATGAATTGGTTTTGCTTGGCTAAATTTTGATCTGGAATACTCTATTTCAATTGATTTATCGTTATCGGTTTTTTTGGAAGTATTTTAAAATCATCAATAGCTCAACGATATATGGATCGGTTAGCGACGAAAGTCACATAAAAGTAACATATCGACTTCTTGAAAAACGCATAAAAAATACGCGTTGAATAAAATCGATGAAAGAGGTGAGCAGGGTCGGATGACGTGGGTCAGCCGGTTGACGTGATTTGTCTTCGTCGTATATCTGTCAATTATTGGTATCTTGAATGAGATGTGAAACAAAAACTGTCATTGTGAAGTTTGTCGATAGGAATTGAGTTTCCAAATTAAATGTATATATATAACGACACATTGCCATTATCATTATTTTCCGTATCCATCTGTGGCTGCTGAGCGATCGTGAGTTGGCGGGCGAGGAGAATTAAAACCACGTGTTTGAAGGTTTTACAATATAATAGTAATACAATCAGCACTTTCGATATTACAATAAAGTAACGACGCTCCACCAGGCACGTCTTGCTTACACGATATGCAAATGCATTACACAAAAGAGCCTGAAGTTGCGTCAGAGTGGAGAAACGTCCAACCGCACTATATCCAATGTTACTGTCAAGAATGTCATTATTACTTTTTTTCGTTTCTTGACACTCTCAAAACCCAGTGGCCCGTCATATATATATATATATATATATATATATATATATATATATATATATATATATACATTTAATTTATATAATAACATATATATATATATATAGTTCCATCATCATGATATAGTCTAGTATTTTATATCTGAAAATCTCTATAAAAACACGGAATGTTAAAGAAAAAAAAGCGATCCATATACGCACTGACTTTTTAATCCAGAAAAATATACGCTTCACGTCAATAGTCTAAATTTAAAGCGCTTGTTACTTGATATGAGGGATGAAATGGAGTTTTGCATAAAACAAAACAACTATATAATAGAAACGGGTAATTTTTTTTTAGTTATATTGCTCTTTTCGCATAGTGTTGTACTTCAAGAGAGTAGCTAATTGTATTTTAAGGTTATTTGTTTTATTATACCTAATAACTAAATAAAATTATTTGTATAATTCAATTGAGCCAAGATGGCCCACGGGTTAGATCGCGCGCATCCTCATCGATGATTTCGGGTTCTAGGCAAGCACTGAATTTCATGTGCTAAATTTGTGTTTATAATTCATCTCGTGCTCGGCGGTGAAGGAAAACATCGTGAGGAAACCTGCATATGTCTAATTTCAACGAAATTCTACCACATGTGTATTCCACCAAGCCGCATTGGAGCAGCGTGGTGGAATATGCTCCAAACCTTACCTCAAAGTTGGGAAATTTACAGGCTGATAATGTAAAAAAAATGTAATTGCTATATTTTTATATATTTCGATTTGGACTTATGAATATTACACTATACTTTTGACCTCCGTGGTCGAGTAGTGTGTACACCGGTTTTCATGGGTACGCCACTCCGAGGTCCCGGGTTCGATTCCCGGCCGAGTCGATGTAGAAAAAATCATTAGTTTTCTATGTTGTCTTGGGTCTGGGTGTTTGTGGTACCGTCGTTACTTCTGATTTCCATAACACAAGTGCTTTAGCTACTTACATTGGGATCAGAGTAATGTATGTGATGTTGTCCAATATTTATTTATGTATTATAAGTACAGTGAGCAAGAGCACTTGTTTACTTATATTCAAGTAACGATGTAGCGTATTGTTAACTTAGAGAAGATCCACAGCAAAGAGAACAAAGTCGAAGCAAATCTAACAATGTACTGACGGATGACAGCTTCATTTAATGCGGACAAAGCGGCTTGTAGCAACTACAATAGATATATTCGAATAGTTAACGGGTAAGATACTAAATTTAGTAAATACAAAATAGGGAAAAAACGCTGACATAATTTGGACAAGATATTATTTTAAGACCAGTAGGTGTTGCTTGGTAAAATTGATTGCGAATTGAATTTGATAAATTTATTACGATTGTTTTATGACGTTGCGTGTCAGACCGATTCTTATGCCGTGACGTCGAATGGAATGACGCTTTCTACGTCACACCTCTTCTCAGCCGTCACTCCTTTATCTCATAATGTATACGTGTGTGGCGCGCGCCGTTTCTATATTATATTATAAGTAAAAAAAAAAATACTAACAAAATTCTTTGTTTTTATTGACTTTACTAGATATTTATTTATTGGTTTTCTTTACTAGCTTTTTGATTATGAATTATTTAAAAAAAAAAACAATGTTTACATGTTCTGTGTGTCCCGAGACAGTAAAGGTTAAAAGGTGCCAAAATCAGCATGTGATCATCTTGCGTTACGTTACGCATTGCTTATTTTTGTTATGTTCCGGTTTGAAGGGCGATGACGGGACATAACACCTTGGTTCGCAAGGTTGGTGGAGCTTTGGCGAGTAAGGGATGTTATATTTCTATATATATATATATGATATTATTTCTTACGTCGCCAATATCTATATCTGGGTCATTTGCCTAAGTATGAATAATCTTTAAATCAGCTGTCTTTAATTGCTAGTTCGACGATTTGTTGAATTAAATGCATGACAGAACTAACACTGTACCCTATATATCAGATTTATAAACTCCTAAGGTTTATTAATAAAACTTCAACTCCGTAACTATCTCAGAAATTAGACAAGAGTCTTGTCAAGTAAGCCATCTAAACGCAAGCCAGTTACTAAGTGCAGAGTGTCTGGAATTAGTTTAAACTTGAATCTGCTTTGGTGTAGGTCCGGACTTTAAGACAGTTATGTGACCAGTTTAGGTGATTACATAATTTCTGGCTGTAAAATGTTAAAACTGTTTCTAAATAACTAATAAATATATGATATCTGATCAATTTTAATATGACTTTAGTATTAACAAGCAACCCGCCCGGCTTCGCAAGGGTGTAATTTTTAAATAAAATGATACGATAAATATAATTTGTATATATCTAAAGAACTTAGGATTTTCTTTTTCATCTAGTGAATACCATTTTGGAATAGATCATTAGTTCCGGATATTAATACATACAAACAAAGTGTCATATTATCATCGGTGCACCGAGGAGGCAAAATGTATCTTTATGAAGAATTTTTATACTAGGTGCGTTTTTGTTAAATGTTTCCGTTGCCAAACTAATATCGTTTCGAGTTAAATTGTCAGTAAAAGGAAAATCATATTTTGAAAAATTCAAATCATGGCCAACTTTATCAATTTTTTCTTTAATTTTCATTAAATCTTTAATAACGTCATCTGCTTTACCTCCTATAGTTCCATCAACTATAACATATATTATATTATAACCAAGAAAGTCTTATGATGCAATTGCACAGGAAAACATGTTATGAATTATGGGAATGTTAATGGCTGTAAATGGTTAGGTTAGCCATATTTTTAGTTAACCCTAATTGCACGGCGCTCCTAATGTTTTTCGCTGTTCGAGGTAAGGAATGAAATCGCGTCAATTTGCGCGGACATTCCTCTTAATTGCCTCCAAGTTTATTGCACTGCTCAATTAATAAGCGTAAAGCGATTTAAATGTAAGAACTATTTCATAATTTATTACTTGGTATTAGTAATTATTCGATTTTGTTAATTGATCTCTTTCTACTTATTGACTAAAATTTATCTTGTTTGATGATTTTTAATGAGCTGCATCGTCTTGTAGATAATATTAATAAGCCTAAATATATTATACCGACGACTGGATTGAATCTAGGACCTCGGGATCTGCCTGATATGTGATATATGATATGACACTAGGTCAACGAGGCAGTCCGCCAAGCTAAACGTTAAACCAAAATTCTCCAACAAGAGCTATTTCAAATTAACAATGGAAAAACATGCGGAACAATACACAATACAAACTATGGTCTTCGTAATTATGATATTATGCATATATTTGCGACTGAATATAAACTAAATAATACTTACGTTAATCTTTTTTTTATGTAAAAGATAGACGGGCCGGCAAATGGGTCACCTGATGACATTGGCGCTGTTAGGAATATTAACCATCACTTACTTCGCCGATGCGCTATCAACCTTGGGAACTAAGATGTTATTTCCATTGTGCCTGTAGTTACACTTTGTTCACTCACCTTTCAACAGGAACACATAAATACCAAGTATTGCTGCTTGGTGGCAGGATATCTGATGAGTGGGTGGTACCTATCCAGACGGGTTTGCATTTTCCTACTACGGTGGTAGCTTTACTTTAATAGTTTGTTAAATGACGATTCTAAAGTAATTTAGCTGAAATAAAACCAACCATGATTGTTGAAGATCGTTGAATGAATAATATCCCGACTAAGAGGTTTAAGCGGCAACTAAATAGTTTTAGGTATATACATACTAGTAGCTTTACTTTAAATAGTTTGTTAAATGACGATTCAAAAGTGCTTATAAAAGCCTACTTGAATAAAGTATATTTTGATTTGATTTACCATTACCAAGTAAAAAATATCTTAGCCCAGCAGTGAGAAATCTTATCGGTACCTCGGAACTTCGGAATATAAAAGAGCGTTAATAAATCGCGAGTACTTTTAATTTTTAATATGCAACGATTTAGTTATTAGTATCAGCCTAAAACGTCACCAGTATTATCTATTGAGAAATCTCAGTAGCTATCCAAAGCATGGAAAGTTTTCAAAAGTATGTCTTCTTAGTTAAGCTCGTCTTTGTTTATATAAAATAGCATTAAGTATTTTTTGAACGTGATTATTTATCTTATTTTATAAAAATAACTTAAGTTCTTCTATATTGACGCGAGCTGCTCGTAAAAAGACAATAAGGGGCA
The DNA here is from genome assembly GCF_905147765.1 of Vanessa atalanta. Taxonomy (NCBI): domain Eukaryota; kingdom Metazoa; phylum Arthropoda; class Insecta; order Lepidoptera; family Nymphalidae; genus Vanessa; species Vanessa atalanta. The sequence goes on along the minus strand of NC_061888.1, from coordinate 9,927,118 downwards.
ATATTGCGATGTAAATATTTTATAGCTAGAGATTTTGTTTGACATTTCATTTTTAACCAATAAACAAAGGTTTTAATGATTAAAAAAAAATAATGTTTGTAAAACTATTAGTATTGAATTAAGTGCTCGTAACTTAAACCACAAATGGGCTCGGTCCACGAAAACAACGTTCATAGCTGTTCTTAGCTTGCTGCAAATATTATGCATTCACGCGAGAGGTTTCGGAAATAAAAACAAAAGAATGAGTGCCTTTTTCCGTTTTATGTTGTGTCGAACGAATCGTGGGTTTAATAGTTTTGTATGGATTTCTAAAATAGCCGAGCCAACTTATCTCGTCAATGTAGTTTATTACGTGATAATATATTCAAAACTATATTTACATATATACGTAATAGCAGTTAGGCAATGGGTCACATTTGGGCCTTTAGTATACGCAATATAAGAAACTTTAATTATTATTATTTATATCGTCAGAGCGTTACAAACCTTGTTGATGAAGATGTTACGTATGTCCTTTGGTTTAGTAATTTCTTAGACTTATTATGCAACTAATATTACGTTCGCCCACTTCGCGATAACTTAAGATCAAATTATTTTATGCACAGTATTAATCCTTATCACATTAATATCCTATAGATCTCTTCACTCACCCAGGCCCGCCCCTCGTTAAATTAATAAATTTAAAATTATATAATAACTTATCTAATCTAATTTGTATGTTTTGCTGTGTAGTCTGAGTCGTCTCACGCATACAAAGCTATTTGTAAGATCAAAACTTCTTAGCCGCGCTATACTTGTATTCGTAGAAAATGAGACTTGTATGTGTGACCATCTAATTGACGTAGTTAATCTTTCATATTTATACATAGCTCAATATTTTTACTGATATTACAAGCTATCGTAATAGACGTGTAGGAATAATTAAACGAATAAAATTTATGATTGTTTTCGAAATAATTATTTTGATACAATTTTTTTTTTTTTTTAATGGTATATAGGCAGGCGAGCAAATGGGTCACCTGATGGTAAGTGGCTACAAACGCTCATAGACAATGGCGCTATAAGAAATAAATGTAATTTATATTAGTATCGTAATTTGTAAGCTTAATTTGTACTGATACATGGAATGTTGATCTAGATCTACGTTCTGCTTTACTTATTATTATTACTAAATTGAATTAGATTGAATGATTTGCACGTATCGTGAATATTACAGATGCTAATATAAATTATAATTATTTAACTATTAATATATCTATCGATAAATAGGAGAAGTTAAAAACGTTATGTTTTTTATAGTATCACCACCGGACGAGCAAACGGTTCACATGGTGGTGAGTGGGCACCACTACCCGTATAAATGTAAGAGATATTAACTATTCTTTACATCACCAATGTGCCTTGGAAACTAAGACGTTTTATCCCTTGGTAATATTGTAGTTAAACTTGCACACTCACCCTTAAAAATTAAAATCAACATTAAAATATACTTTATTCAAGTGGACTTTTAAATCGTCTTTTAACAAACTATTTCAAGTAAAGCTACCACCGGTTCGGAATGTAGATTCTACCGAGAAGAACCGGCGAGAAACTTAGTAGTTACTCTATTTCAACATCTAAAAATACAGTCATGTTAGTTAAATAAAAACAGTTATACAGTTATGTTTTTATATATGTATTTTATGTCTTCTGCCTGGAAGCATTAACTCCACGCTTTTTTATCATCTACATAATCTTGTATCGAATAATATGCCTTCTTTACCAATGTATTTTTTTTACAAATGATTTGAATTTATAAAAAACCAGAATACAACAATACTAAGTTGAATGTAATACGCGAGTGGTAAGTACCAGGTAAAAGCCAAGTTAGACCAGAGGAGGACTATGAGAGTTTGTGCGTTCCTGTTTCCCTGGTTACCACTGTCAGGTTTGCTAGTCTCTGAGACTGTTTTGACTTCTATTTCTTTCTGGTCTAGTTATAAGAGTTGGTGGATGCACTAAATGAGCTAAAAAAACTAAGTGCTTATAATGAAATCACAGTTTTGAACACGTCATTGCTGGTTAAGACTGTGTGCTTTTTGTCCACTGGGTCATTACATCCGTGTTATCTATTACATAAATTATAATTTAACAAATATAACCTAGATGGTCAGATATTCGCATTTGAAGCTGTAAAATACAATTTTATCGTGGAAATCATTTAACAACTCATTGTTTAGGTAATTGCTTTCAATTTACATGATTTTAATGACGTTCATATATTAAATGTTTGGTAAATCCAAAACAATAGTTGATTTTCATTATAGTTGAAATTCGTACGTATTAGTAATAATTTTGGTATTGTAGTTTATTCTTTATTTAAATTTATATATCTTCATTGGTATATTGAGATGCGACTTGATTTTAAGGATAGAAGGATAATGTTTGCAATTTAAATAATTTATTCTCAATTAATATCAATTAAAAGTTAATAATAAAAAATAATGGAATTCAATTAAAAAAGGGGCTACTAGACGGGCAGCAACCAATTCTCTGTGTACGAAATAAAACTGCCCCAATTTCGAATTTTCTATTGCGGGTAAGTCGAATTTTTTTCCCACTTTCATTGTTTTCATAGACGAAAAAAATGAACTAAAACATAAACGAAATCCCCCCAATTCAGCGAGAGCCATCCAACCGGCGCTGGGAAGTGAAAAAAAATAACCGACAATATTGTGCAACACTCCGTATTCAATGACTGACACAAATGACCGAGACCTCCTTAATTTTCCTGCTTTGTTTTATCTATACGAACAATGGATCTCATTTTGGGGACCACAATGAATTCCATTTTGTCCGCAATCCTCCAAAATACACGTCATTAAAACCTCTTGGCCGAACGACCGTTATTGTTACGATGGGTCTAATCTACTACTATTTGTGAGGTCCCTCCAAGGTCAGTAATGGTGGGTAATTTATGATCCATCGACGATAGATATACAAAAGGTCGTTTAAAGGACGGATACCGATTTTTTGCATAGTTACAATATTATCCCAGTATAGAAGATAACTAACTAAACTATACCACGCTCGCGTTGGATGTCATGTATAAGGCAAAAAAGTATCCTATGTCTTTTCTTGGAGTTCAAGTTAGCTTGATACCAAATTTCATCAAATTCAATTTATTGGTTTGGTAGTAAAAGAGTGACAGATAGACAGACAGAGTTACTTTCACATTTATAATATTTGTATAGATATACGGATATTATTTTGAGTATGGTGTAAGTAAAATGGACGCTATGAGAATAGTTGTTTTAACCATTTCATTACTCTGATACTATCCTGGAAATTAAAACAAATATGTATGTAAGTTTACGCTTTCAAGCGTACTTGCAAACGGCAATTCAAATTGTGAATTTAGATTTCCGTTTGCAAGTACGCCCGTTATTTTGATTATCTTTTAAACAATGAGTACTTTAAGAATTTGACAAACTAATTTATAAATAAACCGTAAAGTCAGAAAGGGTCAGTGCGGGAAAATGTGGATCTTTACCGAAGGTTATGGGTATAAATCTATAAGGTGCCGTCTAATGTTTGAAAAAAATCATCAGTGTTGGATATGGTGTAGGTGTAGTGTGATGGTATATGCTTAAAACTTTCTCCTTATAAGAAAAGGTGGCCTTGGCCCAGCAGTTGGTGCGAAGAAGAAGAATCTCTATTTTTAAAGGTTTGTTACCACAGAATTTCCTCTTTTATGAAATGATTGAGAAAAATTTTTTTTTTTTGATTGGGTATACTTCTCGTTTGGTCCTATTTAAATTGAAATTTTTTTTATTATATATAAGGAAAATACGGCATGAAATTTTTATGGGCTCGAATTTTATTTATAATTTATTTTATCAAAGTATTATTCAATGTCGATTTTTTTTTTGTTGAAACTGATTTTTTTTCAGAAACTCAACATTTCGAAATCGAAAACAAATCAGGATTCTACGGTTAACTTACTCATCTTAAGCATATACAAATTATTAATAATTAAAATTTCATTTTTAAATATTAAAAATTAGTGATAATACTAAAATAACTTGAACTACAATTTTGTGTTTTGAAAATAGAAAAGGAATGGTGAACAATTTGATCGAATAAATTCACAAATTTATTCACTGAGATAAATTCAGTCAGAGGTAAATTCGAAATCACTTTTCAATGTATGTAACATTGCTCAAATATCGTAAAATCACCACGGATTTGGAAAGAAACACCTTGAAAAACTGCAGTGGGCCTATAAACAGAATTCAACAATTAGTGTAAAACATACAATATTTTAATTATCTCTCGTAAACAAGGCTTTAACTCATTACATAGGTCTGATGGAGAAGATTCAATATTCGTGTATTAAATAGCATCAACGAACCCTCATCTTAATCACTGCCTATTACCTATTTCGGGCGAATTAATCGGGAGGGTCCATCGACAATCTTCTGATTCGGACCACGTAGCAATTAGTGGGAGACCAGTGGTACGTTTCCATTGTATAGGTAAGAAGCTTATTAAAATATATATGTATATTGTTGGCTTGAATCGTCAACAGGCTATTTGACAATACGAAAAATAAGTGTTAATTTTTGTAATCAGTATATATTATGAGTTTAAAAATGGTTATTTATTAACGAAAGATGAAAATAATAATTAAACGTTTTTCACGCGACACAAAACGTTCTTGATTGGTAGGGTTCATAATGTCGTCACTTGCTTGTTAACCTCGTTTGCCTACTGTATGATACATAAATGACAAAACCATAAGAGAACTTGGCTTTAATTAATTTTAAGAATTGTACATAATAAAGTATGACAAAATATTTCGGTTTAAAGACATTTATTTCTCATAAAGAACACAAAAGTTCACTTATAATAAGAAATTACAATAATTTTGCTTGGGGGTACATTTAAAAGTCTGCCTTATGAATTATATACAGCAAAATAAAATGTTGCGGGTAGTTATATTACACAAACATGTTTAGGTAGGGGTTACATTAACTTATAAATTATTTTGCACATATTCCATTACACGTTTTTTAAATATAGGAAAACTCTTGCTATTAATGATTAAGTCTGATAATTTATTATAAATTTGAACTCCTTCAAATAAAATGTTTTTCTTTCCATAGTTGGTTCTGGATTTTGGAAGTTCTAGTTTATATTTGACAAGATAATCGAATACTCTAATTTCTTCATAAATTATACGTCACTGTATATGGATTATATGTGCCACAGATTACAATACAGGCAAGTGACGTCACCGACCCCATTGCATATTGACCCCATATTGTCAAAGTAGCGTTTTCGCGCGCAATTACATGAATTACTCGTTGTCGGTTGTGAATTCGCTCGCTTTAGGGATTGGCCGTCAGGTGCTAGATATAATAAGTAGCCTGCAAAAGGAACGATCCTTAGGTTCAAGTTTTATCATATCAAATAATAGAAAAATATTTCAGTGGTTGGACTGTGAAAACATGACAGACACACAGATAGACAAACCGACAAACAAACAGAGTTACTTTCGCATTAATAATATTATTTACAGATGGTAAAAAAATCTCCTAATTATACTTTAGAATCATCTGGATCAAATCAAACGCAATATTTGTCAATAATTCTCGAAGCGATTACAAAGTTAACTTTTCTTAACGCTTTAATAACTTTGCCAATTGACAAACAAACGAACCAAATAATTCAAAGATATCGGAATCGCTTGACGCTTGATTGAACATACTAATTTCATTCGAGAACTTTTGAACATGCGACAAATTGAATATAAATTTTCGTACATTTTGGTCTTTTCATGAAACTAAATGAATTTATCAATATCTAGAATAGCTTGCCTATTAATTGGTTGTAAGGCTTTGTGTTAGCCCGTCTGGGTAGGTACCACCCACTCATCGGATATTCTACTGTTAAACAGCAGTACATTGTATTGTTGTGTTGCAGTTTGATGGGTGAGTGAGCCAGTATAGCTACATGCACAAGGGACATAATATCTTAGTTCCCAAGGTTGGTGAAGCATTGGCGGTTTGAGGAATGGTTAATATTTCGCCTATTTGCTCGTCCGCCTACATATATCATAAAAAAAGAATATAAATTTAAAAAAAGAATGTCCGAACGAAATTACGGACAAGGTAAATAAAATAGAAGACTTACTGCTTAGGTGATGCAACTGCTCAGGTGAGTATGTACTATTTTCAGAAGTCATACTTTTAAAGTATCTACATTTTCGTGCTTTGCAAAGTATGAATGAAATGAAATATGATCAACACGCCTGAACTCTCATCGTAACAAATTTGCCGTCCCATTGAAAAATAAGATTTTTCATTCGTTTGAGCGCATACTTGTACACTATGGCGAATCCTGCGCTGTTGGCTAATCCTTCATTGGAAATCCTTTAGGTAGAAATCTGCATTAAATCAAGTTTATAAGTTTTGATAACAATTAGACGAATAACATTTTAAAATTTATTGTTTTATAAATTTTAGTATATCAACAAAAGACGCTGTAAACCAATGGAAACGCTATTCGAGTATAATCCAGAACGCACCAGTGCGGACCAGCTTCAACCGGTTTCGTCGACCGTTCGGTCCGATTTGTTGCGTGTCAATTGTTTTTATAGTTGCACGTGAGCTGAATGGTAAATGTTGTTTATCGGTGAGCAAGTAGCGTAGCGACTTTAAGAGTTGTTAAATCGATAATTGTTACCAGCATTTCTGTATCAAAGAACAGGGTTGCTGAGATTTAACCCTTTTCTTTTTCTTTATTAGGGAGAATATTCTGTTACTGTTAGTGTTTTATTTTTATTATTATTTCTAGAATCGAACTTAACATAAACGAAATGGACCTCTGGACTTTTATGTGTTAAATTTTTAGTATAAATAAGTTTTTTTCACAATTTTAATTATATAAGTTTTGTAAACAGAATACAAAATTTGAATTTGGAACTAAAAATAAAAAATTTACAGACACTTTCATTGGGATGATTTAAATTTTTTTGAGGAAACTCTATAAAACTAAATTTATTCAGGAAAGTTAAGTTTAGGTAAAATAAAGGAACACGCATACTTACATGAACATTTAAAGTATTAAATTTCACTTTCAGTGTTCAATTAGGAGCAATTTTGATTCTTATTAATTTTAATATAAAGTTACCTTTTCGGATGGTAGACCGGTAGGTTAGTCTACTGGAGAGAAAATAAACAGTTACTCTTTTCTATAATTTTACAAATACCAAGTCAACGCTTTTTTATTATTAATATAACATTGTATTGAATAATTGGTATTTTCTTTTCCAAACCAGTGGTAGTGTTTCTTTTGACTATCAATAAGTAAGTGTAATGCTTTTATATTGAATAAAGGAATTTGAGTTTGAGTTTAATCAATGTTTTTTTTTTGACATTAGATTTAAATGCATCAATAGGCGGTTACACTCTCTTTTGGTCAGTCGTGTACGATCTTTTTAATTACATACATAATATAATACCAAATAAATATGACAAAATATCGGGCAAATGGGCCATATAATGGTCATCATATGTTAACCGTTCTTTACGTCACCAATGAAGCGCCAACCTTTCAAATAATTGATACCTTAGGCCAGTAATTAAATTGTCTCGCTCTCCTTCACATTGGAATACAATATTAAGTAAAATAACTAATAGCGCGGCGTATTGCGCGCGAAATGCAGCCTTTTATAGTTTAGTATGTACTTCTTTGGCGTCACCTATTGTCACGTGACGTGACGTGATGTAAAAAACGTGATCTGCAGCGTGCGACCTATCGCCCAGTTGTCTCTAAGTATTGCTGTTTAACTGGCTCTACCACTAAGTTATTTACTATAAACTCGAAAATGTTTTCTTACTTTTCTAAAACATGCATGCATCATGGTAATATTCTCATAACATAGTACACGGTTCTGCTGAATCGGAGCAGTCAAACTAACGAGGTACTATTGAAATACATGCTGACCTAAATTATTCGTAGAACATAGATCACGTGAAACATTTTATCACATACTAGCACTTGGGCGTGGTTTCTGATATTTAAATTTATGTTATAAGTACTATATTATATATTGTGTACCTACATATGTATTTTAATTGTTTTGAAAACAATTGAATGTTTTTGATTTGATGTATTTGATTATAGATACAAAAGTTAAATATACATGTTTTATTATTTTGTACTGCAAGCAGTACAACTCCGTACACCGTTAATATATACATATATACCATACGTAACACGTGATGTAAGATGTTATGTAGTTTATATGTTAGATGTACGAATTCACTCGCCCTTTAAGGCTAAATATAGTAATTAAAATAATTGTTTTTGGCGGAGGAAAACTTATAAGTAGAAACGTTTGTAGAACTCGGCTATTAGAAAATAACATTTTCTTTCCAGTGGTATAAACATTTTGAAATAAAAAATGTGTTATATAAAAATCAGGTTACGCAAACATAAATTTAATGGGGCGTCGTTTGGAAATAGATTTAATCATATATATATATATGATTAAATCAGGGTTCCTCGTTTTGGATTGGAAACAGAACTTTGAACCCAGGAATACATACAATCTTCCCTCATAATAACAATGGCACAGGCAAATGGTGGTGATAAGTACTGTCCTAGTACTAAGCCGGGTAAAGTACACTAAAAATTAGGAAAAAGTAAGTAGTAATTGTTGGAGTATAAAGTTTCGAGTGTCAATCGTTGCTGTCACGCACACTAGGGAAACAAAGTTGGCTCGTTTGTTTTAGTTATAGTACGACTCTCTATCTACACAATATTTTTTACATTAAAACATCTAAACTAGGCTAAAATAATAATAGTATCTGCTGTCGTTTACCTAGTCAATTGTACGGAACCCATCGTATGCAAATCTGACTCGCACTTTTGATTAAATTTTATGCCTAGCACCTGTCTATATTTTGAAGTAGTTTTCTTACTAGAATATATGTAATAAATAGTTGAAGCTGCCAGATTTCATGTATGTGAAATAAAATGGCTAAAGACTATCATTACAATATCGATGCATCATGTTGAGGAGTCATGAAGAACACATTTGGTTCGTGAGTTGTAATCAAATCGCTGTCACCTTACCGTGCTGCAAGGAGGTAACAATTTAAGCCATATCAACCAGTATCTGATGCGAAGCAATAACTCTTTGATACTATGTATTATATTATGAGTCGAGATGGCCCAGTGGTTAGAACACGTGCATCTTAACCGATGACATCGGGTTCAAACCCAGGCAGGCACCACTGAAATTTCATGTGCTTAATTTGTGTTTATAATTCATCTCGTGCTCGACGGTGAAGGAAAACATCGTGAGAAAACCTGCATGTGTCTAATTTCAACGAAATTCCGCCAACCCGCATTGGAGCAGCGTGGTGGAATATGCTCCAAGCAGTGGGACATTTACGGGCTGCTAATGCTAAAAAAAAAAAACTATGTATTACGGTAAAACGGGATCGTATTACTAAGACTCCACTGTCGTCTATCCGTCTGTCATCAGGCTCATCATGTCATATCTCATGAACCTTCATAGATACATGATTTTTTACAGATTATGTAATGAAATAAATATTTAAGTGGGGCTGCCGAGCAACAGACAAGATTTTTTAGCCGTTTTTATAGATAATGCTAGAGAACCCTTCGTGCCCGAGTCCGACTCGCACGTTTTTTCACTGAATCAAAATGATAATAGCTAATTTACAAATCATGATAACTTTACAAGAATTGGAGCAATATTTCTAAGTTTAATATTAAGTCGAACTCTCTAGCCGTAAAAGGATCAGCCCTTCTATATAAGACGGATTGTTACATATTGTTTAAGAGTTATGGAATTATTTGCTTTAAAATAATTAATGTCCTTATTTCGTACGCTATAGATTTGGTATCATGTTTCGTATGTTAGTCTTAATTGTTATTATTTACTTGGTGGTGAACTTTGGTCAAGCCCATCTGATTAGGTACCACCCGCTCATCAGTTATTCTACCGCCAATCAGCTCATGTTATTTTCTGGTCGAGTGAGCCAGTGGAACTGTAAGCGCAAAGGACATAGTATCTTAGTTTCCAAAGTTGGTGTCGCATTGGCGATGTAAGGAATGGTTATTGATTCAAAGAACGTCAATGTGCTGGTGGTGACCAATTACAATGAATTACATTTACAGGTGACCCATTCGCGCGACCGCTTATCTATAACAAAACAAAAAAATCAAATTAGTCGGCTAAATTTGAATACTGTAGTGGTATGTTACCCTTACGAGCGGTACGTTAATCTGTCTTTATGAAAAATCGTACTTGAGATAAAAGTTAGTAAAGTTTTAATGCAGTTTCCTTAACGTATATCTAAGCGATTATTTTACAATCTTATCGTAAGCTAAAATCGATTGTACCTGAAGAAAGTATTTATGTTAGTAATATCTTAACAATTCCTTGTACGTCATTGATTTATGTATTACTATTAACCTATTAAAAATATATACAGGTTTATCGGTAATTCGACGTATTCCCGTTAGGAGGTAATAGGGGTGATTATTTGCGATAATTTTAACCCCCATATGCATAATGCAAAAGTGAACCATAATCTTGCATTGGTTGGGTTAGGTTAGGTTAAACCACGTTTGGGGTACACGTCAGTCCCCTCCTCGTGGTGTACCCTGGGTAACGGGGCCGGCTTAAGCTTGCTCGTCAGCCACGGCTAAGACTGGCGGGAGGGAGTAAGAGGGCTCGCTATTCGAGCCTCCCAGGTGTTTTACACCGGCGGTCAGCGGCGGAGCCTACCATCTTATCCGCCATAGGGTGTCAGCTTCGTTGACGCCCAGCCTCCAGTGGCGGACTTGGGGGAGTTCATTACATTCCCACGTGGAGGATGAGGGGGAAGGTGCGCACTAAGCGCGCTTTCCATGAATATTCAGCCGCCTTACCGCGGCTGCCGCTGGTGGGGTCGCGGTTGCATGCCCTTGGCGATCCCGTGGCCTCACTACTCGGCGGCATGGTAGAAACCCGAGGATGGTTATAGTGGGTAGAACAGGGCATTAGCATTAGCGAGCCCTGGCACGGGGCATTAGATCCCGGTTGAGTTCCACATACTCGTCCCGGTCCCCCGACCAGGCGGCATGCGTAAATGCATTTTCTCCTGGTCAAACAAAAAAAAAAGGTTAACCCACGTTTATATTACATATTTTTAAAATAATCTGCAGGACAGGTTTAATAACGATTTTTTTGTTTTTAAGGCATTGTTTTGGAAAAAAAATCAAACAAATATTAAAATAATATCTATGTTCGTCTCGCATTTTAAAATTTGTATATATCAATAACGCTGTATATTATTTTTATTTGTATTATTATAGCCGATATTTAGCCGATATGCGCCAAACGCTTTTGGCAATGTCATAAAAAAATTAGCCATAAGAGCTACGGCTGAATGTTCCACTACTGAGTAGCATCCTCTCTTTTTGAGGGGAATGCTTACAGCTTAATCCACCACTCTGCAACAATACATGTTGGTTACCCATGACTAAAAATTCTACATGTATGATTGTAATAAAACAATAAGATAATTCGTTATCCTTAGCACGGCATTTAGTATTGAGAAAAAGTTTGGCATCGTATCTTGGTTTAAATTATTTGGTATGATAAGGTTAAAAAATAATTAACTATTAGTAAAAATTGTCACACACAAACACGAGAGTCAACAAAAATAGAAAATGGCAATTAAAAACTTCATACTAGCAACGAGTATTTCGACTGAGTTGCCGGTGTATTCGCGTTATTGTAACCATTGTTGAACCTGAATAATATTGCTAGTTTAAAATAATAGATAATTATTTATCAAATAACATTCGAACCTTAAACACTTTAATACTGATTTTAGCCATGTCTAACAGAATTACTTGGTAAGTGGTACAGAGTTAACAATCCCACTCGAACGGCTGGATCAAGAAACAAAGTAGTTACTCTTTCCACCATTTTTTCAACTGTAGAATTTTTGTCAATAGAGTTCTTATAATATCATGTATAATTATATACATCTTCCTAATAGATTCGTATGTTGTGATGGCAAACGACATGGCGCTCTCTTATGCTGTCATGTCCCCACTCTGCCACTGCTCTCGACTTACTTATGTACTTCATTGCTCTGTATTATTAGAATAGTAAGAAAAATATATTAATTTTTTTACTAATAATCTATGTTCTTATTTATTTTAATTTGGCGTTGGGCTTTGAGCAAGCCTGATGATGATATATATCGGCCACTTATTATATATTCTATCGCCAAAGAGCAATATTAGTTTTTTTATTATTATATATAGTTTTGTTCTGTTTCGGTTTGGAAAAGTGAGTAAACCAGTGAAACCGCCACAAGGGACATAACATCTTAGTTACCTAGTTTAGTAGCCCATTGGTGATATAATTAGTATTTCTTGCAGTATCAATATTTATGGGCAGTGAAGACCGCTTATCCGTCCGTCAGTCCGCCTACCTATGATATAAAAAACATATTTAATTGGCTTCCTTTAAATATATTTCCATTTAATAAACATCAATTTCGATATTTAGCACTCCGGTTGTCCAAAGAAACATTTTAAATAAAATAAATTAACTTGATATCTAATCAGACGTCATTAAGGGGAATACTAGACAGCATTGCGTATGGCCAAAAACAAAGCTGCATTATCGCGGAGAACATGGCCACGAGTCGCACTATGAAAAATTCATAACATACCAAAGATTATTTAGAGCCGAATCGAAAGTTATAGTGCCAACGAGCTTTATAAAAAAATAACATTTTATACTTTTAACTTTTATAAGTGTCTTCCAGTTGCACAGACTTGCGTCCATTGGTTTACGAGTGCTTAAAATTTCACGAACAAGTACGAGTTAAATAAATAAATGAATTTCACTAAACAGATTCAATCGAAGCGAATCTCTCAATATGCTCGTAATATAAATAACTTAATGAAGGGCGCTAAACATCGCCGGTTAATATTTTATTAAAACAAATCCTTATTCTTATTTATACGAGTATATTACTTTTCTCATTTCGATATTACAATTTAACCGATATAGGTCTTCCGTTCAAAAATATATATTCATTGTAAATCGGGGCTGCAAAATTTAATATTAAATTATACAAGGCTGTGTTATCACATCTGATTGTAATTTTCTACTCTTTGCCATCATTCGACAGTAATAACAGAATTGCAGCAGCGTGTATAACGCGAGTAAATGTGAGCTTATCTCCGCTGAACAAAGGGGTCAGAACGAGCGTATCCTTGTGAATTATTAAAAAAATATTTATATGAAAAAATAAGTATTTAAATATGTGATAGCGAATATCAGTAGTGTTCGATTTCGGATTAAATATTTTACCTCTGAATAAAAACTAACGAAAGTCATTCCGATGGCCGCTTGAATGTTCTGGGGAGTTGTTGGGAGATGTTGTATCTTAAATAATGATGTATGCTATCATTATTATTTTATTGAATTTGATTTTTTTATTCTTTGATTATTTATATGTCTAGATCTTGTATTTATCTTACTGTTTTCTATCTTATTTGAATCGCCATTAGAGTAATGCTTTATTGGCCGCCTAGCGATATAAAAATTCGCAGAATAGATCCTGAGCCCTTGGACTATTGTCGTACTAATTTATTTAGGGCAATTATTACTCTTTTAAAAAACACTGTCAACGCTGAATACGAGTCGATAAAAATAGTGCGCACGCACACCATGACAATAAAGTTCGCTCGTTTGTTTTAATTTTTTTTGTAGTGCATCACTCTAACTAGATATATTAATAATAATTAATATAACTCAATTATGCCAGCACGGCTGAACGGATCTGAATTAGATTATGGTTGTTATTATGGGCACAGAGTTAGATTATGGCCTGCACAATAGCACGTAGGTTTCTTATTATCCCGGAAAATACCCAGTTGGTCATACATAAAATCCACCACCAAGTTAATAATAATATAACTAAAATTGATATACGATACATGATATGAACTCTGTGCCGTCCAAAGGCGAATATTAATGACTTTACATTTGCTCTATTGGTGTTTATTATAAATTTAATTGCTCGGCGATGATACATCGTAAGGAAACCTAAATGTGATGGATACAAATCTTTCACACGTGTATCGCCCAATCCGCACTGTATCAGCTTAGTGGAATTAAATCCTAAACATTTCTTCAAACAGTGAGGAAAGTCCAGCGGTGGGAATGGTTACTTTACAAAGGTATTATTAAATGGGAAATAAATGATGTTTCACCGTTTTAATTTCAGAAGCTCCGGTGCTAACGTAAATCCGGTAAGCAATTTACTTTACGAATGAAATTTTCCTCAACAGCGCCAAATTAATCGTAAATTAAAAATTCAATTCGTGGAGCGTTATTTTTGGTGTATAAATAAAGTCTTCATCGTTATCTGCTTATACAATGAACTTAATCTGTATGTATAAAAATCGATTGCTATTCGTTAGTCTCGCTAAAACTCAAATCGGTCATTTGAATAAATTTTGTTTTGTTCGCTTTTATACAGCACTGGTTTGAATTTAAAAAGAAATTTGCAAAAAAATAAATTGTCAAATTAAAATGGATAATTTTGTATGGAAATCGTCACTTCGAAAACCTTACTAGACTATAATTTTAATAGCATTCGTAGGTAGTGTAGTTACAAATGTATCATTTGTTTTGTGCGGTAATATATATAAATTTATAACCTAAAAACCTAAAAAAACCTTTTAAATAAAAGGTTTTTTTTTCCCTGAAGATAAGTCTTATAGTAAAAAGTAACCAAATAACCTGTAAATGTCACACTGCTTAGCTAAGTTCTCTTCTCCGTTTTGGGAGAAGAGAACTTTGCAGCTTATTTCACCACGTTGCTCCAACGTGGGTAGGTGGATACATATTTGGTAAAATTTATTTAAAATGAGAGACACGCACGATGATTTCCTTCACCGCTGAGCACGAGATGAATTATAAACACAAAATAAACACTTGAAATTTCAGAGCAGTCTTTGGCACGCGTTCTAACCAATTCCTCTTGTCTCGAGTATATGTATCTTGAGAAACTAGTTTGACGTTTTTAAATTCACCAGCCATCAATTAAAAGCATGTAAAATTAAGTGCACGATTTAATGTCGTATGCTAGAGAGTATAGCCGCAGACCTATCAATAAATTAACCTGTAAGTTGGAACTCGAACTCTCAATGGATTGAAATTAAGAAGGGATTGCTAGCCAGTCAAACACCACTTGATAGACATGACATCATTGTCGAAGATTTTAAGCAAAAGTTCTTATATGTTTTATAAATTTCATTATAAAACAAGAAGTGTTAATTAAGTTGGTTGTGGCTTGGTTGATTGGTTTATTTAAATGGAAATCCCCGATGAAATTGGTGGTGCCTAAGAACATGGTCCATGAACCTTGCGGAGTTTTTAACAACGACTCACTCTGTATGATCGACAGTTAGTGTTCCAAGCGATATCCAAGAGACTTGACTACTGATACCATCAAAGGTAATGTTTACCCATTGTAAAAGACCGGCAACGCACCTGTAACCCCCCTGGTGTTGCAGATGTCCATGGGCGGTGGTAGTCACTTTCCATCGGGAGAGCCTCCTGCTCGTTTGCCCCCTATACCATAAAAAAAAAAAAAAATTGTATTGTCGGCGATCAGTGTGGATAATGGTTGATCTGTAGCTATAAAAGTCAAAGGCCAGGATATTAATATTGACAATTGTAGGATTCTGGTAATTTTGCTAATACTACCAAAGTTTGTGAAAAAGTTTTTGTTTTGTGAGGTTCACATAATATTGAATACTAGTCTGTCAGACGATCAAGTACATATGTTAATGTGTAAACAACGGCAGCCATATAGTCCTTTCTGTTATCCGTTATAGTCCTTTTTTAAAATGCAAATTATGAAATAGCTTAAGGCGAAATAACGCGGCGATTTGGTGCATCTTTTTGTATTTGCAATTCACGAAGGACACCCTATAGTAGTAGGCAACATTAACAAGATTCTTCTTGGTTTGTCAATCAGATGCTTTCCTTTTAACTTTAATCTGAGCTGAAATTACGTTACCACGCTAAAACATAGAGAACGCATCATCGAACTCGCTTAAGTGTCGGAAACAAGAAACACAAGTTGAAGGAGATCGCTCTGGGTCGCATATACACCGTATAAATATAAATTGTAGGTGAAACGAAGTTCACTACGTGATTTAGTAGTAAATAAGTTAAAAATAACAGATTATATGCTAGAGTAAGTAATAACTCTATCGAGCACCAATAGGCTCCAATCTGTACTATAAGCCTGGTTGAATAAAAATAAATTAATGTAAATGGACCATCTTCGCGAAGTACCTCAATCCCTTTTTAAAAGCATCCTTATGTAACGTCGTTTAAAATTTACTGAATTCTGAATTAAAAAAAAATCGAAAACCTATGGGAGTTTTATCTAGATATTTTGAGATATATTTAATTACATAATATTATAGCTGGAAAAAATGAAACTTAAAAACAAAATCAAAATTTTCTATATTCAAGTAGCCTTATGAAAATACTTTTGGATCTTCATATTACAGTGTTGAATTAAATTTAAAGCTTAATAATAATTAATCAATTAAATTAATGTTATATAATATTAGGTATTAAAAAGGCTAAACGCATTACTCTTTGTTATGCCGTGTGTACTAATAGTACACTTGTGCTGCAGTAAAAATTAACTAATCTTAACTGCAGTATAAGTTTATATTAACTGCCCACTTAAGGTTAATTTGCAAAATTATAACTAATTTTAAAATTTTCAGTGCTTTTAAAACTTCTATGTGTACAAAATAGTATGTATTTAGTATTCAGACAGATTTCACTTGTTTGTCTGTCTTTTCATGGACTAAGTTGAAATTATACACGATGGTAATTATATTTGTCTTAGTCTGCGCTAAAGTAAGATCCCGCAGATTTTTTATTATCACCCACTTAATAAGCTTAAGCCGCATAATACATGATCCTCCTGCCCTTATCCCAATTTTATTTGGGGTCGGCGCAGCATGTCTTCTTCTTCCATACTTCTCTGTCGTCATCTCACAAGTAACATTCTATCTTTACACATCGTCTTTCACACAATCCATTCATCGTTTCTTTGGTCTTCCCCTACCTCTATATCCATCCACATCCATGCTTAATACATGGTCCTCAAATCAAATGAAATCAAAGGGTACTTTGCACAAATATTATTTTACAAGCACTTATGAATCGTGTTTCACAGAATTGTATAAATTTAAAGCTATCATACATTTACTTGGTGGAATGTCTGGCTAAGTACCACTCAGTCATCACATATTCTAACGCGAAACAGTAATGGATAGTATTGTTATGTTGATACAACATCTTTGTTCCCAAGGTTGGTGGGGCATTGGCGATATATGGACTGGTCAATATTTCTTACTACGCCAATGTTAATGGGTGTTGGTGACCAATAGGTTGCTTTTTCTCAAATCAAATAATAGCAAAAAAGTAACATTTTTTTACAGAAAAAAATATTTCTATCACAATTCGTTCTTTCTGGTCATGTCGGACTGACATTCTGATCGGGTTATAAGTTTGAGGGAAAATAGAGGGATCTTGTGTATACGCACTAACGTTTACACTATAGTATTCCCTGCACAGTTGGCCATCGGGCTACAATCCATTCAGTTATCATCACTGCATTTCTTGTAGATTATTTTTGATAGATGTCATTCGTATAAAATAATCCCTCTCACTTATTCTCCGTGATTTCAATTTCTAAAAATCCAATCTTAGTGAGGGTCTCCGTCGTGGCAGGAGTAAATACGCTATTACAGGTCAATCGGACATAGTTTTGGAGTTTTTATGGTCAGTCAGTCAGTGGTATGCAATGTACGTAGCGAAAAAAAATTATAAAGTCGGCTCCAACTAAAGTGGATTTACTGACAGCATATGCCCCAGTTTATTTTGAACACATATTTTAACTTGGAAAAGTATTAAATGAAAACTGAATCCATTCCGTGAAATATTTCGTGGTTAACGTACCAACGATACTAAATATATGATGTAGATTATAAACTTGTGAATTCTATAATTTATTGTTTTGCGGGTTTTGAAATGTGCGAAAAATTTTAATATCGATTGTTTCCAATAAATTTTTCATGAAAATGACCGAAACGTGAATTTATTATTAACATTAATTTTTGTTGCGTTGAATTAAACGATAAAAAAACGTTGCCTTTTATTTTATTTTATTTATTATTTTCTATAATTTTTGTGTTACAAAATATAAAAACTTTGACTAAATTATAGTAGTTTGTACCAAAGATGCACTTAATTCCAAAAGCCATTCTCTATCAGTCAACTTTTAGGCTAAGCAGAAATACATGAAGGCGGTACCACGACTAAACAATATACAAATAAAATAAATTAAACGTTCTTATGTGATAAATATTACCAGAAAAATGAAAGTAAATATCGTAAAAATAACAAATAAACATTTATTTAGTTAAAAATATGCTTAGGAATACAATAAAATATTATGACAACTTCGAATTGCTCTGTTCGTTTTGTTGCTCAAGTTTAGGATTAATTTTGCTGACGTTGACAGCAGTGGTTTGCAACATGACGTCACTAAGCTGTTCCTGACATCACCCGTATGAGTAGCATTTTGGTTCATTGGTATCTCTTACTGTGACAAAAATGTGTTTTATTTCCTGTACGTTTCTAAAACATATGAACGTATCTGGAATTTTTATACTCATAATTTTGTTTTTGAAAGAATGAGTAAAACTGAAATTATTGGAGATAGAGAAGACGATTTCATGAAGCTGAAAGTCTTGATTGTCTTCAGAGGAATTTCTAGTTCGATAGCCTGTTGAAATCATTTAATCATCAACGGATTGAATAATCCTTCATGGAATTGTTTGACATGAAGCTTTACAGTCTGCAAATGATGCGAACTAACAAAGTTGGTAAGGAAAATATGAGAGTGAGAAAATACAAGTAGTATCACTCAGGCTGAGATAGCACATTATTATTATTTATTTATGAACCCAATGACTATCACTGATGTTTCATTTGTCACGAGATCCACTGATGATACTCACGTAGCAGTACAATGCTTGATATCCTATACTTCCAATCATTACTTGGTGAGTGGCAATTACATCGCTGAGGATACACTTAAGTCCCCAAGGAGGCTGTTTGTAAGGCTAGCTATCTCGTAGGGAATTAATCGCGATGAAAATTGTTTTCTTAGCTCCCTTAATCGCCTCTTATGGCTCCATGGGGTATGAAGTGGTAGAAATATTATGTTCTGCCTCAAATATAACTATGGTTGATCTATTAGGTTTCGTAAAAGAAAAAAAAGTTGTTAGTAATTTGGTTCTGCGAGGTTTTTAATACTTTAAAAAATATTATGTATATGAATTGTATGTGATTTATTGGAAACAATTGTTTTTTCCCATTTATCATCTAGTTTGGGTACTTTAAGATGGTCGCTTTGTAAGTGTTTAGGGTGAGGTTCAATAAGAGTGTTAAACTATTTGTCTTTTTACAAGCTATATTTTTATATTTATTGGGAGTAGATACACTATAATTTGAACCATAAGTATAAAGTACAAATATATGAAGTTTAGGTATTTATTGGACGGTTATAGCTTAATTGAGTTTTTTCTTTCTGTAACGGCTAATACTTAAAAATATTTGAGGGAAAATATATGACACGGGTGGAATTCTAATTATCCGCTGCAAATAACACTGCACCCAAAGTTTTGTGCAACTCTTATAGAGGTTGACTCAAAACAGATCTTAATTAAATTATTCAAATTCCGAGCGCCTTTAAGCAATAAATACCATCTAGTGGTTTCACTTTTTGCTCTATATGAAGAACATTCTTAAACAAGTTCATTATTTCTAGTTTATTGTTTTTAAGGTCTTGTAGCTCATATTATTTATTAACAATCATTTAAATAGACAATTCCTCGTCAATTTGGACTAATAATAAAGCACATTTTTGGAACTGGAAGAAGTTGGTCCTTAGAGCCGGATTTTATATTATTATGACAAATTAAAGAAGCGAGAACAGTTTGATTATTATTATCCTATTAATCTGTTTTAAAATAATAACGACATAGACCAAAATGTAAAGTGACACTGAGCTAACCTTATAATTAAGCACTTCATAATTAATTTAAGAATAATTAATGTAAGTTGGATGTAACAACCTTGTCGTCAAAAATAGCTGATGGAAAATTTAAACTTTCAAACGACTTTATGCACTTTAATTTACTTGTTTTGTTTTATCTCAGCAGTTAGTCAGTTAATAGGACACTATATAAAATTTAATATCACGTCTTTCAATAAGAAAGAGTATGACGCACAAAAGTGACTGATTCTCAACAGTATTTATATTTTATTGGTGGCGTTCGTTTTTTTTTAATAATCTTTTGTCTCGTTGAATACAAAGAAACGCTCAATGTACATTTTCAGTGTGACAGCGTCATTAAAATTATTTGACTATCTAATATATCCCTTTTCTTAGCACTAAGCTTCGACGTAGTTGGACTAAGCAGTTCTTTGAGCTTGGTCTAACGATGTCAAAGATCAGTGACTTTAAATAATAACAGAAACTCGGTTATGAAAATATTACAGGTAATAAAAATAATATAAAAGTTAACCTATAATAGATAGTATAATAATAACAAACAAATAATATGATATCCGGCAATATTAATTGGCGTTTTATACCTTATATTAGCCCAATTAAAGTCAAGAGGAAATAATTATCACATCCTGAGAAGAACCGGCAAAAGAGACTCAGCGAGCTAACATTATTGACTGTTGTGTACAATATAGTTAATACAATTATAATTTAATTTATAATTGGGCTATTTCAGTCTTGAGCCGAGAGTGGGACATAAACCAAAAATTTTATCCAAAAAATTTCCTGATTTCACAAATGTTTTTTAACTTTTTGAATTTTACAAATAAACATTTTCAATAATTTAGAACAATAATTAAAATATGTTTAATAAGGTGAATACATCTCCTTAATTGTTTTATAATCCAGCTTACTTATCTTTTATTACATATATGAAAAAAAAAAGATTAATTATTAATTTTTTTTATCTTTAATATCAAAATGTTTGCTTGGCTGTTTAATTGAATGAGGATCTAATGTAAGTTAAACACAATGTGGAATACATCATATACCTCATCTTTGTGGTATTAATACGGCAACACTGTTAGAGCTTTCATTTTAGGCGTGAGTCAGACTTACGACTTTTGATATAAGAGAAAAACAATTGTATCCAAATACGGCAGGAATTGGAACAAAATTTTAAACTATATTTCGTTATCATGATAAACTACATTTTCTGATTATTTTCTCCCGTGTTGTGATGGGCTATCATTCACAAAACATTTTCATTTTTTTAAGTTACAAATTAAATGTAAAGGAGAAATTATCTATCTGATGGCAAGTGGCCATCGCCGACCATAGCCGGTGTAAGAAATATTAATCGTTCCTTACACAGCCAATACCTTTTGATCTTTGCCAAAAGTCCAAAAAGCATTACATCGCCAATGCCCCACCAACTTCTGGAGCTAACATTTTATGTCCCATGTTCCTGTAGTTACACTGACTCACTCACCCTACAAACCTAATATCTAATGAGCAGGTAGTACCTACCCAGAGGGGCTTGCTTGCACGACGACCACTAAGTCTTGAAACACACTGATAGATTCACAGATTAGCGCGTTCAAACAAGCAACAATTTAAGCATATAATATTAGTATACTAATTTGAACACGATTATTACTGATTCCAGCGATCATTGGAATACATAAGCATCCTCTTTCTGCAATTTTTAATTAATTGTTGGCATATCTTTGAACTGAACCATATACTATACCATGACCATATAACTACGTGATACGAGTATTCATACCTTACTGGTATATTAATATACCTATACGTATATTATGCTCCTAATTATTTTCGATGAAAGAGGTGCCGAATGTGGCTATCCAGTGATGGATGAACTGTTTATTATATAGAAACAAAACATATGTACCTAAACAGGTGAAATTTCCGCTTGGATTTAAAATTATGTCACCAGATTTAAATTTAGTGAGTAGTTTGAATTGAGGTTACTTGAAAGAATGAACTAACCAGTTTTGAAATAATGATTTGAAAACCATCAGGTATTTAGAACTTTAAGTTAATAGAAAATATATTAAGTATAGATTTGTTTTTTTTTAATTTTTATTTGAACATATTGCGTTTGTAACAATCGAAGCATGTATAAGAATAAGTTTTTCATTAAAATTATTGGTTATCTCCTTTATATATTCAATATTAAATTGGTTTTTATTACAATATAAAAACGTAATAGTAGTAACAATATATTTACTATTGGTATATTCAGGAGAATGAAGACACCTGTATTGAGATACCTCGTAGTCATTGGTTCAATGTCATCATCACCGGCAACATTAATTTGCTCATGTTCCATTAAATTGGAACCTCAGCAATGTGTGTTTTACAGCTGGGTTAAGGGTTCTTTCAAAATCCGTCCAATGATAGTAAATTTAAGCATACACAAGCTTGGAAAAGACTCTTGTTGCTTATAATGCAAGGTCATCGAGACTCTTAAAAGCTCCTTCAGTAGCTCATAAATGTTTGAACATAGAACATGTTTTTGTCAATTATTAAAACTATAAATGAGAAAAGAAAAGTTGTCTAGCCTGTTGACCGTCGAGAAGTTCCTTCGCCTGGAGAAAATTCTGGTTGTAGAATCAAGTTATGCTTATCATAAGAAATGTCAACCTCGTAGCATAATAAGAAGAGGTTTTAATTAATCTTAAAAGATTAAAAATTGCAAGTCAAATAAAAGTTTATAAAAAACGAAAAAATTATATTTGCAAAACGTAAAGAGAAACAATAAAAAAAATGTCCAAATATTAAATTACCAAAATATTAAAATAGATTACTGTTTTAACGATACGACATCGTGTGCATTCCTTGAATGTAATTGATATGTTTATTGGTGTATAACCAAGAGTATTTGATTTGATATATCTTACGATGTTCAGACTTGATGATATCTTGCAGAAATTATGTAATGTATTTACATACCTATGTCGTATAGTCTGAAATGAACCTAACTTTGTAAGGAATCGTCACATAATCAGATTCGTTCTATCAGACTGCAAATCTCCATTAAAGCCTGAATACCTAAGACATCTACAATACGCACGTGTACCGTACAGATAGTTCGTATTGTAACTACATAAGGTCGATATTACAGCGAGTATTTATGGTATTATGTAGCTGTATACGTTTCAGGATACAAAGTGAGTTCCTGTGACAAGTTTATCAGACTTGGAGTTGTAAATGAGATATGGCGATAGGCTTATGTAAACTAGTTATTAACCTACGTGACAAGAACTGAAAACAAGCTGATTTTAATTGTTTGTTAATCTATGAATAAATAATTTAATTCCATTCTTTACATAACTTTTAATGTTACTTTTAAATGTTAAAAGATTTGTTACATTCGACAAATAATAATGATTAAATGAGGTACCTATTCCTTATTTATTTAGCATTTTTTACAAATAAACAGAGTACATTAGAAATACAAATATTTTTAATTTTAACGTAATAGTTTTGTTAATATATATTTTATAGAATTACCACCAAGAATATAGACATTGATATGCAATGTTTTGTCTTTTTTAATATACATTATTCAGCTTTATCAGATGTTGAATTTTTTTTATTAGGCACAAATAAGCATATAAAATGTTAAAAAATTAAAAAAAAATGTCAGTTGATTCTTAATATAATAAAAATCGGTGTTTGACATTACGACAGTAATAAAATTACAATTTTTGTGAATATGACCCATATATATATTACTAATTTTGGAAATAAATCAAAATATTTTTTGAATATTTTAATCGAAAAATCGTCGTCGTCGTGAAAAAGACTATGAACGTTGATTTAAGAACTTTGAAATTATTCGATCGAGTTCTATTTTTTTCGATAGAGATTAAAATCTGACCTAGCTGTCTAGCATTGATGGATGGATGGGCTTGCGATAAATTCATTCCTTCTTTATTCTAGATTTCCAATAGTATCTTATAGATTTTCTTGATATAAATCAGTTATATTTGTATTCGTATCGACAGCAAGATTACCAAGATATAATTTAATTTGTTGTTTGGGAATATTACTAAAATATCTTGATTTCTTTAACGCTATATACATTTTCATCTGTTACTTTGTATGGGCCATTTGCAAATTAATTTTAAATCTGTTTCATGAAGTTTAATATAAAAGATTAAAATTAAATTTCACACCTTTGATGCGAGTGATAATATAATTTGGAGCTCTTTAGTAATTTGCTCAATGCCGTCAAATTAGATGTCATTTTGAAATATTGAGCTCAATTTTTATATTTCACGTCCTGTCAATATACTTTTCTTATTTTGAATAAAATGCTTATAGCCCAGACTTATAATAGTAGGCGAATAACTCTCGGAAAACTGGAAACGGTTTTAATCTCTTCATTTGCATGTAAAAAGAGTTCATAGAAGTTTGCACTTTTTTCGTATGCTAGGCGAGGCCAAAAAACCTTACTCTTTAACGATAGGATAATTTTTATCCTACATATATTTTATTCTAATTTCAAAAAAATATAATCATAAATATGACCTTGAAATGTATTAATAGAAAAATATAAGAAAACATTTTAAGAATTAATTACAATAATAGTGATATGCCTTTATGATACGTGTCTCAGTTTCAAAGTCAAAGTCAAAGTCAAAAATCTTTATTCAATATAGAAGTGTTTGCACTTGCTTATTGATTGTCAAAAATCTACCACCGGTTCGGAATTTAGCACCTCGGACCTGAGAAGAACCGGCGAAAGAAACTCAGCGGGATATATTTTTTTTATTTTTTTTAACCATTTTCCATGTAGGTACAATGATAAGTATATTTTAGTTGTTTGAAACAGCCTGGAGGCGATCATTTCATTCCCAAGGTGTGCAGTCAACTAAAAAGTCATTAGTGTTGTAATATCCTTTAGCACACAAACGCTCTTTAACGACTCTTTTGAATTTTATAATTGAATAATTTTGAACGTTTTCTGGGATCCTGTTGTAAAAACGTATACATTGCCCCAAAAAAGAGTTACTAACCCTGTGTAATCGGGTACTTGGAGTAACAAGTTTATTCTTGTTCCTAGTGTTAATAGAATGTACGTCACAATTTCTGGGAAAATCATTTATGTTTTTGCGTACATACATAACATTATCAAAAACAAATTGAGAAGCGACAGTCATTATTTTAATTTCTTTAAATTTACCTCTTAACGAATCTTTTGGGACCAGGTTATAAATTGCACGAATAGCCCTCTTCTGCAGTACAAAAATAGTATTAATGTCAGCTGCATTACCCCAGAGTAGGATGCCATACGACATTATACTATGGAAATAACTGAAGTACACAAGGCGTGCCGTATCCACATCAGTCAAAAGTCTAATTTTTTTTACCGCATAGG
The DNA here is from genome assembly GCF_905147765.1 of Vanessa atalanta. Classification (NCBI taxonomy): domain Eukaryota; kingdom Metazoa; phylum Arthropoda; class Insecta; order Lepidoptera; family Nymphalidae; genus Vanessa; species Vanessa atalanta. The sequence goes on along the minus strand of NC_061888.1, from coordinate 9,901,489 downwards.
CTGCAGAGCTAAGTCTATTCGCCAATTTATTTATATGGGGGCCCCATTGGAGCTTAGAGTCTATTGTCATACCAAGGAACTCTGTTGATTCTAAAACATCTAATGCTTCCCCGTTTAAACGTACACTCGTTTTGACACATCTTACATTGGGAGTAGTGAATTTAATACATTTAGTCTTTTTACTATTTAACATTAAATTATTAACACTAAACCAATTTACTATTTCAGAGAGAGTATTGTTCACATCGTCATATATCGAAAGACGTCTTTTTATTTTAAAAATTAAAGAAGTATCATCAGCAAACAATACTATCTCGAGTTTATCACCTAGGAGATGTGGCAGGTCATTTATATAAACAAGGAAGAGAAATGGTCCAAGAATTGATCCTTGAGGGACCCCCACAGTAACTGGAGACCCGGGAGATCTCTTTCCATTTACATCAACCCTCTGAATGCGATTGCTCAGATACGAAATCAGAAGACTGAGTGCAGTGTCCCTAATTCCATAATGACGTAGCTTCCTGACCAAAGTTTCGTGTTGCACACAATCAAAGGCCTTAGATAAATCACAAAATATCCCTAAGGCATCCTGTGACTCCTCCCAGGCCCTGTAAATATTTTTAACGAGCTCAACACCAGCGTCAGTTGTCGAGCGACCCCTTATAAATCCAAATTGTTTCTTGTGTAGCAACTTGTTATTGTTAAAATGTACTAGCATTTGATTTAGTAATAACTTTTCAAAGATCTTGCTAAGAGTTGGTAGTACAGAGATGGGCCTATAGTTGTTGGGGTCTGATGTACTACCTGATTTCAATATTGGTAATACTCTACTATGTTTCATGAGGTCAGGAAACACGCCACTAAGGACACATTTATTAAATATAGTGACAAGGTAGGGTGCGATTACATCAATTATTGAATTGACTACCTTGACAGAGATCCCCCACAGATCGGCCGTTTTCTTAATATCTAGTGATCTGAAGGAACTTATTACATCACTTACACTTACTGTATGAAATTCAAAGCTAATATTACATTCTTCCACATGGTTTTTTAATAATGATTCAGCAACGGTACCACTGAAGTTAAACATAAACTGATAATTTACAAGCCAATGTTCTGTTATACATAAAATATCAATGGCATTACTGTTTATGAATAACTCAATTTCTAAATCTTTTCCTGTCATTCCTTGAATGTTTTGGTGCACCAGGTTTACAAGTTTACTATTATTATTGTTTTGATTATTTCTAATTTTAAGATTTAGGAATTTATCCAAGGTTAAATTACTAATAGATAAATTAATATTAGTATTAATAATACTTGAGCCAGAGACTACCTCTTTTGTCTTAAAATTCAATTTAAATTACTTTTATCAGTGTTAATATAAATTAAATTGTTATTTTTATTATGCATATGATCCTTGGTAACATTAGGCATAAAATAATTATTGATATTGTGAGCAATTAGGTTACCAATTTGTCTTCTCGATTTTATTGGTAGGTACATAGTACCCTCTGTCAACTTAAATCTATATATGAATTTATTAATGTCAAATAACATAAAATCATTGCTACAATATCGGGTCAAATTGTATAAAGATACATTTAAGTCATAATTTAGAAGTTTAATATTATGATCATAATAATCAATGTCGCATATCAAATTCTGATATTCAACGTTCATATTCCGCGCTGAGTTTCAAGTTTCTTTCTATAGAATAAACAAACAAAGGTTATTATTATTTCGTTTGCAATTATCACAAATACGAAAACCATGTACGAGGATCTAACAAAGAGTTGCAATATATAAAAACAAATAGCAACAAATAATTCACTATATAATTTCATTTATATGTACCCAACACGGGTGGAGTATCCATAAATTCTCTGGAATCACCCTTTTTGTCAACCGGACATGTTTAGGTTACTATGATTTATACATTCGCCGTTTCCATCGGTACCTTTTCATCCCTAGAATGTTGTATCCCTTCGGTAAATCTATATCGTCCTAACATTGCGATTTCGAGGGCTTACGTTAGGATTTTTGGCTGAAGTTATTCATATTTTACTCGATCTCGATACCTTCGTAAGGAGCATATTTTATTATTTTTTGTAATATTCTAATATTCGTTTTTTGAATGTATTTCAAGTCCTCTTACAAACTTGGCTCAAATATTACTTGTCTTTTGTCATCATATGTAATACAGACGTTCACGAAAATAATATCCTTAAATCGACTGAAACAAGGACGGTTTTCGCGTGCGTTTGGTCAGGTACGTAATGGACTTCTTTTTCGTTTTCGACATAATATGGATATTTTTTTTTTACTTTTATTGTTTAATGCGCTTAAAATTAAATATTAATAGCATCGTAGCGCAAATTTATTTTAATCGAGACATAATAATGCTTTCAAAAAACTGAACCTTAAAAATAAAAAGTGATTAGCTGAAGCCACGGCTTTACTCGCGTGCAATTTATAGAACTTTATAGCAAACAACCTTCATTTCCAAATTTATCCGCTCGAGGGTGAATTAAAAAAAGCACGAGTATCCTATGTCCTTCCCTCACTATACAAACGACCTCCACACGAAATTTCATCTAAATCGGTTCAGTGGTTGAAGCGTGAAGAGGTAATAGACAGAGCTTCTTTCGAATTTATAATATTGGTAGTTATATGTCTTTGACAGATAATTTATTGTGACATTATTTTTATATTATTGAAGTCTCCTGTATCCTGTACTTAATTTGATTCGATCGGACTAGACAAAGGTGCTCACAACACTTCTACGACTAGAAAATACTAAATGATCTTCAAACAGCTGTACAGATATTTTTAATCATGGCTTAGAACATACTCGATCAAGTCACCATTTATTCAAATATCAAAAAAACGCAAAATTGTTTCATTTGTTCACGAGCTGCGAGCACAGATACACGCGTTAAACATACAACACCTGCTTCGGGGTTTAACAAAAGCCAATTGATTCAACAGAGGATGAAGCCGCAAGAAACAGCTCAGCAGTTTGAATACATATCAACACATACACTCATAGAAATAAGAGCTGAACAAACCGATATCCGATAGCAAACTTTACAATCCTTTAATAACACCGCTTAAATCGATTAACTCGTGTCGTATTACAAACGAGCGTCCAACTCGCAACCAACTTCATAGCACCAACTTCCTACAAGAGATTTATTGGCTAACTGTACATTGTTTATTTCATTTTAAAACGCCACAAAGGCGAGGATGATTACATTGATTTATGTATCAAATATTGCCAATGTTAAATCCAATATTCCAATCATTTGACCATCGATTTGTATTTGAATGTTATTAGATTTATTACGCGGAGACAGTGTAAATAAATGCATACTGTGGATTTGGTTTATGACAGCGATATTTATTGGCGTTCGGATATGTTGTTGAACGGGGAATTGGATATAGGATACGTTCTAAGAAGATTTTGAAAAATATATTTTTCTAAAAGTAAGTATTCTTGATTTTCTTTTCTTAGAAACAAATATATCTTTGTTTTACGCTTAATATAATGGATGTTTCACAGCAAAAAAAATACGCATTTTTTTAATCATTTACCTTTGTTTTGATTCTTGGATTCCATATATCGATAACTGATCCAAATTTTTATGTTTCTTGAATTCGATTCTAGTTTTACATGGTATGTCTTTGTATTACGTATGAAAAGTTTTTTTTCTTCCAACAAACAAACATATCACGCAACGACATGTCCGTGTTATTGATGTATTTTTTATTGTTTAGATTTTTACACTTGATGTGTTTCATTTGTAGACAGCGTCATAATCATTTTTCGACTTAATGAACGTATTTAAAAATAATTCTCTTGTGGTAAAGTTTTGACTATAAATCTTGACTTATTTCTCTTGAATATTTATTAGTTTCATCTAAGACTCATTGTCGCTGATCTTTCTTACTATATTTATAGTCAAGGATAGTTTGTGTTTTATACATTTGTGATTGTTCTCCTGCTGGGCCTCATCTTCTTTTGAGGAGGTTTTGAGCTAATTCCATCACAATACTCCAAAAACTGGCATTGGAGCATCGTGGTGGACAGACAGAGTCGTAACGCGTTACGTAACGAAGAGTTACCCTCCCATAAGAAGTTATCACTTCAAAAACAATAATACTAAGAATATAATTATATAAAATAAAAAAGTTTCCAAGAAGAGATCGATTTTTAATAAAATATTTTTTAATACGAAAACAAAATTTTAAGTAACTAAATACAAGCGGACACGTTTAATCTTCTGCTAGTTAAAGAGATGCTACAATTTTAAGATCCACTTTGACTTATTACGTATTTAGAGAGACAAATTGAAACGTTATCTAAGGGCGAGTGCAGACATTACTCAGGTGAGGGAACGCTCGAGTCAGTATTTATAATCTGCAGAAATTTTTGCTTAAATTGATAAAACTTGCTTTATAATGAAATAATTTATATATTTCAGTTGTTTCAGCGAAATTGGGGATAATTTTTATTCGTCTGAACTTTTTCACAGGCGTTCACAGGGTTTCGCAGCTTTTGATGTGTAGCATCTATTGACGTTTTTGGGGGTTGGTAACTGACTCGTGTGCCGCGACGACAAACGTCATTACGTTTCCTTATACCGTCAAGCTCCGTGATCGCTCTTAACACCCTCGTATTAGATTTATAATAATAAGAAAATATAATTAATTTACTAACGAAACTCTATATTTGTATTTAGTTTATTTAATATGTATATTGGTTTACTTAAATCATAAATTGCTTAATAATTCATCAATTTTAATATCCGTCGGGCGTCCTGTGACGTCACGCTACATTTTTTTATATCTCTATAAAATAAGTTATAAACTTTTTCCATATTTGTTTCAATAGTAGAGTGACCTGCCTGATACTTTTTAAGTATGGAATTAAAAGTTCAACGATATAATTAAAAAAAAAAAAACAATGCACGTCATTATAACTCTTCAGCTGCTATATAATTATTTTATATCAAAATATTAAAATGAAAATTTATTTTCCATGTAAATATTTTATGCTCTGAATCAAATGATTAATTAAACTCATATCGAAACATAAAAATAGTTTCAATATATTTAACGAGTTAATTTATAATAAATTAATCGCAGCAAATAAGCGAAACAAAGAATAATAAATAAATACGCTTTAAAATTACGTCATCAAAGAAACCTAGAAGTGTCTGTCGTACGAGACGTAAGAGATGAATTAGGATATAGATAGGAGCTCAAAGTGTACCATGAGGGAGAAACTAGTGTCACTGAGTATACTCATTGACCTTAATTGATTAATTTAAAATCAAAGATTTTTATTTAATTTCTCTTACACACTTCGAGTTAGAATTGCTGACGAACAAAGGTTTACTGTCTTCTTGAAACGTTACCTTAACAGGCAAATACTGTTTAAGTTACGTTGCAAGAAGATAGTAAACCTTTGTTCGTCAGTCGTCATTTATATTTTGTACTACTCTCAAGCATCGGACATTCGAAGAACAATTCAAGGTACATCAATCCATAATCCCACTAACATGATGTACATAAAGAAGACAACTGGCACATGACATTAAAGAAGAATATGAGTATCTATATAAATGAAAATGATGATATATTGCAAAAAAAAAAAAATGGAAGAGAGCGAAACAATACTGGTTCATAAATGGTTATGTTACCGGAAATGTATGAAATCTATAATTTAATTGTATACAAATCCTAGGAAATATATACGATTCCGAAGCTATTTAGGAAATGTATATTATTTTGTTTTAAAAACTATTTAATACATAAATGTCCTAGAAAATGTGTACAATTCCTAGGAATTGTATATAATTCTAATATCGTATTAGGAAATAAATTAAAATAATGCTTTCTGTAATAAAACACGTCGTTAAAATGAGAATAATAATTTTAATTAAAGCACTCGTTGAGATAACAACGTTCAGGTAACAATCATATCGTAAAATATAATAATCGTCATATTATTGAACTAATTAAAGCTTCAAAAATCAACTATATAGTAACTTTTAAAATGTATTTATCACAATATCGACTTATATTATTCTTATTTAGTCAAACTTTCGTTAACAATGCCCTCCTCTCGCCCCGCTATCCCCGCGCACCCATTGATATCTCAAATGTTTTACATTTCCGATTTCTATTTAGGATATGTATCTAATATAATATATTTTACACATTTCCGTGCGATTTTAGGAATTACATACATTTCCGGTAATATTTATAAAGCAACACACACACCACAAATAACACCCACACACACACACACATGCACACCAACACCATAAATACACACGTGCGTTTATGCACCTCTTCTTCATCAATTTGAAATATTTTCTATAATTATAATATTAATTTATTCTTTGTTGATTTTACACAACGTATTACACGATATTGTGGTAAAGTGGGTTGCGCTGACATAAGTATAGTATTATGCCTACTAGTCCCACTCTTAAATATGTGAATTTTAAAGTCACAAGCCAATCTTCTGTGAAGATAATCTTTCAACCTAATTATCAACTGGATAAAAAATAAAGCAAAAAATGTTACGCATTGTTGTCTAACATATTTTCATACCCATTTATGATACCGTACTGTTGTTGCTTTATAATTGTGCTATCATTATTACCACCACGAAGCCTTTGAAGCAGAAACTCGAACAGTGAAGCTTCTCAAGTAACGCCGATACACGTTCAAACAACCTAGTGTTTATATTTGCATAGTACTTGCAATACAATGAGCAGTCTTTATGTGTCATATGTGTAGGTGGACTGCAATGATCACCTGATGCTATCACCACTGCCCATAGACATGGATACTTTTAAAAATATTAATAATTCTTGGGAACTAATATGGTATGTCTCTTGTGTCTGTAGTTATGCTCACTCAGTCATTAAATCAGAACACAACAATACTAAATATTGTCGTTTGGTGGTAGAATAGACGATGTGTGGATGATACCTATCCAGGTGGCATTCACAAGCCCTATTAGCAATATTTAAAAATAAAAATTCTAATTAAATAAAACAAGAGTTCCCATCTAGATGTACGAAAATCCAAAACAGCGCGATTTTTAAGACATTTTCTCCCTCGCACAACCACTCTGTGGAACCAGCTTTCGCCGGCTATTTTTCCGAACCGATAAGTCTTGGGAACCTTCAAGAAAATAGCGTACTTCTTCCTGAAAGTCCGGCAACGCACCTGCGAACCCCCGGTGTTGTAGATGTCCATGGGCGGTTGTAGTCACTTTCCATCAGATGAGCCTCCTGCTCGTTTGCCACCTATAACAAAATAAAACACAATCTTTATCTGGGTATAGAGCCGAGATGGCCCAGTGGTTAGAACGCGTGCATCTTAACCGATGATTTCGGGTTCAAACCCAGGCACCACTGAATTTTCATGTGCTTAATTTGTGTTTATAATTCATCTCGTGCTCGGCGGTGAAGGAAAACATCGTGAGGAAACCTGCATGTGTCTAATTTCAACGAAATTCTGCCACATGTGGAAAATGCTCCAAACCTTCTCCTCAAAGGGAGAGGAGGCCTTTAGCCTAGCAGTGGGAAAATTTACAGGCTGCTAATGCTAATGCTAATGCTTTATCTGGGTAACAGCGAGCTGTATTTAATTACTCGAAATCGAACAAATATAATTTTTGTACTTTTCGTATATATTTTCTTAGCTTTGTCTGTTAAGATACCTACTAAAATAATGTTTTCGGTATCAATGTAAAAAATCTACAGCCTATCAAGTGTACTAATTAGAGTTCAACGTTGGAAAATGTAATTGAAAATGATACAGATCTTCGATTTTCTTCTGTCAGATTTCAATTGAAATTACGATTTCTAAAAAACAACGATTGGAATGTCGGCAAAGTTATAAGTAGGGACTGTCGTTGAGTGTCTTCGCCATTTATTAAAAAGTGAATCGAGAAGAAGTTTCATACTGTCATTGATAATATAAAATTCGTTATTCGACTTTATACTTCTTAAGGCGACGACTTTAATTTAAAACTAATCACTTGTAAGACTTTATCTGTTTGTATAAATATTTCTAGTTGTAAATGTAATTACTTTTTAAGAGCATAATTTTTTTTTTACTCTAATCTGGATCGAAATTAAAAACAGCTCTTACACGAAACATGGCCAATTGGAATTCTGAAAATAAAATAATACTTGTAACATTTCGATGTTGTGCCACAATTCTCTTCTTCTTCGATTCTCTGAGCGAAGAATGAACCAGACTTCTTGTTTTTGATGGTGAAGATAGATCTCACTCATACTCAGATACATTATACTTATGAAAATTTCAAGGAAAAAGAGAGCGTGGATATCCACACAATCCTGTCTTATAGGGATATTGCAGAGGGAGTCAAAGATGTCGAAAATGCATAGAGTGATGTAAAGCGCAAATCTCAAGACCGAGTGAGATACAGTTGAGCAGATCATTAATATTATTTCAGTAGTAATAGTAATTACCACTTGATCCCGCATTGGAGCAGCGTGGTGACCCAAGGGAACGTGGAAACACTTGGTAGAATGTCGTCCTCACATGCAGGCCACGATGTTTTTCGTTACAGCGAAGTATGAGATGAATTATAAACACAAATTAAGTACATTAAAATTTAGTAATAATTTACCTCTTCGAACTGGACCATCAAGGCTCTCAATATGTAGTTTTTTTTTAATTCACTATTTATGTACAATGTAGTGACATTTCAATTACGTATGCTTTATTACTTAGTTCTATGTATTCACACTCACCTACGAATTATGAATCGAACTCTGAGGATGATGATGATCGATCGACCTCACACTTATGAATCGAACTCTGACCCTCAATACGAGCCGAATTTATGAAATGAAATTAAAAATCTGATCCGACGGAATAAATAACCAAATAAGATATTAGCATTAGCATTAGCAGCCCGTAAATGTCCCACTGCTGGGATAAAGGCCTCCTCTCCCTTTGAGGAGAAGGTTTGGAGCATATTCCACCACGCTGCTCCAATGCGGGTTGGCGGAATACACATGTGGCAGAATTTCGTTGAAATTAGACACATGCAGGTTTCCTCACGATGTTCTCCTTCACCGCCGAGCACGAGATGAATTATAAACACAAATTAAGCACATGAAATTTCAGTGGTGCCTGCCTGGGTTTGAACCCGAAATCATCGGTTAAGATGCACGCGTTCTAGCCACTGGGCCATCTCGGTTCAATATCAAAATCCTAAAATAAGATATTAATACAACAAAATACTACTACGAAAATTTATAATATTCCATATTCGAACAATAATTTATTCCTAAGCTGTTTTCTTACGGAGCGCGTCCGCGTTGGTTTTAGTTTTATTTTCATTTCGAAACAACATGTATTTTAAACTTCATACAATAACTTTCACTCGGTTCCGACTCTCGGTTAGCCGTGAATCGACTATTTTAAGATTAACCTCCAGAGCCCATTATAATATTGGAAGCGTACAAAAGGCATTTCGAGTACATATCACGTCGGATGTATTGCGTGAAAGACGACAAGGAAGTATGAAAGAAGAAGAGATACTGTGCCGACCCTAAATAAAATAGGGATAAAGGCAGGTTGATTGTCTTAATTTTTTAGTGCTATTATATATTAAGGAAAAAACGTTCTTTTCCAATAAACTGTTTCTGGAGATATCAAAATGTTTTATTACAAAGTAATTGAAAAAATTATATATTTTATGGTGTACTTAATTACGTGCATTATAATTATGACAATCTAAGACCATAATGATCTAGAAGACTCTAAAATCTAAGGTACTTTGCTGCTCGTCGTCGTCATGAATTAAATATTCTATATTAAAACTAAACTACAGTGGAAATGACCATAATTGTTAAAATAATGTTAAGCGATAATATATATCGACGCAACACCATTATTTATTTATGTTGATGTGTTATAAATAATTTCAATTATGTTTTAAAATCAAGCACTGATTGCTATGTTTATTGTTATTTGTCAGATTATTCTACTATTGTTAAAATTAGTTACGTTAAATTATAATTATTATGAATTGCAAAAAAACAAAAGTTTGCCCCACTCTCTTTTAGTTATAAATATGAGTGGTTGTTGTCACAAAAGGGGGCTTCTGTGACGAGTAACAGGATAGAGCTCTCCATTGTCAGTTTTATCTAAATAAAGCGATTAATTTAAAGAAGTTGTGTTTACTTATTTTTATTATGGAATGTTATGATACTAATGAAGAGCATGAAGAGCAGAAAAGCTGACGTCATTATTTAAAAAAACAATATGGTACCCGGAAAACCGTCATATATTATACCGGAAATAATGTTTTTAATTCATTTCTGGAATAAAGTATGTAAAAACTTATATAGCTTACAAAAGAGTGAACTGACAGAAATCTCCATGTATGAAAATACGTTATAGGCAACCTTTCTATCTCTTACTGTTTCTATTATATACGGTTTTTGTTGTTGTTTTATATCACAGGGGATTTTTTATAACATTTTCATTTCTTGCTATTTAATTATTCTTAAGCTTTTAAAATTTATTTAATCGTTTATAAAATCGCTTCATTAATACGACGAGTAAAATCTTCATTGTCGGTATGCGGCATTCGTTCGGACTAATTTCGCGAATGCGACGGAAATTTGTAACAGGAAGTAAGGAGAAACGTGCGCTATTTAATTTACTGAATATCAAAATTATATACTAGTAATAGCCTGTTTATGTTCCACTGTTGGGCTACGGTCCCCCTCTCTTTTTGAGGAGTTTTAGGGCTTTTTACACCACGCTGCTGAGATGCGGTAGGTGGATACATATATGACTAAATTTCATGGCAATTAGACACATGTAGATTACCTCACGATGTTTTCCTTCACCATCAAGCACGAGATTACACAAAACACACATTTTCCTGAGTTCGAACCCGCAATCATCGGTTAAGATGCACACGGTAAAACCACTATGCTATTACGTCTCTAAAAATATACTATACATGTATCTTATTTGTAAAAAAAACAGGAACATATTACAATCAGCAATAAATCTAATAATTTATATCATTTTTTGCACGATTACATAACGTTGATACATTGTATGTAGCGAAATTATTTGTCAAGTAATTAATAAATTCTTTATGAGTTCGATTTTGTTCTTGGAGAATACTATTTTAAAGGAAAATAATAATAATATTGTTTCAACTGAAAAGCTGTCATAGTATATTTTAAATACTATGCTTAAATAAGGCTGTGATTGGAATGATTACTCATTTTGACAGTAATATATTAACAAAATCAAGCATAATTACATTAATTATATATCTTATTATTAAAATAAATATTAATATACTCAACAACTCAACCTCAAAACTTTATCAAACTTTGTAAGTAAAGGTCGTGCGACAAAGTCGATATTAAATATGATTCTTTTTCGCATTGCTCGACTCCTTCAGTGTGCTCTGCCTTTACACAACCGCTTCAGAATTGGTTTTAAAATGTCATAGACGTTATTTCTTATATTTGCGAATCAAATACACTTTGCAACAATATTTGCTTTATATTATATTCGTGTAACATTGTGTTCGGATCGAATAAGATTGTATTGGATTTAATCCAAGTTATATATAAACGAATTTCATTTAAATAAGTTTTTAAATTAAGAACGGAGCGATTGCTATCGTTTTTTATTTCGATAGAGATTTCGATAATAATTTTATGTTAACAAGCCATTTGCTCCGGATTCACAACCAAACTATTTTGATAAATAAATAAATAAGTATTGGACAACATCACATACATTATTCTGATACGAATGTAAGTAGCTAAAGCACTTGTGTTATGGGAAAGACGTAACGACGGTACCACAAACACCCAAACCCAAGACAACATAGAAAACTAATGAACTTATTCAACATCGACTCGGCCGGGAATCGAACCCGGGACCTCGGAGTGGCGTACCCATGAAAACCTGTGTACACACTACTCGACCACGGAGGTCGTAAAGTGAAAGTTCCTTGGACACAATAAGAGTAAGATTTCATGGTCAAATATAGGTGTATAATAATAGGTGTAACGTGTCCACGCAGCATTTAAAATATTTAAAATTTATTTCATGATAATATTGTCCAAATTCCGTAAAAATATCTATCGGAGCAAGGTCCGGGCAGTACGGTGGATGTCACAGAAAGTTCAGTTGTAGCTCATCTAACTTAGTGGTTGTTTGTTGTGCAGTGTGTGGTCTTGCGTTGTCGTGAAGCAGCAGTGGCCCAGAGCGATTGACCAATCTCGGTTGTTTAGCAGCTACTTCTTCCTTCATGGTTTGCAGTTGCTGACAAAAGATATCTATCGTAATCGTTTGGCCAGATTTTAGAAAGCTGTAGTGAACGACACCGGCGCTAGTTCACCAAACATTCACAAGTAACTTTTTCTTAGTCAATTTTGGTTTAGGGCAGGATTTGGCTGGGTCTCCAGAGTTTAATCACAAGTACAGTATTAGCTTTTTACATATTTTTTTTTTTTTTCATATATTAGCTATCACAAGTAATGATTAGATTTAGAAACTCTTCATTACTGTGTCGGTTGAGCAAAGTAATACCGCAGTCGATGCGTGTTTGCAAGTTCGATTCACTCAATTCATGAGGTGTTGGTTGATGATCGATTGGAGGATGTTGGTTTGAACCCATCGTTCAAGTTTTTTTACTTTCCCGATTTACCTCAAATGGATTAATACTGTTTTATCACTTACCCAGAACCTTTCGGCTATCTTCGAAGTGATTTGATTAGTTGATGTGATCCGCTTCGACAATATATTTTAATTCTTCATTTTGCACTTTGGTCTCCGGCTGTCTACAGGATTGGTTCTGAAGATCGAAATTTCCATAACGAAAACGTTGAAACCAATAACGTATCATGATTTCTTTTGGGACATCAGCGCCGTATACATCATTAATCCTTCGAGCTGTTTCTGCAGCACTGGTGCCACGGTAGAACTCGAACTCGTAAATATATCGATATTTCATGTTTTCCATTGTGCGGCAATAAGCGACGCCAAAGAAAAAATAATGAGGAAAAAGCAAATGAATAACTGTTTTAAAAATTCATATGTAGGTAGCTGCTAAATTAATTTATAAATTTGAATTTGGAATTCTTAACCAACGAGGAGATATTTCAGATCAAAGTGGTCAGTACGACAAAAAGCCAATTTCATATGTAAGGACCCAATATTATTATTCTTATTTATATCTCGTTAATTTTTTGTACGCTTATTATTGATATTACGTTTCAATGAAGACTCATACAAACAGACGTTAACCTTAAATAAATTAATAAACAAGAGGTTACTAAGATAATTCAAACTCAAATTCCTTTATTCAATATAGAAGTATTACACTTTCTTATTGATTGTCAAGTTAAACACTACCACCGGTTCGGAAAAGAAAACACCCTGACCTGAGAAGAACCGGCGAAAGAAACTCAGCGGGACTTTTTTTTTTACGTCAAATTAATTATATACATAATTGTATATGAGTAGAAACAGCCAGGAGGCGATCGTTTCATTCCCAAGGTGTGCTATCAAACATAAACTCACTAATTGTATAGTAACCTTTCACACACAAGCGTTCCTTAACAATTAGTCTTGGTGTCGTGTCGTTGTCGTATCGGAAACGCTAAATATAATTGTAAGTAGATTACATTCGTAGCTCTGATAGGAGAGTGTTTATCGTTCAATAACCTCAGCTGTAAATCACAGTCGAGTTGTTTAGAGTATTTGCGCTGTGCATCCAAGATCGTAAATGTTTTATTGTTTTCGTTCACTCGATGTGGATTAAACAGAAAATACTTATCAGCGTTTACGAGAAAACGTTTTTGGCTTTTGAATTTAGTAAAACTATTTCATTCTAGTTGTTGTTAGAATTTCAAGCGGACCTCGTCGACTTAATTTAAAACCGGTCGTTTACAATTGCGTTGAATATCCCGTCACGTTATGGCTTTTCTAACTATTTTCAAAACTCTTGGTTACAGCCCAAATTTGGTCATGGTATAGTTTGGATTTTCATATTTGAATTTAGAATTAATAAAACTATTCGTCTATAAATAGTTCAGTGAACGTGAATAATATTAAATATAAGATATAATATAAGAGCCGCAATTGATCAGAGGTTAAAAGACGTAAATGTTAATCGCTGATTCTTTATTATACTATATGATTGAAACCCCTGGCAAGCGTCGATCAATTTTCATGTGTTTGTTTCAAGAATAGAACGTACTTCTTCCTGAAAGGCCGGCAACGCACCTGCAAGCCCACCGGTGTTGCAGATGTCCATGGGCGGTGGAAGCCACTTTCCATCAGGTGAGCCTCCTGTTCGTTTGCCACCTATAACATAAAAAAAAATTGTGTTTATAATTCATTTCGTCTCAACGAGAAAATCTTGAGAAATCCTGCGCGCACAGTGTGATAGTATATAGTAGATGATAGGTCCATTTGCAGAGGAACATTCGCGAACTATATGATATTTTATAGAAATGGTATTTTTAAATCATAATTTTCATTTTAATGGATGAATATTTAAAGCGATTTTGTATTTTGTGATGATAGTTCGTTTCCACTAAATCGCTCGTGAAACATAGAAATAAAGATTAAACTGAAGCCAGGATTTGTAATACCTTAATAAAAATACGTTTCAAAATATATTCGTATAGATTCTATATACGTTTATGGAAATAGTTCCAAACAAATTCTAGTTATAAAATGACTTGTTTCGTTGTCGGATTGAAATACCCTAAGGCCTTTTTGTAACCCTAAAAATGTGTGAGAAATTCGCCTTTTAATATCTGATTATTATTTTTCTTTTGCAGTGATATTAATTTAACAAAATATCCTTTTTTGTAATGATATAGGCAAGTGGACGAGCAAATGGACCTTATGGTACTCGACCGCCCATAGACAATGGCGCTGTAAGAAATATTAACCATTTCTTACGTGGTCAATACGCCACTAACCTTGGGAACTAAGATGGTATGTCCCTCTTGCCTGTAGCTCACTCACCCTTTAAACAATAACACGACTATACTCAGTGCTACTGTCTGATGAGTGGGTGGCACCTACACAGACGGGCTTGTTTAGATAAAAAAATAAAGAATTTATGAATACTGGCACCGCGTTACTTTCGTATACAGTATCTTTCGTTAAGATTAGTTTTCCTTTAATTTAAATACCAAAAGTAAACTTTGTTTCAAAAAAGCTAGCAGATTTGTATGCGAATTCGTTTATATAACTTTAAAATACTAATAATAATACAAAAACCACCTCGCTTTCGGTTTTCGGACAATCAAATCATTTTTGTATATTTAAACGCTGCAAAATTCTTAATAGCATTTTTAATTTTTCTTTTCCAAGTTAATTTTCTGTATTCTAGTTTCCCGTGTTCAAGGTTCGAAATTTAAACAAACTTTAAAAATATTTTTGTGTATTGTGCCAGTGCATTTTATGTATTAATGCTGGTTATTTTATGCAATAATACCTTATCTGTACTAATATTAGAAATGCGGAATTAACTCTGTCTGTCTGTTACTCTGTCATCTGCATCAGCCACTGAACTGAATGTTATGATATTTGTTATGAAGCAAGCTTGGATGAAGGACATGAGTTACTTTTCTATGCCTCACACCTGGCGAACAAAACCCCTCAAACGCGAGTCAAGCCACAGATGATAACTAGTAATAAATATACAGAATGACCGGTCATACCCTCCCGCAGATACAACCTACTTCACCCGACCCGCATTTCAATATACACCCTCATTTGTTCTAAGCTAGGGCTGTCAGGTCCTATTTAATTGGACTTATTTTCAACTACTTACTTCGGGCAGCGACTAAGAATTTTTGACATAAGATTTCAATGACATTTTATTCGCACGACTCGGGGTTTAATCGTATTTGTTAGCTAGCTACTGAACTAACGAGATAGTAATTGAAAACTAATTATCATCTGCCTACTTGTTAATACACAAATAGTAACGTTGGATAAAGACGCCTTGATTTAGACAATGGGTTCCAACACAGGACTGATTAAACAATCATTGAGAATATTTGCTTACTCACTGTGTTATTCAAAAAAGCAACTATGTGAGTTTCTTGTCATTTCTTCTCACTGAAGGATGGAGCAGAGATGGCCCAATGGTTAGACCGCGTACATCTTAACCGATGATTTCGGGTTCAAACTCACTGAATTTTCATGTGCTTAATTTGTGTTTATAATTCATCTCGTGCTCGGCGGTGAAGGAAAACATAGTGAGGAAACCTGCATGTGTCTAATTTCAACATAATTCAGCCACATGTGTATTCCACCAACCCGCATTGGAGCAGCGTGGTGGAATATGCTCTAAACCTTCTCCCCAAAGGGAGAGGAGGCCTTAGCCCAGCAGTGGGAAATTTACAGGCTGCTAATGTATGTAAATGTATGTAATGTAAAGGTTGTTAAAATTTATTTGAATAAAATACATTTGATTTGATTTGACAAACGCCTGATGCATGAATGACGTGTGCCAATGGACTGACCTGATTAGCATTCCCTCCCATTGTCCTCCTTTATTCCAATCTCGTCCACTTACCATCGAATCTGTAGACTATTTGATACAGGCTCGATTTACGTCTCAGATGTGCCCTCTAGACTATTCCACAGTTATTTTTTTATTTTATTTTATTTGGATAACCAACAAAAGAAAACATTATTACATTCATTTCATTATCACACTATTAACAATAACTTAAATGTCCTTTTAATTATAGGGTATCATATCATGCAAAATATAATAATTGTAGTATATCAAGATTTAAATTAAAAAACAATAATAATAAATTCAATAAAACATTACACAATAATCAATAACATTGACATAACTAATCTAGACACGCGGTAGCGTGTCAGCCAAGTTCTAGTAACAGATAGTAACAGAACAGGCTAGCAGCACCATGTGTAATATTACACGAACCATTTGGAGCCAATCTGAAACTGTTCTCATATACGAATTATATTATAGCCTTCGTAAGTTCTAAGCCTTTACAAATGAATTATAAACACAAATTAAGCACGCAAATACTCAACGGTACTTGTCTAGATATGAACTCGCAATATCTGGTTAAGATTCATGTTTTCTAGTGACTGGACCATCGCAGCTCTTAATGTACGTATATACTAACTAGGCAATACTGAGCTGTCCTCCATTCTTCTTAGATGTTCTGAGTTATAATTTGTTATTCTAAACACAAACTACAATTTGTGTTTATAAACATATAAGAACTTGCCAAGACAGACCTTAGGCTATAATATAATATCCCAAGTTATAAGAAGAAATGATATGTAGTTATAAATAAATTTCAGAAAGCACTATTTAACTTGGCACAAATTTAGATCTCACTTTTTTTGTCGTTGAAGTCAACAACCAAGGTATATATCATAATATTTAACTTGGCTCTCATTTTTACATTTATGTTTTTGATGGGATAACATTATTACAGAAAATACAATTTAACATTTCAATATAACACAAAATTAAAAAAAAACATATTATATTTTATTACAGTTATTTTAAAAAAAAATGCATTATGTGTAATACTTTTAGCTTGGCCTAAATAATAAATTAAAATATCGCAATAAAAATACTACTCAATATAAATGATAAAAATAGTAGCTTTAGTATTCGTTGAATTTCACGCAGGATAAATTTCAATGTATTCAATTAATTTCGCTTTCGAAAAAGTGTAACTACTGAGTTTCTTGCCAGTTCTTCTCAGTATATATTTAGATTTCGGACTGGTGGAAGCTTTACTTTTAATTCAATATGTATTTATAATAAGTTAGGAGATTTGTTAGCGCAGTCATATTCATATTTAAATGAAATAGTTATGTAACTTTTACATGACATGCTTACTTTAACATTACGATTCAAAAGAGTTTTTATGAGATAATAAAAAATAGTTTTAATTTTTTAGTAAAGATGAAAATATATATACCAAACAATAAGCGTTTTATAATTGCGTCTGTTTTCTGCTTTTTGCTTAAGGTTTGATTGATGGGTCTAGTCTATGGTAAAAAATCGCACTATTCAGAAAAGTTTGATCATGATACAGACCAATTTAAGGATATAGTATATTATTATACATGGTGCTACATGATTACAGTAAGTAATAAAATATAAGATATCATAAATCACTAAATGGAAACAATATTTTTTACATGTAAGTTTGCATAGTCATTGCAAATAACACGTATCAAAATACACATGCAGGCAGTTTAAAATATATACATAAAACACAGTATCCGGTATTATATTACACAAGTAAACGAGTAGAAGAGTGCACATAGGTAGTACGAGTTTATCAACGCATGTAGGTTTTTAAAAGGAGTTTTTATTGAACAGAAATGGAAAAAAATATATAAATAAAAATTGTTTTTCCTAAAAACGGAATTGGTTTGTGTAAAGCTTAATCCATAACGATATTTCAACCTATCTGGGTAGGTACCACATAGCCGCGAAAAAGATTTTTAGTGACAAATTGCTGGTTCCTGTATGAAGGTTGAATGAACCAGTGTGATTATAAGCACGATGGACATAAATTAGTTTCTAAGGTAAGAGGCAAATGGGCGATGTAAGAAATGATGTATGTTTCTCACAGCGCCGATATCTGTGGGTCGTGACAATCATAGCTCTAAAGCGGAACATAACACTAAATAGTATTATTTATAATATAACCCTAATCAAAAACATAATTACTCGAAACATGTGCTTAAAAGAGTGAAACTTATAATGCAGACACACCGGATACACACGCCCATACAAGAGACACACCCTAATACACAAAAAACGAACACGCGCAAACTAACGAACATATTGAACATCAAACCTTACAACCTATTATATAATACAAATTAAAAAACGTTTTAAAACTAAACAAATATCGAGAATGTTTAAACACTGACAACACACGTGTATATATAAACAAAAAAAAACACACACTTACATAAAAATCACAAGTAAAAAAGATTTGAACTTTGAGGTGCGTTTATTTAAACAGCGAATAAACAACACACCAGACCTCGTAGAACGTTGGAACCAAGATGGAAATTTATCAACCAAATTATAGCTTCGTTTAACCCGAGACATTTCTTAGTATCTCTTTTTCCAAATTTACATGCAACTTAAAAACTTTTAGGAATACCCGTTGTAATAAGTATTATCTTAGGATGTTTGGTATAGACTACAAATAGTTTATTAGTAAATACTTTTTTTTTAAATAAGGCAAATGTATGTATATATACAGCTATACAGCTGTGTTTTTAATAATCAAATATTCATTTTCTTTTGTTAGGAATTAGGTATAAATATTTACGACTGATTTAAATAAATAACGAAATACATAAATAAATTAAACATTGCGAATTATTATACTATTTAAATTGGCTATTGGCTAAATTAAAATTTGGCCAATATTGGCTACGATTTTATTCATTAAATAATAAATTGGGTATAAAATATTTTTGGAATAGATTTGAAAACGAACTGTGATTCGCATATTCGCATTTCGAATAATATTGGTTCAAACATTCGTATATTGATGTCAACAACGCTTATTTTCTGGGAAAGGGTTTGTCAACGGTAAAGTCGAACAACACAAAAATAAGTTCGCTTCAAACGAAAATAGACTCTCGATAATAATACTATGTAATGATGTTTAGTCAGGTAAAAAGTAGGTATTATTACCTTAATTAGATTATTATGTATTTAAATTGATATACCATAAACTGTTATAATATTAATATTTTATTTTATTTTAATTACATAAGAACTATTAACATAAAGGCCTCAACAATATCTTTACAAATAAGAATTAAAAATTAGTTACTGCACTGACTGCGTGGAATGGTGGCAAGAATTTTAGCAGCATGCCCCCACAATTCTGATCCTTTGGGCAAAAGATGCATCAGCCAAGTCACCAGTGGAGACAATAAGGCGAGATGTTATACTTTTAATGGAGGTTTTGATTTTTTTTTTAGTTAAGTTTATTTTTATATTCGTATTAATAAACGATTTCTACCTAAATTAATTCATATTTTTATTATGCTTTAAATATTTTAGTATTTAATTTAAAACTTATATATGTATAAAATGCCATCTGCAGTCGACTATCAAATTACTGACGTCGGGAGGTGATAATTTGTAACTTTTCGGTCACTCGTTTATTATGAAGATTTTATATAAACATTGAACATATTAATCAATCTATATTTATACATTGAGATTATATAAAAATTTTAAGATTGTTGTCGGGTTCATTTGAGAAATAAATGGACTGTGTTGAGTAGAACATATAAAATGACTAATTAATAAAACCGTTAAGATTTACAAGAGAAAACTAATTGTAACTAAGTATAAATAATGTCGATGATGATGTTCTACTAACAGGTGTTACAGGGCGACCAGTCTCAAGGGAGATCGACCAATTTTGCTGGACTTATAGTGCACAAGTTTGTGCGCTAACACAAGTGCACTCCTATTCCCTCACTCTCACAATTCGATGGGACGGCAACTCTCGGAACGCGAACGTAAAGAGTTCACGTTCAGTACCAACGGCTGTCCTTACTTTCCGAGGCACGAGAGTGCACTTACTTCCAACTTTCAGATTCCAGGCTGTGATTGAGAATTTTTCGACGGAAAAACCCAATATTTTTTTGTCAGGGGTATTGACTCAGAGCCTTGTGATCTGTTTCCTTATCTAATCATTAGATCAACGATACAATAAATGTTATGAAACGTTATTTATGGTCACTGTTATTATAAAAATTGTTTTCTCTTTTAAATCTTAACAAACATTAGTCGTGCTTCTGTGGGTAAGTTTCGGCACAACATGGTCCAAATACTTAACTAGACCCGTATCATATTGTAAGCAACTAGCCCTAGCCAATACGGCATTACGTCAAAGGATGTTATAATTAATTATATCACATTATTATATATAATGATTATAATCGAAGCTATTAATTTTACATTATTATGTACTTATAAAATTAATTTTATAAATAGTTGTTTAATAATTTGTTAAGCTTTAATTAATACTATTTTAATGTTGTCTTAGATTTTCGCGATTATTACACATTGAAATAAAACTAGTTTTTAACGGATTTAATCGCGTATATTAATTATTTTAACATCCCGACGTTTCGAGCACTTTGCAGTGTTCGTGGTCACGGGCAGACTAAGGTGACATTTGTTGATTTGACATCTGTTCGAATTAAAAAGAAATATTATTTACAACTACCGCCAACGATTTCTTAATTGGTATCTTGAGTAGCGTTCCGGTTGCACGCAGAAGGCACTAACTACTAACTAACGAAACGTCGGGATGTTAAAATAATTAATATACGCGATTAAATCCGTTAAAAACTAGTTTTATTTCAATACTATTTTATTTGGCACACTATTTAAGACTGGCATAAATACATATACATAATTCTTTATTTAAAAAAGATTGATTTGTCACGAGTAAGAATTAGATGATTACAAGTTATTGAAAAATATATTTGTTAGAGAATTATTATAAAACGTGATTTTATTAAGTACAAAAGATAACCCTCTTAAATCAAGGTTTAAAAAAAAGGAATAGACGTAGATAAAACTCTTGGAGATAAGGATTGTATAGAAATATTCCTTTACAATTGCTTCAGACTATCTGCGTAGGCTTAGAGACAGGTCGCCCGATCTTAAGTAAAAGTCTTCTATAATAAAGTATTTGAATATCGAAGCTGAAATCATTTTGATCAATACTAGATAATAAATACACAGAATATTTTTTTTTTTTATAAATAAATATTGGACAGCATCACATACTTTACTCTGATCCCAATGTAAGTAGCTAAAGCACTTGTGTTATGGAAATCAGAAGTAACGACGGTACCACAGACACCCAGACCCAAGACAACATAGAAAACTAATGAACTTTTTCTACATCGACTCGGCCGGGAATCGAACCCGGGACCTCAGAGTGGAATTCTTCCAAATTAATAACATTTTCGCTTGCTTATTAAATATGGCTGATTATGAAACTTAGTTTGTGTGTAGTTTCTTTTATTCTCAAATAATCCGATTTTAATGAACACGATATATGACATCATAGATATTGATTGGTAAATAAATAATAATAATAAATAGTGAGAGAGACTAGACTAGTAAAGTAATACTTTATACGGGTAGTCTTAAAAAAAAAGCATATATATAATAAAAATTAGAAATGGAATACATCAAAGGCTAATGACGAGGCTGTATGGTTTTATTCCTTTACCTTATATAAAAGTAACAGTTTAATTAAAAACAATGATGAGCTATGAGTTTTGTTGGTATGATATCATCAGTCTTTGTGTTTTTAGTAGGTGAACGATTAGCAGATTGTGTAATATAATAGTTTTATTATATATTATAAATAAAATCTCATAAAGATTTGGACAAATTATTCACGTTCAATTTTGCATTTATTTGTTATTTTAAACTAACCATTCTTAAAAACCGATTGCGTATATATTCTTAGTCGTTATGTTATTTGTTTAATTTGTAGTTATAATTAGTTAAGTAATAAGTTGTATTTTATTTATTAAGCGTGGATTGATGTAAATAAGATATTGCTCGATTGGGTTTTATTGGGTAAGTTTTTCGCACTAGTAACTCTTATTTTTAAGTTAAAAATGTTTAATTTTAAAAGAAACGTTCCTGTTGTAAGCATCGCACTCCAATTCGACCTTGAAATGTTACTCTATTCGCAACCAAAGATGTTTACTCCAAAAACTGTATTTGTTTTCCCATAACAAACGTCCATGCGATTAACTTTACCGCTCGTATATATTCGTATAATATCAAATCCCGCTAATAAATCAAAATAATGCTTATTTTCACGTCATATTAAGCGCAATAACGATTTATACAAACGTTTATAAGCGTTTATTGATTTGCAATACGCCTGCCGCATCGCTAAAAGCTAAATAAATGCACTAAAATAAATTCCAATTGCGCGCGGTCGGTCCAGTAATTCTATTGGTTGACTAAAACCACAAATAAATTCTGGGCGTTAATAATTAAATAAATTATAAGGCTCTTTATTTTTTTGTTCTGTATTTTTGTGGCTGTATAATTATTACACGATTATTTTTATAATAGATATCGAGATTAAAAAATAAATTAAATATGTTAATTGTTGTAATATATGTTGGCATAGAGGTACAAAAAAAATCAAACATGCATTATCATGGGTTTAAAAATTTTAATATTCAAAAACGTTCAAAGCTCGTCGTTAACTAACAAACTAAAAATACGAAAATCGCCTGATAATCTTCTCTTTCATTTCTTCTGGTAAAGAGGTACTGAACTATTTTGTCTGAGCTTATTTATTTTTAATATAATAAAACCCAATGTTTTTCACTCAATCGCACTCGAACGTCTAGACGGCTTCATATTCAATTAGTAAAGTAGTCGATTGTAATCTTATAATAGACCACAGTAATTCTTTAATATTTATTTTTATTAATAAATTCAGGCCCATTGGATAGAACCCGTGCGCTACTTAAATATACTAATTATGGATTTTTCAATCCAGTTGAAGCTTGGTGTTATACAACTCGATGCAGATCGATTGTACGATTCAAAAAAGTCTACACCGGTTCGGAAATAAACACCACGGACCTGAGATGAACCGAAGAATCAAACTCAACGGATTTATTTAATATTAAATTTTACCATTATACTTTTTACACACTGATGAAAATTCTATTTTTGTTATTTGAAATAGTCTGAAGGGGAACCAAGGTGTGTTATCAATGAAGAAGTCATGTAAGTCATGTAGTCAGTTTTGTAATATCCTTTAGCACAAAAACGCTTTTTAACGATTTTTTTTTTAAATTTTACTTTTGGATATTTTCTGGGACGTTTTCTGTTGTAAAAACGTAAACATATTCCCGCAAAAAAAATAGTAAATTATTCCGTGTTATTAGGCAATTAAAGTTACAATTTAATGTTTGTTCCTACTGTAAACAGTATGTATGTACGTAATTAATTTTTGGAAAAATTTTGATTGTTTTTTTATAAAAACAGCAGCAACTGTGAGCTGTACGTATTAATATTTGTTACGTAATAAATCATTTTAATAAAAATATGTTGATCTCAGATAAAACGTCAAATTATAAAGCCTCTGTCAGTGTTTTATTAAAATTAAAAAAAGAACATTCATAATTTTATTTACCGTTTGTTAAAATTGAATCAACATTTATTCCGCTGAGCCGGTACGAGGTGAGCGTCTCTTATCGGCGGATCTTGATTACTGAAGCCAATTTACTGGAACATTTTAATTTTTAATAAACCCGCCTACTTTGCCGTTCCTTTTTATGCGAACATACAATGGCATTCACTTGTTTATATTTTGTTACGCTCACGCATAATTTAATTTTTACATTCAGAAAGTTTGACGAACATGTTGGATATATTAAAGTTGGTGATTACTTTTCTCTCTGAATTCTGAGAATAAGAGTATAAATCGGAATTGTCTCTTGGATTACGCTGAAGGTATGCGGAAGGTACATAAAACCGACCTGTATTAGGCAGAAGGCAGTAGGTTTCCAAAAGCTTTAAACATTTTTGTTAACAGATGAGAATCATTGATGAGTTTTTACTTGGGGATAGTGCCTTTGTGTAAGCCCGCCTGGTATCACATAATTACTAAGCATCAATACTTTTTATTATTGTGTTCCGGTTTGAAGGTTGAGTGAGTCAGTAAGTACGGGTGCAAGGGACGTTACATCTTAGTTCCCAAGCTTGGTGGCGCATTGGCGATGTAAGGATTCACCTACCTAAGAAATATATATCAAAGCTTTGGGATATATACGGGTATATGATAATGTTACAAGACTTGAAACGTGAAGTTTCGTTGGTTTTTAAAGTATAATTAATATTTTTTTTAGTGTTAAACATTAAAAGTGTAATATTACCCCATCGTGGCATTAAAAGCGGCCATACCACGCTCATATTCAAGCCTTTGGTGTAACATAACCATAACACAATCCGCTCATTATAAGAAAGTATAAAGAGTGCTAAGGCTACTTGAACGCGAACGTTAAAACCACAGCTTTCATTAATAAATTACAAAAAATATTTTATTAATATTGTGAATAAAGCACCACTGAATTTTCATATGCTTAATTTGTGTTTGTAATTCATCTCGTGCTCGGCGGCGAAGGAAAACATCGTGAGGAAACCGGCATTTGTAATTTCAAAGAAATTCTGCCACATGTGTATCCACCAACCCGCATTAGGGCAGCGTGGTTGAATATGCTCCAAACCTTCTCCTCGAAGGGAGAGGAGGCCTTAGCGCAGCAGTGAGAAATTTACAGACTGTTAAAGTAAAAAATAAAATAATAATAACTGTAATGTTACTTATCATACAAAGTAAGGAAAAAATGTTCCAGTTTTCAGTATTTTAGAACTCATTTTTTATCTGGCTATGAAAACTCTCTTATGCGTTTTCCCTGCATGAAGCGAACGGTATGACTACTCTGTATATCGTTGGGATGCATTGGATCACTTGCGTATGCTACCGTGACGTCACGTCGGTTGGCTCACTTACAGTGGTGTTAGAAAGTGCATGTAGCACCGACAACTTCTCTCCGGTCTTCTTCGACAGAAAGCTGACATTCTCCTCAAACTCCCACGGAACAGTATCCTTCTATGAAATGAAAAACTATCAGAACTCCTAAAGTTACCAACAATTTTATTATTACACGATAATGTCTTCTTCCTGTGGCTTTAATCCCTTATTTTACATTCACTTCTAAAATTCTCATCTATATTGTTCAAAGGGGCTGCTCTCAACAGAGAATACTACCACCAACTGCCAACTGCACTGTACATATTATACTTACTTAGTGCACAAGTGTGTGCGCACACACCCTTTATTATTCATCCACCTTGCTTAATAAATAGAAACATGTGTGCGTAAATTTTCGATGTATACATATGATATTATATCGAAACCGTCTTGCCGTACTTGTGTGTAGGTCCTTAGCCCGCACTCAACCACAATACGAACGCTAAGCGCGTGAACTCACGGAACCAATCTAATTTGCGGCGCGGCTCGTGTGCTCCATTAATTGTGCATTACTGTGAACGGTACACGCCCAGCCACTTCTTGTGCCGTATAAAAATCTTTTCTATAAACGTCGCCGTACACTGCTGTATATAATTATTGTTTATTATTATTTTATTTTAAATCTTGTTAGGATTTTTTGACACAGAAATACCAGAATATATTATTTTTATTGAGCGATCTGCGATTCCAATCTGATTTCAAATAATATTTATTTTTTTATTTTATTTATTTTAAGGACCACTAGTAGCTACTACATGTTTTAATGACAAATGTAACAAAATTGAATGAAAATAGTTAACATATTTAATGTTTTACTATATTAATCGATTATTATCGTTTAAGCTGAGATTAATTATTCTATATTTAAATAGTAGCCATTTTTAATGTTCTGGTTTAAAGGGTATAGAGACATCAGTTACATAGCATGTCAGTTCATATGGCTTGTAGCGTAAAAAGCGGTAAATGATTACTATTTTTGAAGCGGCCAATGTCTGTAGCCTTAATCATATTGTGGTAATCATTCGTCTGTCTGTTCTACACTCTATATTAAATTTAAAAAAGATTGATATTTTATAAAATTATGATAGCAGTGTACGCTATCCCAAACAATAGTCCTTTAGAGAAAACCTGACGTGTAAACATGGTATTTGCTTTCGGTCCATTTCTGAACGCTGCTAATCTACACTTTATGAATGTTATATTTTAGATTCTTTGTGTATAATGTAAGTTGCTAGTCTCCGATTTGATAGGCTGATATTGTATAGCATTACAAATACAACTTTTATTTACTCAAATAAGCTCTTTTATAAGCACTGATCGTCGCCTTAAAGTTTTTGCGTTGCCGGCCTTTAAGGAAGGAGTACGCTCTTTTCTTGAAGGTTCCCAAGTCGATATGTATATTTAATATAGAAATTGAAATATATGAATGTCATTTTTGTAACATTTAATTCAATCGTTTGCGCATGACAAATATTGTGTAACAAACGTCCTAAACAAATTTCGCATTTATAACAATACAAAATTTTATCCAAAACATATAATTATTTATTTACATTTGATTCGAATTTGCTTTCTTAATATGGCTATAAGTTTTAATTATTGGTAAGTTATATCGTTATTATTCAAAAAGCTTCATTAAAAGTATAACACTTCGCCTTATTGCCTACACGGGTGGAAGGAGAGCTGGTTCGTTTTAAGCCCAGAGGATCGGAATTGCGATTCAACGGGGAAAAATGCCATCGAAAGTCACCACAAAACGAGACCCTCAAATATCAAAAGTTGTATGAAACTCTACTATAACCATTACTCAAATATAGATCTACTATCGAATCGACCCGGCTTCGCGCGGGTGTAATTTATAATTATTAGCATTCAGGAATTATAGTTTTCCACTAGTGAAAAAAACCTTGGTTCAAACAAACAAACAAAATTGTCCTCTTTATTATATCAGTATAGATCACTCACGAAGGTGCAGTCAATCAGTTAGGCAGTACTGTAACGTAATCGAATCATAGATTGTTACATTAAAGGAGAATGCTGGTGGCGGTCCGCCCTACGATTCATGTGTCATTGTGCTAATATACGTGCATCAATCGTGAACAGTGATCACCTCGGCTCAATATGTCAATCTATGCCTTTATACTTGTAAATGCTTAAAGTATTTTATTCTATATTTATAGTGGATTTTAGTACTAAAATTTAAGGATTTCTTAGCAATAACAATCTGTAACACACGAATCAATATTGCGAAGAGATACCAAAACCTCCCATGCCTCGGAAAACACGTAAAACAGTTACAGCAGTATTAAATAAAAAAATCAATGAAATAAATTAACAACTAAGAATAATTCAACGAGAAATAAAATTACTAACAGTATTTAAAACGGGATATTTACCATGTTTTTTATTTTTATTTGGTGGCGCTCAATATTTCGACATTATCTACGAATGTCTTGTTCACGTTTTAAATACTGTTAGTAATAAAAATAACCATGTTAATTTAAAATCTTATAGAGAAATAAAATTGTTATTAAAAATCCCGTGTGAATTATAACAATAACAAAATCTATAAAAAAAAATTACAACCCTAATTGAAAATAATAAAATAAAATTGATATAATTTGTAACGAAAGTTTGTATAAAGCCATCAGTTAAAAGTGCATCAAAATACATTTTTGACTTTATACAATATTAGTAGTTATAAAACTTCAAATCGATTGAATTTAAAAATAAATCGAATCACCGATACAAATTAAATTTATTTATTTGTTGAAAGTTTAAAGTGTTAGAAGTTAATATCGTTGAATGAATATAGATGTGCCGATGTCCTCTCCATGAAGTATTTTATAAATACGCACAGTATATTTCTTTGTTACCGCATTTATCTTGAACGAACACTCCAGACTGTTGCAGTGTGGCTGCAAAGAGTTTGAACTTCATTTAATAAGTACAAGCTGTATCAACGATATCATGCGAATTTAAGATCTACTTTAGTATATTTTTGGTTAAAGTTCAATTGGTCGCGTCACAAATGTTACAGTCAAAGTTGCACTTCAAAATAAATTCATAATATATATTAATTCGAGTACTTGAGATTTTTTTAAATGAACAGCTTAAGACAAATAATCCAGAAGGGCGAAATAAAATTAGTGAAATTCTTTTCAAACCTTTATACTACGAACCAGTGTAATCACATGGATATATATGTATATATATATATATATATATATATATATATATATTGAGTAGAGACTCAATCAATACTAAATTAATATTAATAACTAAATAATTAGGTTCAATATAAACATATTAAAAGGAATTCCTATTACAAAATGACTTTGATATTTTAATTTATAAACATACTTAAAAATTAATATAATTGAATTAAAATAAAATATTTCAACTCCGAAGTTATCGTAGCGCCCTGCCGTCTTCTGTTTTTCCATTATCCGGTCAGATCCAAGGGAAATGGCGCTTTTATTTGCTGAATAGTAAATGTTGAGCACTTAGCTTCGCTTGCTTAAAGAATAATATGGACAGTTTGCGCAAGAATAGTTCTCAAAGAACCAGCGCTGTTTAATGGTATTGTGCCTAATTGTTATTAGCATTGGGAAGGTTTTGAAATATTAATTCGTTCACCTCTCATGTATTATAGTCGGGTTTAATAATGGATTTCTATAAGAACAAGCAAACTTTCCAGAAAATTCTATACAAAATCAAAATAGTTCATTGTTCTTACGTTTCACTCACAGATTGACTTAAATTGAAACTTTTGATCTTATGTTAACAGTTAATAGCAATATTTAATAGAGTATTATTATAATTTTCGAATTTCAAATTGATATATTTCGATTAGATTTCAAAGTTTTGGATTGGTTAGTTTTATTTTGATTAGCCTGCTGTCCGACTATATTAAGTATACCTCAGTTAAAGGTTATTACGGTCATGTTTTACCAAGGATAACTTATCTATAAGAAATTTAAATTAATACTATTACATCATAATTTAAGAAGCAAATAATAAATAATTTATATGAAAATAAAGGTTACGTCGTATTAAAACCAATAAAAGTATAGTATTTATATATCTATGATGTTTGTATGTATTGAATACTAATTGCGCTGTCCCTATATACTGCTTTTTGAAACAGTTAAACAATTAAGTGTATTTACTTGAATCTGTATATAGATAGATATGAGCCGAGATGGCCCATTGGTTAGAACGCGTGCATCTTAACCGATGATTTCGGGTTCAAACCCAGGCAGGCACCATTGAATTTTCATGTGCTTTATTTGTGTTTATAATTCATCTCGTGCTCGGCGGTGAAGGAAAACATCTTCAGGAAACCTGCATGTGTCTAATTTCAACGAAATTCTGCCACATGTGTATTCCACCAACCCGCATTGGAGCAGCGTGGTGGAATATGCTCCAAACCTTCTCCTTAAGGGAGAGGAGGCCTTAGCCCAGCAGTGGGAAATTTACAGGCTGCTAATGTATGTAATGTATGTAATGTATATAGATATATATATAAGTAATAATAACTGTACTGGCCTTTTACATACGAATAATTAAACTAGATATTAGTTTACAGTGCAAGGTTATCTATGAATATCATATCTTATTATGATTATATACAAAATAATTCTCCAATAAAGATGTATTACTTTATTTTACACTAGTTATTGTTGTGGGGTTAGTCGTCAAATGTTAGGTATAAAAAAGTAGCCTGTGTCCTTCCTTGGGATTCAAGATGGCTTCGTAGCAAATTTCATCAAAATCGGTTCAGTGTTTTGACCTTGAAAGTGTATCAGAGTACCTTTCGCATTTTTAATATTAGTATAGATTGAATACTCTCTTCCGAGTGTTCTGTACTCTAAAGAGTTATTCTATAAGAACGAGATCGAAACTCGCCACAGGTAACGATCTTGAAACGTCAGAGCGTGAAAATGACCATAATTGTTATAGTATTTAATGTATATGTTACTGTAAAAGCTCGAACTACGGTAAATCTTAAGATTTTCCAGTAAAACCTAAGATTTACCGATTATAAATGGTAAATATCCATAAAAATTTGGGATTCGAACTTTTACCATCATTCACTTGGTAAATCGGTTAGGTTAGGTTAGGTTGTAATGGTTGGAAGTCCGAAAAAGTCGTCCCTTTATAATAAATACTTACATTTACCAACTCATGTCAGTAAATTTTAAGTTTTTACTGGAAAATCTTAAGAGATACCTTAGTTCAAGCTTTTACAGTGACATATACACCCATCAAAACAGCCTATCAGCATATTCATGTTAATTTTTTTTTTTATAGTATAGATAGGCCTGGTAAATTGTCCACCTGATGGTAAGTGGTCACTACCCTCTATAGACATTGTCTCTGTAAGAAATATCCCTTACATCGGCAATGAGTCACCACCCTTTGGAACAAAGATGTTATATCCTCTTGCCGAACGTTACGGTTCAAACCGGAATACGTTTGAATGTACCTACCGAGAAGAGTTTGCACCAAGCCCTACTACCAAGTAAATTTCATGAGTGAAGTTCTCACAGATAATACTGCAGATGTTTCATTTAGAAAATATAATTAATTAGTATAAGTATATCGCGTTGTTCTAATTAAATAAGTATTCCAAATAAATTATTAAATTTCGAAATGTTTCATCTTCTAACTAATCTATGCCACAGTTTACGGCGAAACCGCGTCTGCTTAAATTAATTCATTCAAACAGTCAGCATCGTATAATCCACTCCTGACGGCGATTACGCAATTTGTCAGTCGGTGGGTGAGAGATTGTCTTGGCTTGCGATCTATGAAAATATAATTACTAGGATTGTTTCTAACAACAAAAAAATATAATACCAAGTATCTACTAAACTATGATATTTTATTTTTTTGTGTTTTTGTCTAATATTATAGTTGAGTTCTGTCATGGGGGATGCCTACCAGAGATTTGTATGGTAATAACGTTACGTGATATATATATACATCTTTAAATAACCCCAGGAATACAGACTTTTGATAGGCAAAGGTAGTACTCTAGTGTGACCTGACTAGAAGCGGAAGGTTGAACCGGGAGTTTGGCGCACTTAGGGATAGGCTGATGATGATAAAAATGATAATTGATAATCTAACAATAATATTATCTTAAAGATAAACATACTATCCATTAAAGCAAAATTAAATACAATATAAATAAATTAATAAATTACTAGCAAAATTAGCTTTCGCCGGCGGTTTTTCCGAACCGATACGACTTGGGAACCATCTTTAAAAAAAAAAAAGACTTGAACGAATTGAAGGAGTGCAACTGTCTTAAGCCTCTTTAACTGTTTTGTACGTAGCAGATAAGAATATT
The DNA here is from genome assembly GCF_905147765.1 of Vanessa atalanta. NCBI lineage: Eukaryota > Metazoa > Arthropoda > Insecta > Lepidoptera > Nymphalidae > Vanessa > Vanessa atalanta. The sequence goes on along the minus strand of NC_061888.1, from coordinate 9,869,404 downwards.
GTTGCTTAATGTGGTCATCGCGTCAAAAATTGAATATTAATAGAATTGAGAACATACAAAAAAGTTTTTTCGTCAACTATCATATAGATTTTGGATAAATTTGAAGTCTTATGAAAGATGCAATATTTTTAATATACACAGTCTGGAGAATAGACGAAATATATTGTCAATGAAATTTTTATTTAATTTTTTTAACAATAATCTGAGCTGTCCGGAAATTTAAAGATTCTACTTAAACGTCCCTCACATTACATCCCGTAATATGAGTAATTTCTTTTATACCAGATTATATAGAACGAAATTAGAATAAAATTCCATCATATCGAGATTATCATTGTTATACATCACCATCAATAATCAAGTAAAAGTTCAGTAATTAGTTCAATCGAAAAATAAAGAATTTCATTTGTGCTCATTTCCAATTTTAAGGAATATTCTATTGCTTATATTTATTTTATATTTTTAATACATATTGTGCATAGATAACTTTGAAATGTATTTTTTTGTTATTTAGATGTAATATTGTATCTACTGTTGTTTTATTGAAAATAAATAAATAAAGCGAGCAATCTTAAAGACTATGCAATTACACTATGGTATCATAGAGCAGTCGTGTTCGCTCACAGGTGCACTCTATATCAAATACTCCCATGGGACGTCAATTCGACACAACCTGAGAGAGATTAGACTCGGAGCAGACGGCTTAGTGTTTCCATTGATTGCTGTATGTTAACTTACAAATCTACTTAGATTTTAAGAATTAATTTTCTTATTAAATAAATAAATAAATATTTTAAATTAACATAGAACCTCATTTATATTAACGCGTTAAATTTATTAGTTTCAAAAGTTTTCCCCTAGAAAAACATTTTACATTTATATTCAAACAATATAATATGCAAAGATTATATAGAGGATAAAAAAGCGTGGAACTAATACTTCTTGACTTTCAGGCTGGATATATTATTTACATATATAATTGGATTTAAGTAACATAACTTTGTATTTTAAATGTTGGAAAAGAGTAACTGCTCAGTTTGCCGGTCTTTAAGGGTAGAATCGTAATTTCAACCGGTGGTAATTCAACATATATTTGATTATTTGTTTTAAATATTGATATGTAAAAAGATGATTCAAATGTGCTTGTAAAAAGCTACTTGAATAAAAGTTTATTTTGATTTTTTTCAATATCATGTTATCCCCTTTAGGATCTATCTACTGAACCAATTTTACAAACAGATTGACACTTTATCGAATCGAAACGTGATCTTTGCCATTTCATTGTTTTACTGTTCTGACGATCCAGTTGCAATTCAATCGAAGTTGCATCGGAATAGAATCGAAAACGTATTGTAAACATTATAAATTAGTTGAATCGGTCCCCTGTTTTGGCTCTACAATAATACATTAATAGAAAAGTGCTTTAAGCAGCCTACGTGAAAGTATATTTTGCTTTACCCTTTAATTGTATATACGACCTTAAATAAACATCCACGATTACAATTCCCCTAGCATACGTCCAATAAATAAATATGTTGTCATTAGCTAAATTAAATTACATACATTTTCGTCATTTGCTCTTAATCACGTTAATTTATTATTACTATTTGACTTCAACGCTGGCGTAATTAGCATACAAACTCATCAGGCAGATAAACTTTGCCATAGGTATCTATAGTTCTCGTTTGTGCAACCCATTATATAATTTTAAAACAGTTTCGTACTCTAAATTCACAATTATCTACGCATAAACATGCAAGCCAATTAATTAAGTCACGAAAATCCTAAATAACTAGGTAAGTAGCGGAGACTATGGCCTTTATCGTAATAAACATAAGCGTGGTAATGCAACGAAGTTGCGAAACACGTATATGAAAATGTATACTTCTATGTATGTGGCTTAGGGTATCCAGACATTTAGTTATATTTGGGACATTATACTATAATTAAATTTATTACTTAATATTAATATAGCAACAACAAATATATACAAAAAATAGTAACAGTAATTCAAAATAAATATATTTGAATTCAGAATAAAAAAGAATTGCCGTTGCTATTTATTTGAGACTTAACAGATATTTGACTGATCTTTTGTGATGAAGGAAGTTTAGTTAATTAGGGTCATTTAGCCTGAGTGCACTGTGTTAAGTAAGGTTATTTTATTTATAGGAATTTATCCGAACGATTTTTTTTTATGTCATAGGATGCAAATGAGCAGGAGGCTCATCTGATGGAAAGTGATTACCCTCGCCCATGGACATCTGCAACACCAGGGGGGTTGCAGGTGTGTTGCCGGCTTTTTAATTGATTATGATTCGATGATAACGGCCGTTGATTGATTATGGTTTTTTATATGTTTTGTTTTTTCATAATCTCTCTATCGTTTTTTCAGATTGTCGACCTCCAGTACTACGAGAGAGAATAGACACAATTGTGCTCTTTGATCTAGTTATAGACCGCCGTGTTTTACATTTTGTCAAAAGGTATATTAAATAATATACTTATAATTAATAATATTGTTAGGGTTTTCAATTAAAAAGTTGTTAAATATCATTAAAATTTTCAGATGTTGCGATTCATTTTTTCTATTTTGCACTATCGAAATAGTTTGAATCCAGTTCATTTTTTTTTAATGCAAATTAAATAAATATAATAATAGCGTATCCCGCATGATACTAAAAGTATTAGGGGGATGCGAGATATTATACATTATTGTAGGACTAAAGTTTAATTTTAATTTTTACGGAATGCAACTCTAAGTCTTAATGGCCACACGTGACCGATGGACTTTTGCTAAATGAACTTGAGCTGTACAAAATATTTATTAGTAATAATTTCAATGGCGCACTTAAGATTATTTTCTATGAAAAGGCAATGGTTCTTATCGTCATGAATCAGACGCATTGAAGTCACTAGCTAAACAGACTGGGTACTTTTGCAAAAAAAAGAAAATTAAGTTGGTAGTATTTAATTTAATTTTTTTCTTATGAAATAAAGTCTATGGTTACCCTATTGTGTCCTCACAGCGGCGCGTCTCCCTAGTTTGAGAGCTGTTACTTTTACCAGGGGGCGCCATTGCTTGCTTTGTTTTTCCTAATGTGGTTCGCTCGTTTACGGTAATCAAATGTTTGCGGGTTGTGACAATTTCAACCGTAGAATGTAAAGCTAATTGCTGAAGTTGGTATTGACTTGGTTGGTTTGGGATTTTCCTAATATTTTTCTTCATAATAAAAAGGAAAGTATAAAGGTTTTGGGGCTCTGTGCAAGCTTATCTAAACAATCTAATCGAACTTCACGAGTGAGTCGGTAAGTACAGCCACAAGAGATAACGTGCTAATTCCACTAGTTTCGTATTGATTACGTAAGTAATAGTTCATATTTCTTATTGTCTGTGTTGTTATGTGAAATAGTTATAATTTAAATGGTTTATATTTTATTTATTAATTTATTTATTTTTTAATTTATTATATATTTTTTTCGTCTTCAGGCTTGAAATAAATATTTATTAAAGTAAATATAAAAACTTTATATTTGTTAAATTTTGAAATCATCTTTAACTGTGTTTCACGTGTAATGTACAACCATAGGTACGGGGAAGGATAAAATAAGAATATATTTATTCATCTTTCGTATAGGCAAAGTTACAATATTTTAAAAAGTAACGTTACCAAACCAAGGATTATATACTATTCTCTACATTTGAATTTTTTATATTTTTTTATTTAACCAATTTGAAAATTTGACTGGTAGTATAAACTAAAACTATGTTGACAAGAATTACAATATAACTCAACCTATCTCCCTAAATAAACATACACTCCTCACAATTTCTTTTAAACTTTATATTATATCATAAATATAGAACAAAGATCTATCTATAAAAAGGTAAAAGCAATAATATTTCATAGCCCATCATAAAATAAGGGTTCAGGAAAACGTAAGAACATTTGATTTTACAATAAAACAAGGAAGACGTTCGAAATTTTGATTAAAACGACTTCAGAATGTATATCCTAAATGAACATGACATTTTTGTATTTGAAATTATGTTTGTCGAAATAAAATTCACAATATTCTTAAATTAAATGTTAAGTAACCACGGGTTTGGAATGTAGATTCTACCGAGAAGAACCGGCAGGAAACTCACTAGTTACCCTTACTTAGTAGTTCACCATTTTAATAGCAAAGTATGTAAATAAAGTACAATTAAATTTTTATATAACCTGCCTAGAAATTAACAAAATAATAAGTCCACGCTTTTTAAAATTAAAATTATCTCGTATAGTTCGTTATCGTTAGTTTTTTTACAAAGGCCATAAATCTTTAATAGGTCAAACTAAAAATGTCTTTGGAATCTTATTATTGAAACGAATACCGCCCCCATGAATGATGTACTAACTTTGCGAAGTCGGAAGCTAGGTGTTATTCGTTTATCTTTCCTCCTCGTGTTTATACAATGATTGTCACCGTTTCTTTTAAATATACATATTATTGTAGTAAGCATTTTGCGAAGCAACTGTAAGTACATCCACTTTATTAAAAGCAACTCGAAAGGATTTTCGAGCTCCAAGATTATAAACACACAGTTTCAATATCTCTAGCGTTACCCCAAAGGAAAATGCCGTAAGACATAACATAAACATAACATAAGCAGCCCGTAAATGTCCCACTGCTGGGATAAAGGCCTCCTCTCCCTTTGAGGAGAAGGTTTGGAGCATATTCCACCACGCTGCTCCAATGCGGGTTGGCGGAATACACATGTGGCTGAATTTCGTTGAAATTAGACACATGCAGGTTTCCTCGCGATATTTTCCTTCACCGCCGAGCACGAGATGAATTATAAACACAAATTAAGCACATGAAATTTCAGTGGTGCCTGCCTGGGTTTGAACCCGAAATCATCGGTTAAGATGCACGCGTTCTAACCACTGGGCCATCTCGGCTCTAATAAGACATAATACTATACTCTAGACATAATACTATGAAAATAACCAAATTACGTACATATAGTATACACAAAAAAAGACGTCAATTCGGTTTGTCCAAGATATTTGTACATTTTTAAATTACATTCTGTAGGTATCATGTAACCGTGCTATGGGTTTGTATATATTATTTATGTACTGTTTATGTTTATATATACCTTAAACGAGCAGTCGTAATAGGTTAACGGGCAAAGTTACGGAACGAAGTTCTTTTACGGAAAAAGCGTTATGTTCCATCTCCCTCACACTCTCTCTGTCTCTTTCTACTACATACGGTTTTATTTAACGTATATTTTTGTTACTGTTTTAATGAATACGAATGTTTTATAAATCATTTTATGTCTTATACTTTAAATATTCTCTAACATTGTTAATTTCTTCCATTGTGTTTGTTATTTAGGTACAAGTTCTACCCCCGACTTCAACCAAGAGTGTTTAGACAACGTGCATGTAAACTTCATGATTATCGGTTGAGTTAAGAAGTGAGAGCGTCACACACACAAACAAACATCTTTTCGCATTTATAATATTCATCATGGTTGGGATTGTTTGGTATTTTAATTATAATTCTACATTTGTTTTTTTACGCAACATCGTTGCCTAGACAATCCATTTGGTAAACTTGGAGCTAGTAGATACGATGTACCTTTGTTTAACAGTTATTGCTTTATATATTTTCATATAAATAAAATTGTAGTTTATGAATATTTTGCTGTCTGGCATATCTTGATAACAATTGATGATATCAATACGAGTATTTGCCCTGTAGTTTTTATTTTGTAAAAAGAGCTAATTCAGACCATTAACTTAAAATATTACAACAACATGAATTATAATTATAATAAATATAGAATTTAAAAAATAATTTAACAATGTGATAGTCTGCGTAATATAAAAAAAAAAAAATTGTAACTGTCATTGTTACGCACTTCCTGTATAAGAAAGACTAACCAGCTACGAAAACCAAATATTATGATCAAGATTGATCGGAATCGTAGCTGAATTGTTGCCTTTAATTTGTAAGAATATATCTATACTTTACAATTCATAATACTAGATGAAAACCTGGCTTCGCTCGGGTAAAATAAATAAATTAAAATAATGCGGTTTATCATTTATTTATTATTTATTGTGGATAAGTTTGCATCGAGTCTACCGTACCCCTGCACGAAATTATTATTTGGAACACACTTTCTGAACGCACCCGTAAACGTTAAACATGGTCGCCCGTTGAACTGTCATGTCATTGAATTTTATGAATTTAATATCCAAAAATCTCGATTATACGAATTTAGCGGGTATATGTATCATTACTTTTTAACTATAATAAAATATAATATTATATTTATGAATGAATACTATTTAATATGAGTATCTTTATTATATTTATTAACAATATTATATATACCATATAGATATATCAACAATTAGGGCAATATTAATAATTTTCCTAGTTTCAAGTATATCTAATTTTTGAAGTTATATTTTTTAAGGTGCGTTGAGAAAATTTTACGGTGGAACGGAACGGTGGATATCAATAAACGACACCATGGAGTTTACTATAGGTCTATTCTCTCATGAAGGTGCTCCCCATGTGTGACGCTCGTGCTTAAAAGATTTCTTAGTGTGCGTGAAACAACTAACGATTATTTTATTGAAACTTAAATTGTGACATTTAACAATTAAATGTATTGTTTTCTTATATATAATTAATCTCTGGTATATTTTGTAAAACGATTCACGCCCAACTACTACTGTATAAACCCACACGCAAGTATCAACGTCAATACAAAGTATTAAGTGTATTGTATGAATTGAAAACACACGCAGGACGAATAAAAGACACTAGCGTTTAAATTATTATATTCATAAGATACGAGTGAATACATTATTTAATTTAAAATGCTATGTTTAAGGTGGTTGTTTAAACGTACGAAGACGGTAATTTCAACTAATCACAACTTGATTAAGATGTTGTTGTTGCAAATATAAACAAGCCCATATTACGAAGCGCCCTCTGCCGTTGAAATTAAATTTTAATCAAAACATTGTTCAGTGAGTTAGGCGAAAATAAATTTGCTTTGAAACAATTTCGTTGTTGATATCAGATTTTGCATGTTCGTGGATGTTTCGGCTTCTGTCCTTGTTGTTGTGGCTTTTGTATATGTTGAACTCCTAATGTAAATTATTGCTTGAAGAGCTAAGCTAAAGTCAGCCTCTTAATGAGATGTGAGAATTGAAGTTGACGTTAGTTAACGCAATATTTAACTAATAGTTTAATTTTAAAACCGTCGTCTGTTTCTGCCTAATGTGAGTATAATAAATACACATATATTTAGAAATATATTTTCCTGGTTATACATTGTTAAATATATTAATCAAAATAGACAGTTATATTAGAAACTTTAGATGCCTAAAATTTCAATATCAATGAGCTGTAGTTACCAAACGTTCAATGCTGTGAGGACAGTTCATAGTTTTGAAAAATAATTCTTAGTATACTATGAATATATTGTTATATAAAATCTACTCATAATTAACTTCGAAATAAAAAAAGTGACTCAGTATTATAATTAATTACATTAAATGTATTTGAAGAGCGCTGTCATAATACATCGCTTGTTAATGAGCCCTTGGCTAGAACATGTGAATCTTGGTTTGGTTCGATGGTTGGAATGGTTTTGGGTTCGAACCCCGTGCTCATCGGTAAATTATAATATCGCGAGGAACACGAAGAACTCTCAGGCTCAGAGGTCACTCTTTTCTAACATTTACAAACTTATGTCAATCATATACAAATTAATTTATATAATATGTTCTGCCTCTAAGTGTTGACTTTCAGGCAGAACATGTTATATATAGCTAATAGGTATTAGATTTTTTATCTTTTATGTAATCGTGGATTAAATGATATGCCTTATTTATTATTGTTTTTTTTTATAAACGTTTTGAATTTATGAAGTTAAAAATATCTTCGTAATTTTATTACAAAATATGGTTGGTTGATTACATTTTATTTATGTAAAATAATTCTGAATTTCTTATTGGTTCTCCTCGGTAGAATTTAGAGCCGATGGTATTGAGCTATATATTTCGAAATTTAAATTAATTTCTAATCCTTTAACCATAATGATTGAAAGCGATTATTGTACAAAAGATTTGTGAAAGTCCTGTGATTTGATATAATTCATGGTGACTCTAGTTTTCTCTTATGTAGTATAAATGTCGATAATAGCGTTATTAAACAAACTGATAAACAATGTTGTAATAATTGTGTGGTATACAATATATTATCATCCAAATATTAGAGGAAGAATTTGTTCCTTCGTAGGGTTATTGGTTATTTCACACGAAAGCAGATTTTTCGGAAAGAAGGAAAAGGCATTGGTCCTACGACTGAACTCTTCCCGATCGTCGATTTGGTGATCCATCGGATTATGAGAATGAGGGATTAGAGAGTAAACTAGAGTTTTCGCACCATAATATGTCCAGGGTAGTTGGCTGGTTTCCTTTGAATTAGCCGCTTTGACAATATGTTTTTTTTATACGCTTTACACTAGTTTCGGTTATAACGTCAAGACAACACCTACAAAGTTGATCTCGGCTTTGATAAAAAAATATTCATCAATAATGTTTGATAATAAAATTTTAAATACCATATTTGCAACAAATTTGGGAAGTTGCTCATTCCAATTTCGAAATTCGATCGTAAAGTACATAATATCAGACCACAAGCACGGATGTGATTAAGAAAATCCATAACGTTTTGAACCCTCGCTGATGGGACTACGATACACGATATCGTATTCACCGTAATAATTGCCTTTACGCAGAATTTTATTACATTCCGTCAAAACGTTCGAGCATGATTAAGTAACAATCGTAAAAACTTTTACATTGATCATATTGAACTTGTTACCTCTGTTAATCGACCACACAGATACATATTTTTTATTTAAATAATAATAATCTTTATTTGAAAAATATAAGCATTACAGTATTTACATCAAGTTTGCTCTTCTGGGTAGGGTACTATTTTCACATCTTATATTTTACCGCTAATCAGTAAAACTTTTGTATTTTTTTGTATTTCTGTTTACAAGGCGAGTGAGCCAGTGTAACTATAACTACAAGGGACATAATCTCTTAATTACCAAGGTTGGCGGCACATTGACAATGTACAATGCACATTTGCACGTCTGCCGACAACTCTCATTCTGTACCACGGAAATGAAATGATTAATTGTATTGTAGACGATAATTGTTGGACAAAAATATAATTAGACTATTGAAAATCTATATTCATTAAATGCTTCTATGTTAATTAAAGTTTGATTTCTTTATAACTTCATCCGCTTTTTTTAGAATTCGAATTCGTTTAAATATTTCTTCTTTCCAATAAATAAGGTATAATACACCTTCGAATTTAATTTCTATATATCCATTAAAATATATTGATTAAATTAAAACATTCGTATCATAATGGAACACCCTATATACGTATATTCTAATACATAATAAATTAATCCAAATTCAATATTATAAGAGACACATTAATATATCCGTGTATGGTAAATATATCGACATTTATCAAAACATAAATAATGCAAAATGTATCTTCGAATGGGGATTTGTTTTTTTTACCTTATTTGTGATTCAGGGCCTTCGGAACATAATAAGGATTCATGTCAATACGCCGAGGCGCACGACAGAGCACGTGACAAGTTTTTGTCGAAAGTATTTTTTGGGAAAATAATTTTTGTGATATTCTTACATTACTTAGCTAGATATTTAATGCGAAAATTAGTTGAATAATATATAGTTGATTTCGTATTTGCATTAAAAATGATTAATCGTTGGATTGAAAGGGCACTAAATCGGTCAATACAAGAGGCTTATGCTTAACACAGCGTCTGATCTTTACCAAGGTTGAGGGATCGTTGGACAAACTAATGGGGAAGAAAATGTATAAAAATTATCACTTATTTTAAATCAATGTAACGTTTTAATTAATTGTAATTTATTAATTGTAAAAAATCATAATTTGTATAAACACTTTTTTCATGAAAAAATACATAAATAATGTTGTCTCATAAAAAGTCGATTGTAGATATCAAACTGTAAAAAATTTAATAGTCGTAGAGCTTTTCTGGTAGGATGGCCACAATCAGGTGGATTCTTAGGTCTCTTTTTTATTATAAAAATTAAATAAAACTACCAATTCCATTTCATAAATAGACGTTGTATATATTAAGCGTTATGATAAATTGAATCTTATTTAGATGTAATAAGAGCCATAGTACAAGATTGAATTTGATTGCTTTAATTAAATTATATTATCCGAAGCGAAAAATATATTTTGTCATCTGATCTGAGTTGTACGAACTTTATAATATTTTTTACGTACTTTTTTTTACTTGGTGGTAGGGCTTTGTGCAAGCCCGTCTGGGTAGGTACCACCCACTCGTCAGATATTATAACAACAGTACTCACTAAGGTTGTGTTCCGTTTTGAAGAAGAACCAGTGTAACTACAGGCACAAGCAACATAACATCTTAGTTCCCGAGTGTGGTTTCGCATTGGTGATGTAATGAATGGTTAATATTTCTTACAGCGCCATTGTCTATGGGCGGTAGTGACCAATTACCATCAGGTGACCTATTTGCTCATCTGTCTACCGATATCATAAAAAAATACAAAATTTAAAAGAAGTTTGTTGAAAAAAAATCTCCGTCTATGAAAATATGATCTATCACGATATCAAGGCCAACATTCACTCACACAAGTTAAATCAAATTTTAATTCAATATAATAGTATCATAATAGAAATCAATTAATAAATAGTTAGTTTCTAATTTGCGCATAAGAACAGTAAATTGTATATGAATTTTCATATATGTTGTAATATGAACCTACAAAGTTGGTCAAATGAACTCGTGACCCTTATCTCAGGCAGACCTCGAGTCATTAGGCCAACGAGGCGTTTTAATGGACTTACACTATTAACTGCTGGATTAACGGTCGGAAACGCCGTCCGCAAACCTAATTGGAGTTTTTATTGCCTTTATAGATCACCTACTGAGGTGTTGTAAGCGAAAACTCCGATGAGGGATTTGCGGTGTACGTCACTGATAGTCGGTTCCTGATACGGATTTCTTTGTTTATCACTTTTAAAATGTGAATATATACTTCTTTTAGTAACGTTAGAATTATTAACATTAATTAATTATATATAAATTAAAAAAAAAAATGTTTAGAAATCTAGTTTTTTAATCCAATGAAACACTAAGAAATCAGTATTAAACGCTATAAGTGGGTAACATTACCATTGTTTTTATTGTAACTTTATAGGTTTATAATTGTTATGTTTGTATTAAGTTTAAAGCCGTATATTTTGCCTGAGTTTGTGCTTGTTTAAGTTTCTATTATTATTATTAATTTAAGAGTGTTGTGACTTTTTATTGTAATTCAATTGTGCTGTAAATACCTGTAGTGGTGTATCGCACTGCATTGGTCCGTGTACTTTTCATTGCATTGTTTTTGTGAATATGCCGATGGTGTTTCAAATAAATAAATAAGTATTAAGTTGCTCATACTCGCTTCGATATTGAATAATTATCAAAGATAATTACAATTTACATGCCTGATTGTGATGTCTTTATTAATTTCGGTCAACCGGTCGATATATTTGTAGTTATCGAACACAAGGTTTAATTTGTTGGACGTAGTAATTCTAATTCGGCAGATTTTTTATACGTTACTGGGTTAAGCGGTGACTCGTTTGGATATCAATAGCGGAGTAATCATATCAGAAGAAAAAAAGTATATTTAGTGGGACTGACAACTAGGCCACCTGATGGTAAGTGATCACCACTGCCCAAAGGTAATGTTTTGTAAGAAATAATAATTTGTCATATCACCAATATTCCATCTTAGGAACTAATCTTATATATTATTAGGGTAAGCCGACTTTTGTCCCATTTTAGCCCAGTTATTACGGGAAGAGCTCTTTTTAAGAGCTCCAGCCGTACATGTGCAGAAAATTAAATAGGATTCTTGATTGCAATTTACTAAATTCTTACAATTTAACAAATAATTCTTTTTAGAGAGCGGTTAAAGTTACTGTCCGGTTATAGAGTGGTACTACGGCTGTATGAGAAAAAAAAAATTAAAAACTAATGTATATGTCGGAGAAGTAGTCGGGTTTACAGCTTCCATCGCAGTGAAACGCAATCAATATAAAGAATCTTTATTAGTTCTGTTAACAATTTATTGTCTTTTTAAAAAAAATGCAATATGGCGTTGCTATAACAATGCCCGTTTCTAACGCGTCCTTTTCGAATGAATCGAACGGATATTCACAACTACAACTTTTTATAATAAATTAATGCAATTACTGCTAATTAATTCTTAAAATATAGTTTAATATTAAAGATGAATATCTATTTGGTTCTTATTATTAAATATAGCTCTTAATTAATTACAATTGAATTACTTAAAAAATAATATAATATTTTTATTACATAGTCCGTTATGACACATTACAGGTGGCGCTGCAAGACGAATCCAAATTAAGTTTTACTTATTGAATAATAGTGTTTTACAAATTTACATAATAAAATATAAACATTAAATTGATAATTGGCAATATATAATTATTATTTTATATTATTAATACTTTAAACCATTGCCGATAAGTGACGACTTGCGCCCATATATACTATTTGACATTAAAGGTTTCATTTGAATAAGGTTTCATCATTTTGAGCGCCAAATGTACAGTAGTAACTTGCAGTTTACAATTAAATTAAATCAAAACAAAACCTGCTATAGGTTTTGATATTCCTAAAAAATCTTTAGAATAAACGCGTAGTGTCGCGGGAGCCCCACTAGTAATATATTATGGTACTTGTGCAATGTCCTTGTGTTTATAATTCATCTCGCGCTCGGCGGTGAAGGAAAACATCGTGAGGAAACCTGCATGTGTCTAATTTCAACGAAATTCTGCCACATGTGTATTCCGCCAACCCGCATTGCAGCAGCGTGGTGGAATATGCTCCAAACCTTCTCCTCAAAGGGAGAGGAGGCCTTTATCCCAGCAGTGGGACATTTACGGGCTGCTAATGCTAATGCAATGTCCTTGTATTCTGTCCTTAGTTACAATAGGTCACTCACCGGTCAAACAACAATACATGAGTGGGTGGTGCCTTGAACAAAGTAAAATGATTCATCCAATAAAAGAATTACCAATTTAATAGTCAAAACAAAAACTAATACATTTATACTCGTAATAACTATACCAAACTCAGGGAAGCACCACTGAATTTTCATGTGCTTAATTTGTGTTAAAAAAATAATCCAAATCGTACTCGGCGGTGAAGAATAACATAGTGAGGAAAACCTGCATGTGTCTAATTCAACGAAATTCTGCAACATGTGAATCCACCAACCCGCATCGGAGCAGCGTGGTGGAATATGCTCCTGACCTTCTCCTCAAAGTGAGAGGAAACCTTAGCCCAGCAGTGGGAAATTTACGGGCTGTACATGTTGTATGATGCAATTATACCAAACCAAACCCCACTGTTGCTATGCAATATTAATAATTAAGCAAATAAAAAAGATAAAAAAATATCATGCAATTAAGTTAAACAAAGGCCCAGACGCTAAGTCTGTGGAAATTAAGCAATTAAGAAAAAAAAGTCAACTCTTTTTAATGCTCTGTCTCGGTTTGAAGAGTGAGTAAGTCAGTGTAATTACAGGCACAAAGGACATAACATCTTAGACGTAAAAAGTCTGTGTTTACAAAATATCTATGAAAATTTTAAATCCATGTTATAAGTAACTAGAGTGAATTTTAAATCTATTATATAAGTGATTAATGGTTAATAAGCAAAATGTTGTAGAGGTAAAATGGCCCAATGGTAAGAACGCGTACATCTAAACCGATGATTGCGGGTTCAAACCCAGGCAAGCACCACTGAATTTTCATGTGCTTAATTTGTGTTTATAATTCATCTCGAGCTCGGCGGTGAAGGAAAACATTGCGAGGAAACCTGCATGTGTCTAATTTCAACGAAATTCTGCCACATGTGAATCCACCAACCTGCATTGGAGCAGTGTGGTCGAATATGCGCCTAACCTTCTCCTCAAAGTGAGAAGAGGCCCAGAAGTAGGAAATTTACAGGTTGTTACTATTAAGTAAAGTGTTTATGTTCTAAATCTACTCACATGTAACATGAGTAGTCAGGCCTATATTCAAAAGTAGAGTCGTATTTTTGTTTTAAGTAAATTCAAATTAAGATTATTAATCAATAACACAGAATTAAAAACGTACACTGTTCCCATTTTTTATAATCGTTACTTTATTAAAAAAATGTACGATGTATTTTCTAAACGAGTTCTTTAAAGTCTGTAAAGACGTCAATGCAGTTAATCGTGATAAATGCGGCAGTGACATCTAACCGATAGCTGGATGAGACCGGTTCAAACTAGATCGGGCTGGATCAAAGTGGATTAGGGCTGTCAAAGGCCTGAATTTCCTAAATAGAATAAAGACTAGTATTACCTGATTAGCGAAGTATATTGTAAATTTGTTCCGTACTTGAATTATATTTTATTTCCAAAAATACTCATCATTGTATTCCACAGTGTATATTATTCGTTATCTTTTGTATAATAACGTTTATTAAAAACAAAAGAAAACTTAATACATATAATCGTTGTTGTCGTCTTGACTGTCTTCGGTCACGAAGGCTACTCGCAAAGGAGAATAGCCAACTGTATTAGACATATACGTAAAATATCTTTCTTTTTACACTCATAACCAGACTGGACAACATTCCAACACGACCAGATCGAAATTACGCGATCGGCCAAAGGGCTTAACTCACTCTATGAGCACGAAAAGGAAAATACTGTGCTCTAAATTCTGTGCTACTACTTATCGGTACGGCTTTGTGCAGCTTGCCTGGAAAAAACCACCCAGTCATCAGCTATTCTACTCACAAACAACAATACTCAGTATTGTTGTGTTCAGATTTGAAGGGTAAATTCCAGTATAAAAATGGTTACTGTTTCTTATAGTGCCAATGTGTAGTATATTCACAGTAACATTGATCACTTTGATAGAGTCAGTGATAATTATTGTATAAACACTAGACGTAAGTATAAGCTTATAAGGCCAAGTTTCCGACTCCGCAAAGTCAATAAATCCCTCTTGGGATATATATTAAAATTCCTCAGATATATTTCACTTTGTCAGTTCATAAATTCAAAAAAATTAGAATATATTATAAATAATTGTATTTAACTAACATAACATTGTATTTTAAATTTTGAAATAACTAAAATTGTACATGTAAAATGGTTAAAAAAAATATATATATATATCCCGCTGAGTTTCTTTCGCCGGTTCTTCTCAGGTCCGAGGTGCTAAATTCCGCTAAAGTGTAAACACTTCTATATTGAATAAAGATTTTTGACTTTAACTTTGACTTTGAAAAATAATTGTCGTCTTGTCGGTTCTGCTCGTTAGATACTACATTCCGAATCAGTGGTAGATTAACTTAATATAGGCCTGTAGAATAATGATTCAAAAGTGCTTGTAAAAGTCGAATTGTGTAAAGTATATTTTGATTTCGTTTTTGATTTTGAGTGGTTGTTTACCATCAGGTGGTCCATTTTCTCATCCACCAATATAATAAAAAAAGCGGCCAAATGCGACTCGGACTCGCCCATGAAGGTTTCCGTAGCAGCAAGTAACAAGGTTTATGTTTATGAAATTTAATTTTCGGTGGAAGTTTTCATGGTAACGTACATCACATATTTTTTTAGTTTTATCATTCTATTATTATTAAAGTTACAGGGGGGGGGGACACATTATACTACTTTAGAAGTGTCTCTCGCGCAAACTATTCAGATTAGAAAAAAATGATATTAGAAACCTCTATATCATTTTGGAACACCTATCCATAGATGGGTATGGGTTTGATGAAAAAAAAATTTTTGAGTTTCAGTCTAAGTATGGGGAACCCAGTTTCATACCAAGTTTAAACATTATAGTTGTTACAGTTTCGGAAAAAAATGGCTGTGACATACGGGTGGACAGACAGACTGACAGAAATGACGAATTTATAAGGGTCCTTTTTGCCATTTGGCTACGGAACCCTAAAAAGTAAACATCTAACCAACTTTACCAATCAATTTTAATTAACATTGTACTTGATAGATTAGGAATTCATAAGGCATCGTGATATGAAAATGGTTTCACAATTGATTGATTGCGCTCCCTCCACTTTCTAAATATAACGAATGTTCCACATAATACAATTTTAAAATACCGTAGGGTATTGCGCGTATTTTAAGCAAAATTGAATAAAATAAGACTTATTTTTCAAAATAGGTATGTGTTATATCCGTTGAAGAGTAATAATAGATTCTTTAAAATTACTCTCTGAATTCCTATTGATATTATCAAAAAAAATGGGACAATATTTTTACAGATCTTGAAATGTCCTTTGCTTGGTTAACAGAAAGTTCGTTTTCTATCTTATTTCAAGATTGATTTCCAATGGCCATTTTACACTGGCATCGCAAATAGTTAAGTAAATGTGTGATTGATATTCCGTCTTTATGTCTCTCAACTACCAGTCCGAGTGAGCCTCATTTACTGTGCTTTGAGAACAGCAACACAAGTTTTTTCTTCCAGCGTTTAATACCATCAATGATACTTCTGATCATGATATATTAGATGAGTTCAGTTAGTTTTTTATCATGATTGCATCCTGGTGAAATAATATCTTTTTTACTTCCATTGGAGCGTCACCTACCGGGTCCAATAGAAATAGCCCTGCGATATACTCAAATACACAAAAAAATCCGTCCAAACGTTTAGGAGTACAGTAACACAGACACACAAAATTTTACATGTATAAATTTATTCATAACGGGGACTTGTATAAGTATATACAAACCAAAATTTAAAATAGCATACAAATTATGACCGTGTAGAACGGGAAGCAAACTATCGGCATTTCATCGCCCGATTCCCTGGGCGAAAAATGAACAGGTGAAATAAGCCTATGGATGTAACAAGAAATGGCAACTGTTTTAAAATAGAATATGTTCTATTTTTAAATCGAATATGGCATGAAGATAAACAAAAACATAGGTTTACGTATTTCATTGGATTTGATAGTACCTCAGCTATATTGTGCACTACCTTTAATTCTTGATTAATATATGTACATATATATCTTCAATAATAATACAGAAAACTTCCACTTACCTATTACTATCAACTTTAATTTAACTTCCGAAATTCCCATAATAGGTTCGTCGACGTTCAAAACGCCATTTTTTCGCAAATCCATAAAGAATATCATTGATTATTCAACCTCTCCAACAATGATATCGTAACAATTCGATGTAAAATTTTATCTACTTGTGATTGGAATAAACTATAAACATAGATAGCTGTGCAAAAATACTTAATGTTTAAATATATAAATTAGTTAATAATAGAAAAATGGCGGCTTTTCTTTTTTATCTGATATAGGTAGGCGGACAAGCATATGGGCCATTTGTTTGTAAGTGGTCACCACCGCCCATAGACAATGGGGCTATATAAAATATTAACCATTTCTTACATGTCCCTTGTGTCTGTAGTTGCACTGGCTTACCCACCTTTCAAACCATAACACAACAATACTGAGTACTGCTGTTTGCCAGTAGAATATCTGATGAGTGACAATTACGTGACAATCACAAATTAGATATCATGGGACAGCCAATCATTGCCTGTATAATTAAATCCCACGAAATCATAAAAAATAACATAAATATTACAGTGACAATTAGCTTTACTAATTGTCAATATATAGTAATAAAATAATTATTTTTTTATATCGAATTCATTGAAAGAGTATGTCCAAACAGCCTTATTTTACTGAATTTTTAACGAACATTTCAGTCGAATTTCAAAAGAAACAACGACGTATAAATTCGACGTCGTACAATATTTGTTTCGATGTACCTATTTTTAAAAAAATAACTTTTGTTTCTTTACTCTCGAAGTTCGCGATGTAATTTTAGACGCCACGGGAATGGCTCGTTTGTCCAATTAGTTGAGTTTAGTTTTTTTTTTTCAACAATTTATATACATGTCAAAAAACTGGGGAATGTCATTTATTACTTCACATTTGAAATGATATTATAATTGATTTTCGAACGTGTTTTCTTCAATTTGAGGTGCTAAGTATTAAATTTTGTTTCGTTTAGAATAGAGAATTTTACTTTGTGGTAGATTTTTGAGCAAGCCTGTCTGTATAGAAACGTTCCAAACATTAGCTAATATTATATCGAAAATATTTAGTATGGTTGTGATGTGGTAAAAAGGGCGAGTGAGTCAGTGTAACTACAGGTATAAATTACATCTTATTTCCCAGGGTTGGAGGAGCATTGGCGATGTAAGGAATGGTTAGTATAGTACAACAACAAGTGCACATTCCGAGGTCCTGGTTCCAAGTCATGCGTTGAGCATATTAAAAGTAATTGGGTTTTTAGTCAAGAAATTCGAGAGAGAGTTTGTAAGTTGGCAGTTGATTAGACGCTCTTAGTCGTGATATTGGTCAAAAAATTTGGACCGTGTTTTGCAAAAATACACCAACCCATAGAAGAACGAATAAAAGTCCTTTACGGGTGCAAATAATTTTTAAAACTCACGATCATCTTTGTTTTCATAACGCACCTAAAATATATATTACCTAAATAATATCGACTATACATAGAATAAGTAATACACCAAAGACCTTATACAGAAAGTACTGTAAAGAAAACAGCTTAAAAGTATTAAAAAACATGTCGTCGTGATTTTAATTTAACATTAAAATGTTATTTAGAACAAAATACAGCACTTTTCAAACAAATCGAAGCTAATATATGCTATGCATCGATATATTTTCTTGCATTTATCTACATATATATAAGTTTTGGCTTTCACCCTTTCAAATTCAAATGAGTTAATTTAATCAGACTGAACAGATTCTAATACAAGTGGATTCTGAGATGAGATTCAAAGAATATATATTCTAGATGATCGGGACTTTTGTGTTTATTCAGAATAGAAACTCGAACTGAGATATGGCTCAGTCGTTATGGCTTAATAACATTTTGCTATTAGCTTAAATATATAAAATAAAAATTAAGCTGAGGCACCGTTTTAAGTGATTTCAAAAAAAGAAGAGAGCCGTCATTGAGGTTGTATTTAATTATTTTTTTTAATATTGTTACCTCGGCTCTGTCGTTTATTAACAAATTTTCTTATTTTTTCTTGTTAGGAGGTTACATTACGTTAGATTATTATTTTAAAGGAAAAATACATAATGTTTATAAGATCGTTAGTTTTTAATTTTAAATGATCTCAGAGTATTATTTGAGGTCAGTTGTTTTATAAAATTATGGTAAGATTTAAAAAAATACGTATATATAATACAACAGCCTGTGTTAATGCCGAGATAAGCCCTCCTTTAGAATTACATGTGGCAGAATTTTCATCCGAAATTTGCAGGTTTCTTCACGGTGTTACTCTTAATCGCCGAGCTCAAGGTGAATTATTTATAAACATAAATAAAGCAAATGAAAATTTAGTCATCAGTACAGACACTAATATTCTTTGCATTCGCTCATAAGTTTATAGGGATAATTTACAAGCTATTGCTTAACGTTAAACTGAACCGACAATGTAACATTTGTCTTATAATAATAATTTGAACATACAACAATAAATTTCAAACGTGTACACAATGTTAATAACACAATTATCGAATCGGAGTTCGCGTTCATTTAACTATTATCGCTCGACTTGCTTCTAAAACTTTTGCGTACGAATTAGTTTTGTTTTCTCTCATACTAGTTACTTTGATGTGATTATTTAACGGGCTTTAATCGACCTCATAAAGTTATATTTTTGCAAACAATTGTGTTCATTTTACGTAATAAACGTGAACAAACAGATGCAAATTTTGAAAACCTTTCCGTAACGCCTCATAAAGGACCTTTTTATGACAGCTTGAACAGGGAAGTCCAATTTAAATAAGGACAGAAAATAAGGCTTAAAATGTAAATGAAATCTGGTTCGTAAATAATTCCCGTGCTGTATTGGAAAAAAACGGACAGATTCTAATAATAGACGCCATTATTAAATCAGTTGTCTGTTTAATATTCAATTCACTGGGTATTTACATGACCGGTACTCGAAATAAAACGAAGTATTAATGAATAAATACAATACTACTACTTTTTAAAGCGAAACATCAATTGCTGAGTCTTAATGGGAAGATAAACTCGTATGCCGTGAATACAAACGTATTGACGATATTTTATGCCGTCTTGCAGCTTCAGCTGCTGTTGTCTACTGCCTTGTGTGTGCGTAGCGCAAACGAACAAACCTTAGATTCACGTATTTCATGCGATTGGCTAATAGCTTGGCTATATTGTGCACTACTAAAAATTCTTGATTAATATGTCTTTATTTATAATAATTTTTGAATGAAGACTGAGTGACGTGGCCGGGGAAGTGACGTCACCGGACAGATGACGTGACATGAGAAAATACATGACACGCGGGCGGCGAGGCGGTCATCTTCAGTGGACATAAGATATAGAATTGAATAGTCACTTGCATGTTTTATGAGTTCCTTAACGTTTTTGTCATTTTCTAGAATATAATTATAACTTTGTTAGCTAATGAGTACTTGTGTATAGTTTTTCAATATTTTGGTGAATCAAGTGTGTGTGTCAAGATTATGATACAATGTTATTCAACTTAACTACTTATACCCAGTTTTTACTTTTTAATTTCCAATAATAGCATCTTCGGCATTCAAAACGGCATTTTGCGAAAAACCTAATGTAGTTTATTTGTGTGGAATAATTTATATTAAAAAAAATCGAATGTATTTCAATGGGTTTTCAATCATGTATAACAAAACATGTGTCATGTGCCTAAAGCTTAGTAAACGTATCACTCGCTCGGTTCACTCTATTATGTGAAATTTAGTATTATAGTGACTTGCACCATCGTCAGGACATTTCCCAGAGTGTTAGTTCACCACGAGTTAAATAGAATATAATAGAGCCACTTCATTGTCAAAGAAAGCTATTATTTTTTGTTAACCTCAAATTAGCGCGTGCATTAGTGCCATTTAGGTAAGGTAAGGTCACCATATATGGAACAGTTAATGCGTTTGCTGGTTGGCGTCAACCCGCAGCAACCACAAATAAATCGAGTGACATTTTTCGTTTGCAAATTTTGATGATATTTTTATGTAATTAGTAACCCTTTACCTAATTGTAACTTAAGTATTTCTAAGCAGCCAAGACCAATAAAAAGGTATTGGATTTATTCTAACATCGATTCTCAGTGACAGACAGTTTGGACGCGTGTACACGCGAATGCCTCGGAGAGTACGTAAAGTTGATCGTACGCTTAAACACTTTCTGGTCGTATCAGATTATGGGAATGAAGGAGTAGGGAGTGCACCTACGTTTACGCACACACTTGTGGCTGTACCTTCGAGATTGTTCGGTGTAGTCAAAATCGGTCAAGACGACATCATCATTCTAAACAAACAAAAAACAGCATTGCATGTGCTTACATATTTTTTATATTATACGTATCAATCTTTATCATAATACATTGTGGTATGTCTATTGTAAACACAATAGAGATCATACTTTAAAACTAGTTGCAATATGTAATATCACCATCGTTCTAATATAGAACTTCTCATGTGACGTTGCCGTATAAAGTATGGTTCTATTTTTGTTAATAAAACTATACTTTATACCACTATTTGAAACTATTGTACTTGTATCATATTACAATTTGCTTTTATGTATAATGACATACATTTCACTTAGGATTTCTACCTCGATAATATAAGTTGCAATTGGGTTGCTTAGTATTCTAGTATATATTTTGTAATAACTGACAGGTATGTTTTTGTGATTGTATGCTAAATATATTTTTTTATGAATTTTATATTGTTAATCGATTAAAGTAAATAATTATTTTTTTTGTAGAGGTAAGACGAACAATACATACCTTATAGTAAATGACCACCCATAGACAATGTCACTGTAAGCCAATCCATACTATTTTGTTATTTTCATGTATCAATTAAATTATAAGAAGCATTAAACCAATAGTTCACCTATGAGGAAGACAATTGTTCCACAAGATTTCAGTTTAAAGAATAAGTTTAAACAAAATGTTATAAGATTAGACGACAATAAGAGCTGTGAGCGACCTTTTAAGCCCTTTAAGAGGGCTTTACCCAGAGGCCATAGGCTTTATCACTTGTCCTTTATCAGACGGCAACCGAGATGGCCTCACGCTGCTTGTAGTGTGGGGGATTTTGTAGACAACTTCAAACTGCTGGCATTGTATATTAAAATTGTAAAGAAATTAAAATATCAAAAATAGTGCAAGTCCTAACAATAGAAAAGTAACGCCAAGAACACGAACAATACGTATATAGAGAGATTGTATAAAAATTACATTTCTACCTTTTACCTTAAGCTCAGAACAGTTACATATTTAAAGACTTTTAGGCAATCGAAAAACAATAATTGTAGCATTGAATCGCTTCAAAGCTACTAGTGGTAAATCTATTGTGTAGGGCGTGTACGTTGAAACTGTTGGTGTTATTATTAAGAGAAAAGTCGAAAATGAAGCGCTTTGTTAGCAACATTTAAGTGGCTTTAAGTCTGTTCACACCTTCGAAACAATTTACAGAAACAACTGATTAACATCTTAGCGTAAGTATATTTTTATTGTTACTTATTATTGTACTTGATTGTTGATTTTTATCTAAATCCTTTTTGCATGCGGTGTTCACCTATATATATAATTAACTTATCATTTTCTTTTTAATAGTTTATAAGCTTAAAATTGTAATATATATATATATACAAATGTTATGTTGTTGGTGAACCAATTAAAATAAAAAAAAAAAACATATAAATACTGTTAGTATTGACTGTCGCGTTGGTCTAGTGGTTAGATATAAGACTACTGATCCCAAGTTCCTGTGATCAAACCCTTGGTCAGGCCGTTAGAAAAATATTTGGTTTTCCCCTCGAAAAATTCTCACTCGCAGCCTGGAGTCTGGAAGAAATCACGTAAAGTCGGTTGGTCCTGCGCCTAAGCTCTTCTCGTTGTGTTAGATTTGCCGTTCCATCGGATTATGATAGTAAGGAAATAGAGACTCTATCTGTGTGTGCCGTAACAATTGTGCAATATATTATATCCTGCACAATTGAATAGTCTCACTCGAGATTAACCACCATGGCCGATCAGTCAGAAGAACGTTATCATCATCGTATAATAGTGGAGAGGAAAAGTATTAATATAGTCCTAAATAATAGGAACAATCCTTAAATATCTCAATGGGTAAGGCCTACTTTTATTATGAAAAAGGTTTTTCGAGCTTACTTTTTTATGGTATAGTCTTGCGGACGGGCCACCTGGAAGTGGTCCCCACCACCCGTAGACAACGGAGCTGTAACATTTAACTATGCCTTAAATCGCCAATGCGCGACCAACCTTAAGAACACTGGCTCACTCACCTTTCAAACCGGAACACAATAATACTGAGTACTGTTGTTCTGTGGTAGAATATCTGACGAGTGGGTTGGTAGATACATATTTCATTCAATATGTGCGTTTACTTAGAACTTACTTTGTTTTCTTTAACGTCCATTACAAGAGTATTATAACTACAAATTAAGTACACGAAAATTTGGTATTACTTGCACGGATTTAAAATCGCAGTCTTGAAGACTCTCACAGGTTCTATTCATTGAGCCATATAAAATTTTATAGCTCAATTATTCTTCATGTTTTTCGGTTCACAACAAGTGAAATTGGTATAAGAGAACGGAATACAAAAATTTACTTGATACAAAAACAAAGCTCTTTGTTGTTTGGAAAAGTTATTGTAATTAGTTGTTCTTGGACACTTGTGAAGTTATACAATTGTTGTTACCGGTCCCAAAATATTGTTGGATGTAATTAGGAGGGCAAAAAATTCGAATACGCAAGATAGGGGTTTTTGCCCGGGCAGCGTGGCGCGTGCGTTGTACACGGGTTTGCGTTTGGTGCAATTATAAAGAGTTTACTATGAAAATAAATCAATGAAATAAAGACATAATGAGAAATAAATCTCGTAGGAGATATTATATTCCATTATTGGTCACCTGACATCATCTCACTCTATATCCAATAAGAAGGCATTCTAGTGTAGAATAACTATAGTACTTGCTTATAATTGTACGTTAGTTGAAAAATACCAACCTTTGAACATTGGCTGATATTGACAATACAGGGGCATAAAGCTCCAATAACTTTTTTATAAAACTTTAGATTTGACAGCAGTCTGTCAGGATCGGCTATAATGGTATATACCACTGCTTTCACTAAGAGCATATGATGCATTCATTCGATGGGTTCACGTCAGTTCATTAGTGATATAAATAAGAATGTTTGTTTACCATATCTGATCTGGTGGTGCATTTACCACATTTTATGTCCTTTGTATTAATTATTACACTGTTTCACCAACCCTTCAACAGTAAACACAGTAATATTAAGTATTTATGTTTGACGGTAGAATATGTGATGAGTGGGTGGCATCTAGTGGTATCCAAGTAGTGCTTTGCAGAAACACAATATCTTAGATGATGATTTGGGCAAAGGTTGGCACCATATTAGTGACTAGAAGTGGCTTTATACATCATCACTGATAGCAAATGATCATCTTGACAACCTCCGTGGTCGAGTAGTGTGTACAATGATTTTCATGGGAACGCCACTCCGAGGTCCCGTGTTCGATTCCCAGCCGAGTCGATGTAGAAAAAAAATATTCGTTTTCTGTGTGGTCTTGGGTCCGGGTGTTTGTGGTACCGTCGTTACTTCTGATTTTCCATAACACAAGTGCTTTAGCTAATTACATTGGGATCAGAGCAATGTATGTGATGTGGTCCAATATTTATATTTATATATTTATATTTATACTATCAGTTGGTCAACAAAGTATCGTTCAACTGCAATTTTGAATGACATCTATTAGTATCTTAAAATTAATTTATTAATTTCTTAAGCATAAATAAAAAATATATGCACGTGCATTTCATTAATGCGACAAGAGTTAGAGCCGTGAAGACTTTTTTTGGTCAAAATATTTCACATAAACTGGACACGTATAATTATCGCACTTGAATGTTTAAGCCAGAAACTTTTCTGGATTAAACATTTAAACAACCAAAAAATTTATTCTGAATAAAGCAATGATTTTAAATAATCTCGCTATAAATACTTGAATTGTACCATACGTCAAATGACGGTAAGTCGTGAGAACTACACGCGAAACAGAGACGGATGTATGTTTGGCTGTTCTTATTCAACAGAATAAAATATTTCTTATCAAACAAAACGTTTGTGTTTTCTATAACGATTTCGATACTTCGCAACTTTTACGAGTATCGACTATTTGTTAAACAATTTATTAGATATATATAACGCTGTCAGCTTTTTAGTCGTTATATTTGATAACTGTTACAAAAATATAACATGTTTTTAGCTTTTTGAATTTGGGAACATTTAGTTTCATATTTGTAAACTTTTAATTGTGTTTTTCTTATGTACGGAGGTAAACAACTCGTTTTTTTAAATATTGTGTAAAAAATATGTTTACTCACTGTCACCAACACCAAAAACGTTTCTTAGTTTTAGATAAGATTATCGAGGTACAAAATTTAGTTGCAAGATTTAACCCTGACATGCTACACTTACATAGTAAAGTTAACTTACAAAACTTAAAATTTAATTATTTATCGGCATAAGTAAATCTTTGATTGGTTACACTTGACTTAGTTATGTTATGAACACGATTTTAATTTGACTTAGGTTTATTTAAGGTATGTACTATAATATTATAAAATAAACTCTCAACTTTAATGTCAACTCAAGTTTATATCGAGCTAATATATCCAATGTTTATAGACCTTTGCATATCCAACTTATTTAATCATCCGTTTATGACACGTCACGATATCGTCGTAACACATCATTAAAAAAAATAGTATTAAATAAAGTATTATTAGTAAAATATTTCATACATTACTTACAAATTTTAGAACACATATACTATAAAATTCCTGATATTGTATAGAATACCTGATTATAGAGATACCAGTTACATATAAAGCCCATATCATTTATGTTATCATTAGATGAAAAGTCCATATCGGTCGAATAAGTTGTTTTCGCGTGATTCCAGAAAAACAAAACAGTTATGACTATTCGTAATAATATTGTGGTTTAGCCAATATCATAATCAAATGGTCCGATTATTGAGGCGGTACCAAATTATGCACGGGCGATTAGCTTCAGACAATTGTATTTCGAATACAGATTCACCATTCAATATAAAGTATTCCCTAATTTACAGCTCAATTATACTTATAAAATTATTTATCATCAACGGTAGAGTTAGCCTCATTGTTATTTAAAGAAACAAGTTATTAAATTTCATGGCTGAATTTAAGTGTAAGATTTATAGAAAATAAACGCTCTTTAATTTTTTTTTTTATTTATAATGGTGTAATTGGGTCTGCGTAATATCAATTCTCCGTTTTACGCTCTCCGAGAGTGTATGTTTTCATTGTGAATTGCATATATATTTTTTATATACTGACAATCGTAATGGAATTGGGATGAAATAAACATTTGTGATCATAATAAAATAGAACTAAATCCAATCACTTACTGAAGAGTTTTTTATATTTTTCGTATAGTTTTTCATCTCTATCAATCTATGTATAAGAGGCTAATGACCTGTATCTACCCGATATAAACGATCAGCTCTACAGGTGTGCTTTAAAACTAATTAATTTTTAAGACTAATTCTGAGGTCGATTTAAATAAAATTTTAGTAAAAATATTATTTTTAAAACAGCAATACTAAAACAAAATGAATATAAATAGAACAAGAAGAAAATGTTTAAAAAAACACTAGAAAATCCTTGGTTAAGGAATTTAAACTTGTACTTCCAGTAGAATTCTTTATTTTAGTTTAATTTCCAGCAATTGCAGCGCTTCCCAGATTGAGTAGATTACTTGTTGGAAGAAGAATAGTTGTAATAAATAAGGAAAAGTATCAATTCCATCGAATTAGTAACTATCGGGTACTTGGCTCTGAGCTCTACAATACGTTCGCGCCTGCCAAAGAAAGACTTTTAGACCGGATGTAGACATGAGATAAGACAGTCGCAAGACATTTTATGCACTTTGCTTTGCTTTTTTAATCACTTCTTAAATTAAAACTGCTTTTATATAGACAGTTCGATCAAGTTTGAATGA
Organism: Vanessa atalanta; assembly: GCF_905147765.1. Lineage (NCBI taxonomy): Eukaryota > Metazoa > Arthropoda > Insecta > Lepidoptera > Nymphalidae > Vanessa > Vanessa atalanta. The sequence continues at coordinate 9,841,993 of NC_061888.1, read as the reverse complement.
TACCTTTATTTAATTTATATGCAATAAATTTATCATTAAAATAGTTGAGATGAGGTGTCCCTAATAATTATTAATTATATAAATAAATATTGGACAACATCACATACATTACTCTGATCCCAATGTAAGTAGCTAAAGCACTTGTGTTATGGAAATCAGAAGTAACGACGGTACCACAAACTCCCAGACCCAAGACAACATAGAAAATTAATGAACTTTTTCTACATCGACTCGGCCGGGAATCGAACCCGGGACCTCAGAGTGGCGTACCCATGAAAACCGGTGTACACACTACTCGACCACTATATAATTATTTAAATTTAAATACTGGTTACAGTTTATGTCGAATCAATAGATTTGTTTTCAAAAATGCTATATGACATAATTAATTTAAAAAAAAACATAAATATTTATAGTATTAAAGAGGTTAGTTATCATATTAATTTCTTATATAGCTTGAACTTGCTACGTCTATTATTTAGTAAGAAAATGTTTATTATTAATTTGATTTTATATAAAGTATTTAATGATTTTTTTTGTGATGTAAATGTCTTCTTGTATTAAAGTATTTTCGCAGTAACAGATAAAACATACAGCTGTCTAAAGTCTGTTCAAATCTACTCTCCTTATGGTTGTTTGCGAAGTGCTTTGGATAATGACTGAGCCATCGAAAATTTTTGGTTCGAAGCACTTTTAATTGATGACCAGTAATATCTTAAATGGTTATGTGAAATAAATTTCAATATCATCTCGATAATAATTGAAAAAAAAGGTAAATAAACTAATGAAATAATAAAGTTAGAATCAAAAGCGTGTATTAACATCGGTTCTCTTAAAAAGATAGCTTTTCGATATCATAAGTAAACGAAAAATTCTAGAAGTAGCAATACTAGACCGAAAATTAGAGTCTCTTAGAATATGAGGCTTTCACATCACCATACCATCGGTAAAACTTTTATTATTTTATGTAAAAATATGTATGTCTCAAAATTAAAATAATAATGATATCTTAAATCTTCAAAATCAAAAATTTAATATAAATGGCATGAGCTTAATACTTTGATTTTCCCAAAAAGAATACTAACAATATCTTTTAATGTTCTCTTATTTATGACACTATATCTTTTTTTTTACAAATATTTTAATTTATAAAATAGCAACACAATAATAGTATTTTTTTAAAACATACTTATTCCGAATAAGAAGTTTGTTGTAATATTTAAATAGTTACTGCAGCAACATATAGGTAAGTGTTTATTAATAGTCTTTATGTTTTGTTGAAGCTGTTAAAAACTTATTTTTCAATAACTTTAATAATGTAGACGTCACGTTGCGCTGAAACGGGAGGGGTGGGGTCGACGCGGCGGCAGTCGTAGCCCGCGCGTAGCCCGTAGCGCTACGCCGTAGTGCTGTTACGTGTTTAGCCGTTTCAGTGCCGACCTGTAATTTGTGTATCACATTTCTTGTAACGTGTTACAAACTGGTATTATCTGTGTACGTAGTGAAGTGTTCAGTGATGTGATGAAGTAATAATGTATTTTTAAAAGGAGTTTTCGCTTTGTCTCGTGCTATCGTCCGTAGTTTATTTCGTGATGTTGACTTATCATGACACATTTTTTGTGACTGAGAGCCTTTGAAGCAAGTTTTGTTATCTTGTTGTACCATTTATATGGATTTTACGGAGGTATGTAATTAGTTTAGCTATGTAATAGAAATAAGTTTAAATTAATGAGAAGTGTTTTTAAAAATTATATTTATTGAGTATCTTGAAAGCTATAAATCAAAACTATTAGAAAAATCTTTTACTAAAAAAAAAAACAGTCACACGATACAACAAACTACTGTTTTACTAAAACAAACAAAAAATAAAACAATGCTTAAAAATAAAATTATTTAAACAGCTTGAGTCTGTATTTAGGGACATATTTTTTAGATTCAAGCCTGTCTTGTTAAAAAATGTTATTTTAAAAACCATTTACAATTCCTACTTATATATTTTTTATCAACAAAGGTCTTAGACACTCGTTAAGCAAACGAAGGCTCTGTGGGGACAGAGCTTATTGTTCAGAGATGCTCTCTGTTTTACCGCCGACTTTTATAAGAATTTTTGTAATAAAAAATCGGCCCAATTTTTTCCCCATTTCGATTAACAAACATTGATATCACTTTTTTTTTTGATATTTTTATGAAGATTTTTTACATTTCAATTAAATGTCCTTTGGTTGTGATATTTGATATAAATTTAAAGTATTGGAATAACGAATTCATTTCGGTATACCTGTTATTGATAGAAATTTATTTCTGCTAATAATACCATTCGAAAAATGCTAATATGACTTATGCGAATTATTTTCCTGTTTAAAACCGGTGTCATTGTTTTCCATTTTGTAAGAATTCAGCAAGAAAATCTAATTTATTATATATAAATACGAACATATATTGAATACGAACGAATACCCCATAAACCTTTAAAATGTTGCATAGACTGATCGTAACTATTATTATAATAATTATAATCTTATAGTTAATTATATAACAACTATTATAACAAATAGAAAATGTTCATTTATATATATTATAAATACTCATTTAATATTTTATACAAACGTAGCTTCAAAATTGGAATAAGTAACTTTGTATATATAAAAGGAAAATTCGAAGCGTTCGTGTTGATGGCACGTGTTATTAATAAATATAATTTCTAAGTTCTTGTAGTATAGTTTCAGGTTAGCAACATTATGTTATAATAATCTGTAATTATTTACGATATTTGATACTAAAGATGTGTTTACCCATTTTCACACCTATATTTACGACTGTTTCAGAACATATTTGAAAAGACCAAGAGAAGGCCCTTGGTTAAAACCTACCCATCATAAGAAAATTTAAATCTCAGTTTTAATGACATTAAATTAGTTCCGTATACATAACCACTAAGTAGTGCTTAACAACACTTAAGAAAATATGAGCCACGAATTGATGGTATAAATGATATACAATGGTATCGAATTAAGGCCTTGTGTCATTGAAATTATGTTTGAGTTAAAATATCATTGGACCCCGCCTATGCCATCTTAAGACCTATGCTCAAAATTAAAAATAAAAACTAAATACTCGATGTAAACTATTTCTTACATTTCAATACACCTTAAACCTTTAATACAGATTTTAATATATAAATAATTAAATTACCGTTATAGCTTTATTCGATGTCAATATATAATTTACTTATAATATTGCAAATGGCGACATTATTTGTTACGTGGAGTATGACCCGAATTCGAAATACAAATATAAAAACAACTGTGCTAAAAATTGATTTAACAAGTATCTAAAAATGTTTGAAGTTAAGGTTACCACCCACTCATCAGATATTCTACCGCCAAACATCGATAGGTAATATTATTGTGCTCCAGTTTGTAGGGACATAATATCTTAGCTCCCACGGTATGAGTTGCATAAGTCGTATACGGAATGGTCAATATTCTTACAAGTATGTATGGTTGGTGGGGACTTCTTACCGTCAGGTGGCGCATTTGCCCGCCTATGTGCCTATATTTAAAAAAATAAAAATACTACGTCATATATTTATAGTATTTTTTCAGCCCTATCATATTATTGATGTTGTGACTAATAGTAATTAAAAAATATTTATTTCTGTGTACTAGTATTGTGTTGAAGATTGAGTATTTTAAATGAGTTGTCGTTACTGACAAGCTCTGAGTGAACATTTGCCGTTTCGAGTCGAGGTTACAATAAATATTTATGTAGGCTGTTGGGGTTATCGGGTGTTAAGTATGTAATGTAGAATAAATCACTGTGTGTGTGTATTATATTTAATTTTAACATTAACTCAAATCATATTTCAATGTTAAGTAACTAATTGACTAATAAAATAACTAATTACATTTCTTGTGATAATTTTTCATTTCATAGCCGAGATGGCCCTGTGGTTAGAACGCGTGAATCTTAACCGATGATTTCGGGTTCATTGGAGCAGTGTCTTGGAAAATGCTCCAAACCTTCTCCTCAAAGGAAGAGGAGGCCTTAGCCCACCAGTGGGAAATTTACAGGCTACTGGTTTAATGTAAAATGTAATGTGATGATTTTTCATAACAAAACTATATTTTGTTATGAGCTAATTTCGTTCCGAATATGTATTAAAATTAATATAGTGTAATAAATCTCCACTCGCCTTCTTAAACTTAAGATTTACAAATATCCATTCTTGACTAATGTGAATGTTACAAAATAAACGAATGTTCCAAACTAAACTAAGTATTTTTGGCTGTACGACTATAGTAGAGAGAAACGAATGTAATCGTACGACTACGTAACTGGTCCAGTGCCTGTAGACATCGGCGCCGTAAAATAATTAACCATTCCTTATACACCCAATGCATCAACCTTGGACTGAGATGTTAAGTCCCTTGTGCCTGTAGTTACACTAACTCACCCTTTCAACCGGAACACGTCAATACTAAGTATTGTAGTTTGTCAATAGAAAATATTATAAGTATAATAATAAAATATGATGATAGATATAAAAATTAATAATCTTTGTAACGGTTTGCTATATCAGAGTCAAAAAAATCTTTATAAAAGAATAGTAAGTTATTAAAATGTGTTTGAATAAAGCAATGTGCATACTGTTACTTCGTGGGTGTATTTTAATAAAAGCATCTGGTTTCGAACTCCCTATCTTCATTTGTAGAGCTAAATACTGCTCGCAGTTTTGCCATCTTATCATTGTTATTTAAATATTATTTAATAATAATAATATAATTCTTATGTAAAGAAACTGCAGACTGTCGTGTTGGTTCAATGGCTAGATATAAGGCTGCAGATCGCGAGGTTCTAGGTTCAAAGCAGGTTGAGCCCATAAAATGTTATTGGGTTAGCCCGCAGTCTGGGATGGTGGAAGTGAGAGTCCCGTGCTATGGAAAGCACTTAATGCCATCGGATTATGAGAGTGAGGGAAAGATACCTGTGTTTGTACACACACTTGTGCATTATAATATCTCCTGGGTATTGGCTGATCTCCCTTAACATTGCCCCCTACAGCCGAAATTATATATGTATATAGCGACTATACATTAGTGAAATTAAATGATTTTTCAAAAACGGGCAAGCACGTTTCAAATACCGAATTTGAGCTGTGGCAGATCCAAATTGATTTCGTGCTCGGTCGAAAACTACATCTCGGAAGATATTATGAGAATCGTGTTTTAACTAACTCACTGCGGTAAAGAGGTATGGTGAGTTACAAATGATAACTGTTGGAAATTATCCCCCAGGTCATTTGCTTAATTTCATTGTTTAATATTCAATAAGTTGTTTCTCACAGCTTCGCTATTATGAATTTTCTAATCCTCATTTTGTGTTAATAATAATTATTAAAAGTATCTCTAATTTTATTTCTAAACAAGCTGTGCCCGCGACTTCATGCGCGTTTGAATTTAATTTAAAAAAGCGTGAATTTATTATTATTATACAGATAATTCTAAAATAAAAGTAGCCTAAGTTACTCCCTATTACACCAACTATCTGCCAGTGAAAGTCCCGTCAAAATCGGTCCAGCCGTTCCAGAGATTAGCCGGAACAAAGAGACAGACAGACAGACAAAAATTGTAAAAAAAAGTTATTTACCGTGTATACATATGCATTTAGTAAAACGCTGTTATTTTAATATTACAAACAGACACTCCAATTTTATTATATGTAGAGATAAATAATAATAAATATGCATTAATTAATAACTATATACACAATTTTTACACAGGAAGATATTATAACTTTATATAAATACCGCAATTCAAATAGAAATGGTAGTCAAAGAAAACAAAGACAGTACGTCAAATAGCACTATTGCAAACTATGATGAGGTTACACAGCCAATTATTAAAGAATCAAAACAATTCACTAATCAATAATTTATGCACGAACTTTACAATATTTTATTTTTTTTATTTTTATTTTTATTACAGTAATAATAAATTGAATTTAAGTTGAAATCAAAATCAAAACATACTCTATTCAATTAGACTGTACTAAACTTCAACCTACCATCGGTTCGGAATGAAGATTTTATTAAGAACCAACACGAAACTCAGTAGTTACTCTTATCCAAAATTTGATATACTAGTTATGTCAGTTAAATAAAATTATATTTAATATCCAGCTTTAAAGTCAACTATTATTAGTTCCACGCTATTTTATCAACTATATAATATTTTACTAATTGGTAGGGGTTTGTGCAAGCCTATCTGGGTAGGTGGCACCCACTCATCAGATATTTTACCGCTAAGTAGTACATTGTATTGTTATGTTTCAGTTTGACGTATTCCCAAGGTTATTGGCACATTTTAGATCTAAGGAATGATTAAAATTTCTTACGGCGCCAATGTATTTGTGAGGTGGTGACCACTTACCATCTTGTGGCCTATTTGCCTGTTCGCCTAGCTACTAAATAATATAAATATATTTAATTTAATTTTAATTTTGACTGATCATAAACGCGAACACTTTACAAAAGCTAGCACTTTAAATATATCAATTATATATAACTAAAACAATGTTCCTATTAACGTACAAACACGAACAAAACCGTACAGAGTTACGTAGATTCTTCAGATCAAAGGGTTCGTTGTGAGCCAACGAACTTTATCAGCGGTGTATTTTAATAAGGTATTTTTAAGTGAAATTTCCTCTGGTTTGATGTGAAAAAATCAACTTTGTATTTGTTTCACGTAATTTATTCGTAACGTTTACGTAAAACGGAGATTCAAAGAAGTTTCACTACTGGGTGTATACTGGGTGTATGTTCAAGACGGTGATATCTATCAATCTCCAACGACACTGTTCACTTGGTGGTAAGGCTTTATGCAAGCAAGGGTTGGTACCACCCACTCATCATAGTGTATTCTAACGCCACACAGCAATACTTAGTATTGTTGTGTTCCATTTTGAAGGATGAAGAGTGATCCAGATCCCCAATTAGTCCCCAAGATTGGTGGCGCAATGGCGATGTAAGGAATGGTTAATATTTCTCATAATCGCAATATATAAATGATTGGTGATCCATTTGCCCGTTCTTCTGTATTATAAAAAAATACTTCATGACATATTTATAGTTTATATTATGCTTTGACATAAATAATCTATACATATAATAAAATTGGAGTGTCTGTTTGTAATATCAAAATAATCCATTTTCGCTAAATGTATATGTATTTTATATTATTTAAATATTACATCCGCTATCTGCCAAAGTCCTGACGAAATCGAAAACGAAAAATTGTAAAAAAAAAAATTTTTTTTTTGGCAGATAGCGGATGTAATAAAGAGAAACTTAGGCTACTTTTATTTTAGAATTATATATAGAATAAAAATAAAATCACGCTACAATATCCCAATAACTTAAATTCAAACAACGCGCACGAAGTCGCGGGCACAGCTAGTTTATATTATATAACACTTCGTACCGAATATTATCCTGTTTAAGATTGAGTTTTTCAAATGTACAATGTGTTGTCGTTATGAACAAACTCTGAGTGAACGTTTGCCGTTTCGACCCGAGGTTATAATAAATATTTATACAGGCTGTTCATCACCCCGATCGGGGCGTTAAGTCTATAATGTAGAATAAATGGCATATAACGTAGAATATGTGTGCTGTATTCAATTTTAACGTAAGGAATAATTAATATTTTTACACCAGTAATCTCTATGAACAGTTGTGACCATTTACTACTAGCTAGCCTATTAGCCAGTCAGCCTACATATATGATATGTTCCTGCATGTAAGTACAGTATGTATTTGAAGCTAGGTCTGAAAAAATATAAAACTATCGAGGTTTTAATTAATTTACTATTTTAATAATATCCATTTGACAATTTTTTCTCACAACAGCTTCATAATGCTTAAGGCGTGTAGTAGGTTTTATATTCAATTGTGTGCGTAAAAATTGATTATCTGTCTCTCACTCTGACACTTCGTCAGCAATACGTCCCGATCAAAGAGAGTTCAGGTATAGGATCAACGGCTTTATTCTCTTCGATGCGTTTAAATACGAATAAATATTGAGATATTTCCGATCTTCGCACGGTTACTATGAATTTATCAATAGAACCCAATAACTTCGTTTAACGTCAAATCCATTTGTATCCAGGAATTTGGGATCTTTATAAGCTGTTTACTAGACCAAAAAAAATAGTCAGTCATTCAATATTAATTATATTTTATGAATATAATATTAATAGAGGTATAATAAAGGGATTCAAATCTGATTCCATCGTAAATGATGCTACAGTTGATTTCGCAATAAACCTATTCACTTCGTGATAAACTTAATCACGAAAATATATTTGGAAACTTTAAAACAATAATGTTAGGAGGTTTACTTACAATAGAACTCTTTACAACAACGACATTTCACTGGCAGTTTATTTAAAAATAATCCGATAACGTAAGATTTCAACTGGAACAATTTCCGTTTAAGCTTTAAAAATAAACATCGGTATATCAGTATTCAATACCATAAATATTTTTTAAAGTGTCAGGTATCATATTCACTTATTACTCTAACATTCAAAATCACATAATCCGATACGAGCCCCCTATACAAACACGCGATGTTAAACGCGAACGTAAATCAATTTAAAATAATCTGACATAAGAATTAAAGGTAACCCTTCATAATATTTCACGGTATAATGACCCTTGTAATTATAGTGGCAAAAATTATATTCGCATAACACATTATTACGTGTTTTTGATGTTATTTTTTACTGTAGCCAAGCATCGCGTGTAAGAAACTCGTGATTTCGTTGTTTAAGCGACCACGCGAACCACTTGTTTTCGATGAAAAAAAAAGGCTTATTAAATTTTATACGGTGTTCTGTATTTGAAAATATGACACTGATTGTAGTTTTAAATTTAAAAAAATGTATACTTTTTACACTCATAATAACGTGATATTTATTTAAATTTTTCAGTGTTATCTAATAATTAAATAAATAAAATTTTAGCTGACTTCAATAATAATAAAGGAAATCAAATTGAGTAATTAATTTATTTAATTTTTATTCAATAGAAGTTTTGCTGAAGTGACTCAAAACAGATATAAAGTTTTCAACGATAAGAAAGAGGAAGATAAATGAATTATGAATAGAGTAATAATCAATTAGTATTAATGTTTCAAAGAAGAAATAAAAAAAATCTCTTATTTAATCAAGACGCCTTGAAAATATATCATATCAATATAAAAAGATCTGAAGCTTTCTTTTGGAGAACAGTAGGAACAGATCAAATTCAATGGAGTGAAACTTGGAGGATGCCCTTGCCAAAAGGCACTGAGCTACGAGATATAATTTAAGTGTCGTTTATTGGATATTACACATAGTTTCAAACAAGATTCTGTAGAACACAGAAAAAGATTATTATTAAAAAGTTTTCGATGGCATGCAATAAACGGCAGGTATCCAATATAGAGTTGTCAAACGATGAAATGAAAATTATATTGTTCAAGAACATGATTGTCATATTAATACTCAAAATAAAAAACAGGAAAACCTTTTTAATAATATTATCTGAGACTCAACTAAAACCTTCTTTAAAGTTTTATGTATATTTGTTTAGTGGTTTTATGAGTTAGGCATAACAAAGAAATGTCCCCTACCTTATAAAAATAGTTAAAATTATTTAAAATATTTTTTTTTAAATTCCTTTACATTTTTAAAGTATTCTCGTCAACAGATTTAACAAATTATATGAACGTAAACATACATCAAAGATTCCTTTCTCTTTACAATAATTTTGTTGAAACAATTACGCGAAAATAATACAGAATGAATTGACGTGTGTATTCTCATATATCTCTTGATCTTTATCTGCTATACAATTAAATTCCTTGTTAACTTCTCTCGTCTAATTTAAAGGTACACGAATATATATATACATGCGTTTACAGTAGTTATACGGCCTACGAGTTATGTTCGCGTCACGCGTGGTACCAATGTAAGCGAGTTATAGTCCATGAAACTGTTACAAACTAATGCTTTGATACTATTTATTGTTATTTGCGTCAATTCAGTGCATTGAATTAGATTCGTCTTGGTGTGTTTAAATATAATATAAGTAGTCGTGAACTTTATTGCTCAAGTCTTCCTTGAAATCTTAAAATCCGGTATGTGTATGTTCTTAGAGTAATTTAAATATAATTATCGTTATAAATACAAATTATAGCGTGAAATTCTTAATACTTCAATTTTTTGTAGATATGGTATTTTCTTTATGAACACTCAAACTCAAAGTATTAAACAAATATAAAAATTGTATTTTATACTATATAAGCGAAATTCTAATGCAAAATATACTTCAAAACAAAACTAGTATATCTGTAATAAAGATGTACTTGAATCAAGTATAGGATAGAGTTAATCACCAAAAAATTTAAATGAAATTTTTTAAACGTTATAAATTTAATACACACACGCTCTTAATCGAACCACAACCTATCCGCTGTTTCAACATGTCGACGTGTTTGTGTCACGTGACACGAACGGAATAGCTGGCATCGCTATTATTTTGTTAAGGACTCGACTAACACAGTTCAGACGTGTAATTCAAGGAACGGGGTTACATCGTTTTGAACCTATTTGGTTTCTTAGCTTCAGATAAACGTGTTAGCGAAACTTGTAATTAAAGTTTACTCTTAGTTTCGTCGTTTTAGGTCATAGCTGTTGCTGGTAATGACTTTTTCATGTGATTTATATCTTAAGTACTGTTAGATTATTGTGTTGAATTTCGTGTGATTTTCTTTAGTAAAAGTTTAATCGATATATAGAAAATACTATAAATTCATATAGTGCGACCCGTCTCGGCTTGTCACTGGTGTGATTTTATATATTTTCATTGGGTCAAAGAGTCGAGATGGTCCAGTGGTTGGAACGCGTGCATCTTAACCGATGATTTCGCGTTCAAACCCAGGCAGGCACCACTGAATTTTCATGTGCTTAATTTGTATTTATAATTCATCTCGTGCTCGGCGGTGAAAGAAAACATCGTGAGGAAACACTAATTGGCTCATGTGGCTAATTTCAACGATATTCTGCCACATGTGTATTCCGCATTGGAGTAACGTGGTGGAATATGCTCCAAACCTTCTCCTCAAAGGGAGGCCTTTAGCCCAGCAGTGGGAAATTTACAGGCTGCTAATGATAATGACGATTAGGACATAGTCATAGTCTCTGTTAGAAAACTGCTAATACGCTATAAACGCTCTTAAGTGTTTTCAACTTCTATGCGCATTTCTCTAACTGTAAGAACTTTCTACAAAGTATTAGAAAACTTAAAAGAAGATAAATGAAATCGGTAAAATCGTTCTCAAGGTCAAAGTCGTAACCGAGGGAAATAGGGATTCACTTTTATGTATAGATTGGCTTCTGTTAAGTACTTTTGTTACAGCTTAGTACCAATAGATAGCGCTAATTGATTGTTTTACGTTTCTGAACCGTACTTACCAGATTCTTGGATTTGGTTACTTATAGTTAAAAGAAATATTGTCGGTTCGACCCCACCAACTACGTTCTGAGCCAAGGTGCGATCTCATAGGAGAAACCCTCAGGACGAACGTCAAGCTCGAGCCCAGCGCTCAACTTTAGGGCTGAGTCTTGCACTCGCCCGAATGCCCGGTGAAGCTGTAAAGGCCAGTAGGGCCAACAGCACTACTTTAAACAAGATAATAAAAAATAATAATTGTAGATTCTGATTGGCAGCGGCGACATTGTCAAGATCAATATGGTGAACTTCATTACGTGCTAGAAACGAGAGTCGAGTGAGTGGAAGATTACATTCTATTGTCTTAGGTTTAAATACCCTATGTACATTTTTGTGACTGTGTTGTTAAGAAGCGAAGACGTGAAATCGTAACAAACAAAATCACTTTCGTATTTGAATATTATTTAGTATTTGATTCTCCTCTATACTTTCGATGCAAATAATTTTCTATTATACCTATAAAAAAATATTATAGCGAAATTGCTTATTTAGGCTTGACATTATTGCTTACACTAGATGAAATACCTGGTTTTGCTCGGGTGAAATGCGTTTCATCATTTACTTTTCAAATACCTTTTTAGATATGTTTAGTTTTACTTTCTATATAAGGTGGTGAAAACTAACAATAATCATTATTTACACAGCTTTCCGAACGCACCCGTAAGCATCAAACATGGCCCCTTGAACTGTCATATCATTGAACTTCATGGATTAAATATCGAAATATCATAGACTAAAAATCATAATTTTTTAACGATCTGTAATTGTGGATAGGTGTCGATCGGATTCACGATTATGAGTATAGAATACCTTTTAATACAAACCTATTTTATTGTTAGTATTTAATATCATTTATCACCAAACAGCAATCAAGTAGCTTGGTAGAAAAAGCAAACCTCCTCAGAAGAACTGGAGGCCTTTGTTCAACAGTGGGACATTAGCGGGCTATCTTAATGTTTTATCGCATGTTACTTAATTAAGTATTAAAAAAAAAACTGATGCTTACATACATGAAACCTACATGCACACATCACGGTCAAGGTCAAAATAGGGAACAAAAGTACTGACCTTGACGGGAAGCCGGATCTTTTTACTTTTAACAGACTTAGAGTTCTTTGTCTCTTATAAAAAGTGAGAATGTAGTTAATCACCAAAACTTTTTACATAAATTGTTAATTTGCACATAGTAGGGTTTTGTAAACGCCAGTCAGGGAAGGTACCACCCACTCAGCATATATTCTACCACTAAGCAGCAGCAGCACTTTGTACTGTTGTGTTATTGTTTGAAGGGTGAGTGTGTCAGTGTACCAGGCGCAAGAGCCATAACAACTTAGTTCCCAAGGTCGGTGGGGGCGTAAGGAATGGTCAAAATTGCTAACGGCGTCTATGGGAGTACCATAGGTATTACCGATTTCATAAAAAATAAATTCCTAGTGTATAACAACATAATATTACCCAAATTGTTTAAGGTTTTTTATTATTATCTCATCATTTGTTTCATACATATTTTGAAATACAAAGATTTTTTTTTATATTCGCGATTAGTGCTTTAAGAATCTGCTTAAACTTCTTACAGCACCAGTGTTGAGGCCAATGCGAATTGATGGTAAGGGCAGATCAAAACAAATTCATAATAACGCCATAACCCATTAAATTTGTACGAAGACAGGTCAAATACCATAATAATATAAAATAACATTGTGGCAAACTCGATTAACCTCTAATAACAATAAAAGCAGCTATTAATAAATTCGATATTTTAAAACAGACAATATACATAGTTTTGTTCTTCTCGTTTAATGTAAAAATATTTGTGTCTTATTATTATGACTATGATATTAACTTCACGATATTCTTGTATTTAAAACCTCAGTGTATTTCGTGTTTAGCTCGAATTTAGTCGCTGTATAAAAAAAACTTTAGGTTAAACCAATCCAATTCGTTCCTGCGGGAACGCAACGATACAGTCTGTTTCTATTGTATCCTATTGCGGAATTGAAAACAGGTTGCAAATAAAAACGCTATACGAAATTTTAAACGCATTTGTTAGAGATTTGTTCGCTGTCTAGTGAATGATTTATGTGTGAGCGATCAACGTGTCTTATCAAAGCGTCGTGTGTTCGACAAAAGGAGATGATTTCGAACATGTGTACGTATGTATTATTTATAGGAGATTCGGGTAGCGTTTGTTGAAGAATGTTTTGTATGTTTAAATTTATTTCCGTTTATATAAATTGGAATATTAGGGTCAACCTACGTTTATTGAAGAGCTAATTGATCACACGCGATAGACGTGACGTCACAATACCATAAAAGAATTTTCAATCAATCTTCCTTAGCTTAAGCATATTTGGCAGACACGTGACATTTTCACAGAGACGTAAACGAATAGTAGTTCTTAAAATATTTAGAAAATAGTATCGCACCCTAATCGAGTCATTAATTATTAATTTATAAATCAAAAAGGAGAAGGTTTGGAGCGTATTCCACCACGCTGCTCCAATGCGTGTTGGTGGAATACACATGTGGCAGAATTTCGTTGAAATTAGACACATGCAGGTTTCCTCACGATGTTTTTCTTTCACCGCCGAGCACGAGATGAATTAAACAAAAATTAAACATATGAAAATTCAGTGGTGCCTAACTGAGTTTGAACCCGAAATAATCGGATAAGATGCACGCGTTCTGACCACTGGGCCATCTAGGCTATCACATGTGTATTCCACAAACCCGCATTGGCGCAGCGTAGTGGAAATTGCTCCAAACCTTCTCCGCAAAGGGAGAAGAGGCCTTAGTCCAGCAGTTGGAAATTTACAGGCTGATATTGAAAAACGTGAAGTGATAAGCGCTCACGCTGGCGTCGTGATATGTAGCGCGTATGTTTGCGCAGAGTTATTCGCGCTACTTATGCGCCAAGGATCATTCGTCCAGTTCACGTAATTTTCTTGATTATTAGTCACAAATACCCTGCATTTCGCCGATGTGTACTGTCCTTTATTGATTTATTACTTAGGGAGACTAAACTCATGTGTTTCCTTTGATTAAGTATTAACTTAAATTATTACCGGATTAAATCTTTATAGCTTGACAAGATCAGATTAAAAATTAGAATTCAAAAGTACTCGTGAAAACTCACATCTAATGTAATACATTTTGATTTAATTCATAAAATGCTTCGTTATGGTAATCGGTGTTGTAAACATTTCATTATCAGATTTATTCTTGAATTATAATAAATGTTACTAATAAAATTGCTGTATACTATTTAATATATATATTATTTATAAGATATGATTCTTGAAATTCCATAAACGATTATACAGTTTTCTCATTGTTTAATTTATTGTTTATAATTCACGTGCTCAGCAGTAAGGAAAAGGAAAACTTCGTGAGAACACCTGCGTGTGTTGTATGAATTTATCCCATATATATACTGAACCGCAGCGAAGCCTCTTATTAACAGGAGAAATGAGAGATACTTGAGGGTCCCATAAAAATCAAATAGAATATTTTCTTATTTAGTCATCACTAACAATCGTTTAATGATAATTATATAAGTTATAAATAATAATACAATAAAAAAGAGGTTAAATATTGTAGACTACACGGTTAGAAGGATACGTAGCTTTCATAAAATCAAAATAGTATTTAATGTACACTAATAAACACACCAAGAGTTACATTCAAGAAAGATGCACAAGAGTCGGCTTTATCGTTAAAACAGCGATCTCATCCAGGCAACCTTAGGTAAACAGAAAAAGAGGTAAAAATAAATGACAAGAAATAAAAATGTTACAAAATCCTCGTTAATTAAAACAATAACAAGAAACTAAGGTTAAATTATGTTATATTAAATCGTATACAATAGATAGAAATAAAAAGAAAGAGGAAGGAAGCCTGGAGGTTGCATAACGCTTTATCCTTACGTGATGTTTTCTGCCAGCTCACTCTACTGCATGCCGCGTAAAAGCACTTCGTTCGACTAAAACAATGAACTGTTCTCGGTCTATTTTGTTTAAAATGATAAAGCCCTTAACAGAGGCGCGTTGCTATGCAAGACACCTACACGCAAATGGACGAACAATAATGATATTTGTGCATAGACCGTGGGCAGCTGCGCGTGACGGCTCATATATTTTAAAACAATGAGAACTACACATGCGTATCTTCTCAATGAAATCATTTGTACATGTGTGACGTCTGTATGTTATTGTGATGGTCTGAAGCAATTTAAATAGCTTATACGAAGCATTTAAACTTGGCAAGTAAATCTAGTAAAAGATGTCGCGGGCAGAGCACTTGCTTCGGCCTACCCTCGTTAAATACAACTTAAATTATTGTTCCTTTGCAACCAAGTTTCATATTTATAGCCGGGTTTCGGATTTGCGGAAACTTAACTGGTTTTAAACGTGTTAGACGGTTTTAAAACAAACAAATGGGACAAGCGTAAGCCGCTCCTTAACCACCTTGAAGTGCTTTTAGAATGTTAGGTATAAATTCTTTAGTTATTTTCTAGTTAAGGTTTGACTCGATGGTGTAGTGTTTAGTTTATATCGGCGCTAATTCCGAGGTACCGGGTTCGATCGATGAGAAAACAATAAAATATTTTTGAGTTTTTCTGTTTAAGAATGATTAGTAACAATCTAGAATTACGAAGTTGACAGTGTTTAGCTTCATCGCCTTTGAAAGCAAATCGAAATGTATGAACTGCTTCTCGATCGTGTTAAAATGTCGTTCTATTGGATTATGAGAGTAAGGGTAAAGTACAAATTTGTTTACGCAAACAATTGTACCCCATAATATATTCTGCCCAGAGTGTTATTCTTGACGATTAATTCTTAGAAATGAACCGCAAGGCCGAAATTCGAACGATACAATATCATTGGTTTACTTTTAAACTCTATTTTATGTTTCGTTTTATTAATTTGTTACCAAACGCTTAGACTAAACTGAGCTATGGTAGAGTACAAAATTATTTAGAGCTATATATAAAATCCACGGTAAGAAATGAATCATTAAGATCAAGAGATCAATTCATTTAAAAAGTTAACTTCTTCTTTCAAAATGGATGCAGACTGCCAAATGGACTGGACAGTGGTTACCACTACACATAGACGATGTAAAAACACATCACTAATGTGCCATTAACCGTTGAAACTTCAACCTGGGACACAAAAATATTTAGTATTACTGTTTGGCAGTAGAATACGTAATATCTGTATAGTAATTGATAATGTGTTTGTCTTTTTCCTATTTAATGTAAAATTAAATAAATAAACAGTTGATATCCTGGAGCCAGTAGACCCTTAGTATAGGGCAATTTAGTTTGGACTCCTGTCTCCCACACACAATTACACTTATAATTAAGACGCGCTTAAACTGAAATGTCTGTAATGAAGAAGATAATAAATTATTATTGATATTATTACTACCTACCCAGACGGGAGAGGCTTCAAATACTGCTTATTCATGTTGGCTCAGTGGTGTTACTTTGTGTTTAACTTTACAAAGATACTAAGCTATCTCGACTGGAGTAATTTCAGGTATTTGATATTACAAGCATATCTCTTTGAAGTAATGGAAAGGGTTAACGTAATACAAATAACTTAGGGAGGCATGTTAACATGTAAACTGAAGATCTTGAAAGCAATTCGTTATAAGACTGCTTTTAGTTAAGTATTGACTTAAGCCTCAAAGAAATACAAATAATTTCTCATTAATATGTTTTTGTAGTTAACAACTTCGTACAGAATTTTCCTTTTTATTTTAAAGAAAAGTTCATAAACAAGTCTTCATCTTTTATTTTCTCTGTAAAGGAATTAAAATTTTCATAAATCCGTTCGTAATTATATCAAATCACTGAAGTCAAAATCATTTTCATCATTGAACATCGGTCGGAGAAGATAAATATCCCTCAGCTGAGAAGAATCGGCGAAAGAAACTCACTTATCAACCATATTTATATATATAAATATATATCCTAATTAAAACAAATAGAATATGATTATAATAAATAGAATATTAATGAAATTAAAATATGGTAGTAGTTACCATTATAAGAACAATGGTGATCACTTACCATCTGGTGGGTTTCACGTCATCCTACGTCCTACATTTAATATATATATACAGATTATAAATATCATGCAAGGATATCATTAAAAAAATTAAAAAAAAAGACACCACTTATTATATCATAGTATTTTTAATAATTATGAAAAAGGTTACATCGAAATATGTACATATTTAATTTTTTTCGCTTCGTTACTGGCACTAAATAAGATCTCAACTTTAGAAGGTATAAGAAAAAAATAATATACGTACCGCCTAATTGTGTTACGTACCTTAATTATTATAGATCAGGTTTCTTATACACGAACTATATATAAAATGTCGTTATGTTCGTATCTTAACATGACTCAATACTACGTTGATGATTGTGAGAGTCTTTTCCTGGTTTTTTCTTAATTATCTCTATTCTTCTATCGAACAATTGGTAGGTTTTTGATGACTAATACTTATTAGAACATGTCCATTGAACCATGAACATTGTTTCATTTCAGTTTTATTTCGTTATTGTACATTAATGTTCTTTTATAATTGTTCATGTGTTTATAATATATTTCACGTTTGACGAATGAAATTCCCCATATTTCCCTACGCTGCAATTCTCGGATGGAATTCAATAACGGTCTGTAAGTATACCACTGCTGGACTAAGACTTCCTTACCTATTAAAGTTTTGGATATTATTTAACTAGTTTTGCTTTTTACATTATATATCAAAACAAATTATAAACCATGAAGCGCAAAAGCAATTATAAACCTAATGATACTTGACCTCATTTGAACCCGCGATATTCATTTAACGTCAAAATTTAAAAAAATTGTTTTACTAAATTAAAATACATTAATATAAAATTGAGTGATTTTTTATTCATTTGAATATAATAATAATTGAATTGAATATTAAATTCATATAAAAAAATTAAATTGAATAATACATAAAATATAATAATTAAATTATCACTGAATATGTAACATACATTTAATATTATTAGTCACAGAACCTTTCGCTCCTGTTTTCTTATTAAGGTCGCTGCCCGAGTTTATTTTGTTGGATGAGGGAGTAAATTCCATTATATAACTTGTCCTTCAGTTGAATTGTCGTGAGTAAAACTGTCTATTAAGCTACGAATACTCTTAAAACTGTTCGTTTTATCCCACTTGTTTATTTTCTGGTAATATTGTTTATGGAGTGATAACGATGAATTAATTATTAATCATTTAAATAACTCATTACTTCATTATACTTTCATATCAGATTGAATAATTATTTATTGTAATTTGTAATAGATGCCATTGAATAATGAAAGTACTCGTTATTTAATATACGTGCCAGTCAGATATGAAACCTTTTTGCGTTGGGATATTAAACTTGAAATGTATTAATTAGATTAACCTTGAACTCGAGTTTCGAAGTTTATAATTTAAGTATTTTTGGCTGCAATTAAAGCAAATTTTTATACTGCCTATAATATAAAATAAGAAAAGATATAATATATTAAGGTTAACGAGGATCCTTAATACTTCTTAAATATTTTCATAAATGACGAGGTTCTTACGTAACATACAAAAGTATACATACCATTTGTACATGCTTCTTTTTGAAGTCGGTTATAAATATCATAAAAAGTCAGTCAAACGATTGAAAAGATCCACTAATGACATCGTGTAACAAGTAAAAGTCGATTTGCTTATTTAAGAATAGGAAAACATCGTAATTGAAGTTTATTGAAAGAATTTATAAGTAAACAAAATCAATAAAATAACCGAACTTCGTTATTATTTTTGAATAATTATTTGTACATCACTCATCTTTACTAAATTGTAATACTTACGATTGTTGTGTGACGGTTTAAATGGTGAATTAGCGTAACTACAGAAACAAGAGACAAAAAGATTTTAGTTCTCAATAGTGTTAGCACCAGAGATATAATTGGTGATTCTTATTTGTTTCTATGACAATGTCTATCAAAGGTGTAGCTTCAGGTGGCTCAATAAAAAGTCTGCCCATGTATTGTTAACAATAAAAAATCGTTGTAAGTTGGTCAAGAGATCAGGATTAAGCCTTCCATTTCATTCATCGCTGTATACCCCGAACACGGTAGTGCCATTAAAGCTTAAAATTTTTAACAAAAAATATCACACTCAAATAATATTAACTCCAGTATATGAATTTTTTGATTGCGTTTTAAAATGAACGTACTTTTAACCCCCGTTGAAATTTCATTCGACCTTTTGGGCTTAATATAATTACGCATCAATATCGGCGGTTCGAAATCCATTAGCCATAATTTTCGCAACGTCCGTCGTTATATGCAGTTATTATAGGGAAATATTAGACTATATCACGGAAAGATAGATAGTATGGTTTGTATCTATTAATAATAGTCTGAGAACTGAGAACCGAGATAGCCCAGTGGCAGTTGGTCCCTTGTTTTTAACAAGTGGAATTTAACTGAAGATCATTATTAATTGGTTGATAGCTATTAAAGCTCTATTGAATCTTCATATCACTTAGTCTAAGTTTATAATATATTACGCGCTCAACGGTAAAGGAAATCAATATGAAGTTAGTGCATATTTCGGATAAAAAAATGCTTTTAATTTTTTGCAGGATTTTTGTCTCCTATAGTACATTGTTGTACTCGACAGTATCCACTGTTACATATTTAAGGTTACGTTACGTATAATATCAGTGATATTGATATTTGACGATATCTGAATAGGGGTGATTTGAGGCCACAAATCTATCTCTGGAATATTGATTATGAATTAGTATGCAATTGTATTTTATTAACATACAAATGTAAAATGTAAACAGTCTGAAAACAGTAACTACTGACTTACTAGTCGCTTCTTTAAGAATTATTTAATTCTACCGAGAAGTAGAGATGATTCAAAAGTTTTACTAAGAGTCCACTTGAATGAAGATATATTTTGATTGATTTTTAAATATATTTGTATTTTTTTTTTTATTGTGCTGATCTCAACTGTTCATTGTTGTATTGATTCAATTGATTCTACTGTTTCACTGAAATAAACCCTCAGATTAAATACTAACTTTGTTTTCCTCTACTGATACCACGCCTGTCAACATCCGAAGCGATATCGAAATTGAAAACTAAAATAGATTTTTTCCGAATTTTCCAACAAAAAAAAAATTCCACTATGCGTCATGAAAAGCCGATTCGACGTTAATTGAAAAATACCATTTGGTTATAGACTTTATTGTTTAAAAATTATTTGCATCGGCTCGTTTGGCGGTATCAATGCACTATATTAAAAAAAAAAAACTTACGTGTAGGCACACCTAAAATAATAATAATTTATATATATATATATTTGTGTGTGTGTGTGTGTAATATCACTATAAACGAAGTGACGTTACATTAAAAAAAGTGTCTTAGAGGAATGCGATGATGTCAATAGACTTCCCGATTTAATTATTTGCCTAAGGGTTTTTGAGCTGAGAAAGCAGTTCAACAAAGTCACGTTGAGTACGTACAGGAGAGAGATTGATTGGTGAAGAAATCAGAAGTCAGATTTAGTCGGAATAGAAACATAAAATAAAGATATGTGTTTCTTAGTTAGTACATCAAATTTAAATAATAATAAATAATAAATAAATATTGGACAACATCACATACATTACTCTGATCCCAATGTAAGTAGCTAAAGCACTTGTGTTATGGAAATCAGAAGTAACGACGGTACCACAAACACCCAGACCCAAGACAACATACTACTACTACAGAAAACTAACTACTACAGGTATAATATATACATTCATACAGACACGCAACGTAATAACAACGTATAGAACAAGTGAACGGGGTACAATTTATTACCAATAATAATAATAATAATAATAATAACTCTTTATTGTACACACACAAGTAAAAAAAAACTTACATTCAATAACACAATATTAAAAAAAAAAAAAATGTACAACAGGCGGTCTTATCGCTTAACAGCGATTTCTTCCAGACAACCAGCATGGAGGAGTTAATGTGAAAAAGCGGAAAGCGGGTGTACAGCACAGAAGTTAAATACTATATGAAATTATATTTATACACAAATTATTACACTAAACAAGATAAATATATTACCCAAATACATATACATATATATCGAAACATAAAACATACCTACCAACATACATACATACATACATAGATACATACCTACGTACATACATACATACATACATACATACATACATATATACATACATACATACATACATACACACATACACACATACATACATATAGATATACATAGCATGTCATAAACTTATGTACGAGTACAATCGAATACAAATATAAATAGCTAGTGATAATGTAATTGACAGCACATTACAACAATAGTGAACTAGGCATTTAAAAAAGTAAAATAACTACATGAATAATATATGACTTGTGCAAAATATAAAGATTATAAAAAGACTATACTGTAGTATACAAATCATATAGGTAATAAACACATCGGTTGCAAAATCATATAAGAACATCTATACAATTCGAGCTTGAGTGAAAATAAACAACTACTTTTTTACCATTCTCTTAGCTCGTAAAAGTGGGGTCTTATTATCTGACGGCTTACTAGTGGCTGCGACACGTTACACGGCAGATTTTGAGTTTGATAAAGCGACAATCTTCTCGAAATCCATCATTCTTTCGATTTTATGTCGCGATCCGTCCGGAGCAATAACGTGTATAACTGCATCACGCGTCCAGCACTTGTCCACTCCAAAATGCCGTCTCGTCGCTAAAAATAAGTCATGTCGGGCTTTGGTCAAGAACTCGGACAGCGTAACACCGGTACCCTTGAACTTTGTTTTTGCGAACCAGACCTTACTTCGCACAGACACATCCGAAAACTTAACCACAATAGGACGAGGTTTTGTCTCTGTTGTACGACCCAGTCGATAGGATCTTTTGATGCAGGTTGTAGAAAACTGGTCGATATCAAGATGTTCAGCGACAAGGTTAGTCACCCGCGCCGAGGTGTCTTCCGACCTCTCTTCAGGCACGCCGTGGAACAGCAACATCTTCCTTCGGGAACGCATTTCAAGTCGGTCAAACTCACATGTAAATAATTCCACCTGACGTTGGAGAGAATTCAAAGCCGTGGCGACGAAGGTTTTAAAAGCGGCAAATTCCGTAGCGAGAGAAGAGGGAGTGACTGGAGAATTAGTTTTTTGGAGATCTTGCTGGAAGTCCTTCATCGTCGTATTGAATTGTTCAGCCATTGAGGCCAATATATCTTTAATCGACTCCATTGAGGTTAATTCACTTGTGATCAAAATATTGGACACTCTTCAATGGCGTTTGGCAACGCAGATTAGCACAGGATAATATTTGCTGGATGGAATCGTGAACTATCAGTACATATTTTTTACTTTTTGCGTATTATATCCTATTTAATTAAATAAAAACTATAATTTCAAAACAGAGGTGATGTTATTATTTTCAACGCCTACCCGCAAAAAAAAAAAGTACTACCGTAAAGACTTCTATTTTTGAACAGTTATTATAAATTTTGACGACCTCCGTGGTCGAGTAGTATGTACACCGGTTTTAATGGGTACGCCACTCCGAGGTCCCGGGGTTCAATTCCCGGCCGAGTCGATGAAGAAAAAAATCATTAGTTTTCTATGTTGTCTTGGTATCTTACTGTTTGTGGTACCGTCGTTACTTCTGATTTCCATAACACAAGTGCTTTAGCTACTAACATTGGGATTACAGTAATGTATGTGATGTTGTCCAATATTTATTACTATAACTTGGTAGAGTAACGGGTGAAATTTTGTTCTAAGTCTGTTTATTGCACATCGATGATTGTAGAGATAGATGAGATTTAGATTCGAAGGTACAAAATCCACGCGATGTCACGAGAAACACTTGTATACTATCTCATGAAATACTAAGCATATTCACATGGAATGCATTGTATAATCAGCGATTATTATTGATGTTCGTTACGCTCCAAGGCATCCAATTAACATCGGCTGGTTCGGCTATTACGGTATAATTACAAGTAATTTATTATTAGATTACTGGGCTCAAGAGCGTGCATTCGAAGTTAATATGACGTAAGGGCCACTATGCCGAGTCGATAATTCTGCCTTAATTAAATGTAATACATTCTTCTTTTGTTTACGTGTGTAATATATCCTTAGGACTAATAAATGTTCTGCATAAAGTATGTTGTAATGATTATAAAGTTGGCAATAGCTTAGATCTGGTCCTTTTAGGAAATATCTTATCTGAGTTACGTTTTATATTTAGTGGAGAAAATTTAAATATTTATTTGTAACTATTAGTCTGAAGAAAGGCAAAAATTAGAGACTTTTTTTTATAAAAAAAAGTTTTATTAATCTTAGATAAAAGTTGTTCTAAGCAAATACAGCTTAGTTATTCATGTAGACCGAAACTTGTTTTCCAAAGAGAGGAATTCCTCAGGGCTCAATTTTAGGACATATATTGTATTTTTCGCATATATTTGGTGCTGGTATTTTATAAATTGCAAGAGAATGGAGGATATCACCAAGGTTGGTATTATCGTAACTAAATAATCGAGCTAGGCTATCTAGTAGACCCTCATGAAAACTATTAGCTTATAACACAGGATTAGCAGGAGCAGATAAAACTGGATTGTACACGAGGCTTCTAAAAACATTTCGAGTGAATAGATCCTTAAATCTAGTAACTGATGTTCTGGAGGCCGAGATAGGAGCTTAACAGTTTCCCCTTCCCAGTTGCCCCCTTGGATCGCTCTGCCGTATAAAATGCTTCACGCGCATGCCGGTGTCCATTCTAATAAAATCTGGCCATCGAACTCGATTCCAATAATAAAAATTGGATACTACAATAACAATTACTATCACTTTGTATTGTTATAAATCTGAAATCGTTACGGACAGGATAAGTTGGGTCGACTATCTTCCAAATATATGAGGGCGTAATAAAGGACTCATATTTTACGTTTGGAAAACCATTTCAATATTGTTTCAAGTTATATATTTATAAGATAAAATTTATTGCGCGTATTGTAATAAATTTATTCGTTGCCCACAGGTCGTTTATCGTAATATACAGTTTTATGAACTCTCTGTTATAATCACTGTTTCGAGGGATTAAAATTTCGGGTTTAATGGTTAGTTTAAATGTTAATTTTATGGCTAAACCATTTAGACAATTATATTTAATATGGGAATATATTTTTATCATCGACGATACGATGGGGTTGAATATTCAATATCCATTTTTGTTATGGCATCGGTAGGCGGACAGTCAAATAAGTCATATGATTGTAAGTGGTCGCCACTGTCGTGCCGTGTCAAATTTTAACCATTTCTTATTTAACAAATGTACCAATAGTAAGAATGTTTTTTAAGATAGGTTTTCATTATATATTTAAATTGTTTACGGCCTTTCATACGGTTGTGGTTCAGAGAACATGAAAGTCATTCTTTTTTTTCTCGCCGGAAACCGCACTATGCTTATCCCCCACGTGAAGTATTGAAATCAAGTAGGTATCAGGTTTGGTTATTTATTGGGTTGGGGTCGTGGGTTATGTGACACTCGCCAGTGCCCAGGATGCTTAGGACGCTGGAATACCACTAAGAAACCAGCGGCACCCTCTCCCTCTCTTTAACAAGAGTCAACGAATACTAGACTACTATATTATATAACTACAAATAGAAACCATTCGTTTTGTTTACGAATAGTAGAATATTATGCCTCGTAAACACGAGCTGTATTACAAGCTGCTATGAGCTTGCAGCTTACGATTCAGAACGCTACGGCTAACGGGTGGAAAGGTAAAGTTATTATATTGAGAGATACTTACGTTCAATAGAAATTGTTATCGTTATTAATTTCACATTTAATTTTAATATCAGTAAGCAGAACAAAATGGCTCTGGAATATAGTAACCGGTATTTTTTATTATATCTTTAGAGGCTATCAAGAACGTTACCATCAGCCGTCATCTGTACGGTTGTGTTGAACAAACCACCAGTAATAAAATGCCAAGGATGGGCCATATCTAACCAGTTGTTGAAAACATTGTTAAAACAATTTTTGGTGTATTGTATACACTATACCGACTCTACAAGATTGTGACGTCATAAACTATTTTATGTAAACTACAAACGAATAAATGTTTTTTAATATCTAGAAATTATATCATTTTTATAAAATGACAGATTTGATCCTCTGTAATAATCTGCCGGTAACAAAAACGAAAGGTATTATGAGGTCAGGTAAACACGACAGGGATAAGTCTGTTTGGACTTGAGATAAATTTGTGAAATTCTTGAACGTAAGCCGGAGACTGCTTATATTTATATCGTTCGAAAAATGTTTGTTGTTTTTGCATTTATAAAAAGTATAATATATAACTAAAGATTTGCTTGAATAAAACATAAAAAATTATTTCATATATTAAATACCACCAAGAAAAATAATTTAATAATTCTTAAAATAAAAAAAAAGTATTAGAAGAACAACAGTATCCCTTTTTTTTAAAGAAATATTAATATTTTACATTTTAAGTTTCAATCAATTAATAATATCCCAATGGGCTAGGTATCGAACCTGCGACCTACAAATACTGTATACCGTTGAGCTATTGACTTCCGGATTAGTTATGGAGCTCCGTAACCATGACTGAAACTATTGGATATTCGAAATAAAAATATATCCGAAACCGTAAACGAATCTGATAAAAGTAGCTTTCATTATTATCAGATACGTTATGTTATTTCCACATTGTCAATGAAACTATCCGAAACAATCGGATAATCCAAAATAATCCATTTATCCGTATCCAATAGATCCAAATCCATCAGTATTCAAATCCAAAATTACATATTCGTAACATCCTCAGGCCTTCGAAGTATACGAAAACTCGAAGGTGTATTGGAACATTCTACAACATTCATACAAACATATTATACATGTACACACACACAGGTAAAACATGTAATAAAAATAAGTGATATTAAAAACGCAATGTAATTTTTCGTCGCAGCATT
The DNA here is from genome assembly GCF_905147765.1 of Vanessa atalanta. NCBI lineage: Eukaryota > Metazoa > Arthropoda > Insecta > Lepidoptera > Nymphalidae > Vanessa > Vanessa atalanta. The sequence goes on along the minus strand of NC_061888.1, from coordinate 9,815,322 downwards.
ATCGCGGTTTTCATTATCCTTCTCTCTTTGTGATGTTTACCTATCTCGAGTTTCTTCCCTTTGAAGTTTATTGGCTCTAATATTTGCACTTAAAATACAAGTCACCTTATTTCAGGGTCCCTCGAGACGATCTCCGGGAACATTCCTTTATCTAATATGACTTTGGGGCTACTTAATAGATTGCCATTTTGAATGATATAATTTGAAACATTTTCAGAACAGTGAAATATGTATATGTTATAACTAAAGTAAGGCGAATGAAATTCGGTTTCACATACAATAGCAAGATCTCTTTAGATAACATTTAACATAGAATATAATAGGTACCAATTATTAAAAATACACCGTGTTTATTAAACAAACTATATGGAAGAAAATAAATTTTACAAATTCGCAGAATTGAATTGTATCTGAGAAGCTTAGATACTTGTATAATTATGCATATATTTTAAAACCTTCACTGAAAATTGGTACATGTTTTGGTATAAGTTTTATTTGTATTGGTTTTCAGTTAAAGTTAGTAATATGTATGTTAATATTATATAAAGGATAAGTCTTACACGACACTACGTACTCCATATAACTGTATAGGCGTGAGGGCTATGCGGTCAAATAAATCCCTTGGATCGAACGTTCCGTTTCATTCACCGCAAATTTATTCGACCAAATGCGTCGCCACACACGATATATGGGAACGCGTCTGCGTATATCGTGAAGCGATGATTCTAAATCAATTTGCGAAATGTGGTTAGAAATCACACTACACTTGAACGAAATGATGACAAGCAAATGACGTTTCGTTTGGAGTGAAATCGAAAAGAACTTTAGTCGGTCTGTTAATTGAGATAGGAAGGTTTCATAACCTTATTCAGAGGTAAAGAGAACTCTGTTTTTAAAAAAACAACAGTTTCTTTTTTGTTTTTTTTTTTTAAACATATATTAAGGTTTGAAGTAATAAACAAATTCATTTCAGGCACAGATACTAGGTTGGTTAATAAATATCTTATGTAACAAATTGCTGGTAAGTGTTTATTTGTTCATAGTATTAATTCCTAATAAGATCATAAATAAATAACCAAATTAAATTGAGTAATAAATTGTCATAAACTAAAATATGTACAAAAGAAAAGTGCTACATTGCTAACCTCAAGTACAAGTTCAATGTTTGTGTCTAACAAAAAATAGGGACATGAAAATCAACGGTGCTTGTCCGGATTTGAGCCCGTAATTGGTTAAGATATGTTTTGCTTACTGACCCATCTCGTCAAGTGCAACTTAATCATAAAAGTAAAAAGATAACATAAGAGACTCCAAATATGCCAATTCTGAGCGAAGGCTTCCCTACTTTTTGAGGATAAGGTCTGGAGTTAATCTACCAAGCTGCTCCAACGCGGATTGAACTGTGACAGATTTTCATACTCCACATGCTTCATGGTTTTAAACTTTATCACTGAGCATATTTCAATAATAATCCAGCACATTCTTAAATATTGTATTGTTTACAAGCTTAATACGTTTTTGAACAAAAAATAAATATTTCAGAGAATTTTTTTCACCTCCGAAGAGATTAGGTTGATAAAACGACCCAACGAAATCCTTTAGTAATTCATCGGCTACCAATTTTAACAAAGGGGATTGTGTTATAAATTATGAGGCTTTGTTGTATATTGATTTTTTTGCCTCACTGAGGACGCGTTAAAATTGATTGTATTATGTACCTTAAAACACGAATACTTCGCTCGGATTCAAATCTAAGACGAGTGATTAAACTTGTATTTTTTTATAAAATAGTTTGGTGGGCGAATGTGCTATCTGGATGATGAGTGTTCATACCATCTATAGACATCAATGTCATCATCAATATCAACAATCTTGGGAGCTAAGATATTAGGTTCTTTGTACATAAAGTTACTAACAACCCACCAAACCGAAAAATAACAATATTAAGTATAGCCGGTAGATTATCTGATGAGAGGGTATTCGGTTGGGTTTGCTCAAAGCCGTACCAAATTCTTCATTTCAGAAGATGGTTTGGAGGTTATTCTCACACGTTATTCCAATGTGGATTGGTATATATATACACGTGACAGATTTTCATCAGACATATACAGGTCCTCATGGCCTCAAATGTTTTCCTTTAAAGCAGAACACGAGATAAAATAGAAATTATATAAGATGCTTTAAAACCATATAGAGCCAACCATAAAATTAATATTTGCTTGTTAAAATTGATATAAAATATTAAATTGCTCCTGCAAAGTAAGAGCGGGTAAATAGTTACGTTCAATAACGTAACTCAAAAAAATCGTACAATAATCACATGGGCAAATATTTACAGAACGACACCGTTAAAAAGATATCCCTAAGGGTTAAGAGGGAAGTGCCTCCCCGATCATATTACCTTTTATTTATAAAGAGAGAACGCGTAAAATCAAAGTGGAGGTGCGTTTGTTAGCGAATTTATTAATATTTGAGCCTTCGTTCTCATGTGTACAAAAATATATATGGTTTTCTGAACCTGAAACATATAAAGGTTATTTATGTTTCAATATACATACGATTGTGACTATAAATCGCTACTTTTTACTGGCGATCGTATTGTTTTAACGTACTTTATACTTATCTTTAAAATAGTGGCTTGAACAAATGAATCTTATCCGAAGATATATTCGTATGTCGGATGTAAATCATCACGTGTGCATCAAGCAACTCGCATTGGAGAGGCTTGAAAAGCCAGGCCTCTATGCATCCAGAAGAAAAGGATACCGTAGTTTTACCATTGGGATTACCAATGAGATATGAATAGGTATAACTACATTTTTTGGCCTTATTTTATGAAAAAAAAAGTATAATTATAGGTGTATATGTGGTAGTTTGAGCGATAGTTGGCTTATAGTAGATGTTAATAACACGAACGCGTGTGACAATCGAGTAAAGGCACGGTATTACGACCGCATGTGAGCAATCAAGCGCGACGACTACAACAAAGAGATTCGCAATCGCCGCGCGCAGAGGTGTGACCGTAGCATAACAATATGCCGTCGTTATTAACACTTCAGTAGTTTATTATTTATTAATAATCTACTTGATAAAATTCTAACACATACAGATATACAACGCACTGCCTGAGTGGGTGAATACTTTGGTAAAACTTGGAGGAAAGTGGGGGTGTTTTATGGCAGCAAAGTTTCAGAGGATGTGGGATGTGTAACTGTTGTGAAACTACTTAAAGCAGAGTTGAGCGAATTTTATGACAGCTGGTTTACATTAAGTTCGACCGACAGTTTTGTCGCTGGCAGACAATCTTGTCTTGCTGTTGGCACTTTATTTACGAAATTGTGATAACATTTGATTCAATAGATTGTTGTACAACTTATATATTTGAATGATAATTAATGAATGATAATTTATATATAACCTGTAAATGTGTCACGTCTAGACTAAAAACTTTTTTAATGGTGATACCTTCACCATTGTGACGGTGGACGATCAAAATTTACAACCTGACGGTTGTGGTTACCACCGCTCATAGACAATGGTGCTGATAGAAGCGTTAACCATTCCTTACACCGCCAATGCGCCACCAATCGTGGGGACTGAGATGCTATGTCCCTTATGCCTGTAGTTACCCTGTTTCATTCACCCTTCAAACTGGAACACAACAGTACACATGACACAATAAATATGTCATTCCCACTTAATATCTACCAGATTTAATCGCATGATGTTTCCAATCTATATAAATAATGAACCTAAAATCGGAAGCGTGATTTATACGCGTCCGATCTATGATAGTAGCTGTGTTTAGAAATTTGTCGAGCATTCTTCACGTACTCGAAACGGAAATAGTTAATAAAACATTAAACCCGCTTTGAATTTCTGTAAGTATACAATATTTAAAGTATAATTATTATGGATATGGTTTTATAAGTAATACCATTAAAACCAATTCACGGGATGAAAAAAAATAATGTCTAAATCTTTTTCATCACTCTGTACATAAATTACATGAAAATCCATTCAGGTTTTTAATAAAACTCGGCAAAATTGTACCTTATATCACTGAACATAATACTTTGTATCCCGAGTGATGAAGATGTTCCCCGGATTATAAAAAGAAACATTATTTAGACGTCCGCTTGGACTTTATAGGTAAAAATTCAAAATATAAATTACTGGCTAATAAAATGCGTTACGGGGATAAAAAGTTTGGTTTTAGGTTTGGTTTGGAACACTGTGATTGGACGATTCTTCTGTCATCAGTAATTTGAAATTCGAACTAGATAACAAACCATTTTAACATCATAACTATGTTTTGTACATATTCCTACTTCTAAATGTCATATCAAATAAAATTATTAGAGTAGTTTTTGATCTCTACAGACTAATTTATTTTTAGCAATAAGTTAAACATGTGAGCGAGACCGGTTTCAGTAAAAGTGAATATAAATAAATAAATGAATAAATAAATATTGGACAACGTCTCATACATTACTAAGATCCCAATATAAGTAGCTAAAGCACTTGTGTTATGGAAATCAGAAGTAACGACGGTAACACAAACACCCAGTCCCAAGACAATATAGAAAACTAATGATTTTTTTCTACATTGACTTGGCCGGGGATCGAATCGATGAAAACCGGTAACACTACTCGACCACGGAGGTCGTCAATATAAATGTGAATATACGTCAGGTTAAAAAAAAAAAAGAAAAAAATAATTTAATTTAATTATAAATATAAATTTTACATAATAAATTTTAATTTTAAAACAAACAATATTTAATTCGAAACATTGCACAATTAATGTTTAAATTAAAATGATTATAATTTTAATTGTAAATTCGTTAACAATGGCGGAATGTACGTCAGTCGAAAACGATTTATTTGATTTCATATTGGATGACTGACACATCTTTTATTAATAATATTTGTATTTAAATATATGAAAACAACGATCAATGTTTTTGATTTTGTTTGTCTGTAGCTGAGAGATTAAATGTGCTAAGAGGAGATTTAATCAAATCGTAAATCATATACTACGTATTGATGATCGATCGAAAGCGCATTAAGAATTTTATTCAAAGTTCATGTTACCCAGACTTTAAAGTGATTTTTTAAAAAAAAGTCTTACATAGTAAGCGTCTACGACACGAAAGGAGTAACTATGTTTGTTCGCGCCTACAACCATTTAAGGGAGCAGCAACTCCTTAAGAACATTTTTGCTATTTTTTATAATCAGGCGCTTCATAGTTCTACATACAATTATAATCGCTGTGTCTCTTCTAACTTTGCACTCGAACCGTTGTACACCTTTCTAGTAATTAAAGGCAGAATCAAGATTATTTTGGGTTTAATTTCAACAAAATTAGGCTCCATAGAGTTCACTACGAAACAATGTTAAATTGAAGTCGAAAAAATGTAAATCAAATCTTTAGTTTCATAGATCTCGTGACGTGATATTTCTCTTAGATAGAACATATAGATTATCACTAAAATTAAATACATATTATATAGTATTAAGTTTTAGTAAAAATAACAGTCCTGTTCCACTTTGGGACATTGAATCAATTACAACTGTATTGTAAGACCGGAACTTGATTAATAATATCACCTCATACATATAGGTATGATAAACAAAATACATAACATAACATTAACAGCCAGTAAATTTCCCACTGCTGGGCTAAAGCATCCTCTTCCTTAGAGGGGAAGGTTCTGGAGCATATTGCAACACGCTGCTCCAATGCGGGTAGCTGGAATACACACGTGGCAGAATTTTATTGAAATTAGACACATGCAGATTTCTTTACGATGTTTTCCTTTACCGCCGAGCACGAGATGAATCATAAAAACATATTAAGTATATAAAAATTCAGTGGTGCTGCCTGGGTTTGAACCCGAAATCATCGGTTAAGATGCACGCGTTCAAACCACTGGGCCATCTCGGCTCCAAACAAAATGTTTTTTATAAATTTTGGCTGATGGTACATGTAGTTCACTCAGCTCAGTTTAATCTGTGCAGTGTATAAAGCCTATAGGCAGATTCATTAGTCCGCAGTATACGAGGTCGCTTAGTATCTTTCTCTAAGTAATATAGGTATATGTTTGGATGGCAATATTCCTGGAACGGTTTATGTGTCCTTGGAATTATTTAATAATCCACCCGTAGTGAATTCAAGCGTAAAGTCGTTGATATAAAGCTGCTAGATGAGACGATATTAATAAATTTATACGTTTATATATATGTTTATACGAACATACAAACTGTTCTGAGTTTTAAGTATACAATTACATAAATAAATTTAAATATTTATTTATTTACTTATAATAGTGATGAATACCATATTTACCTGTGTGTTATGTTAGGCTTTATAATATTTAAAAAGGTCGGCATCCCATTAAATTATGAGATCCTGAAATGCTATATATAGAGCAAGTAAACGCACTCATAACATTATTGCTTAATTAACACTAATATTATAAACGCGAAAATGACTGTGTGTTCCATGAAATTTCGTGTGGAGATAGTTCGAGTCCCGTGGAAGAACATACTCTTTTTAATTCACCCCTCAAGGGTGTAAAATAGGGGGAAGATGTGAGTGCTATAGGTAAAGTTCTATAAATTTCGCGCCGCTAAAGCTGCAAGTTCAGCTAGTATTATTAATAAACTTGAAGCATATTTGATTTTTTATTACTTTATTTAAAAATATAAAAAACTACCTATTTAGTCTAAAATAAAAATATTATAACATAACATCACTGTTATGCCATGAAACATAAAACCGTCAACTAATTTTGTTGCATTTTTATTAATTAAAAATGTAAATAATACTAATGTATAAATTGATTATATATTTTGTTGTTAGTTCTTATCACAGAAGCGTGTCTTATGTCTAGTGCTCTAGAATCCAGGTTCTTATTTAGCTCTTCCAGTTTATTTACATCTTTGATTTCTAAACGGAGTACGGTTTAAATTCACTTGAATGCTTTCAACAATTAACTTTCATATGCGAATTTAAGTATTTCCGTTTGGTATATTAAAAAATAAGTAAAGGAAATAGCTTGTTCATAAACCAATGCTGGGCCAAGGCGTCCTCTCGCGTTGAAAAAGTTTGGAGCTAATTCCACCACGCTGCTCCAATGCGTCTTGGTAGATACACATGTGGCAGAATCTCATTGAAATTAGACACATGCAGGTTTTATTACGATTTTTTTTCATCGTCGAGCAAACGATGAATTTTTAACACAAACTAAACACATGTTAATTCAAAAGTGTTAGGTTAGGTTTGGTCTTAGTCTTAGGTTTCAATCCACAATCAACAAGATTACATGTAAGAATTTGATAAAGTCTAGTTGCAAGCATACGGAATTAAATATTAATTTAAATACTATTGGTATTTATTATAATGCTGTTATGAACAATTGAATCTATTTCAATTTGTTAATTTAGTGGTAATTAGTGTTTTTATAACTGGCAACATTCCGCTGATAATTTATTACACAGTATACCACTTTATCGCACCGATTTCCTGTCCAAGTCCTTTCCATGGAACTAATTTCCCATTGACGCAACGAAACTTGTAGTTAAAAGGTTTTTTCTCACGCTACAACCCTCCTAAATAACATCTTTTACACAGGCGCTTCTCTTATAATAGTTTTTCCCATGACTTGACATTTTTTTTTTTTCTAATTTAAGATCTTTGCCTTTTTCTGATCAACTAATGGGTGCCTTAAGTATGAGGTATATAAAGAGACTGCATATTATTGTATCAATTATTTATGAAATTTGTAGACAAATGCCACCGGGTGGTAAATGGTCAATATTGACCACAGATATTGGTACTGTAACAAATATTAACCCTTTCTCATATCACCAATACGGCATAAAATTTGAACACTTTAAGATGTTATGTCCCTTGTGTCTGTAGTAAACTGTGGTTCACTCGTCCTTTAAACCGGAACACAACAGTACTGATATGATGAATGGGTAGTACCTAAACAGACTTTCACGTCATACCACCAAAAAAACATTACTGTAGTGATTGTTAAAATGATTGTGTCAATAAACCGTGGTAGCATCTCCAGTATTTTCCATATTGATATTATCATTTTTACGTGTATTGTGTTTTTATTATAGTTTTAGCTTTATGGACATATTTGGCCCAGAGGCGTGTTAACACTGCAAAAATGATTAGGCTATACTTATACTGCGAGCCGCCTGCTACCCTATGTGGCCTTTTTTACTTAATACGTTTTTACGAGTCAGACTTTATGGTTTAATTGATGATGGCTATTCGTTGTTTTTGACATCATTATAAAAAAAATGCAATACTTAGGAGGTATATTTAAATATTGATATTTAATTGCCGTTTATTTCAAATTGATTTATTTAAATACATTTCTGGAAAACACAACCTTTATTAAAACGTAAAAGTAGAGTTATTTTTTAACAACATTCCTAATGCTTTACGTTGAAATAATATATTTTTATATAAGAAGCGTGCAGTACAAATCTCATCAAGTTTAATTATAAAAAAATGTTTTATACTTCTCGTGTCGCGTGTCCATTTAATTAAAATTATAACGACGCGTGTAATTAAAGAAAAAAATCCAAATATAATCCTGTAGGTTTATTAAGCACATCCTGCCTCCTTAGATTAATTCGTTTAACGCATTTTCGAGTGCTTTACGTAACGAAATTGCTCTTTCAATATTAATTATAAATTTAATTACAACATATGTGAAAATACATCACTTGATAGGTTTATGGCTTAGGATCTAAGGTCGCAGGGTCTAATGAGAGAACTCAGTTTACATTATCGTGTTTTATCATACAAAAAAAAATCTAACACGTGTGTCATTAATTTTCGAGTGTATACATTATACATATAATCTTCAAATATTTTAATTTTAGTCCATCATCATGAATTTAAGTCGATTGTTAAAAAAATAAATAAAGAATTTATAATCATTTAACACCCTGCATAGATTATAAAAAAGAGTGGTGTACTTGTACTTAATATTACGTAATAGTTTCTTGAAAAAAAGTACAATTATAAATAAAATAAAAAGGTACAAATCTCCTCCTCCAGTGAAAATACTTTTCATTTAATGGCTGTTTCTCTAGTATTTTAAGTTGTAAGTAATTTTCATCACTCAGAATGAGGTACTAGCACTCTGTGTGAACTTAATTTCCGTATAAATTTTGCAAACAATACAATCAACCACATTTGGACAATCAACTTGAATGTTTAAGGTTTGAGACGAAAATGCCGAAAATTAGTACGTTGGATTTAATTGAAAATCGTGCCTAGCTACGGCATTTAATGGAATGGATGGATAAGTACTGCTTATAGTGCTGTAGTTTTTTTTATGATATCGGTAGCCGGACGAGCAAATGGGCCACCTGATGGTAAGTGGTCACCACCGCCCATACAAAATGGCGTTGTAAGAAATATTAACCATTCCTTACATCACCATTGCGCCAACAACCTTGAGAACCGAGATGTTACGTCCCTTGTGCCTGTACACTGGCTCACTCACCCTTCAAGCCGGAACACAACAATACTGAGTACTGCTGTTTGGTGGAAGAATATCTGATGAGTGGGTGGTACCTACCCAGACGGGCTTGCACAAAGCCCTACCACCAAGTAAAGCTGTAGCCTTTCTTTTTAGGACTTTGTTTTATATATATATATATATATATATAGTACAATCAATTCTAGGTTCGAAATATAATTTTGAAAAAATGGTTTCTCGGAAGCCTCTACGTCACGATAAGAGTAAGTATGTTAAATCACATGGTAATCGGATCACTTATGATTTATCGTTAACGGTACTGTTGTACCGGTGTTGTAACGGTGTTGTTGTATGTATTTCGCTTATATATATAATGAATTACATTCACACGGTCATGATTTGCAAAATAACTATTTATTATTAGTATATTTTTAGGGCGATAGTGTTAACTGCAACATATGTAGTAAAATATTTTTTATTTTAGTTTAATGTTTTCACATTAAAGGCATCATAAATGTTACTTTTAAATATAATATCTTCACTTACATAAGAAATGGATCTAATGTAAGTGAAGATTAATAACAATCTTAAACCGCAAATATGGATTTGAGTAGCGTAGTATAAAACGCTTTAAATCTACACCTTGACTGCCAGAAGAAATTCCAAAGTTAATTTATAATTTATATGAAATGACAAATTTGTCCATCTCCACGATTCATTTTAAAGAATAAAATATATCGGAAATGTACTTTTCCACTCACGAAACATACAAAAAGTATACTCAACTTAGCAATACAGTAGTTCAATTGACATTCGCATGAGTTAAACTCGAGTTGTTAGCGTTCAGACAGAAAACTTACGTGGAACGTTTTCTGTATGAAAAATGAACGAAATATTTTTGTTTCTGGCGAGACGATATTATTTTTATTCTCAGAAATATATGTATTGGAAGAACAGTTTCGATTACTTATAAATAAATATAATTATTATTAAATAGCAAAAGATACAACGAAAAAGAGAACTTATCTATATTGTATTTTTGTTGAATATTTATTTAAAACTATTTTAGAATATGGTCCACATCTCGAATTATTTTTTTACTATATGGAAATGACTATTTAGAGACATTAACTATTTATGATTAGCTGTAGATAATAGCTGTAGCGATGCAAATTTTGTGAATTTCAGGGAGCTCAGGGCAAATGGGCAAGTAGTGACCACCATCCAGAGACAGGCGCTGTAAGTAATTTTAACCATTTCATACAACCTTAGGAATGATGAGCTTCTTAATTTACAAGATCGATAAAGCACTGATGATTGGATGGATGGTGAACATTTCTTACAGTACTAATGTTTAAGGATGATGGTGACCACTTATTATCTGATCATGAGCCACCTGATGGTAAGTAGTCACCACCGCCCATAGACAAAGGCGCTGTAAGAAATATTAAAAATTCCTTACATCACCTATGCGCCACCAACCTTGGGAACTAAGATGTTATGTCCCTTGCGCCTCTAGTTACACTGGCTCACCATTTAAATCGGAACACAACAATACAAAGTAATGCTGCTTGTCAGAAGAATTTATGATGATTGGGTGGTACCTACAGACGGACTAACACAAATCCCTACCATCAAGTTTTTTTCGACCTCAGAATCTCATTGTCAGATTCCGTATTTGTAAGTCAATTGATGAGCACACCTATTTGGTAAATATGTCATCAAGACTGGATAGCCTTGGCAGCGTAATAAAATATGCCACTCTGTCTTCCCTTTAAGTGGTCACACGCGAAACTATTGTAATTTATAATATACTTATGATGCAATCTTTATCAATATTTTTTAAAACCAAGTATTCTAGTAAAGGAGATCGTGAGTTACACGAGTACTTTACTTTTTTACTTATAAATTATTATTTTACAAGATTTTAATAGAATGTTCATCACATTCTTGCGATGTAGAATCTAGTAAGAACAAAACAAGAAACTTATTAGCTATTGTTCTTCAATAATTAAACATTTATAATACAAAACAGTAAGGTGTTAGTTTTCTTGTTAGTGATCGTGTGAAATTTTGAACAATTTAATTGAGGTTATTATATTATATTATTTACTTTGTCACGACGATGGTAAACTGACTGAATTTTATAGATGCTTCTGTAGTCAAGTATTTTTGAAGTTGTGCTTCTTTTGGTGCGTTATGAAAAAATAATTAGAGTGAATTTTTATGATGCGCGCGCACAGAGTGGCAAAATGAAGTTGCCAATCTGCCAATCAAGGGTCAAGTTGGTCGAAATAGTCAACTGGACACCTAATCTAATTTTTTTAAATATTTTGTTAAATTTTGGATGTTTGAGTGTGTGATGTGTGAGTGAGTATTATATATGTGGTGATGAAAAAATAAAAAAATAAAGATATTTTGGTCATAATAAGAATTATTTTGTTGTTATTAATAAGTTGATTATTATTATAGGCGAAGAAGCAGAACTTCACGCGCTTTCATGCACACGCTCCTATTTTTTTACGATACATGATGAACTCATTCTATGACGATATTTAAATGCAGTTTATAAAATTATACTACGAAATTATTTCTACAATATAAAACAATTCAATTTTAATATAACATAGGTAGCCAGTAATTAATAAAATTACGCTTTATTGAATTTATTTAAATTAGCTATATTTTCCTTTCATATTTTAAAAATATTTAAGATACAATTATTTAAAAAAAAATAGTGTTAAATAGCACTTACGACAAATAATAATTATAAATTAAATATGGTTTAGAAGTTTTGGATGTAATCTGCGCTCGGGAAAGTATGTAAAATAAGATTTTTACTTATAAAGTTTTGATATAGCAAGAGAGTTCCGACCTATTAATAAGAAAATTTAATTTTATAGAGTTATCAAAAAGTTGTAAATTTATATGGTTAAATTTTTTAACAACTTAAACTTTAATAGAACTTGGATATTTATCCAACAGCGTCGGCAAGGAAAATAACATATTTAGCTTAAAATAACCACTGAGTCTAATCCCGGAACATGTTGGGTAAAAGATGATTAATTTCGAATTTAATTAATCATATGAGAAACATGAATTGAAGTAATGCTTAATGTAAAAAGATAAAAATATATTACAATGAAAGAAAAAATAGGACTTGGTCATCACGGGACGCGCGGCTTTTGTGAAGCATCGATATTGACGATTGTTGAAATAATTTATAATAAAATAAAATCGATATGAATGTAGACAAAAAATAATAAATAGTAGTAACTAGTAGAGTATAATAAGTAAGTGGTTCTCCATAAAAAGGGATGCCTTTGGCATGACGCTCTCTTTTTATGGAGAACACACCCATAAAAAGTGTAAGACACTTTTTAATTTTTTAATTAAAATGGAAGGCTGACGGGATAATAGGAACCTATTGTAAGTGGTCACCACTATCTATTGGCGTTTTAAGAAACATGAACCATTCCTTACATGATCATTAACCACCAAGCTTGGTAGTTAATACGTTGTCTTTTGTGCCTATAGTTAGATATAATATATGATAAGTGGGTGGTACCTACCGATGGGCTACAGAAATCTTTACCAACTGTTAAATACTCTGTCAATACCTAGCCAACTGCATTTCAGCTACAATATTGACAATTATCTCCATTGTATGATTGGAATACACATGTGGCAGAATTTCGTCCATTGCATGCAGTTTTATGAGCTGAGATGGCCCAGTTGTTAGAACACGTGCATCTTAATCGATGATTGCGGGTTCAAACCCAGGCAAGCACCACTGAATATTCATGTGCTCAATTTGTGCTTATAATTCATCTCGTGCTCGGCGGTCAAGGAAAACACCATCCCGCATTGGAGCAGCGTGTTGGAATATACTCCAAATCTTCTCCTCAAAGGAAGAGGAGGCCTTAGCCCTGCAGTGGGAAATGGACAGGCTGTTAATATTGTTGTAATGTATGCAGTTTATGTTCACATGTTTTCTTTCACGTCAAAAATATACGTGACTTTGAATTACATATAATTAATTAAATATAATTGAATTATCCAAGCATCAATATAGGGCATCTCGTAATGAGCAGATTTACTATCCCGTGTAATAATATTCTATTGATATCCTTATAATATAAGCCTCGAGTGTCTTATGACGTCATCCATAAGGTATATAGAGGTTAGTTATATCAGAATAGATAATTATTATAGGTACCCATTATTATCATGTTCAGTGAGATAATGATCTGTATGACAATTTATCAATTCGTCTTCAACACGTAAGTAAGCTTGAGAGTTATAAAATATTGTTTGAATTTATCAGGGCTTTGTTTAACATGCAGGTAACGAACCATTCATTAGTCATTCTAATTATAGATTTAAATATGAGTAAGCCAGTTTAATTACAGACACAAGGAACAGCTCACGCTCCAGTTGTCACAATGACAGTGTAAAGAATAGTTATTATTACTTATCTCCAGTTTACGAAATGTTGGTCAATAGCAAATATGTAATTCTATTTTAATCTAAATTGTTATTGGTCGATTGAAGCGGGCGACGCAATGGACCAATGAGCATCAAGTATTTAGTCAGATTAGTTGACTGACTTAGACAAGTGTTTCAGAAACTATTTGCGTGCTATATAGTGTCAATAATTTTGAGTATTTTTAGTGTCACACATGGGAGTTTGAGTGGCCTAGAATTAGTAAAATTTGCAACTAGCGTGCGTAAGAGACGCACAATCCGCTTCATTTAGCTTTGAATTTTGCCTCACTCGTAGATTGGATACGTAGACCTAACATCGGTGTTAATGTGACTCTTTTTGGTACCCTTGAGTTTAGGTCGTTTTGGTTAAAACTGAAAATAAAACAAAGAAAGAAAGGAGAAACGTCTCACCTAACGTTACAAATAAAATTACATACATATTTCCTTTAAAAATTTTTAGTTTTTTTGTAAGCTTATAAACCGATTAACAAATTCAAGTAATTTTGATCTCAGAATTTCTTATAATTCCAATATAATCGTATATTGTCATTATAAGAATACATCTTTTTATTGCAAAGTATCCAATTCCCGATATCAACCTTTAATTCCATTAACATTTTAATTTTGAACGCACGGGCTTGTGAGGCTTCACCTTGGTACTTATGTGAGGAACAAATGACGTCAGCTATTAGAGTTTAAGTGTTACATGATTTTGGTTGGTGGTGAGGTTTTGTACGAGCCTGCTATATGAGTACAGAAATACTTCGTATTGTTGTGTTTAAGATTGAGAGTGTCAGTAACTGCATACATTACCAATGTATACGGGCAGTGGCAATTAATAAGAACTTGAGATTGTATCTCTATCTCCCTCTCGCAATCTGTACTATAAAATTTATTTGATATTCTGTAATTAATCGCGTTTAATAATTATTAGTAGTAATTGATAACTTGAAATTGTATCCCTATCTCCCTCTCTTTATAAATCTTTTTTTATAAAACTTATATGATATTCTGTAACTAATCCCATGTAATTATTATTATATATCACATAAATAACAACACGATATTACGCGTAAAATATTACAGCAAATCGATTAAGGGCTAATTCTAATTAAGCCTTCCTGATGACACCTGCTCCCTTAACAAGATAAGGCCTGATGGAGGTTGTATGTGTCATGTATGCTTAGTTCTAAATAATTTATAGTTTTCTCGACTAGTCGAGCGATTAGTCGGGCAACTAGTTCGTCGATATGTCAATAGTTTCATAGTAATTCAGTATTGATAAAAATAAAAATGATTTAATATATTTAAATATGTAAGTAATTCACATGTAACAAATGTCACTGTAAACGTCACATTACTAGGTTAAGATTTTTTTCTCTTGAGGTTTGGAGCTTGTTCCACAATGCTATTCCAATCAATGTTTGTGGGATACGCATGTGTCAAAATTCCATCCAGTGTTCCTTTTTTTATAAACCTTTTTTTTTAAATAAGTGTTCACCACCCCACATGTATGATAAGCTGTAAGATTTGTTACATAAGTTCACTTACTATTCAAACTGAAGCACAAAAATATTAAAACTTGTTGCTGGTGGTAGACTATGTGTTCAGTGGGTGGTACCTACCCAGATGGGCTTGCGCAAAGCCACTTAATCTCCTCACAAAGTTGTCCATCACCACGGAGAGAATATTCAGCAAATCGAACTTTTCGAACAGTTAGTTGTATGGGCTCTGTGACTCCCCAAAAACAGTATATGTAGACAAATATACGAATATACAAAATTTAGCATTTATTAGTAAGATGGATATGATAAGCGTATAGATATATACATACTGCTATGTAATGACAATCTGACGGCGAGGCGTTGTGCTAACGTAATCAAGAGGACGACATGATTTACAATGCTCATTACATCTTGTAAACGTCAAATGTAAATAATAACGACGAAGGACGAAGTAATTACGGCAATATAGATGTAAATTTTACGGATTACAGTTAAGAATATAAATTGGATTAGTGTTAGTGAAGTATAGTGACGTTTACAGGACCACAGCTTGGGAAAGAACATCGTCTGATGAGGACGTTTGGAACTTATACTAACACGTTCATTTAATGTATTTTGGGTACGCATGTGGCAGAATTTCATCTCAAGTTACTAAATACGTTTTTGAGAGATATGTAGACTGATTTGTGCTCTTCCTACATTGACACTTCTGGTACCATATCAATTAAGTTATCTTGACTTACATAACTTTAAATAGTTTCAATAGTTTCAAGGGTATTTATTGATGTTTCAGTTATTTTGATATGTGTTAGAAATAACCTATATAAGAATTTTATTGTACTTTACTGATACACTCTGTAGTTGAAACTGTGGAAATGTGTAACTACTGAGTTTCTTGTTTTTTTTTCTCTGGGTATCTTCCGAACCGGTGGTGGATTTCCATTAAATCAATACTGTTACACGACGATTTGAAAGTGCTTTTATGAGTCTACTTGAATAAAGAATATTTATATTTTTTATGTTTGAACGCTAAATAAGCGTGCGTTTGATGTGTATCAGGCAGTCCATTAGACATAACAGCTGATTACTTCTTATAACGAATATAGACGTTTGCTAAAGAACGTAGAAACATAGTTAAACTTAAAATGAATGATCGTAATGAATAATTCACTAAGTCGGTATAATATAAAACACTAATATTCAAAAACAATTGAATGATGAAAGAAATTTAAAACCGACAGAAATTTAAAATAAAATAGGATATGAGCCAGTCTAATCACAGGCACAAGGGACATGACATCTTAGTTCCCGAGGTTGGTGGCGCATAGGTGATGTAAGGCATGGTTAATATTTCTTACAGCGCCTTTGTCTATGGGCGGTGGTGACCACTTACCATCAGGTGGTCCATATGCTCGTCCGCCAACCAATGCCATAAAAAATAAAAAAATAAAATAGGCTATGATACAGATATGTCGTCTACACTAAAACTAAATAGAATCTATGTTATTACTGCATACATTGCATTATATTCAAACGTTTTTAAAAACGTGTGTTTGTAAGTGTGGCATAGACATTGCAATTAAATTTAAGCCAGTTAAAAACAATTGTTTTCAGCCAAAATTGTTTTACTGCGGATATTAGAATTTTATATACATATAATAAAATTGGAGTGTCTGTTTGTAATAATAAAATAACCCATTTTTACTAAATGCATACATATGGTATGCATTACATACAGATAGAAGGTACATATACCAAAATAACATTTTTCACAATTTTTGTCTGCCTATCTGTTTTTCCGGCTAATCTCTGGAACGGCTGAACCGATTTTGACGGGACTGTCACTGGCAGATAGCGGATGTAATAAGGAGTAACTTAAGCTACTTTTATTTTAGAATTATATATAGAATAAAAATAAAATCACGCTACAATATCCAAATAAATTAAATTCAAACAACCCGCACGAAGTCGCGGGCACAGCTAGTTTCTACATAAAATCTAATAAACGTCCGATGGGATGGCATATCCAACACGACCGGAAAGAGTTTAAGCGCAGGACCAACGATTTTACGTGCTTTCCGAGACGCGAGAGTGTAAACATTGGCAACATCCAGATTCCGGGCTGCTTCTGAGAATTTATCGACAGAAAAATCGAATAACTTGAATCCGGTTCTAAGGTTTTGCGTCCAAGACTTCGAAGGATTACTTATTAATGTAATTATTTTACTGACAAATTTGAGAGTGAGCGGGTTTAATTAGTCACACAGAGGTCATTTTAGATTGGCGTGTTGGCAGTGCGTGGCATCATTACAAGTTTTTATCGTGTCAATGTTTAAAGGCTGAGATAACTTTATATCAATAAATATTACGGTCGCTCGTTTATGTGTGCTGTGAGATAATATTAGATTATACACAAAAAATAACACAGTAAATAATCAACATTTGTGTTCGTTGAAACGACAAATAAATACGTGCTATACGAAAAATAGTTTGCAAGTAAATCCGAAATGGTACTAACACGACACGTTCAAAGCACACAATGACACTTTGTATCTATACACACACATATAAACTTCGCCTCGATTTATACTGCAGTGTTAATCACAGTTTCCATTCTAACTAAGTTTGCTAGTTGAAGTGTATGCCTGGATAAGTAAGTCAGTAGACAGTCAATTTTGTATTCCGGTTTAAAGTTAATTTCTCTATTTTCACGCTTCCTATGTTAATGCTAACCGTTTATTAGATGAATATTAAAATACTTATGTATTTGTAAGTTCTTATAACGATGTGTTTCGTAGACAAAATGCTCATATATTGTACACTTATATTGTTTTGTCATCGTATGTTAGGAATACATTACTAAAGGAATTATTCCGAAATGGCTGAGATGGCCCAGTGGTTGGAACGCGTGTATCTTAATCGACGATTGCGGGTTAAACCCAGGCAAGCACCACTTAATTTTCATGTGTTAATATGTTTTTATACATGCTTTGCGTTAGTCGATTTTCTTTTTAACGTGTTAGGAAAATATTAACTGAATATATCCGATCTACTTATTATTATTTTTTATTTTTATTGTATAGTGTTTTAGCTTAAAAGTATTTTAATTTTTTTTTATGTTTAATGCTTCAGAAAGACCTCGTTTGACTCAACATTTATTCGGTAGTTATACTTAAGGTGAATTTGCTCAGATATTAATTTCCCATTGTAGAAACGTCCCGATAGAATCCTTCACATATTAAGGTGTTTGATAATGATACCTATTTTTTCGAGGAAAAGCCTGATGAAAATCTCGTAATTGAAGGCTTGGAGCTTATCCTACGACGATGCTTTGCTAAAAATTAATTATACACATGAGGCTGAATACATAAACAATCGTTCACTATCAAATTTTCATCACGAGTTGAATTACAAACAGAAATTAGGTTGTAACGTTTTTCGTACTTCCTGGATTATGATGTATGTTAAGTAGCAGTATCCGAGCAAGTTTAAAACATTTTTATATATTGCAGTAATATATGTCACTTGTAGTATGTCAAAGAACCTGCGTGAGGATCTAAACTTAATACTCAAGGACTGAAAGAGTAAGTAATTTAATCTCGTCTCCTCCTTCATTTTAGTACTTACTTTTGTATTAAAGTAAAAGCTCTTTCCGTACAATGATGAGCTCTTAATATAACTTATTTGCATGTTTCCATTGTTATTTATTAATTGTAGTCATCTACTTTTGTACGTACTATAAAAGTTAGATGACTACTCTAATGACAATTTACTCCAAGATCCATTTCTTGCTCTTGATTACTATCAAGCTGATTTTTCGTGAATAGCTTCATTATGATGAGACGCCCAAAAATTTCCTGTACGAAAACTTTCCTTTAAAAACGGTGAAATTATGAAGTACTACTTTGGTTAAGAGCTTTGATACACCTCATGTAAACCATATTAGGTGTATCAAAGCTCTTAGCTAAAGTTAAGATATTTGCGTTCTAAATAACATTTTATTTAAAGAAGTAAGTTCAAAATATAAACTTAATATAACCTTGGTTTTTGGTGAAGTTTAGTTGTAATTTAAAAATCTCACTATGTAATATACAATTATATCAATTATTTATATTAGAATGATATAATTATATAACCAAGCGCCACTAATAAAACCGTGACTCAAGATAAACCTTTGTATTAGAAGAGGGGGTTATGAAAACACATGGAAATTGGATTCAAACCAGTAACGTACGACGAATAGCATGCCTTTGACTCCAAATAGTCCCGACATCGCTCAGGAAACATTTAACATTCTATCCAAGGATATTATGAATGTGTAGGGTTTCCTTCTACGAGAGGTCAATTCAGCTTTGCCAATTAATAAATTTAAATCACGTTAAAAAAAACTTTGATTATAAGGCGTATTACTCACGATTACATTGATGTTAAAAAGTGTGTTAATAGCCAATTGAAAAGAGGAACTAGTAAGTTTCTTGGTGGTTCATATCTGTAATACGCACATATAGTATAGTCTTTTTAATGACTTTAATTAGTAATGTCAAATAAATAAAATAATGATACAAAAGTGCCACAAGCCTACTTGAATGAGCACATTGTGATTTGTTTTGATTAATTGTCAATTCATAGAGTTCAATTGTTTATAAAATAAGCTATTCAAATATGTTGAAATATTTCTGAAACCACTAGTTTACAGAGAACACTTCAAATTAATTTGTTATCGATTAAAAATAAATATAACAAAGCAATTTAATTCATGTTATTATTAATCTTTTTACGCTTATATTTTACATTACATTACATTAAAAAAACCTGTTAGTAATGTATTAGTAAATATATAGCATAAAATACAGATGCCGTTGCGGAGATTTTTTGTTTATATGAAAAAGATCGTTTATCGAATATTTCGTACAAAGTTTTAGTTCGTTATAGTTTTGGCAGAGTTCTCATAGAAACCTTTCGGGTCTATTCTTACTATTGACTGTATTTTTATGAATACAATTATATTTGTTTATTTAAGAATTATTTACATTATTTTCTATATATACACAAAATTAAAAATCGAGTATATCGAATGGACAATGTAATTTTGAAACCATAACCTATCATAAAACGAAACATCTGAATCAGGATTATTTAGTTCATGTAACATTATAACAGAGCCGAGATGGCCCAGTAGCTTGAACACGTGCATCTTAACCGATGATTTCGTGTTCAAACCCAGGCAGGTTAATAATTCATCTCGTGCTCGGCGGTGAAGGAAAACATCGTGAGGAAACCTGCATTGGAGCAGCGTGGTCGAATATGCTCCAAGCCTTCTCCTCAAAGGGAGAGGAGGCCTTAGCCCAGCAGAGGGAAATTTACAGGCTGCTTATGTAAAAAAATGTATGTAAACATTATAACAACTATTGTCTTTATATTAAGCAATAATGTTACAAATCATATGTTATTGTGTCGTCTTATTGAATCTTCAAAATTAATGAACATACGTAACCAACTCGTAATATGAAAAATAATGTCAATATTATATATAAATTTATTGATACCAAAAGGATTCTATACGAAGATAATTATGACTCGATCTCTTCAATTTACTCGAACTTATTAATATTTCTTATAAAAAGATGAAAGTAAAAGATTCCTTTGACGAGACCAATTAAAAGTAATAAGTTATTTGGGAGAGTATCTTTTAATTTGGGATATTTTAACTAGAGTTATTCTGTGACGAAACTTATGTATTATAAATGAATATTAATTTTATTTAAATGAACCCACTTATTTTATCAATTAGACATTATTAATGATATTTATTATTTATGTAATAAGTATGCAGGTTCTTTTATCTCGTACGTATTTAGAAAGCGATATAAAAGAATAGCTAGACTATGTTCTATTAGTTTGCCCAAGTTACTGGGAATATTTTAAATTTTGGATATTTTGAAATGCTTTACTTACTTTACTTGGTAATTTTACAGAAAAGTATTAAAAAAAAGTTAAGGTATTAAATAGAAAGCTCTTTGTATTATTGTTTCATAATTAAGTCAAATATATAAAAAATATCCATTAATGGAATAAAATGAAATAGGGTGTTCAACAAGAATCGATTCTAGGCCCGTTTCTATTTTTCGTCTATATCAATGATTGTTTGTTGGACCTGATACTACTTTTTTATGTGGGCTTTTGTTGGTTTTATTATCATGCAGCCACATAGCGATATATTTTAATAGTTTAATCGTAATAATTTACTTTGCATTACGAAAAAACTACATAGGAGCGAAACTGTGGACTAAAGTACTTAATAATACGTACATTTATGAAATATTATCTAACACTATGTTTATCTACTTTTATTACTGGATTATCTTCAGAACAATTTGTTATATAGACTCACATCCTTGTTTATACCAGCTTTCGAGAAATTGGATCAGTAGTTGTTAAAAATATGATAAAATTGGAAAGTTTTTATCACTCATCTTTTTAAGATAGATTTTTGCCTGTAAATAATCTTTGCCCTTTCTAATATTAGCATGGTTTATTTTAAAACACCTGAAAATGAATTAAGATCGGTCACTTGATATAACACCAAAATTTTAATGCCAACGTCGCTTTTTTTTGCTGATTTCCTATTTATAATCTTAATCGTATTCAGTGAAGAAGTGGTAAGGAACCTATATGGACCGAATGAAATTGTTTTTCTTATTATACATGAAGACTCATTTCCCTTTGCGGAATATAGGCCTTACCCCAGCTGTGATACATTTATTGTCTGTTATTTTATCCTCAAAACAATTATTAAACAATTTAATAAAATGATTTCATCATAAGCTTAAGCTTAACCGACATTAATCTTACAGGAACCGGTTACTGCGAAATAACGACCCGACCGAGTTAATGGTACTTTTATCATCACGACAATCAATAATAGCGTCCGCATGTCCAATAAAAATGATTAATACCTCCCCGGGAAGTGTCCACTCACGTGTGATAGATCCCCGTATACGTCAAGATGTTTACGGAGTTTTATTTCATAGGGAATATTTGAGAATCGGTCCTGTTATATCCTTTGAATCTGTTTATAGTAAAGAACATTAGTTATAACAATTATGATTTTTTTTTCGAAACTATATTTTATAGGCTTTATAATTTAAATTAAATGTTCAAAGAATACATTTGATCACAAAGCATAATTTTTAAATAACTACTATACCAAAATACTTATTCAAAGTGAATTACTTTAACTGCCAATAATAGTATAAAAAAAGTCAAGCTTCAAGTTTTATTATCGTCACCTTGAAATCATCACCAGTTCTCATAAAGCTTATATACAATATCACTAGGTGGCTTATTAAACTGTATTTTTCAAATATTAGATCGAGATTTCATACAATGTTTCAGTACTTGAAAAACACAAACGATTGTCAATTATATCGGTGTTTGGACGGACTACTTTGAAGTATCTTTTGACTACCTCGAAAGAGTGCACGGAAGTGTAATAGTTTCCGGAATACTTTGTCCTTCGATCTTTGTTTTACCGAAAACTTGTTTGAACTTGGTTCGAAGTTCTGAATTGAATCCGTAACCTTTGATGCAGAAAACGAGTGACGTTAACTGTTACCAGACATAATTGAAACGCAGGGTTTATTTTTATTTTATTTAATCTTTCGGTGAAAGTATTTTAAATATGCCTCGCTAATAGGCTTCAAAAAATTTAATATGAATACGTTTTTAAAGCCGATTATTTATTTTAATTTTTTTTTTTTTAAATCCAATCTAATTTACCGCAACTAGAATAACTACAACATTTCAGCCATATCCGGTTAGAGAGGACCAATAAATTTACATTTTGCTGTAAGTGTGTAAATGTTATTATTATTACTAAAAACAGTAGCAATAGTAATAAAATAATCTACGGTGGTACGACTTTTACCACTGAGCTAAAGAGGTTAACTATAATCTCTTTACAATCTATACACAGCTGGTACACGAATCATTGATGTACCGACGGTATTATATACGGACATTTACAAATGTATACTTTTTGAAACTGAAAAGAAGAATGGAACCTATCATATATTTTTAATATTTTTTTTTCTGGACATCTCAGAGAGAATTGCGAATAAATCAATAACTGAAATTACATTTTTGTAATGAACATTTTGTTCATCAATCCATTATATCGGATTTGGTGGTGTATGCTTTAAGGGTATTAGTAAATCTAATTCAAACTCTTGCCTAACTGTAGGGTAATAACAGAATTAAATTTCGAAATATTATTATTAATAAATATACAACGAGTATCTCCGCTTATTTCCCTCTCTATTACGCTTTTACGGCTAAACCGAATTTGATGAAATTTGGCAAACTTGAACCCCAAGGAACGACATAGGCTACTTTTATACCTAAAACTGAAGCTGCGGGTAAAAACTAGTCTAGTATATTTAAATAAAAGAAGAAGACTTTTGTAAAATGATAACACATTTTTAATTTATATTCCAACCGATTCCAGTCGATATATAAATCCAATATAAATATAACCCGTATAAAACGGAGAAAGTAATTAGCGATACTGATGTTTTTCCATACTTCCAAATCCTCAATCGACATCTGCTATGATTGATGACAATTATTTACGACATTACCATCGCAACGTTATTACGTAAATAAAATATGCACGAAGAGCAGAATTTAATTAAAACAGTTATATTTTATTGATAACGATTTCACTTATCGATTTCACTGTAATTAGTATGAAGTTTACTATGGTTTTCTTTTGTGTTGTGCTTTATTGTAATGTTGATTCAATGTACGTTGAATAATAAATTGAATCAAATTATGCTGCAGGGAATTGATACGTTGATTACAAGGCTTATAATTATTTGAATTAATTTGTTAGTACTTGTGGTTCAAATTTTCTATTCTAAATTTAAAACTAGTTCTATTCAATTGATTTGTACTAAAATTTTGCACGCACATTTGGTGTCAATAAAAATATAGTCTGGTTTATATAAATATTATGAGATTTGTATCAATTTATGTAGATTGTTTTTTTTTTGTTTTGATTCATAATTTCATTTTTTAAATTTTAAATCCTTATATTATTTTATCGTAAAATATCTGGTCTCTGTTGGTGATTATGTAACTTCAGTAGTAAGTGACCGATTGAGGTCATAATTACGTGATATATCTGTATTGAATATCTGTTAGTACACACACAATATATGTACATACATCTGGCGTTAATTGCGTCATATCGGGGTACTGGTACGATGCGAAAATCAAACAAGATATATTTAATAACTAACTTTGATTTGTATAATGTTTACTGAATAAGTGATGGATAAAAATCCTGGGAAGAGAGAACTTCATATTCTTCCAACAATTTCAAGATATAGACTTTTTTAAAGCACCATAAACCTGGTTTTGATCTATGTATTTGCCATATTTTAAATTGACCAAGTGTAACCACTTCGTCAATTTAAAATATGGCAAATACATAGGTCGTTTCTTTTGCCGGACGATCATATAATTACTAGGCTGTAAATGGTGGTGCTGTTGTCAAGATATTAAAAAGAAACCTTTTTTCGCTTAGTGTGGAATTCGAAGTCTGGACAACTAGTCTCATACAGATTCGAAAATTACTTTGGAATGTAGATTCTTCTAAAAGTAACAGCCAATAAATATATTTTTTTTAATATTAGTTACGAATCAATGAATTTATTTTTTTATTTCAGTTTCGTTGAGTCACAATTATATGAATATAATTTCTAAAAAATTAAATGTAAGTATAGTTATTAAATATTAAATACAATACGACCTCATTCTATCACTTTCTTTAAGCTTAAATAAGATAAAAATATATAAAATTTGTAAAACGAAACGTATGACGATTCAGCGAAATTATTATTGGTGGAACATGTTTTCAACGTTCAGCATTCCGATTTTTCCGTCACATAAGCTGTTGAATTTGGAAATGCAATAGATTATGCGGCATATTGCGAATTTCTAGGCGCAGCGACGACGTGGCTGGAGTTATGGAGGTGTATTCCACGGTGTTAAGCTTAAACGCCTTATTGAGTAAGCTTATATCATCTTTATAAGAGTTTTACTAAAACCCGATATACTTTATTCAAGTAGACTGTTAAAAGTACATTTGAATTGTAATTTCTAATTTAATAATTATTTACATAGACATATTGTTGTCAATAAAGTTAGGTGATAGCGGTCACAGAATCAAGCATTGCGTGTATAGGTTTAATTATGTACAGGGGAGATGTAGTGTGCTTTTGGATTTGGACCTTATGTTGCAAGCTTGTAAGCCTTTTTTAAATTTAAATTTCGCATTTATTTATATGCAAAGATTTAAATTACGTTGATAAAATTTATCTTAATTATAAATGCAATAAATTATTTTCGTTGAACAACAAATAAATCGTACTTATACCGAACATCAATTGTTCTTTTAACAATGAATAAATTCACATAATTTACATTGCTTTGTTACTGTTAAACATCACGTTTTAATTTTAGGCACGATATAATCATTCACATTGTCCATTACACATTTATATCGTATAATGCATTTGTAGATTAACAAACCATTTTTCCGTGGCTTTGCACCACTCCAATTTTAACGGTATACCGCAGTTTTGTTACAGGATCGAAACAGGTCTGAATAATTTGATGGTATATTCGATACTTTCGTTTTGTTTGATGTTCTTGATACGATTGCTTTTTGTTTATATCAACCGATTCTACTTTAATCTTTTCATTCCAAATAAAGAGGAAATATTTGGATAGCCTTTCCGAATCTTTTTGAAGTTGTACTCGTGATAGACCGGAATGTTTTTTTTGGTTTGTTTTTATTTGTTTAATAAAGTCAAAGGTGCAAATTACTCTCTTTTCCTCAATCTTCCTCTTATATATATTTTTTATAATATATGTAAACGGACAAACAAATGGGCCATCTAATGGTAAGTGGTCACCACAGCTTATAGACATTAGTGCCGTTATTTTAACCATTGCTTACATAATCCATGCGCCATCAACCGTGGAAACTAAGATGATAACATCTTCCCTTTCCCATCGTTCCCTTGTTCCTGTAGTTAACACTCACCCTTCTAGCCATAAAACAACAACACTAAGTATTGTTGTTTGGAGGTAGAATATCTAATCAAAGCCCTTCCATCAATTTAAAAGCCCCATATCTAATTAACAGTACAGAATGATGTAATTCAACTCATATAATACAGCCAAAAATATTCCTTAAATAAAACATTTAAAAGATTTTCCTCCCTAGTAGATTTTTTCAACCGTGGAATATAACAGAGTTGTCACTTATTAAATATCTTCAAAGTACGGTCTTGTTAATTCCATTTCTAAAAATATATTAGAAAGAGATTTACTTGAAATAATATCACGAATGATTTGTATATGAGTCTGATTCTCAATAAACATCGCGTCACGTAACGCCCGTAGCGATATCGAAAGCGAATATCGACTTAGGAAGGAAACTGTATTCACATCTTCGCCACTTTTACGTCCCCGTAATTGATAATCCATATCTGTACCTTTCAGAATAAGGACGCTCAGTGTATCAACGACTCGATTTTGTATGTAGAAAATATATATTCCGTTCATTTTCGTTTTGGCACGTTTTATTTTTAATTGAGATAAATCTTTTTTTTGCGTAATATCACGCTATAAGAGTTTTATTACTAATGGCTTTTAGATTTTATTAATAGAGGTTTTAAAATAGTTTTTATTACGGTATAGCGATTAATTAATGTTAGCAGGATTTTTTTGAGTTTTTTTTATTAATTTAAGCATTATTAATAATAGGAATGTAGCATAAGTAACCATTAACAACTACAAGTAAAAGGGGCATAATATCTTAGTTCCCAAGGTTGGTGGCGCATTGGCGATGTAAGGAATGTTTAGTATTTCTTACAGCGCCAATGTCTGGGCAATGGTGCCCACTTACCACCAGCTGGCGTACTTGCCAGTCTGCCTACCTATATCATAAAAAAAAATATGATAAGTTTATACATAACATACATAAACAGCCTGTAAATTTCTCACTGCTGGGCTAAGGCCTTCTCTCCCTTTGAGGAGAAGGTTTGGAGCATATTCCACCACGCTGCTCCAATGCGGGTTGGTGGAATACACATGTGATAGAATTTCGTTGAAATTAGACATATGCAGGTTTCCTCACGATGTTATCCTTCACCGCCGAGCACGAGATGAATTATAAAAACAAATTAAGCACATGAAAATTCAGTGGTGCTTGCCTGGGTTTGAACCCGAAATCATCGGTTAAGATGCACGCGTTCTAACCACTGGGCCATCTCGGTTCTTAATAGATAAGTTTATAAAACTTTTAAATTCGTCTTCGATATATATGTTTAAATATTATAAAAATTAGACTTCACGAACAAAAGATCCCGAAATTTCCGCAGCGTTTACAATTTCTAAGCTATTTCAACTATCAGAGTGGTTACGCGTCATTTAACATCCGAAATTGTTTTGAAACTAGCCGAGAGTATCATCATTTTATTTGTATGTAAGGAATACATAATATTACGGGTTTTCAGCAGTTGTGATAAAGTCCTGGTTCGGAAATAGAACAAGTTTTTTTTTTCAAATAAAATGAACAATCTTTTCAGTCGGATGTTCGAATAATAAAAAATAAATTAATTAATTCTAACACATTAGGCATCTTGTAACAAATTCAAGTAGTTTACGTAAGATAAAAGAATTATAATCGTATTTAATTATACCTACATAATCTATACTAACATAATCTAATATTATTGTCTGTCTGTTGCTCTTTACGGCCAAACCACTAATCCGATTTTGATGAAATTTGGTATAAAAGAAGCTTGAACTTCAAGAAAGGACGAAAGCAAAGGCATAATACGATCTACTACCTGACGACGAACCCCTAAAACGTAAGTGAATCTGCAGGTGACAATTAGTATGTTATATACTATACTCTAGACTAGACCTAACTACTAGGCTCTAGGGCTATAGACCTGGATACCCTCCCCTAAATCCTGCCCTGTAAATAGCACGAATCAGCTCCACTGTAACGAAGCCTATGATAATTAATTAATATAATGTTAAGCAACCAGATTATTAATCACTGTTACAATTTTATGTGTATTCAATCGTCTGTATGTAATTGATTGTCTCGTTCATCTAGTGGTTAGTGGCCAACGTTTTGAGTTCGAAGTTCGAGTTCGAGTTCTACTTGAGTTTCTTGTCGGTTCCTCTCGGTAGAATCTACTTTCCGAACCGGTGGTAGCTTTACTTAATATAGTTTGTTAAGTGACGATTCGAAAGTGCTTGTAAAACCTACTTGAATAAATTATATTTAGATTTTTTTTTTATCTGTAAAAAAGTTACCGTGTTCTCTCGTTAGTTACTCAGATATTGCATGTAGGCTGAATTTATTAAGTCCTGTGCCTTATTTATATCTGTCCTTTCTTGTCAAACTCCCGTCCCATTTGATTATGAGGGTTAAGGAATAGAAAACTTTACCTGTGGGAAACTGTTTATATGAATTTTATATAAATATAATATAGTTTGATATATCCATAGACATTATATAATATAGAATAATTTTATTGTTTTTTAGTATCATTTAAATATATTATTTATTTTCAATTCGACAACACCGTATTTATGTGGTGAGACTAGGCAAGGCAAGGCCTATTACAGGACAATTTAAAGCTAAGCCTTACGTATCAATATATCATGCGGTAATGTTCAGCATACTTCAACTATGCATTTGAAACAAGTATGATAGAGTTAGCTTAGTTTTGCATATTGGACACTAAAACAAGAAATTACTTCAAATTTTAAACAAGCTAGTAAGAGCTTAGATAACCGAGCTGTTAGCGTGCAACGAAACAATATTAGGGTGCTAATAGGGTCATTGACATCTAACGTAGACTTAAGATTGAATAGAAATGACAAAATATATTTATATTTTAATTTTCATACTGTCTATCATTGTTTTATATATATTTTTACAAATAACAAAAACGATGAAAAATACTTCTTATATGTATATGCTTTCTTGTATAATTATATTAAAAATAAACCTTACAGTAGTGTTTATTTAGAAAAAATGACGTAGCGAAATAATTATCCGATATAAATTTCCGAAATGAGTTTGGATACTTCGTATTATTATGAAATAAAAATAATCATATGTAATTAAAACAATAATAAGATTTTATTCTTTATACAAAAAAATAAAAATGTACAATTTTAAGTCAAATTATCCTGAGTACCCAAACTAGGATAAATCGTGACGTTGGGTCAGGTTAACAGTATTAGGATAAAATATTAACACTACAGTGCACGCACCCCTTTCCTTTACAAGTTTACTCACGTGCTCTACCGTAGTAGAATGAATAATGTTTTTTTTTTTTTAATCTAGCATACATTCTACATTTGGGCAAAGATCTCCTTTCTTACATACATGTATTTTTCCGCATTATTAGTTTGATACATTCATATTTGTAAATATCTATAAATCATAATTATAATAAGTTATTGTTCTAACAGTTGAGATGAATTTTACCAAGAATGCTAATATCATTGTCCCAAACAAGTGGAGGCCATAAGACGCGGTGTTAAATATTGCGGAAAGCGTTTTGCATTTTGACTTTGAGGTCCTAAATATGTATTTTATCTTCTTTGTTATAATAAGTTACGTAATCTGTTTTATATAATTCAAACAGTGATATTAATTAAATAAGCTCTGAGCCCGAGTCTGAGCCCTGATGGCTCAAATAGGACGCGAATCTTAACCGATGATTCTGAATTCAAACTCGGGCATGTATTGCATCTAAATTCATGTGCTTTATTTGTATTTATAATTCATCTCGTCCTTCGCGGTAAAGGAAAACGTCAAGGGGAAACCTGCACTTTGTGGATGAGAATCTGTCACGTGTATCCATTTACCCACATTGGATTAGCGTGGTGGAGTTGCTCAAAACCTTCTCTATAAGAAGATAAAGCCTTTGCCCAGAAGTGGGACTTTAACAGGCAGTTAAGTCACATTACTAATATCTTGTTATTGCGAAGCTAGCCCGTTCATTGCAGGTTTTCTAATAGAGTGCTTCCAGGTGTTTCGTTTCAACTTCACAAATTTGTTTGAAGTGTTTTTAAATAAAATATGATCTGGTTTTATGTTTCTAGTACGAGTTTTTTTATTTAAGTTAAATAAGGAAATTAAAATAACTTCCTATTCCTATCGCTATTTAGAACGGAAGCACGTTATATTACATCCTCCTTTTATTATATACAGGATGTTTTAGGAGTGTCTTTTATATTGATTTATTTTTCTTTATTATTTTAAATTTAGAACAAGACGCGATGGGTTAAATGTTGTGGTTCATAAGGTAACAATTGGTGTATTTCTATTGAATTTGTAATCAATCTAACTCATTCTTACTTATATAATTCTTCATGAGAGAAGAGGATACCTTGGGTTCGTTACATTTGTGAGCTTATTTTCATAAGATTGGAACAGAGTTTTAAATCTATACTTAATATTTAAAATGCGAAAATAATTTTGTATATCTTTACTTAACCGCTGAACCGATTCAAATGAAATTTGTAATGGAGATAGTCCCGAGGAAAGACATAGGCTAATTTTTTAAATTCACCCCCCAGGGAATAAAATGGGGGCGACGGTTTCTGTGCTATAAGTAAAATTTTGAAAATTAAGCCGCGGTTTCATCTTTCACATAATATAAATATAATGTATCATTAAATTATCTTTTAATTTTTGCATATAATCTTAATTGTACCAACAGTTTTACTTGCAAAAGGAGACGCCTTCAGGTATCTGATTTTCAACTCAAACGAGACATAATGTTAGATTATACAGTGCAATTAGGAAACTTCGACGTAGTTATGCTGTTATTCGGTACAATTTCAAAGATAATTCAAAGTGACGTCATTATTTAGGTTAGGTGCCGCTATTTGCTCACAGAGTGTTGTTACGATTTCCTTCTGTTTAAACGTAAGAATTGATACTAGCCTGTATGCTCACCTAAGAAAATAATATTGTGGTTTTG
The DNA here is from genome assembly GCF_905147765.1 of Vanessa atalanta. NCBI lineage: Eukaryota > Metazoa > Arthropoda > Insecta > Lepidoptera > Nymphalidae > Vanessa > Vanessa atalanta. The sequence continues at coordinate 9,783,713 of NC_061888.1, read as the reverse complement.
TCAGTAATGTTAATTATATTGGTGGTTTGTTGTTATTAATATTATTAAATTTTTATATATTTATAAAACAAAAAAAAACAATAATAATAAAAAATGAATTTCATGTTATATGTAAATTTATTCAATTAAAATAAAATCCACTGATTTTCTTGTCCTTTTTAATATTATATTATTAACAATTGTTAAAAACATTTTTTTTTTAATTTAATTTTATGACGACGACGGGTACATGGATCACCTGATAGTAAGTGATTAGCACTGCCCATAGAGACTATTTCTTACACAACCAAAGCGCCAGCAACCTTGATAACTGAGATATTATGTCCCTTGTGCCTATATTTACACCGGATCACTCATTTCAAACCGGAAACAATAGTCAGTACAACTGCTTGGTAGAATATATGTTGAGGACTATTACTTACCCAAAAAGGCTTGCACTAATCCCTACCAAGTTACGTCTGTACAATACTAAACAGCTTAACAACCAAGTATAACGATTACGACCTTGAGTGTTATTACAAGACACGTATATCATTTATTTCACTCAAATATTTAAAAAAGAAACATTGTTTTACTCACATAACAAATTATGATTTAAGGTTTAACTAACACGTCTACGGACGCTACGTGATATTTTATGGGTCTTATAACAGGTTTACACTATCTCGAAATGACATAACCGTCCGAGCAAAATTGTCGTAACTTTTGTGTTCTTTAATATCGGGATAAAAAATGTCGTTTATGATATTCTACACTACACTTCCTCTTTCTTAATAATTAATAGCTAGTGAGATTTTTCAATAGTTTTTGTTATATAATCTGAATCAAAATTGGATTAGTAATATCATTTTATATTTAACGTCGTCTTTGAAATTTTCTAATATTGAATTGACTTTAGACAAAATTAAAAGCAAATATGAGCCTATTGCTGGGATTAAACGTTTTCCCTTGAAGACTAAGGCTTGAATGTTATTTTATAATGATGAACAAATGCTTTTTAGTAGATACACATTCCTCCGATGCATGTAGGTTACCTTACTAGCCTCTATAGTAACTACTTGTTATAAGATGGTGCTAGCCCAAGATATGAACTCGCATTTTTTAGTTTAGGCTCACACGTTTTAATCACTGGACCATTTGAGCTGTAGTTGTTGTACAACGTTAATTGTTACCATTAGTAAGCAATAGCCACTATCAAACAATTTAAAATGTCTTAGCAAAGATATATAAATCATCTGTTGACTAGCTAACGACAAAGTGTCGTCAAGATTAAATGGGAACCCGTCTAAAGGTTAAACAACACATAAAACAGTTACGGCGAGTTATTTATCGTTTTTTTTTTGGAAAGGAATGAAATTTATAAGCTCTTATGCCTCTGTCTCCGAGAGATAAAATATTTCTAGTGTTCCTGAGATACTTAATGCTTTCGTAAAATGATTTAATACGTTTAGATGTTAGTGGCGTCAAAGACCTTTTTGTTTTTGGTCTAATGTCAATCGTGTATCGTTAAGTTTTGGGGACTGACTCGTATGCCGTGACGGCAAACGGTATGACTATTTTTTTTTGTTTTGCCTGGGCCCGCCGCACCTCTAAGCTGCCTCTTTAATAAGTGATACATATACTAATTTCTTATTACCATAATAAGGAAAATATATTTATATATTGACAGTATATATGCTTGTATTGACAGTTTATAAGTTGGTAAGGCTTAATACATTTTGATTAATATACAGTTTGACGATTATAATGTTTTCGCTCGGTATGATTTTGTCAACTTCTGACAACTTCAGCAAACATTGTCATATAGCTGCCAGTTTATTATTATATATTATATATTTAAATCATACTCATTTATTATTTTTCCATTGGTAAACCAGTATAATAATATAATCTGTTCAGTAGTTTTTGAGTTGATTGCATTCTGACAGACAGGTAAAAGAACTTTGTTTTTTATATATGTCTCCACTCCACTCCACATGATGGTAAGTGGTAGAGGTGTCCAAACGCGAAGGCGGCCAGTAAATTCAGGGGGAAGGAGCTGCACTAGTCGCTCTCGACAAGCCAGCCCAAAAGATGCCTCTTCACGCCTCGTTTTAAGGAACCCAAGTTATAAGATGGGCGAAACATCTGTGCTGGTAGGAAATACCATTAGTGATTATTAGGCCAAAAACATATTGTCACGATAACTACTTAAATCATTTGACTAATGTTGATATTACTTACACTATGAGATTATATATTGGATATAGATAGAGAACCTATGTATCGTAGAATTAGTATACCTCAAGGCCATAAATGGTGCCTGTAGAGTCTAGGAAGGAGATTGTGTTCTTAACATAAATACGAGTACATCCATCTGAGCGCACTTTGTGAGTTTGTATGTGACGTACTACTAGTGCTACCGGTAACGGTTTCAACCACAGACACTTAAAATATATGTTAGTCTTAGTACGTTTCTATTCCGTTTTATCTACTCTAATACCAGAACACAATACTTATACGGCTGTATTATATTTGTCTTAGTAATGTGTTAAGCACCTCGAATGGGTCGAATTTGTTTAGATGAAATCTAAGAAGATAAAAAAAAATAAAAATGAAGTCCGTATTTAGTGTTAATATCATAATAATAGGTACCAATGGTAGGTATACTGTGGACTAAATATTGAGTAAGCCAGTGTAACTACAGGCATAAGGGATATAAATTCTTAGTTTACCAGGTAGTGGTGCATTGGTAATTTAAATTATTATTAATCTTTCTTACAATACATAGTCTGTGGTAACCACTTACATATATAAACCAAATAAAACCAAACAAATTTCCAAAAAAGTGAGGGAGAATTCAGAAGAAGTCATTAATTGTAGACTCAGGTCTCATATTATTAAGGAGATTAAAATGATAATTTCGCAGAAATAAACATTAATCAACAGAGTAAATACTCTTTAGACAGTTCTGTTATTGAGAATATTAACGGATTGATATTATAAATAAAATAATTGATATAAATATTTTAGAACCGGTTGCTTTATGAAAACAGAATATAAATTAATAATTATCTGTGTATTTTGCTTTGACGTATAGTTTTGACAATCAGTAATGACCTTACATATAAATGTAGTTTAGAAGTTGACTATATAAACAATTATGTGTCTTGCTCTTTCAAATTTGAAATGTATTATGTCAGAAAGAGATAGTTAATTAATAAACGCTAAGCAACGTATATAAGCTATAAATTGGTGTTACGTCATTTTGCTGTCACCGCCTTTACGCTTAGATCTTTTAAACGACGCGACTACACAATACATTTACACAATAAATTCTTGAAGCTGTTTTCAACAATATATAAATATATACATATATAATTTAATGCCACGATATTTAGTTATCATACTACTCGTATACATATACAGTCTTCTAAATTTAAACGGTGCGATACTGCGAAATGCATATGCCTATATACTAAAACCTTCCTCGAAACGTGCTGTTCGTTCTGGTCTTATGTTTAGTAGATTTTCAGTTACGCATTGAGAAATATATGTCTGGAATATATTAGTATATAAGATTATATAGTATTTTATATATGTTATTTTCTATAATCACACGGTAACTGTATACTTCAACCTAATTACTTTGATTGCACACACGATAAAGTTTCATTTGTTGTTACAAATAAAGCCTCATTAAATACCGCTGCTCGTCATTAATCAAATTTTCCGCTTTATGGTTAACGTATTAATGATTGTAATTTTATTCAGACGAAAGAGGATGTATGAAATGTTTTCATTTGACTCTCTGTATTTTGGTTTGTTATTACGCTTTACCTGAGTTGTTTTGAGATGTAATGAACTGCTCACAGTTTTGTGATTAAATGTGAATCGTACATTGTTCACTTGTGTATATACGAGTAATATATTTTTATGTGTGAGGGCAATATTCGTTGTGTGGTGCGTATGTAGTGTTTTGTTGATCATGTGTGCGTGAAGAATAATGTTCGTGTGGATTTGTGATTGTGTGTATCTTTTTGTGTGAGATGAATATGTGTGGGTTGAGGGTAACTCGTAACAACTTGTAAGTTTTCTATGGCTAGGCAGATATCTCTTCTTCTTATAAGAGCTCATTCTACTATATGATGTAAATTTTATCCACTAATACATGTTTTTCTCTTTTTTTATAATATCTGTAGGCGGATGAGAAAATGGGGCACCTGATGGTAAGTGGTCACCACGGCCCATTGACAGTGGCGTTGTAAGAAATATCAACCATTCCTTACATCACCAATGCGCCATCAATCTTGTGAACTAAGATATTACGCCTGTAGTTATACTGGCTCAGTCACCCTTCAAACCGGAACACAACAATACTGGGTACTACTGTTTGGCGGTAGAATATCTGATGAGTGGGTAGTACCTACGCAGACGGGCTTGCACAAAGCCCTACAACCAAGAAATTAATCTTTCATGTAATCAAACATGAGATTTATGAACACAAATATAGCACACGACAGTTCAGTGGTGTTCACCTACCTTAAAATCTTCGGTTAATATATACGTACTAGGAAATGTCAGTTGTATCGGATAGTTATCGCACAATGTGAGTGAGTGAGGGGTTACAACAACTACCTGTTTTTGAGGACACATTTATCCTGCACTTTTGAATATTCTAATCGTATATAGCGACTAAAATTAATCCGAATATAATAAAAACTCATAGCCTATCAATTATGGCAGCTTCATACGGCAACGATATATCGTAGCGATTTATCTGTACAGCCTGTTTGCGCAGTTTTATCGAACGTGAGAAAGCGGTGTCAATCTATCGCTCTAGTCTCGACTTTTAAGTCTCGGAGCCAGAGACATTCGATGACATGACATTAATAAAGTTTCAGAATGTCACGTAAATTCAAGACTTGATTTCTATAACCGTTTTAATAAAACCCAATCAACATTTATTGAACATGAAATGAAATTCCAACATTTTGAACACTGATTGGAGTCTAGTAATTCACATGTTAAGTTCTCAAAATTCCACGTTTTGAATAAAAAATGTCATTAAATATCCTTATAATTATAAATCGTAAAAATTTAAAACTTTAGCAGGATATTTTAAAGAGATCTCAACGAGATATAAAATCCCATAGCTATAAAACAGACTTAGTAATTATCATATAACATATAAGATTTTAAATTAACATGGTTATTTTAATTACTAACAGTATTTAAAACAGGATATTTACCATGTTTTTTATTTTTATTTGTTGGAGCTTGATATTTCGACATTATCTACGAATGTCTTGTTCACGAGACTGATCATATAACATATTATGTCGGTACTGTAATATTTCTAAAAGGCCTTAACTTATTGATTATACGTGTAGTTTTGATAACACGTAAGCCGTTATTATGTCGTATCATGACCATTGGTAAAGATCAATAACATGATACGATTTTGATGAGCAAGTCTCGAGTCTCAATATGAATACGACAAACGAATGCTCTTTCGAGATTTGAAACGTCCTGGGATCCAAACTAAGTGCAAAAAACTGTAATTGTGCAAATACGAATCGCTACGATTTATCGTTGCTGTGTGTAGCCGCCTTTACTAGCACTCTAACGGAACATGGCGTCTATAGTCGCGAGGCAGCTATCTGATTTTGTTTAGGCAGAAGTTGTACTGTCAAAAGCGCTCCATTCACTATCTAGTATATCATTATTAGAAAATTACTTTAACATGTTTTTTAACAACTGTTACTGAATGATTATAATTTTTTTATTTTTAAATATTAGTTAGCAAATCTTTTCCTCAAAGGGAGAGGAGGCCTTAACCCAGCAGTGGGAAATTTACAGGCTGTCAATGTAATGTAATGTAAATTAGTTAGTTATTATTATTGATTACTCGTATATATATATAGTAAGGTATATATAAATGAAGGCTTCTTTATATTGATTCCGTATGTGTTCTATACCTTTGACCTGATTGAGTTGAAACTTTGTATGGTTGTTGTTGCTTACGTGAAGTTTTCTAAAGTACAGTTGACGTGCAAAGTGGAGCGCGAGTTACATTTATTTATAAATAAAAAGTACTATTGAAGAGCTGTTGGACTATTCGCTGGGAGCATCAATTAATAGATAAGTATGAAAAATCCAAACTCCTATGAATTGAGTGAAATAGAGTAAATCATTAAAATAAGATATAATATAACAATTACAAAAAAGAATTCCATGGCACTTTAGAAATAACCTTAACAAACTTATGTTAACGAATAGTATCTTAGTTTCTTGCCGTTTCTTCTCAATAAAATCTATATTCGGACTATACCGGTAATCGGTGGTACTTAACTTTTTGAAATTGAAGCATTTATTTAATAAAATATATTAATAGTTACAATATCCCTGTTTATAAATTTGATTGGATTAACTAAATATTTACAGTTTCTCGAAACTCATTAAAATATTTACATACTATGTTATTTTCTATTACATATAGTATACTATGTTATTATTTAAATAATTGTGTTAGTCTTTAAATTAACGACAATATTGAATTGATTATTGACATACACCAAGTTGATTGCAAAAACTAATTATCGCGATTCATACGTTACGTGATTTAAAATTATATTTAATTAGTCGTATTCTATTAATATACAATGTTTTTATTGTAATATACTAAATATTTAGTAATTCGAGGGATATTTTACTATATTTACTATATATAATGTTATAAAAACCTTGATAAATTCAAACTCAAACTCAAATTACTTTCTTCAATATGGGAGCATTACACTTATTTATTGATAGTCAAATTAAACACAACCACCGGTTCGGAAAAGAAAATACCCCGAACTGACAAGAATTGGCGAAAGAAACTCAGTGGGTTTTTTTTGTCAAAGTCAATGAATACATATATTGATTATGAATAGAAATAGCCAGGAGGATGTGCATAAACTCACTAATTGTATAATAACCTTTCGCACACAAACATTTTTTTTTTTAACATTTTTTTTAATTTGGCAACAGAAGCATTTTGAACGCTTTCTGGGATCCTGTTGTAGAACATTATACATATGTTCATACATACGTTGTATACATTGCCACACAAAAGAGTTATTGGCTGTATGCAGTCGAGTAGCAGGAGTAACAAGTCTGTGTTTGGTCTTCTTCTCCGATCTTAACCGATGATATCGGGTTCAAACCCAGACAGGCACCACGGAATTTTCATGTGCTTAATTTGTGTTTATAATTCATCTCGTGCTCGGCGGTGAAGGAAAACATCGTGAAGAAAACTGCATGTGTCTAATTTCAACGAAATTCTGCCACATGTGTATTCCACCAACCCGCTTTCGAGTAGCGTGGTGAAATATGCTCCAAACCTTCTCATCAAAGGGAGAGGAGGCCTTAGCCCAGCAGTGGGAAATTTACAGGCTGTTAATGTAAAATTATAATCAAAACTATTTATTTTACATTATTATGTACTTATAAAATTATTGTTATTATTAGTTGTTTAATAATTTGTTAAACTTTAATGAATACTATTTTATTTGGCACACTATTTATGACTGGCACAAATACATATACATATTTATTTTTTATAAAAAGATGGATCTGTCACGAGTTATAATGAGATTATTGGATGTTATTAAAAAATATAATTTGTTGGAGAATAATTACAAAACGTGATTTTATTTTGTCATCTTAATCTATTGAAATTACACAAGCTAATGTCTAGAATACGTCGGTATGTCTTGTAAAATATTTTTTCAAACGATTCTCCAAAACGACCTTCGCTAGTGTTATCCATGTTCAAATATAAACCAATTCACATGGCGATCGTTTGAACTTAATATAGTACATCGTTAGAACTTGTATGTTTACAATCCTGTGTTTCGAAAAGCAGGTAAACCCGTGGGTCCTGCATCTGAAGTATCTCACTTATGCGCAGTTTTAAGTTTAGTATATTTGGCTATTTCTATTGAGGTCGTCCATCGGGGATGAAATCATTCAGAAAGCCTTTTTGAGCTTACATCCTACATTAACTATTCTTCAAATTCAAAGTAAGTAAGTAAGTCTTGGTGGTAGGGCTTTGTGTAAGCCTGTCTGGGTAGGTACAACCCACTCATCAGATATTTTACCGCCAAACAGCAGTAGTCAGTATTGTTGTTTTCCGGTTTGAAGGGTGAGTGAGCTAGTGTAGCTACAGGCACAAGGGATATAACATCTTAGTTCCCAAGGTCGGTGGCGCATCGGAGATGTAAGGAATGGTTAATATGACTACTTACCATCAGGTCGCCCATTTGCTCGTACGCAATATAAAAAAAAAGGTCCTCCTCCCAACCAGTAACTAGTCAGATCATTATGTCATATTAAAGTTTAGTACACTGTAAATAAAATATTGATTGACCGTATAAAATAATAATGATGATAATAATAATAATAACAATGATCATGTGTGCGTGAAGAACAATGTTCATGTGGATTTGTGATTGTGTGTATCTTTTTGTGTGAGATGAATATGTTTGGGTTGATTGAATTAATCGATTGAACCTCCCGCAAGTTGCGCCAAAGCACCCGAGTCTCCTCCTTCCGACCAGCAAATTAATAATAATAATGTTTATAGCAAAATTATCAAATCCGCAAGTACAACGAACCATCATATTAATTACCTACTAATTTTAAGGTTTCATCAGAAATTTTATACTTTTAAAAAAACTGATTACAGCTCATTTAAATTTCAAAAATCCCATTAAATCGCTCGTGATTGTACAACAATCGTTCTTATTTGTTTTTATCGCTTAATTAACGTTGTTTGCGAGGTCAAAATAAACAGAGTGATAATTACGCTGCGATCTGATTAAATGACCGAAACTGCAGTTCCGTCTCATTTAAATTACTATCGAATAGGTTTTATACCTCAGAATTGAAAGTTTAATGGAAATGATATGTTTTATTTTATCATAATACAAAGGATTTCATTTAAATTTGATTAGCTTCTAACTCTGACTCTTTAAGATAAATACGCTTGTATAAATTTAAAGTTTAATGAGCGTAATTGATCGCGATATTATAAGTAACCTGACCTTTAGACATTGAGACTTAAAATATAGGAATCATTAGTTTGCTTTTAATTTTTATATACAACCTTCATGTATTTCTGTTTCACATAAGGGATTACAAATATAATGCCTTCGTGTGTTAAGACTGTCAGCAAATTGATATAAATTATAATTAAAGAAATAAATATAAATATATGTATAATTTTGTTGTATACATATAATACTTAAAATTCCTTACTTTTTTCTTTTGTTTAAATTAAATTTAAACCTAATAATTAATCTTACAAATGTAAGCATTGATTGAAAAGTCACTGCCTTCTAAGACACGATCCTAATTTAGAGATATAGCACCTCTTTATTATATGTAACCTACTGTAAACTAAAAGAACATTATTTTTATTGAAGTAACATTATTACAACGCATTGTATGATACACGCGACACGCACACATAGAGAAAGTGGTATATGTGAGCGTCATGCTGTTCGCAAGAGTCGGTTTTACCACATAAGCGCGAAGGATATTTAAAAAAATATAATTGTGTCTCGTAGTATGTCTGTAAGACTCAAAAACAAATATAAAAAACTGGTCGTTCCTTAGATAACGATTATAATGGCTAATTAATATTCAACAATGTAATTGTAAGTTTATTTGATTTCATAAGTATCACAACCGACTCATTATTGATACATAATTGTATTAAATGCGATGGCTTTGTGTTCGACATATTGACAGTTATTGTTCAAACGATTTACGCTGATGTATTTATTGGTTATTTGATTAATTTGTGATTTTAATTATATGCGTGTGTGTTGTTAAATTCGTGTATAAATAGTTGAATTTTGTAATTGCGTAACTATTGAAGATTAACGGCTTTATATATGAATGTTGTTTAGGACGTAGTTAGTTAAACAATTGCTGTCTTCTTCTTTCGAATGTTAATCAATGTTGATAGAAAGAGATAATTCTTCTAAACTTTGATAAGTAGGAATTAATGAGTTTAGTGCAACGTAATATGTTAATTGTATTATATCTATCATAACTGCGACTTGGCGGTAGAGCGTATGTAAGTATGAAACTCTTTATAAATTTTGCTACTAACCAGAAATACTTAGCATTTTTGTTCTGATTTGAAAGGTGAGTGAACCAGTGTTGCTACAAACACAAGGGACAAAACAACTTAGTTCTCATGGTTGGTCGCAAATTAGCGATGTAAGTATTCGTTTAAATTTCTTGTGGCAATAGTCACCATCAGGTGTCCAATAAGCCCGTGCACCTACCAAAGATATTTAAAAAAAAAAACAAATATTGAATAACCTTTTTCAAAGATTACGTTCACAAATAATGCAAAGTATATATGTATACAAGAATTACTTAATCTTATACTAAGAGATAACTTAGATATATCGTATCTAAACACATGTCTAAAATCAATTGTATACTATAGATTTGTTCGGAGAAGTAACAACATAATTTACAGACCCGTATTCAGCGCACAAATTATTATTTTTTATTTCATAAATACTTTTTGCTTGATAACGTTTTCCTTTATTTTCGTCATTCTCCTATTTACTATAAAATTAAATAAATAAATAGTTCCTATTCTAGAGCGGACGCCAGGAGACCATTAGTACAGGGCAACCTAGTTTGAATTCCTACCCATCACAATAGTACTTATTATTAAAGCGCATGTAAAATTTAAACTGCTATGTCTGTGTATTAATATATAATTATTTATTGTTACGAAAACATTGAAAATGACATGATATGTTTTATGGGAATGCGATGATCGCCTCCAGGCTGTTAACAAATAACGAATATATGTTTATTGTTAGTGTTATTATACATAAAATCAATACAAATATAATACAATATATAGAACGAAATAAAAAAAGAACCCCGCGGAATTTCTTTCGCCGGTTCTTCTCAAGTCCGCGTTATTAGTTTCCGAACCGGTGGTAGATTTTTGACTATCAATAAGTAAGTGTAACCCTTCCGTATTGAATGAAGATTTTTGACTTTGACTTTGATTTTGATTTTTCTTTTTTTGTCTCTTTGTATGTATGAGAATTTATCGTTTCTATTCGTACTTATTGTACATAGTTCGTAGTTAGATATACTTGTTATTTTATATGTATTAACTATACATATAATTTATTTGTTCTATTCTATATTTACATTTATTTATTAGTTTTAGTTATAGATAGATATTCTATGAGCTATAACCTACAGCGTTGGTTGCCTGAAACAGATCGCTATAGCAATAAGGTCGCCAAAATTGTGTTCTTATTTTATTTAGGCTGTTTCTATCTTTTATTTATTTATTTTCTCTCTGTGTACAGTAAAGTATAAAGCATTAGTATGATTTTAAGAAAACGAAAAAGTAACGAACGAACTTTGACAACTCGCAAATAGTATATGTAGACAAAATAATAAATTCATTCTAACGAAATGAATCAACAGCACGTCATGAAGTAACATACACATTGAAATAAAACTAGTTTTTAACGGATTTAATCGCGTATATTAATTATTTTAACATCCCGACGTTTCGAGCACTTTGCAGTGTTCGTACGAACACGAAAATCCGTTAAAAACTAGTTTTATTTCAATGTGTATCTAATTGTATATCGCGAAAATCTAAGACAACATAACATACACATATTTGAACTCTGAAAATCCAATAGAATAGCTATACCTATAAAAACTATGTATGTCTAATATATATAAAACAATACTCAATAATATATGTATATTAAAGCCACGTAGAGATATTGTGTTGAATTTAAATAGTAATTGTATAGAAAAGCAATAAATGTCATTCGAAATTGAGTCGTAAATACGATAACAATTACACTTATTGTTAGTTTAGCCGTGTCTTACAGATAAAGTTCAAATTCAATCGCACTGACCCTAACTGCCCAGTGCAATTAGTAGGGTGACTATATTTAATTTAATCACAAGGACTGTTCTAAAACTAATTTAACAATTTGGTTAGTTTAATGAAGTAAAGTAAATTTGTGTTGTAGTTTTTTTTTATAGTATTCTGTAATTCGGTCAATAAGTCTCGACACGTATTATTAAATATAGAGATAAATATATATTTTATTCAAGTAGACTAACATTGGTCGGGAAAACTGATTATTCAGAGAGGAGCCGGGTAGAAAGTCATTAGGTACCATTTCTTATATTTAATACATAGTTCCATCACTTACACGTGTCAAAGTATTATTTTTGAATGCCTTAATAATCTAGCAGGCTAGCAATTTCAACCTTAATGTATAAGTTAAATCCTCATTAATGCCTCTTTCTATTCTAATATCTAAGAGCACGAGTAATCCTTTCCATTGACCGAATCATTATTTGCCTTTAAAAACAAAATACTTTTTAGTCTATCCCATTTGAAGGCTTTATATAAATTAAGTAGTATATTAACAATCATTTTAACATTAACAAAATAATTTGAGACATTTTGATTCTAGCTCTTTTTTTATTGTCACCCTCGTAATAATATGGTAGTTAGCAATACCAATTACATAGCTATCCTACAATAGAAACTGCATTCATATAGAACCTTATTTCTATTAACATAAGGATCACAATAGAACACTTTTTATGTCATATAATCAAATTAGAGACTAAATGGTTTCAAATATCAATGCAGTTTAATAAACGGTAATTATCTGTAGATGTTGCCAGTAAAATTAGAATATAAATGCTCAATGGATAAATGTTATTATTCAGCACGTGGTACGTTGTTATGTTCTGCAGCTGAATTTTTGACCACAGAGTAATGCTAATGAAGACAATATTACATCACATAATAAATTAATAATGGAATTAATTTGACTTTACGCTACGATCATTCTTAATTTAAAACAATTTACTTTATCTTTAAAATAGTTCTATTTTTAAATATTTTTAATCCGTTTTTCGAATTGCATGGAGAAATATACAATTTTAAAATTAAATTTCAAAACGAATTTATCTTTAAAGTAGGCTATTGCCGTTCTTCACGAATAAAGCGAGAATTTTTAAATTATATTTTGTCATGTTAAATTTAGACTCACGGATATTATATTTAAATTTAATAAATACATATATAAAGTTGCTGCTTGAACTTTGTTGCCTCGTACTCAGAAATTATAGAGTTCGGCTATCATTATATTCAACAGCACTTATTGTCAGTTAAAAATGAAACTTTATTTCTTCAATAATAAAAATAATAATAAGAAGCTATCTGGAAACCGGCTGTCTTGGTATGGGCATGTAATGCGGAAGAATGAGGACCATGTTGTGAGAAAGGTTTTGAGAATGGCTGTGAAAGGAGATAGAGGTAGGGGACGACCAAAGAAACGATGGATGGATTGTGTGAAAGACGATATGGTTAGAAAGAATGTTACTTGTGAGATGACGTCCGACATAGAAGTATGGAAGAAGAAGACATACTGCGCCGACACCAAGTACAATTGGAATAAGGGCAGGAGGATGATGATGGTGATGATTTTTCTCCAATATTAGTTCTTTCTTATGTGTCATTAACAATGTTTAATTTCAAAATGTTCTGATCATAGAAGAACTTAAATATATTTTTTAATATATAAAAAAGCAATGTAAAAATTAGCTTTAGTATTTTTTTGAGTATTATAATAGATAAACATGCCAATGGAGGCCCAAAAAGAGAATCTGAGTAAACAGACAAGCCAGAACAGAGCTCTCTGGAACAGACGTACAAAGAGACCCCACTCCAGAGGGTTTGGACAAAGAAGAAGATAGATAACAATGTAATCAATTCTTTACATAGATTCTTTAAACTTCTATACTAATCTATATTTAATAGTTAAAATGCGAAATTGTCTGTCTGTTACGCTTTTACGGTTAAGCCACATAATCGTTGCGATGATGTTTTGTAAGGAACAAGCTTGAACCCAAGGATGGACATAGGCCATTTTAGTTTAATTCACCCTTAAAGGGAGTGAAATTGAGGATGAAGAGTATGTAATAAGTAATGCGGTAAAACCATTTATTTAGGTAATTATCTGAGTGGATAATTAAACATAACCTGATTTTAACGTTTTGTCAACTTCATTCAAAATTATTTACATCGAACCCGGATGTAATTTATTTAGTATAAGGTTTCATTTGTTTTTAAAGATAAAAATTTTGATGATTATAAGTATTTAAATTCGGTTATTTACAAATAAGTAGTGTTTTTAGTTTTGGAAAATGAGGGCATACTCTACCACATAAGCCCAATGGTGAACCCAAGAAATAACTTCAGATAGCTGAAAATGCATGTCGAAGGATCAATTTTTGTGGTTTCAGTTGAACAGTCTTAACTTATATCCATAATTTAGAAAAAAAAGGATAATCTGAATTTTACGTGAGAGAAGTTGCAATTTCTGCTGGTATACAATAAAAATATATATATATATATATATTCGAAACGCCTTCTGTAAATCAAGACTCAAAATTAAACGAAACGGTTTTAAAAATAAAATATTTGCGAAAACCTACGTAGAAATTATTGATGCGTTTTAAAATGCTGACAGTTTCGAAAATAATGAGGCAGTCTGGTCTCCCTCATTATACTAGACTTCACTTATCTATCATCAATAAAAGAGGGTTCATTAAATATTTCTGCATCGTGTGACCCCTTAACGGGTGGTGCGTCGACCTTCGAAATACAAAGTTATGATAACTGATGCGAAATAAAAAAATAACAATGAGGTCGTCTACGAAAATATATAAACTTAAAGAGCAAGGAACTTAAAGATATCAGTAACAGGCTTTCTTGTCTGCTCCTGTTGTGAATTCCATGCCATTAAATTTCACCATGCTTATTTGTAATTTTGTCTTGAGAATGTGTATATTTTGCGCCTATTAAAAAGTTTACTAATTATTTAGCAAAACTGAATTTTGATGGTAATACAACCAGTAGTTGATTGCCAGAGTCTCGTTAGTTTTTCAGGAAGATGAGGTGAGGCTGTCTTAGAGCTTCTTTCTAGAGAAAATAAGCGCTTAAGATTGGGTTCAGAGACGTTATTTTATGACACGTTCAGAAAAGGACGAAAACTACTTAATAATTATATTCCAATAAAACCTCATTTGTAGAATTAATACAACATTTATTTTGTACCGTGATTGAAGTATTTCTGGCCAAATACGGTTACGGTTGGGTTGGGCGTTATTAAAATAAGCTACTTGACCATGACATATTATTGTATGCAAGTGTGTGCGCTTACAAAAGTGCACCATTCCTATCTTTTTTAATCATTAGCATTAGCATTAGCAGCCCGTAAATGTCCCACTGCTGAGATAAAGGCCTCCTCTCCCTTTGAGGAGAAGGTTTGGTGCATATTCCACCACGCTGCTCCAATGCGAGTTGGCGGAATACACATGTGGCAGAATTTCGTTGAAATTAGACACATGCAGGTTCCCTCACGATGTTTTCCTTCACCGCCGAGCACGAGATGAATTACAAACACAAATTAAGCACATGAAAATTCAGTGGTGCCTGCCTGGGCTTGAACCCGAAATCATCGGTTAAGATGCACGCGTTCTAACCACTGGGCCATCTCGGCTCTTTTTTAATCTGATGTGACAAATCCAATTTGACGGTAGGATTAACAGCATTTCGGAGCACTTTCACATTTCCAACTTCTAGAAGTATGCCATTGAGAATTGAGATGCAAAATCCTGTTCATTTTTTGCAATCCTGTTCGGAGCTTTTCGGAGTTTGTGGCTTTATAAACACTTATATATATTATAAGCCACTAGACCAACGAGGCAGTCATATGGTATGGCGGTTAAATGTTATCATACGTACAATCATGTAAATGCATGCTCTTTTTGGCAGCACCATAGTTTCCTAAAAATATAGTGCAATACTCTCTGCCACGTTCCGACTTTTTCCAACACGAAATTTAACTTGTAACAAAATTTCAAGAGTTTGGTACAAGTGAGAAGCTCATCAGAAAATAAAAAGTAAAATAAAATAAGGAAAAAGCAAAACAGAAAAAAAGTTATATTAAAACACATAATTGGCAATTAATAAAAAAAATCCTTAACTATCACTTTGTAGTAATTACTTTACTTAATTTCACAACGAATCGTACGCATTGTCATTTTACAGTCTTCCCATAACATGTCTAGAATTTCATTATAAAACTAAAGTGA
This sequence comes from Vanessa atalanta, assembly GCF_905147765.1. Classification (NCBI taxonomy): domain Eukaryota; kingdom Metazoa; phylum Arthropoda; class Insecta; order Lepidoptera; family Nymphalidae; genus Vanessa; species Vanessa atalanta. Next base: position 9,767,489 of record NC_061888.1, on the reverse strand, counting down.
ATCTGGGCCCTATTGACCATCCTTTCCTTTGATATTATGACACGAAGGCTGGTACATTTTTCGCCCAGAATTACGGAAATTCGATTCAACGGAATGCTGTTCTTGCCACCATTCCACATGATTATGATTTGTACGTACTGTATTTTTAATATTGATTTGTATAAACTTATTTAATTCCTCGATATTAATAAATCTTATTTAAATAAAGTAAAATACTATATATCCGTTTTTATGTTGGCTGACGTTATAAACGTATTAAAATTAAATGGGATAGTGTGTAATGTCCATTTTTTCTTATCGTGATAAAAAAAAAAAAACTTATCTACAGTTATGTATGTGTAATATATGTTTTTGTCGTTTTCTTATAAGGCTTGCTTATAAGGCTATAGATGGTACAAAATTAATTGGCAGCAAAATAAATTATGCAGCTTGGAGTAAGTAACCCATTAGTATGAGTAAATTTCCGTCCCTCGAAAAGCATGTAAACTTGATGGTCCTGGATCTCTATCCGGTTGTGTTAGATTACTATTAATTTGGATTATGAGTACAAAGAAGACCACCTGACCTTAAACACATGCAGACTTGTACAAAATATTTTCCAATGGTAATTATCTAGGAATCAAGGAAGCCTGCAGGCAGGAGGACTTCTGCCGTAAATACTATATATATATCTAATCAAACTTTTCATAGCTTTTGTAACTTTGCTTTTGATATAAGTAATATACCCAATTTTCATAACATAAGTCTAAATCACTCAAAGTTTATGATTTTAACCACACGTCCTATATAACGTTGATTTCCCTAAAGTAAAGTACTATCAAACTTTGATTGCATAACAGGATCAACTTAGTGTATAGAATAGTGTAATGCATATACGTGCTTCTTAATACACGAACTAAAATATTATAAGGCAGTTTAGTAGCTGACCCGTGATATAGAATACACTAATGAAATTGGGGCATCAAATATTCACCAAATAAAGGTTCATTTGGGAAATTCTTGTAATGATACGCTCATAAGATTAAAGGTTATCGACTCAACAAGGTCTCATTTTTTGTTCTATCTGTTCCAGAATTTATTTTAATTGATGTTATTTATATATAGTATATTCAAGTGAATAGAAGTACAATAATACACATGTCCTAGAATCAGAGTGACTACTCAGTTTTTCAATCTAAAAGAAATCTTGAGGAGATATTAAAAGTGCTTATTTTATTAGAAATTTATTATTTTTGCAAATGATTATTCATAAAATGGCCTTGTTCCGGTAAAATAAATAAAAGTACTCAATTATAAATATAAATATACCAGCTACCTTACCTCTGCCCGAAATTATTATTTGGAACATACTTTCTGAACGCAAAGTTAAAACGTCAAACATGGCCGCCCGTTGAACTGTCATGTCATTGAATATCATGGACCTAATATCGAAATATCTCGATGATGAATATGTTGTCGACTAAAATATAATACTCAATACTTATTCTTTTCCGGCGATTAGTTTATATAGGTACGCTCAATTCTCACTTAACATCAGAAAATACTAATTCCATCATTTTCTCTCATCTATTTAATCTTGTGTAAGTTTGTGAGAATTGGTATTTGTTACAAATTTTCCACAGCTTTGAGGAAGATAGAACGTTCCAGGAAAAACCTTTCCGTAAACGACCTTCGGTACGGAACCATCGATTATGTTAAATGGCCTGCGAAATACTCAGAGACCACGGAATTTTTCAGAGGTACAATTTTTTAGGAGCCGAAGTAGCCCAATTGTTAGAACAAATTAATCTTTGACGACAGACAAACAGTTTGGGAGATTGCAGGTTCAACTCAGGGCAACCGCTACCGAATTATGGCGTAATTTCATAATTATGTGCTGAATTTGTTGTTGGTAGCTCTTCACGTTCTCAGTGGTTAAGGAAAATATAATGTCAAAATATATCGGTTCAAAATCACTCACATGGTATAATACCTAAGTATGGTATACTTGGAGCGTGGACCAGACCACCAAATATTTTTCTCTAAATAATTAGGAGATTTTAACCCAGTAATAGGATTTTTACGGGTAGTTATTACAAAAATCTAAGTATTAAACATTATTTCTTTAAGGTTTTAACTAAGTTTATATTTGTAAATAATTAAAAAAACGGTAAAGTATGTAGATCGCTCAATACACGTGGAATTTAACTGAATATATCAGGATTAAGTCTAAGTTTTAATAGAGGTAATATCATCGTTGTCATAATCTATAATATTTATAAAACAATTAATATAATATATTTTCAAATATCAAGAATTATTCGTAGAATAATATGTAATAAAAATGTGCTGACATCTGACATTTCATCGGGCGTTTTAAGAAGATTAAGATTGTAAACAAAAATCTCGCCTGATAGAAGCTGAAAGAATTCCGCCGTGAGTCATTATTCAGGTATTTTTTAGTCGAAGCTTATTCTTTAATCAAGGAAATTGCGACGACGCAGCGTTTATAGTTGACGTATCAACATTTATAGCATTTCAGGATTCCGCCCTTCGTTAAGAAAACAAAACCCTTAAAGCATATTTCTCCGTCTGTTAGTCTGTTACAACATATTTTTAATTTGTATGAATAATGATATGCCATTAAAACCGTGTATCAGATACACCAAAATTTTTATTTATAAGTACTGTTTTCTATTTATATCCATATTCTCTAAGTAGAAACTCAAAACTAACCGCATAACACGATCGTGATTTGTCAGAATATTATAATTATTTGTCTATCAAAACGGAGTATCGTCGTAAGTCGGTTGTCAACATTTCACGTGTGAGATACGAAGTGAATTCTTACATAATAGCTCTGTTGATCAATAAACGTATGAGAAATATGGAAGGTTTTTAAAAAAGTCAAAAATATTCGGACTGGCAAATGGTCCTTTAAGCTATAAATCAACTTTAAACACAATGCTGCTTAGGTGTAGAATATGTATTTTGTGGGTTGAATCTATCGAGATGGGCCTTAACACTAAGTTAATAAAGTATACCATTAATATAGAAATTGAAGTGATGACTTCAAAATATATTTGCGTTTTTTGGCTCATGTTTTACTCGAAATTGGACTATATAGTCCAATTCCAAGTAAAACATTTGTGTGTTCGTTTCGCCTACCTAATTCTACTTACGTTACATAAAAGTCACGTATACATCTTGTGATAAAAAAGGTAAATATACTTATATACTTGTATATACGCCTTTATGGCTAATATATTTCTCTGATGTAATAGAAAGCATTCAGAATACTTTTCTACAAAACTGGCTTTTTCTTTTTCAATGTCAAAGTAAAATCTTTATTCAGTGCGAAAGCGTCACACTTTCTTATTGTTTGTCAAAAATGTATTTTGTAATTATATACCTCAAACCGAAAGAAACGAGGTAGGAATATTTGAGCAGTGCATTAAATGGTCCAAGAAGTAGTCTTCTACTCCGTGGACTTCTTACAATGATAATGGCTGGAAGCGGCTTCGTCGATTATGTTGCTATCAACAATTAAAAATAAAAATAAATCATACACCTCAACTGTACACCCAAAGTATTGTAAATTACATGCAAGTAATATAAAATACAAAGTCACTTGCATATGTGAACACCGACACATACACAAAGGCTGGTAAATTGGAAACGTCGCTGCGACACGCAGGCGTGTTATTTGTTGCATGGCGGGTGGCTCGAGTAATGAGCGGATGTTCAAATAACAATATGAGTACGTTTTACGAAAAATTGCATCGATTTTACAATATTTTATGTACAAATTGAGTATTTTTAAATTCAAAATCGAAATCAATATATTTATGATTGAAAAAAGCTTGATATATTTAAGCGTTACAATTGCTTGTCTTTTGACAAAATTTTTCCAACTGCGTCACTGTTATATTAATAACTTTTATTTTCGTTTCTGATAAATATATTTACCTTTTCTTAATGTATGTGACGTGACGTATGTTTTTTTCCCTCTAGTGTATACTGAATAATTTTAAAAGTAAAATGGCTATATCATACATTTTTGAGTTTTTCTTGCACTTTAAATTTAATAGTGGATTTAATATTACATTATTTCATCTACTCCTCTATCTGTCTTCTGTTTTTCTTACCTATTTCGTTCGACCTTCGTGGAATTCCCTCTTTATTTTTGTTATTATTTTATATTGGCTTATAGTAAAGTAAACTGACAGAAATCTTCAAGCGAGGAGAAAGCGTTATTATAAACGCTTTAATATGATATAATTTAAACTTATTTTGCTGTTTTAGCTCCATTTTTATTAAAAAAAATATTTCTTGCCAGTTAATTATTCTCGAACATAATTGATTTATTTTATTGCCAGATATTTAACACAACTATCCCACGATACTTCTCATTTTTATATCAACGAGCGAGTGAAAAGCAGTTCGTCAAACCACGTGCATAATTACATTGAAATTTAATAAGACTAAAGTCAACTCAACCGATGATTTCGGGTTCAAACCCAAGCAGGCACCATTGAGTTTTCATGTGCTTAATTTGTATTTATAATTCATCTCGTGCTCGGCGGTGAAGGAAAACGTCGTGAGGAAACCTGCATGTGTCAAATTTCAACGAAATTCTGCCACATATGTATTCCGCCAACCCGCATTGGAGCAGCGTGGTGGAATATGCTCCAAATCTTCTCCTCAAAGGGAGAGGAGACCTTTAGCCCAGCTGTGGAAAATTTACAGGCTGCTAATGCTTAATAAGATTTACTTATAAAAATACTTAATCTGTTTAAAATATGATTTACTTTTAGACGAAAAGTGAGTTTTCATTGTTCCCATTAACATGAAGCGAATTTGTCGAAATTACGTCTCTGACTAACGCAGTCTTCCGAATCATTTATGAATAATGAGTTTTCAGAATTTATCGCGGGCATAATGATAATTTATTTTGGATTGGAATAAATAGCTAATCCGGCGTTTTCTAGTTATTTGATTAAAACAAAATAGGGTGATATAATGTTTTAATTACGAGAGGCGGTGCATTGGTTTATATGTAATGATTAGTAGTTTTTATAGAAGTGTTAATCATTTAATTAGGTTTAATGTAATCAGGTGGTCGATGACCTCCGATGTAAAAAAAGTTCATTAGTTTTATATGTTGTCTTGGGTCTGGGTGTTTGTGGTACCGTCGTTACTTCTGATTTTCCATAACACAAGTGCTTTAGCTACTTACATTAGGATCAGAGTAATGTGTTTGATGTTGTCAAATATTATTAAAAAAATCAGGTAGATCGAATGTTCTAGATATTTCAACTTGAAGTTATAGACCTATGTTATGATCAAAATCAAATCTAAATACTCTTTATTGTACACCAGTAATGATTATAGATAATGTCCGTTGATTGAACGAATGCAGAGATCACAAGATAAAGGGTTCATATAGTTACGGCAACGTCGTATTGGTCCGAGTCGGGAATTTGACACTTGGGTATGGAGTCGTTAAGTCAACGCCATGCTTAAGGGTAAAGGTAACTACTTAGCCTATTGAGTAAAGGGAAATTACAAATTTTATTGTGATGTTCAATCCTAAGCAATTTCATTCGACTTAATATATTTTTGTACCTGAAAACAATTTTCATTTTCAAATATCTATTCAAAGATTTTTAATTTTTAATTTGTATTATATATATTTTTGCAATATAACTACCACCCTTCATTATTAATTTTGTTCATTTCTTATATATTCTTTTATTGTAATTGAAAACGTTTTTTTTTTATCTATCTATCATCCACTCATTAAGCCTTTTGTCCAAAAAAAAAATGTTTTCAATTACAAAAGAAACTTAAATACAAAAAATAAGAATTGTGGCAATTTTCGAAATTTGATCTAAACTCGCTGTATACCTGTAACTTTTTCCATACTAAGTCGAGTGCCGCTCTGGCTTTCAAATTGCCAACTGGAAGGAGTGAAAAATGTCTTCTATTGTTTTTCTTTACCGACAGAGAGAAGAAGGATTGATATTTTGGAACGAGGCTAAATTAGAAAAACGTAGTAATTTAACGTAATGCGTTATAAATAACTAAGAAGAGTTCTTATTATATTGAATATTTGCTAAGCAAAGTTGTTAATTTTTATTAATAAAATTTCATTTGTGTGAACTCGGAGGAAGATTTCATTGATTCATAACTGAATTGTATTTTATAATATGATTATGACATATAATCGATGTAGACACGTCAATACTATTTTACCGAGCCTTCTCGTTAGAATGAGGGACCGTCCTTAAGTATCATCGTTACTGATTATTATCCTACTGATAGTCAACTATTTCAAGTTTATGAGAAAATCACTATAAGGTCGATGTAAGGTGCGATTGGAACACGTGCGCCATTTAAGACCTGTTCGCGGTATTATTGTTCGAATCGAGTAATTCCTACACGCGACAATTCTACTTTTACACAATCGTAGAACACCCGATGAGTGCTTGGTATTTTAAAGAAAATGGGAATTAATTGCTACATTAATTAGAATTGTATGCGGTCATATTTCAAATGTAACCTAACCTAGATGAGTTAAAAAGAAACTAGTAATTAAATTACTACTTTTTGTAAGTATTGAAAACGGTGTTGAAATGTTCACAATAACGAAAAGGGAAAGATCATCCCGTGGGATTACAAAATAGAGTTTTGTTCATTGAATTTGTTGAATAGGTTTCTGCTATTAGACACTGAAAATATTGTTGATAAATTTTATGCATGTTACATACATATTATCATATCAAATCTATTGATGCAAAATTATAATATATTTTTTTTACGAAAGGACATTGTACATGGAAAATGGTTAAAAAAAAATATATCCCGCTGAGTTTCTTTCGCCGGTTCTTCTCAGGTCCGAGGTGTTAAATTCCGAACCGGTGGTAGATTTTTGACAATCAATAAGCAAGTGTGAACACTTCTATATTGAATAAAGATTTTTGACTTTGACTTTGACTCGGGTATATCATATCATATCATTTATATATATATTCAAAATAATATTTAATGCAAATTCTGCAAAATTTGCAAAAGCATTGAAATATTTTATTTTTTATACCTAAATTGAAGTAATTAAATAAGTGCGAGCCAATATTTATTAAACAACCAATATTTATTTATTTTGTTTTTTGGGCTATACATATACAAATGTTTACTTTATATGGTATATTATTAAAATTTTTCAGTGTTTTCAAATAATATAAATTCGTATGAATATGTATCCCATCCTTTTATTAACACGTTGCATAAAGTTTTATACAAAAAAAAAAAAAAAATTAAAGTCTTATTATACAACTATACATGCACCGAGATAGCGCAATGGTCAAAATGCGTAGATCCCACTATAACTGACTATATTGTGTTAATAATTCATATCGTGCTCGGTGGCGGAGAAAAACGTCGTGAGAGTACCTGCATATACAGGATAAAATTCTGTCTCATGTTTATTCACAACCTCAACAACTCGCACTGAAAATTGATGGAATAAACTTCAATCAAAACATCTTCTTAACTGACACTTAACTTGCTTTGGAATATCTATATTTATATATTTATTTTAATGAAGATTTACACGCACACACACACATACACACACGAACACGTAATACTAAGTATTCTTTATTTAAATAAATTTAAACTCTTTTTTTAATATTTATAACTGCGTTCAATATTTTAAATCAATTTAGTTTTGTACCTATACTATCATAGAAGTTCTTGTGATTTTTGACGTTCTTAATTGAAATTTGCAGTGCGGACGGTAGGCTGTGTTTTTAGGGGTTCTTCAATACGAATAATAATTTTCAGACATGAATTCATTTTGAATGTTAAAGAAGTTTCATTACTTTTGATAAAGAGTATTTAATGGTATTTCAGTAAGTAGATTTATATTTTTTTAAATGGTTGTTTTTTATATTTATTTTAATATTAAGGACTCAAATTTGTGTATGAAGCTCTGTCTTTTCAGTTTTTCTTTAAAATATAACTAAAGTTTAATAACAAATAGCAAAATAATAAGCATGAATTTTAAGAATAGGCTGTATACTATTGGGCCTTGGTCTGTAAAATGGGTTAAACGAAACAATAACATAAAAGTGAAAATCAATCACATTTTGATTGACATTTAATCGAATTTAGAAAGGTAATTACGAGCCGCAATCAGATTGCGAATGACGGTCAAATTTCATTAGTGTGCTCAATGGATGAAAGTAATGGTAGTGATTTTACACTATTAAAGGGTTAAGTTGACCATTCACAGGTTAATATATTTGTCTCGCTCTATTACATGCCGGTCAACTTTAGTTACGTCTCGCTCGCACTCGCACAAGCGTGAATGATGGAGAGAATAGAAATTGCTATATTTGAGAGATAGTTTATTTTTATTAATGCTCGTTACAAAGGCTTAAATTTTTAAATGGGAACGCATAAAAATGTGATGAAATTACATAAGCTCTAACAAGGTTATCTTTAATAATAGAAGTCAAATACTCTATGCGTATTTTTTTTTAATAATAATGTAAGTGAACGGCCATATTGGCCACCTAATGGTAAGTGGTAACTGCTGACATTTATTTTATCGCCAGTGCACTCAGATCATGGGAACTAAGATATTTATTTAACGGAACGAATACGGAACATAATGACTGATGTGGTGACACCTATCGAGACGGGCTTGCACCGAAGCCTTACCACCACACGGGTGATTAGGTGGTAGATTATTTGACCAACTTTAAAAAGGAGAAGGACTCTCAATTCGCTTGTATGAAGAATATTATATAAAATAATTATTAAGTACTATAAGTTTGTTCGAGTCTACTTCATTGTTTATGAACGTATTAAATTGTTTGTTTTTGGGTCCATTGGCTTCAGTATATCTTCAACGTAGTCCGATCTCAATTACATTTATATTGGACGTCGTTGGAAGGTAAAATAATTACCTTCTACATCTATATACTTTAAATACATTTTTACATTTATATAAATTCTCAAAAATCGACATAATTATTAGTATGCGTATACATATGTAAACATAAATACGTCATATTGTATCGTATGTAGTCCAAACCACTATTGGAAATTGGTAAAACTAAACAACCGCAGTCTCAAATGATAAAACAATTGCCAAAATTAGACTCATACACTCACAAAGGCACCTCTTCAAATTAAATAAATAAAAATAAAAAAAAAACAAATCTTTTTTGTAACCGTTAATATTATCGTCTCACGCACACTTAGACATCTTTTAAGCACGACGTCACTAATACTAATGTAAGTCATAGTCGATACTAACGCGGAGGGGCCGTCGTGAGAAAATAGATCTGTGTAGTTATCTATTTTGCTTTAATTTACTTGCTTTTAAAGAATTAATCAACTTAATGAAGACTAACTGAAATATTACGTCACAATTATCAATTTGAATCTACATTGTGGGGTTCGGCATCTGACTCGCTCTCTTTAATTGAATGTTATTAAGAAAGAAAGAGATGGCGTGTGATTAATCAGTGTATGTTTTAAAATGTAATTATTAGCACGATTTTAATTATTAGGTTATAAAAATATTCTAATATTGCAGTTTAATAAATGAATAAAACGAAAAAAAAAAAAAAAGTGATAAGTTTTTGTTACGTTAAGCGATGTTAAGCTACATATAGATATTATATTTACCATAGATATATATTCAGTCAACTTATTAACTTTTGAAATGAACAAAGTGGAGTCAATATTTCGATGAAGTTTGTGTTCCTAGAACTATTACATAGAAATGCTTACTGGAACTTAAATTACGCGTATAAATATTAAAACATTTTATTTTCTATAATAAATGTATTTCGTAAAATTTCACAATATTTTGGAATTAAATTATAATCATTACTTATTTCTTTGTATATTCATTTATATAATTCACTTTTTGTAAATTCTCTTTTCAACATTGCACAGAATCTAAATTAAAAATACTATTTAAAAAAATCAGTTATATTTTGACAGATGACATAGGGGGACATTTTAAATAAATATTCTTCAAAAACCTAAAAGCCATGCTTTTTGATTGGTCGGTATTAATGTCTTAATAAAACATTCTTACTAAAATTTCGAAAGACGTCTGATACATAATTTAATACATTATATCTGATGGTTGGGTTTTGCTGTACTGCTAAACAGTACTACATAGTATAGCTATGTTTCAGCTTAAAGATTGAATCATTAGTCAGCCTGTAAATGCAGCCTCAAGGGAAAATACATTTAGTTTTCAAGGCCCAATAATTGATATAAAAATAACAGTTCATAATTGTGGTGGTAGACACCTATCTCGTTTTATTTATTTAACTGTAACTTAATGCCCCTATTCGTATCAGTTTCAGGATAACCTGTAGTGTAGTACTGTACTGTACTGCAGTAATAAAAAAAAATACAATTAAACTTTCATAATCGTTCATAAGGTTTGAAATAAATTTTCATTTTACTCAACCATTATTATACTATTTCTAATTAAACATTTATTTATTTTCAATTAGCGAATGACATAAATCGTTTTATAAAAATAAAAGTTGCATTTATAATTCATTCAACAGAAAGAGAAACAGCTAAAGCGTTAAGAAATTTCAAAGTCCGGTTGAAATAAAGCCATGAATACAAAACTAGGAAGCGAGAAACCGAGTATTTAGAAATAAGGGGAAGTATTTGATCACGGGATATTTAAATTGGTTCCAAAGTAAGACAGCGAATTATGACCGTTAATACTAAAGCCGTAAGGTCGATTGGGTCCATACCGGTGGGAATAACTAATTAATATTCGAGCCTCGAAACGATGTTACCTCATTCCTGCTACGATTCGAAAGAGGTCCAATAGAAGACTACGGTGTCAGCTGTATATAAAATTAAAAACATAATTTTCTTGATATAATATTTATTATGATATAATATTTTCATAATTAGATCTTTATTTGATAGAGGGCTTTATGCAAGCCCTTTGATGGGTATCACTTTGTCATTATATATTCTACCGCTAAGTACCAATACTTCGTGCTGTCGTCTTCCTACAGGTAACTACAGGGAAAATGGACGCAACATCTTAGATTCTAAGATTGATAGGCTATTGACGATGGTAGGAATGGTTAAAAATAAACACTTATCATCGAGTGGACCACAAATCCAATAAAAAAATACAAATATTGAAGTTATTTAAAAACATCGATATTAGAATCTTAGGGTGAAACAGAAATATGGTATTCCTAATTATTTAAATGAACGATAGTAACATTATTCCAATTTGTAGATAGTTCGGATATTCCCACAGATTAAGACGCTTATTCCTATCACTCCGAACTGTATAAATTGGATTTGGACTGTAACGTAAGCCAACAAACGAAGACTGTGCCAGATTTCGTCTTAAGATAACCAAATAGACTGTAGAAATCTTATAATAGAACCGAATAAGGATGGATGTATTGACTTTCTAAAATCAGAACCTTATTGTTATTTATATTATATAATTTAAATAATTATTGCAATTTTTATGTCCTTTAGAATTCGAGGTATTGCCAATTTATGTTGAAATGTGTTTGATATTCTTATTATTTTTTTCCATGAAAATAAAATATAAATAAACACCCAATGAATGCACTTTTCAAATAAATAATTTGGTATAATGAAAGATGAACAAAAATTGTCCCAGAAATAGGAACTTAAAACGACATCGCTAACGAGGCCAGGCGTAAAATCAAAGCTTACTAACAATACGATGTGGAGAAAATAACTAAAACCATTACGTATTTGGTAAATTCGTAACAATTGAACCGCATTACATCAAGAGTGATTCTCAACTAACAGTGAGAGACCTAACCAACAATGAACCAATATTCCGACGTAACGAACCGTAAAGGCACAATTTCTAATGTCACCGGTTTCACAGATGGTGACGATTTTAAACGACCCTCAAACGATTATCGCCCTTACGACAGGAGTTTCAAACCGAATGCACACTAATTTCGATTGGAACTGAGATATTTTCTTTTATCGCGGCATTATTTGATAAATTGTAAGACGCCACATAACGCATTTCTTTTTATGGGTGATATATGGTGATGCTGAAATGAGAAATAAGGGTCGTAACCGAGTTTATTCGTCGTATTTCAATTCTAAATTAAATCAAGTCAATATCTCTTTATAATACATGGTACGGCTTTGTGCATCCCTTCTGGGTCAGTACCATCCACTCACCATATAACCTACCGCCAATCATCAGTACTTAGTATTATTGTGTTCGGTTTCGAACGCTTAGTGAGTCAGTGTAAATAGGCATTAAGGACATAATATTTTAGTTCCTAATGTTCGAAAGACATTTATCTATCTATCTCTAAGACTTATCAACAAGGCGATTTTTTACAAGCACCAGGAACTATGGTCTTCTAAGTTCACATATATGGGTGGCATAATGTCAATTTCTATCAGATAGATCATTGACAAGTCTATCGTTCTAAAGAAGATTCAAATAAAAATACTTACATATCTTCCCAAGAGAATACATCCAGGATTAGAAGATATTCTTGACCTGTCTTCTTCTAATTCTCATCTAATCTAATTTACAGTAGATGTGTGTTATCCTAACTTTGCTGATTAACAAGTTGCAGAGTGTATGCAAAACCTCTGAAACGGATTTATATTTAGACTAAGGAAATTCGGCCATGTTTCGCAGTGTAGTTACGAACTCAAATGGATTACTTAAGCATCGTCGCAATGTTCCTACTTTTCTTGATTCTGCTTTAATTTTATTCAACACTTCATTTCAGTTTTTGTTGTCAAATCGTTAATAAATTAATTAGTGTGCTGATCTGTTTTTTTAATTTTAATTCTACGAAAAATTTGAATGTTGTAAAACAAACAGATATGTTTTTATTGGTAAAATTAGGTGAGTTGGGCCAAGGTGCAATGCGGGAGTTTTTTTGGTGCAGAATAAAATAAATTGATAAACACACACACTCATTTATGTACACACACATTTTATTTAAAAATCAATTGACTTTGCTCAGCACCGAGAAAAAAATGACGAGGTCAACGGAAATAAATGATAAAAATGATTTTATTGTTAAAGCAGCAATCTCTTCCAGATAATCTTTGAGTAGAGGATCTTAATACATTATAAATGTATGCGGCTATGAGGTGAAAATAACGTATTACACATAAATATTATGTGTTATACGTTAAAATTAAGAATTCATAGGTCATTTCAATGGAAATTACAAAATAATTTTTATCTCTATTTAAATTTTAAACAATAACTCTTTAAGTACTCGAGTTGTAAATTACCAAAATCTTCCTTGGATTAAAGCCAAGTCAGTATCAAGGGCTGTTGCATAATGTAGGAGCTTCTCGAACGTTCTTTTGGTAGTTTAGTATTTCGGAAGCGTGGTTAAGCGCCGCTCGATCTTCCACATCCGAAAGATAGAATAAACTGATGGGTATATTACTTAGTAGTTATTAGCTCTTTGATTATTTGCGTCTCAGCTGTTTTAGGACATTACGCGTAGAACAATTTACTTATATGATTTAGAGACATATTGGCTTTATCAAATTCTCTGTTATTTTAAACTTGCCTATCGACGATCTAGACAAATATTATTGTCTATTCGTCTGTAAAATATATAGTTTCTAAAGTTTTAATGAATGCTACGAAAACTCAATGAAATGCATAAATTCGATACACTTTCCTATAAAGTAAAGTTGAGGTAATTCGTTTTTTTTTCCAATTTATTCCATCAGTGTATCGTTGAAAAAGTTACAATTTCGAGCAGTTTGGTTGTACGCTTCAGTGATTTGTAATGTGTATGTATTTGCACGGAATTTTTTGGTCAATTTGTTCTTAAAATGTGAAAGAATAAAACGCTACAATTACACGTAAATTATCTGCTTTTTCAGGAATGGCTTTCATTAATGGGACAGATATTGAATTCTTTTAATTTTTTACCTGATTACCTGATGGTAAATGGTTACTATCACTAATATTTTGGCACTATAATAAATGTTAAGCATTTCCTACATCGCTGGGGAGTATCTTGGGAGTTAAGATATTATGTCGATTGTGTCTGTAGTTGTAAAAAGTCAAAGTCAAAAATCTTTATTCGATATGAAAGTGATTACACTTGCTTATTGATAGTGAAAAATCTACCAATGGTTCGGAAACTAACACCTCGGACCTAATAAGAACCGGCGAAAGGAATTTATCGCGATATTTTTTTTTTAAAATAACATTTTCACAAGTATAGATTTCATGCTTTCACATACAATGATAATAAACATGTTTTCGTTATTTGAAACAGCCTGTAGGCGATCATCTCAATCCCAAGGTGTGGTACGGACTCACCCTTTAAACCAGAACATAATAATAATACAGAGTGTCGTTTGACAGTAAAATATCTGGTTAATATCCGGTAGCAACATAGACGTGGTTGGCACAAATCTATAGCAACAAATATTTTATAACAATAACTTTTTATGTATAAATAATATAAAGTATGGAGCAAATTCAGATCAGAAAGTGATATTATGTCACCAAAATAAGATAAACAAAATATGTAAAATACATAATGTAATGTCCTTAGCAATTAGTTAAGTTTTTTTTTTCTATATTTTCAGCGATCTCATTGTAAAATTGTCTAAATGAAGAATAACTTACTCTGGATAATCGATTATAACTCTACAAGGTCATTTCGCCTGTTAAACGTACTGCACAGGATATTTCAATGTCAAAAAGGTATATGCGACATCGGCTATAGTAATAATTATAGCATTTAAAAGTTCAACTATCAAAGTAGCGTATCATAAAGAGGTTATCAAGAGAGCGAGTTATATAAATACTGAGTTTCTGGCCAGTTCTTCTCAGTAGCTATAGATTTAATTCTACACCGTAACATTCAAAAATTCTATGAGCTTAGTCGAATAAATAATATTTTGATTTTAATTCATAGAACTGCTGATTTAGATATGATTCATTTTTCTCTGTATCAATTTTTCTCTATGTAACAAATTTGATTTGATAATAAGGGCCTTAATCTTAGGCGCCTGAAAAAAATTCCACTTTTCGTCCATTACTTTACATTTCGGACGTAATTGTATTATCTACGTTCCATTTACTTTCCTTAATAATTCTTTTATATTATTATTTTTTTCTTAAGAATTATTTTTTAGAAAGTCTTTTTGGTTCACACGTTGAATATTAAACCCGATCGTCAAAGCATGGACTAGGCTTTACGTATAGTACAGTATAGATAATCTGGTCCACATCTATGTTATTAGTCTATTTGAATATGGAATGTTTTTCCAAAAGACATCAGTTACGTTATTTTTATAAAATGAAAAAAATAACACCTTTGACGCCGATCCCAATGAGTCTACTCAAAATCCTATCACCATAAATCACCATTTCTACTAATAATATAATGAGACAAGATTCCATCTGAGACAAGGGATATCTCAGTAGACGGACGGGCAAATGAACACCTTGATGGTATGTGGTTAATGCCTAGAGACATGACCGCTGTAAGAAATAACAAACATTTCTTACATTGCAAATATCAAGTGGGAGCTAAAATTATGGTCCTGTGCTTTTTGTAGTAGTAGGCACTGGTAACCAACCCGTTTATCCGGAACACAACAATATAAGTACTGAAGTTTTGCGGTAAAATATCTAATTAGTGGGTACCTAACTTATTTTTTTCTCGCTGGAAAAACGCATTACGCGCTTCCCCCACGGATGGAAGTGCGGGGGTATGTGGGACTCGCCGGTGCCCTTGACGCCGAGTGCGCCCCGGAACACCGGAATACCCACTAAAAATCCAGCGGTATCCTCCGTCTTTCAGCGGGCGCCATGGGATCGCTTACGCATGCTACCGTGACGCCCGAGTGGGTACCTGAGTAGACCAACCTTAATTTTTTTTTTACCCCTAAATATGATTTCTAGTCTAATTTAAGTTAAGTAATACCAGAATACAAAAAAACAAATGTTATAGACGTGTTTAAAAATTGAAAAACATTTTTTCAATACACTCGTGTTCCGCAAAGTTAGTGATTCTATGTGTGACCTTTTATTTGATATTGCATGTATTCAATGTGAGGAAAAATAGAATCAGTCTCAACCTATTTTTTCTGGATCCATGTGTGTTGCTTTTGACGTTAGATTTTTATTATTTGGCGTGAAACTCGAATAGTTTTAATGATCCGTAACGCTTGCTTATATTTTTGATTGACAATAAAAATATCAATATAGGTACTCTTGCAGAACTTGCAGAGTAGCATACTCAGGTAAAAATACGATTTTAAACCATGGTATAATCTACTTAGTCTACATACTCGTATGTTTTCTTCTAGACCCATCGCGTCGAATTATAAAGCCATATGCTAATTTTAGAAAGAATATTCTATACCTATGCAAATAAAGACCTAAAAGTATTATTCAAAGAGTTGACGCAAGAAAAATTGAAATTCGAATTTCTTGAATGAAATCATAATTCATAATATAAATTTATCAAACCATAACATAATGGATATTTTACAAATTTTAAACAATGATCTTATAATCAATAGGGCTAATTAATTACACTAATAAAACCCTTTGCTACCTTACATAACAAAGCTTTATCAGCGAACCTTGAATTATGTTTTAAATTTAGAACAAATAACAAAAGAGAATTGGTACGATCGCATGTGAAAATGTAAATTATTAGTATAATTTTATTAAACTGGTAACACTGAAATAGTTATTGGGCATATACAATTAAATTAAATACAAATTTGTTTCATCTTTTTTTTCTTCACATCGTGTGGCTAAGGTTTTTATCATTAGGTCTGGTTTATGTAAAAAAGCTATGTCACTATCAATTTTTATAAATAATTTATATTGACGTGTTTACATTCAATTTTAATTGAGATTGTTTCTGATTGATTTCAGTTGTGGTCGTTTAATAAAACGAACGAATGATATTCGTTAAAATTTTGTATACTTTACAAATTAAATAATACTAAAAATGTTAATTTTAAGCCGTATACAAGTATTTTTGTTTCATTTTGGTTAAAAATTATTATATAAATTGATAATTAATTAATATTCCTTTTCGTGAAATTGTTTATTAATTTTTTTTTATCTTTTTTTTTTCTGGTATTGGTTGGCGAACGAGCATTTGGGCCACCTGATGGTAAGTGGTCACCACCGCCCATAGACAAAGGCACTGTAAGAAATATTAACCATTCCTTACATCACCTATGCGCCACCAACCTTGGGAACTAAGATGTTAAGTCCCTTGTGCCTGTGATTACACTGGCTCACTCACTCTTCTAACCGGAACACAACAATACAGTGTACCCTACCACTAAGTGAAATCTGTTTAATGCATTCCAAATTTGAATTGTTTTATGGCATTTACAGCATCTGTTCTTAGGCATTTACGGTGGTCATAACTTGAATCCTCTGTCCCGACCTCAGAGATTCATTAAAACTGTACCGTTGTTATGACACTCGTTAATTTCATTATAAGAGGCTCGGTATTGTTGTTAAGATATGTTTTCATTTATTAACAACCTTGGTCAAGCTATCCCAGTGATAGAACATGTAAATGGTATTAAATATTGCAGGTATTACTCTGGTCACGTGGAACAATCTGGAACGTTGAGTTTTGACGTGCCGACTTTTTAGTTTTATTATAAATTATAAAGGCAGTGTACACACTTGGTGGTGAAGATTCGTGCTAACAAAAACAGCTCATACTTTCCTTTTAATTTTTAACTACATAAGTATATCGAGACGTTTTTATCACCTTCGTAAATAATACAATAAAATCAGTTGCAATTTGAACTCTAGCAGTCCATTGCAGTGATTAATGTACCACCTATATGACGTCACTTAAATATAATGCCAGTAAAAACGATGAGTGAGCCATTACCACACAAGCGACAAATTGAATACTGATCCGTATTATATGTTACCAGCGACCTGCCCGCTAGCTTTGCACGGGTTTTATTTATTAACAAAGAAAATGATATAATATCAATATAATTCATACCCCATAGCGCCCAGGTGTAATGTATGTAGATTTTCAGCAGTGGAAAAAAAATTATATTATTAGTTGTAGTTTCACCCCCCCCCATTCATACAAACAAACAAATTTTACCTCTTTGTAATATTAGTATAAATGATGTGACACACATACACACCCACACATATGTACAGTATACGCACAATGTTTTCTTAAGAATTTATTTAAGAATTAGAACAATATACGTAAAAATAAAAATGACACCAAGAAAACGGATGTACCGCTTCTCTTTCTATTATTTCTTTATCACTAACGCTATTCGAATATACTACAAAAGATTTCATGAAACACATTAAATACTTCTTAACAATATCAACTTTACTGGATCAAACTAAAAAAGGTAGATTAAAAAAAGGTTTTACTGATATTAAGTTGCGGACTTCCAGTTTTATCACGGATCGGAGTTTTTCTCGTGATCAAGTTTTTATACGTTTTACTACAGTTTCTCGACAACTATGTCATTAATACCTTTTACTTTGCTTTCCTTTAAAAATTATTTACTTGTAAAGATTATAATTTAATAAACTCGTAAATCGGTTATTTACGACGGCAATAATATCGTTTCAGGGTGGAATACCAGGTCAGTAAAAAAAATGGTATTTCGTCAAGAAATTGACTTTTGTAGGCTGCTGTGAAATTACAAAGCCATGGTCCACCATATTTTCCAATTCCCATCACATGTTGAGAGATAACGAATACGGTAACGATAATTACTAAACTAATGCTTGGCATGTTTGTCTTAAATAGCTATTCGTTCCGGGTTCAAACGGGTGCAATATATTAATGTATTTTGTAGTTGTAGTTTTGCATATTTTAGGCATAGGTTGGCGGTAGAGCATATGGGCCACCTGACGGTAAGTGGTCACCACTGTCCATAGACAATGGGCGCTATAGGAAATATTAACCATTCCTTACAATACAATGCGTCACCAACCTTGGCAACTGCCAAACCGATGTATCGAATTTGATGAAATTGGATATGAAGCTTGAACCCTAAGGAAGCACGATCGAAGCAGCGGGAACAAGTTTGTTAAAAAGTCCACTTAGTCAAATATATTCTTCTTTATGTTAATAGACGAATTTTCTTTCACGCATTAGAACAACAATAACAGTTATTCGAAATTTGAAATCACTTAGATATATTATATTTTTTTCAAATCAGCCTCTTATAATATGTTAAATTATATATATTATATACAAGATTAAATTTTATCTTAAACTATTTATTCTTTTGAATATAATTGTACATACCAGGATCACAGAAAACACCGTATGTTTAGATAAAACGGTGATTTATAATATTCACTTACCATTACTTTTTCAATAAGCGTATAAAATGGGTTTTTAACCCTTATTAATTTATTGAATTAGCATCAATAAAAAGCAAATCCGTTCAGTTAAAGTTATTGTCTGTTTATAGTCAAAACATTTGATATTCCTATTTCGAATTTTCAAATCGCAATTCTATCAGAACGCTTTTCATTTGACGCGTACGTTGCACGTTCGTTCAGAATTGAAATTCGAATTTTGGCCGTCTGACGTCGACAATGCACTATTTACATTCGAGCCATGTCAAATACGGAAATTCGTTGCGTAATAAATTAGGTTTATAATTACGTTTCGATGTTGCATATTCGATATTATATTTGTTTCTTCTGTACTATTTTCTTTTTGACGTATACATATGACTTTGCCTGAATTCTCTTCAGCCGGTTATTCTTTTAAAGAGATTTTAAAGAAGGTTTAAAAAAGGAGTGTTTTCTTAATTTCTCCCGCGATAAAATATATCGTACGTATAACAATGATTATGTATTATTACATTAATGTTCTCATTTTCTTTTGTTCCAGATGCCTTGAAGTGTGAAATAACTTCTTAATAGAGATAACAGGATGAATAACAATAAATAAGAATCATACGATATTATCAGTATAAATTGACAAGCGTTACATAATCTGTGACGCGGGATAATAAAATCAGTGTTGGACAACTGTAATGGCGACCGCGCTTCGAACATTACAGTGATGGCGATTTTGCTCTAACCCACGAAACACTGGCAAAATATTATGTGTGATTCTGGCACACGTGATAGCCATAAATCGAGATAGTGATAGTGTATGTGATGTGATGTGATGATTGAGATCATCATGCCGCTGGCGTTGTGTCGGTTTATCGCGTCTGCTGCGATCCTCGGTGTCGCCGTCGCGACGACTGCTAGGAACGGTAAGTTGATTTATTCATTTAATAGTTTTTAGCCTAATGAATAATAAAATAGAGATAATGATGATTTTCTTTTGTTTATTTTTCCGACATGCAAACAAGATTAATGTTTCTCTTACACATACAAAGAACGGTAGGCTTATTAAATATATGATAAACGTACGTACATAAAGTTTGAAAAAATTGTTCATTGAAGGGATAATATCATATATATAATGTAATAATATATTAATACTAAAATTACGTTGAAAAACTTGCTGAAAAGCATCCGAAAAAGCCGTCATTCGTGACATCAAGTTAATGTCGCCGACGGCCTAAGATAAACGGGCGGAACACACTAACCCGATGTTTTGTGAGTCATTACCCACAGATCGTTCCAAGCATAAGACATTGCAAACCAAAATGGTACCAATTGCAAGTGGCTAAGTATCAAAAGTGAGAAATTTTCGCATCAATGAACCGGACTTTATTGTAAATCTCACCCGAGACAGTCACCATAAAATCTCGTAGCTTCCTTTCTAATTCAACTCATGGCTTGTGAAGTTCCACGGTTGAATCGTTATGGCTAAATGAAAATGTTTCCTTTATAAAATCCCGATAATGTCGGCTTATATGAATGTAGAGCGAATTTAACTTGGTCCTATTTTTGTATACTATTAACATAACATTTATTTTGTACAAAGGTTTATTTATTTTAAGCAATTTATTTTCGTAACCTATACTGAAATATATATGCGAAAGTAATTTTGTCTGTCTGTTACGCCTTCACGATCAAACCACTGGACCGAGCTTGATCAAATTTGGTATGCAGGAACCCCAAGGAACGACTTAGGACTTTTTTATTCCCTGGCAATCAATGCCTAAAATGCGAATCTGCGGCTAACAACTATTATTATATGTATGACTGCTAAAATTTTTCGTCAATAATAATAGTTTCGAAACGAAATACTGTTGTTACTATAGAATGAATCTGTATCATAAATCGCTGTCCTCGATTCTTGATAATTCTCAGAACCACGACTTTCTACGCTATTTAGAAAAATACTGCCTCCTTTTTTCAAATTTTTGCTTCATTATTTTAATTTAGTATAAAAAACATATGAGTGTGTTTATTTAAATTAAGAATTACGGTACAATATAATTTATTTTTACAGTTCGTTCAGAACTAGGTAAGACTATAAATCTCAAGTTAACTAATTTATTTTTATTACTTAACATAAAATGTTCCGTAAAAGGTAAATTCAAGGTCTAAGTGAAATCCACTGTGAGTTAACCTTAGGCCTACAATAAATACGCAATTGCCTAAAACCTTATTGAAGATGATGAGAGCATTGTCCTAGGTTTTTTTTTTAACTTTTGACATAAATATAGCACTTTCCTTACAATTTCAGAAGTTTGTCAAACATTTTTCTATATTTGAATTTGTCATCTTGATATTTTATAATTAAAAGACATTTACACATTTTATATTTATTTTTTTATTTATTGGCACCGGTAACCGAGAAGCCTTCTGGAAGCCGGCTGTTTTGGTATGGGCATGTTATGCGGAGGAATGAGGACCATGTTGTGAGAAAGGTTTCGAGAATGGATGTGGATGGATATAGAAGTAGGGGACGACCAAAGAAACGATGGATGGATTGTGTGAAAGACGATATGGTTAGAAAGAATGATACTTGTGAGATTACGTCCGACAGAGAAGTATGGAAGAAGAAGACATTGAGATATTACGTTATGTAATTGGTGATTTATGTCGTATGTGTAGTTGCAATTTTTTTTTTGCAAAGAATTACACTTGTAAGTGAAGCGATACTGCAAAGTAATTAAATAGAAATTACATATAGAAACGGTGTACGAAAACTTGACCTTGAATTTTTACTCAAGGCGCCTATACAAGATATGTCCTTTGAATTAAATATTTTAGTACTATCTTATCATTCCTTGCTATCAATAAAAACAACTTTAAATTAATACTATGAAAACAGACTAAGTTATTTATAATGTGATTAGACTTTAATTAAATTGACTTAGTCGACGTAATCATTTGTTTTATTTCTTAAAACATAATTGAACTTTGTAAACGTTAATCCATGTCTGAATATTTTAATGGTGAATATTTGAATTTAGAATTGGTATCAATCAAGTAATGAAATTCCCTAAGAATGCTTGAGAACCAACTGTCCCTAAAGAAAGTACCTGGATACCAATAAACTGATCACAAGCAATCCTTGGAGACGCCAATGATTTGTACAAATATTCTCAACCGAAACCCCTAACAAATGTTTTACTACATCTAATTTCTTCATCTCTGAATTTAAATCTATCTTCCAATTTCAAAAAGCAAAGCGTTCCCAAGAGCGCCGTGTCGCTGATGAGCGCTTGAATCGCTGTTTTGCATGCTGCCGTCCCAGGCGACGCGCTTTCATCTCTTACGTTGATACGGTGTTGTTCCATTTGCATTGTAAATTATACGCTGTATCGAATGAAATATAATCAAGATCAAAGCGAGACTAATGAGAAATTAAAACACATTTTCTTTTTTTTTTATAAACAAACTTTGGTTTGATTTCGATTATCTAACGTCGAGGACTTATACTGTTGAAATAAAATAAATAAAAAAGTGCCATTTGCTAGACGGTCTTAATACAATGTCTATTTGCAATCAAAATCTTCATACAATTTCAATTTTATTTTATTACTCTAAAGTTTTTTTTTTTTTTTTTAATATCATAATTATATTGAAGTAGGTTCAAATATCTTACTTGTAATATTTTGTAATAAGTCATTCATCACTTCTAATGATCGAAGTGATTATTGAATAAATAAAGTCGTCGTGTTTTTATTAATCAAAATGAAGCACTTTTGAATCGTCAAATCACAAAACTATATTAAGTGAATATACCACCGGTTTGGAATGTAGATTCTTCCGTGAAGAAACGACAAGAAGCACGGTAGTTACTCCATTCCATCATTTAAAATACAAAGTTACGTCAGATATATACCGACTACGATTATTTACTCCAAAATTAATTATAATTAACCATATACTACTTTAAGTATAAATTCTCGTTTTATTATTAAAATTCGTCAAGTAATCCTCAGCTTAATAATTTTTTTAATGAATATTAAGCGCGAAATGGTCTGATAACGTACCTTATGTGAGAGAGGTAATAATGAAAAGTTATTTTACAAATACAGACGTGCATTAATGATAAGCTCGGATTAAAAGTGTTCAAGCCGTCATTAATAAGACAGTATTAAATAATGTTCAATAATTGCAAGTCTCATGAATACAGGATTTTATTTGAAATTCGAAATATCATTTATGATATAAAATTTTAAGCCGCTGCATAAAAAGTTTTTAATGTATGTATACGTTGAAATGTATTATATTGTTATATAATATTGTTTTTATTTTGGTTTAAGAGCACAAGACAGAGATGGTTTCGGTGACATCGAGTGGATCATCTAGGATCGCAGATAGAAATCTGAGGAATCCCACTGAATTTAAATATACATTTAAGTTTATAATTAATCTCGCTGTGGTGATGAAAGAATGAATCGAGTATTTACAGTACTCACTTGGTGGTAGGACTTTGTGCAAGCCCGTCTGGGTTGGTACCACCCGCTCATCAGATATTCTGCCGCCAAGCAGCGATACTTGGTATTGTTGTGTTTCGGTCTGAAGGGTGAGTAAGCCAGTGTAACAGGCACAACATAACATAACATCTTAGTTCCCAAGGTTGGTGGCACATTGGCAAATTAAGGGATGGAAAATATTTCTTACAGTGCCATTGTCTATGGGCAGTGGTGACCACTTAACCTTTAGTGGCCCATTTGCCGGTCCGCCTATATATTACATAAAAAAAAATCGTTATTTGAACGCAGATTGAAAATATATATGTACATCGATTATCACCTAAGATCAATTCAAATTTGAAATCGCAGTTGTTCTGACAGTTAACATTGTCATTTTGTAATTTGTTGTTTTTTAGGTAGTTTATATAATTTCGCTAAAAATAAATATATCTGAAGATATCGGTAAGACAACTTCAGTCAATAACGATATGAAGAATATTAAAGTTGATTAGCATGGCTGGAAGTCATATGCCTGTGAATAAACGAGTGTTCGTGTGTTGGTAGAAACCGGATGTAACCGGTTATATTTTATCGTTTGTCGATTAAAGTATATTTTTGCTTCATGAATCCCAGGAATCACTTAACAAATATAAACGCCAATAAAAATATTGTAAAATATTCAGACTAGGTGATTTTTATTCTATTTTCTTTACAGTGTTTGTTTATTAATAGCTTGAAATGTGCATTGATTAAACTGTAACTATGTTCTATATTTCAAATTAACGTGATATGTATTCAAGATTTCTTTAACTTGATAAGTCAGGTGTTGAGTTATTTAATATGAAGAACTTACTTTATGGTTAGAAAACAAAAAAACAAGTATTGTACGCGCGAGAGATAAGTGGACTGTATGTAGTTGAGTAAAAGGGGGAGTTGTTACCTCAAAATCTGGGCTCTTACTTTGGACGCGGCACGTTCTTCTTGGGAGCGCTCCCTTGGTCTTCACACACTCGAAGAATACAGCCAAGAGAATGGTGATGTTACAGGAGAAGGATAATAGTCCGTTACACGAGTTAATTTCGAAGCGCGGTGCACTAACAATGCACACCTTACCGCGGCCCATACGAGAAGGGAAGTACGTCATACGTCAAAATCATACCATCGACAAAATTATTGACGTTTCAATGTATGCATAAACCTAAATATTATAAATACAAAAGTATCTCTATCTGTCTGTTGGTCTTTCAAAGCCAAAACGCTGAACCGATTTATAACATTTTTTGGTATGAAGCTTGAAGGTCATGCCTAACTACTGAAGACTAACTCCTCAAACGCAAACGAAGCCGCGGGCGACGATTCGTTTTTTTTATAAACTTTTGTTTTATTTCTTTTTATATGACTTGAACGTGATCGTTTCAACGAATATACATAAAAGCGTAAACTGTTAGTATCCAATCGTTTCTTAATAACGTTTTGAATTTTAAAATGAAAATATGTTTAACCTTAATGTTAAAATAATAATAAATTAAGGAATAAGTTTATCCAAATAAAAAACGACTATTTTTATATTAATAAAAAAAATGAAATAAATATTAATAATAAAAAAATAACAATTAGGAAAACACAATCATCATATGGAAACTAGGTACATAAACTAGGTACCGTTGGTTGCCTGGAAGAGATCGCTGTGTAGCGATAAGGACGCCAAAATTGTACGCCTCTTTTATTAAGGCTGGATTTATGTTGTATTTATTTATTTTCTCTGTGTATTGTACAATAAAAGTATAAAGTAAAGTAAAGTAAAGTACATAAAATATGTAAATGCGATAATACCAAGTAGCTGGAACGTGTGAAATTTCGGGAGTGTGGGTTCAAACCCGGGACCAATCGGTAGTGAACGATAACATCCATAGGAAACATGCATTTTTCTGCTTAAAAATAGAGTGGAGTTATAGCCTGTCACACATTTACAGACTCACTTTACTACAAGCATTATATATTAAATAAAGTATATTTAAAGGCAGTTTTCTTTAAATTTTATTGCTCGTTATATATTTACACTGCAAGACACTGTTAAAACTGGAGTTAGTATAATCTCAAAGTAGCTTAATGTGCAGTCGGGGAGTTAGTTTAATGTTTTAAATTAATTTATTCATGCTACGTAAAATATTGTTTAATTTTCACCAGTTTCAATGTATTCGCTATGCACATATTGCACGATCAACAACTTTAACTAGGGGAAAGTCCATTAAAAATTTTAATGAGTTTTCAATCACAGTGACAGATTATAAGTTCGTATCTCAGGATAAGTTTTGGAGCTTATTTAACGTGAATCGTGGATTTATCATATCAACTCATTTTTTTTTATTTATTACTAGACGTCGCCAGTAACTTCTTCGCGGCATAAAAAAGTAGCCGAAGTTATATTTTTGTGTTCAAGTTTGCTTTAAATCGAATTTCATAAAACTCCTTAGAGTATGCGTTACTATCGAACAATTTATTGTACATTTTATTGCTGTTTGACGGTAGAAAATATGATGAGTGGGTAGTACCTACACTTTTTTATTATTTATTCTACAGCAAACCTGTACTACCTAGTACTTTTGTATTCTGGTTTAAAGGGTGAGTGAGGCAGTATAACTACAGGAATTAGGAACATAACTTCTAAGTTCCCAAGGTTTGTAAAGGACACGCTGTAAGACGGTGCAATGATTAATATATCTTACAGCGTCAATTATTATGGAGAGAATGTGGTGATCACGTACTATCTGGTGTTCTATTTTTCCTAATCTAAACTTATAATTGTGGAAGTACTTCTGTCTGTCTGTTTATCTATTGCTCTTTCACGGCCTAATCACAAAACAAAATTTGACGAAATTACATATGAAGAAATTTTAAACACCGAGAAAGACATAGGCTATTTAACCACTAAAATGTGAGCGATATTATCAACAAGTAAGATCAATATATCAAATAAAAAAAAAAAAACCAAATTAATCATCCAATTTCCTTCTGAGGTAAGAAAAATATACCAATACAGCAAAAATAAGATATACAAAGGGGTCCGTTTTTATTTCACAAATTATAACGGATAAATGACGGGATGAAATGAAAACAACGATCGGGCTGAATTGCTATTCTGGGACCTTGGAAGCCTTCGTATATTTAATGTGAGTTCGTATTGCTATCTTATGTAATAACCTATTATACGTTTGAGTTCTTCATTCAGCGTAATTTTTTTTTGTGAATACAACAATCCGTAAATGTTCCACAATTGGGCAGAGGCCTTAGGGTTAAGACTTGGAGTTGTTTCCATCACGTTGCTCCAGTTTAGCTTACGTACATTACTCGTGTAAGCCCGTCTGGGTACCACCTATTCAACATATATTCTACCACCAAACAGCAATACTCATAGCAGCCAGCATATCGGGTACAAGGAATATAACATCTTGTTTTCCAAGATTTCCAAAAAACTTCACCAGGGTTTTGGTAATATGAGGAAACAATTTCTACGAGCAGTGCTTACCTGAATTACATAAAAAATTGTTAAATTATAAAAAGTGAATGTTTAAATGCTTGAAACGAATCTCTGAATTTTAATTAAACGAGACATTACATTTTTATTTGTTCAAAACAAAATAATCGATATTTATTTTATTAATGTTCAATTGTTTTTTATTCTAAAACTAAAGCTCATTGGATAGAATACGTGCATGTTAAAATCACCAAGTATAATTTAAGTAAGTATGTTTCATGTTACATACAAAATGTTTCTAATTCATTTTGTTTTCGTGAAGAAAAACATCGTGAGGAAACCTGTCTGTCGGATGAAATCCCGTCACTTGTGTTCAACAAATCTTAAAAAAGATTATTATAAATGAAACGATATGATATGTGAAGATAATGAATATGACAAGATAGGCATTTAAAATTTCTTTCTATTTTGCACGTATTTGTCAAATTTATAATATTTGTAATTGAACGCAATTAAGTTATTTTTTTCTATCTCTCTAATTTGGCCAAAAAATGTCGTTATGTTGGTTCCAAAGCGGCCAACACGTTTAACTCAAATACAGCAAAAACGTTGATCATATTATCATGGAATATTGAATACTTTTTTTGGGTGAGTTATAACTAATATTATTTTGAATACGTAAATGTGTTTCATTGTTTATATCGCCAATGTTTCAATTGATATATTTATTTATTAAAAAGTAACACGCTGGATATGTATATATAAATATATGTACGTATGATTGAGTATAAAGAGAGTTAACTCTTACGTGATTTTGCAAAATCGAAGCATATGCTACGTCACTTATAAAGCTACGGTCACACTTATGCTATTAAATAACTGTCTATCGATAATAGAGTTTTGTTTTATGATATAGGTAGGTGAATGAGCAAATGGCCACCTGATGGTAAATGGTCCCACCGCCTATAGACAATGGCGCTAAATATTTACCATTCCTTAAATCACCAATGCGTCACCAACCTTGGGAACTAAGACGTTATGTTCCTTGTGCCTGTAATTACACTGGCTCACTCACACTTCAAACCGGAACACACCAATACTGAGGACTACTGTTTAGCTGTAGAATATCTGATGAGTGGGTGGTATCTACCCAGATAGGCTTTCACAAAGCCATCTCACTAAGTAATTACTTTTCTGTTGTAAATAGATGGCGTTCGTCTATTAAGCCACGATATTATTCACTTAAGAAATCTTAAAATATCAAAAGACGTCGTCAGTTTAAATTTAGAACAACCATAATATTCAAAACATGATCGTGACGATAGTGTGGATTGTAATTATTTTACTTTTTTGTCGTTAATTCTCTCGCGTGTTCAGCTTGAAATTTCTTTACCTTAGCATGTCGCATAAGTTTATGGTAAAGTAATTATTTCTTGCACATTTGCATTCGGACAAACGAAACGTTAGCTTAAAGAAAAATAGAACGAAACGCGCTTAGAGATAAAGGTTTTTATTTGTTAATCGTAAAATTAGTGGTTGGGTTAGAAGGGTGAGTGAGCCAGTGTAATCACAGGCACAAGGGACATTACATCTTAGTTCCCAAGGTGGGTGGCGCATAGGTGATGTAAGGAATGGTTAATATTTCTTACAGCGCCTTTATCTATGGGCGGTGGTGATCACTTACCATTAGGAGGCCCATATGCTCGTCCACCAACCAATGCCATAAAAAAAAAACTTATATCGTAGCTATTTTTGGTTAATGTATGATTTAATAAATACAGTTCTGACCCTATTCCATATCATGATGTCTCTTGATTGTTACTTAAAAATGCTCTAATACCCTAGAGCATTTTTAGATGTAACATTTTTACCACCATGAAGTCAAAATAGTTGTCTAGTCTATCACCATATGTTATTATACAAAAAAACACATTTATTTTATTATAAGTGAATTAATAGTAGTTGGTGCACGGTATTCGCTTCTAAAATAAGATTACACAGCTATTTTTAAACCTGGTCTATTAAATAATTAAAGCAAATTGATAGATGAGGCATATTACTCAATACTAAATTAAATTAAATTTTATTAAAGATAAAAAAGAACTCATTATTTATTGACTTTTAGACAGGATATATAAACAAAATAAGTGTATTTAAAATAGTGAAAAAGAGTAACTACTGAGTTTCGTGCCGGTTTATCTCGGTGGAATCTGCTTTCCGAACCGGTAGTAGCTTTAAATTTAATTCAACACTGTAATATGTCGGTTCAGAAGTGCTTTTATGAGCCTTCTTGTATAAAGAATATTTTGTACAAAAACACCGAATGCTAGAATTATCGAGAGGGTTATTGATTAATGGTCTGATGGTGAATCGACAATCGAAATGAGGAAATATAAAATACCCTCTGCAAAAGTCATCGCGTTTCTTAAGTGAGATGTAATAACAACCAAACCAGACTTATGTAGTTATCTGGCGTCCCTTGAAATGTAGAATCGATTTAAGGAAATCCTGATAACATTCCTCTTTTATCATATTAGTAATAATTTAGTTTTGCAGTGATTCGAGTGAATAGACCACTAGTGATTATAAACATAAGGAATGTTTAGGATTCGTTCCAAAATCATTGGTTTCGTAATAAATGGTTATTTTTTACAGTAAACTGAGACTTTTATTCCCGAAACAGGTAGTTTATTTACCTGTATGACTTTTTTTCCTATAGAAAAAAAAAATTATCACATTTGCTATAATGGTTTGAGCTAAAATTTTCCTTTATGAAATTCCGCTTAAAATAAAATGTTACTAAAAACGGAATTTCTTCGCTACATTCAGCGTTGAATTCTAGGAAAATAGGTATGCCGTTAGACCCTAGAATAAGTCAAAGTCATTATTTAAGCGAATATCAAGACAATAACACTTAAGATAACACATTTTGTTTGTTTAAAACATTTCCATCGTTGGTACCTAAATACGTAATTGTGGTTATTTCTGAACGTTAAATCTAAATTAGTTTTAGTGTAAAGTAATGGGCGGTACAGGGGAATCTTGTAAATGCTCGCCTGAAAATATATTAGGGAAATGGCAATATTGCTGTTAGGCTTTCTGCAACTAGAATTGTTTCATTAATTCTTTAGAATTACGTTTGTATGCCCGATTCGTCAAGCGATAATTCATTTATAACAATTATGTTAAGAATTAAAAGAAGGAGATCAATTATTTGTTAGAAATTTATGTAAGTTAATCATACAATTTACAAAATCATTCATTATTAATTCAAGGTCAAATCGTTTTTATCAAATCGATTGATTTGACAACTTGAACACAGTCAATATAATCTATTTAGTTATACATCTAACATTGATAAGTTTATTTAGTTTAAGGAAGGTGATATGTGACATTCAGATTTGTAAAGGTAAGTCTTAACATTACTAGTGAGAAAATAATGTTTGGACTTGTGTTTTATAACAAAACGCAACATTAAATATATAGAATTTCATGTACGTTCTATACGTATGATTACTGGACACCTAAAATCTGATCTTTTGTCTGTACGTAAGTTTATGTCACCTTTTTTTTGTTTCGTTTAAATATTCAAATTTAAATTCATGTAAGAAAAACCATTATCGAGGAAAATTAATTATAATAACATAAAAAATAATACAGGTTTCACCTTCATAAATAGAAGATTGAAAATTTAATTCAAAGTTTGATACCGAAGTTCTTATACGAAGACAAATTGCCTACGTAGCAGTAACGACAAAAGTTTATCGCGTATCTTTGAACTGTACTCACTTCTCCATGCATGCGAGAATTCATTCAAGTGTTCCATGCACCCAAGAGACTTCTTGACTTGTTCTAACGTTGGTTTCCAATAGCCTAAGTGTCGAAATTTTATCTTGAATTGAAATTGTATTTGTGGATTTCATTTTTCGATGATCTTTTTGTAAAGTAAATCCCAATGCTTAGCAGATATCTCTTTGCCCTTTCGTACCACGCTGGTCAAGGTTTCGTTGTGAAGCTGCATTGCTTGATAACACAAGTAACGGAACTTCATGTTGGTGTTTTTCTTCAATGCCTAGCTCAAGATCAAGTAGCCAACATTTATTTAAACGCAACCAGCTCTGTGTTATTTGCCATGGCTTGCAATTATACCATAAATATATTACACGTAGTTATTAGTCTCGTGCAATCCCATTTGTGAGAGCATCTTTTCAACCGTCAAATACGAAACTACAAGTATTAGCATATTTCTGGTTAGATGGATCAGACGCAAAGGACAAATCATATCAGTTTCCAAGGTTACCAGCCTATTAACGGTGTTAAAAATGTTTTTTTTTTCCTGAATTGTTCCCGTTCTATTTGACAGCGTCATAGCCGATAAAAGGGGGTTTCCTTTGTTCGGCTCAGTGGGATGAGTATCCCAAGCATGAACATCAAGAAAGAACCTTTGGTTAATATTTTATTGGAATGGTAGTTAATTACAAAGTCCATGGGCGATGATCACCATTAAACATTAGCAGGAAGCAATTTTCGGTCTAGAACTGATTTGGCCGCCTTCCACTTTTAAACAAATAAAAAATCGTCAAAAAAGAATATTTATTCTAAATAAGTTATAGCACAAAAAATTATGTGTTTTTGGAAGTAACAAAGAAAAGCATAATATCTCATTTATAAGGTCAATAATAGTAGCAACGAAAAGAATACTATCGTTTTTGCAAGGAAAGTTTTTAAAGAATCAACTTTTTTGGTCTCACGTCTTAATGATCCTTCTTAGTTTTCGATAAAATATCGGACTCGACAATGGACAAAGTCTCAGCTCAGTAAAAACGTCTTTCTCACTTTGTTCGCTTACAACTTTATACTTTAGAAGTTGGGATAGATAAGTCGGATTGCGCTTCTATTTATATATGAAAATAATTTATACCATAAGGTATAATATTTCCAATGATTAAATATACTACGTAAATCATAAGATTAAAATACATATATTAAGCTTATGTTAATATTTTAGTTTCTTCTGTACACTTAATTCTGGAAAAAAAGAACTTTATTATCTACGTATTTTCACAGTTAAACAAGTGTGGCAATTTAATAGGTTAAGACGTCATATTCAGGTCCCTATTTTTCCAACTGCCTTCTTATTTGAAATTATAAAAAAAAAGAATTAATTTGTATCTTAAACTTAGATTGACTGGCAACAAACACGATAAAGCAGTCATTATAAGAAGCTATGACTTGGAAAACAATTTTCATTACAGTTGTGTAGGTAACTCACGCAGCTCCAACGACTCCTTTATCCTGATTCATAAATATGCAATTTCCGAAGGTAGATTCAGAAGCACCAAGTTTTATAGAAGCAATAGATTTATAAAACAGCGTATAAATCACCATCTAGTGAGTACGGCTTGATTTATCTGCAGTTTCGAAAGAAGGGACCGGGGAAGCCTATTGCAACGCAATTTTGTGGTATAAATCATGGAAGAACTGGCGTAGCTGATAATCTCGAGGCCGCGTCTCTCGCGAAAAAGACAAATTTTCGCTTGGTTGATGTAAAAACTTTTCGAGATTAGAATGATTGTTTACCTTATATATTCGAGAAGTGAGATTGGCCGATGCCTCGTGACTGTATCTATAAATATATATTCCATTATATACTTTTCTCGGGAACACCGTTCTTGTTTTTAGTTTATTACGTGATCTTGTTTATGTTGCGTTTATAGCTGTACAAAAACCTCTATGTTACCGTGTTCCGAAGTTACGATGTTCGCTTTACTGTTTCAATAATAGATGCGGTTTTTTGATCTGACTTTACTATGCTAGTAGCTCTGTCTTTGCTTCTTGATTGTTTGAATTAGGTATATTGTTATTAATTTTGTTTCTATATATCAATTAATCTATACATATAATGAAATTGGAGTGTCTGTTTGTAATATTAAAATAACCCATTTTTACTAAATACATATGTATGTATACACGGTACATATACCAAAATAACATTTTTTACAATTTTTGTCTGGCTGGCTGGCTGGCAATTTTCGACGGGACTTTAACTAGCAGATAGCGTATGTAAGAAGGAGTAACTTACTTTTATTTTAGAATTATTATATAGAATCCAAATAAAATCACGCAACAATATCCAAATAACTTAAATTCAAACAACGCGCACGAAGTCGCGGGCACATCTAGTTTCTTTATATAATATATAGTACTTATAGCACATTTCGTCGAATTTTAGGTAGTCAGCAAATATTATATGAATTTTTTACTTTTTATTTGGTTCACCGAAAATTTTATTTTAGTGTCATGAGATCTTTACTTTATATAAGTCAAACGGTGATCATTAAATATTTTACTCCGAAATATTTATGTACGTACATTTTTTACTTTAATTATATTTTGATGAGTTACGTTTTATTTTTTTTAATGTTTAGTTTAATTACGCGACGCTCTTAGCATTTATTTATAATTTCACAAAATAATATTCATTAATTATATTTGTATTTAAGCTATTTGTTTATTAGTTGACCTTTTAGCATTATTAAAACTCTTTAGTAAAGACATTTAAATTCAAATAAAAAGGTCGTAGGTATTAAAAGTCATCAATTCGTACATTAACTGTGGTGAAACGTTGGGTATAGTAACATTTTTGTTTTTTCGGATTTAATAGCAATAAAATTACATTCATTATAATAAATAATAATAATCATTTGCATGCAATTAAATGCTATATTCATTTAGGCTCTGTATCGCACATCATCATTTACCCCCAACTCTATTCTCCACGACATTTATTGCTCACCTATCGAATCCTAATTCATTCAATATTGACTTAATTTATTGGTGATACAATAATTTAAATCTACATTTTTATATGCAATACCCAATGAAATGATTTCTCCTCAAGCAGTTATGCCGGTATAACAATACCTTAAAATATATCAAATAAACTTTATATGGATTTATTGTTTGTACCAGACTCATAACTGACTTTTAAAATCAAATCTAAGAGTCAGGTAAAACAGTAATTTTTCTTGAAAAATTGCACGGTTTCAAGAGAATAAAATTGGATGCCACCAGGGATGTAG
This sequence comes from Vanessa atalanta, assembly GCF_905147765.1. Classification (NCBI taxonomy): domain Eukaryota; kingdom Metazoa; phylum Arthropoda; class Insecta; order Lepidoptera; family Nymphalidae; genus Vanessa; species Vanessa atalanta. The sequence continues at coordinate 9,733,037 of NC_061888.1, read as the reverse complement.
CTCCGAGCGTTTTCCAGAAACAAGTTATATTAATGAAACTTCAAGTTCTTTCATAGTCACTCAAGATATATTTAAGAGTACTTATATTGTAATACTGTTTTTATAATTACATTAAATTTATAATAAATGAAAACATATTTTTTCATAGATTCACTTCGTTCGTATTTCATATTCGATTTAAATATCATTCACTGAATTATTTTCAACAGTAAGTCTTAATATGAAATAAAATATTTTAAATAAAATTAATCCCTTAAAAGTACTTTTCATCATCCCTAGTAAGCCTTGTACAATTTTTAAGGCTTTCGCGTTATTTATTACAAGAAAAAATCATGAAATGCAAATTGTAAATATGAAACATTCATCAAACATTATATACAATTTCATAAAATAGATAAATATATCAATCACAGATAATATTGTGTATATTTTTAAAATAATACTAGCAATGCCACATATTAATTGAAAGATAACTAATATTCCTTATTTACCCCTCCCTTTAAGCTCATCACTTGCCTTAGGAGTACGACAATAGCCCAACGAGTCAGGATCGATCCTGCGACTTTTACATCGCTAGGCGACCCGTAAACCATTGCGCTATTCACGCTTTATGTATATAATGTCAATCTTAATAAGAAATTCAAATTTATGTCAATTCGATTCTATAACAATGATATATGATACATTTTATAAAGTCTAATAATAAGATATAGAATTGAGGTATGGGCTTTGTGCAATACCTGTTTGGGTACCACGCAGTCATCATACATTCTTCCGACAAACAGCAGGACCTGTTGGGGTTTGATAGATGAGTGAGTTGTTGTACTCATGCACTAGGTACATAACATCCAAGAGATTGGTCATGTAAGGAAAAACCAGAATATATTGAAAACGTTACTGTGCCTTATGCTGCTTACGTACTTGAGACCTTTCAAATTTAGTCAGGGCGTCATTATCAAAGTAATTATTACATTTTGTATAAATATGGTAATTGTTCGTGCCGTGCCGCTTTTCTTCATTAAACCCGTCGATTAAAAATATAACAGTGCAAAGCAAGCTTTTGACAATTAAACATTTTTGCAAAACTATTTTCGAAACGAGATGAATCTTATTTAGGCTCTTAAGCTCTAGTCCGATCTCGAGATGTCAGATTTCAATTTTTATACTACGAGTCCATATGACATATTTGTTTATTTATTGATTTACACAAACTTGTGTATTTGGTGTTTATGAAACGTTTGTTCCATATAATTTATCAAGAGTCTAGTCTGGTCTAAGTATCCATCGAAGTTTGAGTCTCAGTAACGCTCTGCATTTCAAAGAAATGGGCCATAAACAATGTCAAAGCTGGTAAGTCATTATTATATAAGTTTGGTTTAAAAATATAATAATGAAATCATTCTGACATTTGGTCATAAATTTGATCTGAATAAAGATGGTCGACATCTTTATGAGCGAAGTTTTCAGCTGACTCTTACCAACTCGATGCATGAAAATATCGGATGAATCTATATCCGACTTGGCAAATACTTGGCAAACACTCGGCAAACAGATTCCGTATTAGGTTCGAATCGAGAAAATATATGCCTTTTTAATGTACGAAAAATAAAGTTTTTTTTATGACCTTTTTGTTTCCAATGTTTAAGATTACCGTTTGTAACTCTTCCGAAGGAAAACTTTACGTGTGTGTAAATATCTTGACTATTCATTGGTTTTTCAATTGTATGAGAGCCAGTGTTCTATCACGCATGCATCTTAACCGATGATTGAATATCGTATGCTTAATTTTTGTAAATAATTCCTCTCGTGTTCTGCCTTGTAGGAATACATATTGAGATAACCTGAACGTGACTAATTTCAATTAAATTCTGCCACATGTACATACACCAGCTCGCAGTAGAGTATAGTAGTGGAATACACTCCAAAACTTCTCCTGAAATGGAGAAGAGGCCTTAGCCCATTTACAGGCTATAACTGTATGGAGGAAACAATCCACAGATTTGTAAGGATTCAACAAATATCCATGACATATAAGTAATTCTATTGTCTATCTCAATCACAGCAGAATTAAAGACAAATAAATAACTATGATATTAAGTTTAATTTTTCTTTAAAATATCGTTAAGTTATTTTCAGAACTTTGGAATTAACATTGAACTGTTTAAATTTATTGAGTATTTTACTGGAAAAGTGTGAAAATTGTATGGAATATGTAATTCTATGGTTTGTTCACCTTTAGTAATTATTCGATTGGGATAAGTTATCATACAACGATATGAAGTACAATAGTACTGTATTTATTGCGACAAACATCTATAATATAATATATTATTTTACTGGATATTATTCAGTAATAATCAATGATATATTATGCTGGCCGTAACTTACTTGGAGGCAAAAACACGACCAATAAACTTTGAATCCATTTATTATCTACCATTTCCGGAAATTATATTGCGTTCCTTATTCAAATATTGCTACCTAATTGGGGTAGTGGATAGCTTATCCATATTATAACGGAATGAATCTTGAGTCGAACAAATAAAATATATTTAAACAGCAACAGATTTTCGCTGGAGTTGGAGCTCGTGACTGACGTGACCCATACTGACTTAATTACACTCTCGCTCTTCAGAAAGAACAGGATTTAGTGCCCTATAAAATATGTTGCGTAGGTTGTCTTCGTTATTAGTCTGTTTTTAGGATATCACAGTCATCGTTAAACATATTTACTATAGATATTAAACATTTATTATTGTGGATTTTTTATTAATTTAGCATAAAGTATGATCCTTTACAATAATCCTACTAAAATCTTTATTCCTTATTTTTTTTATTCTTAAGATCACGGTACAGAAATGACAATAATAAAATAGCAAAGATACATAATATCAACATCATAATAATTGTATTTTTTTTATAAGTTATTACAATGAGTATCAAATATCAACATATTTGTAATGAAAAGTTTGTGTATTTGGGAAGTATGTTATTCAATTACGCTAAAACAACTCGATGTTTTTGATGAAAAATTGAACAGAGATAGCTTATACTCTCACTAAACACATAGACTACTAAAACCCCAGCACACACAAGGGCGGAGCCGCTGACGGAAACTAGAAATAAAATACTCATAACACGCGAACGAAATCGTGGCTAAGTGCTGCTATTATTTTAATTGCATATGTTTAAAGAAATATTATAACTGCTTGCGAGGATATTTCCCGTGTTCAATTACTATGACGTAATTTCTCAACCAATCTCTAACCTAACAGCACTAGCTACGTTTTTCTAAGTACATTAGCTATTAAAATAAAATAAACATTAATCAAGGAGGCTTTTGCAAGCTCTTTAACAATTAAGAAGATTAAATGAAATCAAAATATACTTTACTGAAGTTGTTCTTACGAGCTCTTGCGCAAAGATTATTCTAAACGGATAGACGTTTACGGTTTCGTAATATTGATCCGCCTAAGCAGAACCAGTTATAGTCAATATATATAAAGTACCGTAAAGTTGTAAATACCGCTATATTAAAATATATCTCAAGACATTGTGAACGGAGAATTGTTAGTAATAATAAGGTTTTAGTTCATTTAGATTAGTAGTTTTACGATTTAAAATACAAACTATTATTGACAATTTTTCGTCAGAATTTCGAGTTAATTTTTATCAGCCCGCCCTGGGGTTTGAATCCAGAACCTTGGGATTTTGGGCCTCATATCTAGCCACTAAATCAACGAAGCAGTCATTTGAGATAAGGCACTTTTGAGATAAGCATTAATGAAGCATGCAAATTTGTCTTGACGTTTTCCTTAGGGGATATCGTATTGTGTCTGATTGAGATCGTTAATATTATGGCCTCGTTTGTTATGGGAAATATCTAAACAAATACATGTATAGCGATATAATTTTAATCCAATGTGTTGCCAGTTTAACTGGTACATTAAAAGCGTAAATAGCGTTATGTGTAAGCTCTAAATAAATGTACCGTCAGCTTTATAAATGTAATAAATTAAAATGCAATGACATAAAAATACAAAGAAAAATATACATCGCTTGAAACTATTATTTGTAAATGTGTGTGTGTCACGCACACAGCGTGGTGTATGTGTTATTTTAAAGTTTACTATAGCTACTATTGTGTTAAGAAATTCAAGTTTAAGCTTAAATATATTGTTATAATATAAAAGATATTTTAAAAATGCACATACTACTAAGAATACATTCGCCTTGAAACATTTTTACTGCTATAAATATAAACCACCTTTTATATCATCAAGGTACCGCCCACCATATGTAATATACCTCTATATATATGCCTCTAATTACACTAACCCACACACAATACGCTATGAGATAATTGGTGTGTGGGTAGTTCATACCCGCACAGATTTGCATGTAGTCACCAGTATCACAATTATCCATTACACTTCAGTTTCCCTATATGAAATAAACTCATGTTCGATCTAATGAATTCTATTGAAATAATTGAATTTCAATTTACTAAATATAGCCTAGAATAAGTAGTTAAAAGACGGCTAACACAGATGGCTATATGGTCGCTGGTGGTATCATTGCTAAAGATTGCTGAATTATACGCTAAATTGTGTTTATGGTTGATGATGATGATTAAATTCTCATGTGTCAGATACGTAGGTAGGAACCGAGATGGATAGTGGTTAGAAAGCATGTATCTTATCCGATGATTGCGGGTTCAAACCCAGGCAAGCATCACTGAATTTTCTTAATTTGTGTTTATGATTCATGTTGTGCTCGGCGGTGAACTTTCTTCACCACATCGTGAGGAAACCTGCATGTGTCGAATTTTAACGAAATTCTGGCATATATATATCCACCAACCCGGCTAGGTGCAGCGTGGTGGAATATGCTCCAAAATCTTCTTCTCAAAGAGATAGGAGGTCTTAGCTTAGCAGTGAGACATTTACAAGCTTTTACTGTTTTATCGGGTGTTAATCTGTTACATAATTGTCTACCAATATACAAATAAGAGTGGTGGAATACAATCCAAAGTAGCTTTTTTAAAAGAGAGGACTTTATCGTTTTACAGGATTTTACAAGTAATTTATGCTCTTGATTAGCATATGATTCAGCCTTACAAGTGTTCAGGTCTGCTTTAAGGTATAATGCAGACTTATTTTACTAAAGGTGTTGCATGTAATTAGAACGAAGTTCTTTCACGTAGCTTACACTGGAGTGAACTGGCAGATATCGTTACGTAAGGAAAAAGCGTATGCCCTCTCCAGGCGACCTTCCTCTCTCTTTCTCTGTCTCTCCATCTCTTTCATATATACGCTTTAATATAACAAGCTATTTTTGGTTATTGTTTTGGTTTGGTTTTTAATGACAATTGTATTTCATGGCTTCTATTAAGTATTCATTATTAAATATCGAAAACAACTTCATTCCAATCAGGTTTCCCAGGTTTTCGTCGTCTTTTTTTTGTTCTTCTTCTCACTCTACTTCTTTCATATCACGATTTATAAACATCCCATACTTAATATAATAGTTACAATTCATTTACTGAAATATAAATATATAAATAATGAACTTTATTTAACGCCAACACGTAAGATATTCCTATATATAGTATATATGTTTTGGTGTAATTTAAAATATACTTAGTGGTAGGCTTTTGTCCAACCTCTTCTGGGCAGTTATTACTTATACATCACTTATTCTACCACCAAACATTACTTAGTACTTTTGTATTCCATTTTGATGACTAAGTGAATCAATGTAACAGACAAAATGACCAAAACTTCTTAGTTGCCAATGTTGGTGACGTATTGGCGATATAAGAAATAGTTAAAATCACTTTGTTAATTTCTTAGAACAGTGGCGACCAATGACCAATACATGGTAGCCAATATACCAGTCCTTCTAAAGATTTTAATAAAGTGTGATGCAGTAAATATTATCATCAAAGTATACGTAATGTAACAACTCAAAGGTATTGTATTGTTATTTACAAGACTTGCCGTCTCACCTTCTCAATCTATTAACGTGGAGCCAATACACTTAAACAGAAAAACAATTCCACGTGATAAATAGATTTTAGATAAAAGTAAAACATTTTACACTTGTGTACGTGAACATACTTGTGTGCTAATAAATATTGCTGAAATAAAAAGCATATTTATTATTTTAGAAATAATAACTAAAAGCATTTTAATATAATAAAGACTTATGATGTATTTATTGAAATATCAGATATAGTAGTTTATTTAAAAAAAGTGTTAAGTTACATTAAGTAATTCCTTGGTGATGGCCGAATGATTATGTATCATTGACTTATGCCGTGACAATATTATAAAAAAAAATACATTAACGAGTAGTAATTTGAGTGTGTAAACAAATAATATGTATACTTACTCAACATATTTATATAAAAATATGTAAATATTACTATTTTCAAAAAAATTTAAACATTTCTGTATCAAATTTCTTATACATATTTCATTGGAGATTTCATATTTTATAGTTGTTTTAATCAATTTAATCGTTAAATTAGATATTTTTTTATATTATTTGTTTCAAATAATAGATAATAATTTAAAAAGTACATACTTTGTAAAATAGATTATTATAACTTAATACCTTTTTTAAAAAGACGAATAACAGATAGTAACTATCTTCATTCAAATTATTCTTTTTGTTTGAGATAAATAATTAATAAACAAATCTTCAACAATGCAAGTACTACCGCTTTATTTCTTACTTTGTGTGTACTTAATACAAGCCTTTAATAAACCGAACGAGCTTTATTTTAAAAAAAGAACAATTTATCTTCTTAATTATTCAAGGAAAAAATAAAAATCCTTCTGAACGAGCTAGTAATTTATAAAACGAAATAACTAACAGACAAAGAATCAGCGTCTCTCAGAATTCTTGAATCTTAATAACTCTAAGACGGTCGCCTTTAAACACAGTTATTTATTTTTTTCAACGGACAAGTTTCCTAATGAATGCGTACATTGTATTTAATATTTCTCACTTAATTGCGTTACATTGAATAATTAATTTTAATTTAAATAAGAATTATAAATGGTTAAAATATGTAGATCGTGATGAAAATAATTTAAATCGACGGAATTAAGTCGTGAGAGAACTTTTGATTTATCATATTATATTAAAACAGAGAAATATAGTGAGAAAAGGTTATTGCTCTTAGATATTGGCGCTTTAAGAAATATTACGCTTAACTTATATCGCTTATACACCACTGACTCTGGGAACTAAGACTTTATACCCCTCGTGTCTGTAGTTACACTGGCACCTCTCTTACTCACCTTTCAAACCAGAACACAACAATTCTAGTTATTGCTGCTTGGCAGTAAAATATGTGATGAGTGGGTGGCACCTTCCCAGACAAGCTTGCAGAAAACCCTACCACCAAGTAAAATAGTAGCATGATTTGATTAATGGTAGCGTGTACGTAAAGTTATTTTATATTGTGGGTAATTTTTAACATTGATAGGTTTTATTATCTACCTCATATATATTTAATCTCACGGCCTTCTGTTGGTCGTTGGTCTTCTGTCTAGCTTCAAGGCCACAGATCCAGAGGACCGGTAATTTAAGCCCCGGACAATTAGTTATTGGGATTTTTGCCAAAAGATTCACATTTAATAAATATTGTAATTGTCACGGATGAATAACAAATGCTCCAATTCGTAGCAGAGCTACGACAGCGTAGCAAATGTCTACGACTGCTACGACATTAATAAACGACTTTTCTAAAAATTGTAAGGATATTTGCATGCATATAAAAATGATGATAAAACAATATACAGTCGTTATTATATACAATATACATGTAATGTTTGATAACATTACCTTATGAAATTTTAAAACAATGGTAAAATAAATATTTTTATTTTTGTTATACACTAAGTTTAAATATATATTTTCATAATAAAAATAGTCCTGATACACGGACAAAGTATACAGCAATATAATTTTGCAATACTAGTTGGCCGTGGTTTTACCTGTGTATTAACGTATGTCCTTCCTTGGGCTTCAAGCTTACTTAATCATGTTAATAATCTAATATTCTTCGTTTTATTTTAAGAAAGATATATGTATAAATGTCATATAATTAGGCGGACTGGATTTGGGAACTAAAATGTTATGTCCTCACTATAGTACTGGCTCACTCACCCTTCAAAACTTGACCAAAACAACGAGAAGTATTAACACCAAGGTATATGATTCAATGTTTCTGTTTCATTGATTAGTATAAATTAATTGATCTACTTAACAATATTTTCTTTAATAGTATATTTAAATATTAATATTAATAACATGATCTTTATTAATAGTTTCTCTATTAAAATGGTCGTCAAAAAAGAATGGATAATATTAATAAAGTGTGACTGACATATTTGTTCCACAGATTATTATTATTACTCATTATTTAATACAAATATTAATGAACAATAGTTATTTGAATATATTCTAATCAACATAGAATTTTTTATTTAAATATAATACTTTCAGTCCAAAAGCCACGATACACAGCTAAAAAGTAATATATCACATTTATCGTCAAAATGGTCTTTATTTTCTTCGCCGTAAAATATATAAGTATGTATGTTCGATTGTAGGCCATTACTAGGGTAAGTTATGCGAATCCTTGCTCCCATGCTCTGGCCGGACGCGTTCCAATAAATTTATAGTCGTAAATTGTCGGGTTCTATCGGAATCGCTTCTACATAACGCATTTGATTTATAAAGATGTTCGTTTAGTGCAGTGGTTAATGCAAATTAAACTGGTCTTAGATATCGAAGAATTTGTAAATATTTTGTAGTTTTATTTTATCAATGAGAACAAAATGAACTCAATGATAATGCAATCTGACTGTCCCGACTTTATACGGATAAAATAAGTATTCTAAAATTTTAATATGTTTCAATATGATCGACGACCTCAGTGGTAGTGTACGAGTAGTGTGTACAACGATTTTAATGGGTGTGCCATTCCGAGGTCCCGGGTTCAGGTCCCGGCCGGGTCGATGTAGAAAAAGTTCATTAGTTTTCTATGTTGTTTTGGGTCTGTGTGTTTGTGGTACCATCGTTACTTCTGATTTTCCATAACACAAGTGCTTTAGCTACTTACATTGGGATCAGAGTAATGTATGTGATGTTGTCCAATTTTTATATTTATTTATTATAATATGTTGCGTTGCCAAAAATCTTTTCTTAGCGCATATTTTTGTTATATAAAATAAAGCTATGTTACAAATTTCAACTAGACTCAAGACTCAGTAGTAAAGACTGGCCGTTGAAAGTCAAATGATTTTATAATTACAGGGATTATAGTACACCAGGTAGTACTTAACATACCACTCTCTTCGTATTTAATTAAAATACTATTTTATGATTTTATTTATTTATTTATTAGTGAAACAATAAATTATAATTACACTTAATGGTAAAAAACAAATATAAAAAAACATAAATCAATTAAGTTTCCACTTAAAACTAATGTGTCTGTATTAGTTTTAAGTGCAAACTTAGATTTTTTTTTATGGCATTGGTTGGCGGACGTACATATGGGCCACCTGATGGTAAGTGGTCACCAAAGTCCATAGACAAAGGCGCTGTAAGAAATATTAACCATTACTTACATCACCTTAGCGCCACCAACCTTGGAAACTAAGATGTTATATCACTTGTGCCTGTGATTAGCTCACTCACCCTTCTAACCGGAACACAACAATACAGATTATTACTATTTGGCGGTAGAACATCTGATGAGTGGGTGGTACTTACCCAGACGGGCTTGCACACAGCCCTACCAAGATTAAAAATAAAAACAAAAACAGTAAGTATAAAAAGCTAGTACAGTTACAATTTATAAATATGTCGTAAATTAATTTTAAATTCACTATGATATACTATATAAAGTCTTGCTATATTGATACGACTTGTGAATTATATAAATACACAACATAAGTAATTACAGGTCGATATTTCTTACAATACTCACTAGGGGTGTATGTTTTTAACACAATATTCAAAGGAAAATAGTCAGTTTGAAAATGTGCATACGCGTTACATTTTTATTTGTACATTTACCGAAATGCTTTCATAATATGAGTTCCTTGAATTTAAATATACAAAGAATTTTCATATCAACAGACTATTCCAATGTTAAACTTAAACACAGTATAGAGAGTCTAGTGTTTAGTATATACCCTGATATGAAGTGGTATTTTCCATTTATTTTGTTTCAGTCGATATAAATAATTTTGTATTTATTTAATCTTAATTTTCTTAAATTTTACATTTTTATCCTTTTTTTGTATTGTAATTCATCTATAAAAATATTTGTCAGCCATTTCTAAGAGAGATTCGACAACTCATTTGGACATATTTTTGAACACATATACAATACCACTCTAAAATATTATATATATATATATAACTTCTAGATTAAGAACTACTACTGAGAATTTCTCAATAACATTTATTGATCTGACCCTTTGAATCTAGAACTTCAGTAATTGCGGCCAAACGGTACTACTAATAACAAAGGAGCAAAGGTTTAATTCAATCATATACTTATAATATACTAGCGATCGCTCGCGGCTTAACTCGCATTTTAGGGGTGATTCGGCCGTTATTCGACATAAAAAATAGTCTTTATCCTTTCTTGGAGTTTAATGGTTTTTCCGTGATGGAGCAACAGACAGACAGACGGAGTAACACTCGCATTTATAATATCAGTACAGATTTCGACTTAAAATATAAGTGCGCCAAGTTACAAGAATAGCATTGACGCATAGTTGGAGTCTTGCATTGCCAGTGTATGTTGTCAGCTGATATGAACACTTAAAATTTGACAACAATTGAAAATAAATAATAAAAAAGCGTCGATCTGAAAGCGATTTTCATGAAACCTGATAATAATATATATCCAAGTAGCCAACACAATACTTAGACAATAAGCCTGAAGCATAATATGTCCAACACAGGACAGGAGAAGGGTTATTGAAAGCTTTTTGATCATTTATACCAATATACACAAAAGTCTAATCAAATAAATACATTTAAAAAACAATGAATGTAAAAATAAATAAAAATATCTAAAACATATATATATTTTGTTAATTTTGATAAATGGCGCTATCTGGTCTATTGTACTCGTGCAAACAACACTAGTTTCACGATATTTCATAATTTTTGTTTCATTTTTATGTACTAGTGTATTGAAATATATTATTTACTATTGTGAAATAACTGTTACAGTTGAAATTTTTATAAAATTTTACTTGTATTTTTAATATTTTTTCAAATATGAAATGAAGCTCTAATTAACTTTTATCTCTCGTTTATCAATTTTTATTATGTTCATTGGTCGGTAATGGTCGGTTGTGTTGATGATAAATTAGTTTATGTATCTTTATATATATATATATACATTGCATTATGTAGAATAAGTATTCAGAGAAACCGAGATTTACTATACGAAAATATTCCTCATATTATTCAAAGACGATTATCCTAAAGTATTTCTTAAATCTTTATTCAAAAGATACTTGAAGTGTGATAGCTCTTTCGTTGACTTTATTGTCTAAGAATTGGGAAGCATTGCTGTATTTTTAAATCCACCAACTGTCGCTTCTTCGTATCATACGACTAAAACTTTTTCTTTTCAAAACTTACTGCGTGACACTTTTAGAGGAGTAAGCCGAATTTACGGCCAAACTTGCCTTTTACTATCTGTCACCCTAAGTTTGGGGACCGAACAAAATAGATCAGGCGAGTTTGAGAAGTTTGGGAACTTTTGTCCATCCTTGGGACAATCGTTTTAAACGATGAATTGGAAGCTGGTTTCAATTGATATTATAATGAGCACGTCCTTTAAGATGAACTTCAGTGTTCTGGATATAGGAATAATCTATTCTATTTGAAATTGCGACATCAACGTATATACGAGTATGTACACGAGTCTCATCGAAAACATTTTACAAAATCTCAATAATGATTTATTACATTATTTTCATTAACGTTTCATGTTTTAATCATTAAAAATAATTGTTGACATATAAATTGGTGTATTGTACGAAATTGGCTGCAAATACAAATCGACCTATCGTCCCTCATGTCGCAATCTACACTTGATTAAATTTCGTCCTTTATGTGCGTGAGAGCACGCAACATCCTCTATAATAGGGTTGCGTGAATACTAAATTTTTCACAAACAATATACTTCAAACTTTAAGTAATAAAAAAATATATTCCCACTTCGTTGTATAATGCTCGAGAGTAATTCAATTCAAATATGTTCTCTGGGAAAAGAAACAGGTAGTTGACAACCCTATCATGTAATTGTAAGGTGCGTCCTTTTTATACGGCACGACAAAAAGTAATTTGTTCCTGACAAGGGGTATTCGTGATGGAATTTTTATCTGTTATTGGTGGCTGTAAAATTTATTGTTTACACGGGATGTCGTTTCACTCAAATTGATTAGAATAAACATGAGTGACATACATTGTTTTTTTTTGACTGTATTAAAATTAAAAAAAAAAAACAAGTTATCGTCGTTGTTACCGAACTGTTAGAGTTTTGCTATAAAGACATCTATCAAAACAAATCGAAATTTACTTTATTCAAGTAGGCTTTTACAAAGACTTTTGAATCGTCATTTAACAAACTATATTAAGTGTAGCTACCACCGGCTTGGAATGTAGATTCTACCGAGAAGAACCGGCAAGAAACTCAGTAGTTGCTCTTTTTAAACATCTAAAAGTACAGTCGTGTTAGTTAAATACGATTATATATGTATGCAATATATCCTGCCTGGAAGTCATTAATCTATACTAATGAACATATAGACTTTTTGTAATGTCTAAGTAGATAAAACTACTTAATTAATATACATAAAAGGTTGTAATACTCGAATAATTTTATTAAATGAGTAGCTCCGATGCGCAGTTTAAGTGACATGCGTGAATGTTGAACAAAAGAGAAAAGATAGTGTAAAAATAAACTATGGTTTTATGTTAGCTGTTTACGGGTACAGAAAATTTATCGTGCTATATTATATTTCGTTTTACATAAAAACTTATCGACAACTCAAAACTTGTATTTATAAATACTAAATGGAAAAAATGTAGACGTTTTACTTTGTTATTTTTTTTTTAAATCATCTTGGATTTTAGAATTAAATGTACTCATACGTTTATCAAATAAATCGTATATGCAAATTACAAGTTTTAGGCTGAATTTTTTTGTTTACAATGAATTAAAATAAGTTCTATTAAAATTTGATCTGCTTTTCATTGTAAAAAATATTTCCAAGTAATTTGTGTAGGTATGTATTTTATGTATTTAACCTAACTGTAACTAAGTGTAAGCTTAATTTTCTAATATATATATTTTTCCGGAGTAGTAGTAAAAAAATGTTTGAAACAAAACAATTTTCAGTGACTCTCATTTTCACGCCCATTAGAAAGTTACCTCTTGAATTTTATCACCCATTGAAATATACCCAAAATAAAACGACGCCTAGTGTTATACTTTCTCAAACTCTAAAGGATACACCGTTTCTTGAGTGCTTCAAACCTTTATGAGCATGCTTATGTCATGACGACCTCTTATTGATCGTTTGCTTAAAAAGAACTTCGTGTCTCCCCTTTCATATATCCCTTTAGATAAATTCAAACGTTCCTATCCTAAACGTAATAAGGTAGATATTTCAACAAAGACATGTTTAAGAAAGCAAAATGGCACCATTTTCAAGATGTTTCATGTTTTTTTCCTCGTCAAGTACTCTGTATAGGAAAAGAATGATGTTATACGTACTTAATCTAAGAGCGTTGGGCTGCCATAAATATTTCTTCATAAAACATGGTTTATATGATGCGAATTTTTTATCATAATAAATATATTAACTTTGTAGGACTGTCTTGGTATAATTAATAATGGTTTAATCTGTGTAGGAAATATATGATAATATTTATCATGAACAATATTCAAAAGATTCACTTTGTATTCAATTACATGTCGAAATGTCTATTAATAAATGGACCTATTTTTAATCAGTTAAAAAAAAAAAATGCAGTTTCTAATAAATAAGAAGAGCAGAATTTCAGAAGAAATTGGGCTAATTACTTAATTTATTCTGGATCGGTAGAACGTTAAATATTAGCGCCATGTATACTCCGTTTTTGTATAAATTTTTAATATGCCACCAGTTTACGGTTTATGAGGGAAGGTGTTTTGTATATGCTACGTGAAGGGAACCTTCAAATCTTTATGGCTATTGTTAAAAGAAGAGAGTGATTCAGGATTGGATAGCGATGGGATAGGGAATATTAAACGCATTTACGTCAGTATTTTCGTGTCGATGTTACTGGCAGAGTTTTATTCAGACATTTTATAAAACTTCTAGTTCCATTATTTAGCTTCGTATATGTCATTCACGAATTTATACGGGTTTTGTATTAATATTTATTTTTGTACGTTTGAGTTATACGACGACCTCCGTGGTCGAGTAGTGTGTACACCGGTAGAAAAAGTTCATTAGTTTTCTATGTTGTCTTGTGTCTGGGTGTTTGTGGTACCGTCGTTACTTCTGGTTTTCCATAACACAAGTGCTTTAGCTGCTTACATTGGGATCAGAGTAATGTATGTGATGTTGTTCAATATTTATTTATTTATATGCTATTAACTAATAGGGAGGGATAAATGACTTGGTGGTGTTGGAATAAAACAAAAACTTTCCTCACAGTCAATGGTTTATTTATCCTAGATTGTTTCACAATCAATACTGATACAAAATTAAAAATATGCAAAGTTAGACAAAAACGAAATCAATCATAAAAAAACTGACGAAACGTAAAGTATAAATAAAAATAAAATATAATATATAAATATTAAATCGATGCGACCTTATAGATACTAAAGTTTATAAGAAAATCGGTAAAATAGTTGCAATACCGTGAAATACAATTTTTCCATCGCTTCATAAAACCAATAAGGCTATATCTTTAAAGACGATTGCTTCGAGCTCGATTAAACAGTACGTTGTGGTATCCCGCATCGTGGTTGCACAGTAACAACGTATAAAGCCCTTGTAACAGTGGATTTAATAGAACTGGCATCGAAATAGATTCCAATGAGATACTAATTAATATAAAATTTCAGTTTCATTTTAGTTTGAAATTCGAACATGTTTCTAATTAACTTGTTTATTTCCAGCATATTCTATAAATTTTGTATATTTAAATATCGTTATTATTAAAAGTAAGTTGTTATGCCAGAACTTTTCAAGCAAATAAAAATAAAACTGTACAACATCCCGAGTTGATATCTGAAACGTTATTCGAACATAGTATCTTGTCGCAAGGTTCATTCCAAATATTGGAATGAGAGATAAGCTGAAATTAGTGTAAGACTCCATAATTACATATATGAAATCTTACACTCATTCACAGACAAATTTAATGTTGTATTTGTCTTTGTATCTTATAAGCATTTATGTATATTATTATATATAATATTTGGTCAAAATAGAATGACATCGTGTGGGCGTACGTAGATATCGTTTCACAATTATTTTTATCACAAGCATTACAATAAGTGGCTAAACACTGAACGTTGATACGCCGCACAGTGCCTAAGCAGGTAGTCTCGTAACCAAAATTCAATAAGCAAATGAACTGAAAGCATGCTGAACACTCGCCACACAGACTCTGAAAAGCGCCACCAGATGGCATCTGTGTATCGTTTATAGTGATAACATTGAACACACCTTATAATGTCCGTATTAATGGCATTACGACATATATTTATTTTACACTTAATAACTCACAAACGTTGTTAATTAAAATAAACCATCAAAAACATAAATGTAAAAATGAGAGCCAAGTTCAATATTATGATATATACCTTGGTTGTTGACTTCAACGACAAAAGAAGTGAGATCTAAATGGGTGCCAAGTACAATGACCTTCCTGAAATTTATTTATAACTACATAAAATATCATTTCTTCTTATAATTTAGGATAACATATTGTAGCCTAAGGTCTGTAAGCCTGAGGTCTGATATGTACCTATCATAATATTGGACTTGGCTCTCATTTTTACCTTTATGTTTTTGATGGGATATCACTACTTTTTGTATATTAATTATTAGTAGGTACTTATTAATAACAAAATTAAGACAAAATGGTTTATGTTAACCTATTCTATTTTCCTACGTTTACGGGGTATAATTGCCTTTTTTGTAATTCAGTGTCCGTTTTTTTTAATACATTTTCTGTTTATACTTAATTTGGCCAAGTCGGGGCGGTATATCGTGCGCAGTCGGTTGTACTCTACAAGAAAGCTCTCTTGTGCCTTGTTGTGATTAGACTTGGACCTAAATTGATAAGATGACAAGACTACATTTAAGGTTTTAACTTTAGAGAGGCCAACGTAAGCCTGCTCTTTACTAAATATAGAGGAGCCTATGTCGAGAAGAGCACTGTGCTGCTCGCCAGTTCTGTTACTTGTACTTGGCTGACACGCTACCGTGTGTCTAGACTATATTGTGAAAAGAACTGTGTTCTAATCGGTTACAGTGCGAGATCTCTTTAATTTTTAAACAAGTATATCCAGTATACTCCAGGCCCACCCGAACAGAATCGCGGGCGCTCCCAGTGAAAATTAATGCAAGTTTTACATATCGCGCAAAATCCTAACTATTTCGTTTGTTGGTAAATTGTTTGGGCACTTAGTTTATTCCAAAGTTACAAACTCCGAGTTCTATACGAAAGTCGAGAACCGCATAACCTCCGAAAATTTCAAAACTTACTAATATATTAATATTTCATATGCTCCTAATATTAGACATGAGTATTGAATTAACGGTTGTTTTTAACTTTGACTGTTTTTTTACAATATCGGGATAATTTGTATATTATCTATAAAATAACAATGGATATATTAGATAATATGTAGTTATAATAGTCACAGAAATCGAGACTGCTTAGTGGTTTGGGCTAGAATTGTTGAATTCCTAAGTGTTTAGTTTGGATTTTTTATGAATCTTCTACCATTTGAAAGAAAATGTCGGTTGGAAACGTGGACGATACTCACTTATGTATATCCAAAAACCCAGAACGATCTCAACTCGTGTTTGGTGGAGGCGTATGATTTAAATATTCGTCTTAAAAGGATGGTGATGATTTTATCCATAAAAATTCTCATGGAAGTTTCTGACATTTGTGTGAATTACATAACGCTACAGATGACTTTGCCGAGTTAGAACGCGTGCATCTTAACCGATGATTTCGGGTTCAAATCCAGGCAGGCACCACTGAATTCATGTGCTTAATATGTGTTATTCATCTCGTGCTCGGCGGTGAAGGAAAACATCGTGAGGAAACCTGCATGTGTCTAATTTCAACGAAATTCTGCCACATGTGTATTCCGCCAACCCGTATTGGAGCAGCGTGGTGGAATATGCTCCAAACCTTCTCCTCAAAGGGAGAGGAGGCCTTTAACCCAGCAGTGGGAAAATTTACAGGCTGCTAATGAAGTACAAATGACTTTAAATTTTAATATATTGAAGTTAGTATATATTTAATGGAACCTATGGTTAACTGGTTAAACTTATATAATGATGGTGATCAAAGCAGTGTTATAATAAATTACTATCTCCAAGCCCTGGCAAATATATGAAATTTTTG
Organism: Vanessa atalanta; assembly: GCF_905147765.1. NCBI lineage: Eukaryota > Metazoa > Arthropoda > Insecta > Lepidoptera > Nymphalidae > Vanessa > Vanessa atalanta. Next base: position 9,715,328 of record NC_061888.1, on the reverse strand, counting down.
AACGCAATTTTTTTTTACGGACTTACATACTATTATCGAATTTTTTGTTATACATTTATCTCTTTCTGTTATCATAGATTTGATACAGACAAGAGGAAGACAGCACTATTTATAGCTAATGTCGTTAGCTAGCGAAGCTAATAGACAGTAGTTTGAAAAGACGCGTATTTTTATTAATATGTAAATTTGTATTAGCTTTTGTTGCTTCATAAATGTTCCATGCGCCCCATCTGCCTTTTGTTACATAATCTGAGATTAACGGCGTTACCCATAAGAAGTGTTTAGGTAGTTAAATAATACTCTTGTCTTCTTCTCACGAATGTCACATTTATGATGACAAAAAGAGATAAATGCTTCGATAAAAAGTCGGTAAATAACGTAGTAAGTCCGTAAATCAATAAATTATCGTTTGTAAATTTCGTATATCTGCCGGAGCTTTGCAAACGTTCGCCTAAAAAGCGGTATGATCGACGATTTCCTTGTCAACGGATTAATAGGGTTAGCTGTAACTCAATAAATATACTTTTTTGAGTCATCACAAAAAAAAAACGTAAATTTATTTAGAAGTTACGTTAAACAAGGGGTGCTTAGTATAAAAATATATACCATTATTTTACTATGCATATTTGTAAGTTAATGCGCCACCAAACTTGGTAGCTAAGATTTTATACCTAGTAACACTTCAAACCGAAAATGTTATGTTGGATTTTTTTTAATGCATAGGTAAGCACACAGGCAATAGGGTTACCTAGTGGTGAGTTGTCACCATTGTCATCATTAACCATTCCTTACATCGCCAATGCACCACCAACCTTGGGAACTATGATGTTATGGTAACTCTTCCTTTAAACCGGAACACAATAATACTAAGTATTGCTATTTGCCAGTTGAAAAGGTGATGAGTGGATGCTACCTACCCAGACCAAGAAACGATGACCTCACTAATTTCTAAATCTGTTGGACCAAATTGAATATATTTTTTGAGTCAGATAATCTTTAAATCGTGAAAGGTTCAAAGGGACCGACCAATAATCCTAACCAATATGTTAAACGTGCCCTGTATTTCGTTAATGAAATCATCTTGTGTGACAGAACAGAACCTACATTAATTATTTTCTTAGTAGTAGAGTAGGTACCACCCACTTATCAGATATATATGTATTCCGGTTCAAATGGAGTCAGTATACACACACAGTAAAAATTCTTGGTGGCTATTGCCCATGTTGGGAATGGTTAACAATTCTTACAGCACCAATGTCTATGGACAGTGGTGACCACTCACCATCAGGTGGCTTACTTGTAATACACCTACCCATATCTTAAAATAACACTTATCTACAAATAACTAAATACCTTTTTAAAGTTTATATTCAACATTTCGATATGCATTTTTTGTTATCATCCAACCGTTCTTAATACAAAATAGGTGTCCTGAATAATAGTATTTATTTTCATTTGGACATTAATTAAAATATATTTTTTTTATGGCATTGTTTGGCGGACGAGGATATGGGCCACCTGATGGTAAGTGGTCACCACCGCCCATAGACAAAGGCGCTGTAAGAAATATTAACCATTCCTTACATCACCTATGCGCCACCAACCTTGGGAACTAAGATGTTATGTCCCTTGTGCCTGCGATTACACTGGCTCACTCACCCTTCTAACCGGAACACGACAATACAGTGTACTGTTATTTGGCGGTAGAATATCTGATGAGTGGGTGGTACCTACCCAGACGGGCTTGCACAAAACCCTACCACCAAGTATAAATTACGTGCGTTTTACTTTGCAGTATAACACAGACATATAAAAATACTTAATATCAAATAAATAAACAAATCCATAATGCATTATATAATATTAATTTGATGATTCCAATGCAAAGTTAAATGAAAGCTATGAATGCGGTCATCTTATTTTTTTGTTCAAGTTTTTATCGAGCTTAGTTTTTATGTGAACGGAGATGCAACAAAGTGCAATTTTGTTTCCGAACTTTCCTCTATAAAACTGCCAACTTTAATTAAAATCTTATTAAATATTTTTCTCGCTCCACGAAACAGAATTCAAAAAATAAAACAATTTCTTACTTTTGAAATAATTTTTAACAATGTTTTGAAATATATATTTTCAGTTAATTATCGTTCGACATAAAAAGGTTTTAACTACAATAGCTTATTAATTAACTTGGTCATTAATTAGTAGATTCAGATAACAATCATTACTAAATTTAGTACACAACGTAATATATTGATTTCATGTATATGAAAATATATTTTACTTTAGTAAACCTTGCTTCATGTATGCTATTGTTATTTTTAACTGACGGTAAAAGTTTTATATCAAAAAATTAGCCCGGAGTCTGCAAATCGGAAGTGTGTGCAATACCGTGCCTCGGAAATCACGTGAAAACCAAAGGACCTGACTTTGAACTCCTTTCGGTAGTGTAGGATTTTCCAACTCGAGTAGGAAAATATAGCAAATACACATGGTATTGGCGCACACAATGGTGCTCTATAATATGATCTACTAAGTTGTCTGGTTTTTCTTAAGATTGATTGACGTGGCCCTAAGCCGACAGGATGAAATCATCATTCTTATTTTACTTCTTGAAACATTAATTAAAAAGCAAAATAAATCCGTTTCTGGAATAATATCGCTTCCTCTAGAAAATTCTAAATCACAGAATAACCGGTTCTAATCCAGTACCACGCAGGTACAATCAAACACAAATTAAATATGCGAAAAGGAAAATCCGGCGCGGAAATAATTTCACGAGCGACAAGTTAATCCATTGGACTTGATTTCACGAATGTACCTAGCAAAATGAAGCGAAACTCCACCTCTGAACAAGCGTCGACGAACTTCGAATTACTTTTCCTCGTCGAAAGACGAATAATGAATTGAGTCCGCTCTATATATTTGTTCCCGAACTCGACGACGAAATTTTCTAGAAAGAACGAAAGTTCGACGAAAATGATTTTCGGAGATCGGCGGTAAACAGCAGTTTGTAGTTACAGTTCGTACGCCGTTTTGATCACGAATCGTGATTGGTGTTCTATGACGCGATGTTCCGATTCGAGATTGTGCTTTCGATTATAGAGATATTACGCTGATGAGTTACGAGAAATCATAGATGAAAAAAGTTTATAATCGACTTTTTTAAAATAACGATGGAATATACATATGTATATTCGCGCGGAAATGGCCGATTAATAGATGATTGCAGGTTCAAACCCAGCAAGCACCACTGAATTTTCATATACCTAATGAACGGTGAAGGAAAACATAGTGAGGAAACCTGTATGTGTCTAATTTCAACGAAATTCTGCTACCATATCCGTTGTTGTATGATGGTAGATAATGATAATGATAAATAAGAAGTTTATACCCAGTACTTGGTAGACGAAGACTATCAATAACACCCCATATCGTCTTCAAACGCGTGTAATTTAAACAAAAGAAAACAAAGAAAATTATATGATATAAATATGATTTATACTCATTTGAAATTGGATCATTGGTTCCGGAGTATAACCCTTACATACAAAGAGAAGAATTTTACCTCTTTATAATATTACCATACATATAGATTTGACTGCCATACGCTTTTTTTTTAATAAGTAATATAAATACACTGGCTGTTCAGTTTAAGTGATATGGGCGAAGCTATCGCCGGGCACCTGGTACGTGATACTTATGTTATTGTAATATTCTTTTTGTATATTTAGTATATTATTCCGGTTGAATACTTAATTTCAACAGAGAATTGGATCACTTGATGGTAGGTCACCACTGTCCCTAGACATTGATACTGTAAGAAATATTAATCATCACTGGATCACTCACCCTTCAAATTAGAACAGAACAATACTTAAATTTGTTTTTTGGCGGTGGGTGGTACCCACCCCGAGAGCCTTGTAAGGGCTTACTACCCATTAATTATTCAGAGTACTATCTGTAGCCGTACCGTGGGTACTCGTAATATATATATATATATGTAACAAATAATTACCCAGATGATTCATTGTGTGTAAACATTATTTATGGATTATTATTGTATGATACCGATGATTCAGAGTTTATACTAAAGCAAGCACTGATTCATATCGTGCTTGACGCTGAGGGATACCATCGTGAGTAAACCTGCATTTATTGTGTGAAAATCTACCCCATTGTGTATCCAACCCGCATTGAAGAAGAGTTTTGAGTAAAGTCCAAATCTTCTTTTCCAAAAATGACAAGGAATTTTTCCCTTATCATTGGGATATTAACAGACTGGTAGACATTTAATTTAAGTGAGTTTTATCTTTTCGATAGATAAATACATAATTTATTAATTTATAACTTGATTAAATATTTAATTGAATACAATTCAATATCTGAAATTAATAAGGCACACTTAATAAGCGTTCGAAATTAGGTCGGGAATAATAGCATTCAAGCGATTTTAATACTGCGAAGGAACTACGTAATACGACCTCTGTAAGCTGAGTAATGTATAATAATACCTTAATACCTAGACATAAGGACCAATTTCCAACTACCACTGTGTTTTCGACGTTAAACGTCCTATCTTCGGTATCCTGATTTCGATTTTAGTGATTAACCTTTTAACATGATTCTCAAATTCGCTTGAAAATTGATACGGTTTAATTTAATTAAAACTAAATGAATATAACCCGTTTAACGAAATTTATTAGAAATTTTATGCTTTTAAATTTGCTACAACTCATTTTTTATTAAATTTTTAGGTAGCAGCGGAGATGTATACACTGCCATTTTTTGGAAAGATGGTTCTGAACTTAAACTCTTACCGGTCGTGTTGAATTTACCATCTTATTGGATTACGAAAGTGGGGGAATAGAGGTCAATTGTGTTCATACACACATTTGCGCATAATGTCCAGCGCAGTTGGTTAATCCTATTAAGCAGAGGATTACGAGGATATTATCATCATATACTTGGTTTTGGTGGTAAGGCTTTGTGCCAGCCCTTTTGGGTAGGTACCACCCACTCCTCAGATATTCTACCGACGAACTGCAGTACTCAGTATTGTCGTGTTCTGGTTAGAAGAGTGAGTGAGCCAGTGTAACTACAGGCACCAGGGTAATAACATCTTAGTCAATAAAACCATCATAAATAATGGTTAAAAATATATATCAAAAGAAAATCAAAGAATGCTGTAATTAACGTCTTTTGATATATTATTTCATGTCCTATTCCTGAAAATTAACCAAGACTTCTTAGCACTAGGATTACATACCGTGGACTTCCCTGGAATTATAGGATATAATTACGCGTATTTTCTTTGAACTTAATTTACTATGAAATTGTGTTACATAAGCACCATTTATGGAGGCATAATTAAGGAGAATTTGCGAACATTTTGTATAATTTATGAAAATTCGACTTCATAATACAAGTCTGTTTTCAACGTGGCCCTCTGGGGGAGACGCAAAACTCTGCGATACAGGCCCCTTGCAATAAATTTAGCAACTTCCAGCTTTCTAGGTCAATGAAGGGATGGAAAAAAATGTGTATAAATAAACATATAAGCTCTTATGAAATTATAGAAAAACTTTTTGCCGAGGCTGTAATGGTTCTTTGTAATATTTAGGTTTTTGCTTGTTTTGGAGAAAACATAAGTTACGTTACTATTTTGTCTTGGCATCGTGCTTAGGTCATTCACCCGTTCACATATTCCACGAATCTTTCGTATGTAATATATTATGTTTTCATGATAAATTATTGGAAAATATATTACGTCACCGGCGTTATTGTCAACTTCGTAAATATTGTTCGTCCGTCTACGTATGTTTATGCAACCTTATAAGTAACAGGGCGAAACGATTATAACGTAAATTGCGTTGCATCACCAATACACACCAACAGTAGTTACTCAATTTCGACAACAAATTTACATAGGTATGTTATTTCCATTACTTTTTTATCCAAAGACTTGACCTTTATTTGGCTAGCTTATGGAATCTATGTAACGCTTTAATCTAGGCTTCAAAGCTTAGATCACAAAATAAGATCTCTAGAGCCCAGAGATCGGCAACAGTTAACCGCTAATCCGTGAAACCTTAAGTTTAAACTAAGTTCAACTTGTCTGAGATTACGTTTGAGTCTGTAACTTAACTCTCTTAATACACTATTACAGCACTCGTATTAAGAAGCTCGAGGATAAATTAAATATAACATGAGTTATGAAAATTATTAATAGTAATTCTATAAGCGACATAAGAAGGCGTCTGTTTGTGGATTTTTTTTTCTTTCCATATGCGGCGTTTGTTTGAATTAATGATAGAATATATAAATATAGATAAGAAATGTATTTTTTTTTTAATTTTAAATTCGTATAAATCTGTTCACTCACGAAGGCGCACCCCTCCACGCTAAATAATCGGTGTGCATTAGTATGAGTGGCGTTCGTGCTTATTTAGTCTCGTGATGTCTTAGTGTGCGTTACAATAACGTAAGAATATGAATAGCGAAATCAAAATACAAATTAGAATATGTATTTTGATGCACGCCGATAATTTAACAAGGAGCGTTCCTTTGTGAGTTTACCGCTTTGTATATATATTGAGTATATGCTTTATTTAGTTACTACTCACTTGCCAGCTATTACGGTAGAATCTACATCCTGAATTCGTATTAGTTATATTTAATATAATAACAAGAAAGCGTGTGTGTGTGTGTGTGGGTTTGTGTGTGTATAGTATGGTGTGTATGTGTTTGTTTATCTGAAGATAATTATGTCTATCATGTTTGAACTTGTTTAATTTCGTAAGAAAACGTCACACAGGCCATGTATCGCTATGATTGAATTATTTTAGTAGTTGAAACTATTTTCTTAACTCTTTAAAATTCGTTCAGAATGTTTGTTATTCTTTGAAACTTAAGACATATTTGAAACTCGTTGTGAGTTCAGATGAATCTTAAATTGTTTTCACTAAGCAAACCAATTAAATTAAAATTAGAATTATTAAAGTTATTTTACTTATATAATTTCATAATTCTGTAAATTCGTTCAATTTACATAAGACGCAAATATTTGTAAGAAGTCTTTATATAATTAGTTAGCAAATGTGTAGCGGTAGCATTAGACTTACCATTCACCTTAGTTCCCGTCTGCAAAACAAAACACCTTATGATTAAATAATAAAAATGTTAAAAGCAACACATTTCTCAATAACGTTCTGTTTTATATTTTATAGGCGAGATCTCTGTCTTTGGTGTTACTTTGAATCGTGCCTTAGCGGGCTGTTAACATCAGCTATTTAAGTTAAGCAACCACTTCATATATAGCACGATATATTTTCATTTAAAATAACTAGATGGATCTAACTAGAGTGGTCACCATCATCAGCAATGCGCCACTAAACTTGGGAACTGAGATGATAACTATATGCATAGTTTTTGCAAGCCCGTCTTAGTAAACACCAACCACTCATATTTCCTACCGCAAAATAGCAATTCTTAGTATTGGTGTTATTGGTGGTAAGTGAGTCAGTGTAATAACTCAAATTTAATACAGCGAAAATGTCTATTGGCATGGTGACCTCTTGCTCAGAGGCCTATTTGCCAGTCCGCCTACTTACGTAATAAAATAAAGTTATCGTATTCAGTGGACGTTAGAGCTTACTTATAAGATATACAGCCCCCACTAGACTTTTTATACGGCAGTGTAGCTTTTTATCTCTGTTAAATGCTGTCTTCGAGGTATTTTACCGAATATATGAACTACCCGAGCAAATTCCAGACTCGTTCAATTTTTCATGCGGCCTCCTTGTGGGATTGCTTTTTGAATAATAATATTATTTTGTTTAAAAAAAAAATTGGAATATCGTTTTCGATATTCTCTACTTTGCTTTAGAAAATTGATATATCTCTCTCGTCAGGGAGCCGTTTGACATTTTAATTCTTTTAACATAATATATTCATGAAGGATTTCTTCGCTTCAATTATAATATTAATTTAAAAATTATTTTGAAATTATAAATAATGAATCACTATTAGTTTTTTTAAGAAATTAATTTCTTTTGTTTCAAAACGCCCCGTCTACTTCTTGTAACGAACAGATATGTCAATTTTAATAAAACTCTCCGTATTTTACTTGGTGGTAGGGCTTTGTGCAAGCCCGTCTGGGTAGATACCACCCACTCATCAGATATTCTACCGCCAAATAACAGTACTCTGTATTGTTGTGTTCCGGTTAGAAGGGTGAGTGAGCCAGTGTAATCACAGGCACAAGGGACATAACATCTTAGTTTCCAAGGTTGGTGGCGCATAGATGATATAAGGAATGGTTAATATTTCTTACAGCGCCTTTGTTTATGGGCGGTGGTGACCACTTACCATCAGGCCCATATGCTCGTCCGCCAACCAATGCCATAAAAAAAAACCTAAATAGATCTATATGTCCACGATATATTCTAACGTATGATCGCATTTTAAAAATGATATGAGCTTGTAATAAAAAACCTAGCCATAATGAACGTGATATGTTCTTCATTGAAGTGAAGAATTTACGCCTAACGTTATTGGTCTCATCATAAACAGAGCAGTAAAGGCGCTGCTTTTATCGATATGTTTCGGAGTAAAACATTTTACGGTTACTACGTAAGTCGAGATGAAATGGAACACCGACTTTAATCCCCGGTGCCAGTTAAAGATATTTAGAGAGCTGGTTTTATTGGAGTGAAAGAGATGACGCACCTACAATTTAATTGGTTTTACTATCTGTTTAGGTGTTTTAGAAATTCGTTGATAGTACTTTAGAAGGAGCTTTGAGAGGTGTTGTTTTAAATAAAAAACGATTGAAAAGGAATTTCCTTATCTAATTTCCGTATTCAATTATCAGAATCTGTTCGGATTTTTTTAGATAAATCCTTTTTACTTTAAAAGTAATTAAATTTAAAAAAATTAGAGTGAATTTTCTAGAATATCGCGTAGTCAAATATTCGTAGTTAAAAATCCCATGAATAGTAATAACAATTTATTAGAAAGACGGTACAGATAAAATTCTCCAACGGAAGCGACCACGGTCTTACAACTACATTACAATAAAGATTTTTGGACATTTCGTAGCTATCCAGGAAATCCTCTTTGCATACTAAAAGGTTAACGTTGTCGGGTTCGTTGAACAGGTGAAAAGAAAAAAAAAATGGTAACAGAACAGAATAAAAAGAATAGCTAGAAACGAAACGTGCTCTAAAAACAGACATCAGTCTACGTTCTTTTTCATTTGTCGAGACATTGAATAGATTACTGGGATGTGAGGACAATTCGAAAAGTATTTTCGCACCAACATAATTGATCATTTTGACGTAAATATTACATAAATAGCAAATTAAAAACGTTATAAATATTTATACTTAGTTTTAGAAACAGATTTTTTAACGACTTCAGAGATTGTAAACAGCCTTATTTTTTATATGTATTTTTGGGTTTAGTATTCACTAATATATTCAATAGTCGTTCATTGATTTTGTGAATATATTTGAAAAAAATATTATCACAGCGTAGTTCCAACTAAATTCAAATATCACATCATCTTTAGATGTTTAATTCTATTATCAAAAATCTAATTTGATTTATTAAACATATTGATATAATATTTATTAAATAAAGTTCGTAACAAAACTTTAAGATCGACGTAATGTTTAATAACACTGGAAGTTAGTAACATATCTTTCCATCATAAAATAACTAACTAATCAAATGTTTACGACGTATATAAAGTAAGCAACATATCAGTATGAGGATAATGGATTTTGTGATGATTTCAGAAAAGGAACGTATATATAGACGACTTCAATGACAGGAGGCGTCATTATTAATAAACAATTTTGACCTTGAATTTGATTTGAATTTTTAATATCTACGTTTCATAGTGTTGTATTATAGATACAGTTATGTTAATCCAGAACTGTTTGGAGTACATAATGAAGCAGAATCACATAGAATATTTAAATCTAAGGTTTGTTTATCTTTATTCTTCCTGTTAGTCGAATACAGTGTAATTTATTAATATGTATAATATATTACGAAACTGAAGATAGATTTTAAAATGCGTTTCCAAGCGCGCTTTGTTTTTCAAGCTTGTAAAATAACAATAATTTATTTTTGTATAAATAAATATTCGTTCATTCATTCAACCGATTGACTGAAATTTCGTGCAGTTTTTGTTTTTATTTCCGTGAAGATATATTAGACATCAAGTTGCATTGGTTATTTTTTTTTAATAATATTTATGTAAATTAGACGAATGGCGTTTATGAACTAGATATTAATATGTGATAATGTAGGTATATCTGGATGATTGAATATATAGTTAATAATACAATACTAGTTACGTCGTATTTATTTTAGTTAGTATATGATATTATTATTAACATTTGTACAACTTCCTGCTACCTACCTTACCTTCCTTGCGATGAAACATTTCCAATAGTATTTGACAAAACATATTTGTATCGTACTTAATTACGTCATTAATCAATCGCTGGGCTGAACAACATTGTTAGATAATTAAGTTTTGAATTGAACCTTCAAGAAAAGAGCGTACTCTTTCTTGAAAGGCCGGCAACGCACCTGCAAGCCCCCCGGTGTTGCAGATGTCCATGGGCGGTGGTAGTCACTTTCCATCAGATGAGCCTCCTGCACGTTTGCCACCTTATGACATAAAAAAAAAAAAAGTTTATAACATTATAAGGTTTTTCTTGTACGTAACAAAACTCCACAGACGACTTGTTTGTGCTTTTGGTCTATCCACAAATCGTTCTGTTTTAAAAAAGGAATTACGTAAGAATAATATTCTTAATTACGATAAAGCAGTTTATAAATCCAAAACAATGGATACGTAAGTATTTTATTTCAACGAAACACATTTGATTGTGGCAATTGAGATTTCCGTTGGTAATAATTTACGTTTTTTTGTGTGTATGTAACAAATTAAATCAATGGATAATATTTCGTGTTCGACAATTACCCAGGACCAATTTTACGATCTAAAATAAAACTCGTTTCAATGTAAGTTTTTTTTTTATTCAGAATGGCCGATGGAATCATTTGATCGCACAAAAGCATGCAATGCAGTCTTTTATTCATTTGCAATTTAATTCGAAAATATCGAGTTGGATTTAATTTGGACTGAAAAAGTGCATTCTCCACTGCATTTATGATGAAGAATGCACTTTGATGTGTCAGTCAGTGTTGAAAAGAATTAATGTTTGTATAGTAAAATTCTCGATACTAACTTTTTGATTCTTTGAACCAAAAAAAATATTTCACATAATATAATATTAGCTAAATATAACATTAGGTTATATGCTAGTATTAAAATCGTTCCAAAGAAAAATCCAATAAGAAAATCTGAATACAAAAATTTGACTGATTAATTTTATAATGTATAAATTTTAATATATTCGGTACAGCCGGTTACGGTATTGGCCGTGAAAGCATAGAGGCAAAGGGAGACAGAGTTATATATTTTTATCTTTTAAGCAATTTTAATAATTATTTTTGCGTTCATTTTAATATAGCTTCAATGTGTTCCATCATAATTGGTATTGGACGTTAATTGAAGCGTAAAAAATTAGAGCCGTAATGGCCCAGTGGTTAGAACGCGTGCATCTTAACCGATGATTTCGGGTTCAAACCCAGGCACCACTGAATTTTCATGTGCTCGTGCTCGGCGGTAAAGGAAAACATCGTGAGGAAACCTGCATGTGTCTAATTTCAACGAAATTCTGCCACATGTGTATTCCGCCAATCTGCATTGGAGCAGCGTGGTGGAATATGCTCCAAACCTTCTCCTCCAAGGGAGAGGAGGCCTTTATCCCAGTAGTGGGACATTTACGGGCTGCTAATGCTAAAAAAAATATATTATTATATTTAAATATAAATTTAATTCTGAACAAAGAAAATCCGAATTTGTTGATTATAGTTTTGGGTGCATTGTTTTTGTAACTTAGTGATTTTTTTTTTAAATTTTCAAATATTTTGTTGGTTTTTACCTAAATATGGTAACTGGTAACTTAATAAATATGAAAAGCTTGAAATTTTACCTAAAAGTTCTAAACATGATGAGTGCGCGAGTGCGTAATTTTGAATGTATCCCCTAAGGGATCCTAATGGAGGTTTATAGTTTTAATGAAAGAAAAAATATTTTCAGTTACCCTATAAATTCAAAACTTCGTTGAAGTAAGTTTCAACTTTGCAGACATTTTTAACTATAAAAGTCAATTATTTACCACATTGAAAATTAATTTCTATTTTCATTTATAATTGAGTTTGTTATCATATTATGTTTAAAAGCAAAAGTAATGTATTAGTCTATAAATATCCCAATACTGGGTCAAGACATATTCTCCCTTTAGGGAGAAGGTTCGAAGCTTATTCCACCACGCTTCTCCAATGCGGTTTGGTGGTTTTTCATATCCGCCGAGCACGACAACATTATAAACGGAACGGCTTGAACCCGTAATCATCGGTTAAGACAATTATATCGAGAGTGAATTTTTAATTTTAATGAGCTTTCTTATATCAATTTATATATTATGATTCTTCTAATCTGGTATCATTTAATATGATAATAATTTTGTATTTCTTATTAGACTTTGATGTTTGCTATTCAGCTCTGGTGTCTGTCAATACTGGTGTTCCTCAGGGATTCATTCTCAATGCAATTTTGTTCTCGGTGCATATAAATAATGCCTGGTAATCTAGAATTTAAATATGATAGGATAATACTTTACCTTGAATAATAAATATTAAATGTACTTTATATAGTACGAATGAATATTTTAGAAGATGTCACCAATTCCAAATTATATATTATTATTTCACCGACCAAAATGAAAATGTTAGGAAGGAACTAACCCAATAACAATAATTTTTTAACCTCGACAATTAAATCAACCCAAATTTGAATCTATACGCCGTGGACAAATTCCGATCTATGTTTCATAATTAAAAACGACTCAAACCAATTTTAATATTATTCATTTTTCTCATTTATGACATACCCACCTATATAAAAAAATAACTAAATTAACGCTATAAAATAAATATACATCTTTCATATTATTTTCTTGTTAAGCGCACTTCTCATTTTCTTTATCTATAAACTTCAATCGTGTGAAGCCGGAGCGGGTTGCTAGTTATATATGTATAAGAGTCAACACTCATCAGCGATGTATTGCTGATATAAGCCAAAGCATGAAACATCAATGCAAAAGTGTTTTTTGGTCTTCTTCGTTGTAATAGTTTTTTAGCCCTTATAGATAATCAATGTGCCAACCGTAGGATTGAGCTTTATTTATACACACAGACAATATGTCTTCCGTTGTTTGTGTTTCCTGTATCTTGAAATATTTTAGGTAAGCGCAGATCATATCGCACCAAACTTTGCTATCGTTCATATGTAATCGTAAATTACAGTACAAAAATATATCAACATTGAAAAATTTAATCCAGATTATTTAACTCAACACAAAATTCAAAACACAAATCGAAACGATATCAATTAAAAATCGTTAATATGAGTTTCTTCACCACTGTTCATACTATATGGCATCATCGAGATAATATTGTCAACAATAAATAAATTCATTTCCAGGACGTAATCCAAACCTATTAATTAAATAGATTTAAAACATTTAAGGGGATACATTTCCATGTTTGAAGCTTTAATGGAATCGATTTCATTGTTTAAATGTTATCTTCATCAGCTTGGGCACTTTAATTGTACTGTAATTGAGATATTTTAAGTTACAGATTAACGAAAATTATATAGTTCTCTTATAAATGTTTCATTTGAATCCCTGGTGGGTGATCAAAGTTACCAGAGTATTTGTAACTCGGCTTTCTACCGATACTTATACTCCTGAGTGAAATACTGTCATAAAAAAAGTTTTTTACTATAAAACTTTATATTAAACGAAGAAATATTTAAACGGATAGAACATGTGAATCTTAGATTAAATCTAGATGTACTGAATTATCGCGTACTAAATTTGTATGTTTAACTAATTTCGTGATTCAAAATGAGTGAATAGGTGAATAAGGATCAGGAACAAACTGCTCATAGTGTTGAAAAAAATCTGATAACACCACACATCTTATAGTCTGCTATGAGGCAATCTGTAAGAATAATCTTTAATCATTACCCTTAATAGGATAAGAGTTCGTTGTCCAGTAGGAAGTAATTGCAGTGCCATTAAAAGGATAGTATTCATGATAATATTATACATGAGAAACTTTGGATGGATGTTACTCAATCAGGCAAGAACGGCTACACAGATCCGAATGGTATTTAGCATAGAGATAGATTATATTTTGGAATAGTAGATAAGATACTTTTACACCTAACACCTGTAAAACCCCCTTCCTCATACATGGGCGAAGCCAGAGACCGAAACTAGGGTAATAATAAAGCTAGCAGTGGCTGGATTGCTTTCAATTTTTTTATTTCTTTGGTAATTTGTTCGTGATCGATCAGCGCACTGATTAAAGCAACTGACTTACGTCCGTTAGTGGATTCCGCTTCTAAGGAATTCTCGTAAGAAATAAATGATAGTATTGATGTTTGTGGTGTTAGTTTATTTAAATCGTTATTTTAGTGAGGCTACGATTCAGTGTAATATATATTTTTTCGTGCAATTAAAAACTCTAATCTCTGATCGGAGCTTCGTAAAGGAAAAAGCAACATATACATTATCGCATTTTCACTATTAGATATTTTATTCAAATATTCCTGATTGCAATATACAAATTGATAACAATTTCATAATTCATTCATTTCAATTTCATCAATCATCGTATTGATTGCAATTATGTAAGAAAAATTGCGGAGGTCATCGCTGAAATAGAAGATAAAATATTGCATTGAAAATTAATGGAAGTAAATATAAATATATGTATATTATTGTATAGGTAGGTGGGCAGGCAAATGGACTGCGAGACGGTCAGTCATCACCGCCCTTAGACATTCTCGGTGTAAGTAATATTAACCTTTCCTTACATCTGAAATGCGTTACCGATATTGGGAGTTAAGATGTTATGTCCCTTGTGCTTGTAGTTACACGGGCTCACAAACCCTTCAAACGGGAACACAGCAATACTCAATATTTCGGTAGAATATCTGATGAGCGGTGGTACTCAGATGGACACAAAAACCCTATCCAGAAAGTTGTAAATATAATTTACATCTGTATTCGTGACATTAGTTTTTTTAATTTGACACGTTTGCAATTCTAACATAAGATATTTGTGACTAACAATATATGGACATACTATATCAGAAATAAATTATTAAAAAATAAAATAAAGCAATAAAGAAAGAAATACCAAAGAAAGAAAAATAATTATTATTCTGTTCGTCGTTAATTTTCAAATTAAAGTTTTAACTACGCTTAAATATCACGTGACTATACGAGCAAATAAACGTGCGAAGACGTAATTTCGTTGAAAATCATATTTGCCTTGACAACTTAAATTACTCGATGTAATTCTTTTACTGTTTACTGAATTCATTTCATTTGATTTAAGTATTTGATTATTTTTATTTTAAATTAAGTTTAGACTTTAAATTACAATTTAATTAGTTTATTAGATGTAGGTAGTTATTCAACGTATTCACTTATTACATTACTGACGTGCCCTACTAACAAACTTTGTCTACTTGATGTTTAGTTAAACAGTGATCAACAGATTTCCGTCATCATTGAGTTTATATTCCAAAGAAAAAAGATTAATAAGTCCCCTAAACAAAATTGTACATAAAAAAACAAGCTTGATTATATCAACGCACAGCCTTAATTATATAACGATATTAAATAATTGCAATTAGGGGAGGTGCACTGAATATTATTTACGATATCTTTCACCTTAGCACCTGTTTTTTTTTATTAATTACATTTGTTAATCTGTCAACGTCCCGTACAAGCATTTATGAGTTTTGTTTTAAAAAAGGTTTTACTAGTTTGACCTGTATGTATCTGTGTGACGGGAACTTTCAACGTGAATTTTGACATCTTCACGATAGTACACAATGACCAGTATCATAGTATCCAGTACCATAGGTCTGGAATTCTGGATTAACAAAATAAAAATCTTGGTATTACTGGAGGTAACGTGCCTACGTAAAATATTAATAATTTCAATAAATGTTATTAACTAAAGTTAAAGTTTTTTATACCATTAATTGTTTTTTTTTTGAACAATTGTTAGAAGATTTGCGAAATATCTTACTATATGAGATTTGATAA
Source organism: Vanessa atalanta (assembly GCF_905147765.1). Lineage (NCBI taxonomy): Eukaryota > Metazoa > Arthropoda > Insecta > Lepidoptera > Nymphalidae > Vanessa > Vanessa atalanta. Next base: position 9,699,045 of record NC_061888.1, on the reverse strand, counting down.
ATTTTTCATAGGGCGAGTCATATAGATATATTTCGTCTTGGCATAATTTTATATGAAAATGTTTATGTGGGTATATCATCATTTATGAAACAATTATTACAAGTACCCGACTCTTAAAAGTATTTTTATGTCATAGAATTTTTCACAAATACATAAATGTCAAACCTTCATTAATGGCCATTAGGAAGAAGGAAGACTTACACATATTATCATATTTGAAAGACAAACATACTTAATTTTTACAGTTTTTAAAATTAAAATAAATAAAAAGTCGAATTCAAATAAAACCGTTGTCGTCAAAACGTATCAAAAATAAAAACAAAGGAAAAGATTTGTATAAAAGTATTCCATTATAACGCGAGCCAAGACGACTTTTTACGTATGTCGAAATACCACAAGACCGAAATCCAAGCCAAGACAACATCAAAACGTCCAACAACTTCGTCCGTACCTACGCTTAGTAAAATGAAAATAAATCAATCCCTACAAACGTGTCCATACGACCTGACAAAGTTGTCTCAAAGAAAACTGCTCGCGTGTGCTCAGAAACTTCAGTCGAAGTCACAAATTCCGATTCGGCCAATGCTCGAGCAATTGAAACTGCAACTGAATTTATAGCGACACATTTGAGTTATTTTGGCAAGCTCTGCGATATTTCAACGGTAAGACGAGCTGGTATAATTGAGAGGAAAAGTTGCAATGGTACGCTGGCTGTTTGACGGAACTGAACGGAGCGAAGCGGATTTCGACTGTATTTTGCTTAACATTGTCCATACTCATTTTATATTCATTTTATAAATTGAAAAGGCAGTCGTACAAAGTAGTATGCTGTATGATAGAATTTATATTAAATACTAAAATGTATAGTGAGTGATCGTTGTTTTTATAGAGAATATATTGTGTATTGTTATAAATGAAAATCTTACAAAAAAAGTTAAAAATAATTTAAATCGACTATAGACGACTTGGTGGCAAGGCTTTGTGCAAGTCTGTGTTGGTAGGTACCACCCACTCATCAGACATTCTATTGCCAAACAGCAATACTTAGTGTTGTTTGTTCCGGTTTAAAAGGCGAGTGAGCCAGTGTAACTACAGGCACAATGGACATAAGCCAGCTCATTTGCCCGTCCGCCTACCTATTACATAAAAAACTTTAACAAATCCCTTTTTTAGTAAATTTGTTCGAATGACTTACAAAATAGTGTATAGTATAACTCACCATAAACTAAACAGTCACAGCATATTGTATGGTAATGTATGATTTAATCACACAAGTAGGAAGAGATAACAAAAATAAACTAAGGTCGCTAACCGCAAAACGACCGAAACTCAGCGCGGCCTACGTTCTGTTTTGTAATGCGAGGTTCTGGACTAGGTCATAAAAGATAGCGAGTAATAAAAAACATAAGTAGGCAGTACGAAATTTATGTAGAAAACGGCCTGAAAACATAACGGTTAAGTTTTACCATAAATTATAAATATAACGATAATATTATAGATAACATTTTTCAAGATGTTCCTATTTTATAAATTAATATCATGATTCGACTAAAATAAAGTACCAGCCTGTCAACCGCCAACTGCTGTGCTTTTTCTTTACAGGAGAAGTATTATTCCGACACGTTGTTCCAATTTGCTGTTGCAGAAATTTTGGATACACATGTGGCAATTTTTCATCTGTTGTAATTTAAGTTTTATCGCGACGTTTTTCTTCATTGCCGAGTACGAGATCCATTATAAGGGTCATTCCGCCGTTTCGTGCAAATTCAAACGTTCCGCGGATTAAAAAAAAAAGTCATATTTTCTAGGCTTTTTAGGAATTAATCAAGTTTAAATTGCGACTAGATTCATAAAAATTGGGAGGCACTTTTATATCTCGTATTGTTTCTGAGAAAATAATTCCTGAAATTTAAGGTATGGATGGTGATGAAATGGTAAAGGATTGTAATGAAATGACGGCATGGTATGATAATATGGTAAGGAATACGACATTTGAACTGTATAATCAGTCATAATAGTAAGTGTAGAATCGAAAAAATGCACAATGTAGATTTATTAATCAATAACATTATTTATATTTAAGTACACATTAATTTTATTAGCGTAATCAAAATAATAAATGTTAGAAATGATGTTAGCTTAACTTTTCGCTGATTCAGATCTGAGGCAAGTATGAAATTATCTAATATAAAACCTTTGTAAGGTACAAAATAACAAAAATAACAACTTCAACAATCAATACAATACCAATCATAGTATCAAACCAAATAAATCCCTCCTTATGTTTTTATGCAGAATCACAATTTTATGGTTAATAAAACATTTATTAAAGACTCACGAAAAACAAAAATTAATAATAATAAAAATAATAAAAAAATATCTTTATCTTTAAAAAATAATTATGTATCACAACAATCTAATATAATTAGTTATATTACAAAGTCTCCTTAATCTTTGGAAGTTAAATAATATTGTGCAAACACGACACCATTTAAAAAATATCAAAATCGTCACTATCATCTGATTCAAATAATTTATTGTTTTCTTTTTCTATTTTATTTGTCTTAATAAATGCTTCGAATTGTAACTGGTGCTGAGAATTAAGTAAATCAATTTTTTTTGGAATATTTTTTTTTTTACTTGGGGCATAGAATTTGCGGTTTTCCCAATTTAAACAGACGTCGGATAAAATTTTGACTCTTGGGGATCTCGCTTTTGTTGACGTTGAAGCTGTATTTGACAAAGGCGAGAGTTGTAAATCTATTGGGCCTGAGAGAGGTTTAAAGTTCTCTAAAATATCAGATTTATATAGATTATTTAAAATCATGGACATATCTATGCTTTGTGACTGATCGTTATCGGCTTCATTAGAATTAAATTGATCTACCAGTTCTTCACCGTAATTATCAAAATTAAGAATGCCTAAATGTTTATTATGCACACAAGGCATTCTGCAGCCTTGACATTCAAAGCAACTAAGACTTCGTAAAGCTATTATTTTTCTTTCATCAGCAGTCCACATGACTTGATGAACTTGCAGCGTTCCCTTAAATCTAAGAACATTATGGGGGAACTTCTTTTGTATGATGTCATTCTCTGTTATTATGTCAAAATGTACGTTTTGTATATTTTTAATTATAACAGTCGCAAAATCTTTGAATGATCCAACATCTCCACCGTATTTTACAAAATTGTCTGCAGTCCGTTTGATAACTGCGCCTATGTCATCTGGGGCACCTTTGCCATGGCCAGATTCTTGAAAATTCCACGTCACTTTATTAATAGTTGGAATAGTATCTTTTAACTTTGTTATCATATAAAAAATATTTTTATTTCTGTATTGGCTAGACGGTGAATCAGATAAAAAATGGACAACATTATATGTCACTAGCCCATAAGCCATCTTTAAAATAGGACATAAGTGAGCCCATACGGCTCCAGCGTCATGTTTTAAACAGTCACTCATTGTACAAAAAGATTTTGTTTGAAAGGTACCCTGTCTGTTTTTATAGTAGAGAACTCCTGTATGTAAGGACACTTGTTCACGACTTCCTCCAAAGTGAAAGGATTGTACCTCTTGATTATATTTTAAGCTGTAATTCTCACTGAAATCTATATGAACTAGTATCTCGTGTTCTTTTAAATTTTCTTTTAATTGTTTAATAACTTCATACTGTACTGTAATGTTTAGATTGTGTTTGAGGAATGGAACTAACATTGACTCTAATTTATAAATGATATCGCGCGGAGAATTTTCAAATTTTTTTTTGTAGTAACTTTTTTAATTTTTTGGACTCCATTTTTTGCTAAATATGGTTTTTTATCTACAATCCACTGATAAAACTTAATTTTTTTGGTATTTTGAAATTCATGATAATTTAAAACTTTACTTACGCATATTGTGCACGTACGTTCAAGACATGTTTGCTTTATATCACAACAAAGACTTTTAATAACGTCTGTTCCAGTAGTTTCAGTGATGATTTCTGAAGATTTTAAAGTTTTAATTAGAAGATTTACGTTGGAATGTAGTTTGCACTGACATGTGTCTCGATCGGGATTAGGAAAAACCACCCAAAAGGGTCTATGTTTGCAAAATGTTGAATAGCTTATACTACTTTGTTCTTTCAAAAACTTTTTATGCAAATTTTTTAAATTATCTGTCAGGTACCGCTTCTGTTTCTTCACCCCTCCCTTTTTTATAAATTCTTTCTTCCCCGCAGCAACTATACTATTTACGTCTTCTTCAAAAAAATAATGAATCTGATTTATGAATGACTGTTTTTTTTCTATTTTAATGTCCTTATTTCTTCGAACAAATGGCAATTTATGAAGCAGCTTATATTTTCTCAATCTTTCTTCATTGATAATCTGTTCTGCGAAATGTCTCTTTTTCTTTTTGGAAATCGTTTTGTATCTGTCTTGTACTTGTTGCAATATACTTTCATTAAAAAGCAGTTGCGGTTGAGTTATGTTACTTTGTTTACGCAAAGCATCCTTTTCTCTTTTTAATTTACTAATTTCTTCTTTCAGCTTTTTTACCGTCTTCATGTGATTGTAGCGCATGCGCCTTATTGCATTATTGAACTTAGGTAGTCTAATATTTAGATTATTTGGATTTGAAGACGGTCCTGGTTCAGCAAAAATTAAGGGATCCGGTCTTGATAGGCCTGGATTAACAGTGGTCTCCGAGTCACTTTCTGGAGGTGAGTTTTCTATTATTATTTTTTGTATTTTTTTCTGTTCTTCCTTCTTTTTTAAATAGGTTTGTGTGTTTTTTCTCCACCGTCTTCTTTGTTCTCTTTGTCCTTTAGGAGTCATTTCTTTAATACTACAAACTTTTTTCTTTTCTTTTCTTTCTAGATATCTACTTCTTTCTTTCTCTTTCTGTATAGAATACAGCTCTGGGTCATTTTTTATTTTCATATATTTCACTCTTTTACGTAGCCTGTCTTTTGCCATTTTTTTTTCTCTTGTTAATTTTTTACGAGTTTTTGCCATTATATTACTGAAATGGATAACGTATGGTATAAACACGATAATCGAGAAAATAATTGATACAAATATACGTTCAAAAACTCAAATACTATTCGTAGCTTTCCTTTACACTTATATTTTCATTTCCTTCCAAATAAGTTCATTACCTTCCAGTAAAAAAATGGACGGTACGGATGTGAATGACATGGAGATGAATGAAAAGTTACAACTTTTTACGGTGGTACGTCGTAGGTTTATATATTAAGACAATCAATTGTAAAACAATACCTAAATTGAATAGAAATGCATGTTTTTTTTTTTTAATTTAATACTTTTTATGTTACTGTACCTTGTTAAATCGAAGGAATGTGATGAAGTGATTTATGGACGAAGCATTTATAATTATATGAATATCGTAAACAATTTTAACAGCGCTAGGAGTACGTCTACCTCACTCAGTGGCCTCGGCTGACTGATCGGTATAAACACGTTGTGACTTGCACCGCTCTTAAAGACGTTTAGATCACGTACAAGTGTTAAGTTTTAAGGTATAGATGGTAATGAATTTTTTTTTGTGACAAATCAAAAAATATTTATTTCTTTAATTGTACTACGTTAACAGTTTTACTAAAATAATTTATTAATATTTCATGAGTTTATTAATATTATTTGATAGTCATTATAGTTGTTATATGGAAGATTAAGATTTTTTTATTGAAAAACCATCTAGGGTTCCTAGTTGGAAACAGAGACGAATGATTTTTTAGGGGTATTTTTCCTATTTTTATAATAATCTAATTAATAAAAGTGTAAAATAACAAATACTACTTTTAAAATGATTATGTTCTAAATCGATGAGCTACTAATATTTAAAATTAATACCTATATTCATAAGCATATTCGCCTGGAAATGCTTTTTGCACGAAACTACGGAATGACCCATAAACACATATTGAACACATAAAAATTGGTCATAGGGATGTGACTTCTTTTTTCGTACGACGTCTCTATCTTCACCTTTAGTTGCAACTTTAGTTACTAATTTAATTTGTACATTTCATCATTCACGAATTTCATCATTTTTTTTGGTATTCTTATAAAACACGGTTCCTTCGTGATAGCCGGGATAGCTTTTTTGATTCAGATTAACATTTATTTTAATTAATTTATCTTTGTCTTATAAGTAACTGTCTGTCTGTGATATCCATCGCGTCCAATTTATTTTCCCATGAATCTCGTATATCTTCACATGTCCTTATCCAGGTCCCAGGATACCTCTATGGATAATTTAATTACGACCGGTTCAGTGGTTCAGTCATGATGTGATAACAAAGAGACTCACCCACGAAGTCACTCAAAGAACTCCGCCTCATTTATAAGTGTTAAAAAAATTACTAAAATATGCATTACTTTTAATGTTACATTTGATTTGTTTATCAACTTTTATTTCATTATTTCGAGTAACGAGTAAATGAAAACAACCAAAATAATTAAAAATAGGAAATTACAAACGTTTTTTTTTTAATCTAATTCCTCCAACCTTAATAGTACTGACACTAAAAAATATTAACGAAATGAAATGTATATTTCGACGTTGCGAGCTCAGTTTTATATAAAATCATTTTTTCAACACGAATGCACCAAACACCATGTATATAGGTCACAGGGTGTTCTCTAAATGAGCGCTGACTAATGAACGCGAATCTTAGAGTGGCCTCTTTCTACATGGCGTGCTTCGTGTTGCCAGTTTAATTGCTTTTTCCATAGCTGTTGGAAAACGCTGTAAAAGTTTGCCTTGCTCATCACTTTGATTAACCGCGCTCTATTGTGTACAACGTTTGTTAAAATCTTGCGTTTTTTTTTTTATTCAAACTTTGCCGAAAAGATTATACATACGTTTCCTTTTGAAAGTAAGAGTTCATATAACTTATGGCTTAATGAGAACAGGTATTCGTTTTTCTTTAAGCAAATTATTTTCGTACACATTTCTTAAGGGCCGAGAACCCACCTACAAGCCCCCCGGTATTGCAAATATCCATGGGCGGTGGTAGTCACTTTTCATCACGTGAGCCTCCTCGTTTGCCACCTATATTGTAAAAAAAGTGCACATTTATAGTGACACGTTGGTACCTAATTCCAAAACTGTATATGAATTTACTTGACTCGATGTGCAGAAATTCTTTATTTCTGATTTCCTTGGATTTCTTTCGTATAGTTTATAGTTGTCGTTGATTACTCAGTATATATTTTTCTATTGATGTAGACATAAATCGCTGCCCAGAGTTTTAATATTATATTATATTTATTTTGGCGCGTTTTAATTCCCAATTTACGTTATCCTGCAGTGAAAAATATATTAACGTCATAATTTTTTATACTTTTCATTGCAGCACCAGAGACATATTAAAGATTTTTCACTTTGCTTTCCTTTAACAGCCCCATCCCCCCTTCTTTTCTGACTAAGTCAGGACTTAAATAAGAGGCACAGACAAGATAAAACTAGTTAAATAACCAGCAGTGGGTAAAGTCTATTATTATAATAATTAAAAGAGTCACGAGGTTTACCGTCACAACATACAAGTCAGACATACTCCCAAAGCGCGCAAAACGATTTTGCATCAAAAAATATCTGTACACCAAGGAAAGCTTAAATTCTTCAAGATAACGATATTATCTCAATAGCTGCACGTGTTTCTTTTTCAACGTTTAATTTTTCCCCATTCGTGATATATTGGCGTTGCTAAGCGCCTTTTAGAGGGAAGATGAGGTTGGCCCGCGGCCAGTGTTACGAACACAAACTTGAAATAGCAAGGAATATTATATTTCAAATATTCTTTTTATTTTTTAAAGTAAGTAAGTAGTCTGTTAATTAAATTTAAAAAATGTTTTATTAAAATAATTTGCTTAATTGAAAGTAAAAAATGTGATATTTTGAAGTATAAGTATATTTTTAGTATATTTTTTTTCTTTTATATGCATTTTATGCTTTTAAATGAAGTATGATATTTATTTTACTTCCGAAACAAACAAACAAACATAAACAGAGCCACCAATAAAAAAAATACAAATGTGTTCCATCGAAATTTATGGTTATTGAAAGAGTTTATAATTAGAAAAACCACTAAAGTAAAAAAAAAAATTGTGAATAAAAGTAAAATTGTATAATAAATTTATTAACATAAGAATTGATAACATTAAATGCTTAAATATATACAAATATGAATTAAAAATAGTTACTATATAAATCTTGACCGCGTGGAATGGTGGCAAGAATGCTAGTAGCATTTCCCCGTTGAACACGCAATTCCGATCTTCTGGGCTAAAAACGAACCAGCCCTCCTGTCACATATATTTTTCTTATTATTGTAATAATATATAGTAACGAAGTATATGGTGTATGCGTTACGTATGCAAGGGAGTAGAAACCGTGAGGAGGAGGAGGAGGCGCGCCGTTTACCGTGGCGGTCTACGATACGGTCTTACACCTCGGGATGTACGAATATATGTATCACATAAAAAAAAATGTTTATTTGTTTCACTTCGTTTTATTTATAACGGAAATTGGAGAGAGAGATTCAAATGGTCTTAGCTTAGCGTCTTATAGTATTTGTACTTTAAGATAAATTGTGTAAATAATCTCTACTAGGTACTATGAATAGTCCATGTGCAATAACAGCAAGATTGTATAAGACTTTCTTGCTCACCTTTTCCAACTGGATCCCAACTTTTAAGAGCATAGATAAATTAGGTCGCGCACACGATAATTCCTACAAGGCAAACGTCCATGTTAAATTAGAGTATATTTATCCTTTTAGTGGCAACATGGCGCAGTCGTTAAAATTAGAGACATTTTGTATGTTCCAGTCTTAGTTGCTAAGTTTACAAAGGAAGTTAGAGAGTTACAGTCAAGATCTACATAGAAAGTGGTATTTCAAAACAAAAGCAGAATAAGATATTCATTTCAAAATTTCAGCCACGTCACAGGGTAACTATAAAATACGTAATAATTTTACACAACATTTTTTTTTAAATTTAGTAATATTTATTTATTTCCTTTATTATATAACTAATTCTATAGTATTTTTGTAGATGACGCTGTTGGTCCATTCAATCACGCTAACGAGTTTTTAATTACATTTTATAAATGTTTAAATAATATGTAAATAATGTGTTGAGGGTTCTACGTTATTTGCTTACACTAAGCTTTTTAAAATATCCTTTACTATTGCTTTAGATTATATTGATCTTATGACCTCAATGTTGTTTACACACTTAAAGACGTATCACTTTTAATGTTACCCACATCAGTTATTAATTTTAAGTGCTTAGCGATAAGATGATGGTGTAACTTTTTCAATAAGTAAATCAATAAAATCCCATCATTTTGAGGAATTATTTTTACTGACCACTGACCTATTGAGTATAATTCTTGTTATTCTCTCGATTTTCGATTGCAGCATTTTAATAGGACTAAAGGCTCTATTGACGTAGAGTTTTCTGAGTTTTGCTGGTCCATCCTAGGGCTTAAATCCAAGATCTCAGAATCTACTTACTAGTAGTTACATGATTAACGAGATAGTTAAAAAAAATCTATAATTGATATGAATAGTTATACAAATTTGCCAATCAATGAGTGACTTTGGCAATAAATGTCGGTACCAACGTTATTTTTGATCAAAATAATTGATTCACCCATAAAAATAAACTCTTTTACGATTAATCAACCAATTGCTTTCCCCCCAAAAATCATATCTATCCCTCCTACCAACGACCTTGGATGTTTTACGAATTCTTCTCACCGTTGGTGCGACTATGTATCCCCGAATTTTACAAACGATTTATATACACGATCCAAGTTTTAGTTCGTTACTTTTTAAAAGAAATAAAAAAAAACACATTTAACGGCAATTGCCATCGTCTTCAATAAGAAGTCAAACATAAACTTTCGATCTAACATCCCGAAGCTAAACTGTATGTCCGTCTTATTTCCGGACAGTAAATTCAGAGGCTATTACCTTTTATAGCGCCGTTTGCTGACCGAATGCAAGACCCCGTTTACATTGCGACACGCCGACATTTAAAAATGTATTTTATTGAGCAATCATGTTTTTATTTAGAACGAGGTCGTATGGAAATAATGTACTTTTAAGTGTCTCTATTATTTTTTAATTGCGTTATTTTAGGAAAATTGTATTTATTTGAAGTGAACATACTGCCAGTGTATATGGTCCTTAAAATAATTGTTATTTTTTTTGCTTTGTGTGGCATATTTGACAAGGAAATAAAAAAAAATGTTCAGGTTTAAATTCGCAGTATTGTGCAGTGATTAAAAATGTTTTGGTGTTATATTTAATATGACCTTGATACAATTAAATAATAATAAATATTTAAAAGCGATTTTTATACATAAATGTCCAGAGCAGGAATGCGGCGAAATCCTCGACAAAAATAAACTGAAAGGCTATTATTTTGGCTTTAACTACTTAATGTATCTTATGGACAATCTCAGCGAACCTCTTCTTGATAGCTTTCAGCTATTATCAGCGAAGACCACATCATCAACTCGAAACAATAAAATTCAAGCGTTCTCGGCTACCCTTGAGCCCATTTGTATGTAGCGTTGAAATAAATCTAATCATAATCTGGAATAGGATCTTAAGACGAACGCTAGCAGTTGTTACATAATCTTACCAGTTCTTTCCAATGTATTTTAAAAAATAATAAATATAATTAAAAAAAACTGTAAACAAAATTGAAACAGTAGGATTTAAGCCTCGGATATTGCATCCTACGCATTTTGCTACGATATTGCAGCATTCACCCGAAATTGAACCAGCTTGTAAATACTTTAAAATTAAGACAATCTCTGCGAAAATTATAAAACTAGGTATTTATTTCTGTCGTAAATAATGAGGACCATTATAGATATTAGTAAAAAGTAGACAATCTAGGCCTAAATATAAAAAATATTTTTTTTCGATCAAAATAATTCAAAATTAGAAGTAAAAAGTAAGTTTAAATTGAGTCTGATCGACAATACGAGTATATCTCGAAGACCAACTCGAAGGCTAAAACGTTCCCCTCTAGTATGCCGAGTATGACTATGCTGCAGAACTCTGTTAAAATAAATACGTATTTAATATAATTAGTAGACAGTTCAATAATACCAATACCTTAGCAGTATTAATATAATTAAATGTCAGCATTGGGGATAAAAATATTAACCTTTATTTGCAAAGACAATAATATTATCTAAATGGAACTTATGTAAAAAAGTACGCAGGTTATCAAGTGCATAGGTTTTTTTTTTAAAAAATTAAAGATAATAATGCTTTAAAAATAATAAATAACTTACAATAACAAAATGAAACAAGAATTGTATTAATCGCGACAAAATTATACCTCACGAAGAAATATCGAGCAAACTAAACATAATTATAGTATTTCTTCGTCGATACAATTGTCCTAAGTGCCAACAAGTAATTACCCCAAATTACAGATGAATTGACGTTTTTTAGATTGATGAGATTATAGGTTATAGTGCCTTTTACCGTGTCATTGGCTTAGAATTTTTTATTTGTGTCTGAAACTAATTTAAAAAAGGAATATGGAATTAATTAATAACCTAAAGTAGAAAGAATTTTATCGATATGTATAGTCGTAGTCAATTAATATTTATATGTAGGTTATATAAGATAAAAACTTCAATATAATGACGCATTGCAGATATATGTATATTATAATTATTTAATATAATTATTAAATAATAATTGATTTGATTCTTGGTGGTAGGGCTTTGTACAAATCTGTCTGGGTAGGTACCACCAAATTATCAGATATTCTACCGCCAAATAGCAGTACTCAGTATTGTTGTGTTCCGGTTTGAAGGGTGAGTGAGCCAGTGTAACTACAGGAACAAGGGACACTTAGTTCCCAAGGTTGGTGGCGCATTTGTGATGTAAGGAATGATTAATATTTCTTACAACGCCATTGTCACTTACCATCAGGTAGCCCATTTGCTCGTCTCGTCGTAAAGTGTATACAATATATCGGAAACCTTTGCTCAAATTTATATAATGTTATTTGTTCTTCATTGTTCTATTGAATAGAGTGTAGGGCTGCAGACTGAAGACTGCGCTAGACTGTTCTAGGTTTCAAATACGGGTTGGACCAGTTAAAAGCTAAAAGCCTTTTCTTATCAAGTAATTCAGATGATTTGCAAAATCATACGCATAGGAATATTTTTTTAGAATTGTTATGCTTGGAATGATGGTCCCAACTATTCCTTACGTCTCCAATGCGCCATTAACCATAGTAACTAAGATGTAATGCCCCTTATGCCTGTTATACTAGCTTAGTTAGCATTCAAACCGGAAAATAACAATGCTCGTTATTACTACTCGGTAGAGTATGTTGGGGTGCGATGAGTGGGTTGTACTTATCTAGATAGGCAATCAAGTTAGGTGAAATCAAAGTTAGTAATAAGTTCAAACTACGAAATATAATGTATCATATCATCAATCATCAAACTATATATAAACTTAAGTTCGTAATCATATATAATGAAGTTTTATTACATACAGCGATAGAACAATAAGTCTTTTGAACCAAACGTAAATAAGCAAGATTTGAGAGCAAACAATGAATTTCCCTTTATACGCGTTATACGTCCCTCAACGTCGATAAAAAAAAGTCATTGATACTTCCAAGAGCCCCGTTAGACGAAAGAAGACATCAGTTGGTTGTTTTAATTCGGAAAGCCATTTTCGTCGAAATACAAATTGTTGCCAGAGTAAATTTTGGAGAAATGGGTCTGTGAATGGATCGTGTAGGAATAAAAAGTGAATTACTGTAACCAGATACACGGTTGGAAACTATACCGAAAAATAGTCATATTTAATGCCAGAGTTGAAGTCAGAAAAAGATAAATCAGTAGTCAGAAGACGTGGATTTAAATTAAAACTTTGATTTTAGGTTCAAGTCCTGACAAAAAGATTTCACAATGTATATATTTTTCATGATTAGTTATAAAATAAATATGCAAGTGAGAGATGAAATTCTGGTATATGATGTAAGCCTTGTCCATATGATATTTAAAAATCTTGACTGCCTCTTTGCATATTTCTTACTCAAGTAAAGCAAGTTATAAGTTAAATAAAAATCAAATTAAAATTGTAATTAATAAGAGTTACAAATTAAAAATTTGGCAGAAATTAATTTCGTATCAATCATTATTATTATTTATTTTAATTTCAGCAACGAAACTGTTATAACGTAGGAAAGAGTTTCAATTATCTTGACTATATAATATGCATTTTTTTCATTAAAAATTGTAGCCATTTCTTGCTTTACTCGTATTCCTGAAATTTCAACTACCAAAATTTCAGTTGGAATTAGGGCTTCACATCAAGCGCTCTTCAGTCGAGTAATATGTGGAACACTAATGAGTCTCTTCACTGCTAAGAGTGAAAATTATTATTTCTGATTGGTCTTTCATTATGACCTCTTTGTAAAATCAAACTTTATATTCTAGTCTTTTAAATAGTGGGCTATAACTCTAATAACAATGTGTAAAAGAATCTTTATAAAAATATTTAGTTGATATTATGTTGGGTAATTTTCATACATGATATAGAGAGACTACAGAGTTTCTCGACAGTTTTTCCCTGCAGAATCTTCATTCCGAACTGGTGTGCTTTACACTAAAATCGATCTTGGAAAATGAAGATTCAAAATTATTTCTAAGAGTCAACTTATTAGATATAAGTAGATGTAGCATAGAATAATTATTATAATAATTAATATTCTAAACTACAGGATCAATACAGTCGGGTACATTTAAAGCCAATATAAATATCCATAGTAATCGAATTTCAATCATTGATAACAGCGGTAAATATTTCGTTTTTCACAGAAATCATTTTAACATAACAAATCAGAAAATGTTCACAGAGAGTAATTTTGACGGTTAGTTCAATAACGTCCTTTAATATTTTGTAACGTCAACGATTTAGATAATTCGTTTTTCGAAATATCAAACGTGAAATTAGGGCATCGTATCTAGTTCTCGCAAGCCAAGTCACGTAGTATGTGGGGCACTAATGAGTCACTTCACTGTTCGGAGTGAGCGTGATTGTCTCTGATTGGCCTCTCATTGTGATGGACTTGATATGATTCCACTCCCGTTACTTGCATGATTTCTTGTTGATCACATTGTTCGGAATATGAAATTTTTGAAGGGATATTAATATATATCATTTAGGTATTGTTTTATAAGCAGTTAATAATTTTATATGTATTTATGATTCTGATGTCTTCCTTCTCTAAGTTAATAAGAGGAAGTTTGAAAGTGGCACCGGTAACCGAGAAGCTATGTGGAAACCGGCTGCCATGGTATGGCCATGTTATGCGGAGGAATGAGGACCACGTTGCGAGGAAGGTCGGAGCATGGATGTTGATGGATATAGAGGTAGGGGACGACCAAAGAAATGACGGATGGATTGTGTGAAAGACGATATGGTTAGAAAGAATGTTACTTGTGAGATGACGTTCGACAGAGAAGTATGAAAGAAGAAGACATGCTGCGCCGACCCTAAGTAAAATTGGGATAAGAGTAGGGGGATGATGATGATGACTTCGTTCTCTATCTAGTACCAAAGTCTCCACTAAGACCCAAGAGATGTGCAAGCTTGTTTTGGGTAAGTAGTTATGATGCGCAGTACACAGTTTCTGCCGACCAAGGAAACTCTGGGAACCAGACCTCCCGTGAGTTTCCAGTAAACTTGCTGATTCTTTCAAAATGAATATTGTATAATTTTAAGCTTAATCATTCATTGCATAATTAGCACCTAATTCTGCCACATGTCTTAATTTTAGAATTAAGTTATGTTTTTTTTAAATTGAATTTAATTTTCAAGAAATTATATTATTTTTAAAAAAGTCTATTTGAAGCTTCCGAAACTTGACTAAGTACCAAACAGTGAGCCATTATATAAATTTTATTATGCTTATGCTTTTTGGTAAACTGCTAACTCAAAATAAAAGAACGTCTCAATTAAATTAACTTTATTCTATTTTATGGTTTATTTTATTTAGGGACAGAACATAAAGCAAAACTCCAACGTAACTTGTACTATTTGCCGTACACACCAAAAAAATAAAAAAAAATACGCGCGCGATACTCGCTACAAAAGCTAAATTATTTCTGTTCCTAACTGTTACATTTCTGAAAAATTGTACCGAAATCACGAGATAAAATGACCAATTGTAAATACTCAAGATCGTTAATAATAATCGACGTCTTCTCATATAAATTTAGTAATAATTTAATTTAGTAACTTAATTTACATTTGAATGCGTTGTAGAGGAAGAGGTCACGTACGAATGCACACGTGGCTTTCATAAAGATAATATATAATAGTGATAAGACCAATATAACCCTGTAACCAAAGATTTAGATTCCATTCACGAATATAAACTGTACTTCCATTTAATATTTACATATAATTATTAACAGCTAGACAAAAGCCTGTTGAGGAAAATGATTGACGCTTACCACCACTTTATCACGTCGGATTGGACGCTACACATTGAAGAGTTTAATGGGTTACATGTTTGGCTGATCGCCTTAATGGAACGTGATAAATCACAAACACTTATTAAGCACTTGAAACCTTAATAAGTAGCCTAGTATCTTGGAAGTTTTTTTTTTTACAATCAATAAATAGTTATCAATTATATTGACTATGTTAACTTTGAGTGTTAAAATTGTTACTCCTTTGGATAGAACCCCGGGTCTACTAGGAGGAAAATTTATGGACTATCCTTTATACAGTTATTTTTAATGAAGAATATTGTTTATTTGCAAATTTATAACTATGTTGTCGGTCATCAATCCTCCTTATAAATAAAGCGTACTTTAATAATAAGAATAGAGATACTCATCCATTTAAACTTTTGGGTCCCTAATGATTCGGGGACTTATTTTATCAATGAAGATGTTAGTTAATTAGAAGAGAAAATTATTAAACAATTAATGAGTTAAAACTTTAGATTCTATGATTCATATTAATCAAAATGTAATTAATTATGAATTAAGTTCAGCCTAAGACTGTATAAACAAAACATTTGTAAACCATTTATCTGACACTTCAATCTGAATCCAAAACGATTTCACAGTAGAAAAAGACGAATTGAGGCATTGCAAATCACTCCATAGGATCGGAGTTTGAAATCCCCTGGCGTTGAACACGAAAAAAAAAAAAAATTGGAAAAGTTTCTCCCATCCATCACAGATTCAAAGAGTTTTTTGGGACAACTAGTGATTTTAATAGGCGTCGGCCGTTTATCAAGTTAGAGAGATTTAAATGTTGATGATTTAATGGGTGCCAATCAAGAAATGGATCGGATGGCAGGTGCTCTTTTGTTCGTGTATTGTGGCCATCAATCCAGATGATTAAGAATGACAGCTTTCGTATGATGGATATGAAACGATGTTTTTGAACGATGGTTACAAAAGCCAGAATTGAGTGCGTAAACAACAACAATTCCTAAATATAAATCCATTTTTTTTTTAAATGTGATTTGACTGATTTTACTTAAAACTTATTTAAAGTTCAGTTAGTTAATATGCGTTTGCAGTCTTTCAATCTAATGGTCTTAGCGGTGATTCCTCTTAATTTTAATAACGGTTGATGAGTTTTGCTATTCACTAGAATTGAAATACACGAAAATATCTTTGTAAAAAACCAGGTGAAATACTAGAAAAAAAACACGTAATAATTCATTGATTTGTGTGGACTTTGATATAATTATTAAGTTGTATGATAAGATAGTTTGATTGCTGGCACTCAGCTTATGATTTCAACTCAAAGTATTCTACTAGATGTAAAATAAAATTTGCTTTATAATTCTCGAGAACTACCAACTTTGTTTCATTAAAAATAATTTCGAAATGCAAATTTAAAAAGTAGTCACGAAACTAAGAACTCTGTAGACAATCTGTGAGATCTCATTACAATCTTTTACAAAATGTATTCAACAAGTTCATAATTAAAATTTTACATATAAATTGCGCTCTATAATATAACTAGAATAATACTTCTTATCACAAAAATCTCAATAGATTTCGTTGTAAACAAATTCAATCCTCGATTCATACATACATATATAACTATATATAAACTCAGTACGAAATATCAAATAATTTTTCTCAAACAACTTACGAACATGCCTTTGATAAATGCGCAGTACATCGAGGCGTAATGTCTATAAGGCACTCGTTGATTTGTTGCGACGTCGCCCCAGAATTGATTGAAAACCGACTCGACGCTTCACTCGGGCGTGTCGAGGATGGTATTCGAACCGTTCACACGGCACAGGATCAAAATTATTGACGCAGCGTTTTACTAAAAATTAATTGAATTATAAAAGTTTCATTTCATAATTTATATTTAAAAAATACATTGTTAAACGTTTAAATAGCCGAAAACAATGTTGTTGTTTTTAGTTGAATGATAAGTGGATATATACAGTGGTAAATACATAAGTATGAAGTGTCTTACAAATTTTATAAAATAATCAATTTGAAAAAAAAAAATCTCACCAACAAAATCATTTATCTCATTCTTTTCTATTCGTACTTTTTAAGTTGTTCTCGACGAGTCATTTAATGGGATAGACAAGTAAAAAAAGTTTCATTTTATCTTTCAAGTAATATCACATTATGTGACGTTACAAGATACGATTTGGGAATAAAACGATCGCCTCCTAGCTATTTCTTTGTTATATGATACAAAATGACAAACGAAAAAAAAAAACCGCTCAGTTTCTTTAGCTGGATTTTTCATTTCCGAACCGGTGGTAGTATTTACTTTGACAATATATAAGTAAGTGCTATGCTACTATATTGATTAAAGGATTTGGGTTTGATTTGATTAAAGATAAAATAAATATTATGTAATCTAAATAAACAAATCTATGTACGTGTAATGAACACGTATGTCATATTTTCAGTATTCAGAGCAGTAATTATCTATGACGTATATAGAATCGGACAGCGAAATATATTTGCATCGCTGCGTTTTATGTGTCCAATTTGGTATCGCCTTTAGAACTCTTACTTCCGGTATAGTACAGCACCGCGGTAAAAGCAATTCTAAGCTCCTATCCGAGATGGACTGCGAAATTGACGGATCGTGCCGAGATGGCGCCAGAGTTTGTTTTAGAATCGAGTCAAATGAATTCAATTTGGTCCTCTCCGGTTCCTGAATTCGAAATTTGAATGCCGATCGAATTTCGTATTTTTGATTTCATGAGATCATGAAGGTTCTATTTTTAAATTTGTAAGCCGCTTAATTTAATTTAGTTCTAGGTTTTTACGCTGTGTTCTAAATATAACTTTTTAGTTATCTGTTATCTGTCAAAAATAGAAACGTTTACCGGAGTTAATACTATTTTACGCTAGTTTAGTTCAAATAGTATAAACATAATAGGACCATTATCTGTTTTGTTTTGTGTTGTACGGTTTACACAAGTAACGTTAAACACGAGCTGTGACTAAGTTTAAATAAACAGAGAATTTATAAATACGATTGTCATCCCTCTCTGGGAAACTATTTAGCTTCTCATTCTGCGAGCTCGACAATTTAAAAATCATAATAGGTATTTTTCTATGTAATATATTTATAGTATAATATATATATTTTTATTTAATAAATTTTAGAAAATCCACAAGTAACTATAATGCTGGAAGCATTGCTAAATTATTTTGAATTTAAATTCAAATATCTCGAGTTATTTCAAAACGAAAACCCGCTAAGTTCGGAGCAAAAACTTTTCAGTTTATGAGCGCGCAGCTGTAATATAGGGATCAACTTTAAGACATTATAGGTAAGAATTCATAATTGGCAATTTTGATGAAAATAAAATATGAACAATTTTAGGCACCAAACACTAATAGATAATATACAAAATCTCAAGCTAGAAGTGTACGTAGTCATTGAACAGTTCCGTTATAGATTTATTCATACATCAAAGCGTGTATCGCGCATTAAAAAATTAAGTTTCTATTTTTTGTTGTTTTTGTTCTAACATTATATTACCACACTAAGCGTGACTCTAAGACATCTTGTCAGCGTGAGCGTCACTCACACTAAGGCACACCTAGAATTTAGAGGGGGGGGGGTCTTCTTGATTGAATGTATCTATAATGAAACGTTTAAGTAGCTATGAACACATCAATTTTGAGAATTATGTATGTATTTACGAGTCCAATAGAAACCCAACTAATTCGTATTTTTCGATTTAGGTAGGCAGCAACTGACGGTAAGTGGTCACCACCGCCCATAGACAATTACAACAAATATTAACCATTCCTTACATCAACCTTGGGAGTATGTTATGTCCCGTGTACCTTTAGTTACACTGGTTCACTCACCCTTCAAACCCGTTTTTCTTTACATGTAGTCTAATTTATGTAATTTGTATTTATTAGTATTCTATTTGACCTGAAAATGACACTTGGAGGTCACTCCTTTGAGCTCGTCTGAATTTCATTTACCTGAAGGGCACGAACACCCTAATCCAATATACAATTTAAATTTCAAAGACCTTATAAATATAGAGTTTAGTATCGAGTCAATTAATTCTAATTTGTTTCAAAACAGATTTTATTGGATTATCGACGTATAGGTTCGTTTTTATTACATTTTCATCTGTTACTTAAACTTCGATGATTGAACAATTTCCTTCCAGCCATCGGCCATTCGACTTTGGTGATGAAAATATCATCAAACTAATTAAACTAAGTTCTAACTACTAATCTAACTAATTTCCAAGAATTTCGATTCAATATATTTTTTTAAAAAATGCAAAAAGCGTTGTGTATTCGCGCCCCACGACGACATATGTAGTACGTTACTCTCGGATAAAGATATTATACACTAATTATTGGATTTTGTTTTGCACCAAGCTGGTTGTCCGAATTGATCAATATCTTTGCATTATGTAGCCTATTTATTATAAAGATTTATAGACGATATAAAATCTAGACTATAGTTCCCAAGGTTCTCAACTCAAACACCAGGTCGGGCTGATAAAAAGTTATTAGGTGTTTCTGTCGAAATTTTCTAAGTAACAGGAGTCTAGAAGTTGGGAGTGTGTAAAGCCGTTATTCCTGCGTATGAACTCTCGTGTCGTATTTGCCTTTTCTTGCCGAGAGTGTGGGAATAGAAAGTGTATTTACTCAGACACTTGTGGAGAAGAATATGTCCGACATAGTTCTCTGGTCTCCCTTGAAATTAGTCGCCATGACCGAAATCAGTTCTCATTATACTACAAACATCAGGGTTGGAGCACTAACGTTCAACGCGAGTAAATCTCCGCGGAACATTCTTAAAGATCTTTTTTTTTATAATAAATTTTATCTTATATATTAGTAGCGTAAGCCAATTTTTGTCCCAGTGATTACGAGACGCATGATTATGTGCAGCTATCGCGCATCAAAAAACGGTTATGGTCTCATTTAGAAGATCTCCAGTGTGCTGAGCTGTGTGTGCTGTGCTGTGTGATGTGCAGAAAAATAAAAAGGATTCTTGATTGTAATATATTAAATTGTTACAATCTTATAAATAATTAATTTTAAATAGTAGAAAAGTTACTGGCCGGTTATAGAGAACTAATGTATTTGACATTAAAAATGTAATTTAAAAAAGGTTTCATCAGTTTACGACGAAATGAAATCAACACAAAACCCGTCATATGTTTTGAAATACCTAAAAAATATTTTGAATAAACGCTAAGTTTCCCGGGCGACTCACTATTTATTAATTGAATACTACAATAAAATATGTCATATTTATGTTCCATATATTTATTTCGAAAAACATTTTATATATCTGGGATGTCATGTTCTAATAAAACTTAATCACTATAACAAGACCGGTCCTTTATTGTAACAGTATCCGTAACAAAGCTGGTATTATACATTTGTGAACAATTTCACTAAACCCTGTTTCCAGTATACAATCGGATTTATTTCAAGAACTAATAGCTCTTACGGACTGTCAAGTTGAACAATATGTTATGGACGTCGTTGAACACGAACGGAACAAATTGGAAAAGTACATAGTAATGTAGAATTATAGATAAAAAATATATAATATATGAGACTTGTTTTGTGTTTGCTTAATAGTTATAATAACGAATGTTTTTAAATTCCATTTCAAATGATTACGTTAATAATAAAAAATAGTTCTCTATTTAAAAATATTCGTTTTATTTTTCTAATAATTAATATTGGAGTTCTCTTTTTAAGTGATATCATTTCTGAAAATTTTATTGTTATCTATATTGTTATTGTCATATTATGTCTATAGAGACTTATGTGTACCTACATAGTCCAGTCATTACATCCAAATTAACCGAGAAGGCTGATTTTTGGATTGATTTGATGTTCCAGAAGGGGCTTAGAAAAGCCTAACTTGAAATTGCCGCCGTTTTGAATAAAGGGGTTGAATTTCGTTTTTTTTGCGTAAACTCGGCTGTGCGTCGTGATACGAATATTATGATAAAATGTTTTTGTTGCCTCATTTGCGTTCTACATTTTCGGTCCTTACATTTCTCGCTCGGTTTTTTGTATATAATGACTGGACTTATAGTGTAATGACAGGCACGGGTGACATAAAATCTAAGATCCCAAAATTGGTAGTTCATTGATGTAAGGAGTTCTTTTATTTTTTGCGGTGCCAATTTATATAGGCAGTCTACCTACATACTCGTCCGCCTAATTATGCCATAACAGTATATATACCTATATCTAAAAATGAATGTCGCTTTGTTCGGTCGTATCAGATTCGAAGCTATTCATACGATTATATTGGAACTTTCTACTGTTATTGTCGGCACTTCCGTGAAGGTTTTTGATTTGTAACCAACGACGAACAATAACAGGCACGCGAGGGAGTATCGGATAATTGCTTACAAAAAATTCAAAAGGAATACCAGGACTTCGTTTATTAGCTATAAGTATGTACGCTTCGTGTTTATTATATATACACACACATATAAAAATTATGAAATTTATCATCAATACTAATGATATTATAAATACGAAAGTAACTCTGTGTGGCCAGTGTTGTTTTCATCGTCATACCACTGAACCGAATTCGATGTAATTTGGTATGACGCAAAGTTGAACTTCAAGGACGTGGGTTACTTTTTTTTATCTAACATCTGACGAACAGCGCCTTAAACTCAAACGAAGCTGCGAGCATTTAATTCATCATAAATGTAAAAAAAATTACACGTAACTCACACTACTATAACTAAATAAGCTCGATTTCTCTGTGTGTCTGTGTGCGGTGTTTATGTTTTGTATAACAAATCCAAACACAACTAAATACATTATGTACAATTTAACGCATATGATTACAAAAATAAAAATATTCCGTTTTCAAAATATATTAAAAAAGGTAAAACTATTCACATAATTATAACTGAAAAGATAACAATAGCGAAAAAACTCTTTCCAGAACAAACCGGATAAAGGGAAAACTAAACGAAACTTTTTATAATAGCAATGTGCTCTCAAAGAACTAGATAGGCAGTAATTAATCGGAGATGCCTGTACTTTTAAAAAAAAAACATCCCTGAATCTAACCGTGGTTATTCAAAAACATCCACAAATATTTTTATACATCCCTTTGTATGGTTTCTTTATTGACATATGAATTGAATAAAGATGGCGCTCGTACCGTTGTATAATGTTATGTTTGCCGGAGCTCTGTTTATCCGGTGCATTACTGGTAACAAAGTTTATTTAGAATGTTGTGTTCCTATGATGGAATATAAAAGAGTCGTGAATTTATTATTAACAAAAAGGATTACAGTATAGTGTTACTTCTAGTAAGAATTGTATGCATTTCTCTTTTAGTATGTATGATATAGATAAAGATGAACTTTGGTCTTGTGGCTTATTTATGAAAAAGCGGATCTCGGTGTTTTGAGTTCAAACAACTATGGGGACCAATCAAAAGACTTCTTGAATATACGTTTTCAATAACTGCCCGGGGTTTGGATATTATTCGGAAATATAAGTAAAGTCGTTAATCTTAACCCCACTATGATAACGTTTGTAGAAGATACACCTGCGTTTACGTATATACTTATGTACTACATATTCGGTTGTACACAGTGATGAAAAGGGTTAACAGTTTTTTTTATGGCATTGGTTGACCGACGAGCATATGAGCCACCTGATGGTAAGTGGTCACCACTGCCCATAGACAAAGGCACTGTAAGAAATATTAACCATTCCTTACATCACCTATGCGCCACCAACCTCGGGAACTAAGATGTTATGTCCCTTGTGCCTGTGATTACACTGGCTCACTCTCCCTTCTAACCGAAACACAACAATACAGAGTACTGTTATTTGGCGGTAGAATATCTGATGAGTGGGTGGCACCTACCCAGACGGGCTTGCACAAAGCCCTACCACCAAGTTAACAGTTATATATATATGTCAATGTGGTCTATAAATCTTTTGGTATTAATAAAATTAATTTATTCCGAAAACCTTTATCAACGACGTACGAATACATGTTTCGTTTTAACCTTTTTGGCACTGGATCCGAAAATGTAATTAATTAAGAAAGTCGTATAGAGAGAGCCGGTCGACGTGTGGGGAGAAGCTGATGAATGAGACGCATGTTCCGAAAGATAAAAACGCTATTTATTTCACAAAGATTAATATTATTTCTACGTCGCTTATAACTAACAAGCATTTAATCTGAGTTACCCAAAAACAGTTCAGAGTTTAGAAAAACGTTTTATCTGTGAATTGTAGACGGTAAAATATATAGCTAGTTTTTGCTCGCACCTTCTCCTATGTACCCTAAGTTCTTTCTTGGAGTTCAAGCTTGCCTCATATAAGATTTATTCAAATTCAGTTCAATGGTTTAGCCGTGAAAGAGCAACAAACAGACAGACAGAGAAAGTTATAATATCATTTATAATATTAGTATATACATATTGTAAGAAGCTTATCTCATATAGGTCACATCTTGCAGTTGAGTTTATAAACACAAACCAGTAATTTTTTTTTATTTGATTGTTTAATTTCCGTTTTCTCGTTCGTATAGATAAGCTGTGGAATATCAATAATTTACTCGGTGACTGTCTGGCTAAGTAACACTTACTCATCAGATATTCTACTGACAAACAGAAATACTGAATGTTATTGGCTTCTGGGCACATTGGGCATAACATCTTACCTTCCAAGCTTCTCGGCACATTGGTTCTTCACTAGGCACTTCCAACGTTTGTCGTGCATTGGTGATATGTAAGTACTACATGTACATAATTGTTTTATGTAATTAAAAAAGACTTCTGTTTATCTCGAGCATTATAATCAAGTATCTTCTATTATAATAGGAAATATCTGAGCGCGTTTCATCTGTTTCACTCCTTACAATCAGATATCATTGTGGTCAAACGTGAGTCTGTACAAATATACTCAATATTTTCTTTATTACTCAGTTATTTCATGAACCAAACTGAACACTAATAATAGTTCTGTAGCCTAGTGCTAATAGGACCAAAGTAGTTTTGGGCGTTAAACGTAAATCACATTTTTTCATTCGTCAAAATTGCCAATTCGATACGGATAAGCACCAAAGTTCATACGATTATTTTATATTTATATTTGTGTTAGACGATGAAGATAAATATCGAGAAAACATGATGACACTTAGCGAAATAAACTCTAAACATTGTCCAATTGAGATCCTAGTTCACCAATGGAAAATTAAAAGGCTAATAACTTAACTTTTTTATTAACATGAAATAGCTGTCATTATTATCATTTCAGTTATATAAGTAAACAAATATTTTCCGCTCTCTTCGCAGTTCGTAGTTCGCAAGTAGGACGAGAGACATCATTTCGCAGCCTCTTGCACGGCTCTTTGTTTCCTAGGACCATGTCTTTATGTTCATATCTATTGTGCTTTTGGTTATATCCGAACATCTTGCCTTAAAATACAGAAGCAGCGTATTATCTTTCGCACATAAGACGTTAAGACCGTAAATATTCATTACACGTATAGTTTTCGTTTGAGTCGTATCTTGTTTTAGTATTCATGTAACTTTCCTATCTCGAGTGTTCAATCATAGATAGCTAGCATCGATTTTGTTGACGTTTGTGAATTTTAAGATTTTCTGTTTATAATTATAATATCATGTGAATAAAAATTTTCCTGACTATAGGTCTTATGTTTTGAGTACCATTCGTTATTGGTTAGATAGTAGTTTCAAATATATTAAAATATTATATGACGTTGTTTCTTATTTGAGTTAGAGCTGATGTGAACGGGCTTTAAGCGAGTCTGTCTGTGTGAGTACCAATATCGATATTAGTTAGTATTTTTTGTGTATTCTTATGAAGGGTAAGTGTTCACTGACTGTCCAATGTGACTACAGGAACGTCAAAATCTTAGTTCCCAATGTTAGTGGCGCAATTATAATTAGGTGGATAATACTGTACTTTATACATTACGTTGGCTGATATTTTCGATCGCAGTATGACATAAAATTTGTGTTAATTATGAGCAACATTTAAAAATATTATATTTAATCCTACTAAGTCTAAGTCAGCTATTTGTTAGTTAAAGTAAAGTAACATTTTGTGAATGTTAAGGCCCTCTTTACTTTTGAGGAAAAGGTATGGATCTATCACCACCACGCATCTCCGATACGGATCGGTAGATAAATATGTGGCTGAATTTCATTGCGATTAGACAGATGCATGTTTCGTCACGATGTTTTTTTTTTCCGCCGAGCACGAATTGAAATAAAAATAAAATATGAAGCACGTGGAAGTTCAGTACTGCTTGCCTGGGCTTAAACCCGCAATCATCGGTTCAGATGCACGCGTTCTAACCACTGGTAAAATTCAAGTTATTGGCTAGGTAGGAAGAGGTAGTAGAAAGGTAAAGTAGTAAAATATCTATAATCTTTCATTTTTAGTTCAATTGTACTAAATTGTGACTTAAGTTCGATTGTACATAGAAAATTTTACCCGAATCAGAAACAGTGATTTTCATTAAAGAGTTTGAAAATTATTCTCAGATTTTCTTTGGTTATTATTCTATTATAAACAATTTATTTAAATTATCTTAATAATTCTCGGCTTATAAAATTATTCTTAATAAAAAACATATATTTTACATTATAATTTATAATACATAATGAATTCACCATTTGCGATTCATCCACCGAAAACTTTTTAAATTTATTCCAATAGCCCAGAAACTGAAGGTGAAGAGCTATAAAATCTTAAAACGGAAAAGATGTTTCAAATCAGCTGTTACCGGCAGCGTCCGTTCGGGTGTTTCCGCCACGAACCGACTAACGTCCGGAACTCGCGCAGGCGAAGATTGGTCAGATTTTCTTGGCAATAGTCGTGATTCGTGGCCTGAAAGTCAAAGCCAAATTTTTAAAATATGAACATTGTTCGGAATTCAAAATTTCCTTTTGATAACATTTTTATTGAGACGCCGAGTGTGGAATTTGAAATTATATTGTGTTCCATTTTTGAAATGAAGTCTCTTTAATAGGCCATATTTTTGTTGATGCTAACTTCGTTTAATTGTAGTATTTAGGAATTAATTTAAATAATACATCCGTAAATTTGATTTAAGGATTAACTATAAAATATGTACAAAGTTAAGCTTTCATATATCTGTTCTGATTGTTATAATATTTTTTGAAAATTATTCGAATGTGTATATTTTCCAAAAACGAATAAATCGTCCAATAACCCCTTTAAGTCCGACTTTGTACTCTTTAAATTATTCGTGTTTCGTGCATTAAAATATTTACACGTAACGCGCACACATTACGCGAATATAAAATATTATTTATTATGTTTATATTTCGAATGCAGAACTCGGGATTCATTCGATACAGATTAAACAAAAAAAAGTAATATTGTTTATAGTATTACATAATACCTATGTATATATGTAAATACATATAATTATTATTACAATAAATAATCAATAAGTCTTGTATTACCTGTGACAATATACTACGAGAAAAAACTAAATTATATTGAATAAAAAATAAATTAACTTTTAATAATTATTATACGTAAACAGACATAATGAGAGCTACCGTTAGGAATGTAGATTTTATTAAGATGAAAATCTTGTGTTTGTTACCATTTTTTTCCTTTGATCGTTTAAGAAATGTTCAACTGTTTTAAAAATGATAGCTTGTTGATATAATTTCGTGCAAGGCTGTCTGGTAAGACACCATCCACTCATCATATAGTCAACCGCCTAGCAATGAGGTGAGCGAACCAGTGAACTATACGCATACGGCACATTGAGGTTCCCTCGATAGGCTATCTAACGATCTATGGACAGTAGTGACCACTATCCAATAGAGGGCCCATTTCCTCGTCCACCTATCAGGGTTATAAGAATGTAATATTTCATACAATTGTCTTCCGCAGTTAATTTAATAAGCAATAAATAAATATGAAAGCTGAAAAAATATTGTATTGGTACAAATGAACCAACCAATCAAAGTCACACACACATCCAAAGCATAAAGTATAGTTTAGCTGGAAATCAGTGATTTACGAGTGTACGAATTTCTCACATCGACAGGCGAATAGCTTCGTTAAGCTACGATTGGTTTAATGTCTGACCTAGACAGTATTACGCTAGATAGTGCTTACTTAAATGGATTTTCATTACCAGACAATTTGTAGCTTGAAATTCACTGAAACATAGTAATAGTAGATTGGAAGTATATATGTTTAGTATTTGTTTGGACTTGTATGTTCAACTTTTTATTTTAAAAGAATTTTTTCTCTGCATTATTCGCATAATACATTGACAGATAATTATATATATATATATATATATATATGTATGTGCCACGGTTTTTTTCACATTATAGCTTAACACATAAAATCTCACAATCAAACTATTAAATAAATTGTTGTTTTTTTTTTTAAATTGAAATAACGACTCAGACACGAACGTTAAACAATATCGCAATTTTTTCATCACTGATATAATAGCTAAATGAATTATATGATATCAATATATTATTTTGGGATTCAATGTAAATGATTACACTTGTATTTAATGATGAAAAGCTTTATTAAATTCCTTTAGATGTGAAGTATGTCTTATTACAGTAGGTCTTAATACGTAGTGCGTCACAGAAGTGTGTCCTTTAATACAGCTTAATGGAAGGGGAAAATAGGGGGTGACGGAAAACAAATGTTTCGGCGGGATAGGCTGGTTATGTGTGGTACCAAAAAATGCGTTATTTCATAAGATATATTTTTTGTCGATATTTGAAATTCGAACGAAATAAATTTAAGACGGAAAATTTTTGAAGTGTTGCTAGTTTGGCTAAAGTTTGATAAAATAAATGAATTCCGATTTATTGAAGTTAACTTTTAAATATTTTATATGAAATCTATTTTTGTATAATTAAATGTTCTTGCTATTGATATTTGAAATGACATAACTATAATTATATCTGCCCATTGAATTCGTTTATATTGTTCATTTTAGACTAAAAATAGCTCATATCACTTCCCAACCTATTCACTATATCTATGAAAGATAATATCACAATATCACATTGTTATTAAATTCAAAAATAGAACACGAGAAATGTTTATTGGATATTAACAGCAGTAAATTTAGTGGCCACAAGCGTGGAACAATATTATACCCTCGACGCTCCTAGTAGCGATCTGCTTGAAATATCTCTCAGTGGCGTAGACCATTCTTCTCCCATTATATCGTGTCGTCTTTATTTTTGCAATATTGTTAGAGAGAGACAAATACAACGTAGCGCTTGCTTCATATAACTTCTTTATAGACGTTAGAAATAGCAGCAATTTGTTAGTTTTAAGTGCACGTTGAAGTTTGAACTTTACGAGACAACAAAATTATGACTTTAATGACATA
The DNA here is from genome assembly GCF_905147765.1 of Vanessa atalanta. Lineage (NCBI taxonomy): Eukaryota > Metazoa > Arthropoda > Insecta > Lepidoptera > Nymphalidae > Vanessa > Vanessa atalanta. Next base: position 9,670,069 of record NC_061888.1, on the reverse strand, counting down.
AAAAAAGAAACTTTGCTCGCTGTCTCTTTTCGTTATTTAAGACAAAGCAAATGTAATTATTGAAAATATTAAATATCTCCATGATAAATACAATTTTAGGGCTAATTAATATAAGATTACGTTCAAAACCACTTATGACTTACTACTACTACTTACACAATTTTCTTTCAAAATTATTATGTAGCAGTTAAAAAGTTGAAACAGTTTGTTTAAGATATAAATCAAAATACTTCATTCTTTTAAGCGACGTTTTATTAATTTTTAAGCACAAAAAAAATTAGAACAATTAACATTCATAATTAAAAATAAACAAATTACCAAATCTATGTATGCGGTAATTTTGGCACCCTTCATGTGTCATTCAATATGGGTAACGTTCAGTATCAAGTTAGGTTAAACTAATACCCTCTATAGAGCTGCAATTTCAGTTTTTCTTGTGAAAACAGTTTAGCAAAAAGCCCATATTTATTTAAAACATCTTAAGTCTCAAAGTCAATCGGTATGAAAATAGAGTCGCATTTAAAAATACTTAAGCCTTTTTTTATCATCAATAACACGAAATTCACCCTTGCAACATCAATGGTCTATATTTTAAGCAGGTAAAACTGCGCTCTTACTTATATTAAATGTTATATACTAAAACTTCTCCGAAATTCGTTGTATCTGGTATAAAAAGTATGAACATAAATTTGGGTAGTATTTTTTTCAGATAGACATTACATAATTGTCCAACACTCGTCAATCAACATTTATTTTTTATTTTTCGTTTTTGTATTTTACTAACTTTGTTTTACTTTTTTTTTCTGTGCGTTTCTTTGTTTCTGTTTGTGGTGTACAATAAAGTATATTTCATTTCATTCATTCATTCATTCATTCATAAAATTTGTCTATGCAGCCATTAGAAAAAATACACACAGATATGTGATACTATTATATTATGATGATAATTATTTTCCTAGGAAACAACAATAAGCTTTGAAAAAACATTAAAAGTCGTTACATATTCGTGGTTTAGACTTGTCTATAAATCGTAACCCAAATACTGGCGGTATTTGGGTTAGTCAACTGGTGAAAATTATTATCAATGTTTTCTTTTATCAAGCAGGATATGTAAGAACATATATATCTATGTCCTATTTTGAAGATTAAAATATATAAAATTCACTGTAAGCATTCGTTACAAATCATTATTAGGTATACCTTTGAAAACAATAAAGAAAATCCACAGTTGTACTACCGCAAGGGGTTGCGCGCACCCTCTCATTAAAATGGAGTAATCTATTGTTCGTTGAAACATAGGTAGGGAATATTTTACAACGGAGCAGTTTGTGTGTTACTAGAAGCGTATGATCTTTAAGAACGTAGAGTATACAAAGGTTATGCGTAACATCAAGGCTTTTTTTTCTTCATGTCTTTGAATCTATCTTAATTAACCGTTGGAGAATAATAATAATATATATATTGGACAACATCACATACATTACTCTGATCCCAATGAAAATAGCTAAAGCACTTGTGTTATGGGAAATCAGAAGTAACGACGGTACCACAAGCAATGTACAAGAGCGTACTCATTCCTTAAAGGCTGGCAACGAACCTATCCATGGGTGATAGTAGTCACTTTCCATCAGGTGAGCTTCCTGCTCGTTTACCACATATGACATAAAAAAAATCTAGACCCAAGACAACATAAAAAACTAATGTTAAAGTTAAAGTTTCTCTACATCGACTCGGCCGGGATTCCACCCCGTGTCCTCGGAGTGGCGTACCCATGTAAACCGGTGTACAACACTACTCGACCACGGAGGTCTTCAAAGAATAATGTTTATTAATAAGTGGCTTAGATATTGTTTCGCTTCAAACTAAAAGATCACATAATTGAAGGACAGAAGAAAGTTTTTATTTAATAATTGTATGCACTCGTGATTCATTTATGACCAACTTAAATTGCATGTGTTATACTTACACACATATATGTAATTATTATGTCGTTATATATTTATATATAAAGTATTAATTTGAACTCTAGTAACCTTAATGATACTCGCTTACAAATGACCGAAATCATTTTAAATTACACGTATAGCTCTCTGGTTACATTTATTTGTCGTTTCGTTATTATATAAGGTTATTGACCTTAACCATTGAATATAGGCGAGGCAATACGAAATAAAAACACCCAGTTACACCGAGATTAATCAATCATATATCAGCTGTAATAAATGTATCTCTACACACATCATAATTTTCTCACTAGGGAACTAATTTCGGAGCTATTCGAGCAAAATTGTTGGGAATACAAGACTTATTTGGTTACTCATCGTCCGGTCAAAGTTTACAAGTACTTTCTGGAAACTGTTATATAAAACTTTGTACGGTATGTATTGTATATACATACACGTAATTATGTTACTTGGTTAAATATGTAAAACTTAATAAATAAAAACATATCGAAAACAAAAGGACTTGAAATTGTTACCGGTAGTTTAGTCCGTGAAGAAATTCTTTAAGTATTCCATAATAATACTATTCGATATTCAAATTTTACATTCTTTTTTTTATATATTTTTTTGAATATAAGAAATCTCTGACATTTAAGTAAAAGGGCAAAAATACATTAATATTTTAAGCATGGGAAATCTAAAAGTAATGATATTATTTTTAATTCACTTATATATTATAAGTTAAGTTATTGTAATTCTATTCGATATTATTTTAATTATTCTTCAAATTTAATTAAATAGCTTTATATTAATAGCGAAATAAAATGCCTATACTGATTTAAAAAGAGACGATCAATAATGTATTTTTTAAATTATGTAATGTACTATAAATCACGTCTGTTCAATGTGTATTGATCGGTTGTCGTTGGGTTCACCACAATTTTTAGAGGGAAATGTGGACTGATTTATGATATTAACTGCTTACAGAGTAAATGATCTAATATTTTAAACAAATCGTTAATTTCATAAGTTGAATATGATACTCGTCTACCCAAATGACTTAGGACACGTGTCTCGTAACTGAAGATTGCTGGTTCATTTTATTAGCAATGATACGATTTGAGGATTCCTGCATGTTTTGGATGAAAATGTGCCACGTCTGGTGGAACAGTGTGGTGAAATATACAGATTGTCATTTGCACGAATAATTCTCGAATATCGATTATTTAATACAATATTATATATAGCGAGAGTAACTTCATTCTAAAGGTGTTGCACGACATCTTTCTTTTGAAGTGAAACTGCTTATGGGAGGGTAACCCGCTTCGTTACGTAACGCGTTACAGCATCAGTCTTGTCAGGCTTCCCTTTCTTTTATGCATTCTTAGTTAGATATGCAAGAATTGTATCAAAGAATAAAATATATATTATAATAAAATAAATATGTAATTATTAAATAATCTTTCCTTACATTTTCATATTAATAAACATCAAATTTAAGTATTTACCTATTAAATTAGTTACTTATTTACAAATACTAAATAGTTTAACTGATATCAAGTTATCAAATTAGTTTAAGTTATCACTTCTGTCTGGCGTCCCGAGATGCACACGTATTTTTTCAAATTTGTTGAGTTATTATGTATTTGTTTTATGAAATATAGTTTTTTCTCGACAATGTGGTTAATTATCAATGAACTAAGCTTATTAAATGTTGACTCACTGCAGATTTAAAGCAGGAATTACCAAAAATACTGATAAGTATAGTAAATTCCAGAAGTAAGCTGCACACATTATGAAACTGTTTACAAATAGCTTGGTCCTGGTTTTAGGGATTTCCACTAAATGTGAATAATATCCTGCAGTACGACTTGTATTAAGATTATAGAACGGAGATGGCGGGATTAGCTCATAGAGCTCTTATGCATACTATCCGAAGTACAACCTGTACTCCGACCGACAAACAGGCAACTGTGCGTCTATGGGCTAAGCTTTGTAGCTTAGATTTAATTAACAATCTGTTGTCTATTGAGCTCTCAGCATAGAGTTGAATGGAAACGATCTTAATTGAGTTATAAGGCAATATTGAAAATAATATTTTTTATTCTCGTATCTGCGTATAATAAATGTATGATGATTTGACATAAGGTATAGTGTATGAATTGGATTTTCACCTCTGATATAAACATATTCGCATACATATTAAGGTGGACAATTCTAATCGTAGCTCATTTACTTCCTGGAATATAAAAAAGTTATAAAAAAGTTGTCTGGCCAGTTGATGAAAATGCTTAATTTTTTGTTTTGTTTTTATTTTTATAGCTGGCCCAGTGGTTAGAACACGTGCATCTTAACCGATGATTTCGGGTTCAAACCCAGGCATGCACCACTGAATTTTCATGTGCTTAATTTGTGTTTATAACTCATCTCGTGCTCGGCGGTGAAGGAAAACATCGTGAGGAAACCTGCATGTGTCTAATTTCAACGAAATTCTGCCACATGTGTAATTCGCCAACCCGCATTGGAACAGCGTGGTGGAATATGCTCCAAACTTGTCCTCAAAGGGAGAAGAGGCCTTTAGCCCAGCAGTGGGAAAATTTACAAGCAGCAATGCTAATGCTAAAAAAAAATATAGCTGAATCGGCCGCATGATCGCTAATGGTCACCACTACTCATAGACATTATAGCCGTAAATCTTAACTTTCCTTATATCGCCAATGCGTCATCAACCTTGGTAACTGAGATGTTATGTCTGATTCACCCTTTAAGCTAGAAAACAACAATGCTTAGTGTTGCTGCTTATTGGTAGAACACATGATAAGTGGGTGGTACCCAGAACGGCCACCACCAATGTAAAAAAATCCTCAGTCTTTACGATATGTTGTTGACAAGCCACCAACCGACTGGTGAAAATATTTTTTTTCCTTTGTCAAGTAGTAAGATGGACGAGTATGAATTATATTTATAAGTCCTATTTTAGAGATCAAAATATAATATACACAGTAAACATTCGTAATCAATAGTTAATTATTAAGTATACTTAAAAAAAAGTAAAGAATATCATCACTTGAACTACCGTCAGGACCATCGTTCAAATTAAAAGCAAGTTACATTATACATTGCGATTATTAGTCAAATAAAAATAACAGAGTCCTCATACATAAGAAACCACCGTAGAGCGTATTATAAAATAAATAACAAAAGTCATGTTTTTCATTTTGAAAACTAAAGGTGATTATTATTATGACTGATGTAGTTAACGTAGATATCAGCTTGGATCAGCTAATTCATTTAAGTATTAGCGTATTATAAAGAAATACTTTATTTTTAATGTTGTAGAAAAATGTCCGAAAAAAAAACAAAAGCATTGTCACCCTTTCTTAAAGCTATACGTATTTCAATGTTCGAATATCTGTTATTAGTTGTGCACGGAAGTTGTGGGTGACGAAATTGATGCCGTTAGGGGCTGAATGGTAGATTAGATTACACGAATGTTTGTATGTGTGAATTTAATTAATGTAACTTGGTTTCGATACTATTTGTCATTAGATATAGAGATATAAAACTTAGTTATACACTATATTTGTTTATACTGGATAACATTTACGGTCTCTTCATCCTTGTTTTAAAAATAAAGAGTTTATCGATTGTCTGAACATTTTGAATATATAATGAGTCACGTCACATACTAAATGAAGTTGTCTTATTTAAATAGAGCTCCTTTAAAAGCTTACTAATTTTATTCTTTAAACAAGTTATACGTATATCCAGAAAGCGTTCGAAATGCTTCTCTTGATAAGAAAAATTGTGTGTGAAAATTTATTACACAATTAGTGACTTCATGGGACATACCTTGGAAATGAAACTCTTTAAGTATTCCATTGCCTACTGGCTATTTCTTTTTATATTGAATAGGTATTTGTACGTAATACAAATTATCAAAATAAAGTCGCCGGTTCTTCTCAGGTGAAGGTATTTTCTTTTCGAAGCCGCTGTGTTAGAAGTTAAAGGATTATTTAAATGAAGGAATTAACTATAATAAAATAACTTACCTAGTATTTCCTTATTTAATAAACAACGACAGTTTAAAATTAAAATTCATCTTTCAATGTAAAAAAAAAGGAAAAAAGTTCAAAATGACCTTATTTCTGATATCAATTAAATGTCTTTCTAAGAAAAATAATTTACAATAATAATAATTAATATTTTATTGTTACAGGTATGTCAAGGGTTATGCAATTCGGAAAACATTCAGTGAAACTGGTAATAATACTACGAAATAAATAATGCATCAGATTTAGAGGAGTCAAAATTTTCAAGAGAACTCTATTGTTCGTGCAAACTTGCATGTTTCGGATTAAATTCTGACATACGTGTTCACCAAACCTAGAGAGAGGCTGATAAAACTCTCCAAAATCTTCTTAATGACTCCCTCTCCGTGTTTGGGTTTCATATTGCTTCAAATATAGAAGACGACTTTACTTTACTTCATTCATCACTACCACCAAGCATCAATCCTCTATTCGTATTGTTGTATTCTGATTTCGAAGGGTGAATTAAGTCAGTGAAACAACAAAACACACTATCTCATTTTCCAAGGAGAGTGATGCGAGGGTTAGTTATCATTTCTTACGGTGTCAACGTCTATGGACGATGGTCGTTTACCGTCTGCTGACCCATTTGTCAGTTTAATTATTTAAATAAAAAAAAGATATGGCTTTAATATTTTAATTTTGGATGGATTGTGTCCATGAAAAGGCCATTTAAATATATTTTCAAGCGTAACAAGTGACAATAAGTGTGATGACTTGGAAGATCACTGAGAAAAAAAACATAGTAGCAACACGATTGTTTAATCGGATCCTATTTTTTATGGCATTGGGTGGCGGACTAGCAAATGGGCCACCTGGTGGTAAGTGGTCACCACTGCCCATAGACAAAGGCGCTGTAAGAAATATTAACCATTCCTTACATCACCTATGCGCCACCAACCTTGGGAACTAAGATGTTACGTCCCTTGTGCCTGTAGTTACACTGGCTCACTCACCCTTAAAACCGGAATACAACATTACTGATTACTGCTGTTTGGCGGTAGAATATCTGATGAGTGGGTGGTACCTACCCAGACGGGCTTGCACAAAGCCCTACCACCAAGTGAATCGTATGAACAATTAGCGTTATTATGAAATTATTTATTTATTTATCAATATGAGCTTAAAATATTTTTGGGACTGATTACCGTTAAGTTAGACTAGAATATTCCATTGTTCGGATATTGCACATTACCCTTAAATAATTACAACTTTAGTTAGAACTGAGTACGAATAAATTAGTTAAAGATATCAAATATAGTAAGCATTTAATGATGTGTCTATCAGGTGAGTTTAAATCATGGTATATACTTATAAGTTTATTTTGAGCTTTTAACAATTATCTGTCAGCAAAACAAGTATAAATTTTCATGTTTTCCACACATGTCCTTTATGGCAGGAGCTTACATCGTAAAAGAAAGTTCCCCTCTATATTTCACACCCCTAACTTCAGCAGTTATGTTTCGGCGATGATGTTTCAGTCAATATGATATATAATGTGTTATTGGATATAAAATAAAAAAAAAAAAATATTGGACAACATCACATACATTACTCTGATCCCAATGTAAGTAGCTAAAGCACTTGTGTTATGGAAATCAGAAGTAACGACGGTACCACAAACACCCAGACCCAAGACAACATAGAAAACTAATGAACTTTTTCTCCATCGACTCGGCCGGAAATCGAACCCGGGACCGGTGAAACACCGTGATGACACACATGAAAACCGGTGTACACACTACTCGACCACGGAGGTCGTCATGGATAATTTTTAACACAGAAAGTTGACAATAAACTTGAATTATGAAGCTTAATATTGTTTTTAATATGATGGACCTAAAGAATCTGTAATTTTGTCAACTTGTCAATTGTAACAAAATAATAATTGTATGCGTTTTATTGGTAATCAAATTCTCCACACACAATTTTCATAGACGACAGTTGTTAATCTGTCTAGATTTATTATAAATTAACTGCTTTAAATATTGCACGGTAACATACCTATATGTAGTTAGAAATTATAATTCTGTATAATAAGTAATGTCAGATTACGAACCTTTAGATAACGAAAGAGAATATAAAGAGTTGGGTGTTATCTGTGAGCTTGTTAATTATACTATCCAATCCAATGTAGATAGCTATTTAAAAGAAAATTATAAAATCAAACATAGAAAGTACATTAAATGATTGCTCAATTAGATTATTAATCAATCTTGTTCAAACAAACGTTTCTTAAATGACTCAAATACCTGAAACCGTTCTAAAGGGCTCGAAACTTAAAACGCTTTTCAACATTGTGATCGTTACAAAATGTAATCTTGTAGAATTACGAAGTTTCTTTTAGTGACGGATGAGGGTCTCACGAAGTGTTTGGCGAGAGAGAATATAATCCATTTATAACTTTAATCTTGAATAAACTAAATATATGTTGTTATTGTTCAGGTTCTAGGCTTAAGCGATTTGTGTTTGATAAATATATGGACAGAATTTAGTACAAAGGATTGTTATTCTTGGCCTATTTAGAGCTTGTTGTAGCTTCTTTATTATACAGTTTACATGTAGAATAAAACCTGTAATGGCCTAAGAGCCATTGTGATTGGCGCCGTAAATTTTAACTATTCCTTAAATCACCAATACGCCACAAACCTTGGGAATTAGTTAAGGTGACCCTTGTAACTGTGCTTACACTGGTTCACTCACCCTTTAAACTGAAACATAATGCTGTTTGGCGTTAGAATATGTGTGGAAAAGGTGTTAACTACAATGACGGGCTTGCACAAAGTCCTACCACTATGTAAATATTTTGTTTTATTTGATACTTATTTAATGTTACGGAAAAAATAGATATAATTTAAAATAAAAGCGTGTAGGAAAAATGGTCATGTTCTTTATCGTAGATAAAACACATATAAAAACAAAATCTAAGAAAATATTATTAATTTGGTACGTATTTGTTAAATTTAAAGGAAGACAAAAACCATTCAATAAAAATATTCCGAAGCCGACGATAGATGTCCTTAGCCGTCAATTATATTTAATTTAAAGGAAATATTTTTTCAAGACTGGCAACCCTCATCCGTATAGCACGTGAACAAAGTGGATGCTAAATTAATTCATAACATATATCAGAAGCTCGTGACTGATATATATCTACGAAATAATATTACGAAGGAATGCTTCGCCGTGTCTGGGCATTAGCATGAGAATATGAGATCGCGTCATTTTTCTCGCGGTTTCTTAGAATAATCATTCAATGTCTGAGAGATGGGAGAATATCAAGCGCATCCATACTTAATGTTCGTATCTAAGTAGTTTGTTTGGAGCTTGTTCAAGAATTGCTTTTATGCATTAGTAATTTTCAATGTATTAATACAGACAAGATATACGAATATGTAGACACGAATATACATATATGAACTTTATTTTAGGTTATATACGTTTTGTGAAATTATTTTTCCATTATTGTATCCAGTCTTAGTATCCAGGTCCGTTTAAATTGTTTCCAGTTGTTCACGTATTACACTAATGGTAGGGTCACTTCTTGCAGTGCGTCTTAAAGTAAAAGTGTATACTTTGCCATAAGGCTTGATAATATGCCTCCTCAAAAGAAAAAAATCAAACAATGTTTTGAAACCAACGTCAATGACTTCAGAATCTGTTTTCTTTAAGAATTAATCCATTGTGTTTAATGAATGTTAAAACATTCTATTGAAAAAAAAAACTAAGATCAATTTTTGAAATATAATAAAAATTTACAAGCTCTTCTAAGAATTAAAACAAAGGAACTAATAAAGATTCCGCTGCTGAGCAAAATTCTCTTGTTAATGAGAGGATTTGAGGCTTATTTCATCACTCTTTAATTAGATTTATTTCATCACAGGTCTTCACAATGTTTTCTTTCAGTATCGAGCATGAGATGAAAAATATGAAATAGTATCTTAAACTAAAGACTGTGGAGTTTAAGCAAGGGTAGACAGCACAGAATTTTTAAGTGCTTAATTTATGTGTGTGGTTCATCACATGCTCAGAACTGAAGAAAACCTACATATGTCAGAAATTTTGGAACCAGACCATTGTAATATTTAGAGGCTGATCCTTTGGTCCTCTGAGCAAGCTGCCCGTCCCGACTTTGTTAAGTCGAACTAATATAAAGCCAAATTCTTCTCCCATTAACATTAGTACAACATAAAAACATTATGAGATTTAATTGCTATGCCCTTTGTTTCAAAACAGTTTGGAAATGATCCGTAAAACATAATTGTGTGAAAACAATACGTTCGTAAGTATAATATTGATTTGTGTTTAAAATTCCACATCAAAGGGATATTATGTTTGTGTCCTTCGAGTGACTGTATGCATAGAACATCTCAGTTCTATCATTTTATATTAATTTATTTCTAAAAACAGAACCAAAGAGTTCTTATGTATTTTTTTGTGAAAATTATTTTATATTGCTTTTATTATATCTTTCTTTTGTTCTTTGTTTACAAGATTTTCATTTATTGTCTTGTAACCTTTTATTTGATTTTTAATATGAATAAAATAAAATGTTATAGTATTTGTTGTGGTTTTTTATGATATAGGTGGGAGGACGAGTCACCCCTGCCCATAGTTTATATTAACCATTCCTTACATTGTCAATGCGCCACAAACTTTGGGAACAAGGCCTCACCAGAAACACAATAATGTTAAGTATTGCTGTTTGGTGCTAGACTATATGGTAAGTGGTTATTATCATCATCATCGTCATAATATCATCCAAGCTCGTCTGGGTAAACTACACAGATGAGCGTGGATGATATGGCCAGTCAAGCCAAGTCATATATATAACATTTTATTCATTTACAAAAAATAATGTACGAGATTATTAAAAAATGCTATGCTGATAAAATTAATATGTCGAAATAAAACAAGTTTAAAATTTGCGATAAAATTGATGTAAGTATACTTTCAAAATGTCATTCGTTTTAGTTATGTCGAGATTAACGCCATGCAACGCTTTTGTTTGACCAGGAATATCCCGAGCAAGTCCATTAAGCCAGCACTTGGCTGACATAATCGCTTTAGTCAACCGAGTGGGTCCACTAATTATAATTCGCCACTCGACATCATTGATTGATAGCAATGGCCGATTTTCGAATTCGAATTACGTTACTTAAAAATCAAACGAACTTTCTTACTACGCTAGAAAACTGTATTATTGTACCCTTGTAATCAGTTCGTTAGTTCATAAGAGTGGCACATGATGAAGATGTTCGTATACAGAGCAGGAGACCTCTTTTTCTGATAATTTCTAAGCTCATTGATATCACTCGGTTTAACACTTCAAACACCGCGTTCATTATGCTCATAAGAGTAAAACACAATGAAGATGTTGTAAAGAAAGCACTTGAGCTGATTTTATAACAATATCTAAACCAATTAATACCAACCAATTTTCTACATCGACTCGGCCGGGAATCGAACCCGGGACCTCGGGTTAGCGTACCAATGAAAACCGGTTTACACACTACTCGAACACGGAAGTCGTCATAATGATTGATTGTGATAATAATTATTCCTTTTTTAATAAATAAACCAATGCGTTTAATAGTTCACAAGATGAAAACTCGAAATGACATACGCTCTTTTTCCACAGTCTTGACCGATTGATGTCGATGTCTTAATAAATTCAAATGTAATAAAACAATACATCACTACTTGATTCTTTAACCAATTACAGCCTCATTAACCCTTCAGACATCGCTTTCAATAGCTCATAAGAGTGAAACACTATGAAGATATCGTAAAGAGTATGAGCTCTTTCTTCGACAACCTCTAAAGCCTCCGATGTCGAGTTTCCATTCTCCGTACAGTTTTTAGGTCAATTCGTTGAGTTACTTTTGACCCACAAAGCGATGCCTTGCTAATGACGCGCTCGTCATATATTTTAAAGTCACAAAGTGAATTGAAATGATTCTGTTACGAATATTTATGTACATGAATACGATGATTTTATATAAAGTACGTTTTAAATAAAATCTGTTTAGACCTGAATGTTTTCCATGATATTTATGAAAAGCGTAATTAATTTTAATGTTAACGAGCTAGTTTTTAAAGATAATTGCGTTGGTAGGCGCTTTTTAAATGAATATAAATTTAAATTGGATAGAAGTTTATAATTTTATTACGTAAGTACATTGGATATTTTGTATTGAAAATTTAACTTTTCACGTTTGTACAATAAGGGTAACCAAAATTATTAATATTAAAATATTGACCTAAATGTATCTAGACTATACAACCTTTTGACTCAGTATATCTGAAATGAAACTAAAGAGAATAAATAATTATATAAATCTTAAGCTTCGTCGAAGCCTTTATCGACATAAATTTGTTAGAGATAGCGTGTAGCTGAGTTCTTGGTACACTCTTGTTTAATAATTCCTTCTGAAATGTTTTTAAATGGACTGTAAATCATTTGACATTTTAGGTAATAGTATTTTAATATAAAGAACTTCGATATAAAAAGCACTGTTATAATATCATCTGCCTTGATGGTATGGCTGTGCCAGCTCGCCTAGGTGGGTAACCCACTCATCACATATTCTACAACCAAAGGGTATTATTTATTGTTTTTGTATTTCTGATAACGTAAGTTTTGTTTGTCATTCTGATAACGTAAGTTTTATACATCCGCCTATATAGGACATATTTAGGCGGACGGGTAAATAATACACTTGATTGTAAGACTTCATAGACAGATGAAATTTTGATCACTTCTTACAAAACCAATGCAACACCTACCTTAAGAACGTGAATGTGATGTTATGTCCCGTGTGCTCACTCACCCTTCAAACCGGAATACCTGATGAGTTCTTGGTACACACCCAGGCGAGCTTGCGCAAAACCATTACGTAATATATGAAATAAATATTCTGTGATATCGAATACAAAGTCTCAGTCATTGTCAAAATAAGAACATGTCCAATTTCTTCGTGTTCACCAAAATGTACCCCAGAAGTTTAATAGGGGCTGACGGATACGAAACGCACTTTACCAAGATTGATGATTCGAGGCGCTACCCCATCCATTAGTTACATTCGGTATGTAAACCCGCCGAACTTTTATACTAAACAATTAATATTACATTTCATCGAGTCATCATTCTGTGATTTCTTTATCAGCTACTCATCGATTGGCTGCACATCGTGAATTTAATGTACATCATACATGTACACGTGTCCGTGTATATGTATATGAGATATGCATGTGTGCGAGATCGATTGATTTGCATCAATTTAATTGCATTTCAATATGCGATTATTGCTGCTTTGGTGATAGTGATTGGTTGTATTCGTGTAAATTTTTTTTAGGACACATACATATGTATATTGATTAGGATTCTCGAAGTTTTATATTGACAGATTGTACGATAGAAAAAAAGGATACCTAAATAATCAGAATTTCATTTTGACCAATTTAGAACTAATTTTTTATTCGCGAACATTTACTAAACCAAATGAATTATATTCATCTCTTTTAATTGCTTACTAACAAAACTATAATCAAAACTTACACATGAACTCAAATTGAGCTATTCAAAGGTCCGATCTAACAGTCAGTCTACGATGCTTTGTCAACAACACAACTCGCATCAGATCAGAGACTATATTGCTATACATTTATATTTGTGTTAAGTATAAGTTAACAGTTTCAGAAAAATCATATTTTATTATGAAATAATTATATAGACCAGCAACCAGCAAATATACCTGGTGGTAAAGGGTCATAGGCCCGCATTGACATTGACGCTGTAAGAAATTTTAATCATTCCTTACATCTCCAATGCGCCACCAACCTTGGGAATAAGTTGGTATGTCCCTTGTGTCTGTAGTTAGACTGGCTCACTCGTCAAATCAGAACACAACAAGACAAAGTATTGCTGCTTGCCGGTAGAGTATATGATGAGTGGGTGGTATCTACTTAGACGGGTTTACACAATGCCCTACCACAAAGTACCATTTATTTTTCTTTTGAACGTCTACAAATATATTTCCGGCACTTCCCAAGGTTACCTAGTAAATAATTCTGTAATTTTCGTTTAATGCTTTTGCCGCAAAACAAAAAATAAACACACGGACGAAATTCCACAGTGCAACAGTTGGAAGAAATAAACCTAAAACATTTAATAGCATAACATTCGCTTAACAGTGGAACATTTACGAACTGTAATAATACTGTTTTCTAGACAAAGATCTGTCTATCAGACATTTTCAACTAAACGACTTAAAGTGGTAATAAAGTTTTAAAGGCGATCGAAAAATATCTAGAACATGGTTACATGGTTGATAAAAGAACTCTGAGTGCATTTAACTGGTTACGTTTTAACCGACAAGTGATAAGGTGTAACGACTCCTAGTTTTACGAGATTGGATGGTTTCTATCGTCGTAAAACGGTACATTATGGCTTGTTACTTAGTGAGGAGATTATTTATTTTTTGTTAACGATTTTCTTGAAACGTACTTCGAAGATAATAATACACTGACTTGGTTTAAATATTCTATTTTACTAATGAACGTAATGTCTCAAATTCTCAGTTCCTAGAGTTGGTGGTGAATTGGCGATTCAGATTAATATTTCTTACATTGCCAATGTCTATGGGCGGTGGTGACCACTTATCAGCGGATGGCCCATTTGCTCATCCACCTATTTATATTACAAAAAAAAAAAAAACAGTAAGACCCACATAGTATTTGTCTTCTAAATACATCAATAATCATCTTAGGAAGCAACAATCTTTATCAACAAGTTCAATAATAGATAGCAGGGTAGACACACACACACATAAATATTTACAGATTATTTAAATAGCATATTTTAATAGCAACAATTAAAAAGAAATATGGTAATATACTATGTCGATGTTTGTATGTGTGCGTATTGTACACTTATCCGAGAATCGAATATCAATAAATTGATTAAAATTAATTCCATAACAAAGATAAATTCAGAAAATTCAAGTCGAAATAAACAGAGTGTAAATTTGTTCGTTACTTTAAACATTAAAATAAAGAGCATTTCATTCACAGAGCTTTTAAAAATTAAAGAAAATGTTTACTCTACATTGCGGCTAACGAACGAAATTATTACAAATTACGGCCAACAAAGCAAGAACAAGACGGCAAAAACTCGCCCCGTTAAATACAAAGTTTTGCTGAACAACAAAATAGCGTTGTTTGCATAACCCGAATTTGTTTAAGTGATTGCCTTAAAAAACAAAGCCTCCAGATTTGCATAGAAATGTTCATATCATAAAACTGAGTACTTGCACCCAGAGACAGATTCGAGGCTCGAAGGTTAATCATTTATATCGTGTCGTTTCATTTTGGACCTTATCTTTATTGATATAAGTACTAGACCGACCTTGGTATAGTTTGTTATCAAGTCGGTTCAGCCTCTCTCAAATTTGTCATTACGAATGTAATTTTCAAACAGAAAATTTAATTTCCTTTTTATTTACAATATTATAATGAATACATAAATTAACTTTTTACAGTAAAAACTAGATTAATTTTTAACATTGGTCATAGCTCGAATAAAAAAAATATAAAAGTCAACGCAATATTCTATTTTCAAAATTTATAACACATTACACTGCATTCATAAGTTATCGTTTATTTACTTGTCAATCGTATTTATTATGTAAACTAGCGACCCGCCCCGGCTTCGCACAGGTGCAATGCTGCCACTAAATATACTACTGAATGTCTTACAAAGTTCATAGTTTCAGTCGTTAGACAATACAAGTCCCTGCGTTTTCAAATTGTAATATCTACGAAAATGTTCATTTAAATTACATGCTATAAAGGGTCATATTGATCTATATTAAATGCACAATGTATTTAAGGTACTTAATTGGATGAGGATTAATGTTGTTCTGTTTAAAATAGCTTCGCAATTAAGCCATTATTTCTCGTTAAAAGTAAAATATAGTTATTGTGGGTTATCCCTAAGAGATAGACGTATACCATCGCGGACTTTTTTGAAGACCTTTTAAGGTGTACAATGCTGTAGTACATTATTTTGATCTATCACGTAGGGTTAAGCCAGAATTTGCAATGTAAGCGCAAAAAAATGTGTATTTACGACATCACTTTGGAAACCTCTAAAATTTTCTGTGTTTCTTTATTATATTGTGCATGTATTATACATATAAACATTCCTCTTGAATCAATCTATCTATTAAAAAACCACATAAAAATCCGTTGTGTAATTTTTGATTTCAAAGATCTAAGTATACACAGAGACAGACAGCGGTAAGCGACTTTGTTTTATACTATGTAATGATGATAATACACTGCATTATTAGTAATATATTTGATTTATTCAAATCGGTTTTTAAGGCATTTTCTGCCTCGCACAACTCTGTGGAACCAGCTTTCGCCGGCGGTTTTTCCGGACCGATACGACTTGGGAACCTTCAAGAAAAGAGCGTACTCTTTCCTGAAAGGCCGGCAACGCACCTGCAAGCCCCCCGGTGTTGCAGATGTCCATGGGCGGTGGTAGTCACTTTCCATCAGGTGAGCCTCCTGCTAGTTTGCCACCTCAGTCATAAAAAAAAAAAAAATTACGCATTTTGAATGATTAAAATATATTTCTAATTCGGCAAATAGCGCTTTCATATCATTCCATTTATATAATAGCAATTTGATTTAATTGAAATTAAAATTTTGATAAGCATAATAATATTATGCTTTTACTTTTAATGGAGGTTTAAATTAAGAAAATTAAATTTTCTGTTTGAAAACTACATTCGTTATGACGAATTTGATTATTTGAAAAATAGGCCATTGTTATAAGGCGTTTCGCCATAAGTGGCAATAGCATAGAATCTAATATCACGTTGAATCAACAAAGAAAAATATGTTCGTTATTTGCTAAATGGCAACAATTCTAAAAGATATATTTACATTATTGTTAGTACGTGAGGTCTTGTAAAGTACATTTACGTGCGTTCTACGTTGGTAGGTAAATTCACAAACGTATGTATGATGTGCCGAGATGGCCCAGTGGTTAGAACGCGTGCATCTTAACCGATGATTTCGGGTTCAAACCCAGGCAGGCATCACTAAATTTTCATGTGATTAATTTGAGTTTATAATTCAATTCGTGCTAGGCGGTGAGAGTAAACATCGTGAGGAAACCTGCATATATATATGATGTATATTGATCTAAAACACGTACTTCTGAAGAATTTGATCTCTTCTTTATTGATGTGTAATCTCTTTCCTCTTGATTTTTTGCAATCTTTGGGAGTTATTTCGTGAAACAAGCAGATGTGTATAACAGTGAAATTATTAAAGCGCGCGTTACTTGTCCAATAAAGAGTACGGTGCAGGAACTGTCTTTCAAATGGTACCACCACCTTTTTCTGACAGAACATAATGTTAATGTTGCTTATTTATAATAACATAGGCGCTGTAAGGTTCGTTCGTTTTTTTAATGAATTCTTAAAAGTCATGTTACATCTTATCCTACATACGTTTGTTTTTGTAAATCGTTTTTGACAAATTTAATGTATTTAAATTAGAAGAATTATATCAATGTGCCATATAGAAAAACTTGTCAGTTAAATCTTATTCTTTAATTAAATATATGAAATATGGCTGAGTTTCTTTACGACTGAGTCGATTTAACTAATCTAGTGTTACAGCAAGGAATGTACATCATGCATCTCATGGTTGGCAATGCATAGATAATACAAGACGTGATTAATACTTCTTGCATTACCAACGTCTGCATGCAGAGGCACTTATCGTCAGGTGGTCCATATTCTCGTCTATCTTCTGAAAATAAATGTAGAAAAATCTCACATTGATAGCAATAAGAAAATGTTAAGAACTGAATGGTAGGTCCACTTAATGCATTCAATATTAGATAACCACATTATTGGTGCATTTTTCTAAATAAAGGATTGATAGATTTGGTGTCTTATTACTAATTGCTATATGAATTTATTAATAAATTGTGTGTTTGTAAAATAAAAAGTAACAGCCTGTTTATGTCCAACTACTACTGGACTTAAGATCTTTTTAAGGAGAAGGTTGAGTTATTATTCAATGTCATACTTAACGAGAGAAATAGATTAATAATTCAAAACACGTACGTTTGATGATATAGATAAGATAGATACATACTTGGTGGTAGGGCGTTGTGCAAGACCGTCTGGGTAGGTATCAACCACTCATCAGATATTCTAGCGCCAAACAGCAGTATTCAGTATTGTTGTGTTTCGATTTGAAAGGTTAGTGAGTCAGTATTATATAGTATTACAGGCACAAGGGACGAAACATCTTAGTTACCAAGGTTGGAGGGGTATTCGCGATGTAAGAAATGATTAATAGTTCTTAAAATTCTTTTGCCTATGGGTAATAGTGACCACTTACAATCAGGAGGCCCATTTGATAGATCGCCTCTTGTTATATCATAAAAAGATATGCTTAAGAAAATTCTCTGGTGATTTCTCGGAGTCGAATACTAAATATTTCGGTTAAGTCTGACCTGTTCTTTGCAGACGCAGGAGGCATCATCTTACGTTGATATACTTAATATATTACAATAATATTTTGATTGAACAACAAAATTGGGTGAAAAATGCGAAGCGACGCGCAAAAATTACAAATTGTGACGCTGTACAACGACCAGATCAAGAGCGATGAAAGACAAACAAGTGACGGCAGAAACTAATTTCAAACAACCCGAAAAGAAATACAAGATTCCAACGAAAGTAAATGTAAAACGATTCAACCCTCTCCACAATAAATTCTGAATTAATTAAACCGGTCAACATCTTGCGATGACGAATAGATACGTCGTAACTTTTGTCCTTACTATTGAGAATATCGAATCCAATATATGTAACTAGGCACATACAACATACGTGTTTTGTCAATATGAAATGTAATGCAAATTATGAATCACGAGAATTTAAATGAGTAATGGAAAAACCAAAAATTTAATTTGTGTAAATATGGAATATTTAAGATGCACGCGCTCTAAGCAATGGGCCATCGTCTCGTGCATCTTAATCGATGATTTCGGGGTCAAACCCAGGCAGGCACCACTGAATTTTCATGTGCTTAATTTGTGTTTATAATTCATCTCGTGCTCGGCGGTGAAGGAAAACATCCTGAGGAAACCTGTCTAATTTCAACGAAATTCTGCCACATGTGTATTCTACCAATCCGCATTGGAGCAGCTCGGTGGAATATGCTCCTAACCTTCTCCTCAAATGGAGAGAAAGCCTTAGACCTGCAGTGGGAAATTTACAGGCTGTTTATGTTTTTATGGAATATTTATGTTTGCGTTGAAAACATACAGCTGTGCATGAAGATGTGGATGAAGATGAGATGATAGTTTATTAAATAATGTTTACATAATTATAGTATCGTTACGAGCATGTGATAAATGCTGTTGGTGAAAGTAATTTGTTTACGCAAAATACCAACTGGCAATATACTAAATCGTTTGAGTCGCAGGTATCTTCCCAATTCTTATCGCACGGATGTATTCAGTGTCGCTTCCGAAAATAAACTGACTACTCCGCTACGGATCGCGCTATTCGATATCGCTACTATTTACCATCGAGAACATTCCTGGAACACGTCGAAACATGAGGCATATATCAATAAAACAAAATAAATAGGAATGACCTTCCGCAAATTCGAAGTATATAACGCCCTTTTTGTAAACAACTTAATAAAACAAACAGAACACGACTTTACTGTTTGCGAAATAAGGCTTATTTTCATTTGAATATCCAACGGTCATTGATCTTTCTTTAACTACATTTTGATTATTTGAGATTTATTCTAGACCTTTCTTGATCGATCGATAGAACACAAACTTAACTATTTATTCGTATTTATAAAATAACGTGGTCGTAATAGTATGCTTTTATTTATTAAATTAAATAACACCAACAGATTAAAAAATACGAACAATATTGACTGCCTGCTACATTTAGATTGATTAGATTCAAATGAATCGACCTATACCCTGTACAAGATGGCTTGATCTTTTTGACAGATGTAATTTTTTCGGATCTACATAACTTTGCAATGACGAACATATCATTTCCTTAATTTATTGATTTTAAAAATTGTAAAAATATTTAAAAAAACACATTTAATACAAAAGTTCCTAAATATAATAGACGCTTGTACAATGTTACATCGGTCGGACGGTAGGGACGCGACTAACAGGCAGTAACTGCTACAAATATCGATAAGAAAAATCTTTATGAAAGATCATTGTTAAGTTATTGTTACGAACGGAGTCCTTTTGGTTGGAGTCTCTGCGGCTAGTGGTTGGGGTCTCTTTAGCTGGTATAACACTTTTTAAAAAAATAAGATAAAAAAAAAATTGAATTCTAATTTGAATTACGCATTCCATCGTTCCATCGACTGTTATATATGTTATATTTTCTGTTTCTCATCACTAGCTCGTCTGTCAAAAAGATCAAGCTAACTTGAACAGGGTATAATAAAATGTTACTGGATTTGTATGTAAAAGAACACGACCGATAAAAATATAAAGCCACTAAAACTACATCAGAATACGGGAATCAATTTTCGACTATTTTATAACTAGTATGGTCTATAATACAAATCGCAATAGCCTCAACAATGATAGCATCCCAACAATTAGTTTTGACTCGCCAATGTAGCGTTTGTCAAAGTCGAGGCGCCGATTAAATTTGAAACCAAGTCGTTACGCACTGTCTGCCTAGTTGTATTATAGATTGTGATTTAATGGAATAGGGTTACAAGTTTACCATTGTAAATTTAAGAGGTTTGCGTTTATACTATTACATATATTATGTAATTAATAAAATTATTTACATATTTATTGCAGAACAAAATGATATTACATAAAAAGTTAGCTTAAACGTTATTTATATATTATCTTTTTTGTTTTTTTTATGGCATTGGTTGGCGGACGAGCATATGGGCCACCTGATGGTAAGTGGTCACCACCGCCCATAGATAAAGGCGCCGTAAGAAATATTAACCATTCCTTACATCACCTATGCGCCACCAATCTTGGGACCTAAGATGTAATGTCCCTTGTGCCTGTGATTACACTGGCTCACTCACCCTTCCAACCGGAACACAACAATACAGAGTACTGTTATTTGGCGGTAGAATATCTGATGAGTGGGTGGTACCTACCCAGACGGGCTCGCACAAAGCCCTACCACCAAGTAAACTTTCACTAACTTACGGAACATTAAAATAATTTATCATGTTCAAACTTAAAATCTGAGTTAACGTAAAATCCCACAATTCTTTTCTATTGAGTGTAATTCTTTCTTATCAAAATAACTTCTGACAGGCAATACAGTCAAAAGTATTTTCGACATACATTCATATTTATCTTCCAACTAAGAGCCTACTAGGAGTATAAATAATACTCAAAGAGGTCAGGATTGTAGATATGACGTAATCCATCAATCGAGTGTGCGATTCAACATCAAAATAAAATTAATGCTTTCAAGATATTAAAATTATTTAATTAGATTTATATTCGATTGCAAAAATTCCCGTTTAAATATCCGTTTAATCTGCAAAAAGCCGATTACGCTACGCTACGTGGTTTCACGTGACTTTATTCATATGAGGTTTTGATCCGACAATAATTGTGAAGTGCATTCGAATGTCATGGAGTCAGCGCATTCGAGTTGTAAATTGGTTCGCAAATAGGGAAATGTCTGATGTAATTATTAATGAATATTATCATAACGAAGCGGTAATTAGTTTGCATGAAATTTTTAATTCCAATGATGACGTCAAATGATTATGTGACCATATTATTTTATTCATCACGAATATTTTTTTAAGAATTTCTTTTTTTTTGATAATTCTTAATTTAAATTTGATTTAAGCGATTATAATATGCTTGTTCATAATTCAGTAGGTATAAATTACCATAACCTAAATTATAGTACGTATGAACGTGTCAAGTATTAGGATTAACAGAAACCTTTATACTAAAACACAACGGAACGCCTATTATAAAACATCACACCAAGAAATCATAACGCGGTTTGAATTGCGAAGCGCCAAACATTCCCAAGCCGTAGGCTTTACAATGGGGATAAATCCGACCGCCTTCCGCTTTTTTTCTTTAAGCATTATGCGGAGAACATTACTCAATGTCGGCTGTTAATTGGCCTCATCATATATGACTCTCGTGCTTTGAATCTGGAGCTTTGCTTGGATTTTCTTTCACAATTTTTATGGTCTTTGCTGGTTTTGGTAATTACCACGTTATGAATTCTGATTTTTCTTTTTGTAGTTTTTCGATTGATATACATAATATGTTCTTATTTTGAAATTTATTGTAATACTAGCGACCCGCCCCGGCTTTGCACGGGTGCAATGGTGATACTAAATATACTACAGAATTACTTTATATATAACGTTCACAGCTTCTTCAGTCCGTTTTATTTATTTACGAAATCACATTAGGAACCTTTAAAATGATTAGCGTTTCTCTAGTAGATTAGATATGATTATACATATAAACCTTCCTCTTGAATCATTCTATCTATTAAATAAAACCGGATCAAAACCCGTTACGTGGTTTTAAAGATCTAAGCATACATAGGGACAGACAGACGGCGGGAGGCGACTTTGTTTTATACTATGTAGTGATAATGCTAATATATTTAAATTATATTCAATATATGTTGCCATAAAATCAATTCTTTTAACTATATATTGTTGCATTGTAAAATGTTTGGATAATTATATCATCTTCGCTGAATTCGTAGTTATGGATATAAGCTTACTTTCATAAAATATATTCGTTTTTATAAGATCTATATTCTAATAAAACAAAGCATATTTAAAAATGTTGTATTCATTTTAATTTAAAAGGAACCGTAAAAGAATAACTTGTATTACGCTCGAGGAATTAAAACACATTTTCGCTTAATTTATGCTCAGGGTGCTTCCTTCGGTACGGACCAAACTTTATAATAACATCAGTTGAATACAGTACAATGCAAATGTGTGTATTTAATTAGGGAGCGTGGAGTTCCAAACAATTTATGGGGCCACGTTAAAAGTTCTATAAGCGTGACGTTTTATGCCTTATGAAAGTAAAATGAGCGAATCTTCGGGAAGTGCTAAACGGACGCTGGAGGGAGAACGCCGAGTCTGAAACGCCTGTTTAGGCTTTTACTTAAGCCCTGTATAATTTCGTTTTCTCCCAAGCGTAAACGCTATGTAAAGGGTTACGGGTGTTCTTTATCTTCAAGCCGACCGGATTTATTTTGCAGAAACAAATTTTCTATGCAGATAAGGAGATTTTGATGTAACGGCTGGATAAATTTGTAATGGCGTCTTATTTAAAATTTCATATTTTCTCTTTGCAAAATTTAATCCTGTCGCTCTTTGGTGACGCAGTCCTGATAAAATAAACATTATAAAAAATACCTATCTGTAAGTCGAATTTGAATTTCCTATGTTCATCATTGTATATTTTGTCAAGTCCAACGATTACATTATTAAGTTGGTTCAAAGGCTAGAGTAATAAATGCTCCGTACAGCTATTTGAATCCACAAAGCTTTCGGCTTTCGCGAGAACCGCCGTCGCATATTCATTAGTTCATTATTATTGCTGGCCAGCGCCCTTGCCCAGCTTGAAATATTCAATGCGGTGAATGACTTTGTTTATTAGATTAACGAACGGACGGAACCAAAAAATACGATGTTATATTTATTGCACATTTACTCTTCGTTAAGTAAGTTCATTATTGTTTCATCATTTTAACAAGGACGACTTTTTAATCAACGTTGTTGTAAATACGGAAGGTCTAACATAAGAAAAAGGTTTTCATCCATCTGGCTTATAAATAAAACGTATATTTTTCAAATAAATGTTACGATACACATTGAAACCAGAACCCAATATCAAAGCTATTCTATAAAACTCTAAATTGCAATTTTTGATTCCTTATACGAATAAAAAATAATAAAAATGTTGGTCAGCATACACAGTAATGTTTTTATTGTAGATTTGAGTCGTGCAAAATTTATCTATTGCCTTATTTATTGAGTTCAGTACTGATTTCTAACGTAAAGTCATCGATTCAATGATCGATCTCATGATCTTGAATTGTTTAATCTATAATGAAACCTTGGTTTTAGAGCTTTGTATAAGCCCGTCTGGGTAGATACCACCTACTCATCACATATTCTACTGCCAAACTATAATGCAGTATTGTTGTGTTCCGGTTTGTAGTGATTGAGTGAGCCTGCCAACATATACGTTGAAAAGCGAATGTGTCAGTGTAACCAGAGACGTCCCTTGTGCCATAAACTATCAGTTCTCAAGTTTGGTCGCGCCTTAATATTGTAAGCAATAGTTAATTTTTTTTATTAGGCAATGTCTATGGGTGATAGTGACCACTTGGCGTCAGATAACTCATTCGCTCGTCTATCCTATCTATTTTATCTAATCTAAAAACTAACCTTCTCTCTTTGACTCCCATTTGTTGTGGTTGACACAATACAATGTTAGATTTTGATATTTTATTGAAATTAAAAATCAAACATCGGATAAGTACAGTATATGAGTTCAATTCAATATGGTCCTAATGGTTTTGTAGAGAAAGAAATATTTTGCCACCTTTTTTGTCTCAGCGAAAAATCATCCGTAAATTCGAAAAGACTTCACATCTTTTGCATGCAACGTCATTAACAAATATAGCCCAGAGCGTAGAATCATCAAGAGAAAACAACTTGCAAACAAATGTTAAAGCAAATCAAACTTCCACGCTCCGCGAGCATATGTATGTCCCGAAGTTATGCTTAATTTATGCATATTGAATATGCTAGACGCCTTGAGGGCACGTAATCTCCTTGTAGCAAGGTAGTCACGTGACACCTTCGAACGCTTTGAAGTAACAAAATAATTGTCTTGGATGGATTTATGAATACACAAACGAACGAAAATTATACTACAAATTGAAAGGATAAAACAAGTTAAAGAAATGCTACCTTTACATTTTAATAAAAATAAGAGCTAATATCTCAGAGTTGTTAAACAAGATCTGATGTGATTTTCACTAAACTTTGAATTCGAATATGAAATGTTTATGTCAAAATGTCAACTTGGAAATTTGCTAAGTTAAAGACATTAAGATTTAGAGAGTGGTCAAAGGATAACAATGAAGTGGAAGTCGGAGTAACGGGGCAAGAGGAAGACCTTTGAAACTAGAACTATTTTGCGAGGTAATTTGTGTAATTACAGCACAATTTCTCCTTGAGGGATTCTCTGAGAACAATGACTAATTTGGCAAGATATTGTCCTCGACTTACAAGTCTATTATTTTATTAAACGTAGAATAATTTAAGATTAATCAACCTAAGAACGATAAATGTTAATGTAAATAAAAGTTAATTTTTATATGATGGTTACTGTGGCTTTTTTCTCAATTAAGAATAGACAACTGTGCATGAAATATGATAATACTGATCTGTGTGCACATATACAGCTGTCTTTTATCTCACTCTCATAATCTGACAAAACCTTTATAGTCGGAGAGCTCAGTTTCGGTATTGATTTAAGTTCAAGTCTTAACACTGACCACTTTTAAACTTCGAAAGAAAATCATAAAATCCAATGATTTTTTACTCTTAGCCCGGATCGAAGTCCCCTGAACCACGGGTACTGCAGTAACTTCCAGCCTCAATACTTCCCACCTCCTCCCACCTAACGCGCAGACTAGTAGACGTAGACGAGACTAGTTTGATTATACAGATATTCGTTTACGTGATCAGATTGTTTTTCTTAATTCAAATAACTCTATAGTTCTACGATAGACTACAATATTCCCTTTTTTTAATCTAATATATATTACTTGTCCATCCATAAAATATTGTAAATTGTATTTGTTTAGTTTTAAAATCCATTATCTGGATTACAGAAAGCCTCTCGGTATAACGAGAAGAAGAAAATCCTTTATTTTCTACTTCAGGTATTATAGATTAGGACCAATTAATATCTTGAAATTTTTTAAATTCGATAATTGGGTTTTATTGATAATGAACACAATTAATGTTTCGTCAACATGGAGTTTGCAATCAATTTCCAGAAAATAATAATAAAAGAAGGACCTTACTATCAGTAAAGTTAAAGTAGAAACTATTGTTGTGCCTTCTTATGTGTTCATATAGCTATATTGCTTCGTTGGTTTATTGACTGGCATTAATGGATGCATAAGACTCTAAATTCGAATCCAAAATCGAAGCAATGAAATGTTTTTGTTTGTTACAATCGCGAAATTTTTTGGCAGTGTCACTTATCTGATAAAGCATGTATAGTCGTTTGTCTTGATCACTGTCTGGCTATATCGCTGTCGTCATTACGATTTATAGGAGTGACCAGTATTTGCACACACAATACACTTTAATATTTCCCGTGATAAGCAATCGTGTAGTGATGATCATCACTGTCATAGTATATTAATCATGACCTACTACATGTTTTATTTAACCGAAATAATGTACACTGTTAAGTTTTGTTAAAGTAGACACTGAGAAGGTAAGATGTGAATCTTATCTAAGTTTTAATGCAAAAACTTTTAATGTTTACCGACATAATAAATTTAAGGATGTACCGTGCCTACATTAAGGGTTTTTGTAAGAGTATTTCTGGGTCGAGTTAACAAGGTAACGACATTAAGATTGTTAATCATGCATTTGTGTAATTTATATCATTATCACAATCCAACAACTCGTATTTGATAGGCGAGGCAGAAGACGTACTGAATCTTATTTTAAGGAAGACAGGAGACCTTTTCCCAAAAGTGAGACATTCTCGGGTCGGTCTTTATATAAGTTTTTATTAATAAGATATTTTCATAAATTGTATTAGGCTATTATTTGAAAATTTTCAGAAAACATCAGCTGCATATTTTTTACCACTAAAAAACCAACCCACATTTGAGCAGCGTGATCGAGTGAACTCCATATATTCCACTACACTCCTCAAAAGAAAGCCATAACACACCGGAACATAACAGGCTCTTACTTTAGATGTGAACCAGTCATCACAACATGCGATTTGTTATCTTTTCATGGTCACTAATGGTGCAATATAAAATGATTTTTGTTAATGAGTTTATACACAATCCTTTAATGCAACTGTGCTTATTTAATATAAATACTATTCCGAGAGAGTTTTAAACTGGTAGCTTGTCTATTATAAAAAACAGTTTTATTTCCACTGCAGCAAACTGTCATCGAGTTTGTTTTAAAAATGTATTTATGTTTACAAATTATGAGAAATTGGAAAATTTCAAAGTTGAGGTTTTCATTCATCGGGGGGATTATTCAGTCTTGTGGTTACTTAGTTATAAATTGCTTAAGATAATTTTATTTTATTAGCTAGTGTGATTTTGACACCATAATTTTGTCCTATTGTCGGGAATATTTCTTTTGCCCTATTCAGGTCAGAAGGAGAAGTTTTAGAAGTTATTCATTCACATATTATAGGTTGGTATCTCGGTAGAGTAGTCGCTAGATAAGGTCGCAGATCTCGAGTACCTGGGTTCAAACCCCTGATCAGACCAATAATAAGTTATTGGGTTTTTTGTCGAAAAATTCTTAGTACTCTTCATATAGTGTATTCTCAAAGTGTTTACACTATAGAGCCGCGTGAAATACGATAAGCCATGGATTTCTATTATTCCTTTACTATATCTGATATCTTTTCGACAGCGCCGGATTTGACATATGTGCATATGTGCTTGAACATACACTTGTTCAATATATTATCCAGTGCAGATGGCTGTTCTCCCATTAGAGTATTTTACCCCCCTCCCCACCCCAATCCCCCCGTGACAGATATTGGTTAGGACCATAACATTTGTTGGTGAATGTTACAGATATGTCATTTTTTCCCGGACAAAATCAGGTTTAAATCGCCAGCTGGCACATGATGACTTATAACACATTTAGCAAATAAAATATCCCTAAAATGCTCCTGATAGAATCTGTTATCTCTGGTTGAGTTTCACATGTTTTATCCACTATGCAATCACGAGAATTTTTGCAAAGTATCTTTACAGAATTCTGATGACAATACAATATTTGATAACATTTGATTGAGTCAAAAAGTGAATAGTGTACACCTTCAATTTGTACTAGTACAACTTGTTTGGACTCATTTAGTATGTTTTGAAGTTCAATGAATGTGAATGAATGTTATCTGAGAAAGTATTACACTTTTTCAAATGATATTTATTTACTCACAATTTAACTTTTTCTATTTTTTTAGTATTCTTGATTGAAATATTATTTTGTTTTTTATTATGGTGATAAAGAAGAAGTGTAATTTTGTTAGTTTCTTTTTTCCGATAACTTTGAAATGACTGAACAGTTTTGAGGTGTCATCATTACACCGTCCCGAGTGACACGGGCTATAAATTCATTTGTTAATTTATT
This sequence comes from Vanessa atalanta, assembly GCF_905147765.1. Lineage (NCBI taxonomy): Eukaryota > Metazoa > Arthropoda > Insecta > Lepidoptera > Nymphalidae > Vanessa > Vanessa atalanta. Next base: position 9,641,529 of record NC_061888.1, on the reverse strand, counting down.
CCAGTCGTGTTTATTATTTTAGTTTTATCAGCCTGTTAACGTATAAAGTTTAAAAGTTTACTTCAAAGAAAGGTTTTCGCATAAGATTTCTCTTTAGATTAGGACTAAGAAAATATTTACTTTACATTGTATTTTTAATTTCATTTAAATTAATATTCAAATAGGTCACTTGAATATACAAAATTAAAAAAAAAAACTAGAATGCGTTAACTTAAAATTAACGACATAAAAAACAACATATTATGAAACTTATTAACATTAATTAATCACAAGCAGTCCTATACCGAACAGAACAAAAAAGCAACCTCGGGAAATTAGTTACAGAAAAACGTAAATGACATTAATACGACACGAAAATACACGTAAAAGCCTTATTCAAACTAGCAATCTGTATCACAAAAGTGAAATCGTAAATGAAGTACTTACATGTTTTATCACAAGCACTTATCAAGGTTTTTTTTTTATAATAATTGTTATTAAGCACGATACGTTCTGTTAGGACGAATTGATAGCGAACACGCGATACGCGAGCTCGTTGTAAATAGCTGAAAAACAATACGTGTAAAATTATAATTTATAAGTTGGCATTGTTTGCTATTGGACTGTTTTTTTTTATGAAATAGGTAAGCATACGGGCAACTCGACTACCTGATGGTAAGTGGTCACTACCGCCCATAGATATTGGAGCTGTATGAAATTTTGCGCCACCAACTTTGGGTAATTTTGTGTTGCTATTTTTATAGAGCAAATTTGGTTTCTAGAATTATGTGTTCCTTTGTTTGTGTAGTGTCTAACTCATTCATCCATTTGAGTTGAAACTATATTTATTTATTTTTATTTTTATTACACAACCTTCTTTCTTACTTGATGTTAGGACAATGCCCAAGCTCGTCTGGATAGATACCAACCACTGTTCATATAGAATATATACACCACCAAGCATCCATGATTAGTCCGATTGGATTCTGGTTTGAAGGGAGTAAGCCTGTGTAACATTCACAAGAGAAGTAACGTCTTAACTCTCAGGAATTGTGACGCAATAATGATATAGGGAATGGACAAAATATTTAAAAGCGCCAATGTCTAGGGCGGTGGTGACCTATATGGCCCTCCAACTACCATATACACAATACATATATACAACTATAATTATTATGAAGTAACAATATATTTATTTAATCATTGTCGTTTCGGAGGAGAGCGGTAAGCAGTTCATAAGTGATGTCACTCTACAGGGAACAAAGCTAATTCCGAGCAATTGAAGCCTTAAATATAGCGACTCATTTATAAATTGTGAAACCATTTTCCTCCTCTCTGTCTAATTTGATACCAAATGCTGTATTTATGTCTCCTCGTCCATAATAAGAATATACTGAATAATATTCATCAAACATTACTTGTTTTAATGAAATGACATTAAGCGTCATCATCATGTCGATGACCTCGTCGTAATGTTGCTATTTTTGACGTGTATCATCTCTCCTCTTGATTTCCTGCAATATCCCACATTTCTTGTGGTTTCGTGAAAAGAGACGGAAATGTGAAGCAGGCAGCCGGATGCGCGCGTTTTTTTAATTGACTAGAATTGCTAGAGTTGGTCGCCGGATGGTATCAATTCACTTTCCGAGAGGATAAATTAATTTTAATATTACTTATTGTTAAATTTTAGAAATGATAAAGGTGTGTTAAATATTAATGATAAAAATTGAACATGCTCATGTATATTAACATTAATTATCAATTCAGAAGATGTATCTGTGCGTATATATGTATGTTACTCTTTCAAGGCCAAATCACTGAATCGAATTTGACGAAATTTGGTACGAAACGAGCATGAACTGTTATTTTTTATGCCTACACCTGACGATTAATCTCTAACACGCGAGTGAAGACCCGGGACACATCTAGAAATTAATGTATTGTATTTCAAAGAGGTAATACATACACCTATATATTGTACAGGTTGCCCTAAAATTCAGCATGAAATCTAGCATTTGTTAAAAATATAAAGTAAGTTGATAAAACAATAAACAGTTAAAAATATATGTATATATTTTAGGACTTAATCTTAATAATTCTTAAATTAATAAAAGTTAAAAAAAAATGTATTAAGTACATATAAAAAAATAAAATCACATGTTTGTATTAGACAGTTATGTTTTTTTTCGTCATGATATTCCATTCGAGAAAACAAAAACCAAATCTCACGTTAAATCTCTAATCTTAAGATACGTAATTTGACTAGCTTTTCATCATCAAGATAAATTTACAATGCCATAACTCCCGGCATTATAATAAAAAGAAATGAAAGCATTAAATTATAATATCAAAGAAGCGAAATTTCATTTTAAATAAACAACAGGAATAAGGCGAACAATGTTCCATTCAGTTTTATGCAAATACAAACATTACAAATCTGCTACGTTTCTTTGAGTGAAAGCGAATAGATCTCATTTAAAAATCTCATGTAACACAAATCAAGCGAACGCATTTACGATTCATGAGTATATACGACTTATACGAAATTTTCCCTATTTAATGTATGCATTAAAACTCGTGTAAAATCTCTCATTGAACGAATCCCAGCTTTGATTCGTAGATCTTCCCGCCTATTATTTTATGATTGTAAAGTTAAATTATTATGAAGGATCCGGAAATTCGAACAAAAAGGAATGCGGAGTGTTTCAAATATTTTTAAATTAATTTCGTCTTGATCTCAATGTGCTACAAATTATTCGACTCTGTACATTTTCAACCTTTCTAAATCTGTCACATTACTGTCGATTTAATTTTGTTTCTTTATGTTTACATTTTAATTTGTACAATTTCTATAAATCCAGCTGTAATTCGCTCCGGACTCATACTTAAAATGTGCGTCATAAATGTGCTTAAAATGTACGTACTGTAACAACTTATTTATATGGAATTTGAAATAAATATAATGTCACTACAGAATTACTATCTATCCGAATATACAGTAAAATCCGAGATGGAGTAAAAATGTATGGTACGATTAATCGAACTAAAATTATATGTTTTTTTATACTTGGGGAGCTTACAATATAGTTGACGAAATTTGACATATGTGTATCGACCTGCTTTGAAACTGTGTGGTGGAATAAGCTAATTTCTCCTCAGAAGGGAGAGGAGGCCTTAGCCCAGGAATGGGCCGTTACTGGCCGTTACTTTACTTTTTACTTCACGTATATTTATAAATTGTATAAAAAGAAGTCTTTCTTTTTCTGTTTTACCTATTGCAATATATTAAACCTAGAGGATATTTGTATATGTTTAATGTGGAAGTTACCGTGATTTAATACAGGACTTGATAAAAACTTAGTGAAAAGACATAACAGTTATATTCAGAACAAACATTTATTAATGAGCAAAAAAATAAATGATATTTCTTACAGTGCCAAAATAATTGTTTATAGGAAAAACAGAAAATTACAATAAAATAAAAACATCCGGCTTTTTTGTAAAATGTTTTTTAGCTCTACGCTTACTTATAAATATACGTGTTGAAATTTTAAGTTCCAGTTCTCAATAAATAATTCAGAATCTGTGTCAGTGATCAAAATCGTTACATAGAATTGTATAAAAATATTTTTGTACATTTTTAATATTGCCCTGACCGATATAGTGGAAACCGTGATCAGAAGTCAGTCCTTTCAGTCAGTAGTTATCAAAGAGGGTACCATTGAAAACCAGCATTAGGTGTCCACGCCTATTAATTGCTGAATGGTACACCTATTTGGGACACGTCATATATGTTTATTGTAATATAGTATTTTTTTTTGTTTCCTTTAACCCTTTTTTTGTATCAATTCATTTTTTATTGTTAATTTTTTTTATGTTCTTTTGTGTAAATGTTTTGTACGGTCCCAAATAAAAGTGTTCTTTCTTTCTTTCTTCCTTTCTTTCTTTCTTTCTTTCTTTAACATATAAACATAATTTGAAAATTCTTTGTATTCATAACATCAGAATGTGTGTGCATGACATCTTTTTATAATATCTATATGTGGGTTATTTTTAATATCTGAAGGACTCATACAACTTACACAGAAGCGATATCAATATCACGTGATTCATATTAATTGCTAGAAAATTATATAAATATTGTCCTAACAAGGAATGTATTATTTTGTAAGTTGATTTTATATAATTATATTATTATTTCTTACACAGAATTCCTCTCATCAAATCTCTTTGAAATATATTCTTGGAAGTAATAAGATCGCTTTTGATCTGACTTATTGACTTATTTATAATATACCCTAATTTTAAGCTGAATTCTGTAATATAAATTAAAAAAAACTCGTCAAATAAATGTTTCCTCTTCTATTTTATTACGTTGCGATATATATCATGTCCACATACTTCCAATAGACACATGAAACGGTCTAAATACATATCAATAATAGCCACAGACCAAACTTCGTTTGCACTTTAAGTGGCTAAGCTCCGCCTGTTCCCTGTTCTCGGCCGTAGGGAAATTGGACTTGAAACATTTGAGCACGGCATGCGTGACACGGCCGGCTACTTAGCGCTACTGCTTTTTGGGCAGTTTCAACGATTTTATCCTTCAAATTAATTTAAAATTAATGATTTTTTTTAATTTTTTAATGTCTAAATCCTTAGGCTTGATCCGTCCGATAAGATTACGGGTTTTAAGTAAGTATTATAAAAAGTATGATATAATTAATTGTTGACATGCAAACTCTAACTTAATTTACAATAAAATTTATGCGTTTGGAAAACACGAGTATTTAAAAATGATTGAACGTTTATGGTTTTTTTTTACACATTTAATTTATTCTATTCGTTTAGTTGAATAATTTTTTTGATAGGAAAATAAAACAAGCGATTAGCGAAACAGAAGGATCGATAAGTAACAGTTAGAGAATTAACAAAGTGTCTGTTTCTGCTGGTCTTGCTTTTTTTACATTTGTACAATACACTACACACACATATATGTTTGTCTCGTAGTTTCTTACACATTTTAATTACTGTAAATCAAATTCTCAGCTAGTAGATTAGCTGAGGATTTGAGCCGGACCTGTTTCTACCAAGTTGCGCCAAAGCTCCAGAGTTTTTTGTCTTCCGCATCCAATATGTTCACCTTTTTAGGTTATCGATTCACCTGATCGTAATCCGTTGACTCGTTTGCTCCAACGGCCATCAATCCTTCAACCACTGCCAAGTCTACTTCTGAACATTCCCGCAGTCTATTCCCAAGTGTCATCACCGTATGCCATAGCAGCTAAAAACCCTCCGGCGATAAGCCTCGTTTTGAAAAATTGCGGTATAGGTGAAGTAAAGTCTTAAAGAATATCGCCAAATACTGTCCATCTCAAATTAATTCTTCGAGCGGCTTCCTTCTCGAAGCTGCCTTTCCATTTACCGTAGATTTCAATAATAATAATAATCTATTTCTTCAATTTTGGTCTCATTCATATTTGTAATCTACACCGATCACTCTTCGTGTTGTCTCCGTTCTTCTTGACATCACTTGAATAATGCTCTGGCACTTCTAAAAGCCAATAGGTCTGCAATTTTAATTAATTACACTTAATTAAAAATAATTAGCTAATTCTACAGAACAAAATAAGGAATAGAAAAATATGTAATTACAGCAATAATAAAGGAAAAAAATAACCATGTCCGAGGGCTATTATGAAATAAATTGATAACGGCTGTGGGAGGCAATTTTTCTCTATCTATTGTGCGAATGATAGGAGACAAAGGTACTGAGAACAAAGCCTTTATAAGCACAATGCAGACTGAATGAAATGCTTTGAATGTTATTTTAACTGCTCTTTTGGATAATCGCTTCAATGCACATGTTTATACAACATGCGTCTTTCATATTTAATATTTAAGACTGAGATTTCCGTAATCCTATATTTATTTGATATGCAAATGACATTTTAATGAAATCGCAATAATCAACATGAGAAATCAATTGGAGCCAATTCTAGATTTCATTTTTTAATATAAAATACCAAGTTCGTTTACTGAACGACTTTTAGCTAGCGTTTGCTTCAGTACAGCTTATTATGGTTCCTACAAACATCAGTACAGTAGTAGTTCATATTGCCGTATTCTACTTGATGAAGGATACGATTTTAGATCTCGTGTCTGGTTGTATTTACAATACAAGGAATTGTTTACATGTGTTACTGTGAATTAGCATTGTAAGACGAGTATAACGCGTATGTCTGTAAGCAAAGACATGTTTGTAAGCAAAGGTTACGATATATCCGTTTGCATAGTAGCTATACTTAAAGGGGTCTTAGTTTTATTACTTTTTTTCCCTCAGAGGAAAAAAAGACCTTAACCCTACAGTTGGACATTTAAAGGCAGTTAAACTTTGCTTTCATTCAGTCAATATTTTTAATAATTAGATTATTCTGTTCTACACACTATAGAAATATACAATAATGTAACTTATGCTAGATATATATAAAGTCACTTAAGTATAACAGAAAAAATGGGGGCAATAACAATTATTACGTATGAAATGGCTACCCTTTAACATTTACAATGCCATTTGTCAACGTCAACAGAACGAGAAATATAAACCGGTACGCTTAATTCCTATACCACAACATATAGAGGTGAAAATGCAATAAAGTGCACGGAACACTAGCATATAAAAATTTCAGCTTTCAGCTTGACCCAGAAAATACGTAAATAATTCGCAAAACGAGGAGGTTACAGGTAGGCATTATTCGAGCTAACATTGCCTTAAAATATGTGTCGGCTTCATTAGTTTTTTATAATAACTGGCTTCATTTTTAATATTAAAAATATTTTAAAGGTTGTCGTTAGGTAACAAAATATAATATATATTTTAATTCCAATGTCGATTGGTGGAAACACTTGGGGTAGGTTTTTATGAAACATGTATGCCGTAAGAGATGAATTATGAACACAAATTAAGCACATGGTAATTCACTGCTGCTTCCCGGGTTTCAACACAAATATATTCATCATTCAATATTACTATGGAAAGTTCAGACAGAAATCTAAAGATAGTTACATATTTAAATGATGGGCATATTTATTGATAATGTGATCACAGCCTTATATAATAACGAAAAAAATGAACTTTTTAAAAACATCCATGTAGTTCTGTAGTTGAGTAAAATTTTATTTCCACCATTCAACAGAAATAAAATGTCTATTTTAATTTTATTTTCTAGTCGGTTGTAGGAAATCACAAATGGATGTTTGGAAAAAAAATTGTATCTCTGTCTATTGTTAGCGGACACAGTTGTCTGGCTCCCGGCGATGTGGTCGTCAATGCCCATAATAATCGAAACATTTTATAACCAGATACTTAACTTTTCTTGCATGTTTCGTATCGAAATTTTAAGCGATTTTCGACGTACTGAAACTGACTTATATTTTTGAATCCTTACTTAAAAGCCGGCAACGCATCTGCAAGTCCCTCGGTCTTGCATCATGGGCGCTGGTGTCACTTTCCATCAGGTGAGCCTCCAGCTCGTTTGCCACCTGTCATATAAAAAAAATAGAATGGCAAATAGTTCTGGGAAGAGTTTGTTTTCTTGTTGGTAGCCTTATTGTTAGTGATTTTTAGCTGCCTAAAAAATTTAAAGTAACTTGCCCGTGTAGATGTCCCATGTCTGGGTTGGAGCTGAAATACTCATGTGGTAGATTTCATCCGAAACTTGTGCAGGTTTGGTGGTCACAATGTTTTCGTAACCAAGCACACAATGAATTATTATAAATTCACATCAAGGTAAAGTGATGCTTGCCTGCGTTTGAACCCATAATCTTCGATTGAGATTCAAGAGTTATAACCCTTAGGTCATCTGTGCCATCGACCTCTACTAACATTTGATATGCAAACGGTCCGTACTTGATTGTTCAAAACTTTAGAATGCCTAGAGGAGGGCGTACATTTCTAGGTCCTAGATTCAGACTCAAGGTTCGTACGTCAAATAATCCTAGTAGAAGCCAAAAATTCAGCAGTGGTCAGTACTTACCTAACCTTACCTGAACTTGCCCCGATCGTGTCATCCCAGCAGATTATGAGAGTGAGTGAATAGAGAATGTACTGCGCACTTGAACACTATAACATATTTTACCCAAATGTGTAGTTGGTTGGTTAGTCTTCATTAAGTTTGTCCACTGTGAAATCAGTGGCGAGATATCATCATCAATTAATCACGACCAAACGTTACCAGAATCTATTAAGGTCTAAAGAATAAAATATGGCATACGATTTTATATTTCTATGTATTTTAAAAATGTATTTATTTCAGTCTTAATAGTGATATATTTAGTTTAAATTCATATTATTGAACTTCCCTAGCCCACCAGGGTAGGTACCTCTAAAAACAGCAATAGTCGGTATATTTGTGTTCCGTTTTGAAGGATGAGTAAGTCAGTGTAACATAACTGACGTAAAATCTTAGTTCCTGTGATTGGATTCGCATTGATGATGTAAAAATTGGTTAATGTATCTCATAGTGTGACTGTTGATGGATGGTAGTAAACACTCATCAGCAGGTGCTCTAACTACCTAATTTGAAAATAATAATCGCAACACTTAAATTGTATCGTACTAAGATTATAAATGCTTCGATCCGAAATCGACCCAAGTTTGTTACAATCACACAGAACGGCTCTAAATCAAATTCGTCGCATTAAGATTAATCGTAAATTGGAATAGCATATAGGTTACCTTCATACCAGAAAAAGTGCCTAACCCCCACCCTCCTCAGACGTGAATGAAACCGTGGGTAAAAATTAGCAGAAAATACTTTCACCGAATTATTTTGCCAAACATTTCCCAAAATAAATACGTTAGCCGCGATAAAGAATTTCGTTAATTCAACGAGGAACAGCAAATTGCTTTACTATCCATCAATTTGTCAATTATTCTGGACTGTTTATACCTTTCTTTGTTTTACGACACTATGTTTTTTGTTTTAATTTACTATAAGGAAGATAGATGAGCGAACGGACCATTAGATGGTAAATGGTCAACTTCTCTCATAAACTCAAGTAATTCGTTCTCCATTTCTCATATTAGACGCAAACAACTTTTTAATTGTAGTATTTGCTCTATGCAAGCCCCTCTGGGTAGGTACCAGTCACTCATCATATATTCTACGGCCAAACAGCAATAATTATTATTCTTGTATTCCAGCTTGAAGGAACTAGTGATACTACAAGCATAAGGTATATAAAACCTTAGTTGTCAAAGTTAGTGACTCTAGGGTGACGTAAAGGATCGTTAAAATTGTTGCGGCACCAATGTCTATGGGTATAATGATATAAAAAATCACATGTACTTGAAATTTAGTCTACTAGTTAAAATGATGAAAGAATAAATGTTTAATATTCAAAGAACAATAATTATTACTTAGCGTTACACATTCAAGAAATGTTATATAATATAACAAATGTTACATTGTGTACATTTTAAAAGGATTATCCATATATTTTACGACGTCACACATTTTTCCAAATACATTCAATAGAAATTTTCCATTGCGACGTTTTTATGTGTTAATCAAGCAAAGTTATCATTAACAATTGTTGAAAATATGCAGCCGTCACGGGACGCCCGCCAGACAGACGTAAAATAGAAAAATGGGTACAGAACGAATTTATAATTAACTAGCTACCCGTCCCGGCTTCACACTGGTACAATAAGGGTCTATATACAAATTTTTATATTTAATAACAAACATAAAAAAAAATTAACTTATTTTCCGGCTGGGAAAGTTGAGATTATCGGCATTTCCGTGCTGTTATATACAGGTATTATACATATAATCCTTCCTTTTTAATTACTCTGTTTGATGATGAAATCCGCATTAAAGTGCTTTGCGTAGTTTAAAAGATATAAACGTATAGACGGCGGGTATCGACTTTGTTTTATATTATATAGAGAAGACAACCAATAAATAAATATAGTAAAATAAATACATTTTCCAATTATTATGTCATAATAATGCTATTATTATTTTATATTTATTTAATGAATAAATATTATATTTTTATTTTATATTTGACGGGCCACTGTATTTTGAGAGTGTCAAGAAACGAAAAAAAGTAATAATGACATTTTTGACAGTAACATCGGATATAGTGCGGTTGGACGTTTCTTCACTCTGACGCAACTTCAGGCTCTTTTGTGTAATGCATTTGCATATCGTGTAAGCAAGACGTGCCTGGTGGAGCGTCGTTACTTTATTATAATACAGAAAGTGCTGATTGTATTACTGTTATATTGTAAAACCTTCAAACACGTGGTTTTGATTCTCCTCGCCCGCCTACCCACGATCGCTCGGAAGCCACAGATAGATACAGAAAATAATGATAATGGCAATGTGTCGTTATATTAATTATGAGTGTTTATATTAAATATTAACACATACATTGTCACGGTGCGTTAGCTCATAACATACCTTTGAAAATACGTACGTACGTACGTAATACGTACCATTGAAAATACAGCGTTGGGTTTTGAAAACCAACTTGGATGTTAAATGGTACACTTATTTAAGACACAATTACAAACATTGTTTATAAAATTTCGTTTCTTTTTGTTTCGTTTTTTATTTTAGTTGACAGGATTTTCTTTTTATATACTTTTTTTAATTGTTCCGTGTCCTGAATAAACATTTTCTTTCTTTCTTATTATTGTATTATATTACAATAATAAATAAACTCAGTTTATTCAACCAAAAAGGAAGAAAAGAAGTTACGAAAATGTACCAGATGTAATCAAAATATAAGACAAATGTTGTGTTGAAAACTTAAATATTTGTAAAGGAATGTCACCTTCACACGAGGCAGACACTTTCTAACCTATTGGCTCTCAATCTAAGTTAATCTACTTAGCAGTATAATACACAAAAGTGTATATATACTAGGAAATTAAATATTAGTGACTTATTTCTGACATTCCGCCATTATCACGCCCACCGTGAAGGATAGCAGCCAAGAACATTTTAAAGATCCTTCTGATGATCCGATACATATAATTTAGTGTTTGGTAGTAAAATAATTATGTACATAAGAGTACCGAGAAATAACCTAAAAATATGTTTGCTTATAACAATAATAAAAGCAACTTTTTTATAATAATAAATTTTATAAATTACCAGATTATATTTTATATGTATATAATATTACGTATACCCACGCAACATAATTAAAAATAATCCATCCTTTACTTTATTTTATCCTATCATATTTCAGCTCGCTTTGAAACATACTAAACATATGCCCTTTAGTAATTGAATAGCTATAATTGGCAACATTAACGAACAACACATTTTGATACCACCCTTTCGAGGTAATGGAAACCATTATTTTTAACTTAGCTGCTATTCTCTTAACTCGTTTTTTCCGTAACGACCTATATTACTCGGCTTTTTTGTTTTGAATTAACGGCACTGCTATTTGTTATTTTTGTACTCAGAATGATGAATTGCGGTAAGTTCTTTAAGGCCATAATTCCTTATAGTGAAATAATTAAGACGCACACATTAATTATATCGACGTTAGTTTATTTAATAGATGTAAAATGACAATTGTAATTTAAACGTGATTTTAAATTTAGAACATAATTATTTTTCTCGTTTAGTTCTTCGTGATATCTAAAAACATGAAACAGCTGAATTCATTTGGTTGATAGTACACGTGAATCTCACCTGAAGATCCCATGATCTAAATCCGTATCAAGTCCGGAAAAGCACCACTTAATGAGTATAACCGCATTTTCTTTTTTGTCTGATAAATTTAGGCGGACGGGCAAATGGCTGTTGGTAAGTTGTCACCGCCGGTCTAGACATTGGAACTGTAAGAAATATTAAACATTCCTTACGTCACCAATACGTCACCAATCTTGGGAACTAAGAAGTCCCTTGTGCCTGTATTTACACTGGCTCAATCATCCTTCAAACTGGAACACAACCTTACTAAGTATCCATTGCTGTTTGTCGGCATAGTATCTGACGATAGGTTGGTACCCAATCAGAAGTGCTTGCACAAATCACTACAACCATCATGATGATGATTATTAAAATGAAATATAATTATTTAACCTAGCTTTTGTTAAATATGCGCTAAAAAAATCGTTCGAGCTTCTTTCGCCGGTGCTTTCAGGTCCGACTATTGGTGAGGTTTGAAAATGTATAAATGAGTGTAATACATCTATATTAAATAAATATTATGAATTTGATTTTCATTTTGATGATGTTGAGGTTATTCTGCTCCATTTCCGATAACCCATACAAGTCAGCAAACAAATACAGACAATAAATGAATATTACTTATTTTGCGACAGCAAAATATCATTGTAAAACTCCGTGAAACGAAATTCAACTTTATTAATATTTACTAACTCGTCGTAACAAAAATAACTCCATATAATTATTAATTTAACCAAATTCAATTCGTTCTGTCTGAGTAGCGTCGTAAGATGGCGAGGTGCTTCAGATTGTTTAATTTCCGGCTTGCTGCCTCGAAACGTCGGTTTGCTTTAATCTCAAGAGACGCCATCTTGAAAATTACATTTGTTTATATTGTAACTATAGGGTGTGGAGTGTTGGAAACGGTTTCTGGAGTAGTAAAAACGATATATATTTTACAGATATTCATAACCACTAATTAATCTGGCAGAAATATGTTTTAAGTATTAGAACTATTGGTATACAGAATTTGTATTATATTTAAATATTTTATAGTATATGTGTGTAAACAATTAATAAACCTGCTTTATAAAAATATAAGAAATAATTATCTCCACTCACAATAACATTTATAACAGATATAGTAATATTTGTTCGATATAATAGTTAAAAAAAATATCTATCAAGCAAAATTAATTATAGTTGGGTTAGAGTTTTGTGATTTTTTTAATCACAAAAGTTAGTTCTGAAGTCTAAGAGATAGAATTTCATGTTTTGTTGTGTAAGGTCAAAATTATTCAAAATGTACTACGACTCTCTTTTTTTGAGGAGAACGCTTGGGGCTTTCCTAATGAAAATTCAGAGGTGTTTGCCTGAGTTTGAATCATCGGTAAGGATTAACGTCTTTCAACATCTGTCCTTTTTTTTAATGACTTCAGATTTTTTCCTTTTTATTTTTAAGATTATCGTGTTAAGGGAATTCTCTGAATTCTCCTGATGGTAGAAGTAAAAAAAAATTAAAAATAAATATTTTTCAGTTGTAAGGACAATAAAAGGGAATTAATTACAATATAAATATACGTATAGCTATATATGTATATGTATATAACTTATTCCAACCAAAAGCGAACAAAAGCCAAAGAAATAACATTTGGCATCAAATTGACGCGATATCATTGGTCGAAAGCTCGAATAATCTATGATATTTAAAATGGATTTGCCAAAAAAAGGCGTTTCGAACGTCGACGAAGCTATATTAAAACTTTGGAAGTATAATTAAAATTAATATAAGTAGATAAGTGAATTAGTTTTAAATGATATATAAAGATACATATATTAATCCAGAATGGTTAGTAGTGCTCATCGTGAACAAACATCGTGAGGAAACTGACTGACTGCATGTGTCTAATTTCAACGAAATTCTGCCACATGTGTATTCCACCAACCCGCATTGGAGCAGCGTGGTGGAATATGCTCCAAACCTTCTCCTCAAGGGAGAGGAGGCCTTTAGCCCAGCAGTGGGAAATTTACAGGCTGCTAATGCTAAAAAATGCTAATGCTTAGTAGTGTACAATATAGCTGAGCTATTTGCAAATTGCATGATATATGTACATCTAAGGTTTGTTTATCTTTATCCTTTCTTCGATTGGAATAGGCTATATATAGATATAGATGCTGTTACATAAGCTGAAGTGGTTAATTTCTTTAAAATTAATTCTAAAAAAATAGAAAGACAATTTTTTTTACAATTTTAACGTAATTATTTTAAAATAGATGACCAGAAATAATTTAATGTAAAGCATAATAATATAACGTTCAAGAAATCAGTAAAACAAGGTCGAGATGTTAAAATAAACGATTATACAATATTTGAAATAATCCACCAAGGACTCCCGAATAATTCAAGCTCGTAATATCCTAATAATTCGATTAATTTCATCAACCTAAATAAATTTCATCTAAATTTTTGAATCAGAAATATTTGCCGTAAAATAACTGAGTCTAATACAATTATGAAAATAAAACATTGAAATGTTCTAACTCGCAATCCTTGCTCTATCGCAAAAACTCATAATATAGCTGAGGACTATTTTAATTAACTTCCAAGTCACCCTCTTACCGCTGCAAACGTTATACAAACTGTGAAATGAGTGCATTGGTCAACTGAAAAAGCAATCTATTCTTTGGATTGCATCTCTATTACCAACTGGCAATCGTACAGCAAATACATTATGGCTTGTACAGACGATTAATAAAGAGTCACAAACGGAGAGGGACGAGCTCTCCTGCCTCGTCTCATTACATTATTTGTATTGTCAGATCGTTTCGATGCATTCTCGACAATTGATTCACTGTAAGATTATATATTGAAGAAATTGGGTTTCTTTACTAGTGGGTAGTTTATACGGCTGCAGATCTCAAGATAAAGGATTCTAATTCCGGTCTGGGCATTTAAATTGACGGTTTTGACTTAAGATATTTTCCAACACAGCAAGCATTTAGCAAGTAGGTCGTATACTTTCTTGCCAGTTTTTTTATTGGCAAATAGCAATAATTGGCATATTTTGTATTGTTTTAAATATTGAATATCTGGTAGAATTAATTTTAATAACAAGAAACATTAATATCTTAATAGCATCAATGGTAACAGGTCGACTAGCGATGTAAGAAGTCACAGGATCGATCCTGACCCTTTGGCACTGGCACAAGCTTTAAGTTTAATTGGAGGGGTAAATAGGAATATTAGTATTTCCTTAAATTTAAGTATTGATACTATTATTAAAAAAAAGAAATAATAAAAGAACCACTGAAACCATTTAAACCAGTTACAGGCGACAATGGATGTAATAACTTTGGTTTCATGCTTGGTAGCGCAGTGATGGCAATTTTGAGGGTAGAAGTTAAATATATTTTGCCATAACGTGATTAATTTGCGAGTCTCATGATATTCTTCAGATAATTCTTCAGAGAGGTTGGGAATTAGATGTTTTAATATTTTCTTCACCGTTTTATCTTTGGAGTGCCAGATGTCACGAGGCTGTTTCATTGACATCAAATTTATCGGCACAAGGCGCTGTTCTTCCTTATTCCTGATACGAATAGCAAAGGTGCAAGTAATATTCTTGCATATTTTACGCGATTCATATAAAATAGGTAACCTAGAAAAGGGCATACGATTCGAAACAAAGCTATTTTTATCATCTTGTTTTCGTACAAATTTGGTTAGCTGTCGTAACAAAGTAATTAATAAAAAAATAAAAGATTTGTCATTTTTAAGATATTTTCTACAAGCAAAGTCTAGGTCTACCAGTATCTCTAGGCCAAGAGTAGATAGGCATCTTTTGAATAATCTTCATTTCTCAATAGATGATCATTCTATACTTTTTGTTTTTATCTGTTCGATGTTGATAAAAAAAAAATTAACTGTGTCGTAAAGTTTTGGGGAAAACTGACTCACGGTGTACAGCTAACGCTAGTTTGGGATTCAGGGCTGCTATAAAATTGTAATTACTGGTTATTTGAATAAAATTTTATTTTATTATATACTTTAGACTACTTTATCACTTGTCATCAGGAGTAATTGCGATCAAGTTACACAATGGAAAAACTTTTGTTAAAATCCTTCGTACAATCAATAACTAAGGAAATTTTGCACTTGACGTTAAAGTTTCCATTGGAAGAGTTAAAATGTTCATCTTCAGAAAATAACGAAGACAACGACGTCGGAATGGCGATTTTTTTAAACGTTGAATAATTTGAAAGTTTCAACGAAGTCAAGTGAAGCTTCACCTTTTTCAATAAACTTTTATATGAACTTTTTTATGTCGCATCTCAAAAACTAATCCATTTTTTTACATTGACTTCGGGTTTGTCGTACTTTTCATTGATATTAAACGAAGTTTCAGTATCGTTGAATTCATATTTGCTACAATTACTCTTACCCAATTTTGTTATTGTATGTTCAACAATTAATTAATTAACAAAAAAATGAATCTATGAATCTGTATTGTAGTCTCATAAAGCACCAAATTATTTGATTATGTCTATTTGTCTATATGTAATGCTTTAACGGCCAAACCACTGAAATGAATTTGATGAAATTTTGAATTTTTAAAATCTAAAACCACTATAATTGCCCAAATGTCTTTTTCATCTTTTATAGGCTAGTATTTACCTGACAACCAACCGCTACCGACAAATACTTATTATTGTACGACTATAATAAATTACATAGTTAGATAATAGATGGCGTTAGTAGGAAATTAAATCGCGCTAACGTTTTGTTTCATAAAATATTTTAAGCTTAACAAGAAAGTATATATAAATCCACTAAAAAAATCAGGACTTTGTTTATTTATATTCAAAGTAATACGGCTTGGAGTAAGTGAATATTAAAGTTCTAGTATAATACAAACTAGAATATTTTTCCTCCGAGGTCTTTCTCTTTTGTTACAAGCAATTCCTTTGCTAAATATTTTTTACATTTATTTTGGAAATAAACAATTATTGAAATAAGAAATATTAATAAAACTCAAACAATAAAAGTTTTCTAATATTACGTTAATAAAGTACTATAAAAATAATCGAAGTTTAAATACAGTGTACCCTCCAGAATACAAGTACATTGCTTTGAAATTTAAACGAACCCTACAGAGGAGCCACATCCAATACTGGAGGTTACTATAAAAGCAAGTGGTACGGTAGGCAAGCTATGTTGACGTACAGACATAGCTATGTTTGCGTCAAAATTCAAAGGTTTCACATGTAAAATTAGCTAGCCGGGTTTTTAATTAAACACGCGACTAACTCGCCGCCTTATGAAGGTTTAATTAAAGTAAAATTCCTCTTCACAAGACCAGTGATTTATAATGTCGTTCATATTTGAGTCTGCGTTCGTACTGAGATGAAAATTCTGCAGCGTTTGATGTAACGATTATAAAAATTCGTTTAAAATTTTTTCATATTTTTCCATACCGATCTGTACACAGCTTCATAATATTTTTAGCTGACGTCAAAAAATAAAGGCTTAGTACCAGTTACAGTTCTTATTAATTGTGTGTTATGTTGTAATTTCGATAAATTCCACTTCATTAAGTATGTCGTGTTAATTGTTAATATACTTTGTTGTACACTACAGACAAAAATACAGGAATCTTAGGATTAAACACAAAATATATATATAGAAATAATGCTCAAAACAAAAATATAAGCAATTATTTTTTGTTGTACAATGGGTGGACTTATGGCTAATTAGCCACCTCTCCCAGACAACCCAATCTGAGTGAATTTTTTTTTGAAGCCGTCGTGGTAGGCCGTGCAGTTATAAACTTACATTTATATATCGGAGCGTGGTTACTTTAGTTGTTAATTTGGATAATTAATGAATCGAGTAGTTGGCAATAATGTTTGATAGCTGATTTACTTATAAGAGCGGGTCACCCCGAATGGAGTTGTAAGTGTCATGGCAACGCGAGTCGTTATGTTTTGACAAGCTTCTCGAATGCGATGGTTGCTTGCAAACCCATTTGCTCTTAATCGAGATGAATTATTGTAATCCTTTGATATTATTGTGGTGTACGATTATTGAATCAATTAATACAGTAATCAGACGATATTAAATACGTTTTATTTTGTTAATATCTCCATTGCACGCCCACATAGTCTTACAAATGTCGGATTAATCCCCGAACCCAACTGTTCGGCATCCTGCTTCTCCGACATATATATATTATAAATAAATTGAAGTCGTCGTAATTATTACTTAGGTAATAGTTTTTAACAGCATTTTTAAAAGTTGAAATTCATTGTGCTTTTTTTATTTTTACTGGTTTTCCATAACTTTATGTACAGTAAACGAGTTGTTTAGGAATATTATTTTGCGCAAAGGCATTTTGAGTATAAGGTACCGCTTAGATCTTAATAAAGAATGGTCCCCAAGAAATTTAAATTTTTCCTTTAAATACGTAGGAAAACTAACGTTAAATAGCGCACAGTACAGAAGGGAAAGAATATGGAGGTTCCGGTAAAGACGTATAGGAAGCAAGGAACTTTTATATTTTATTAGCTATTGCCCGCAGCTTTGCTCGCGTGGAAGTTGAATATATTTACAGATAAAATATTATTTTAATTTAAAACCTCTTTGAATATTCATAAACGCTTAAATACGTATCTACTCAATTTTAATTAGTAACCTAAAAATTAAGGTATAATGCTTTTAAATTAAAAAATGACGGACTTCCAAACTAACCTATATATTAAATTTCAACCCCTATTACACCCCTATTACACCCCAGGCGTGAAATATCTAGAAACGCTTAAATATGTATCAACTCATTTTTAATCCTTATCCTAAAAATATAGTTTCATGCTTCTAACTAAAAAATTACGTACTTCCATACAAACTTTAAACCCTTATTTCATCCCCTTAGGATTCGAATATGCAGAAACGCTGAAATATGTATCTACTAATTTTTAATTAGTATCCCAAAAATACAGTTTTATGTATCAAATCTAAAAAATTACGGGCTTTCATACATACCTTTAGACCCTACTTCACCCTTTTAGGGGTAGCCAAAATTTCTTCCATAATAGGTGTCTACTCAATAAAACGATCCTACTCGGCGATGATGAATCATTCAGTCAGGATATACTATTTTTAAGTATAGATATAATACATTTATATACGAACATTTTAGGTAATTATTACTTATGTACTTCGTACGCCAGGTAGTCTTAGCATTTATTACAGCGCTTCTTGAATAGGTTCCGTGTTCCAGAACGCTATAAAGGTCTATTTTCGCTATTAAGATAAATCGTTTCACGAATTAGGCCGGTTGAGAACGCTACGAGCGTTCAAATGAGGTGATTTTAACGTTAATAAACTTCGCCATTTTTATAAGTATAGCGAAGAAGTATTCTTAAAAGAATTCGATTCGAAAATCGAAATAAATGAATTCGTGTTTGAAAGTTATGACAATCCGTTCCATTTTTGAATTTCAACCTCAAATACCCGCTTTGGAAACTCTAGAGTTCACATATATTCTATTGTACAAACAGCAGGATTTATAACATATATAGATATAATGTATATGTACTAGTGGCACTTTATAACCTTAACTAACTAATCCCAGTTGACACACTAAGCTGTTTTATGTATTTTCCCGCTACAGCTAATACCTCATAAACGTTACGCCACCATAAAGGGTCCAGCCACGGTTTAAGCCATTAATTAATATAATATGATTTTATAATGGTATCCGAATATTATGTACCAAATTTTCTTTTTATCTTAATTAACTTTTAAGATATTAATGTTGTTACTTAGCACGAGAGGAATTATTACAAGTTACATAAAAGAAAAGAAAAACGTAATGTTTTTATTGAGAATAGATAGGCAGGCTCCCAAATAATCTGGCCAGATAATAAGTGGTCACCATCATCCTTAAGCATTGGTACAGTAAGAAGTGTTCACCATCCATCCAATCATCAGTACTTTACCGATCTTCTGAATTAAGAACCTCATCATTTGTGCTTGTTACACTGGCTCGCTCACACTCCAAACCGAAAAACAACAGTGTTACGTATATTTGTTGGTACTTACCAGGCGGGCAATCAAACGAAGTTAGAAGCAAGGTTCATTACCACCTTATGTAGTCTTTACAGTGCATTAAGCACGAACACCGAAATTCCCGGACCAGTCGTAAAAGTGACGTGGGAATTTTTAATTAAAATTAAATGCGTGCTTATTAAAACGAGGTTTAAGATGGAATTAAAGGCGGATTAACTTCATCCTCTTTGTACTTAATTAGTTCCAACAAACGTCCAGTCAATGTTTTTCGGTATATATACGTCATAATTAAACCGTTGTTACCGTAATTGTAATCAGAGTTATGAAATATTTTTCAAGAAGATTAAGATTAACACTGTAAACTATTTGTCTGCCTAATTAAATTACAAATATTTTAATATATCTTTACATAGCCAAAAGTATATACCTATCGCTATATATAATAATCAATTAACTGAGGACTGAAAGCAGTTGCTGGAGTTAAAAACACATTTCCAAACCGCTGTTATTTTTGTAATAATTAACTTTGGCTTTAAATTTTGAAATGATAGATTTAATATATCGAATAAATTTCAAACACATTTAAAAAATGTTTTAATTTTAGCAAATTTCTATAAACTTAGGTCGCGCAATATTTTTTTTTTTATCAATATAACGGACGTTTAACAAGAGTTCCACGTGAGTTTTAATTGTTTTTTCAGAATACCTTTTTTAATATAAGCATAGCTTTATCATCAAATAACCGTAAAAATAATGATCAAACTTACCATTAGATACCTTTTCTGTCAGAGCTATTAATAAATATAAAATAGCCCACGAAATAAATACTATTTTTTTGGAATTGTTTCCTTTATTTTTGACTAATTATTTAATTTATTTTGTTTCAGGTATGTCAAATTGAAATACTGGTAACATTCGTCCTAGAATGGATCTGGTTTAAAATGTTGTCACCTGGCTGCCGTGAGTACACAACGAGCTAAATACGAACCAATGCTGATGCGTATATGTGTGATTTTCGACTAGTCACTCACTTACGTGAATATAAAGGTTGATATATAAAAGGTTTTTTCAACTATATTTCACACTAAAATGTAGTTGAAAATCAATTGAACGAAAAATATGACATAAAAGTTGTAATTGTTTTTTTTTTTTATAATTTAATCCAACCGGCTTTAATAATTAAAAACAAAATCGTCGACAGGACTTCGTAACAAAGTTGGTTACGTTCCATCAGCTCGAGTCCTCTATGGCAGACATTTTGTGTGATTAAAAAAGTTTTGTTTTTATTTCTCGCAATAATTCGCTCGAAGCGCTGTGGATTTTTTCTGTAATTATGTTTAATGGATCGCTAAATCGCTGTTTTATTAATGTTAGAACTTGTGAAGATATTTCGTCTGTAAAGTTAAAAAAGATTTATGATTTAAGAACTCAAAGCGGGTTTTTTTCATCACAAAATCGAATAAACATTTTTCCTTATTTTTTTGTTTGATATGATATGATTAAACATAATACCGTCGAATCGTTTTTCAAAGACAGTAGAATAAAATTAAACGCTGCCCTTTGTTAATTAAACATGAACATAGTGTTGTGTATGTTCTTCATATATGTTTCAGAGATTATTGAATTAGTGCGTTTAAGCAAGGAAACTTCACCAAAGCGTAAATGCTAAAATGCTATCAATGGATACCAATGATAAAATAAAAAAGAACTAGTGAGCAACTCATTACACGTGGTCAACACCTTATAGATTTGTAAACTCACGAAGCTGCGAGCTTTCATGTTAATTTATCGACGTGCATTAATGACGCACAAAATATGTTAGTGTACGTGAGATGAACAATGAACTTACAAATCGTATTATGTTTGTTAATGCATTCCGATGATAATTTGACGTGGAACCGCGCGACTTTGTAAGTAAACTGATGTACCACTCTGTGGAACCAGCTTTCGCCGGCGGTTTTTCCGAACCGATACGCCTTGAACCTGGAACCTTCAACAAGAAAAGAGCGTACTCCTTCCTGAAAGGCCGGCAACGCACCTGCTAGCCCCCCGCTGTTGCAGATGTCCATGGGCGGTGGTAGTCACTTTCCATCAGATGAGCCTCCTGCTCGTTTACCACCCCTAACATAAAAAAAAATGTAACATATGTTGCAAGGAAAGCAACCGTAGCATGTTTTTTTTTATTACACTCAAAAGAACTGTTCATTGGATTTAGGTTTTTGTAAACACTTGACAATATTACAATACTATTGTGTCCGTTAAAAATGACGATAACATCGCTTAAAAACTGAAATTCAATTTAGGAGAACTGTTTTTTTAATAAAAATATTAATTGAAAAACCTTCTCCATTAAAAACTGGTCTATTCTAATCTATATATAGCTCCAAAACTTAACTTACACAATACACACAAAATCCAAGTCCAGATTTAAAATATCAAAGTTAGTTCCTTGCATCTGTGCCTCAATCCTCAACAGATTGATTGTGAACATCCCATCTGATGTTCACAAACTAGCTATACAATGAACTAAAAATATCACAATGAAACTAGCTACAAGCTCTTCCCAAATCAAAGATAAGCTCGGAAAACAGTGAACTAAGTTTTAAATAACTTGGAAACAAACTCGCTAAAGACAAACGAGTTGAAATCTTAAAACAGCAACAACTTTGTAAATCACAGACTGAATGATTTTTAGGTTATTATTACCACTTCTATTATTTATTAAGATAATATTTAGCTTCTAAAATACATTGTAAATATTGCATATGGACTTGAAATTACAAATCCTGCTGTGACTACTGATTCGAAGACTTAAGCATTCCGTCATTAGAGCTCACTTGCAAGAATGTCGTATTGCTTTTTATTACATAACATAACATTGAGCCTGTAAATTTTCCACTGCTGGGCTAAGACCTCCTCTCTCTTTGTGGAGAAGGTTTTGGAGCATATTTCATTACGCTGCTATAATGCGGGTTGGCGAAATACATATGTGGCAGAATTTCGTTTGGAATGACACATGCGGGTTTCCTCACGATGTTTTCCTTCGCCGCCGAGTATGAGATGAATTATAAACGCAAATTAAGCACATGAAAATTCAGTGGGTTGCCTGGGTTTGAACCCGGTATCATCGGCTTAGATGCACGCATACAAACCACTGGGCCACCTCGGCTCGACTTTTTATTAAACAGCCTCAAATTTTCTAATTGTATGATTTTGATATGATGATGATAATAAACTTAATTTCAAATCAACTGTTCAGGAATCAAAATCAGTTGTTCAGGATAATGTAAAATTTGGTGAAGTTAAGAAGACAACTTTTGTTATCGTAATTGTTTCCCTATTTTTTTCTCTTTGAAAACAAGTAAACCGCTCCAGTCTAAATCTGGACTAGGTAGGTGAATAGGCAATTCGAACTTGTACTTGTCTTGAGCAAACATGGAAACATTACAAAGGCCTTTTAATAATAATAATTTTCCTCCTGTTTTTATCCTTGATCTTTTTTAGTCTTCCCGCTTCTTTGAAACTCGCTTATATGGAAGCGTATCATTTTCCGCCTACGGCATGGCCCGCATGAGTGAAGAGCGAGGGGGAGATGTTTGTGTATAGTTATATGACGTATGATTGTGTTTGTTGATAAAAAATAACACGTATGCTATGCCAGACTTTAATCTATCTATGTGCATAAATTTCATTCAGACCCGTCAAGCTGTTTTGGCGTGATCGAGTCATAAACATTCATCCAAACAAAAATGTGTTGAAATCTGCAAAAGTTAGATAATATTTTGGTATTCGTTGCTAGGTAAAAGGAAACGATGATGCTCAACAATGTTACATAGGTATTCTTTTTTTTTTTATTTCATCGGAAAATTGTTTTTATCAATTTCGATGCAATGTTGCTATTAGTAAAATTTATTCATACTAATAACATGAGCCTAATTTAACTAATTCCTACAATTACCGAGCCAATACCGATCACGGTACAAATAAAGGTTATTTGAGCGTCAGCTGTTGAAAATTGCTGAAATGCAATCATTTAGTATTATCATTAGATACAGGTAAACCAATCAAATACATTAGATTTTTATGTAAATAGCAAAAAGGTTTCATTACATTCGAAAATATACTTTCTTCAAGTGGGCTCTTGCAATCAATTTTGATTAAGATTTTAGATTAACATGGTTATTTTATTACTACAAGTGTTTAAAACGGGATATTTACCATGTTTTTAGTTTGAAATAAATAAAAAACATGGTAAGTATCCCGTTTTAAATACTTGTAGTACTCAGTTGTTTTTTTCCGAGAATTCGGTTACATTGGCTATTAGGTGACATAAAACATAGTTGTACGCCATAAAGCTATTATTTAATTATTGTTTTAACTTGATTGGCTTACAATTGACAGGATAATTAAGCAATGTATGACATATTGAGTAATTTTAGCTGCTTACAATATTTAATACGAAAACGTCCATCTTAAGCAATAACATCGGGTCTGACCACTGAATTTTCATGTGCTAAATTTGTGTTTATAATTCATCTCGGAAACCTGCCTTTGTCTAATTGCAATGATATTCCGCCACATGTGTCCACCAACCAATTGGCCGAGTGGTGAAATAATCTCCATACTTTCTCCACAAAGGGAGGCATTAGGCCAGCAGTGCGACATTCACAACCTGATAGAGAGAACTTGCCTGTGCGATTCGATAACTCGATATTTTAATTAGCACCATCTATTATTACTGAGTTATTACATATCATCTTTAATACGGCGATACATTTATCTCTTATAAATATTATATTTACAGTTTTTAATTAATATTTTTACAACTTTTCGACAGAGTTGCACCTGTTGTAGATCGACTGACTACTTTTTTTAATTAAAAAAGTGACTTAAGATCAAATGCGTAGCACTTTTTGGGATACACCTTAAATAAATAAAGAAACCAGCAATAGATAAATAAATAATAATATTAACATAATTATGTAATATGATTCTACTGTTATTTTTAACTTTGTCTTTTAAAAAAAATAAAGCTTATGACAAAAAAAAGATAAATAAGGCATATTATTCAATACAAGCTTGTATTATTGATAAAACAATTCGGCTTAGTATTTGTTGATTTCCAGGCCAGAATATAACTATATAAATTTAATTGTACTTTATTGACGTAGTACGTTATTAGAATGGTGGAAAATACTATACTTTCTTCTTCTTTTGTTCTTCTCAGAAGAATCTACTTCAGAAGAATCGACTCGGTAGTAGCTTTACATTTAATTCAACTGTAGCATCACTATTCAAAAGTGATGTATTGCCTACTTGAATAAAAACTATTTTGTTTTTTTTTTTTTTAAAATTTATCAAAACACGTAAACTATCAGGGAAAAATGATATCTTTGTCGATGTCCAGCATTGGATTTCCATTGGCTCATGTATTTAACAATGATGACGGAACTATTATATAGATAATAATTATTAATAAAAATGTATTGTTTTATTTTCTGATAACATTGTTCTGTAATGGTGAATTATATCAATTTCAATACATAGCAAGTATTGTTTAATAAATCTAAAAAATGTTACAGCAATGATATATAGTGTTCTTGACTTGATGTCTCAATAAAATTGCCAATCACTATTCGAGTAACTCATTTATAGAAGTCCTTAGAGCTTGCCGGGAAACAATTACAAATATATTCCTTGTTCCTAGATTTTGAACGGAGAAATATTATTTTTCTTACTTATTTTTATGATATCAATGATATAATAGCTATCATAAATAGCTCAGTGTTCATCTAGTGCTTAAGGACTTTGCATTATTTGCGGATAGTTAAATGAATTTAAATGAAGTTACATATTTTGTTAAAAACACTTTTACTTATTTTGAATTGTGTTTTTTTTTCACAATTAATGCAATTTAAATGAAAATTAATATAACTTTTTACGAAATAAACGTTATATTCACAAATCAAGTGATCAATTTAAATTCGTCGCATTATACCTCACTAAAAGTAACAGTAGGGCATGGGGAGGTTGCATAAAATGATAATAAAATTATACAACAATTTTGGAGAGTAGCCTAATTGCCTCGGCAGGGCCAATATTAATATCATATTGTTTTGTAACGAACGCACTTTTTTGCGATAGCTGTTGATCCTCTCGCTTGATCATATTTTAATTAGTGTCTGATATGATATTCATTCACGCGAATATATACAGATTTACTAATAAGAAATAATACACATATATAATAATATGTAGGGATTGTTCTAGCCCGTCTGGTTCAACAACCCACTCATCAGATATTCTAAAACAACAGTACTCAGTATTATTGTGTTCCGGTTTGCAAGGTGAGTGAGCCAGTGCAAGTGTAACTACAGGCACAAGGGACATAATATGTTAGTTCCTAATATAGGTGGCGCATTGGTTATGTAAGGAATGATTAATATTCTAACAGCGCCATTATCTATGGGCAGTAGTGACCGCTTACCTATATCAGAAAATAAAGGTTTAAATTTTAGCTTTATATCAATTTAAAGTTTTACAGCATTTTATATGAATTTTCAATCAAAGAAATCTAGTAAAAATTACCTTCCTCATATAATATCCATATTTCTACTTAACCTGAATTTATTTACATTTGACATTTGTCATTCCAAGCACAAGCAACATTTAAGAAGTAAATGACTAAACTAAAATTATCAAATAGTATTTTTCTATTCGTATATGGATTTCATTTTGATATCGAAAATATAGAAAAGATTTTTTTAACAAGAGTTTAAAACTGGAGGATAAGCCGTTACACTTTTTTTTTTTTTTTCTCGATTACTCGATAACGATCGGTTCGGATGTTTTGAGATTTATTTTATTGAAGAACATGATCCTCATATAATATATACTAATATTATAAATGCGAAAATAACTCTGCCTGTCTGTCTGTTGCTTAAGATCATTGAAACGAATAAAATTAAATTTGGTATGAGGCAAGTTTGACATCGGTTACTTTTTATGCCTGATACCTAAAACTCAAGCGAAACCGCAAAAGACAACTCGTCTTATATATCACTCTTTCTATATATTACACTTACTGTTTTTCAGAAGTATAATCACATTCACAGCCAATGTATGATTTTTGTGCATTTAGTTTATTATAACCCTTAATCGGTCAGAAGCAAAAATCTATTTTTCATGGCTTACGAATATTATATACTTGGGTCATGTTAGATATCAGTGTATATAAAATCATATATAAATTAATGACATTGAAAGTATTGAAATGTATTTATATGAGATTTTTTTTAGCATTAGCAGCCCGTAAATGTCCCACTGCTGGGATAAAGGCCTCCTCTCCCTATGAGGAGAAGGTTTGGAGCATATTCCACCACGCTGCTCCAATGCGGGTTGGCGGAATACACATGTGGCAGAATTTCGTTGAAATTAGACACATGCAGGTTTCCTCACGATGTTTTCCTTCACCGCCGAGCACGAGATGAATTATAAACACAAATTAAGCACATGAAATGTCAGTGGTGCCTGCCTGGGTTTGAACCCGAAATCATCGGTTAAGATGCACGCGTTCTAACCACTGGGTCATCTCGGCTCAGTTATATGAGATTATCTTTGTGTAAAAAATACAACAATAAAAGTTGCCATTTCTAAAATATTTGGTAATTTAGCTAGCTTGGGAGGGTGGGAAAATAGTTCCATGTGCCCGATTAAGTGATAACGATAGAGATTTGGATAAAATCACGTATTTTTGTATAGGAAATTATTTATTTATATATAATAATGTACCTTATATAACAACACTTAATTACCTTCGTTACGTAATCAAATCGAATCACAAGCATTTGAGAAAAATATAATTGAACACAATACACACATAAAATAATACACTCGCTTGCTCCTTATCTTAGTATTAAGTGGATATCGTACATTCATTTAACGCAGATGTTTCCGCAATAGATTTTGTTTTTCAAAATATGTAATGATAAATTACATATTGATTATTAGTAATATGGTGATTGTTTGAGATTCGCCTTTGAATATACTGTTTTGTGTTGTCGATTCAAAGTGTTATGTCTTGATTACTTAAATAACTTTCGATAAAATCATATTTGAATTTTGTATGAATAATTAAAGTGTCAATCAAACAGGGAAGATTGTCAAAATCATATAAGAACCTATTTTTGGAAGGTTATTGATCTCAATGATTACTGGTAGCTGTATATTATTTTTGGAATGAAGTTCTTTTACGTGATTTACAGAAGAAATCATCACCTAAGGAGAAAGCGTTATGCCCCCCCCCCACGGGATCTTTCGCTCTCTTTCCTTTGTTTCTTTATTTTCAGTAGGACAAGTAACAGTAGATACATATAAAAATAGTAACATATAAAAAAAAAAAATCAAAATTATATTGCCAAATGTTCTACTATTTAGAGGCAGTCTCACCATACACTATCACATTACACAATATGTATTAAAAATCCCATCAAAAACATAAATGTGAAAATGAGAGCCAAGTTAAATATACCTTGGTTGTTGTCTTCAACGACAAAAGTAGTGAGATCTAAATTTGTGCCAAGTTAAATAGTCCTTTCTGAAATTTATTTATAACTACATAAAATATCATTTCTTCTTATAACTTGGGATAATATATTGTTGCCTAAGGTCTGTCTTGGCTATGATCGTGACATACGTCTAAATCTGTTATTTTATTACTAAAGGTGAAGTATAACAATGATAATCTCGATATGATGGATATTTTTCAAAATTGCGTTCTATATAATCTGGTATAAAACGTATTACGAGAATGAATACGAGGGACGTTTAAGTAGAATCTTGATAAAAGTTTCGGACAGTGAATATTATTGTTAAATAATTTTTATTGTTTTTATTCACACGGAAGTTTTATCCATTATGTCTTAATTATTCATGCCTACAACGTATATATCTCTCTCTCTCCATGACACCTCTCTTTTGTTCTGCTTCCGTTTTCAAATTTCTGCTTCAAAGGTTCTAATAACTAATTTATAGAGTTTAATTGGTGATATTATATTTGATATTATGATGCTATTGCGTAAACGTCGTATAAATAATTCATTTGCCTCTTATAGCATAGAATCTATGAGCCACATGGAAAAATTGGGAGCTTCTCGAAAAATTGACAATATTGATTTTGAACACGTCAAACGCTTATTTGGTTTTTGTACTCGCATAGTTTCAAGCTGATATTCATTGGTGAGAAGCTGTCCAATGAATAGCATTAGCATTAGCATTAGCAGCCTGTAAATTCCCACTGCTGAGCTAAGGCCTTCTCTCCCTTTGAAAAGAAGGTTTGGAGCATATTCCACCACGCTGCTCTAATGCGGGTTGGTGGAATACACATGTGGCAGAATTTCGTTTAAATTAGACACATACAGGTTTTTTCACGACGTTTTCCTTCACCGCCGAGCACGAGATGAATTATAAACACAAATTAAGCACTTGAAAATTCAGTGGTTCCAAAATCATCGGTTAAGATGCACGAGTTCTAACTACTGAGCCATCTTAGCATTACTACGCTACTAAGTCATTGTATCTGAAATTAAACTAACCGACTCCTATTGAAATCGCTAAAAACTGTATTCCATTCTGATCTCTTTCAAAACAAAAGATTTCATAAATCGAATATCCTAATAAATTGACGATATTAATCCTTCTCGACTCTTTAATTACACGAATACTGAAAATTATATAAAATCGCCGATGATTTGAAATTCGGCAACATTATCTCTCTCTATATATACTATAAACCCTATGTTCCACATTATTCATATAAAAATCAATGGAATGGACGAAGCTGAGGGCATGTTCAGTAATAAATAAGAAATATGACTATAGCCACATTATTCAATTTTACTAGCGACAGTAAAGGTGGCTCGTATATTTACTTTAAACCAACCATCTGATTCCATACACTTAAGCAGTATCCATAAAATAGCAATAAAATTATACATTGGCATCGCAATCTTGCCTTCCTGCCTTTTGAAATCGCTACGTGGCTAAGTTACTATGGATCTGGTTATTATGTAGGTGATATACGCTTCTCACGTCAAACGCTATATTTCTTTGTAAATAATATTTTTATAACACTCTACATTTAATGGAATAACAATGTTACTGTATGAGGTACGTCTATGATATCATCGTTAAGTTTTAGACTTTACGTTCATAGAAATAAAGATCAAAATAATAATCTCATTGTTTTCTCAAGTCGATAGTTTCAAGGGGTTGTGTAGAAATTTTCTATTTTATTAAAGTTCTACGTTTACTTATGTTTTCGATCAAAGCAACTGTTCAAGTTTTACTTTAATAATAATAACACACTGACTTTTCATCTGTTTTTCATGCAATAAATACGGTTGTAAAAATATTACGACCGTAACATTCTCACCCTTCCGGACCCATTTTGGCAAGGGCACCGTAAAATGTCCTTGTCATATGTTTACATAATTCCAAACAACAAACATAGGTTACTTTAGAAATAAAGGAGGGACGCTCAATTTCGGTTCAGACAACATTATTAATAAAAACACAGAGATAGAGACGATATTATACGAATCTGAAAATGAGGTTACAGGTTAAAATCTGGGCAAGCGTTATCATAATAAATTTAGATTCCATGATGAATAAAACTACCAGAGCAAACACCATGCTTAACTTAAATCACGAGTAATTATATATATAAAAATATATTCGTTTTTATTACTAAAAAGTAGAATTGTAAGAATTCAAATAGGCCTTATTATTTCTGATAGTCAAAACACTGCCGATCGTTCGTTTAGTCTGTAACTTCATTCACCGTTTACATAAAAACTTATAAGCTAATTTACCCAGAAAGGCCTGCACTAAGTCTTTCTACTCAATATCTATGTATTAACATACAAATGAAATCAAATTCTAGAATATATTATTTTATATAGCAATTCGTTAGCTGATTTTGACGGTCTTTAATTAACCGTTGTTTGTGCAAAGTTAATCAAAGCCGTGTTGATTTAAATAGTTGGTGGTTTGTTTCGATGCAATTATTATGCTCTTAATTTCGTAGATGTTATAAATATTCATAGAATCACAAACGAATGCCCTATAGTTATTTAACTTAATAAGCATTCATTTCAAGCAAAGGCCGCGTTTGTTAAGCCTTGATACTAAAAATTTTTTTGAATGTTATTATTGTTTTTGAACTTAAATTCTAATTAGGTTGGATTTCTAGTTACAGACACAGATATCTCTTATTCTTATCTTTGTTTTTTATTTTATTTTTCTTTTGTTACTAATTATGATTGATAATTAATTAATTTATAAATTTAGCTGAACGCTGAACTATTTGTTTTATGAACTTGTATTTTGTTATGTGGTATAGGTATTCAATAAACTGATATATATATTTAAGCAGAATTCTCACAAGATATTTAAACATATTTTATGTCAAAAAATCTATACTAATACTAACTATTACTTTACAAAGAGGTAAAATATGTTTATTGTCTATGGATGGTGATGACCCCTTACCATCAGGTGGCTCATATGCTCGTCCGCCAACCTATAGCATAAAAAAAAGAAAAACAACGTAGGGTCCAAGCCACTAGACAATCACAGCCAGAGCTGAGATGGCCTAGTGGTAGTAGTAGAACACGTGCATCTTAACCGATGATT
This sequence comes from Vanessa atalanta, assembly GCF_905147765.1. Classification (NCBI taxonomy): domain Eukaryota; kingdom Metazoa; phylum Arthropoda; class Insecta; order Lepidoptera; family Nymphalidae; genus Vanessa; species Vanessa atalanta. The sequence continues at coordinate 9,610,086 of NC_061888.1, read as the reverse complement.
GCGGGTTCAAAACCAAGCAAACACCACTGAATTTCTTTCATTTCATTCATAATGCTTGAATTCATATGCTTAATTTGTGTTCATAATTCATCTCGTGCTCGGCGGTGAAGGAAAAAATCGTAAGGAAACCTGCATGTGCCTAATTTCGATGAAATTCTGCCCCATGTGTATTAACCCGCATTCAAGCAGCGTGGTGGAATATACTACAAGCCTACTCCCTAAGGGGAAAAGAGGCCTTAGTTCAGCAGTGGGAAATTTACAGGCTGTTACTGTTGTTTATTTTTAATTACACACACATCTGTACATAATACGTATATATTTTTTCTGTTACACTAATAAGATAGAATACAATACAATACAGACAGAGATTATATAGTGTTTATATATGTTGTCTACTTTGTAAATGCATTTTCTGGTAAAATATACATTGAACATATTATTAAGTGATGTTGTTCCTTTATACGGTAAACAAAAAAAAAACTTTGAGAGTAGCCTCAGCTTTATAACCGTTTACATACGAAAATGCATTTAACCCTGGAAAGTTTTACGACGGTTTGAATGTGACGAAAAGCATTACTCTAAAATTGTATGTGTAAATTTACTTAAATAAACTTTGTAAAAACGTGTCGGGCGCACTTTTACGTGAAGAGAAACGGTTATATCAAATGGCCTTCGAATCGGAGTTGTATTCAGAACGGTACGCTTTGTTGAAGGATTCTTTTTAACGCAGATTTTTACAATTTTTTTCCTTTCGACCTTTCAGAATTACTTTATGGCAGTTCGACACGGGCAAAATAATAGAACGTAAATGTCACACTACTGGGCAAACGCTTTCTCTCCCTTTGACGAGTAATTGGAACACTATTTACGTAATTTATATTATTTTTAACTATAAACATTATTTATAACTTTTTACTTCGCAGTAGGGCTTTGTGCTATCTGGGTAGGTACTACCGACTTATCAGATATTCTCCCACCAAACAGTACTACCTGATATTGTTGTGTGTGTTTGAACTACAGGCACAAAGTATATAACATCTTAGTTCCCAAGATTGGTGGTACTTTGGCATTGTAGGGAATGGTAATAATTTCCTACAGCACTATTGTCTATGGCAGTGGTCACCACTTACCTTCAGGTACATATATTAGTAATCTTCTTTTACATTCGTTTATGACTAACATTACAAAAACCTTGAGTTTGTCCTTAAAGCTATGATAGGTATATTTCTTGTTATTATTATTAGCAGGAATAAAAGTGTATAATTAAGTATCATTGATACATAGTCACAGATTTTTCTTCTTATCATTATACAATTTAAAAAATAGAAACAGCATCAAAACGAATAACTATACGACTAATGATGTAAGTATTGATTTATGAAAATTGAGATATTCTGAGTCATTAAAAAACTTAAACGAAATATTTTATCGATTTGTAATCATTGAAAATGTTGTTTAACAAGTATATTTTTTAACTAGCGATCCACCTCAGCTTCGTACATTAACAATTTATTAATAAATATAATGTTATTATATAAATGTTACTTATACACTATAGAACTCAGAAGTAGTGTAGCGTTCCACCGGGTTTTTTTTTTAATTGGATTAATTGTTTCAGAGTAATATAAGTATAAATTTATGTCAATGATTTGTCGTTGTATTATTTTTTAAATTTAAGTAAATAGTAAACCCATTTAAACCCTCAAATTTTGATCTGAATATAAACCAGCTTCAATGCTAAATTGTTATTTTAACACACATTTCTCGATCAACAAATATAACGTAGAAAATATTTCAATAAAAAGAAACCTACAGAAAATAATATGAAATCGTACACGTATCTAAAAGGTTCTCGTATTTTGAAAACATTTCGAAATTCTGACGTTAATTTTTAAACAATTTCTCTTTTTCTCACAAAGTGTTCGGTAAAAAAGAAATTCTATATTCTAAAGCCGTCTCCGAATCAAATTTCAGAGGGGAGACGACATTCGACGGAAAAACTAACAAAAATATTTTCGTTCCATTTACAGGCCTCTAGAAGGTTCTAACGTTGAAGCAAGTTGCGTAATCAGTCGATTCCTCGACCAAATCGACTGTTAAACGTATATTTGATCATTGACCCTGCCGTCTTTTACTTTATTACTACACAAAATGGATGGGCAACGTCTAGGATTACATTTGTGCATGTGCTTCATATTAGAGGACTTTAAAATAAAGTTCATAAACTAGATTTTTTTTTTGTGTATGTTCCGTGAATTCGTAGTCTAGTGTGTGCATATTTTAATGAATACTTTTTAATTTGAGATATCTTTTTAAGTAAAATAGGGATAGAAAATTTGTGGCTTTGTAAATCATTTTATTTGGAATATACACTTCGATAGTCTCTACAACTATTTTCTTAGGGGCACTATTTCATTCACAAAATTCAGACAAAAAACAGACATTTAATTTTGCCGTTTCATAAAATCAAATCCAATAAAATTCCAGAGTTGTTGCCTGTTAACAAATTTAATTCTTATGTTAATAAATATTAATGAGTACGCATATATACAACACACGCACACAGATTTGATATAAAAGATAGGAGTCAGCATTCGTTGATTTACATACACAAGACATTAATTTCATGTCTGTAGTCAATTAACAATAATAATAAGTTATTAAGTTTCTTGTAAGTTTTTCTTGATAATACATACTTTCTAAGCCAGTGGTACTTTTATTCAACTTATTACATTAACATGACACTTAAAAAGTATTTACATTAACAGGCTGTAAATTTCCCACTGCTAGGCTATGGCCTTCTCTCCCTTTGAGGAGAAGGTTTAGGTTGAGTAAGCATATGCATCACCACGCTGCTCCAATTCGGGTTGGTGGAATACACATGTGGCAGAATTTCGTTGAAATTAGACACATGCAGGTTTCCTCACGATGTTTTCCTTCACCGCCGAGCACGAGATAAATTATAAACACAAATTAAGTACATGAAAATTCAGTGGTGCCTGTCTGGGTTTGAACCCGAAATCATCGGTTAAGATGCGCGAGTTCTAACCACTGGGTCATCTCAGCTCTAAAAAAAAAGTACGTATAAGAGTCTATTTTAGTATTTTACGATTAATGTCGGTTAGTCGGTGTCCGAGCCTACACAGCTTGCTTGCTTGCAGCCTTTTAACCATGCTTTGTTCAAGGCTGACTTGATAGTGGCGTAAGCGTGCTTGAAATTTGCAGCAAAACTTACCTTTTTGCGCTTATAATACGATTTTTACATAATCGTATAAGCACATTTTAATAATAACTTGAAAGCATTTCATTAAATCTTAACTAAATTCGTAAAGGTTTCCTTAAAAGCCTCACTCTGATTACTTTAAAATGCTTTTTGATATTAGGAATTTAATAAGCAAAGGTTGAAGAAAAAAATATTTCTTCTTAAAAACATTTTAAGAGTCTGTCCGTCCTTTTTCAGGAGGAAATATTGAGTGTGTTTTATTAAAACGCGCTTTACTTAAATGTCGCTTGAAGTCGACTTATGGTCATTACTGCTCATTATATATATTAGACATTTCCTTAGTGGCAGTGCTTTGAAAGTCAGTCTGGGTAGGTAGCACCTACTCATCAGATATTTCACCGCCGAACATCAATACATGTACTTTGATGGAGGGCAAATAAGTCATTTGACATTACGTCACCACTGTTACGTCACAATATCATCTATTTCATCGCCAATACGCCAATTAGAAAATAGGACAATATGTCCTCTATTTACACTGGCTCACTAGCCAGCCTTAGAATAGTACAACACTATACTATGCTTGGCGGTAGACATAAAGAAAGTATAATTTATCATCATCATCATCCTCCTGCCCTTATCCCAATTTTACTTGGGGTCGGCGCAGCACGTCTTTTTCTTCCATACTTCTCTAGAAAGTATAATTTATACTCGTGGTAAATATATTTAAAAAAAAAAAAAAACGTAAATCATTTTGTAAGAAGAAGATACGAATATCAAGTTATCTCTTTGACATTTTCAGTACCTTAAATCACAATACTCGTTCAGATCAAAGATAAAACTTTGATATAGAGACAGAAAAAGATTTCTTTTTCAAAAGTTCGCTCTCTGCTTTGATTATAAAACAAAATAAGCAAAGAATTGGAATCGCGTTTGTTTCTCTGCGCCCGGACAATCCAATCGGCGTAAAACTCACGAACTGCCCAGGGGACGTTGCTATGGCAGGCTGTCCAGCTTACCGCACTAACAGAAGTCTGAAAAGATATAACTAATACTGACTGTAGTTGACGCTTTGAATACATTATATAATATCTTTTTTAAAGCTTTTGCTGACTGAAAATGTAACAATTTATACTAATATTATAAAGGCGAAAGTAACTCTGTCTGTCTAGTGTGCACGGTTAAACCTTTAAAACGAAATTAATGAAATTTTGTGGAACCAAGCTTGAACCCTACCTCAACCCTAAAGACACCTACCCTACCTTAATGACATATGGGTGGTACTTTTTAACTTAAAACCTATGAGTACCCTCCAAAAATGCGGATCTGGACTTAAATATTTCTACGAGTTCTTACAGTTATTATTTAGTTATTACAGTTTGTTTTCGAGTTGTTAAAATGACAAATATAAATAATATAAATATTTTAAAAAAAAAACCATAAACCAGTTAGGTTCTTTTTTATCGATATTGATATTTGTATAAAAAAAACAGTTAGAAAAATTTATCTACAAAATTTGACGACGCGATACAGTATCGAACACACATCGCAACGAGCTGGTTATATATCATTTATAAACAAAACGTTACAAATAAAAACCATGTGACATATCACATAAAACAAAACTGCCCGATCGATATCTCGCTTGACAACCCTACGCTACGAAGCCTATCGTATTTTTTTTATCAAATCGTTTTGCAAGTGTCAAAGGCAGATTAAACAAGCTTTGTTTATCTGCAAATGACGTATGTATTACGTTAAATATTTTTACGAGTAAAGTAAAACCTAGCATGACAAAAAAAATGGTACGTCACTAGCGACCTGACCGACTTCGCACGTGTGCAATTTATTAATAAGGAAAATGACATGATATAATATGTTTCACTCAGGAATAATGTAGCTTTATACCAGCAATACATTTCCGATTTAGATCATCAGTTCCAGAGATTACACCAATATACAAACAAACAGAAAAATAAAAAGTGACAGACAGACAGATTCTGCTATCTCTTTCTTTAAAACTATAATCTAGATCTACTATGATACGAGCTATTCATGTACCAAACCGAATAATCCAGTGAGTTGATACCCGACCAAAATAAATAGTTATTTTTCAAAAAAAGAATAAGCAATTTACATTAACCCTCCAGTTCACATTACGACTTAAAAATAAATCCTCGAATATGTGCAGCATCCGTTTCCGCTCAGCACTTCATAGGAACTCAGCTCCGAGAGCCCGAGTTATGATTTTGTTATTAAATGCACTGAAATAAAGTTCTATAGAGAAAGGAATAGAAGTTCCTTTGTCTGGTATCACATGTTTCTTGTTTTTATACGAAAATAAACTCTTTACTTCGCTGGCTATATTTGCGAAGAAAATAATTGAACACTATAGTTAAGTCTAGAATTAAGTGCCTTTCATCAAAATGAAGACGGAACAATGAAAATGAATTATTTCGAACTAAATGTTACTTACACTTTGTAGTTCCTCGTACTACGTAGTGACGTAAATCATATTTTTGTTTGCTAAAATAGGTCCTTCATTACAGTTGAGTTTTAGTTGTTACTTTTTTTCTGTTTATAATTCGTATCATATTTTAAATTAATAATTTCTTTTAAATAGCGCAATGTTTTACGAGCCGCCTAGCGATGTAAAAACACGCAGGTTTGATTTTAACCCTTTGAACTAGTGTCGTCCCCACTCCTAGCACAAGCTTTAAGCTTATTTAGAGGGGTAAATGGAGCTATTCGTATTTTTTTGTAATATTATATTTATATAACATTTAATATATATATATAAAATTAAAACTATAAAATAATTTAATAACTATTTAAATCTCTTAAGCAGAAATGAGCGTTTCTTAGTTCGTGTCGTATGAGTTCGTAAGCTTTTCATACGATTGAGAAGAAACCTTATACGGTTATTGATTAATTGCGTAAAGGCTTCTAACATTTTTATAATCCAAATAATAAGTACAAGGTGGTAAGTTACTCATATGAATTCAGTAACCAGTTCTAGTCGATGAATCATCTCGGCTTTTCACTTGGGTGCCTTTAACTCATATCTGTTTCGGAGGTAATTTTTAAATAAATAGATAAATTAAAAAAAATTGCAAGCAGTATTGTGAGACTCCCGATTTCAACAAAGTAGGTTTCACTATGTATTATGTGTTTAATATAGAAATAATAGACGCAATGAAATAAAATTGTTAAAAATCCGTGTAAATTAAAACAATACCAAAAATAAAATTATACAAGATTAGAAAAGTAGCCTGCGTAATGTTTTTTCCTCACGTGACGATTTGTGATAGTTCACTCCAATGTAAAAGAACTTCGTACCTAAAAATATTTTAGTAGAGTTCATAGTTTCAGAGTTTTTGATTTTGTCGGTTTATAATTGTGGTTGGCGTCGTTGAGTGAGGACGCCCTTTGGCTATACCCTTTCCCTAGAACTCGATATTAGAATCCTGGTTATTCAGGCAGGTGATTCGAAGATAAGGACAGATATTGAAACGCATAATTGACTGGAGATATACAGACCATTTAGACGTAGAGACGTTTGATGATCGATTCGTTACATCTTGCACGAAAGTCAACGCTAATATTACGCAGGACCAAGTATTAGTGCGATTGTATTATTGCTCATTCGTGCAAAATTTTGTACGAAACTAAAAAGTCGCAGACATTTTTAACTTTGCCGTTTCATAGATTCAAGTCATTTGTAAAAAATACATTGGTAAAGAAGGCATATTATTCGATACAAGTTTATATAGATGATAAAAAAGCGTGGAGTTAATGCTTGTTGACTTCCAGGTAGGAGACGTAACATACATATATAACTGTATTTTACTAACATGACTGTATTTTTAGATGTTGAAAGAGAGTAACTACTGAGTCTTGCCGGTTCTTCTGGGTAGAATCTACATTTTGAACCGGTGATAGCTTTACTTTAAATGACGATTCAAAAGTGCTTGTAAAATATAAATAAATAAATAAATATTGGACAACATCACATACATTACTCTGATCCCAATGTAAGTAGCTAAAGCACTTGTGTTATGGAAAATCAGAAGTAACGACGGTACCACAAATAACCAGACCCAAGACAACATAGAAAATTAATGGAATCTTTCTACATCGACTCGGAATCGAACCCGGGACCTCAGAGTAGCGTACCCATGAAAACCGGTGTACACACTACTCGACCACGGAGGTCGTCAAAAGCCTACTCGAATAAAGTATATTTTGATTTCATATTTATTTCTTTTTTATATAATTCGTGCCACCTGATGATAAGATCACCACCGCCCATTGGCAATGGTGCTGTAGCAAATAGTAACCACTCCTTAGATTGCATTGCAACACCAATGAAGTCCCTTGTGCTTCTACACCAACTCTCTCATCCTTCAAACCGAAACAAAACCATACTAATTATAAATTATACTGTTTGACCTACCACTTCTTTAAATATTACTGGGGCTTAGATTAATATTAAAGGGACCTCCCTTAAATATGATTATGCAAATATATGTGTATTTTTCTTGAAGTCTTTCTACACTTGGTTATATATACTAATTTGGATCCAAATTACGATCTACTGAACCGAGGATCATATATACATTCATTCATACATACCTTCCGATTTTGACTTCGATTTTACTAAGCGAAACATAAACAGAGCCAGGATAGCCCAGTGGTTAGAACGCGTGCATCTTAACCGATGATTTTGGGTTCAAACCCAGGCAAGCACCACTGAATTTTCATGTGTTAATTTGTGTTGTTATTGTGTTCATCTTGTGCTCGGCGGCGGCGGAATTTCGGACATCTAGGTGATATTTGGAATTTTGACGAGATGTCCGAAGGTGAAATTCAGCAGCCGGGATTAATCCGAACAATTCCTCGGAACATTCCCCGTGATAAATTCTGTAGAAGATGCAGAGCGATCCAACATCTCTACGCAGAGCCAAAGGATCAAGCAGATCGGAAAGGGCTTGATCGTCGATAATTTGAGCCGCTCTACGTTGAATACGGTCAAATGGAAGGAGCTGGTACTGGGGAGCACCCGCCCAAAGGTGAGAGTAGTATTCCATGTGAAACCTGCATGTGTCTAATTTCAACGAAATTCTGCCACATATGCATTCCACCACCCCGCATTGGAGCAGCGTGGTGGACTATGCTCCTAACTTTCTCGTCAAAGGGAGAGGAGACCTTAGCTCAGCAGTGGGAAATTTACATATACATATACATGCTGTATATAAGCGAAACATGTAACATGTATTTTAGTACTTTATTAACAATTATTTCTAAGCAGCCTTTGACGCTTTGGTACTAATATCAAGGTTCTCGAGGAGTTTCATAAAAAATGGCGCGTATTTTTATGACATAGATAAGCGGACAGACAAACGAGCCATTCGTTAGTAAGTGGTCACCACTAACCGTGTGATATGTCTATGGTCGTAAAAAAACTATTCCTTACATCTCTCCAACAACCTCAAGAATTGAGATATTATGTCCCTGGTTATACTGACTCACCTATAACACAACAATACTAAGTATTGCCGTTTAACGGTAGAACACAAAATGTGTGGTGGTACCTACTCAAGGGGTTTGCACAAAGCCCTGCCATCAAGTAAATTTAATTTTTATTTCGTAATTGTAATTTTTATGTTACTATTAATCCACTACGACGAAATTTAATATGCCCTTACATCTAGTAAATTTTATTTTACTTAATATAATATGAACAAATATAATACAATCTCGATCTAGCTTGAAAGCAATATTATCATCCTAAATAAATAACATTTCGCCAAAATATTTGATTCACTTTTGTAACGCTATATGCCTAGCCGAGCCGAGCCAAGCCAAGCCAAGCCTTGGAATTGAATAGCCGACCCATTCTTTTCCGAACGTTGCTCATTAGTTATGCAAAAGAGACTGTCGCCCATGGCAACCGATATAACAGAGAGTAAGAAAAGACGGGGTCGCGATAGTAACATGACGGTAAAACATCACGGAGTAGAAAACGTATAAAAGATAAATAATAAAATATATATAAAACATAGTTGTTGTTATTGCCTTTCGTTTCACTTACCTTGAAAAAGAAATAACCAGAAATATGATGAAAACTGCCTCAAAATGTATATAGCATATGTATTAAAGGAAATCGAACAGTAACGAATTTGATTTGTATTAATTTCAAAAGAGAACTAGTAGTCTGAAAAGCATATCGTTTTTAGTAGAACCTGTAGCTGACGTTTAAACTAAGTTTTGCGATTTAAATCACGTGGTGGGAAAATTTTGATTAAAAGGTGGATACGTCGTTGACCTTGCTCGAATGGGCCTGAGCGATCGATATGCCGCACGGAACTCTCGCACACCCTGTGTCCTCTGATAGGTATTTACGGAGCAAATTGTCACAGGTCCGTCCCGCACAACGTCGGCTGCCGATCTGATTTATTAGGCAATAGAGAGGTTGCACCACGATTACGTAAAAAATATTCAAAAAGATATTCTGCAAACATAAGGCAATGTTCGCTTTCGACACTTATGATTTCAACGTAAAAAGATAGCTCTGGACAATGGGCACTTTGCATATTTATTTATTTTAATAGTAATTTTTATTTTTTTTGGAGTAGAATATTTAATGCTGTTAAATGAAGTCAAAATGAAGTCATTTTAAAAGGCGTGTCTATAAAATAGGATAACTGTCTCTGTCTGTATCCCGTTTCTTCTTCTAAACGATATGGTTTTCATTCACACAAAGAGAAATAAACGAGGAATATGTTTGTAATTATTTTGTACCACAAAACTGAACTATGACAGTATTTTTTCCAAAAAACTATTTTGAGACAGGATATCTCTGAATAAACTTTTTAAGATTCATCAAAACAGTGTAACAGAATAAAAGTGGTCCAAAATGTCATATAGAAAATTCCACAACAGCGTGTATCATGTACCTTCTAAGATAAACCAATAATCGATATTTTTATCGATTACATAAGAAACTATAGGGTATGTGTGAAACCATTTTCTGAATAAATACACACCCACATTTTGATTAATGTTTCACAATGAAATTCATATTCATATCTATAATATTTAACATACTTATATAAGCCAATAAATAAACAAACATTACACAATACATATATCTACTTAATATATATTTTTGCTAAGTGCAGTGTTGATTTCAGTTTAATATGATAGAAAATAAAATAATAATTTATCTCTCCCCTGTATCATCTTTGTTTCGAATCGAATGTATGCTTAAATTTATTTAAATCAAAGGTGATCTCAAGGGTCGTCTTTCTGCCTGTCCTGTCCTAAAATATGTTTTGATTTTATTGATATTAATACTCCTACTTAGGAAATAAACATATCTTTTCCCGAATATATCTTTAGAATTTTATGAAAATAACAATTCTTTGCTATATTTTCATATAACCGTATCGATTTACAGGTAGCATACACCATCCTGTGTAAATCGATAGGATAATTTAGATGCTCTCAGGAGGCATGATTATACCGTCTCAAAATAGATATCATAAAAGCGCTATCAATTTGTTCAATATATTCAGAAAATAACTATACCTCCAGTTTAATCTATTCGTGAAAACAGAATGAAAATCTACGCAGGATTTTTTGAGATGTGCACAAATATTCACGGGCAGTCTGCCCGTGACCACGAACTCTGCAAAGTGCTCGAAATGTCGGGATGTTAAAATAATTAATATACGCGATTAAATCCGTTAAAAACTCATGCCCGGGATCACCATCGAAGCATGGCGCGGCCGTAAGGGGCCCGCGCAATGCCACCGCTGTCAACAGTTCCGTCATTCTTCGATCAACTGCCATAGGCCTATCGCCTGTGTGCGCTGTGGGGAGAATCATGCGGCCAGGGACTGCCAGCGCCCCTTAGAGGAAACCCCGACATGCGCCAACTGTGGCGGCGCGCACACAGCAAATAACTCCTCTTGTCCAATTTACCACAAGGAAGCGAAGAACCGCCGAGTGGGAACTGTTGCACGCACCACAGCTGCGCGCACCTCCTCAGCCACCGCTCCTGCAGAGGCCAACACGCCCAGCTCGCTCATGGCTGCCGCCAACCAGCCACAGCAGCAACCGAGTAAAAAGCGCCGTCGAAAGCGCGTCAAGCGCACTCGGCAAGATGCACGGCCTGAGGCTGTGCCTCCTCCAGCGCCTCCAACCTCAAGAAAAACTGCGATGGCATCATCAGTACCGCCTAACCTACCGTCTAGGTCCACCGTGGTCGCTGCCCCTGTTACGGGGACGAAGGCGAAGCGGGTGGCTCCTCTGGACCCAAGACTGACCAGTATCATCGGTACCCTTAACCAGGTTCTGGTGGCCATGCAGGAGCAGCGTGACCCAATCCCGCTGATCCTGAAATGCATAATGGAGCTTTGTACTGGGTGAGCTCCGTATTGCATTCTGGAATGCCGACGGGCTTTCGTCACAAAAAGTCCTGCTATTTAAGATCCTGCTTGCCCAACGTCGAGTGGACATCGGCCTCATCAGCGAGACTCACCTTAGACCAGTAGACAAGTTGAAGGTTTCCGGATATCATGTCTACCGGGACGACCAGACTTCGCCGACCGGGACTGCATATCGGGGTTTAGCCGTCTTGGTCCGTCGAAAGATCATCCATCAACTGCTGCCAGTACCACAACTGCAGTCGTCGTACGCTCTGGGCGTGGAGATCTGCATCGATCGCCAGCTCTTCCACGTGTTCGCCTTCTACAAACCTCCGAATAACCGACTCGCAGTAGCTGACGTCCGCACTCTATTGGCCTCGCCGCTGCCCACGGTTATAGCTGGAGACTTTAACGCGAAACACACGGCGTGGAATTCAAGTAGCGTGAATCCGGATGGCAGACGCCTCCTGGATGATGCCGACCGCCACGGCTACAATGTACTCGGACCAGAGGTTCCGACGCACTACCCGTACCGCGCAGACCACGTGCCAGACGTCATCGACATTGCAGTCACCCGCGATTTGCCCGCCGCCCCGTCAATCGATGTAATGGATGACCACCTCATTTCCGACCACCAAACAGTCCTCTTGACGCTGAATATTGTACCGATGACAGCAAGACTACCTTCTCCAAAACACCGCCAGGACTGGCGACTCTTCGCCGAACATCTGGCTAAGCATTCGCCGTCCTACAGAGTTGAGTCCCCAGCGGACGTTGATCGACTTGCCTCAGACCTCAGCGTGACCATGTCTGATGCGCTTCGCGAATCCAGAGTCGATGCCACAACCTCACCGAGACAACCGCAGCTACCCCTCTCCGTCAGAGCGATGTTAGAGGAGAAAAGGAAACTACGCAGGGACTGGCAAAACCAGCGATGCCCAGCCATGAAGACGCGGCTCAATGCTCTGGCTCTCAGGATCTCGGAAGCACTGGAAGCTGTCGCAAACGAATCCTGGCAAGTCACCATTGAGCAAGCTGGCGAAGGCTGGAACGGTATTCACCGCCTTTGCCGCCGACTCTCCGAGAAGCCCCCCCCGATTAGGCCTCTCATGGCCAGTGACGGTACCCCCCGTTACCGTGCCGAGGACCGAGCGGAGATCTTTGCAGATTTCCTCGAAACGCAGTTCACACCAAACCCGACCATTGATGTGCAGCATGTTGAAGCCATCGAGCGATACGTAAAAGCATACCTCGAATCATCGATAGCACCAATCGAAGACCCCGTCGTATTCTCCCCTGGACAAGTCCAACGGATGATTCGACGAACTAGACTACGTAAAGCGCCTGGCCCTGATCGAGTCACCAACGAAGCCCTGCGTCACTTACCCCCGCGAACAATAGCGACACTAACGCGACTCTTCAATGGTATCCTTCGCATCGGACACTTCCCATCATCGTGGAAACTCGGTCGAGTCATCCTCATCCCCAAGCAGGGGAAAAACATAATGCTTCCCGGGAGCTATCGCCCCATCACCCTGCTGTCATCGACCTCAAAAGTCTTCGAAAAACTGCTTCTGCTGCACATCATACCCCACCTTCAACCACGCGACGAACAGTTCGGTTTCCGTGCCGAACACTCCACCACGCTGCAAGTCTCAAGGGTACTGCACCATCTCGCTGTCGCCTATAACAAGCGAGAGCACTCCGTCGCAGTACTCCTTGATATGGAGAAAGCGTTCGACCGTGTCTGGCATTCCGGACTTATATACAAGCTGTCCACATCTACTACTCCCCGTCGAGTAGTTAGGACTGTGGCCAGCTTTCTTGAAGACAGGCGCTTTCAAGTGGCGGTTGAAGACGTCCTGTCCACGGAACGCCTCATTCGAGCCGGTGTACCCCAGGGAAGCTGCCTGTCACCCGTCTGCTACAGCAGATACACGGATGACATTCCAGTTGCGGACGGTGCCATCTTAGCACTGTACGCTGACGACGCTGCTTTCGTTACTACATCCATGAATGCCTCGCACGCAACGACCAAAATGCAGCGAGCATTGGATGCACTTCCCTCTTGGCTGGAGCGCTGGAGGCTTAAGGTCAACGTTGCGAAGACTCAGGCGCTACACATAGGGCGGTCATTAGCCCCGCGGCCACTGGTGTCGCTCCTGGGAGAGTCGGTCGAGTGGTCCCCGACTGCCAAGTACCTAGGCGTGACCATCGACAGGAAGCTCTCAATGCGACACCATGTTAAGAACGTAGTAGCGCAGACGCGCACGGCGAGAACCCTCCTGCGTCCCATTCTGGCGTCACACCTGCCACTCCGTGTGAAATTGTGCGTATACAAAGCGTACATCCGCACGCGACTCACCTACGCGGCCCCAGCGTGGTACGCGCTGACAAGCGAAACAAGCCGCAAGTCGTTACGGGCGCAGCAGTCTCTAGCGCTTCGCACCATCACCGGAGCCCCCCGATACGTCAGGAACGCAGTGATAGCAAGAGATCTGCATATAGAGAGCCTCGATGACTACGTTCGCCGCCTGAGTACCTCTATGTTCGCGAGGGCCGACGGAGCGCCGTCCCAGCATCTGCGGGGTATTGCGCCATACCATCGGCGACCACCGGACCCAAGAGGATTACCACGCGACCTCATCCAGAAATGACCGCTTCCTCGTCACAAGTTGACGGGCGCTCGCCGGGATCTACCGGCGAACTCGACCCCGCTGCGTGACGGGTGAAGCCATCACACGGACATATCAGAGCGGGATCCGCCGTAGCTCACTGATCGCCGAAGGCTCGATCGCTCAGTGGCGTGAATCCCACCCAGTTCAGACATCACGGATAATAATCCACCCAGTGACCCGTCTGTAGTTGCAGACGGCGTTGCCACCACTGTAGGGGGCCATCGCCCCGACCAGTTACCCCGGGGCCTATGCGGGCCTGCGTGGATATCTCAATGGATAAAAACTAGTTTTATTTCAATGTGTAATAATCGCGAAAATCTAAGACAACATTACCTCCATTACAATTTCAATTTAAGTTAATTGATAGCAAATATTATGTTTTGCTATTTATAAAACTGTACACATAATTCAATAAATCAAAACCAGGATATTCAGGTGAGTCTCATGATTCCACACGAAGGTAAACTTTGACAGCTGCCACAGGAGATATTCATTCGTTTATAAATTGTAAGGGCTCTTCTAGACGTCAACACACTAAGATACGGGCGGGTTTACATGAAGCCGTACGAGAAATGGCTTACAGACAGATATAAGTTGATTTTAAAATATTCAAACTTCGATTTAATAAAGGATGCAATCACATGCAGGATATCATTGAAATTCAATAAATAGTCAAGATAACCCATTGAAATATTGTAAATACTTATTCACGTGAATTCCTCAAGAAGATATCAAAAACTGTAAATGTGGTAGTGCTACATAAATGCCTTCTCTGTTAATAAGAACGCTTGTTAATAATTTGTGAATAATTTTATTACAGAAGTGACAAAGTTACATAGTAGATGTTGATTCACCAGATTAATTATAAAAACAAATTAATTCCAAGAAATTCTTACCTGTGTGTGTTTTATCTCGATCATCTGCTGTTCATTATGCCATCGACGCTCATTGATTTAGATTTCGAAAGATTTATCTAATAATTTTCCTTTGCAATAGTATAAATTTCTAGATGAAATATGAATTTAAATTCATTATTTTCGAATCTGTTTGAATATATTAGATTATTTTTTCTTGTGAAATTTGATTTAAAAAATGAAGTATCGATTCAGAATTTAAATATAAATTATAAGTGCCATGTAACCGCGGATTAAATGAAAATTTGAGTTGGGGTGAGCGCAGGTGCGCCCTACG
Organism: Vanessa atalanta; assembly: GCF_905147765.1. Taxonomy (NCBI): domain Eukaryota; kingdom Metazoa; phylum Arthropoda; class Insecta; order Lepidoptera; family Nymphalidae; genus Vanessa; species Vanessa atalanta. The sequence continues at coordinate 9,594,559 of NC_061888.1, read as the reverse complement.
CCGGATTACAGGTGACAAATGACATAATATACGTTGTTGTAATTAGACGTGTGGATCTTGTGGAGTTGACTCAGTTTTTGCTCCATTTCACATTGTAGTTCGTGCAATCTTGATACTTGCTTAATACTGTGTTCATGGTCTGTTTATCTGAGCTACAATGTTTTTCTCATTTAGAAATATGGTAAATTTTTGGATTGAATATCTTAGGAGTTCATTACTTTGATAGTCTGTCACAAGGCGTAGTTAGTTAAAATTTAAAACGAATATAGTATAGGCAAAAATGAAACCTTTGTCGCGCTAGGATCAATTTAAAACAGTAGAAACTGTGAAGCGCAACTTTGTACATCATGATATTATATACTGAAACCTTCTAACGTGTAGTACGTTTCGTAGAAGCTGGGTATAGTACAGGATATAGGTTAATTAAGTTCAGTCAAAGCCATTGGAAGAAATACTCAACTGTATTACAGCTTCGTCATTGGATCGTCCCGATAATATCAAATTATTATACTGTAATCAAAGAATCACATACATATCTTGTCCAGACCACAGATCTTATTATTCGGCGTTAATTTCAGAGAAAAAGACTCTTGACCGACATACAGACATATTTCATAAGGTTTTTTTTTCTTTTGAGTTACGGAACCCTAAAAAACATATATTCACGTAAATTGAGTCACTTTGAAGCTTTGAAAATAAATCCCTCAAAAAGATCAAATATAAAGAAAGCAAAAATAAATCCGTGACAAATGAAGTAACAATATTTCTTTTCGGAAAGCTCTAAGCGGAGTTGGAAGGTGGTGTGTCACAAGGCTTATGTCGGAGTCTGACATTTACCCACATCATTGTGAATGCTTCTCCGAGCATTGTTTGCACAGCAATATGGCACCAGACACTAGCTGTACATACAGGACAAACGATAAAACGTTAAGCAACTTTGAACGTGCTATTTTAGTGTTTTCAGACATAACATAGTCCGTGATGTTAGTCTTACATGTGAGGTTTGTGCGATAGTGAATATATACTCGTATTTGTTTCCATGTGTGCGTGGTCTCATAAAGTAAAGTGTGCTGAACAATAACTTGAAATCTTATTAAAAAACCATACTACTTTGTCATATATTATGTGTGCATATATATCAATTATATATAAAAGTCTAATATAAGGTATTTTAGAAACGATATCTATAAAGAATCTCATTTAATTCCCTGGGAATTTTAAACGCTAGTTTGTGATCTTTTTATACATCGCACGTATCACTTCAATCTATTTAGGAGTCCAGACACATTTTGAATTGAATATTGTTAGCACTTTTAGGCTATCACGAAGCAGACGAGTAATTGAACTTTAGTGTAACTTCAAAAGTGAATTAATTTTATAAACCTCGTTGAAATCTTCATAAAACTGAATAAAATAATATATATAATTTTATATATATATGGGTTACATATTATATATAAAAGATGGGCAAGACTCACGAGTTTTGGCGCGCCTTAGGAGAGGTCTACACATACGACAACGATGGGCCGGTTAAGATGTCTAGTATCATAGTACTAAAATATTTATCATAGCTAGAAGCCTAAAACCACAAGCAAAAGTACAAAACATTTTTATTCTCCTTACATTAATATCTTTCCCAATATCGTAACCAGCCATGTAATATTTGTTTAAAAATCAGAGTTTTGTCAAAGGAATCCGCTGCGCTTATTTTCCGTATGAGAAAATTTCCTTTAGCTAGACAGGCTTTGAAATTGTTCTCTCGTATCGAGCATACACCCCAATGATCCATACATACCTCTTAAAACTTACCATTATCCGTCATATCTAAGATTATTCCACAAACAAATACAGCTCTTATTCCCTATACGATAAAGTTAAAAATGTTATGAAAAGATAATTGTATATCGTAGACTATTTTGCGTAGGATTATGCAACGATGTAACGTTTAATAAGTTAATAATCAAGTATTGAATTTGTTTTATTTTCTATAAAATACGACAAAATATAAACGAAATGGTTCAGTGAATACAGCACGTGTATTTTAATTAAAGATCGCTAGTTCAAAACCCGCGTAAGTAATGCTACGCTTTCATAATTAGTTTAAAAACAAATTCACGTTTGGAGCTGAAGGGATACAAACACTTTAAGGAAACCTGTTTATAGAGGATGGAATATTGCCACGTGTTTATCGATTAAAACACGCACGAGTTGAAACACGCATAGTAAAATATTAATAATATCAAAAGCTTAAAGTAAAATGTTCAAAAAAATTACGATCGATCACAATTACGCACAGCTAATTAAAATTATATGTTGGGATTATTGGGGATTTATATAAGTTTTTATATGAAATCAATACATGATTAGATAAACTTTGCACAATTGAAAAAAAACCTTTTATAAAAAATAAGATATTCAAATTTTGACCACTCAAGATGACAAGTTTCATAGGAATTATGTGCTTACTAAAAAAACAAAAAAAACTAAAGTATAAGTCGAAATTACTGATTATAAAATATCAATATTCAATTAAATGAGCGACTAATCGACTTATTTATTAACTTGCTTATATCTAACTCGATTCACAATCATGTCATTCATACAACGTTTCACTATAATAAATGTTGTCAACAATTAAAAAATATTTATATAGCATTTAATAATACAATACAACGAAAAATTTGCTAATATTCTTTTCGTTGAGAGCATTTAGATTTAAACATATATTTTAATTTATTTATGTAAAATTTCCATCCCTTTATTATTCATTACAAGTATAAGTGGAATTTCATTTAAATACGTAACACAATCGCACAATTGAAGGGACGAATTCAATAAAACGTATCGATCTACCTTTTAATAAATATTTATGTATACATTAATATGTATGTAGCCTTTAAACGCACTCCTCCCGTATAATATTATGTTTCACGAAATTAATACACAGCTTCATACTCAGAATTGGGGAATTTCGAATAATTTCGCGAAGATTAAATCGTTTCGTATCATTTTGGTGGCATATTGTAATGCAATAATGATAAGCTAAATATTCTTTTATATTTAATTTCAACGCTTTTTAGTAAATGGATTTTGCAACTGAAATCGTTGCATATCTTGCAACGATCATCTCATATTTAAGCCCGTAACCTGGTGGTGAAACATGCAGAAAGAGGCCCAGAAAAAGTACACAGCAAGTCAAAACAGAGCTATCTGGTACAGAGTATAAATAGATTTCCATTTCTAGCTGAAGTGGGAAGATAGATTGGAAAAATTTATCTAAAATTGCAAAAACAATTTTAGTGATGAGACAATATTAAGTTTTAATGATCACTAAATAGGCTATTGAATTGGTTTTTAAAATCCATTTTATATTATTTAGTAGAGATTACGGAACCCAGTAAAAGTTGTTTTTTTTTATTCTAGTAAATATTTGCTGAAAAATATCTAATTAAAAATTCCATATTTAAATAGCGCGCGAAAACGCTACTTCGACAATATGGCGCTGCAATTGGGTCGGTGATGTCACTTGCGTGTATTGTAATCTGTGGCACATATAATCCACATACAGTAGGCAAACGAGATTAACAAGCAAGTGACGTCATCATAAGCCAAACAACTTGACTGAGACAAACGCTTAAAACAAGGATTTTTATTTATGGATTTTTGAATAAATTAATTATTATTTTCAACTTTCGTTAGTAAATAACCATTTTTAAGCTTATAATATATACTGATTACAATAATTGACACATTATTTTTCGCATTAAATTAGTAAATTACTTAAAAAGGCTGGTTCTTGATCTTTTATAGTTTTATTTTGCAAATAGCGAACTTTAAGTACATTTATTGAATACTAGCTTCCGTCCAAGTTTCTCATCAGATATTCTACCGCCAAACAGCAATACTCAGTATTGTTGTATTCCGGTTTGATGGGTGAGTGAGCCATTCTAACAAAACATGGGACATAACATCTTAGTTCCAAAGATTGGTGGTGAATGGGCGATAAAAGGAATGGTTAATGTTTCTCACGGCATAAATTTCTGTAAGCGGTGGTCACCGCTCGCCAGCCCGCCTACCTATATATAAATTTAAAAAAGTTTCGCGTGTGAAGGGGAAGGCAGGGATTAAGTACCCTGTGTCTTATTTGTACGTCGACAACGTGTGTACGAAATGTCATGACGATCGGTTAAGATGTGAAAGTGTAAAGAACAAATAAACAAACTCACTCTTACATTAATGTTTAAGACTAACGATATTTCATTCATTATTTTTAGTTGTTGAAAAAGAGTAACTTCTGATAACTTTACTTAATATAGTTTGTTAAATGACGATTCAAAAGTGCCGGTAAAAGCCTGCTTGAATAAAGTATATTTTGATTTGATTTAATTTGTAGTTTACTACGTGTGCAACCCTGCATGTGAATTTACTAAACCGTATTGGAGCAGCTTGGTGGATTACACTCCTAACCTTCTCCTCAAATGGGAGAGGAGTCCTTAGCCCAGCACTGGGAAATTTACAGGCTGTTGTTATATTAGTGAGATATGTATATTCTTCTACAGTGACAGAGCTGACATTAACAAGCAGAATAAATCAAAAGATACATATACGAGTACCGATTTTAATGCAATGCAAAACTGCAAAACTATTACGTTTGCGTTTACGAAAAATTTGTATACAGAAATCCCATTTCGTAAGCTATGCCAGGAGCGCTCTCACTTTTCAATATAAATTTCTTGAAATTCAATATACTATTTTCATTTAAAACTTGCACTGGGGACAGTTATGTGTCCGCAATTTCATTCGCGTGGACATATTATAATGAAGTTATATTCCATTAATATTTATATTAAAAGTTGAAATCCTACAAAGGTAGGTTCTCGGTAGGATAACATACTGAAAATTTCACATCGCTTAGACCATATTATTAGGCGCTGTTTTGATGATTTGCCGTGGTTATCATTTTAGATGTGGCTCGCTTGACTATCTTTGTTCATCCATCCATCAAATCTTCTTACACAGTCATGCAATACGACGGCCTATATCGTTACTAAGATTATAATAGTATTCTTTACTAGTTCTAAAAATGACATTTCATTTAAATCGGTCCAGTAGTTTTGACAGACAGACAGAGTTACTTTCGCATTTATAATATTAGTATGGATTTAAGTTGCCTCTCGTTGACTTTTAAATCGTTATGTTCTGCCGAGAAATACCAACATCTTTACTCAGTGGGGCTTCGTGCAAGTCCGTCTAGATAGATACCGCCCGCTCATCATATATTCTACCATCAAGCAGCAATACTTTGTATGATTGTGTTCCAGGTTGAAAGCTGAGAGCAAGTGCAACTAGCTAACTAACTACATGCACAAGGAACATAATAACTTAGTTCCCAAGGTTGGTGGCGCATTGGAGACACGATGAATGATTAACATTTCTTACGGCGACAATTTCTGGTGGTCAATGGGTGATGATTACTTACTACCAAGTGGCTCATTTGTCCGTTCGCCTACCTATTTCATATGAAAAAAAAAACTTAAATAAAAAACTTAGTTAATTCCATATGAAAAAATAAGTTTATATTATCATTTCCTACATGGAAATCAACGAATGCTTATCAAGGCTTTTTATAGTATCTGACGAAGAATTTAAGTTGTATAGTAAATCTTATCTTTTAATTATTATTTTTTTAATTTTTTTTACTTAAAATTGATTAATATGCAGTTACCTGTTTCACTCAGTTCCATCAATGCGTGAAACGTACCTCTGCCCCCGTGTGTTATATCACTGTTATGTCATACAAACCTTTCTCAATAAATGGGCTACCTAACGAATTTTTAGATTTGACTTGTTTCCTGAGATTCAAATAAACAAGCAATCTCTTCAAAATTATAATATAACAAGAAATATTATATTTTCATACACGAATGTTGAGCGCAAACGAATTCTAAGACAAGCCTGTTATAAAATAAAACGAGATATTTTCCAAAACAGAAGACAAAGGACGCCTCTATTACTCTTGTATTTACCCGCGCGTAGCTTTTCAATTATTTTCCTACATTGTGTGCACAATGATCCCACTATGGCCCTTATACCCGGATTTTTATTGTCCCCAAGATAAAGCCTGAGAAAGGGTAAGACAAAATTGACTATTATGGTATTTATAAGCTTAGGCTAGTTATGACGACGAATAAGTGCTTCGGTTTTGACGAAAAATGATCAGGCTATTGTTTGGATATCCATAATTCCAAATATTGTTGTAATTTTTTTGCGTAATAAAAAAAATAGAAGAGCTTATTTTTCTTAAAGTAATCATATAAGAATACATTTTGTTTTGCCTGAATTAATAAGTTATGAGCTTCACATTACCCATGCTCTCATTGGAGAGCATGGGTAATGTGAAGTGAGCAATGATAAGGTACGGATCAAATGATATCAAAATAGATTCACATACCAAAGGCAGATGGCGTGCGCAGAACATGACAGTGCAACAAAAGTGAATACAAAATGAAAAGAGAATATAGATTCCCATAAGTGTCATACCAACATCCATTTTATATATATAGATTACGAGGGCGTACATTTCTAAGGTAAAAAGCATTTTCCAACTAATAAGAATCTGATCTAGCTCAACCAAAGAGAGTTACAAAGCAACCGTTGAAGAATTCCAGTCAAAGAACACAATAAACTCTTTGTTTATAGTTTCAATTGGTGTAAAGAGTACGGAGCATGTAGCAGTGGCATTTGCGGTTGGAGACCTTAGAATAATATTTTATTTAAACTTCTTTGATCGTCTAATACCGGTGCAAGAAGAAACTATTTATTTCCCATTTATCCGTTAGATAACTGGTCTTTGGAAAACCAGTACTTATTTACTAAAACATAAATAGTGTATAATATTAAGATGAACTCTACCTAGTTGGTCTAGTGGCTAAGAAAGCGGCAGTACCGGAGATTCTGGATCCAAACCTCAGGTGAGGCCAGTAGAAAGTTATTGGAGTATTATGTCAAAAAAAAGCAATAGTGTCCCGGAGCCTTAAGGTTGAAAGTGTGGGCATTCCCGTCCCTTGGAGAAGCACGTAAAGCCGTTAGTCTTGCGCCTGAACTCCTTCCGGTCGTGTTGGATTTGCCGTTCCATCGGAGAATGAGAGTGAGACCTTCTGACAGAAACACTCATTAAATATTTCATCAACCCTACTAAGACTTTGATCGCAGTACCTCGGCATCCTTAGCTAGTCATAATTTAATTTGTACCATTTTTTCCATACATCCTTCCATCATTACATCTTTACTTGAACTCTAAATACTCATATCAATGAAAATCTCATTACTCGGACTGCATGTTATCTTTGGATGGACCATCTGTTCAATTCGCACAATCAACGCTTATTAATTTTATATCTGAAATTACTGTTGAATACTTAAAATAAAATAAAATGAGGCCTGCGTGATTTTAATATTGCAGATTTTTTTATTTACAGTGCTTAAACAATTTAAAGCTTATGATTGGTTAAAATATTTGTGGTTGCAATATTTAATATGATTAAATTGAAGATAAACGAATTGCTTCTCTCAAATTATAATTTTAAAACAATGCTTTTGTATTAACCTTATGTACACTTTAGTAGAGGATATAATGTCACCGCAAAATTATAAGGACTTGGTTGAATCTAGACAGTTAGTAAACTGAGCTAAAAAGCGGCCCAAAAATTGAAAATAGGCCTCATGAAAACTTGTCCGAATTCGTCCCGAAATATTCGTAAGTGGGGAGTGATTTTTTGTAATTGGTCCAAACTTTGACACTAACAGAAAATAATAAATCATGTGATATAATTATTCTACTATATAACTGACGAATTATTGATTTTAGAATAAAACTTCACTTTCAGGGAAAAGATAAATCTTGGAATGAAAACAGCATGTTGAGAAATGATTCCATTTTATTTGCAATGAAATAGCGCATAATAAGAGGAAACTACTTCAAAGCGTCTGTTTCACGTTTACTCACGAAAGAAATCAATGGATCGGAAAATGAATCGCAATGCAAAAATTCTAGAATGTACATGAAATAAAATGGAATTGTTATAAAAAAATATAATTGGAATCACATTTTAATGAGTTCAAACATCTAATAAATTGCTTAATATATAAAAATAACACCGTACTAATCAATAATAAGTGAAAACTAATGTTATTTGTATAAAATTTATAGTTTTGCCCGGCTCAGGGTTCAGGTTTAGTCATATTTTTTATTTAATGAGTCAAGTCTTCATGTTTTTATTTTTAAATGTAAAAAATTGGAGTGTTTTTTTACTTCATTTTTCCAAATACAAAAGAGGCTGGTAAAAATAAATCTAGGTTTCGGTACAACTAGAACTAAAACATATCCAGGTGATCCTATATTTTGTTCACTCGCCTTCCTTAAAGAAATAAATAAAGGGGGAAGATAGGGCAGAGGCTAGAACAGGTAAACCTTAACCAAAGACGGATTCAAGTCCGGACAAACACTCGATTTATTTTGTCTCGTCCTCAGTAATAATAGGAAAACAGCGTGGTAGAATAAGCTCCACAATTTTTTTCAAAAGGAGGCTTCAGCTTAATAGTCAGACTTTTACAGGGTGATACAGCTGCCATTACATCCTTTTATATAAAAAAAATAGAATTCCTATGAAAATATATCAAGTCTTACTAAAGTTTATTCTTTTTGGTTTCATGATTTATTAAATTTAAATCTAACTTAATAATTCTAGCACGGTACTATAAAAAATAATAGCATTTGTAAACGGTTTGAAATAAAATAAATATACGAATGGTATCAAACGATTTGGTTTTTTTTTTTGCTATTTTTGTGTTTGTCAAATATTTAAATTTTATAAAAGTTTTTGATAAAAAAAGGCTTATATATTTTTAGTGACTGCTAAAATATTTATGAACAATGCAACATTAACAGAGTAATATAATACATTCAGTAATTATAACGATCAAAAAATAAGAATTGAGATCGCGCAAAATGCATGATTCTGTGCCACAAATGACTGGTCACCTATAGATATCGGTACTGTAATAAATAAAGTTATACCAGAAAAAGAAGCGTCAATCGCGTACTGTTTTACGGGCTGCCTAGCCATGACATAGTCGTAGATTCTATCCTAACCTACCTAGCACTAGCTTCTTTTCTTTTATTATTTCTTTTGTTTTTTAATTAAGCTGTGTACCTATACTTTGTTTATTTTTGTTTTTTGCCTGTTTTGTTTATACTTTTGGTAAATAGTGCCATGTTCTTAATAAAAATTTCTTTCTATTTTTCTATACGTTTAACCGAAGGGGCAAACAGAAATATAAATAATTACTTAACATATCGGTTGCTTTTAAAATGTAGCGCGTAGACGATAATGTCGTAAACGTTAAACTAGAAGTTTTAACCTACAGCCCACAAAATTAACATGATAAGAGTCCAAATAGAATTCTAGCCTTCAGTAAATCGAAAATTTAGTTTATAATGCTTCCTGGAAAATAAAACATGACATCGATTGAAGATAAAACACGAATAAAACATCAATGGAAAATAAAGATTCTAGAACGTAGAAATGAAATTACTATCCAATGTATAAGATTATGTAAATTAAAGTATAAAAAATGACTCTTCTAAAAGCATTTAACTGGAAAATCGATACAAATTTAACATAACGCGAGATAAACTATAAGAACAAAGGGAAAACTAAAAGGCTCGCTTCTGAAAGTTTCCGAATAGTTCGGACGCAATCGCCTGCTTCAGGTTCGAGCCAATTTATTCACGTTTCCCGAATTCCAGTGCCAATAAATTGTTTTGTGGCGTATCGGGACAGGGATCTCGATTGAAATTGTTGTACAGGTGCGCAAACTTATCTAGATGAGTAAGCCAAACTTAAATATGCGAAATATATGAAGACTTAGCTCCAAGGCATCCAATAAGTTCGATAATATTGTGTCGCTTCGAAAGCAAGTTTATAAATGGAATCTTGAGATATGCAAATTATGCTTCATCTTTAAAGTATTTTTTTATATAATCCAATATTATACGGCCTTAAATACCATTTGATAAAACTACGAATAAATGTATGTTGTTGTAAAATATATGTAGAAAAATCTCGTTCGTTCGTATGAAAATATTGAATAATGTTATTTAGCACACGACAATCCCTTTTAATTGGTAGGTAGATAAAAACAATACAGAAAGCAGAAGTCCGGTGATATTGGCCTGCTTCCATAGCTTATCTGGTGGCTGAGAGATCTTAACCGTTCAGAGATAGTTCTATAGCACAGTAAAACGTTACATGTTATAAATTGTTGTATATAGCATCAAGTGAGAGGAATCATGTGATGACAAATTACAAAAAAAAAAAAATATATCTAGTCTTCTTTCGAACAGTGACTGCAACATTGACGAGGAAGTTAGAGATGATGTGATTATATTGAATTTGATTGGAGCATGATTCTATAGATAAATGATGAAGCACTGTACGGTTCTGAAGAACACTGAAATAATACACGAATAATACATATTATTATTAACTATTTATTATAACACATATTTACAGCTCAAGACGATGAGCTGTAAAAAGGTCACGGATAAAATATGACCAAATATATATTTGAAAATAATTTTAATATGTTAAACAGACACGACCACGTCTGTCGTTTATGATAGAATTATTTATGAGCCTTGTTATACGATATTCCAGTCATTTCTATAAACATTATAAGTCTATACTTTTGCGGTTTACAAATATAAAATAAGATATAAAGTGAACTGAAGTGGTTCGGGTAACTGGTCGGAACAAAACCGTGATTCTATCCGGGTTTATACGAATTTGCATTCAGGTTTTGTGCACAGTCCCTTGCCCGCATCTGCTTGCGTATTGACACATGAATTAGAATGTTTACTATAGAAACTTCTGTTTATTTAAGTAAGCTACAACGCGGAGCAAATAGTGGATGGATTAAACGAAATTCCGTTGTTTCGTGACAAAATTTGTTAGTTGTAATATATTATGCTCAATATTTGCTCTGGTTGCAGCTGACAGAAGGACATTTTTAGAGGAGATTGTGGACTCTAACGCCGTCAATCGAGATAAGTACAACTGACTTCTCATTAGAGAAATCCTTAGAGTGTTATTAATATTTGATATTTTCATAGATTTACCTAATATTGATTTTCGTTTCATGCTTCCTCAAATTACTGGTGCCTCGATGCGTTAGAGATAATAGAAGGTACATTTGGATATCTCGTGCTGAAGGCCAGCGTTGAGGCCGTTTTATGGATATTTCTTTAAATAAATTCTCAGTAGACGTCCGGAGATTGAAAGTAGTGTTTACTTTCATACCTTGGAAAGCATATAATGTTATATCAGATGACCGTCACATCTGATAATGGGATTGAAGAAAAAGAATCCTGTGCATTGTGTTAAGTTATAATGTCTCCTAAGCACCAGTGATAAGGTTTATTTCGTAACGTAAGGCATATGTACGTCACGATGTTTTATTATTGACAAGGATGAGATGGAATATAAAAACAATTGTTTTAAAACCACTACCTTCAGTCAAGATGATTATAATCAAAACGTATTTTATCCTTTGAACAACTTCAGCTCTAACATGATAAAAATATGATTTTTCTATTAATATTGAGGTTTTATCGCCAACTACACTAAATACTTTCTCAAAATAACGTTCACATAAAATGTCTATGAGATGGATAGTTAATAAGCCTTATATGTAACATTAATGTACAGAGGTGGCCTCCGGAAATTCATTCACATTGTAATAGCCTTGATGGTATAAGCTCAGTGATTTATAGTAGGAATATGAAAGTGGAGTAGGCCCTTTGTGGTTTTAACACGTATCCAGCGATTTTAATAATGGCTCTAATAATTCATACCAATTTTCTAAGAGAATATATACATATTATACATTATATTATCGGTTATTGTTCCGTGTTTTATATTCAATATTGCGACCCGAAGGTATAATGATATTTAGATTTATGATAAAATAAAAAAAATATGCGTAATAAATTTACTTATAATATCCGATACGATCCGTTGTAATCCCATAAGGATTCGAAAATTATTATTTAATGAAGATACTTTGAAATTTTAGTACATGAATTGAATTTCCAAAAAATATTAGACGAAATAAAATTCCTCGATTGGCTGCCAATTAAGGGCTGATGTAGTCAATTAAATTAAGCCCACATTTTCTTGATACATTATATCCGTAAATATCCAGTCTCCGTCTAGATATCGCGGCGAGATAATCCCTGCTCGAAACGGGAACAAAAGCCTTGAATGACACTACACGGCAGGAGATAGGGGTACATGTATTTATATTTTTACACGTCCCAAAACCCGTTGACCCAGTTGACGGAATACGAAGACTTACTCGAAAAGGAGGTCGTAAGATAGTTTTTGGTTTCCTTTTTCTATGTGTCCAATAATAAAATTGCGATGTGCTTGTTTATTGACACAAAAATTATGGCTCAGAAAAACATATGGTCATCAAATGTAAATTTAAGTCCTACAACATATATTCTACTATTATACCCGTATTATCTTTTAAGTTTTTTAGATTCATCATTAAAAAAGATTAAATTAAATGTTAAATTTATAACGTCTACCAAGTTTTGTTTTTATTTATTTCTTTGTAATACCGGTAGGCCGGCAAATGGGCCATCCAATGTTAAGAGATCACTACCATAGACATTGACGCTGTCACATTAAGCATTCCTTACATTGCCGTTTATATTACAGTGGTGGTGGGTGATTAAGTTTTACCTGCAGTTACCCTACCTCAATTACCTTTTAAACCAGAACACAATAAGTAACTACGTATTACTGTCAGGCAACAGAATATCTGATGAGTGGATGGTATCTACCCAGACGCGCACAATGTCCCAAGTAAAGTTATTAAAAGATACCCAAGCAAAAGAAAACACAAACATTAAGTACCTACATTAACCATGAATGACATATAACTAACAGAATCTCAACGTTTTTTATATACAAGTACGTAGAAGTCCTAATAATAAAAGTTTTATACGTATATCGTCTACTAAAAACCAATTATGCAACTGAGAATGCTAATAGCTTAATCATTATCAGAATATGTAGTTTAATCTTTTATACTGGGTCAAAGAAATTCTGTAATAGGGAAGCGGGTATCGTAACTTGTTAGTTTTCCCTTGCGGATTGTTAAATGAATGGCGTAACTGAGGATTTTCCCCCCAGGTTACTATGCATATCCTTTTCACCTAGATTTCCTTTTATCCCCTAAGTAGCTTTGAGAGTCTGGAGTAAATGTAGTACCAACAAAGGAATGAGATAAATCAGACCTTCCCCGGATATCATCTTTTTATTTCATATAAACTTCTATGTTTAGCGAAATAATGTATGTTTAAGTTTTGTTTTGTCGTCTTATGTTTCGAATTAGCTTGATATAATAATTGTGTTACATATCATTAACAAATTAGCTATAAATAAATATATTTTGAAGTAACAGTGAATTTCCCACAGTTGGACTAAAGCCTCTTTCTTTGACGCTTCATACACTTTAATGTACATTGGTGGCTGGATATACATTTGACAGAAATTCGTTGAAATGAAACACATGCAAGTTTCCTGACGGTGTTTTCTTTCACCGCAGAGTACAAAATAAATTATAAAGAAAATAAAACACGTGAAAATTCTAACCATTTTGCCATCACGGCTCATGATAAAATTTTATAATTGAACATGAATTAGATGATTCTACATATTGAATACGTTCATTGCAACACTCCATATACAAATTTATCAGTAATTCGCATTGTAATTATTTAATAACTATAGAAAAATCGTATTTCCTTATACAAATACCAACGTTAGAAAAACAAACAACGTCTAAAAAGGTCAATGAACTAACAGTTACAGTTTCGAAAGATGATATCCTTCTCATACGATATAGTGTCACTGCAAGAATTTTATGAAATTTAAATACAACTATTAACATGACTGCACAATTATCTCATGTCTACAACCTCTTGTGCCAGTAGTCACTTACTTAATCTTCAACCTGTTCCACGCTCAGCAATACAGAATAACCGATAAGATGAATCTGATAGAGAAACCCACGTATAGTCAAACAATAATCTTGATACTTTATAGTAAATTGTTATATTCTATTGTTTTTTTCCGTTCACAAATTCAATAACAAGATAGGCGCCGAAGCCCATAATATACTTGCGATACAAAATCTACATAATACCATCGATCAATGCTGACCGCTTCCCGGATTTTGTACGCAGCAATAAATATGGGGAACGGTCACGGTGTACCGATGTTAGATGGATGGGTTTCGTGTGTGCGGAATAGAGATATATCATGTTGATTGTGTGCGAATTATTTGGATGCGGCATCCGATAATCGCCTTTATGAGAAATGGTTATGGCCGCCGCAGCTGAGTTGCTTTTGGGTTGATTTGTGGCTATCCGTTTTGTTTTTTTTTTTAATAATTTTCTTTCGATATCAACTTTAGAGAATATGATCAAGTCTTATACGATTATTTTCAGTACTTTTCAGTTCGTTTCGTTTCGTCTAATTTAAAAATTACTAAAGTAATGCTAAAAGCCCTAATTGTTGCTTCTTCTCTGAAATTGGACATTTTAATAATAGTCATAAGTTCAAAAAAAGTTTATGTCAACCTTGAACGATTTTCTTTCTTTAAACTTGTACAAAACCTTTCGTGGTTTATCGCTCATAAAATATCAAATTATCTCAGTGTAAAGTTTGATTTAACGAGTAATTACTTCTGGTGTTCTTGCACTACTCTTGGTTTTGTTTAACTTTACCTGTTTGCTCAGGTTAAATTTTGCGATTTAATTTGAAGCAAATTTCACTCAACTATAGAGATAAAATTTGAATACCATGTTTGTACTGACTGTATTTATATGTTGAAAAAGAGTAACTACTGAGTTTCTTGCCGGTTCTTCTCGGTAGAATCTACATTCCGAACCGATGGTAGCTTTACTTTAAATAGTTTGTTAAATGACGATTCAGAATAAAGTATATTTTGATTTGATTTGATATGTGAACATAAACGTCGTAATTTAGTCGACATTGAGGGAAAGAAGAGCTGTTTTCTATAAAAATTATGAGTACTATTTGTAAATTATTACAATCGTTAATTGTCAAAAAGCCATTATGCGAAATTGATTATAATTGTAACTGTGACATTTAAAGGATGGACATAATAAAATATCGTATCAGCTTAAACTGGTTTCCAATAGCATATTTCAATTTTTTAATCATGTTACGTAATGAGGGTTAAACTATATAAATTTAATCTTTAGTAACATTGTAAAGAATTAAAATTTGTTTGTTGTATGTAGGAGGTAATCTCTGAAAGTAAAGACCAATAGAATAGAATTTAAACTACATTATATCTGAGTGGATACAGATTACAATTTCCTTTATTAATAAGATGCGTGCGAAGCCGGGTCGCTAGTTTTTACTATATTCGTAAAGTTACAAACATGTAATTTGTTACTGTGCAAAAACCTATTGTACAATAATGTATACAGTATCACGTGTCTACGTAATTCGCATACTTTCTTCGACAAAATGTGATAAATTTATTTACCTTAAATTTATCATTCACTCTATACAAAATATAAATGAATTATATATGTTATGAATGATCATATATATATATATATATATAGTTATAATAATAATAAAGTCCACCACATATATTTAATTGTTAGATTAAAAAAAAAGTTACATCATAAAAATATTTAAAACCATGAAATAAACTCGTTTATTGGAACACAAAACAAATAGCTTAACCCACCATTAAGTTTATGGGTACATCACGCTGGCAACTACATATACCCATGAAAATCTATGGAATTCGGGCGGCTGTCCAAACCGAGTCAGATGATGAGCACAGAATGGTGTCCATGAAATTAAATGGTTAAATATTATAACCAAAATTAATAATATGGCGTGAACAGAATTATTTTTCTACTAAATTTATAATAATTTAATGAGCACGAATGTCTATGGGCGGTGGTGGCAACATACCATTTGTTGGTCAATATGTTCGAGCGCCAAGAAAAAAAGGGGACTTAAGTTTTTATAAATAAATTTAACTCAAACGATTACAACATAGGTAAATGTTTCAAAAAAGTTTAAGGATATTAATTATATGGGCGTCAAATTATATGGACTGAAAATGATATTCGTGAAAAGGATGGAAAGAAGATAGGTAAATTATGGGGTGAACCTAATAATAATTATAATACATTAAATGTTTGAAACAATTTCAAAATCTACAATGCTTATAATAAATAATATGAATGAAATAAAGGAACAATGGGAACTGATTATTAAGATATATTGAAATTTAAGGACATATATAATATTCCTTATGCCATAACAACGATAGGAACCAAAGCGCTGAGTTACTTGCGGGTATAATTACTAACTTACCAATCATTCAAACCGAAACACAGCAATTATTCGAATGAATATGTCTATATTTTCTAATATAAAACTAAAATTCCATTCTAGCGACTAGTAGGGCGTGGAAATTGTCATAGAATATGTATTATGAATCGTGATTTATTAATACGAACCTGACAAAAGTAATATTGGAATTTAGGACCAACACAGACGCATTGAACAGATTGAAAGCGAAAATAGATGTTATTCGCAATATATTCCCAATAAATAACAATAAAAATAATATTTTCCTCATATTCTTATCTTTGGCAATAGCTGACAACTTTAGTAAATAAATCCTGGTGCATACATTAACTGTGTATATCTGAAACACTTAAAATAATAACAAAACTCCGTCTCAGGTGTGGAAGCTGTTAATAGTACCGTCAGCATACACATGCTTAAAATGATCTTGCTTTTCGCCTGTCGAAATTTTTGAGCTATTATCTTAAATCTTTGAAGGATTTCCCAGAGATGTTTGTAAATCTTTACGTTTAGTTTTAGTTTAATATAAAATTGTTTTAAAATATTAATGTGATTTTTATACTATAATCACGTTTTATGACAATTAGTTTCTGTTAATACATTCTTAACAATATTTGTGCTAAATGTACCACTTTGGCAAAATTAAATAGAATCTCCATCATAGAAAATACTACGAAAACTACACACAAAAGTACTAAATTTTGTTGAATACCTATTCATATTGATTAGGTCACAACTATAATATATTATGCTTGAGTTCGATCTTGAGTTTGGAGTTCAAACCCTAGATCGAGCTAGTAAAAAAGTGATTGTGTTTTCAGTCAAAAAATCCATAGAGCAGTCCAGAGTTTTGGTCGTGTGTCCAAGCTCTTTCTGATCGTGTCAAATCTGACATCCCGATAGATTATGGAAGTTAGGGAATAGATACCTGAATTTGTGCACATACTTGTGCACTTGTGCGTGTATAATATGTTATGTGTAGTTGGCTGGTCTCCCTTGAGATTAGCCGCAGTGGCTGAAATTAGCCATGACTATATCATCGTCATAAATTTTGCATACAATGTTCAATACCGTATTAATCGTGTTTTGTATCTCTAGAAATCATTCTATTTCTGGGGACGAAAAATTTACAACACAAATTAAGACGTCATAGCTTTTATGATTAATATAATATGATATACAAAAGGTGAATTCCGGACACTTTTACTAGGTGATAGGTTTTTCCTCGAGGTAAGTAGGTACTAACTTATAGCATATTCAACCGCCAAATAGAAAGGTTAAGAGAGCCAGTTTAACTTCAATCACAAGAGCGATGGCATCGCCATAAGGAATGGTAAATATTTCAGAATGAATATCTATAGACATTGGTGACTTACCATCAGGAGCACCATTCACCCTACCTATTTTATTTATAAAATATACGGTACAAATAATATGAAATTTGTAAATAAATAAAAATACAAAAATTATTCCAAAAAATATCGTACAAAAATGTAGCAGTAGTTACAATGTTTTAGATATAATGCCCAAAATAGTCTATTCAACTTTTTACTTTTTCTTTTAATTGTTAATTGTAATAACAATCATCTAATTTAGTTTGAAAAGTAAAAGCATTAGAAAACCAACTTTATTTCTTATTTAAGGATTTGGAAAAAATTACGTGCATTTTTTTCCAAATCCAATCTTAAACCGATGGACATATTTAAATCGATTTATGCTCTCGGAAATCTTCAAATCCCTTTCCAACTAAACTAAATCTATTCCTCAAAAAATACAGAGGAAACCAGGAATACCGGAGATATGCCTTATCTTATATCGAAGTAACCGACGTAGCAATTCCGAAGTCGATTTTAACCGGGCCTTTTTCCGTATACTTCCAGCTCTGGCCTTGGGCGTTAAATTTATTTCCTATATCTTGAAAACAAAGCGCCCTTTACCCAATCGAGACTTCCTAAGTCTATATTATTGAAAGAAGGAAGATTCCTCGAGTTACGACGGTTGAGAAGTTTTACATATTTAAAATGATGAAAACGGTGAAAGTTTCTTTTAGCTTTTATTGTATTATGTGATCGTAATTAAATGCCCAGTGGTTAGAACGCGTGCATCTTAACCGATAATTGGTTCTAACCCAGGCAAGCACCACTGAATTTTCATGTGCTTATTTTGTGTTTTAAATTTATCTCGTGCTCGGTGGTGAAGGAAAACATCGTGAGGCAACCTGCACGTGTCTAATTTCAACGAAATTCTGCCACATGTCTATCCACCAACCCGCATTGAAGCAGCTTGGTGGAATATACTACAAACATTCTCCTAAAAAAGGAGAGTAGGCCTTAGCCCAACAGCGGGAAATTTACAGACTGTTAATGCAATCGTAATAAAATAATATAACTTTGCAATAAATATTTTATACAAAGGAAGGAGACACTTTAAGGGTAAGAAACTAGGGATTTATGCAGACTTACTTACTTGAATACTTTGTCGTGTATTGTGTGCGATTCCAAATTTTAATAAGTGTATAATGTGTTGTTTATATTACAGTTTTAGTTGTATTAAATAATAGTGTTGTAGTGTTACCAGGTGGCTCATCCGCTTAACTTACAAATACAAAGAAAAAAAAGAGTGGCTTTAAGGCAAATATTCGAACACGATAATAAAACAAACAAAAATTAATAACAGACGAATCGAGATACCTTTGAAAATATTCTTTCATAAAGATACTATTAAATTATATGAAACTGATAAAAACGGGATATCGTCAAAGATCAAACTGTCGCCATTTATCAAAGACGCGCCTTTATTGAACATTGAGTAAGTATTTCTTATGGTACCTGACAGTTTTAAATTAAGATCCATATGTTTCAACAAATCGCAGTGAAATGCAGTTCCTTTACATTATTAATAAGATTTAATAAAGAGTGCCTCGTTGTTCTAGTGGTATATAAGCCTCAGGTCGGACCAATAACAAAATTATTGGGTTGTTCTGTTTGAAAATTTACAGTAGCAGTCCTAAGCTTGGAAATTAAGATAGTGTTTACGTATTATGTCTCGGCAAGTACGTGAAGCCTTTGTTGCTGTTCTTGAATTAGTTGTTGTCTTATCTGATTTGCCGTTCCATGGAATTGTGTGTCACATCCCACTTGTGTTTGAGTACATACTTGAACACTATTATAGGTGGTTAGTCTCTTTCGAGAATATTCATCACGACAGAAATCGATCTAGAGAATATCAGCAAATAACACGAGTCAAAAATAGAATTATCAAGTAATAAAAGAGATTAAAATCGAATCAGATGAAAAGGAGTTTGACAAAATTGAGATTTAGAAAATGACGTTCTTATATTGTATAGTTATTTACAATAATTATATAAGCATCGAAAAAAGACACCATAACAGACAAAATGTAAATAAAATTTACAAATTATTCCAAGCACTCTCATTTAAATATTTGTATTTTTCTCTATACCATTATTTCCGTGCTGCTTCATCTGTGCAAACATTACTGCACCGCTTTTATGTATACTAGATATGTTAATAATAGTACATATAGTAAAACAACAACAAAAAGTCTGAAAAAAAATATTAATACAGAAATAACAGCTAATTTTCAAATACATAATTTAACAAAATAATTTCACGTTCTTGATTAAACGATAATTCAAAATTCATTTTATTATAGTATTAATCTCGTAAATTAATAGAGATACAATTCGGCTATATTAGACAAAACTAATCAGGCCAATAACTATCTATAATGTTACTTAATTACAAGCCTCGCTGTGCCAAATTATTATTAATATTATAGAATTGCTGATACGTAATTATGAGAAATATGACTCTAAAATATCAATTATTTCACTTAAATGCAAACGTACAATTTATGTAGTATTCATTAAATCCAGTATAAAAATATTCGAAAAGTTAACGTACAAAATTCGAATTTCAATCAAGAAGGAGTTTAAGGACATTACAACACTAATTGCTTTTTAGTTGACTACACACCTGAGATGATCGCCACCAGGCTGTTTCAAATAACACAAATATATTTATTATTTTACGTGTAACAATAAAATAAAAAATTATATCCCGCTGAGCTTCTTTCGCCGGTTCTTCTGAGGTCTGAGGTTTGACTTTATTAAGGTCTAATTTAGATTGGAAATTCATCTTCATTCATCTAAGTGTTCTGAACTAATAACTATCCTTGATCGAGATATGATCGCTTCCACGCGTCATATTTGAAACGCGGTTGATTGGTAAACGGCAAATGAAAATCAGTTTCGTAAATCTGACCGTCTAGGTTAGGGATTATTTTCGATCTTCGATTTTCAGTAATCAGGTTTCTATTTAAAATTCTTTAAAGTTCGGGGAATCCCTAACATTTTCGACTTACATGTTTGCTTATTTCTATAAGTATATTTTTACGATAATGTTGTTTTAGAATGAGATAGATATAGATCTAAGTATATTAGTATGTAATAAATTATATATAGTAAACGTTATATTATCAACGATTCGTGGTATATTATATGCAGGTACAAACACCTCATATCACAAAGCTATAGATGTGATCAACATGTTTGTTGGCTAATAAAAGTAGCCTTAAAAGCCAAAAAACATTAGATACCAATGTTAATTAGTATGGAGCTAACAATACAAATCATACAAAATTTTAAAAAGATTCGTATACTTATGTACGTGCGTGAAAAGTTCTACATTTTCGGCGTTATTAAAAATATTTCCATGTAATTACATGCAAATAATTCATTACAATTAAAATAGAAGTCTACTTATTATCATTAACGTAATAATTGTTATTATGGTCAATGTAGTTCTTTTTTTTTTACACTACAATATAATCGCTCATAATAAACATTCCATATTTAAAATTGTAACAAAATAAACATTGAATATTAACATAACGTGTTAAGTTGTCCATTTCGAAAGACTTGACACTAAATCTATCATTTAGTGATGAACTTCAGTTCACTTCTAAAGTAGTATAACTTCAAAATACTTCAACAAGACTACTTTTAATAAAAGACTTCAACGTGCTATGGTTTGTATATTGGTTTGTTTAAATATAGATGATTGTTAATTGACCAATTTCATCGTGTAGTTTTCGTGTTTTCTTTTCACCTTCTTCGAGCGAACATAAAGAAACAATCTCATCATCTTTTCATAACACTTCTAAAGTAGTATAACTTCAAAATACTTATAAAATACTTCAACATGCTTTGGTATGTTTAGATCCAAAAAAACCGTATATATCTTATTTGCTAATAAACACTTAAATAATTTCGACAACGTTAAGGCATTACGTAACATAATCCCCTGTAAACAAAACACAGTGATGAATAATACTTTTGTCTGTTTGTTCAACACAAACACGCCCCTTACATAAAACCATTACATATGTGTAACTAGGATGACTTGTATTATTCAATGTCACAACATCCGTTGACGTTACTTATGTTTCGAGGTGTTACTGTCATTATCTAATAATTAATTTTGATCTTACGTATAGCTTACGCGCGTCCCTTTTGTTCAAACTTCCTTGCCGTTGAAATTATTTTTATTTACATTAGAATGATTGCAGGACTTTAAATCAAAAATCTAAATATACTTTATTCAAAGGCACTTTTGAATCGTCATGTTATATCGTTGGTTTAAATGTAAGTTACCGGTTCGTAAAGTAGATTCTACCGAGAAGAACCGGTAAGAAAATCGGTAGTTACTCATTTGCACCTTTTTAATTAGAGAGAGTACGTCAATAAAGTACAATTACATTTATATAAATCCTGTCTAGAAATTTTGTATTAACTAATATGCCTTATTTAACAATGTTTTTTGACATTAGTATTAAATTGAAACTAGCTGTGTACGGAACCGCGTGGAATGATGCAATAGATCTGTTCACTCACGAAGACGCGCTTTTCAACGTTAAATTATTATCGGCGTTCTTTAATTAATTCAGTAACGATTGACATAAGATTAAGGAGAACAAAAAAATACTAATTAGATTTTATTATGATTACCTTTGATTTTAAAATTTACGTGTAGTTTGACACAGAGAGGCTCCTTCGTGAGTAAATATATTTATGATTTATCTTGGCGTAACGCCAAAATGAATCTCATAAACACAAATTAAGGGCTTCAAATTTTAAGGATATTTTGATTTTTAACCGCAATCGTCAGTTAATATCTACGTATTATATGTACAGGTCCATCTTCATAAATGTTATTTTGGTCTATTCTATTCATCCTCAGATTACAAAAAAACAAAGGGCAGATGGCATGTAAGAAACGTTAAAATAAAGCAAACAACAACGAATACAAAATGAAAATCGAATACTAATTCTCGATAGAGTGAGAAATTTCATTGCGAAAAAGAAACTATAAATTCAAGGCAAAACATGAGCGTGAAATTTCAGGATGTTATATGACTATAATAATTTTATGGATATACGTTAGATAAAAATGGAGTATCACCAAAAATCATTTCTTAACATTTTAACGTGAGATACGAAGTTACTACTTGATTCGAACTTTAATAATTAAAGTGACAACATCTAGATGTATTAACAAAAACATGCCTCGGTTCACAGTACCGAAAATTGGTATTCTCTATGTTGAATCACCTTAACGTTAAACCAATAACGACTCCATCTTTTATTTTATAATCTCAGTATTCATCCATATCAAATTTACGATAAGTTTAGCGTTTAATTGTGATTTGTGTCAGTGACAAATAGATTTACGTTCACATTTACAATATTAATCTTGTTTCCCTATCTTAACCTTTATCAACCTTTATGTTCACCAAATATTTATCAAAGAGATGAAAACTTTTTATGGGCTGTTATCGTTTCCATAATAATTGGCAATAAAGGTATTCTTAAAAGTATCTTTATCGAATTCTTGTTTACTACTAAGAAGGCAATTTGATATCCATATTATATATTACGTTTATTTTATTAAAATTTCCATTATTGATTTGATTTGATTATATACTAAAATAGACATTAAATAATATATATTTTTTTTTAAGTTTAGTTATTATTTATCTATATGTTCAAAATTTATCTGAAATTCTTCCAATATAATCATGACTATACCTTTAGATATATTGAAATCAATTCACTTTTATTTGGTCTTTACTAATTTGAATTTATTTATTGGCTAGTCTATAAAGCCCCTAATAAACGCCATTTACCTTTTCTGGCAAGGTTTTCTCAAGTGGCAAGACTGCAAATGTGCTGGGAGGTTACAATCCTGGGCCTCGGATAGCACGTGATATGAATGTGATATCGTCATGAAGGATTATAATTCTAGAAGATTCGTCAGGACTATTCCGAGCGATATTCATCATCATTGTCATCAAGTTAAGCTTTTTTCAAAACTTTTTTTTGTTTAGCAGTAAATAGTATTTTTATACAATATTGAAATCAAATTATCTGATAGAAACTCGATTCTTTTTCGACTTCAATACAAAATCTAATTCAGAAAATACAATTTCATTATTCTCTGAGGTCGTTCACCTTAGTTAGATAAAAATCCAATATATACTAACTTCTATCATAAATAATATTGATTTGTGAACATATTTTAATTTATTTACAAAGTTTTGAAGAATAAGGGGCATTATTATAAGTATATTAATAACACTTAAGGACTTATTAAGGACACGTTTAACTCCAATCATTATGAATAACATTATTTTACATTTTAAAATATCAAAACGTCTATTACCATTACATAGCAAACATATTCACCTGCTTTTTGTTTAGTTCACACTCTATTTGTATAATGCGCTAAATGTTACTTAACATTCTAATTTAGTACACCATTTGCACACCACTTTGAATTCAAGAGAAGCTAATGTCAGAGTTAATTAGAACCGAGCGTTGTCATTGGCTAAATGGATATATTAATGTCTGATGTTTAAATAAATAATATATTATATACTGAATCCTACTCCCCTTTTAGGCTATGTGCGTTTGAAATTTAGTATTAGGCGAAATTAGTGCGCGAGTTTTCCTCATTTCAACAGAATTGGTAGTAGGGCTTTGTGCAAGCCCGTATGGGTAGGTACCACCCACTCATCAGATATTGTACTGCCAAACAGCAGTACTCAGTATTGTTGTGTTACGGATTGAAGGGTGAGTGAGCCAGTGTCACTACGGGCACAAGGGACATAACATCTTAGTTCCCGAGGTTGGTTGCGCATTGGTGATGTAAGGAATGGTTAATATTTCTTACAGCGCTATTGTCTATGGGCGGTAGTGACCACTTACCGTCAGTTGACCTTGCTCGTCCGCCTACCGATATCAATAAAAAAAAGAATTATAACACGTGACTCATACTGAATCGATTGTCTATAGAATATGAAACTTCTTAATCAAATTAATTAACGTTCGTATTTTTATTTTAAGCACATTTATTTGTATTTATTATTAATTATTCTTTTTAATATTTGTATGTTTTGAAAACTGTGATTTCGGGAATTTTGACATAACCTTCCCAGTTTCCAAAGACCAATACAATCTTGATTGTCAATTTTAGGAGAATCTATAATAATCTTCAACAACTGAGACTGACATAGAGGCTTAGCTTTAAAAATCATTAAACACTGTCAAAGGTCGCGCGAATTCAGAACAATTTGAAAAATATTTATCGTGTGTGATGAAGAAATATGGAAGAAGGCCACCGGAATACGTAATGTGGTCTCCGTGTATCCATTCACAAGTAAACAACAATAACAGCGCGGTAACGTGTTTAGGATTATGATTTGTTTTTATAGGGTATCATATAATGTTCTAACCGATGAATTTATTATATTTTATTCACTTCAGGTGTGTGTGGATGTTTTTGCACTAGTGTGTAAATGGTGTTGATGTATTTGTAACTTTCTTGTATGTGTTTGTTTGTGTTTTCTTTTAATTTTAAGGCAGGCTCGGGGTTATTATAGTTACAATGATGACTTCACCTTTTCGAACTCTAAACATACAGCTGTGGTGTGATAATGTGTGAAAGAAACTTTACAATTATTTTTTATATTTTTTTCTTGACGTAAATATTTTTTTTGTTTGGTTCAAATATAAGAAATGGCACAACTTTTGATGAAATTGTAAATACTTTATTAATTACGCTTACTTACTCGTACCAGTATTTAAAACGAAAAATAATTGTGATCTTACCTTTAAGAAGACAGGTATAAATTTGAGGAAGTACGAAATACGACAATTTTATTATCCAATCTAAAAAGCATTCCCAAATAAATCTATCCGCATACAAGATTCCCATTATTACCATATTAACATCGCCCTATAAAACTTTTTCCTTCGCACCAATAAGAAAACGGGTAGGAATACCCGTGTTTCCAACTTCACGGCTATTTTCATCTGAATATATGGCGTACATATAAAACTGATTTTATCTGGCTTAACCTGGATTGAATCGGTTAAGTCATTATATTAGCAGTAGATTTTTTTAAGTCGTTAAGGCATAACAATTGTCTTATTATATTTGGGCCAATATAGCCAAATTTCATCATTGCAGGTTCAAAACTTGTCACCGTGAGAACATCTGCGTGTGTGGGATAAAAATTTGCCTCATGGTTTACGCCAGATGGCATGAGAGCCAGTAATGAAATAAGATTATTTCTCTTCCAAAAGAGCATGGCAAGGCTTTCCAGCATTAGTTTGGCGTAGTGAAATACAATTCCTTCTCCCCAAAAGGAGAAGACGCTTCAAATCCATAGTAGAAAACTTGTTTTATTATGTTTTGAAGATACCAATACGATTCAGAACAGCACCAACCGCCAAACAGACATTTATTACCGATTTAGCTATTTTGAAGTTCCAATTGGAAACGTTTCGATACATTAGTTGTACAAAACGAAATGTATCGATATGCAAACTATATGAGCAAACATACAGCTAGGTCTACATGCTTTTTATTTTTATTTTCAAACGGTCAGTTTTGTCTAAAATTTCGATTGACCGATATCATAAAAGTTTACAAATTTTTTATCTGATTAGCTTTGGATAAGCCAGTGTAATCGAAGGCACAAGGGACATATGTTAACATCTCATGTTCCCGAGGATGGTGTCTCTTTGCTAATGTAAGAAATGGTTTGAATTTCTTATAGTGCCAATGTCTATGGACAGTGATGATTACTTCCCATTGACAGCCTGTAAATTTCACACTGCTGGGCTAAGGCCTCCTGTCCCTATTTGAGGAGAAGGTTAGGAGCATATTCCACCATGCTGCTCCAATGCGGTTTGATGAATTCACTTATAGGTTTCCTCACGGTGTTTTCCTTCACCACCGAGTACGAGATGATTTATAAACACAAATTAAGCACATGAAAATTCAGTGGTGCTTGCCTGGGTTGGAACCCGTAATCATCGCTTAATATACACGCGTTACAACCACTGCGCCATCTCAGCTCATCTGTGGTCCATTTGGCACGTCATAAAAAAAACTAAACTCGGAAATAATAACTTCAGACCAGCAAACTTAGGCCATAGCTTACCAATATGCAATACTATTTATTAATGGGCATAAAAAATACAGTCAATTAAATATAATGTTACATTAAATAATGACAATATACTTTAATCTGAGAACTGAAAATAAAACGATTTCGAGCAGTATAAGACGAGTACCATCCTATTTTGTCCGTATTATTTCAATTAGAACCTCCTTCCCTCGTAACAGGATGTGATTGCAAGTGTGTTTAACAATTAGTCTGCTTTCCAACACACGTTCATGTATTATGTAGGTCATTAACATTGTATTCATGAAGCTCTAAGTACCGTAACTCGATAGATTTGACTTCGTAAAGCATTTGACTTTCAAATAACCTTTCCTCTGCAATAAGATGGTACCAACGTTGATGAAATTAAATTAAGCCAGTCATTAACGTACTTACTCTAATTGGTTTCCTGTTGTCGCACTCTCTTATTTTCCTAATTTCATTAAAACGTAATTCAGTTTTAATTAGCGACTGTGTTTGAAAAAAATCACGTGCACGTTTTGTGAAGTGCCTTAATGTTTCATCGTATGAATGTCTAATTCGGGGCTGGTACTTACTTGAAATCAACGAAATTGTTATTAAATAATATTTTCTAAGTGAGTAGTGAGCCGAGATGGCCCAGTGGTTAGAACGCGTGCATCTTAACCGATGATTACGGATTCAAAACCCAGGCAAGCATCACTGAATTTTCATTTGCTTAAATTGTGTTTATAATTCATCTCGTGCTCGACGGTGAAGGAAAACTTTACGAGGAAACCTACATGTGTCTAATTTCAACGAAATTCTGCCACATGTGAATCCACCAACTCGCAAACCTTCTCCTCAAAAGGAGAGAAGGCTTTAGCCCAGCTGTGGGAAATTTACAGGCTGTTAATGTAAGTGAGTAGTCCTTGGAGCAGTGCAAAAAGCTTCATTAAAAGTATAACACCTCGTTTTATTGCCTCCATCGGAGACAGGAGGGCTGGTACGTATATTGCCCAGAGAATCGGAACTGCGATTCAACGGGGAAATGCTGGTAGTATTCTTGCCACCATTCCACGCTTTCATAATTTATACACTTGTATATATTTAATATCGATAATTCTTATGTACTTTTTTTTTCTAAGTAGATACTTCAGGTTGGTTCCTTTGCCTGTTAAAATCGAATGTCGATTATTATTTAGAAGCTTATTTGCCGATCCTATATGAGGATATTGAAAGAACGAGTTACATATTTTTTACTAAAACTTAATAATCTCTCTTTGTAACTTGGATTTTTAAGTAATCACCTCACCTATTCCAATGGAAAGAGGAAAGATAAAAACTTTAGATTTACATGATAATTTACGTGATATGCAAATAACTCCGCAATATTAAAGTCACACTTATAATATTATCTTTATTTATAATAATAACACAACATTATTTGACTTAACGACTTATCCACATTAATTTGATTTCCAGAGTTCCGGTAACTTCGTGATTCAAAACGCCATTTTATATTTATACCATAGATTATTCAAGATGTCGGGCAATGATATCGCGTCAATTTATTATCAAAGTTGTTTTGTCATTACTTTGAAAATTTTAAGGTTTTTCGTTGTTATTCGTGGTCAATTAATCCCAGCCACAATTTTAATTAAACAAATTAACGATAAAATAAATTATATGAAATTTAATTTATTTCATTACGATTATCCACAGCCTGGGCGCCAATTCTTTTTTTTTTATGGTATTGGTGGCAAACGGGCAGCAGTCTCCATTCTCGTTGCCGTTCAGCCGTTTCCCTATTCTATTAACAGGACGAGCCTTTTGTGGTTCGCTCGAAGTTGGTTCGGAATACAATCGGGATCACATCATAAGCGATATAAATAAGTGGAATCGCCCTTCAGTTACGATTAAGCTCAGTTTTATTTGTGTGAATAGAATCGGAATCGTTTTATATGTGTTATATATTGGTAGAATTGCCTCCCTGATCAAACCTTCCTTAGTTTGAACTATTTAGTATGGTAGTGTTATTATAATTAACAACGACCTCCGTGGTCGAGTAGTGTGTACACCGGTTTTCATGGCTACGCTACTCCGAGGTCCCGGGTTCGATTGCCGACCGAGTCGATGTAGAAAAAGTTTTCTATGTTGTCTTGGGCTCCGACCCAAGAAAACATAGAAAATTTTTTTTTGTTTGTGGTACCGTCGTTACTTCTGATTTTTAATAATTTTTAATAACACAAGTGCTTTAGTTACTTATATTAGGATCAGAGTAATGTATGTGATGTTATCCAATTTTTATTTGTTGGTTTATCATATTTTTACTACGCAGTATAAGAAATAATGATAATTAGTTTCCATTTCAGGCAGTTAATAAAATTAAACAAAACCATAGTTAATAATGAATAGAATCACAAATATCAAAAACTGTATTAGAAAATGAAAAAAATAATAATTTAAAGTAAGTATAAAATACAGCTATGTCTGATAACGTCAGAAGATTAATAACTTGAATAATAATAAAACACCTAAATAAATGTATTGGTCACGCGCCGTTGCACCCGATACAGATCCTCAACTATAGAATGAAATAGAATTAGTTCTGCATCTCATTCTTTGCCAGATTAAAGTCGTATTCGCTATGGGAATGACGAAAAACTCTAGGATTCTCGAAGTAGCAAGTAAGAACGGCAGAAATGTGGCTGCTTCATTAGAAAACGAAATGCGGTGAATTTTATTTACTACTGTATTCTAGACAACAATATCATGTAATATCACGTAACTGCAGGATGACGTATAATGTCGACATACGATATTTTCACGTAAAATGGTATTTGCTTAAGCTCGGAACCGCGTTTAAATCTTTAGGTGAGATCAAGTCAGGTGTGCTATTTTTATTCGGGAACGAAGATCTATATTGTTAAGTATTATACTCTTTACGCAGCTTACAGTATAGTGAACTGACTAAAACCTTCACTAAAGCAAAACAGCGTTATGCCTCCTCTTTCTTTTTTCTCACTTTTTTCTCTCATTCTCTATTTAATTTTTCTATTATATATGGCTTGATATAATATTATTTAAACTTAATTCTTGTTATTATTTTAAAAATTTTCAAATGTTGTTAATTTATTTAATTGTTATTTAATACATAATATCCGTATATGGCGAAAGCAATTTCGTTTCGACCGAATGTCTCACGACAAATGCTTAAAGGAGTTACTTATTCGGTAGCTCATCTCGACAGAATTCACATCGATGAGCCCGTACAAACTGGTTACAGCACCGCGCAAAACCGCCATGACAGACTTGTAAATAGACGATTCAAAAGTGCTTGTAAAAGCCAACTGGAATAAAGAACGATTTGAATATGAATGAATCAGAATAAAATTTATGAATCATACAAATATTTTAGTTCGAAAAGTAAATCTTTAATATTAAAAAGTAACATTATTATTGCCTTCGTCTAGCAATATTGTGCACGATCAGCGAAAGTGTATTAAGATTGAAAATTTAAAAGTCATGTAATGTCGTTTATAACATTTTAACTAACTACCTAAATCATTAACAACAGTTTTTTGGAGATATATTAAAACAGTTGTTGCTGGCTAAATGATTATATATTTTTATAATAATTTTAAAGGTAATTGTTCTTCATAAAATAACTATATATAGACTTTTTATTGAATAATTTAAATTTGTAACTATAGGGTGATACATAACATCTTAGCTCGCAAGGTTGGCGATTGTATTGGCGCAAATATCTATGGGCGATAGTGATCACTATCAACAGAATTGATCGTCAGCCTACCTTTAGTAACAGATACACTACATTTAAGATGCATTCATATATTAATCATAAATAAAAGTATTACGCTGTCTACTTCTCTTTCATCTCACTATGATGGTATTATATAAACATACATTGTACAAAGTAATATATGATTAAGTATTGAATATTGATTTCGGTCTTTATTCAGACACAAAACAGTTAACGACCGATAAGCAAACACTCAACAGTATAAATTTAGTTGGTAACAAAGACATGCGTGTTCATCGAGACAAATTTATGAGCTGCTATTTGCAAAGCTAAACTCGAACTATTGAAAAATATACAGTATTAAATTCTATCAATAGCGAAAAGTCTGAGCATATACATGTACAAAATTCATGTTCATTCATTCATTCATCAAATATGAATTTTACTTGGTGGTAGGGCAAACCCTACCATCAAGTCAAATTTCACCAAAGTGCAAGCCTGTCCGGGCTACCACTCATAACACATTCTACCGCAAAGCAATTCTTAGTAATTTGTGTTCTGATTTAAAAGGAAATTTGTGTTCTGTCATTCAGTGTAACTACAAGCACAAGTGATTCAAAATCCTATGTCCAAAGCGTAATCCGATAGCGAATTGCCAATGTTAAAGAATGCAATTTTCCTTACATCGTTAGAATTTTCTTTATGGTTCCAATGTCTAAGGGCATTGGTAACGTTACGCGTTTGACGTTTGACTAACATAAAAAAAACTATTACGTATATTATAATAAGGTATAGCGTCTTAGTTTACAACGTGAATAATCATAAAAAATATATAATATCATTGCTTTTCATACAAGTCAATAAGCGATGGGAAGCTGTGACTCGGGTATAATTAGCTCCGTCTTGAAACTGAAAACTTTATCGTAACAGAAGATTATTACGTTGAAGTTTCGAAAATTTCAAGTTAATTTCGAAATGAACCTGCGTGAAATACGAAACAAGTGACAAAATACGTGAAATTGAATTATATCAATGTTATTAATATGAGTTCCTGATTGTAACATCTGTTTTACATTTCTCATCGCTTTCGCGTCAATTTTGTATAGTTTCACTTTATTTGTTTAGTACCTCATTTGCAAATCACATTCGCTTTTATAAGCTGACAACTGTATGTGTTAGTTAATATTATGTGGTTATATCACACCTTGCAACTAAATTTTACATAACAACCACTTTGAACTAATTGAATTGAAATTTGGAATATTTATATATTTAATCTCTTTGATAATGCAATAATAGAACTGCTCATATACTCATCATATTTCATCACATTTTGGCAATTCTATAAATTTTGGTACGTTGTAAAGTTCCTATATTTATTATATGTAATAGGTATATCATTCAAATATAAATTAAAACCTAAAAAGACGACGTCTCTAATTCAAATTTTACATTACTAGCGACCAGCCCGGCTTCGCACGGGTGCAATGTGGGTTATTCCTAAGAGACTTTTTTGAAGATCGTTTTAAGGTGTACAATACTGTAGAACATTATTTTAATCTATTTCGTAGGGTTCAGCCAGCGTTTGCAATCTAAGCGCAAAAAACGCAAAAAATTATCAGTATATCTAAATATATATATAATGCATGTGTTCTACATATAAACCATCCTTTCGAATCACTCTATCAATAAAAGAAAACCGTATCAAAATCCGTTGCGGAGTTTTTAAGATCTAAGCATACATAGGGACAGACAGCGGGAAGCGACTTTGTTTTATACTATGTAATGATAATCATAATATAATTAATGTCAACATTTAATATATTTTCAATATTTAACGAAACTTTATCATATATCAGTAATCGATAATATAATTTTTTGACCAGATTTCATAAAAACACACAACTACGGCGTGTGTTTATTCGATTTTGACAGATTTAAATAAAAGCCACAATATGTTATGGTCTGTATAAATTTAATGACGATAAAACACGATTTGATAATAATATAGCAGATTTAAACGTAGTTAATACTAACAATCGTAGAATTTGCACAACCGCAAACGTCATTAACAATAGATACATCCACATCTCTCTAATTATTTTCAACGAGCAATGTTAAGAGCTTTCAATAATCCAATATAATTATTTGTGTATTCTATCAATAATATTATTCGTTTGGTAATATTTATTTAAATTAAAATAA
The DNA here is from genome assembly GCF_905147765.1 of Vanessa atalanta. Classification (NCBI taxonomy): domain Eukaryota; kingdom Metazoa; phylum Arthropoda; class Insecta; order Lepidoptera; family Nymphalidae; genus Vanessa; species Vanessa atalanta. Next base: position 9,561,595 of record NC_061888.1, on the reverse strand, counting down.
AATAGAAATAAAATGTAACTAGTATTATCTAACATATATAACAGATTTTATATATGACTTAAAATTTTTACGAACTTCTTAAAGCGTTTAACATAGTATTTCATAACAATATTGCCCTTAAATTACTGGATTATATAATTTGTACATTAGTTCTGGAATAGTTTTCCTTATTTCTATGCGTTCAAAAGTCCTGTAGTTCGATTGAAAATATTTATTTTAGAATTGCATAAACATTTTACTGGCGTACCGCAAGGTCGTATTTTATTTCCTCTTTTTCTTTTTCTTTTTATTACTTTACACACTACCCACATTCACTTTTACTATCACTTTTACGTCAACGACTTGCAGATACATGCATTATACATTCAAATAGAAATATCGAATACTAGTTCTCAACTCGGCTTCGGTCGCGTTTTAGAGATTGGTCGTCAAGAATTAGGCATAAATAGTCCTTGGAGTTAAAGTTTGCTTCATATCGAATTTCATCAAATGCGGTTCAGTGGCTTGACCCTGAAAAAAAAAACAGACAACACATTACTAATATCACACAATAAAAAATACTAATTGTTATAATGATCATGTTAACTGGTGACGTCCTGAACACAATAAATCTAAAGACAATGCTAATCGGCTTTGACTATTATATTATATAAATAATACAATCAGTTTTCCTTCATTCATGCGCAACCGAGTAAAAACAAGTCCTTTATCTACATTTTATATAAGTTAGGGTGACCAAACATAGCTCGCGGGACATGTCCTGTTTATAATAGAGTCATTGATAAGTATGATCAGATTTCAAGATAATATAATTTTACCCTTAATTCATATTCATAAACTTCGAAACAAAACTTCGAGATATATCTTCTTTTTATATTGACTTTAAATATTTAAATATTTTAATAATTATCTTAATAATTCTCAAAAATAAATTTAATTTCGATATTTATGTATTCTACTGTTATTTATTTCAAGCGATGTGATATCTTTTCAAACAATATTTTTTGTATAAAACGCTTTTGTTTTGAGTGGAGCCGTTGTTATTGAGTCAAATAATGTATATTGTGTAATTTTTTTTGTATTTATTTACCTTTATAATACTGCCCTGGCTTGCAAAATTTTAAATGGTCACCCTAACACACTCCACGTCATATCTCACAGCGAGACAAGTGAGATTTCCCAAAGGATATACAAGGTCATGTGGTATTTCTGAGTCTCAGATAATGTTACGAGCACTGTATGAATTATATTTGGGTAGGGTTGACTGAACCGACTGTTTGTTAGATGATCTCTCAATGTTTACGTTTAAACAGTACCGCGCATTTTTTTTGCTACATAATGTGTCACGTCATCTCATGTACATAGTTGTTAACCGCTGGTCCATACTAGAGCAAGCACCACAATGTTTTCATGCTTTTTATTTATTTTCATAATTCACTTCGTGCTAAATCTTAGAGCGTAGTCGAACCAATTCTTAGAACATATAGATGTTAGCCGCTGGTCATGACTAGACCAAGAACCAGTTTTCACCATGTTTTCACATTCGTTATTTTCTTAAAGCTGTAAACGCATCGCCAGAATACCAGCATCTAATGGATGAAATTCAGCCACACGTGTATCTAGAAACCTGCAATGAAACAGCGTAGTAGAATAAGCCCTAAATCTTCCCTTTACAGGCGTGCCTTCCTCACGCTGCAGGTTATTTACTGTCTGTTACATTTAAAATGTTAATGTAAAGCCTCGAAAAGTATAATAAACTGTGTATAGTTTTTATGTTTGCATACAAAAACATTAAAGATTGTGATTGATTTATTAGGAGCACAAATTCTGCCTAATATAGTTGCAGTAACATACATACGAAATAAATACATATTAATGGATTGTTGGTATGGGTTTATTTATTCCAAAAAATCTGAACAAAACATATATACCATAAATTGAAAATTATTTGAATCAGTCTGACAATTGGTTGCAGAGAACCTTCAGTTCATCGTTAAAAACCCTTCAACGGTTAAACTAAAAATTCAGTACTCAGCCAAAAGCTGGCAAGGGCTCTCAGACATTCCGCCGTAGAATTGGCACAAGTGCAACTTTGTCGCACTGAACTAATAGGTACAACAGTGTTTTGAAATAAAATTGTCCATAGAAAATTTAGTCCAGCGCTTACATGTTTAAATAATCTGAGAATTGTGAAAATTACATTATATATACAAAAAAAATATATAAATTGGTACATTTTGATAAAACTGGAAAACTGCTGCAACACAGTTATTTGTCATTCAGTAATGCACGCTAGCATACATACACTCATACACATAAAATATGCCATCTATTTTAGGGGAGCTATTTCGTCTAAATTATGTTTTACCTAGCTCAGGAACAGTAGGTTTAATTCCATCTCTATTTCGTGTCCATATTATATTATATTGTCTATATATTTCATCCTTTGCATTAATTAATTTTAAAGTATTTAGTTCTTAATGTTAAATTTTAAGGCTTCAACTTTTTATGACGTTATGACGTTACGCTTGATGATCACCTCAAGTTAGCTTTGTAAGAATGGCCAGTATCGGATGAAAAGATCTGGTCTCTTGAAGTAAACACTTTCTTCTGGCTCTTTTATTATTAATTACATTTTATTAAAATAAACACTCTGTATAGTCATGAACTTACCAAACGTCACTTAGATTGGAGATGACATCACTCTTTTTTCTAAAATTATAAATGCTATTAGAAATAAACTGACTGTTACGCCTTCATGCTTAAAACGATAAACTGATTCAAATTAAACTTAGAGATAGTTTGTTAGCCAGGAAATGACATGAGCTATTTTTTTCAATAAAATGGAAGTGACGTTTTTTATGCTATAGGTATCAGCTAATATTGCATAAAAATTTAATGTTGATGCAATATGGGTGATAGTAGCTACCGACATAATTGTTGGTGATGAGTTGGTGAACTTTAAATCTTTCCTTTTCATTCGTATGATAAATCCGAAATTTGAAGAGATATTGTCGATTTGTCACAAATTTCATTCCCAAGCCCCACCCCCAACGCTTTGCTATCCAATCTTTATTACTTTCCGCCCATTCGGATTTGCAGTTTGAGGATAATAACGCTTTTAAACAATTTGGTGTTACGACGAATGGCTCGCTTGATAATAGCGTTATTAACATAATATTTAAGAGAGACCATCGGAACTTTGGGCGACTATTGCACGCTTTGTTGGGATTATGTTAATTTTATGTTAGAACTTTACCTAAAATATATCTGGTTTTCGTTTAAATTAATAATAATATATATAGTTGTTTTAATGTTAATTTATTTGTTGTGAATAGGATTTTATTTTTGTATATCTAGTTGTTTTCATATATGGTTTGGGGATGTTTATTTCTAAAAATCTATACGGTTTTGTACTATCTTTAATAATTAATTTGGCTAAAATTTAACAATTTATTCGAATATTTACCTTTTATTACTTTAATATCTTTAGAATATAGCAGACAATTCCACACGGAGCCATAAGAAACAACTAGAGCAATTATAATGATTAGTTAAACGTGATTTAGTATTGAAATTATTATGAAATTGAGTGATGTCCTCGTAAGCGATTTCGATCACGGCGATTGTACTCCAGGGAGAGTTAGCTACGTAGGACACAGTATAGTGTTCACGTGTGCGCAAACATAGATGTGATTTTAATTACATCACTCTAATAATGGCAAATGCTACTCGACCGAAAAAAGTCAAGTTGTTTCCAATAAAAAAACTCAATTACCTTAATAGACCCAAACTGAGATTCAATAGTATATATAAGATACGAAGTTTTAACATGCTATTTGCTACTAAACGTGTCAAGTATTACCTACTATCGTTACTAAATATTCTGGTTACATTTACGTCATTTATCGAGTAACGCTCGATATATTTTGGCAAGAATACGGATATCATTATCAAAATATGGCACAGATGAGTCAAAAGGATTCTGTAATTAATTATAATGAAGGCGGAAGAGGCTTCGGGCTACTATTAGACAACTTTTACAATATTTCCCAATAAATACGATATCTAATGTTTCCAAAATAATGAGAATTGGGTTTGTGACTTGACGTGACGTGATCGTTCAACGATATCAAATCTCCAAATTTAAAAAATACTAGCTTCTATGCAAGGTTCATCCGCGTTAAGCATCAAGTATCACTCTGCTCAGTCCACGTAGGGATTTTTTTAAGATATAGTTATGTGGACGGGCATATGGTCCACCTGCTGGTAAGTTGTCACCAACCTTGGGAACTAAAATGTTATATTCCTTGTGCCTATAGTTACATTGGTTCACTCACCGTTCAAACCGGAACACGACAATACTAAGTTGTTGCTGTTTGGCGTTAGAATATGTCATTAGAATCGGTATCTAGACGGGCTTGCACAAAGCCCTACCACCAAGTAGAGGATTGCAGCATGATGTTATATTATAACCCTTTTTAAATAATTTGCTTACTAAAATTTTAAAATTACTCTCTGTCATACAACGCCCATACTTTTTTTCACAGAAATTTCCTTATAGAACGTGGGAGCACTAAGAAAGGATTTTACAAAATTAATCTAAAAGGGTGTTAATAATCTCTCAGGGATATTAAATGGAGAATGTAAATTTGTTCGTAAATTCTTCATTTCTGATGTTAGAAATAAATAAATCGATGGCTTCTGCTTATGAGCAAAATACAGCCGTACAGCGTTTTTTGGAAATCCTATAAAAGCTTTAAAAATGAATCAAGGTTCTTTTGAAGTTCTCCCCTTTTTGAAGTTAGAAATATGGAAATTGGTCATTATGCTTCTGTTGGCTTGTATGCTTCTGTGCAATATATTTTACTACAGCATTTTAGCGTCTTTTTTTCACATGAGCGATAAACATAATATATACGAATTTGTGTTATCATTTATCGAATTAAATACATGGACTGAAATATTTAGCCATCTGATTATTGATATTAAAAGATATTTTTTTTAATCTGTATTTTAATTGATAAAATTTAGTAAATGAGTTTAAAAAGATTGAAACTATTTATTTTTGGTTTATCATTTCTGAATGATAAATAAGTAAATTGATTGAAGACTTTTTTTGTTAGGAAGGTTACACAAATTATTCGTGTGATCGAGGTTAAATGAAGTATGATAAAAAATCATTATATTCCTAAATTATGTTTAACCGACGGGATATTCCATCGGGTAAACAGCTAATAAATATATATATTTTTTTAAATCGAACTAGTAGAATCTCCCCAACCAAACAAACTCATAACCTTCATAATATTAGTATAGATATAATATTGGTATATATCGTCGTTTAGTGAGGTGAAGCCGAAGAACAAACATAAAAAAATAAAATAAGAAACGAATGTTTGAGTTTCTTCGAAGTCGGTCAACAAATTGTAAGACCATTACGAGTGAAAACTACATCTTGAAATACACTCAGGATATGGACAGTACACTCGACGTCCGGAAATTAATAGCGTTTCCTGCAGCATCGTGTACCAATAGCAAGGGAATATACGTCGAAAATGTTATCCCAGTTCTACAAATGGTCAGTTGGATTGAATTTTGGATGTTTGGCTGTTAACAGCGATCCATTGTTAAATATTGGTTGAGCGTTGATAATTTTAGATTATTTTTTTCGCAATTTCTTTGACTAATGATCAATTGTGGCTGATTGTGATATACTTTATACAAACTCTTTTGAGTAAGCACCACCCACTAATCATATATTCTGTTGCTATACCCTAATAACATGATGTTCTCTGTTGAAGGGCAAATGAACCAGTGCAACTGCGGGCACAAGGGATCAGTTCACATGAGTTGATTTCTTACAGTGCTAATATTTATGAGCGGTAATGACCACTTACCTTCTGACTGTCAACTAATTAGATATGAAAACAAACTATTCTTACGAAACTTGTTTTTATTTGTGCTTCTATAGAGTTTTTATATAATATTTATGCAAATTTTTAATTGTAATTGCCACTGAAACTCAGCGTCGGAAGTTTTTCTATTCAAGTACTCAGTGGTTCTTGTGCATCTCAAATTTTATTATTTTTGTTTTTGGCTCTGAAGCAAATTTGTCTTTTTATTTCTGACAAACATTTTTTTTCTATAAACCAAATAACTTGATTATTATGTTTTCAGTGGCTTTTTAAGACTTAATTACTTAATTTAATGTGATGATTTGACCGTGAATATTTTGAGGTTACTTAATAATACATTGCTGACAAAAATCTAAAGTTTTCAATAATCTGACTGGAGCTGATATTAAACAAATTCAAAGTCAGAAGATTGTCCGAGTAAATAAAACTTTTGACGACGTTTTCTTACACTTTTAAAACCTTATAATTAATAGCCTGGTCGAGTAATGCCTTTCAAACTTGACGCAAAAGATACATTTTTTTCTATCCGAGTTATTCAGCTAAAACTTAAACAATAGATTTTCAAAGGTAACCAAAATTTTTGTCGATATTTTTCGAACATTTTTAAAGACATCATTTAATTAATAGCCTGGACATGCAATGAATTCTAAAACCTAACCCAAAAGAAACAACAATTTTCCATTACGTGAATTCACTGTTGCATAAATTAAAGCGATCCTAGTAACAGATACTCCAGCTTTCCACTATATTTTCTCATCCTATCCGGGCCGGGTAACGGGACAGATAACCGGACAGCAAGAAGCGGATATCCGTTACCACCGGCTTTACTTAACCCGACTATTTGTTTTTTAGTTGCATTGCAATCGTTATATTTTGATCAAATATTATTACAATTGGATTCTAGTATAACTGGATCTCAATTGCCTTTTTTAATTTCATTGATTGGTTTACTTGTGTACTTGTTTTCTGTGTCATTGTTTTTTAAAATAAAGCAAAACCATAGAGTAGAGATATTACTCGCTTAAAATTTCGTCAATTTTTATTTCTTTTTTTCTTTCCAGCGCCGTTGACGCAAGTGGTAGCGGTGGCAGGGGAACCGGTCTACTTACCTTGTGATGTGGCCACGCAGGACGAAGATGACGCAGTACTTCTAGTTCTCTGGTACAGAGAAGATTTAGGCACGCCTATTTACAGGTATGTAATGATCACAGCCATAATATATACGACTGCGTAGGTTTGGTAATATAAATTATTAATAAAATCTTTAAAATGAGGTATTACTCGCTGCTCATGCAGCTAGGTGACAAATTATGCCTGGAAAGCAGTTTATAATAAATCGTACCTTTTAACTATAAGATAGATAGAAAAAAAAGTTTTTTCAAAAATATAGCTTCGAAATTGTAACTATAGTTCAGTCTAAGAGTCGAACTACTAGAGAACAAAATATTTACACCCCATTGGTCAATACAAGCAGCAAGAGACAAGCGAGGTGAATCCGGCATGTAAGACAATCCTAAGAAATTATTTGCCCAATGAAAATCACTCACATTAACCAATGAGCAAACAAGGGCAATTTCCCCTAGGAGCTCGTTTCGTGAAATGGACTTTAGTATTATCTCTTGTAATTGTTTCCTTATATTATACACGATTTCTGACATCCTTAATTAGGTTTAAAGAAGTTTATTTCCAAAAAGAACAAAGTTCGCTTACAAAGGAAATTTTAAAATTACAACTACAATTAATATATTACAAACAATAACAGTAGTGATATTAAACAAGATCAGTGAAATCCTCTAATATATGGGTTCTTAATCGTTTTTTAAATATATTTAGAGATTTCGAATTTACAACACTTAGAGGCAAAGAGTTATACAGCTACTTAATTCGTACTATAATGTAACTGTCGTAATTGTAAGTATATATTTTAAATAAGAATGGCAAATAAAAATGTCCTTATGTCTAATTTCAACAAGGTTTACTTCACGTGTGTACTCCACATGTGAATTTGCACAAATAACAACGCAAATAAAATAGGTATCGTCTCTCACTTGTTATTTTTTTTTTTACATGTCAAAGAAGTAAAATATAGAAAATATTTTCTTTGACCTTCCAAACTGGGTTAATAATGGCTTTTCAACGCTCGAAGCCGGTTGTTCTATAAACAAACGAAATTTTCATGTATGAATGACCTGTTCATTATATTTCCGTCTGTTTGGTATTTGGTCAAATGAAACAGTATTGAGTTAAATTACCTTATGTCTCAGTTCTACAAAGCCAGGGGAAATCTTATATATTAATAAGGTAAGCTGATTTTTGTGCCAGTGATTATGCGACGATAGATGCGTATAAAAATCGGTTAGGTCTCATTTTGAAGAGTTCCAGCCATATATGTGCAGAAAAATTAAAAGGACTCTACTAACGCCATCTAGTTCTACGTTCAGCAATTGACAGATTTTAACAATAAAAACTATGTTAGTTATGAAACACGTTATAATAAAAAACTTTACTGGAACATTCTAGAAGTTGTCATCTACTGGGTCACAATAATGACCACAAACGTATTATTAATACAACAAAGTTTACAAATCGTCAGTCGACCCAGAAAAAACACTTTCGCAGGGTTTGCCCTAACATTCGAAAGGAATTAAGTAGTATGTTATTTCATACTACGCTTTACGTGGCAGATGACATTTTGTTATTATTTAATTTGTCACGAGTTTTTCGAGTATTGTGTTACTCGAAGACATAAGTCGCGATTATTTTTGAGACACTTTTGTAATAATTTCATTGACATATATACATATTTTACTTGGTGGTAGGGCTTTGTGCAAGCCCGTCTGGGTAGGTACCACCCACTCATCAGATATTTTACCCCCAAATAACAGTACTCTGTATTGTTGTGTTTCGGCTAGAAAGGTGAGTGAGCCAGTGTAATCACAGGCACAAAGAACATAGCATCTTAGTTCCCGTGGTTGGTGGCGCATAGGTGATGTAAGGAATGGTTAATATTTCTTACAACGCCTTTGTCTATGGGCGGTGGTGACCACTTACTATCAGGTGGCCCATATGCTCGTCCGCCAACCAATGCCATAAAAAAATCTTACTTGGATATGCTTAAATTCACGTTTCAAGCACATTTTTAGTAATTGCCATGTACAGTTTTAGGAAAATTGGGAAACTCAGAAATTAAAAGGCAAAGAAAGAGCGCTCGGCGTAAGTACGTAAATACATAAACTGCAGCGGAGGATCCTACTTAGTAAATAGCTCTAAAACTCCGGTGGACCGACAGTACGAAGCCGTCAGTTGCTTGGCAACCTCTTATCAACTTGGTCAGATGAGGCGTGGTTGTGATAATATGTTTTCTTTGGCTTCCATTAGTTCGCCATTTTTTTGAGGAGGAAAGTTGAAGTAATATCACCTAGTTTCCGACTTCGCAGAATCAAAATATGGCATGGTATTCGTTTCTATAATAAGTTACCACAGTTGATTTTAACATAAGCTATGAATAAGAAAAAGGACATATTCCTCAATAGAAGATTATTTAAATGATAAAAAAGTGTGGACTTAGTGTTTTATATTTCCAGGTAGGATAAAGATAAATACAAATGTACTTTATCGACATGAACACTGTGATTAGAATCGTGGATAATAGTGACTACTGAGTTTCTTGCTGGCTTTTCTTTGTAGAGCCTACTTTGCAAGCCGAAAGTAGCTTTACATGTCATTCAAAACTGTAACATGACGATTTAAAAGGTCTTTTATGAGCCCATGACCTACTTGTATAAAGAAAAATTAGATTATAATTTCGTGAGATGTTTTTTGTTTCTACAAACATTGTATTGTGTTTTACTGCTATTCGTCAATTTCGTTGTATACACGATTCTATTGTTTCTTGTTTTTGTTTCGTAAATCCCACGTATTCATATCATATAAATGACGGGCCATCGCACCACTTACTATACCGCACTAGAGGCAGCGGAAGTGCGCAAGGTGCCACTGTGCGTCGCATATGTTCGGTTGGTCAACTTTGCCGCGCATTCTCGCGCCCCGTAGTTCCGTTGCCGCGGAATATTATATTGCAAGCAACTTTATAAAAATAAATATTTTACTGACTCTGCTGCAGTCGGCTGTGCTTCGACTAACATTATTTTAATTATTTTAAAATAATATATAATACTAATTACCATATTAAAAAACGACTTCCAAATATCTTCCTGAATATACTCTTGGAATAACAAGAAAAGTCATTTTTTTATATATAAAAATGTTACTTACAATGTCCATTCGGTTATTTTATTAGTCAAGACAAAGAGTTGTAGCCGACGAGTATATCGTGAATAATATAGCATGCAAAATAAAAAGCCCGAATTGAGTTTACTCTCTTTTTAATTCGGTTATAACCCTTTGATTAAGGATGTATTCATTTCAACGTCGAATTTTTTTAGTGACGGTGGCTCCAAAATATTGGGTGTCAAAGTTATATCAAATTTTTTACACGCTACATGAATATAATTATATTAAAATTTATATTTAAAAAAAAAATGTAAAGCGTAATATAAAATTAATAGTTCATCGACAACTTTATAAAATTTTCATAAAAATAATTCAATACTTGTTTAAAATAAGCCTAGAAAATAAAAATACTTATTTATTCGATATTACTAAGCCGATTACGGTAGCATATCATAAAAACAGCATAAGCGGCGAGACGGTGCCTCCAAATAAGATTTAGGCTAAAATAACTCTTGTGTAATATAATGTGAATTTATTCTTGATCAGTCTTCGGAAAATTGACTTACGTCTTTGTGGTTTATCTATAAATGTCGTAACAGATCACGTTATACACGTGATAAGTAAACCCTATGTAAATCTCTTCAGTATTTTCATAGATCCTTTTATACTTAAAGCTTATTTATAAATACTAATAAAAAGGGCTAGAAATCTGATCTATTTGAAAAACGAATACTTTTCGTTACATTCGAATTTAATTAAACGTTTAATTTGTTTTACTTGCAGCGTGGATGCCAGGGAAAAAGACTTCGGTGTAGCAGAGCGATGGTCAGATGAGAGCGTATTCGCGTCAAGAGCATACTTCTTACCTGAAAGAAGACCAGCAGAGCTCGGTGTTGATAGAGTTAGAGCAACTGATCAAGGAATATACCGATGTAGAGTAGACTTCAAACAAGCACAAACAAGAAATTCTAGAGTGAATCTCACTGTAATAGGTAAGTTTATGTAATACCTGTCTATGTATCTATACTAATATTATAATTGTGAAAGTAACTCTGTCTGCTACGCCGAGTTTAGTGCAATTTGGTATGAAGCAAGCTTGAACCCCAAGGGAGGCCACAGACTACTTTATACCTTATATCTGATGAACGACTCCTAAAACTCGAGTGAAATTTCAGGCGACAACTATGTCAAAAACATTACATTGTCATTTATATTTTGTAATTATACATCCATCCCACCTGAAGAAACATTAAATGATTACATTGCTTAATTCAAATTGCAAAATATATCGTAGAGATATTATTATAAAAATTTAAAGATATTACAATTTTATAGAGAAAACTTTTACAATTTCATAAAAGTCCCGATCCGGATCCAATTTGTTTTAAAAATGGATGAATCCAAATTGAAGTAAAATACACACGAGGCAGTAGCATGTAGGAGAAAATCAATAGCTAACGTAATTTGGGTTCGAAACGCTCGTATATCTTTTTGCTATGGTAATAAAGTCGAAAATGGTATAATTTAATTCGCCACAAATGATAGATATATTGCGGGAAACAACGATGCGATGGAAAAATTAACATGAAGCAAATCCAAAATCCGCTTTGTGCAAAAAAACGTGACTGACTCGGGGGGCTATTGACAATCTGAAACCTGACATTAATCCAGTGTTGAGGCGTGTAATGCGATAATAACTATGAGGCTATTTGTGAAGTGCTGTGGCTTCTGGAATAATGTCATATTAATAAGCCTTAATACTTGGATTAACACTTCATGCTGTAGTTGAAATATTAAATTTTAATTTAACAATATTCGTTGTATTTAAATTTCACACTATTAGGGACAGGTTCGAAAAGGCAATTTAAAACGTATATCATGTTTCAAATAGTTGCCAATTAATGTAAAGCTTTAATTAACTTGTAAAACAATAAAAATCCCGTAAAAATTTGTGCACATTTTGTGTACAGAATATGTTGCTGCTTTATGTGCAGTTTTAACATAACATAGAATTTTACAACATCAACCACTTCACGAGATTTTAAGTTTTAGTGAAAAGATCTTAACGGTTGAAATTCGTCAACATGAATAGGTTCTGCTTTTAAGAAATACTAAAAAGGATTTCGAATCAAAGAGGCAAGACGACGTCAATTGCACGCTTCAGCCTTTGTGAAGTTCATTTTAAAGTAACAAAATTCAAGCAAAATACCAAATAATATATTCAAGTATTCATACATATGGATCCCAAAAAGGCACTTCAAGAACCTCCCTTATGTATATCATCCAGAAGTGCACTCGACTCCAGCGAATAAGATTATTTAGAGCTGTCTGCACAATATTCCGACCAAGACACAAAGGCTTATAATTCAAACAGAAAATAACATAAATATACCAATTTATGTCTTTTTTTTTAATTTGTGTCATATTTTGTTCATGGAAAATACATTTTTGAAATTAAAAAAAAAATGTCACTGACCATTTAACATGCAATTAAACTTAATATTAATTTATCTGTAATGTAGGTATATTTTTCACTTTATTATGTTTTCTGTTTATATTAATTAAATTTTAAATAAAAATAGCTATAAAAACAATGAATTGGTATAAATTATGTCATGACATTATTTATGTGCTTAGATAATTGTTTAACTAAAAACAGGTTACATAGTTCGTAACTCCTTAAAGCTAATACAGGACAAACCCTAAAGCGTTTTAAAATGAACTAAAGAGAAAATGAATTTGTGGATATGTTTTTATCGCAGTACAGTTTATCTTTCTTCCCTTCTTTGGTAAAATGCCAAAAGTAGTTTCTTAGACTTCGTACCTAACAGGCGACACTTTTAGCTAGAATATTCTACGAAATTACCCTTGCCAAGCTATTTAAAACATGAGGAAAAAAAACTGAATTTACTGGGTCTGCTTTAAGCTGCATTCAGAGCTGGATTTAGACGAACCGAACTTTTGAAATATTCAAGTTAATGTAAGTTTTGCATTAAGGTTTTATGTGTTCAGCGAATGTTACAGGTTTTTTTTTGGGTTCATTTTATACCAAAATTTTACTGAAATTTAGTTATATAAGGTACTAATAATAATAATACGTGGGTTAATAATAGTTAGTATTAAGATACTAATAATAATTAATAATTGTCCATTGTTGTTGACTAATTCTTAAAATCTGAATATAATTTATTGAAGTTTGCTCTTCCAAACATTTCAGAATCTATGAATTGTTGAATTACGATATTATATGCGTTAAAATTTTAAAATAACACAATCGTGAACTGTAATAAGGCTGTACGAACCATTGACAATGTCCTAATATTTAGACACATACATCAAATCACAGTTAGTCGGTTGTCAAAGTATTAAGAATATCACTATAGTTGTATGTAAATTATTATTATCAGACTTCACAAAATCCAAATCGTGTTGTGCAGAAATGGACAAAGCCTCAGAAGAACTCTTCATATGAAGTAAAAAAGGTTGTGAATTATCTTTAAAATTGTATGTATGTATAAAGTATAACTGTATAGTTATATACATATATAAATTAACTAAGTTATTGTCACGATAAAAATGGAGCTTCTGTAGGTCGAACATTTGTCCACAACACAAGATCGTGAACAAATAATTCAGATCAGAACAGCCACTTCTAAGCTTACTAAGTGCTCATAATTTACATGCTTATTTTTATTTACATCGTTCTCAGCGCTATCTTAAATGCGACAATGAAACATTAATGCCTCTACGAAATACTCAGAGAAGTATTAAAGTAAACACGATGACAGGATTTGTTTAATAGATTTAGATCTGATCTATTTACTCGATAGAGATGCGCTTCTGGGTATTCGTATATGTTGATGATAAGGAGGAAGTCAATTTGGTTTTTATTGTTATTTGATGGCTCAGTTACATTATATTACATTAGCAGCCTGCAAATTTCCCACTGCTGGGCTAAGGCCTCCTCTCCCTTTGAGGAGAAGGTTTGGAGCATATTTCACCACGCTGCTCCAATGCGGGTTGGTGGAATACACATGTGAATTTCATTGAAATTAGACACATGCAGGTTTCCTAACGATGTTTTCCCTCACCGCTGAGCACGAGATGACTTATAAACACAAATTAAATACATGAAATTCAGTGGTTCTTGCCTGGGTTTAATTCCGAAATCATCGGTTAAGATGCACGCGTTCTAAAATGGTGGTGAAAATCAATCTGAACTAAAATATGCGAGATTTGTACTTGAGTAAAGTTTGTAATATTGAACTGGTTGGAAAGAAATTACCGTAAAAAAAAAACTACATATGAGACGAAATTCCGCCATCTTATCCTCATGACGAAAAATTGATTTTGCTCAGCAGCCTGACATTTACTCGCACAGACCATTCTTTTTTTAAATTTTATTGGACTTAAAACTAGAGCATTTTTTTTAAAGAAAATATTTTTAAAAATTCATATGTATGAAAGCAACACTGCATTATATTTTCCTTAAGAGAGAATGTCTGTTCGTGACTTGCGAATAGCCTGTTCAAGAAATGCAAACAAAGATCATTGTTACCGTCTCCATTTAAAATTATCTTGACTTTATTAGAAGCTAAGTTTAATTAAAGGTTCTAGAATTATTATTATTTTAATTTAAATTAACTATTTAAAAATACTTAAAGTTTCAACAATTTCTTAACATCTTGACAATATACATTATTAACGGTATTTTTACCATCCAAGAATATTTTTGCGTTATCGTTTCTACACAAGGTATTTAATTCAAGCTTTAAGTTAAGTTCTTTGAGCGTAGTTCTCAAAACACATTACCAAGCTATTATTTCTTAAAACTATCGTCTAATTTATATTAGTATTAAATAGAAAGAATATAGAGATATTTATTAAGAAGCCTTAATTACATACTTCGGTCTAGTCAGTCTATTAAGCGTAAAAAACTTATATAAGAGAGAGTGGGTTAAAACTTTTTCATTTTCTTTGTAATATAGTTTTGTGCAAACCCGTTCTGAGGAAGTACTACCAACTTAACACATATTCTACCGCCAAACAGCAATACTTAGTATCGCTATGTTCTGGTTTAAGGGTGAGTGATACCGAGCTACAGGGCCAAGGGACATAATTATCATCTCAGTTTCCAAGGTTGAAGAAGCATTAGCGAGGCATAATACCAATGTCATATAAATTGTGGGGACGAGTATTTTTCAGACTTCCTTCGTCAATATAATGGAAACATAAGTGTCTTTGTTTGAGAGAATTATTTTAAAAATATTACGATGTTCTTATAACAAAATTATTAGTATTCACCTTTGGCATGAATCTCACAATACACTTGCTGTACAAAAAATAACTTTAAAAATAACTAATTTCTAGTTCTATGAATTATAAATTAAATAAAAAATAAAACTGTCTTGACGTTCTGGATCCCACTTATGAAATTCATCTATATTATTTGTATAATCTTATTTTATTATTTCGTAAGAAGATATTGATGTGATTTATTCACCACTAGAGTCTGTTGAAACCATATCCCCGAGTAATATATCGCAAGAAGCACTACAAAAATTTACTCACCTTGAATACCCGGGATCTTGGATAAGATACTTCTAAACTTTATAACTTAAGCTTGTAATGAGAAATTTACTGCCGACTTATATTTAATACAACAGATAATTTTAATAAAAAAAATAAAGAAATTTAACTTAACTTTTTTCAATTATAACTTGTTTCAGTGATTTTATAATTTTATGTCTTCATATTTGTGAATGAGCCAAAGTAACTTCAGGCAGAAGGGGCATAATATTTTAGTTCCCATTAGCAGTTTAAGGAAAGATTAAGATTTCTTAAAACGCCAATATAATGGATGGTAACCATATACATATACCATCCAGAGACCCACTGCCCGTTCGCCTATTTATTTGACACTCGCTGATGCCCGCAACTCCGTTCGAGTGATTTTAAACCTCAAAAGTAGTGGTATTATGTGGTTGGCATTTCTGTGTATCTTTGAATCTGTCGTGGCATTGTAGTTCCTAAATGGATTATGATTTTTTTGATAGATCTTATTTGAGTGCTTTGCAATCGATAAAAATCAAACAACAAACAACCGAAAGTTTAAAATTTATAATTTAATCTTGTAATATTAAAAAGTTATGATGTATTTGTCTAACTGCACAGTGTCACGCGGTATTACACGTAGTGCCGTCGGGGATAAAAGCATAGATTTATTTGTAGTTGCGAACTCGCGACAGAGCCACCTAAAGCTAGCCGTGTGAACTGGACCCGCTTAAAAGTAAACGATTTTTTTTTTGGAATGAGGAGGAACCGGGGTATAAGCATAAAATCATCTGTGCCGTACCCGTTTATATTTATAGTATATTTATTTTCAAATGCAAAGGAAGATAACTCCAGTGAAACCCTTTAAAAAAAATTTAACCTCATCAGCCTTGGTTCTACAACATCATGATTTCAATAAAACAAACGCTATTTGTTACTCCAAGGTTACTACAGTATAAATCAGTTAAAACTGCATCCAAATCGGTTCAGCCGACTCCGAGATTAGGGGTAACAAACGAATAAATAAATAGACAAAAATTCTAAAAATCATATTAATATGATCTATTGCTTTAATGGATACCCTCAGTTCTATTTTTGCTATTATGTATATAGATATAGATGAGAAAAAAATCAAATCAATCAAAAAAAAATGAACAATTTTTTAAGAAATATAACGTTAAAACTAGTACAGAGAACTTCAAGTAACAAATCTAATTAAATCTTCATTCTTCTCTTCCTTTCCTTTAAAACTTGTGACTTGTTAACTTTTTCTTTTCTTATACCAGTTCACCTAGATCATTACCTACTTACTTTTCTATTTATTATTTTTTACTTAATATTTGAATGTTGATGATAATTAAATTCAATTTATGGTTAGTTTGTTGTTATGAGAATACCTCATACTCTAATATATTCTTAAACATCGAAGAAAATTACACTTGTTTATTTATACAATAAATTCCTCGTGAGTTTTTTAGGTTAGCAAATAATATATGAGCAGGTTAAATTTTTTTCATATTTGTTTTTGAATAATTGTAAGTTTGTCTTTTTTTGGATCAGAATTTGTGTTTATTGAGTGGTGTTGTTGTCTTAGTTTCGTGGAATTTGGTTTCTTCAGCTAGTCTAGGTATTTGGAAAGTTTGTTCATAATTTAGTCGTCTCTATTATGGATCACCATTTTGAGATTGTAATCCAGAATCTCCTTAGTTCTTGCCATTTGTGCTCTCTTCACGAGTCTTTCTTGTGTCTTTCGCGCAGTTGATTGAAGATTTCTTATGGTACATTTAATAACGATGACTACGATCGTATTAACGTGCCTATGACTCGTGTATTGCGAGGACATTGGATCCTTCTCCGTTGCCGTACCCTTGGTCCTGGAGAGAT
Organism: Vanessa atalanta; assembly: GCF_905147765.1. NCBI lineage: Eukaryota > Metazoa > Arthropoda > Insecta > Lepidoptera > Nymphalidae > Vanessa > Vanessa atalanta. Next base: position 9,544,007 of record NC_061888.1, on the reverse strand, counting down.
TTTTTCTGTGTTGTGTATGTATTAAGTACAGGAATCTTAGGCTGGGTCTTCGGGATCGCAATACTACTAGGCTTAAGACCTATTTTTCTGAGTAAAATGTTTAATGCTTATAAAAAAATAAAATAACTCCACGATACTGCTCCAATAGAGGTTATATATGTGGAAGATTTTCATTCAACTCGTACAAATTTTGTTTCAATGATTTTCAAATCAGGATGAATTGTCAACGCAAAATCAAGCACATGAATATGCTCGCCTGCGTTTGCACCTCCAATCTTTGTCTTAGTTTCACGTGATCTAGCCACATGGTATTCCCAGCTCCATATCACCTTGTGATAAATTCGAAATCGATCTCCTGAGTTTTCCTATGCTTATAAAAAAAACATTGGAATAAGTCTAAAGTGTATCAATTAAAGTTATTTTATACACCTGCACACAAATATCAACTATATTTCGAAACAACTGGATCAAATAATCTACGAATGTTACTAAAAGTCGTGGGACATTCACAGGCTCTTATATTTTGGTTTTAAACAAGTCCTAATATTTTTTAAATGATATGCATGCACATGCAGGTTTCCTCGCAATGTTTTCCTTCACCGTCGAACACGAGATGAATTATAAACACAAATTAATCACATGAAAACTCAGTGGTGCTTGCCTGGGTTTGAACCCGCAGTCATTGGTTAAAATGCACGTGTTCTAACCACTGGGCCATCTCGGCTCTGACAATTTTTTATTCGATGTATATTGTACTGTTAGTAAAAGGCGAAAATAATATCCTATCATACAAAAACTCTTTTCAAGAGAGAAGCCAGACGAGTTGGTTATTCTTTACAAGTATAATAGCTTTCAAATTCTAAATCCCTTTAAATGGGTGATTGAATTCACATTTAGCCAATTCCCCAAACTAATATGGCAACTTTCCAACTTAAGCGATGTAGGCTCCATACATAAACATACTTTAATATAATACTCGTTATGTAGTTCGCGCACCTTTTTATATGAAAAAAATAATAAATCTCTCCAAAAAGACAGCAATATCGCTATTGTTGTATTTGTTATTGTATTTCTTTTAATACTTTCATCGTCCTTGGTCGTTATTGCTGAAAGACGTAAGTTCGTTCGATTACAATTCAATAGTTATTATCTTATTTTTATAACTATCCAGATTAATGCTTCTAAATTTTATAGCAAAAAATTTAGTACGAAATCTTTTGACCATAATATCCATTTATTTAGTCGAATTTTAATTGAGAAATGTAATATATACTTTTTTCAACAGTACCACCGAACAAAATGGTTATCACTGATGACAAAGGCGACACAAAACAAGCAATTGTTGGACCTTACGTTGAAGGAGACACGTTTACGCTCAAATGTGACGTTTCTGGAGGTGAGTTAGAAATACGTATTAGACGTCCAGTTACTGTAAGGCTATTCAATGTATGTATGTTGATACTAATTGGTCGCTTCTAGCGTCGAGGGGTATAATTAATCAAACCAATCTAATTAAAGTCAAATTAGCTTACCATACTTTGATACGTGGATCAGAAACTGAAGGTAAAAATTGCTGTGGGTGTTTCATCTTCAAATATAAAACTAAAATAAAAATTAATGAATTATTGTATATAGTTTATTTTAATTAAAAGAATTGAAGTTGACTCTTTATGTTTTTATTATAATTTATCAAAACTAATAGTTAATCTGTAGTTTATCTTACTAATATAATAAATACGAAAGATGAGATGGGTGTTATTTTGTTACTCAATCACGCCACAACGACTGAATCGATATGAATGAAATTTGACACAAAGATAGTATATAATATATATAATAAATAAGATAGTATGGAATAGCACTTAAGACGTACCTAATACCTCTTCGACCCCCTAATCACACGCGCGTAAAGCTACGGTAACTTTTATATTATAATTTCGTCTGAATATAACGATAATGTACTTTTAAAAGACGATAATGTAGTGTTATCCAAAACATAGATAATAAATATATTTAATAGAGAGTATAACGGTAAGTACTAAAATGTCAATACATACCTAATTCAATATTATTATTCAGGTCGACCTAGGCCTTGGGTCAAGTGGTTCAGGAATGAATTGGAAACAGACACACCAGTGACGACGTTACAAGGGACCAGTGTTAGAGGTGTACTTCGAGTTGGACCTTTGACTCGAGCCGATGTCAGAGCAACCCTGACATGTCGAGCGTCAAACCATTTAAGAGCACATCCCATCGAAACAACTCTGACCTTAGATATGAACTGTGAGTGCATATTCAGTTGCTTGGAATAATGATTTCTTAGTCCAACTTTTGTTTGTAATAAAGATACAAAATATAATATGCTTAGATGGTTATTTAGCAATTTTATACAAATTTCGTGAAGCTTCAATGTCAGTTTTAAATAATTAATCGTATCTTTTATAGTTTGTGTATGATTTTAAATACTTTTATAAAATTGTATATCAAACGAAAATGTATTTAACATAACATGACTATTTCGAAACATCTCAAAATTGTAGGTATTTAGTAGAAATGATAATCAGTTTAATATTATTCTTTCTTTATAAATTATATTTACGCACGGTTTTTTTTTTGTTAAATATGTAATAAATAATAAATGCAATAATAGAAAAAGTGATTATAGATTCAGATCGTTTTGAAATTTCTAAGGATTTTCAAGTTTGTTTTTGATTTAGTTTCTGATAGAGTTTACTTAATATCGTTCGGAAAATTTGAAACATAACTAAGTTTGATAGTTATCGAAGTACTGTGTGAACTTTAAGTTCTTTGATATTAAATTCACTAAAATTAACATATCAAATACACTTGAATACTAAGCACATACTTGAAAACTGATTTTGAAATTCAGAAATTGATATTAAAACAATTTTAAACAAGATTTTTATTTTAGTAAATCACATACAATTTGATTGTTAAAATTGAACTTCTAGCTGATGTTTTAGACATTTAAAAGTTTTCTCAGTCTAGGATGACCTAAATATCCAACAGAGTTTCTTGAATCCTTTCCGTTCTGAGAGTGAAAACGACACCTGTCAACTTTACTCGTTAGAAAAGTAGTAAATGCTTTACCCGAGCAAGTATTGCAAGTTAGGTTGAAATTTATTTTATGCTGTTTAAAAATCACCATAGGCTAATATTGTTTATTTCTAAATCTTCGACTTTTGCTTTGACTACTTCAAATTCTATTTGTATTTAGGCTTTTGTTGTTATTAAATTTTATGACGGATTGTTAGATAAATACAAATTTGGTTCTAATTTGGATATTGTAAATTTTATGTTGTTAAAATTAACCAACTAATTTATTATGTCTTAAAATGCAAACTGAAGTTTAAGTATCGTTTACAATTTCAAATAATCAACATCACAACATAGAACAAATCATTAACCATCGATTTTAGATATTCAAATTCATTAAAAGGTTTTACGAACTCAAACCATTTAAATAACATCACCATACGTTAGTTCGATAACGGTAACTAATTCGATAGTGACATCATTGTAAAAATATTGGAAAAACGATGCCCTATAATAAATCTACCCTGTTCTCTATTCAAACAATTCAATTGATCTTCGATAAACTACATCAGATTATCAGAAAATTTTCCTTTCAGTCCCGCCTTTAAACGTTCACATACTTGGATCAAATCAGCCTCTATCAGCGAGTAGGAGATATGATCTACTCTGCCAAAGCTCTGGGTCACGTCCGCCCGCATCCATCACCTGGTGGAAGAATGGACACAGGATAAACAACGCTAAAGAAACGGTAAGAAGGTTGAATTTAATTTAAGCAATCACTTAATGTTTTCAAAAGCAAGGTTAGTTTGGTTGGATGTAGAATAATATTCGGAAATGTATACAATTTTAGATCCATCGACAAATATTATTACTCTCTGAACTACTATATACTTAATATTATTCTATCATACTATTCATACAACACGAAGCAGTTCTAAATTCAAAAAATACTTCTGGTTGGTCTTACGTAAATAATTTTACGTGACAAATTGAATTTTCGGTAATATTGCTTTCATTAAGTCTAAATCGTCCGATTTATTTATCACCTTATATGTCGATTAGTTTCATATTTTCTGTATAGAAATTCATTTAAATAATTATTATTGATCATAATATTTATTAATTAATTAAATTTAACTTCTTTAAATATTCCTTTATTTGTATTTAGAATTCTTATCAAAATCGTTTTGTTTATAATTCCCAGTATCGATACTGGCTTTATCGCTTGAACTATTATTTAAATTGAATTTTAAAGGAGGCCTTATGTTTCCTAATCTCAATTGTCTGTTCTACCCTTCCAAGTTAAGATAAGAGATGGAATAAGTTCTATGTTTATTATTACTTTTTAAATTACTTTGGATTAGGGCATTTCACTTTGAAATAATAAGCTATCGAATCTCTTTATTATAGATTATGTAAGTATAAGTATTTAATGGACTGTTTTTTAATGTAGTTACGTTGATATTTCAAAGTGATGTCTCTAGGGATGAGTTGAAATTTATATAATATTAGAAGGACGTTTTTTAAGATATCTCACAACTAACTTTCGAGTCAAGGAGAAAAGTAACAACTGAAATTATCTGGCAACATCTCAGTTTCCATTTATTGTTCAATGTATTTTGATATGAATCCGATCTGAAAGCTTAAAGGTTTAATAATTTTTTTTTTGGAAATATCGTAGATTGTAAAATTATTTATTTTTGCTATCAGTACAGTTATAAGTACAGAATTTAAAGTAAATTATAATATATGAGAACAATTATGTCAATATTATTTTAAACCTTTTGAATCCTAAGCAGGTTATCTCGCGATATCATTCTTAATCAAATGGTATAAGATTAATTATTTACTCAAATTACACACAAGAAAATTGATTGGTTGCCCGGATGTGAACCCAAATCTTTGGTTAGGACTTAAGGCTTTATTTTGTTTTTCAGCATTAAGACATCTGAACTCGTAATATTTAAGCATTTAATTTTTTTTATCTTAATTAATAATCTTTGTTATATTTCATCTCATTCTCAGGCTTCTGGTAATTTATTAACTCAATACCAACTCACCAATTTCGATCAAACTGATAACTTTTCTAATAAGTGGTTTCAAGAAAGGGGATAACTCCTCACCAAAAAAAAATATGACTATTTTTTTTTTTAGGAGTAATAATCCACCCTAAGTGTTTCTTATATTTCTTAGTGTCATTTGATTTTGTTATCATTGTTTTTCATTTATGTTAAAGCTCTAGAAAATTTAATTTAGATGCGGGTACTAGATTATTCTTTAACCGGTAATAAAAGACTCCAGTTATGTCTAATCAATTCTAAACTTTCAAAGGAGCTAATTTTGCGCCAACAGAATTTATCGAAGTGCGCCGTAATCTTTATTACCATGAGAAACAACATCGCGAAGTCAACTTAAAATAAGGGCACGTAGATGTAATAAATGTAGATTGAATGGGACAAGCAGCGCTTCGGGCGTACTCAAATCGGTCGTAAGGGAGGCCCGAGCTAAGAGAGTGCAGGCTATGGAAAATTTGGGGACTTTATCTTAGAAAGTGTGCAATTATATCTTATTAGAAACTAACTATTTTAATCAAAACTGATTAATCTTCATTACGATTCTGCACGATGTGTTGGCATTGTAATAATCTATAAGATTTATAAGAGTCCATCGTGCACTTTTGTCTCTATACATTAGCAGCATGTAAATTTTCCACTGCTGTGCTAAGGCGTCCTCTCCCTTTGAGGAGAAGGTTTGGAGCATTTTCTACCACGCTCCTCCAATGCTGGTTGGTGAAATACACATGTGGCAGAATTTCGTTGAAATTAGACACATGCAGGTTTCCTCACGATGTTTTCCTTCACCGCCGAGCACGAGATAAATTATAAACACAAATTAAGCACATGAAATTCAGTTATGCTTCCTGAGTTTGAACCCGAAATCATCGGTTCATCTCGGCTCTTTGTCCCTATAATATTGATACATTCGGATAAGTACTACCCACTTGTTTACACTCATCATATGTTATGAAATACACATAATAGAAAATATTTTTATAACTGTTTACAACAATGAATGAAAAGTTGTAAATTCGCCTTAAATTAGCATGCACTTCTGATTTGAGATCCACAATCAACCGCCTCAAAGTCCATTTTGGTCTGATACAAATAAAACAATCAAGTCAGTGCAACCAACTATACTTATGCTATTTACTTAATATATATAAATAAGTAAATATACGTAGTCAAAATATAAAGATTAACTATTAAATCTACTGATCTTGTATAATAGTAACACTACATCGCACAGCGCCATCTCTTGACTAGAAAATTGAACACAATTATTATAACAAATTCCTTTTCACGGGAACATTTTGTACATAGCTTTGAAATTATTGCATCACTGTTAACAAATTATTTTCTGGCATCAAACGAAATGCATTGCCTCATTTTGTAGACGGTTAAACGATTTAAATAAACTGCTTTCATTAACGGAATTAATTTTAATGAGGACAGCTGATGAACTTCACAGCTTAATGAGATGTCACGGATTTATTATTTCGTTCATCTAAAACGAGGGATATTTCATTTGTTAGATGAAGTAGGAGTTTCATTGTTACGCCTTCTTAATTTTAGTATTGTTTAATTTTATTACTATTTAACCGAATCAATCGAAACAAATTATTTTACTGTCTGTTGTTAATTAAATGTTTTAATCATTTCATTTAAACATTCATTCATATATAAACAAGGTCATTTTAAAATCTTATAAATAAAAAAAACTTTTTGACTTCGTACGTTACATTTCCTCTTTTGGTTTTTAGGGAAAAATCTGATTTCAATTACTTCATAGTTCATCTTGTCAATTTTTACATGAGATAAATCTTCATCCGAAATAGGTAAACTACTTTCTTTCCATTGTTTTTTGTTACTGACACAGTAAAGATCTACGTTTAATATCATCTGAGCGATCTGGTATCAATTATTGAACGCTTTAATTATTTTCTGGATTAAGAAATCAAGCTCACGACGCGATTGAAATGTGATATCCTCAAATTTGTTGAAGCTTCTCAAATGACTTCGAGAAAACGCCCAATTATAACATCAATATTAAAATGTTTTCTTTTTCTTACATTTGTGGTCTGATAGTAAGTTTGATGTTTTCAAAGTTATTACTTATTTTCTAAGAATATAGTTTACAAAGTACCTATTCAAAACCTTCTAGCATAAAATATCTACGATCTTGATCTCAGCGCAGATGTCATAAATATTAAATAAGACTTGGAATAAGACGGCTCGTAAATAACTTTGCGAAGTGTTAAGGATAAGTATCTGACGTCACGGTTGTAGTGACGTAATCCAGATCTTGAGTCATTCCATTTGGTATTCCTTTCCAACTCCTTTAAAACAATGGAACATGTGCATGTTATAAAACAGACCTTTAAGAATTTAGTACCTCACTCCTTTGGGACTTTGTTTCCGCTGCTATCTTCTAAATTCAAATATTTTTCGCTCGCCTTTTATTTTAGGAAACATGTATGTATCTAAATTATTGAATATTAGTGTTATTTCGGATAAAGTAAATTCCAAAATGTAATAATTATATGTTGTATGTTTGTTTTTAAATTGTAAGACCGATTTCGAAATTTATTTGATTAAAATATTAAGTTTACTTGCTATCAATATATTTATACTGTTTTAAAAAATATCATTTTCATATCATTATGGATACATTTTAATGAAACTATTATTATTTAATGTTGTCTTAGATTTTCGCGATTATTACACATTGAAATAAAACTAGTTTTTAACGGATTTAATCGCGTATATTAATTATTTTAACATCCCGACGTTTCGAGCACTTTGCAGTGTTCGTGGTCACGGGCAGACTTTTTTTAGTTTTATTTCTATTATTATTTTTTAGGGTTGACATAATTGTTGTATTAATATAAACAATGTATCACCTACAGTTATCAACGGACGGCAATACCACGACATCAACGGTATCCATACAGTTGAATAAAGCTGATGCCGGAGCCAAGCTCGCATGTCGCGCTTCTAATCCTCAGATGCCATCTATACCAGCTATGGAAGATGATTGGTTATTAGATATTCAGTGTAAGCAAATTACGTTTAAATATAATTTATAACTTTAGATTATCATTTAAGATCAATTAAAATAATCATAACTTGTGATGATTATTGGATTGGATTGGAACTCAAAGTTTTCAAAACTTTAATGAATTCGTTTTTCCTAATAGTTTGAAAACAATAATTAAAAATAACCAACTGCTGAAAACTATACAAGCTGTTCATAATTACGTACTGTTTCGATATTAACATTAATATCAATTTACAACATAAACTATATTACGAACATAATGTTCGTAATGTCGTAAATTTTATATGTAACTATTATAACATGGCTATAAAATTTAACTTTCCCACCAGATGTTCCAGAGACGGTGGTACGGTTGGGCACTAATTTAGACCCGAGTAATATCAGAGAGGGCTCGGACGTGTACTTCGATTGCATCATCAAAGCACATCCCTACGTATATAAAGTCGAGTGGAGACACAACGTGAGTTCTTATATTCAAATGAACCTCATTAAATTCCCTTTGAACGTGATACTTTATTTTTATAACATGTTCAACATTGAATAAATAAAACTCGAGATTATGTCAAAAGTATAATTATGGTACAAGTGGATTTCAAAAGCGATAGGAAATTCAGATTTATTAAAGATATAATAAACTGGAGATTAATTTTCTTTGATGAAACGTTATTGAAACGTGATATTTTTTGTTGATTTTGGTAAATATTGTCTCAAAGTACCTTGTTGCTAATGACTCTCGAACAGGATGGAAGTAGCCGAAAAATATAGTATATATAGAGACTTGTAATTATTATTCAGGTAATAAATCATTGTTTCAGGTGTTCATTTATAGGTTGCTATTCGGACATCAGTTAAAAAATCTATTAAATAATTATAAAAAAAAATCAACCTATGATTTATTTTAAACTTTAGAAATGAAGTGTAAATTTCAGCAACTTAAACAATTGGTTATATAACTATACCTATATATCATAAATCTTACTAAGATACTAGCAGCACAATATTTTAATCCAGATTTAATCAAAATGCTTAACAATGACTTCTATTTCATAGGGTAAGACCCTCCATCACAATGTGGGACAAGGTATCATAATTAGTAATCAGTCGTTGGTGCTGCAAGGCGTGGGGCGGAAAACAGCCGGTAACTACACCTGCGTCGGTTTCAACGCCGAAGGAGACGGGGAAAGCAAAGCATTCTCTTTGGACGTATTATGTGAGTAATATAAACACAATAATGAATATTTATAAAGACTAGATTCCGTTTGTATATTTTGTTGCAGGCCATTAGATTTACATTATTTTGATTTGAGAAGAAATGTTGAATAAAATTATTTGTTTTTTTTTTTACGTTGTCAGATGCACCGACATGCAGAAGTTCTCAACAAAGGGTGCACGGCGTCGCTAAACAAGAACGAGCTCACATCACGTGTCATGTTGACGCAAACCCGCCGGAAGTCAGTGTGAGTATAAAAATCATACTTAAAAAAATATTAAAAGCAAAGTGGACACTGTTAAAAGATAGCCTAAGCCTACCTGAAAAAAAAACAACATGAGTCCCGTGTACAAACTAAAATTGACCGAGACATCAGCATAAAAGTGAAATCAAATAAATCTTGCCATAAATCCTTCTTTATTTGATAAAGGTGACGTAGAACTGATTGATGGATGCCAAATAGTTTTCGAATCGTTTTTCCAATAGATGATAAAAGTACATGACGCGGAAAACTTTGCTAAACTATCGTTAACTTCAGTTTAACAATTTCGATTTTGCTTTAATATTCTCTCAGCTGAAATTAATGTGACATCTAAAATCGAAATTCAAATTAATTTTACGTTTACTTTTTAATTTTACTTTTAACAAAAAAAAATCAATTAAAATATCGATTTTCATTTTGAGTAAAATATTTATCAATCTTTTGAGCTCATGACATGTGTTATAATTATTATAATAATGTACCGGTCATATGAAATAAAAAAATAAAGAGTTCGAGCGTAATATTGCCAGATTTTATTAAAATCCGTCCGGTTATTCGAGTTTTATTAAGCAAATAACAAACAACACAATGTTCTGATATTACATTTATAATTTAACAAGATGTAAAAGAAAATATATTTACGTCTGATGTCAAAATATATAAGAATGTAACGATGTACAAAATTAGTGTTAAGCTGTTCTTAGAATCAATTTGTGTTAAAAAGGTTTGGTTTTTTTTTTCTGATCATATACTTTTTAGTTGTATATGCATTATGTTATTTACATTATATTAAATGTCTCAATGGGATATAACAGCTTCGTTTCTGAACTTATTAGGATAATATCAATTAATCAAACATTTAACGCCACATAAAATATTGAATTGATTGAAGAAAGTTATTCCATGACGCACATTCCGACTCGTCTCAATTTTCACGTCTGATAACAATAAGTTACGTTTTCCAGTAAAGATAGAACATAATAAAGAAATTAAACTCGATAGCGAATGTCCGCCAAAAAGTAATCCTCGAAGCGAACTCTTTGTAAATGGTGAAATAACATGACGCGGAATAACACTAACCAACTAAGCTAAAGAAAATAAAGATACAATTCTTTGAGATGCGAAACGTCGAGATGTCTTGAATTTACCATAACTTTGTTCTACTCGTTATTCGATTCCACCGTGCTCTGTTACCCAGCGTCACTATGGACTTTTCAACTGTAATCGGTGACTAGTTCTCTCTCTTTTTCAAATTCATATTACGGAACTTATAAACGAGTTATGAATTTTAGCGCCACATCTAAATATTTTGTGGGCAACGCAGTGAGCTAAATATCGTTTATTGCGAAACGAATCGAGACTGGCATCACTCCAGTAAACAATTTACTTGTCTTCGTGAATTTATGATTAATTTGATAGCAAATATTTTTGTTTTGAAAGGACTTTATTAAAATCTTAGAATGTTTTTGTTGTGATGCTGATATTCGAAGATAATTACGAATTGAAGACGATTGTTGTGAAATTATACTCATGGGTTTTTATTTATTTTCATCCAATGTCTGAATCAATATGTTAATTTAATATAGACTTGTTAATTATGATTGTTAAAAATTTACCATCGCTTTGGAAAAAAGTCTGAGATTTGGAAATACTGAAATGTATTTGAAGTGATAAGGGGTTCGTATTAGGTACTGCCCAATTTAAAAATTGAAATAACTTACTTCGTATAATTAAGGCTGAAGAAGTTGCTGAGAACAGTATTTTTAAAAGTAAACGAGATAAGACGATCTTACATAAATAAAATAATTTAATTGACTAACTTAAACCCAGAAGTTGGCCATTATTTATGGAATTAGTATACAGTATACAAATTCCATAAAAAAAATTGTTTTATACCAATAAGATATTTAAGCTAGAAATTCCCAAAAGCTTAACATTTTCTTATTTACTCTTGAACTATTCGTTTGATTGATTATGTTAATGTAATTATAAATTTAGTAACAGCGTCATCATTTAATTCACTCATCGAAGCACTCAGGGTGAGATTACTGAATTAAATTATTATAGCCCTAATAAATAATGGAAAATATTATACAGTTTCGATGGACATTCAACAACACAGCGAACAGTAACGAAGTTAGCGATACCTACGTTTCAAGATCCGGCACAAGTTCTACAGTGACTTACACGCCGCACACTGAGATGGACTACGGAACGCTCCTTTGTTGGGCACACAATAGAATTGGAAAACAAAGAGTACCGTGCGTGTACCACATAATTGCTGCAGGTAAGGACGCTTCTTTAAAATTAACTTAACTTAAACTAGCATTCGATATAGATATATATGAAAAACGACGCATGCAGTTAATGTGTTTTTATAGATGTCCAGTTGAATTTAAAGGAGACCATTGAACACAATATAATGGGCGTCATATTTTAATAATTTTTTTTTTATATTTTTGTGTTCAAAATGTCATATTTTGTCTTCAAATCATTATAAGCTATCAAAAACATATCTAGTATCTTAATTTTATAGAATTTAATAGTCTGCAATGAAACAAGTACATTAAAATACTTTGATAATATTTTGCAAAATTAAATTCGCAATTTACATTGTGTATTTAAGCGTGATAATACTTTTTCTTCTATTGGCTTTTTTTTATGGCATTGGTTGGCGGACGAGCATATGGGCTACCTGATGGTAAGTGGTCACCACCGCCCATAGACAAAGGTGCTGTAAGAAATGAGTGGGTACCTACCCAGACGGGCTTGCACAAAGCCCTACCACCAAGTAAATATAAATAGTAAAGTGGATATTTTGACATAGTTTACTGGTATGTAATACATAACATAGATAAGTATATACTAAGCTCGCACGCGAAACTTCGTGTTTAATCAACATATTCGTTGGGAATTTCGAAACCAATGGCGTTTTAAAACTATCACACATTTTTTTATAAAAACACAGAACTAGGTATGTATGAATTTCGTACGATTTTTATTAGGCTTTTTTATACCAGTAACTTTTTCTGCTCTCTAAATAGAGTATTTGTTAAATCGTTATAATTTAGTTAATTGTAATCAAAAATCTTCTTTAGTTTTCTGCACATCTAAGGTTCTCTTATGGGTCTCTTCAAAATGAGACCAAATCGATTTTTTATGTGCAGCTAGCGTCCCGTAATCACTGGGACAAAAATGGGCTTACGCTATTATTATATAAGATAATCATAACAGAACACTAGTGTAACATCAGTGTAAAGAATTAGGTTAATATTATTCTCAGATCATCACCAAGCTTCGTAGATTCCCCCACAAAAGTGTGATAAATGTATTCATCTCATTAGATATGCCATATTTTCGCTTGATTTAATGTTAATGGTCAGATCTGGAGCCAAATGTGTATTCTACCAAAAGAATGGTTTCGTCCCAAAATAAATCAGGAAATATCAATAGGATGATAAATTTAAAATAGATTAGAGATACTGTTTTGACAGTTTAATTTAAAAACAAAATACTAACTAACTTTTTAATGTTTATGATATTTATTATGATTTTTAAAATCATCTTAATTGTGAGAGAAAAATAAATACTTGTCTTTAAAAAAATGTGCAAGTACAAAAACCTAAGAATTTTCTAAAAATTTGACTCATGGGTTACTTTATAATATAGATGTAGTTTATAATATATTTTGAGCTTCTTAGATAGGTCCTGACGAATATGTTTTAAAGTTTAACATTAGTATTAGTACTACTAACTTGACCTACGTTACACTATTTATGGTAAAAGCAATATCCTTCCATATTTTAATGCAAATAATGGTTTTAGATTTAATTATTTCTTCATTTACATTATTTTAAGTCCACTTTAGTTCCTTCTTAATTGTATTACTGCTAATGCATATGGCTAAAATTAAAATACAATTAAGTCTAATAATTTAAACTAAAATAATGCTGCAAATTCTTTATACAGTGTTTTTTTTTGAATCATCATTTTATTAATCACCTCTATGACTGTCTTTCTGATTACGTTTTAAACTATGAACTAGGAACATACTTCAGCTCAAGCTTAAATTATATATCTTGATTAACGATCATTAAACGTATTATTCAATAGAAAAATATTCAACAAAAAATCAGTGCATTTAATTATTTTTTTTGTTTTAGGTCGACCAGATCAAGTTCACAACTGCACGGTAGTAAATGCGTCTCTCACTTCTTTTGGGGTTCGTTGTTCTGAAGGTTTTAATGGAGGAATGCCGCAATCGTTCTTATTAGAAGTTAGAGAAATTGTTACTCAGGTAAGCAATATTACGTAGATAATGTTAACTATAGTATAAATGTATTCATGACTTAAGTATAAACACATGATTTTGCGATCGTCATTATTAGTTGAATTCTCAACGAATTTAAAATGTAATATTCCTTAACTATTCATTTGTACATAGTAAAAGTTGTCACGGTGTTCATATATTTTAAGAAAAATGACTTAGATAGAAGAATTATTATTATTATCGAATTCGAATTTTGGCGCAATTAGTAAATTTATTTCATTTCAACAGGAGATTGTAGCCAACGTCTCAAGTGCTGTGCCTCGATTCACGGCAGTTGGTCTCGTACCAGGGCGTACTTATGCAGCGGCTGTCTTAGCATACAATGCTAAAGGCAGAGGTGACCCTTATCCTTTAAGAGCCAGCACTTTGCGGCCTCCAGAGAAACACCATGTCCATGATAAGAGTCTAGGTAAATATTTGACAGATATTTATATATTTTTTTGATTTTCATAAATTTATTTATTATACTAATAAACATTCTATAAACTCATAACAGATTTACCAAGAACAGCCTTCCAAATGTCAGGAGCGATGTCAGCCGCGGTTGGAGGTGGTGGTGTTTTAATGGTCGTACTGGTGTTATTCATGATTGCTGTCAGACAAAGATGTGCGAAAAGGAAGCCAAGATCAGCTCCACCACCGTCACAGCCAGCGTCCCCGGATAAACTACGAGAAAAAGACGACAGCGAAAGCGATGACAGAAACCCTGATATAATACCATCAGACACTGACCATAATATGCAGGTAAGTGATATGCCATATAAACTGATACATACTGCTTAACACGCACTCATTACTGGTATTGTATACAGTGGAAACAAACATATAGACTGTTCTCAAGAGTTATCACAGTCTCGACAGGCAGACAGAATTCCGCTGAAAAATGTATATATACATTTGCTATTACAGGTACATAACGGAATTAAACAAAATTTATAAAATTTATACTTACTTATATTATAAATACGAATGTTACTCTCTCTGTTACCTCTTCAGGTTTAAACCGATGAACGATTTAGAAGAAATTTAAAAATTTAGACATTGTTTGAGTTAAAAAGGCAATATTACTCCCTTAATTATTAAGGGAGTAATATTGCGGGTGATAGTTTGTGTCCTAATAAAGGTAGTTTGATACATTTCACGTTGGTAAACCCGCAATTTCAGTTAGTATAATGTAAATGAAACGAATATCTTAATGAATTTCCAATTTTGGTTGTCAATTAAAAACGTATCAAAGTTTTTTATTTAAAATAATACTGAGATAATTATAAATATTTTCAAATGACTTGTGAGCACAAATAATCATCATAATATTTGGAATAGATGGATTACTACCGACAGCAACAAGTATCGACAATCTCTCCGCCCAGCAGCAGGGCGCGAGGTAGTATCGCGGGTGTGCGTGGAGGTCTGCCCGCATACTGCGCGCTCCGCACTGCGCCGCCCTCTGAGTCTGTAAGTATGGATGTACAACCATGTGACTGGATATATTGCTCTACAAGGATTAGAATAAAGTCTCCTCAAGATGGATGTCTTAAAATCTAACTTAGGGAATTTTTACTAAGCGCATCCATGAATCGAGCATTTTGTCTCGACGGCTCGAAATGCTGTAGCGGGAAAATAAGAATTGACATCCGGCAAGCGTCTGTTAAGTCTTCTTGAAAATAGTAACACACCGCGATATCTTTAAATAAATGAAAAAAGCGCAATCCAACGATGATTAATAAGTACATACCATTATAATCTCTATAAATAAACTACTACAAAATGTATTAATCAGTGGACATTAAAATAAAATAATTTATTTTATTCCTGAATTTAAATAGTAGAGGATCACTTCAGATAATAGGTTTTTTAATCTCCATATAACAAATCACAATTATTAATTTTTTTTTCTTTTTTTAATAAAAAAATTGTAGCAACGCCCTAATGAAGGAATTAATTATTAATATTCCTCTATTTAAGCTTATAACTTGTGTTAGGAGTGGGACCGACAATAACCCAAGAGGTCAGGGTGGATCCTGCAACTTCTTACATCACTAGGCGGCCTGTACCATCGCGCTATCGACGCTTGAATATGATAAAATATATCAAAACGTATCACCACAAAAGAGGTTTTAGTCGTTAAAATATTCACTACAAGTTCAGTTATTTTAACAATCTTACAAAATCGTATTGATTATACAAAAGTAGCTATACGTTGAAGATTTCTTCGTTTAAACTGTATTTGGTTTTGACATGAGTTATGACGACGACAGTAATTCCCGAACCGTATGTCGTTATTGTCATAACATAATTTGCATAAGATCTGACTATGAAATCCAAATATTTTCCTCGAGTTTGGCTTAAGTCCCAATTCACGAAGCGGGCTTAAGAAACTTCGCGAATAAAAATAATATGCTAATTATAACTGATATTATTACCGGCGTTAATTATAATTATATTACACATTCGCGTTTACATCTTCAAGTTGCCATTTTTCGACCGAGCATTTTTTTTTTAGCATGAGCAGCCTGTAAATTTTCCCACTGCTGGGCTAAAGGCCTCCTCTCCCTTTGAGGAGAAGTTTTGGAGCATATTCCACCACGCTGCTCCAATGCGGGTTGGCGGAATACACATGTGGCAGAATTTCGTTGAAATTAGACACATGCAGGCTTCCTCGCGATGTTTTCCTTCACCGCCGAGCACGAGATGAATTATAAACACAAATTAAGCACATGAAAATTCAGTGGTGCCTGTTTGGGTTTGAACCCGAAATCATCGGTTAAGATGCACGCGTTTTAACCACTGGGCCATCTCGGCTCGACCGAAATAATATTCAAATATATAAATCTCTATATAAATATACATTGGTAAATATATAAAATAAGATTTTTGTTGTCAAAAATTATATAGCTGTTATATAAATCAGTTTGTCTGAATCACTTAAAAATTGTAAAGTCCAACGTATAATAAAGCTCATGACAAAGGGTGGAGTTAATGCTTGTTAAAGTCCAGGCAGGAGACATAACATACATATATAATTGTATTTAACTAACATGACTGTATTTTTATATGTTGAAATGGAGCAACTACTGAGTTTCTTGCCGGTTCTTCTAGGTAGAATCTACATTCCGGTGGTAGCTTTACTTTAAATAGTTTGTTAAATGACGATTCAAAAGTGCTTGTAAAAGCCTACTTGAATAAAGTATATTTTGGTTTTGATTTGGTAGCCTTGAAATGTACATTTGTGTAAAATTGTAGACACCACCATCGGGTATACCACCGCCTGCGGGTTTCGCGAGTGGTTCCTGCACGCTGCCCCGTAACGCGGGCACCGCTAACGAGCGCTGCATCCCGATGCAGCACCTGCGCACCTTGCCCCGTGCGCACCCCCACCCCCACCCGCACCCGCACGTGCATGCGCACGGGCACCCTCACCCGCCGCGCGATACGCCGCTCTGACAGACCACGCAGCTCTAGGACATGTAAATAATGCTCAATTTTAACGGACTAAGGTGAGTGGTTTCGGCTCTTTCAGTTAACATTTCGCGTACGGTTAAATAATTGTTTGCAACGAAGTAGCGATAATCGTGTTATTATTGTGAAACATATTAAATATTATTATTGTAAATATATTGTAAATTGTTTAACTTTAAGTATTTTTGGTAGATTTTTTATGTTTATTTATTAAATATAAAATTTTATTATATTAAAGATATATTTTATTTGATCTTTAATTTAACTAATTTTCTAAGTTTCCATAACATTTTTCAATTGTGACATTTAGTTATAATACTATGACAAGTAAGTAGATATCATTGTTGAAGCTGCTACTATGTATGTATATATATATAAAGATCCCGCTTATATTATTTTGTGAAGGGATCCAAATGAGATTTTGAAATAACACACAGCCGAGACCATCTTACCTGATATTAATTTCCTAAATAGTTAGGTTAAACAAAATATTGGACTTTGTTAAAATTTGTTTGTAAATTTACTGTAAATATCATCTATTCCACGATCTAGAGTATAATGTAATTATTGATAATTTGTAATACGTAATAGTTTCATAGGTTATAAAAACATTATAAATATTTTACGTTAAATTCGAAATTTCCTTTATAATCTCATTTGAAAATTAATTTTCAAAGGTTGTGAAATTTGTAAGTCATTTAAAGATTACGCATAATCAACTGATAACGTTTTTAATTCATTAAATATGATTAGAAATTAAAATATATGTATTTAAATATCGAATTAAAACACAATTTGTTAAATAAAATGTTGAAGGATAAGTCGGAATGGAATCAAATTACGTTTCATACTTTTTCCAACGATTTGTACAGTCGAAGACGAAGTTAATATAATCATAATCACGAAATTGTGATAATATGTTAAACTTATTATGCATTATAGATGTCTCAAATTACATTCATTATTGTATTAGTATTAAACGTTTTGTTAATAATATTATAATACATGTTTTCTTTAAAAACCTATTTTACTGACATAGGTGTAGTGTCCATTGATTTACCTCGTAATTCAATTATGTTTTATATATTTGGTTACAGCACGTCCTTTCTTAAATAATCCACATACATTCTGTATCATTTGAAAAATAGTTTTTCCTATTTAATTTGATTTAACGCTAAGGGAACATAAGATTTATTTAATTCATTTGTATCTACTTACTATCAGATAAATTTCAATTTAGTAATACACTCTTGACTGACGTTGACGAAATAATCTGATCTCAGCTGGCACAACTACAAGACTAAACAAAAAAAAAAAAAAAACAAACAGTAAAAATAATTTCCAAAAATTAAAATGAACTTAGACTAATGTTAAGTTCAAAACCAAGACAAATCACTGATTGTTTTCTTGTGTCAAATATGTATTCGTACTAATAAGAATTCACCCTCTACCTAGAGAAAGTTTCATAAAATAACTTAAATTAAGAATTTACTTTCTCTTAATTAACTTTTTATTTTTTATTTCGTATAATGTGAATGTAAACTAAGGCACCTATAATATTAGTTTGTATAAATTTGTCCGTTACGGAAGACTTTGTATATATGACGTTAATATTGTAAAAGTTTTGTATAATATTTGATATAATCTGATATGTTTTAATACTCGTTTTGATATATAATTAATAATAATAATATCATTAATTTTGAACATATTATCATTATAAATAAATAATGATTCGTTAGTATGAGTTAATTTAGTTGATATTGTTGTTAAAATATTATACGCACGCAGTGTCAGAGTTTATAAAATTCATCGAAATTAATTATTTATTTATAAAATTGTTTTAATTTTTTAAATGATTAATTTTGAAATGATATACAATATCTAATTATGTTAATAGTTAATTATTTCGTTATAAATAAATATTTATAGAGAATTTAAATTAATTCTGTTATTGAATTGATGAAGTGTAAATAGTTTGAACGAAGTCTTTCTAACTGTCGAAATGTCGGTTTTCAATGAAATATTGAGAAGCGAAAATAAACGAAAAATGTTCTAAAATGTTATCTGATGTTTTATTTAATACACCCACTACATATGAAATCAATATATTAATTTACCAAATACATTAAACACTATCAACAACAAAATCATACCTATATACCGTTACATGGAAAAATTACATATACTCAGACAAGTTAACTGATACTAGCGTTTAATAGTGATTTATTTTAGAAAATCTGAACAGAGACTTGAAACAATTAATAATGTGTGTTATATAACGGAGCGCGGTTACTTTGGCTGTTGATTTGAATAATGAATGATTCGAGTAGTAGGCAATAATGTTTGATGGCTGATTTACTTTTAAAATAGGGTCACCCCGAATGGAGTTGCAAGTGTCATGGCAACGCGAGTCGTTATGTTTTGACAAGCGACTCGAATGCGATGGTTGCCTGCAAACCCATTTGCTCTTAATCGAGATGAATTATTGCAATCCTTTGATATTTTTGTGGTGTACGATTATTGAATCAATTAATACAGTGTTATTAAATACGTTTTATTTTGTGAATATCTCCATTGCACCCCCACATAGTCTTTCAAATGTCGGATCAAGCCCCGAACCCGACTGTTCGGCATCATGTTCCTCCAACATATATATAAATAAGTAGTACATTAAAAATGCTTTACAACTGAATTATGCCAAAAAATTTGCTTCATTTAACAATCATGTTATAAAATTCGTTTCGCTACGACGAAACGAATGTAGTTATCTAAAGTATAATCTGAATCCACTATTGCCAGCATATTAGTGATGTACATAATATTTTACGTCTCTAGTATTTCCAATAACCAAAAGGGTAAACCGTGTAAGATATTTTATACAATTCTCTGCCTTTATTATTCTTGGACAAATAATTTCTTAAACTTTCAAGGCGACTATCTTTAGTCTTTGTATAATGTATCTTCAGTTTTTCAGATACATTAAATGGCAGTGTCGGTATCTATTCGCTAGCAAAGCGCTACTTTTCCAATTTTTGTTTCCGAGAAATACCATTTAATAAGTCCTCCGTTTACACTTAGAATAACTTAACTGACCAGGGTGTTGCGTTTGTTAATGAAATAACGTCGTTTTATTTTGATATGATATACATACATATTTACATCGAAATCATTACATTTAAGATTAGTACGTGTTATTTATAAAACTATATATTTAGTTAACATTTAATATTTTTATTGGACAAAAAAGGAAAGAAAAAAGAACTGTTTTTATGGAACAATTTACAGTATCATCCCAATGAAACGTACAGAGATCAAACATAAATAAATTCAATTTTATTTATTTAAAAGAACAAGATCAAAATTATATATTAAAAGTGCTTAAAAAATAATGTCTATACGAGTAATATTAACACGTGCATCTTCGAGAACTATTCAGTGACACGTTAAGAAACTGGTTATCAATTTCATAGTTGTTTAGTCAAGTTGTGTACTGAAACACAGTGGTAGTCAACTTTTATCTCTTACCCAACTTTGTTGATTCGATATACATTGACAACTTAATTTGAAACTTTAGACATCGGGAATAAATAGACTAGCTTCGCTATTAACGTTTTCTGTTTAATTAATAAGATAGTCACTTGATAAGTGTAATTAAATACTATACTTATTTAATTTCTTATCAAATTATTTATAATATAACAAATATATTCAAATTTATAAAGTCAATATAATAAAGATACACGACGTCGCAAATTATGTTTGTAAGAAACACAATAATTATTATGTGCAGTTGAAAAACTTGATTCTTGGACTAGTATTGCAAAAACCTTTATTAAAAGTATAACACCCTGTCTTAGTACAACCACTGGTGACAGAAGAGCTGGTTCATTTTTGCCCAGAAGATTGGAATTGCAATTCAACGGGGAAATTCTAGCTGTTATCCTGCAAGCATTCTTGACGCTTTACAACGACGCGGTCACGGTTTGTACGGTTACTATTTTTAAATCTTATTTGTTTACATTTAATATGTAATATAAAATATTATATGTCTATGTACATTTTTAAATAGCGAATTTCATTGTCTAACCATTATACAATCTTCGGTGTGGGGTTTGAAACGCGCTCGCTGCAGCTGCTTAGTTCTGCCATTTAACAGGACCAATCAAAAACAGTTAGCTGCCAAATCCAGATTGTCAAAGAAATATACATTTAAATTGAGAAGATGATAATTCCTATTTTGTTTAATACAATGAAGTGATGCTTATTTTTCAGAATTTTATATAGATTTAATAGAAATATAACAATTCCTGGCTTTTCTCCTAATATGTAAATAGCTGATAATATTCAGGTAGACATTTTCTTTTAAAATCTTTTATGAATTTTCTTTGCTGAATAAAAATAGGTACTACAAAAGTGCAGCATGGCTAGGTCGGACGAAAAGTTAGACCACTTAATTTTTTTTTTTAATTTATTTATGCATAAAAAATTACAAAACAAAATACTTATAGCTAGCATCAGAAAACCAACCGGGTTTGTAATAAATGCTAACAAAGAGTTAGATCTATGTACGTTATCTACATAACATTACCTAATGCCAGTTGAACATATTGTGTATACCTAACTTATCATAACTGTCTTAAAAAGTATGATTTCAGTTTTTTCTTAATGTTACGAGGAGTAATATGGTTCCGAACATCAGTGAGTAATTTATTAACTAGGCGAGGAACTAGATAAGCATTCGTACGCTCGCCATACCTATTGCGCGCGCTCGGAGTGCATAACCGACCAGTGCATCAATGGAATCCTAAGTCTACACGTTCCAAAAACAGTGGATTTTCGAGGGATTCTTAAGGAAAGGCTAAATAGTACATTGTCGGAAGAAATGTGTCAGTGATATCTCAGATAATGTTATTCTTAGACTTTGAGTATTTAACGGATGTTGAACTTCTAGTGTCTTTTCACAATTATAGATCAGTTATTAGTATACTAAACGTCTTTCCATAATCGAATGAAACAGTTGTTCAAAAGAGGTGATAGAAATTGAGTTGTATACATTTTGTACATTGCAAAGGTCATATTTTGAAATTCGTTTGATTTTAAAGTGTGAGCTATGTTTATTTAAAAATTATACCGGAACACAATGATACTGAGTACTGCTGTTTGACGGTAGAATATCTGATGAGTGGGTGTTACCTACCCAGACGGACTTGCGCAAAGCCCTACCACCAAGTGAAGAAGTTAGATGTGAGAAGTGAAGCTTATTGGCTGGAACGTGAATTTTAGTCGATATTTTCAAGTTCAAACTCATTAGCCACTAAATTTTCATGTTAGTTAAAAGTGTTTATAAATCATCTCGTCTTTAATGATGAAGAAAGATATCATGAGGAAACATTCATGGGTTGGATGAAAATCTTCAACATGTGTATCTAACAAATCGCAGCTTGTAATAAACTTCAGACATTCTCCGAGAAGGAGACGAGGAACAGCGTTAACATTTAGAGGCTGTTAATTTGACAATAAATACGGAGCTTATGAATGAAAAGAGATAGATATACCTGTAAATAGGTTCTCTGTCACCAAGCCATATCCTCGCAAATAAATTCTACTTTAATAAAACAAGGCAAGATATCCGTAACTAAGCCAGGAAAACCGATTTTTTTTTTCCCCATACCTCCTAAACCGGAGTAATCCGATGAAACGTATTCCGTGTGATTTTTTCAATACGGAACGTATGCGGTTTTTCGGCTTCTGAGATACGACATAAATGGATGAATCGTCACATCCCTGGATGAAATTGTGATGGACTTTTATTTATACATGGAATATACTATAGAATACTTAAAAATTATGTAATTTTTTTTATCGTCATAATATTTTTTATTATTTAAACACCATTTTTTTCTATTTCTGAGATCATTGCTTTTAAGTTCCGAATTCAATCTCAGTTTATTCATAATTATCATATTAAATTATATTTCATTAGTTCTAGTAAAAGGTAATTTCAATAAAGGTTTATGTTTCATGTGAAATTATTATAGCTATTATTTTTATTTGAAATATTTCTTAAATAAATTTACAATATACAGGTCCATAGCATGTTTATTTTGACTTCGTAAATGTATAATGTATTAGAAAATTAATAATACGAATAAAAGATAGATAAAGAAAAAAAAGAATAAAGAAGATAGATAAAGCTAACAATGCGAATTTAGTTCTAATAATTACCAAGTTAATAAAAGCCGAGAGAGAATAATGGAGAGAAGAGACGGGTTACAACCGAGAATGTGGCTTCAAATCCGAACGAACGAACAAGCATCACTGAGTTTACTTGCTCAATTACCACTCAAAATTCGATTAATCTCAAGCACTACAGTTAAGGAAGACATCTTGGGACTCTTGTTTATATCGGATTAAATTATGCTACATTAATAAGCTTCCAAACCTTCTAGAAACATTTAGAAGATAAGAAACCGTTTGCCAGTAAAGTGACTTTTACTGATTGGTACTATTACATTGCTGAAGCAATGTTTTCTTTTTTTAAGTAAAAAAAATAATAATTTAAAATTAGATTAATTAATTTAAATATATCGTTTCATATTCAAGTTCGTTTTGTTTCTCTTAATAACAACTTTAATCTACTTGAGCTTCTGGAACGCTGATCAGAATCAAATGAAATTATTTGACTTCAATCTGAATGGTCATTGGTTATGGTAGCCGATGACGTAATAGGCGACCAATGAGCGTTAAGTATTTAATCAGATTAGTTAATCTTACTTTATTCATGTGATTAGTTTTTAAATTAAGAAGGTGACACTGGCATTAGGAGTAGTGTGAATCGATCTAGTGAAATTTAGTTATTACTTTATAAATACACTGAAATAATTACCTTTTTTAAAACCACCTTTTTTAAATTCACTGGGGCATGGCATTAGTTACTATAAGATACAACAGTTATTTTTAAATTGGCCTATTAAAAAATTTAAAGCTAATATTTTATAATATTTCCATTTACTATAAAATGGCAATAAAAATATAAAAAGTGTTGACTTATAATTTATTGATTTATCGGCAGTATATTATATTAAAAAAATGTAATTGCTTAATAGCAAGAAACTACTGAGTTTCTTACCGGTTCTTCTCAGTAGAATCTACTTTTTGAACCAGCGATGGCTTAACAATTAATTAAACACTGTAACATGACTTACATAACAAACTTGAATAAAGGATATTTTGATTTTGATTTAAGCACTAACTGCAGAGTACAACTAGGAGGCACATGAAGTAAATCATAACATAAACTAATAAAGAACTGCCTTCTAACAATACTATTTATATAAAAGAATCATTCTATTCAAATATTCATTCGTCGAACTATTAAATAATTGAATTCGCGTGGTTATGTAAACAGACATAATATTATTTGATTTCCATATATCTGTAATGTGGTCTAGTGGCTAGCTTGCATTTGAAGGTTCCCATTAGCAGTTCTGAACTCAGTAGTTTTACTCTCCCGTGCCTCGGAAAGAATTGCCACACTTAAGTGGCAGTGGGCGGGGCACATTGCTCGAAGAACCGACGGCCGATGGGGCCGACGAGTTCTCGAGTGGCGACCACAGACTGGAAGACTCAGCGTGGGTAGACCCCCCAAAAGGTGATCCGATGACCTGGTGAAGGTCGGGGGAAGCCGCTGATTACGGGCTGCACAAGACCGGTCGTTGTGACGATCTTTGGGGGAGGCCTATGTCCAGCAGTGGACGTCCTTCGGCTGACATGAATGATTGTGCCTCGTAAAACACTTTCAGTCGTTGGTTCTATCCAATTGCATTGAATCAGGTATCCTATCAAACTTTTTTTTCAATTCTTAGTTAGGCTAATTGATAAATGGCCCATCTGATGGTATTGGTCACTACTGGCCAAAGGCGTTGGTACTGTATTCGTTTTGTTGCTTCACTATAATATTCCGCGCGCTTCATCTTCCTTTATCTAAGTCCTTAATGCAAATTATTCTCATATACATAACTAAATCTATTCATAAATTTATATCAGAATATATATATATCCTTAATGTTAACGAAATAATAATGTTGTTCTATGGAATTAATATGTGAACATAAACTAGAAGATGGCCAGTTATAAACAATATCGTACTTTGCACTTAACAAACTAGTTTCAGCTTTGCGGAATTCATAAGTTCTATGAGAACATTAACTTAAAGCATTTCTTGCTTACAGAAAATGTACTCCCAAAACTTGGATACCGACGATTATTCTAGGCTGAACTGTCTGCGAGTAATTACTTAATTACTTACAAAACACTTAATGTTAAGTTTTATTTTTATCTGTTTGCAGCAGCCAAGGGTAATGTGTTTTAGTTTTTTTTTTCCTTGGCTCCTAAAAACGGACAAAGATAACAAACATTTTAACAAATGCAGTGTATGTTAATTTTATTGTGGTTATTAAGACTTATAATTACAAAAATAGAGTTATGTTAATAATATTATGTCCTTAAGTAAATATATACCAAATACTAATTCATATTTTAATTAAAAATAGTAACTGTATAAATAATATTGTCTTAGATTTTCGCGATTATTACACATTGAAATAAAACTAGTTTTTTAACGGATTTAATCGCGTATATTAATTATTTTATTTTAACATCCCGTCTGCCCGTGACCACGAACACTGCAAAGTGCTCGAAACGTCGGTTTAGTTTTATTTCAACTGTATAAATCTTGATCACGACGAATGTTGGCAAGAATGCTAGCAGAATTTCCCCATTGAATCGCTATTCCGACCTTCTGGGCAAAAAACGAACCAGCCTTCCTGTCACCAGTGGAGGCAATAAGGCGAGGTGTTATACTTTTAATGAAGCTGTTTGCACTACTACACCAAGTGCTTCGACAGCAATTCGGACAAAAAGTAATTTGACATAAGACACAAATATTTGGATCCTTTTATTGCTTCAGCTTTGTCCGTAGCGTCACCGGCTCTTAATATTGTTTCTCGGATATGAGACGGGGTCAGCGTGTTAACGCATGTAGCGTCCCACACAAGGGCCCGTCCTCGTTCCCAGAGAACCAATGTCGGTCCATCAGGTCTCTTGCCATCATCGCGACTAACTCCACACAACTCCAGTGGCAAGAGCCCTTTTTATTGTGTCATTAAGATAACCGTGGCGGAAAAGCCTACCTGAACTTCTTGGACAAGAGAAACCAAGTACTGAAAGAGTCCACCTCCTTCCCACACGGGCATCTGTGCTCAAAGCACAGTGGTGTTCCCAGTCGGAGACCAATTGATATGCGGAAACATTAATTATCTAAAAGTGTCCCAAGATTTTTAGAGGGTAATGAATTCAACCAGTATCCTGACTCTTTAGTTGATAACGCTAAAAACCTGGTACGGTTAATATATATATCCAAAAATAGAGTATTTTTTATTTATTTACAATACGCGTGTCTACCATCTTGCATTGATACAATATTGTAGAAGAAGTAGGCCTATTCCCAGCAGTGTGACGTGTAGAGGAATATGCCTGTTGCTTAAAATATAATATTATTGTCAACGTAAGTACCAGTATAATATTTATGAATATGAAAATAACCGCCATTTCTTTAGTATCATCTTAATTATTTCCAAATTATACATGCATTAACTAGAACTTTGAAGTTATTGATTAGCTCAACGTTGCCTTCGTTTCTATAACAAAACCATTGTTTGATTTTATTATAGGCATTTGTAAGCATATGAAGAAATTTACATTACAAGACCTCATGGTAGGTGTTCACCACGGCTAGAAAATAATGCCGTAAGAAATGTTAACCATTCCTTACATCGTCAATGTGCTACCAACCATGGGAACTGAGATTTTATGTTTTTTGTCTGGTTACATTAACTCACTCACCCTTCAAACCGGTACTCAACATTACTAAGTATTGCTGTTGGCAGGAAAATATATGATGAGTGGGTGGTACCTACCCACACACGCTCATGCAAAGTTCTACCACCGAGAGCCAAGTAGCTCATTCTTGATCCTCATATCAATAAAATTATCTAAAACAAATAAGGTGATACTTATAAATATTTCTCAGGGGGTGATCAGTTAAACAAAGTTGCGTCCTTTTCTTTTCTTATCAAACAGATAAAGACAGAAAGCGATAAACCAGTATTTAACTGGACACTCCTTAAGTAATATTTATAATTAAGGCTGCTAATTTTCAAACGAGGGCATTTCCGTTATATTTTTATTACATGGGAAGATAAAAAAACATATTAATTTCCACGTAAGCAAAGGCTATGCCACGTAAATGCCCGTCTATTAACACAATGACCATGCCAACGTGGTTCAGGACGCAAAATTTACGACCTCACGCCGACACCAGCTGAAAAGCTGCCTTCTAAGTAACGACACTGAATTGGATACTAATATAATTTATAAAAAAATCACTTGTTTACTCGGTATTTAAAATACATCAACATCAACTGTTTCAAATGATGCAAGTTTTATTCTTTCTTTCTTATCTTTTTTTGTAATAAATACAAAAAATCGATTTATAACGAAAAAACTATAAAAATATTGTATTAGTAATAAATTGATAACAACTATTAATTTTTTTTTACATTTGAATTCAAAATCAATTTGTTTATCTAAGTTATTGCTTATATTTAAAATCAACATCATTGTTTATTTTTATCACATTGATGTACAAATATGATTCTATCAAAATTTCTTATGTACACCGAATTATATTTACGACAACTTTATTGTATATACGAATGCCTGAATTAAGTATGCCAGTAAGACTTTAAATAATAAAATAATATAAGTTTCTAAATTATTGACTGTTACACCAAGTAAGTTACTTGAAGATGCGACATGCGATTTTTTCCTTCCTCTTTTATATATTATAGCTTAATAGAGGTTAAGTTTAAAATATTAATTTTCATAGAAGTGTAGTAGTATCTAATGCGCTGTGCTTAATACAAATTCGTACTAGACAACGTTTGATAGCTACCTTGGGCGGCTTGTATAAATAAACTACCCAGTTCAAAGTATCAAAAGCAAGGCTTAACGGGAGTGTCCCCTCGATGCTTTGAGAGGGGGTGTGGGGGGGACAGCCCAGAGAGAGTGCTCCAAACAATTTGCATTTATTTACTGGTTTTCGCAGGTAAAGCATGTGCAAAACAAAGGGCCGAGGAAATTTAGAAGCAAATATTCGCCATACTAAAATTTATTCGTTCATTCATTTTCTTTTTTATTGCTGAAGTGGTTTAGATAACGTATGATGGAGAAAATGCTTGATTTTTTTAATAGCAGTTAATTATTTAATTGAAATATAAATCGTTCGCTTGCTTTAAACAACAGTAGGTTGTTAAAAACGTCCCCTTACAACTATTGTAGTGTAGTATGTGTGTATAATTTAAGTTAAATTATCTGTCACCTTTCCATAGAAAATTACTGTTTAAATATCAAGAAATAAAAAGAAATTAATATTACTATGTTGAAATTAAGAAGTGTATTTTGCAATTATATATTTATATTTTTTTACATCGGAATTAAATGCACGTATTTTTTTTTAAATATATTTTTATATATTTTTTAATTTAACAGTCAGACAACCCAATCCATTTGGTGGCAGTAAGTAATAAATATGTAAAAACTAAAAGTTATTCAGGCCTCTGTGCTACTTAACACACCAGAGAACTAACCTCCTTACCTGCTCTATTTTTGTTGCTCATTTGTTTTTTTTTTTTAATTGTAATTATACAGACGGGTAAATGGACTATCCGATTGGTCATTGCCGCCCATCAACATTGATGATAACATAAATATTAACCATTCCATACACTGAGTCACTCACCTTTCAAACTTGATCACAAATAGCGTTAGAGTATATAAGGTAGGCTAACCTAACCTATTCAAGCACCACTGAATTTCCACGTGCTTAATTTGTGTTTATAATTCATCTCGTGCTTGGCGGTGAAGGAAAACATCGCGAGAAACCCTGTATGTGTCTAATTTCAACGAAATTCTGCCACATGTGTATTCCACCAACCAGCATTGGGGCAGCGTGGTAGAATATGTACCAAAACTTCTCATCAAAGGGAGAGGAGGCCTTCGCCCAGCAGTGCGAAATTTACAGGCTGTTGACGATGATGATGAACCTAACCTATCCAGGCTTACATAGCCCTACCGCCAAGTTATTTATCAGAATAACGGTGCTTCTACTATCAAAAATACTATATAACAGCGATGCCGCAAAAAACAAAATCAAATCAAGTCGTTCGCGTTCATAGCAACAAAATAACTTTTAAAATAAATAAAAATATAACTCCTCTACACTCTTCGCATTCTTTCTCAATAAAGGTTCCTTAAGATTAAATTTGTTGAGAATTTTACGCTCTATAACTTTTTAATGACCTTGAAAGTCATTAAGAACATATGAGAAAATATATTAACAAAATTATATGTTTTTGCGATTCAGAATATATTTTATAGCATCTGTACTGATACTATAAATGTTTAAGTAACTGCGCCTGTCTGTCTATCTGTTACTCTTTCACGTCCAATCCACTGAACTGATTTTGATGAAATTTGCCGTGAAGCAAGCTTATACCTAAAACAAGGACCAGTCCCTAAAATACGAGCAAAGCTGCGGGCGACAACTAGTGTAGCGTATTTAGGTGTATGCGTACGTTGAAACGTCTATGTTTTGTCTATGGAATGATTTGACGTATGACGTACTTCTTTTTTCTCTTCCTTCTGGTGTGAGCCGCGGTAACGTGTGTTATGTGAGTGCGCCGCGCTTTTGAAATTAGCTTGTGTAACGGACTTATCCTTCTCCTATAATATCACCCATCCCTTTGGCTGTGTTCTTTCTTTTCTCTCGCGCGTACAACTAGTATTTTATATATAATGTAACAAAGGAAACAACAGACAATCAATCAAAACAAAGATTTATATAAATTCAGTTGGATTCCGTGACTTTGAGTGGTGGAAGAAGGTGAAGTGAACAACAGAGGTGTTTGTACTCCTGACAATTGAAAGGTCAACAATTGATTTGATTAAACAAACACACTTACTTACTCCCGAGGTTATATCCCTTTAACTGTACAATGCATTATGTAAATGTCTTGGGAGATGTTAAATTTGTAATTAAACTGGCTGCTTCAATTATAAAAAAAACAGTTCTTTCAGTGACTTCAAAGTTGAAGAAGCAAATAAACCTTATCGTTACAAAAACATGAGCAAAATTGAAGAAGAAGAATGCGAGTTGAAATTGCTGTTTAATGTTGACACAGCTTTGGAATGATCGTAACGCGTTATGGACAGAACGTGCGATAGAACATCATACCAATCCTTACTCACTCTCGTTAAGGAAACCGTGTTAGTTACTACCGTAAGACAATAATTATATTCATGTACATAAGTAATACTTAAACAGAGAATTATTAGTATATGTTTATTGTCATCAAATTATCGAATGGTTTAGTGTTTCGAAATGTATATTACTGACAAACAATTAAAGTTAATAATTGTAAAAATACTCGTTTAAATTGTGTGTTTGTATTAAAAATGACATCGCCCACATGCTGTGAAAAGAGATGATGATAAAGTGATATTCCCGTTAATGATTTCATGTTAAGTACTTATAATTTAATTTACAACACATAAAATAGTTTACCTTTTTTGGTATGAAAATTTACTAGTCACACTAATACATCAATTACTAGAATTTTCAAACAGATCACGTCCTTGAATTTACTGTATCATAGTCAGGTCGGTTCCGGTTGCCATCATGAATATATGGGTAAGCTTTTGAATGGGGTTTCGCTCGGATGGAATTTATACGACTTGTTCCAGCAGGATAAAATCAATTTATGTGGGTCAGTTACATTCAGCGGACATACAGCGATTTACGCGTTCTGTATAATAACAAGTGTAGAATATTTTCAGGGCTATTGTAGCGCTGTGATGTGTCAGAAATACTAGTAGGATAAGTATAGACAGTTTCGATGTAACTTTAAAACGATAAATAGGGATTTAGCCCTAAAATAAATCAAAATTTACAGAATTATAATTGCAACCGAACCAAACATGCAATATTTCAGCTAAATTTGGTGGGACTTGTCTAAAATCTAATTACGAAATTTAACTCATATGATGCTTAAGAAGTTTAATTAAACGTTGTACAAAATCTTACAGAATTGGTCTTATTTATGACTAAGTAAACGATACTTATTATCTAACACTTGTTTCAAATAAATTATCATAGTACATTTTAAGGTATATTCAAAATGAATTGTTGTTGTTCCATTTTTTATTAATCTTGATTATTATCTGTCGTTTAAATCACGAAAGATTTTCTGTAAAGACCAAAGGTAAGCGAATATTCAGTTCAAGTGGCAATAGGCAATACACGTCATTTGACACTGATAACCGATGGGTTGACGATGAAAACAGTACCGCTCTAAGTTCACTGACAATCCGAAGATCACAGCGACAAGCCGCTGGATTCAAAGGCAAAAGACCAATCGGAGTCACTGTGATCGGCCAATTAGGGAAGGTCTATGAATAGAGCTTTAAATACTGATGAAGGAATGAATAGTTTGTGAAATTAAGTCAAATTTAATTCAGTGATTTTATCGTCTAATTACTCAGACTGACCCGTATGAAACTGAAGCGGTACACTAGTTAAAAACAAAATAACATATTTCAATAATGAAATTAATTAAATATTTTTCAATCACTGATTGATTGCAAAATATTTAATTTAATGGATACGATTTACTCATAACAATGGAAGCATGCTATAAATTAAAAGATGTCCTACAAAATTATACAGCGTGGTTGATGTATTATGTTGAAAATAATATGATGAAACATTAATTACGAATCATGTCATCGTATTAAATTATGAACTTTTGCTTGAACTATTAAACCTGTAAAATTTTGTTTATTAATTTTATGATTACGAGCGTGATGAGGTTGCCTTAAAGTTTTCAATCTCTATAGTAAAGTCTCTGAAGCAAAAACATTTTACTATTATTTATATGTACCCAAATTTACCTGCCTTATTAGCCTAAATAAAGACGAATAGTTGGAAGAAGAAACCAGGATATCTAGGACGCCTTGAACTAGGGAACTTAGAACCTAAGGAAAAAAGGTAGCTGTAAAAAGGTAGGCTGGTTACAGTAAGAGTGGCGTCTATTAATAAAGGCCTAAATCCGTCACTCGGCTTTAGGAAAATGCTGATGGATGGATACAAACATATATACGTATACAGTATATTATTATCTCTTAAATATAATCTTGTATTTATTAACAAACCAAAATTTTCTTTATTCTTTAAGTGAAACAATGATAATATTACGTCACAAATTTTCCTGTAATAACATTACATTAATAGTATAAAAAAATTGAGGTCAGTCGTTTAGCTTCGAACGAGTTCGCAAAATAATATCAACATCAAATAGAAACGGATAATATCACTCGAGTTCTTTCCGTTCTGATTTATTTTTACACTCTTGATGTTACCTTCATTAAGTTCAGTTCACTAACAAGTTCGGCGTGTAATCAAATCTTGGAAGTCGATTTTAAATTACTTCTAATAGTAATATAAATTTGAAGTTTCGTAACGTGTGATACAATGTTTAAGTACACTCGACTTGATCTAATGACGGAGCCAAGTGCTGGAGAGTGACACTCTTCAATGTCTACTAGTAGAACCCTCGACTCTGGCCTCATTATGTTTGTCGACGAGTCTCATACATTACACTGAATATACGTGTTATTTACTTTTGTTTTATAAATCACTAGCTATCCGCTTGTATCCGACTTCACACGGGTACAATAACGGTCAGTAGCGTATTTAGGAATCATTATAAAACAAAGTCGCTTACTGCTGTCTATCCCTGTGTATTCTTAGATCTTTAAAATTACACTTATTTTGATGCGGTTTTTTTTTTAATGGATAGATTGATTCAAGAGAAAGGGTTATATGCACAATATAGTAGAGAAACACTGATAATTTTAGATGTTTCTAATGTGATGTCGTAAATAAACACATTTTTTGCGCTTACATTGCGAATGCTGCGACGCTGAACCCAGACAGACAGATCAAAATATGGTATATGTGTATCTCTGAGGGATAACCCACAATAACTATTTCTTAACCTTTACTTTTTACGGGTAATAATCGCTTTTTATCCTTATCCCAATTACCTTACATACATTGTGCATTTAATATAGATCAATATGGCCTTTTACAGTATGTAACCTAAATGAACATTTTCGAAGATATTACAGATTTAAAAAGAAGATATTACAGAAACCGAGGCGGATCGCTAGTAAAGCATTAATTGAAACGTTGATAAAATTGTATTATTTGATATTTGATTTTGACTTATGACGTACTTCCCCTCTCGTCTGGGCCGCAGCAACATGTGCGGTATGCATCGTTAGTGCACCGCGTTTAAAAGCTAGTTATTGTAACGAAATATTATCCTTCTCCTATCCTACAGATAACATCATTCATCCCTTGGCTTGTGTTGTTCAAGTATGTGAAGACCAAGGGAGCGCTCCCAAGAAGTGTCTTCAAAAGTAAGAGTCCAGATTTCGAGGTAACAACTTCTTTTTTACTCATCTTAATACAGTCCACTTATCTCTCGCGCGTACAGGTCTATACATAACTCTTATATTGAAGAACGTCGACAGTTGAAAATCTTGGATTTTCTCTACTATAATTTGTATATTTGTAAACCTTCCTCTCGAATTACTCTGTTTTTTTGAGGAATACGCATTACAACAGTTTCGTAATTTAAAGGACCTAAGCTTACAGACGGCGGAAAGCGACTTGGTGAAAGCGAAGCGACATGACAGGTTCAGATTAAATAATTCTAAGAATTAATTTCCTACGAATTTATATTTATATGATGTAATTCTATTTAATTAATAAACCTTTTAATTACAGAATACTGTTATTAATTTAAGAAATAAACTCGGTATATCAGTTACTGCATTTGCGTTAATGACATTAAATTTAATTTAATTTTGTTAAATTACGATTCAAATTTTACTGTAGGAACCAATCTCTATAATGAATATTATTCTTTATTATATTGAAATTTTAATAATAATAAAATTAATTTATAAATTAAAAATTAATATTAATTTATATCTTTACGAAACGAAAGTAATCATGATATTTATTTTCATACGTTTAATTTTCTAGTTTATGCAGTACGATAAAACTTATTAAGGGTATAGACATGGTCATTTTGACCATATAGATGGATTGATTTTTACACAAATGGCACATTTTTAGGATTGAAACATATACTGTGATTATTTTAAATTAGTAGTCTTGTAACTTTAAACCTTCTAAGATCATTTTATTGAAATGTAAATAAATGAAAGAAACTTCTTAAATCATTGTTATTTGTCATGTTGTGCTATATATTACCTATATATTTACTTAAAACACTTTTATTATTACACATATTCGATTACTTACATAAAATAAATTTGTACTTTATTTAAGTAGGCTTTTACGTGCCTTACTAAGCATCATTTTATAGGACTATAATTAGTACAGCTACCACCGATTAGGAATATAGATTCAATCGAAGAACCGGCAAGGGACTCCGTAGTTACTCTTTTCCAACATTTAAAATACAAAGTTATGTTAGTTAAATATAATTACATTTAAAAAAAAAACTTTTGAAAAAACGCTCTTACGATATACGATATAAAAAATATACTAGTTGGCTCAAATTCGATTTAAATACTAGTTTGATTGGACTTAACGGAGAATCCATTTTAAATCTTATGTTTTATAGCATAAAGACTAATATAAGGAAAGAATATCCAATATCTCACACTGATCTTGCATTTGGCTGTAAAGGAATAATATTACCAGAAAACAAATATATGTCCAACTGCAGAGAAGCGTGGTCGAATGAGCCCCAAACGTTCTCCTTAAGTGCAGACGAGGACTTTGCACAACAGCCATTAACAGGACATTGACGGGTTGTTATTTTGTTATTGATTCCAGTCAAAAACAAATTCCATATTTTTTTTTTATTATCTTAGAAATTGCGTTTTACTTACGATATTATCACCAGTCTTAATAATATGTAATTCACCTACATTCGTTTGTCATTTATTTTACACATAGTATATTAAAAGAGTTTAAGTGTAGGATTGATATTGACATTTTTTTTAATAATAGGGTAATTTTTATTTTTTGAAAACAGATAACACTTCTAGTATCATGCTTTCACAGACTATTTTTTATCGAATCTGCTATCCAACGAAAGTATATAGGTAGCTAGTGTTAGGTCATATACATAAGATTCTATTATGACCCAATCATGGATTATATTATTTTCAAAATACCTAATAAAATTGGTCACTGGGTAGGTACTAATAACCCAAAATCAACTCAAACGAGCTTTCACAAGGCTCTGTATAAAAATAGTTATATATTTAAATTTTTTATTCAAATATTTTCCGCTGTACCTAATACAACGTCATTACCCCGATTAACCTTATTAACAGTGATTAAAACAGCCTCCCGTTGCGCGTGATAACGACTAATGATCATTACCAGGCTTTGTTTGTTTCGGATTATTGTTCGTGCTTACTATTGTGACGCCTCGAATATGTTAAAATTATCGTCATTCGTATTTGCCCTGGTAATGACAATAATTATGTGTGTGCAAAAAGAATTCCTTTGTCCTTTTGTCGTTCCGTGTGAATTCGTATCTACATTATTGATTTTATTGAGGTTCAATTTATATTTGCTTCTTTGAAATTATGATAAATTTTCTTATTATTTAAATATGTTTTAGGGAAATATTTTGGACAGCGTGAGACTATAATTTTAATATTGTGTCTGTTTGAGTGTTATTCCATTTTATTTTTCGTCGTTTATTTTTTATATTGTGAAGAGTGCGTTTAGGAAATATCGGCAATGGAGTAAGGTACCGATCGAATTTTCGACTGATTCGACCACTTTTTGTATGTTCTACATCAACGCACTATACCTAGAAAATATATTGTTATACGTCTTATTAAAATATAATTTGATAAATTTCTTATATTTGTGCCCATTTATAGAAAGCCGAAAACTGAAAGTATGTTTTATTTCACATAATTACTCAACCCATACACTGCTTTATTAAGCGTATCCTGGTGTCACCCGCATACAATTATTTTACGGCGGGGCTTTGTGCAAGCCCGTCTGGGTACGTACAACCAACTCATCATATAATCTACCACAAAACAGCAATACTTACTTTGCGGTTTGAAGGATGAGTGAGACAGTGAAGCCAGGCACAAGGGACATAACATAGCTCTCAAGGTTGTTGGCGCATTGGCGATGTAAGAAATGGTTAATATTTCTTACAGCGCCAATGTATGTGGACAGTGGTGGCTACCGACCATCAGGTGACCCTTCCTGAGGCCGGTAACGCACCTGCAACCCGGTGTTGCAGATGTCTATGGTGGTAGTCGCTTTCCATCAGGTGAGCCTCCTGCTCGTTTACTACCTATAACATAAAAAAAATATATATTATGCGTTACCATTAGTAATCAAGTAAAAGATTAAGACGTATGTCACGACAGTCGCCCTCAGTTCCATCGAAGAATAAAGAATTTTATTTGTGCTCACTTCTAATTTTATGGTATATCTTAATCGTTTTATTAATTATTAATTATTATATAATAGTTAAAAAAAATGTATTATAAGTAATTCTTATTTCTAATCATTGATTATGTTTAATTTATATTTTTAATACATATTGTGCACTGTGATAGTACATGTTAAAATTACCTGTAAATAGTAGAACTTTGGCCAAGATAATTTTGAAATGTTTTTTTTTTTAATTTCATGTAACAATGTGTCTACTGTTGGTTGTCCTGTTGAAAATAAAATATAATAATAATTAAACTACAGGATTATACCGTCCGTTTCGTATATTTAATCAATTTAGTTAACGCTTGTCAAAAGTTATTCAATTCCTAATCCCCGACAAATATTATATTTTAGGACAGTCACATTATGGTACTATGTTACACGTTACGGCTGCCTCATATGCCTGGGTTTTTCTATCAATCTGCCTTGACACATCGGATTCTGAGAGCTAGGAAATAGAGTGCACCTATGTTTACGATGCACTAGAGCTCTGCAGTATTTCCTGCACTCTATTCTATATACCCTTGACGGAGTGACCAACATTGGTCAGGGAAACGCCAATGCCATCAATCTACAATATATAAATTATTATTATTATTATTTGTATTTTTGTGTGTGTGTGTGCGTTTATGTTTGTAATGAATAAACTCAAAAACTACCGTGTCGATTTTAAAAGTTCTTTCACAATTGGAAGCCTGCATTTACCTCGAGTAATATATTATTTATTGCTAGAAAAGATTAGGGATCTTTACTAAAACTTAAAAGTTTGTTCTACAATATTAAAGAACTAATTAACAAAAAAATTCGCGATACACGAGCATATGTCGGACTATTATGGTTATATTACAATAACACTTTTTACCTTTTTAAAGTTAATAAATATATCGACCAAAATTAGAACATGTTATTAATACTTCTGTTTAAATACTTATCCAAATAAATCATATTGTTTTCAAGACTGATTCAATTCATATAGATTACTTTTTAAAGTGTTCAAATATTCCATTCAATAGATATTACGAATTTAATAAGTCATAGAAATAGAAAAAAAAAATGAATCTCTCATCCTAAAGATTAATAAGATATAGATAGAAAATGTGGTACTGCGTTTAAAAAAAAAAAAAACACAAAAAAAAAAGGTTGAAAAATATTGAAAAAATCTTATGTCCAGCCGTGCGAATCCGTAGGAATCAAATAACACTATCTTACCGCCAAAAATAAACACGCACACACACACACACCCACACGCACACACACACACACACACACACACACACAAATACTCACACACGCATGCACAATCACACATACAAATACCCATACACTTGTGAATATTCTCTTATCACAAACGTCAACAATTTTCTTTAAACCTACTTTCTTTTTGTTATCCACTTTGTTAAATATATTATATTAAACACTCTATATTGTAATTATTGTGGCCATAGTCTTCATGAACATTTAAAAAACTGTACAAATATAATCTGAATACGCTGTTGATTACAAATAAATAAATAAATAAATAAAAAAAAAAAAAAAAAGTAAACGAAATATATCAGTTCCTCGCTAAATAGTCCCATTATCCCCCACACTGAAATGATACACGCAATTATTTCTGCAATATATCTTCGAACTGAACAATACGTAGAACTGATAAAATGGACGAAAATACCTGGCGAACGAGCGTGGCCTAAAAGGATGTTAGGGTATGTTTTCATTGTACTAGACAATATCGGTGCTGACGTCATATTCTTTTTAATAGAATGCTAGATGAATTTTAGCTAATAAAATTTTAGTACAAATTGAATATACGGTATTATCAAACGTTAATGATCTGACTAAGCATATATATACATATATAAATATATTATATATTACGTATCAATCGTTTATATTAGTGATTGTAAAAAAAGTATTTAAGAAAATAGTTTTTGTTTTTTTTTTCTGAATTACTGACAAACTTTTGTTTTAATGAATAGTATCACTTATTATTTTTAAATTAAGCTTTACTAGTAATATCTACTTTGATTGTCTGTGAACGCATTTTATAATATTTATTATTTTTGTATAATTAGTATCTGTAATTAGTTGTGTGTGCTTAATAAATAATATTAAATAAGTGAAGCGATCTTAACATTTTTTAAGTGTTTCGGTTGAAACATTTATGTAGAGAATGGTTTTATTGCAAAGGTGAAATCGGGGGCAAAGTTTCTACATCTAGAGTATCGTAATAGAACACGGCTGAGGCAAATTTCAATGGAAATAATTATCATTTCTGTAAAAAAAATCTACTAAAATTGTTCGTATCATTAAAAATTAATATACATTTAATTTAAAATGAAAATGATAATTCAAAAATACAAATGAAAGCCTAGTTGAATGAAGTATACTTTGATTGATTGGGTAATTTGAGAATATCGAAATTGTTCAAGAACAAGAAGTGGAAACAATGGCGAACTTTACGCAGTATCGGGAGGCTCACCCAATTTGCATTTATTACCTACACGTGCTGTTGTCTGTGGACCGACTGCCTATTTAGGAAAACCTGTATTGTCCGGCGTTAGATAATTGGCTAGCGATACGAAAAGAATTCTGTAACAGATCTCGAAAAATGCCCATAAAAATAAACATTATCGTAGATTTTTTTCTGATAAATATACATATTATAAAATATTTTTATTTTTTATTAATAGATTTTTTTACATATATCATGTTCTTAAAATTATTCATAATTATTTAAAATTGATAAGTCATACCAATCTGCTCGATGTCCGGAAGTCCATAACAGCGTGATTTTTAAGTCATTGACTGCCTCGCACAATTACTCTGAAACAAGCTTATGTTGGTGATTTTTCCAAGCCGATACGACTTGAGATCCTTCAATAAAGCAGCTGTGGTGTTGCAGATGTTCTCGTACTCGTTTGCCACCTATGCCATAAAAAAGTCTTCTAGGTTATTATTATATACTAATTTATAATCTTCTATATATATAAAAGTGAAATACCACTCACTGATTCTGAAACTTGAAATTTGGCGAGTAGATTTCTTATAGAGTGTAATCATTCGAATCAAAATTCATCAGTCATCCGAATTTTACGAAAATTATGGGTGGTTCCTTACCACTTTTAAACGGGAGTTGGAAGTTAGCGTTCTATGAATTTCGCGCGTGTAAAGCCGCAGGTTCAGCTGGTTATTAATAAACTTTATATTCCATACTGATTTTAAATAATTATACTAAATTAAGTTAGTGCTAATTAGCTACCACTAAAATATAACGTTTTAGTTTAAATATATTTATTTAATTCCATTTTATTTACCCTTTCCGTATCTCTTGCAAATACATTTAAATGTTTTTTGATGAAATTTAGTAGTATTAATACACCAAAACATTACATGGAACACTTTCATATCGAGACATTATAAAATTCAATTCCACCGCCACCATTAGGATTGCACCAGCATGGTGGAATAAACTTCCAAGCCTTCATCTAAAAGCGAACTGGCCAATGGCACACCTGACTGTAGGTTATCACCACTATCCATAGAAATTTGTGTTGTTAGAAACATTAACCATTCCTTTAATTTCTTTTGGTGGTAGGGCTTTGTGCAAGCCCGTCTGGGTAGATACCACCCACTCATCTGATATTCTATCGCCAAACAGCAGTACTCAGTATTGTTGTGTTCCGGTTTAAAGGGTGAGTGAGCCAGTGTAACTACAGGCAGTAGGGACGTAACATCTTAGTTTCCAAGGTTGGTGGCGCATTGGTTATGTAAGGAATGGTTAATATTTCTTACAACGCCATTGTCTATGGGCGGTGGTGACCAATTACCATCAGGTGCCCCATTTGCTCGTCCGCTTACCGATATCATAAAAAATGATGCACCACCAACCTTGGAAACTAAAATTTTAGATCCATCGTGTCGTTACACTGATAGACATAGTTACACTGCTCAAACACCTCTCAAACCACAACACACAAACAAAAATACGGTAGAAAACCTGATGAGTGGATGGTACTTACCCAGATCGGCTTGCACAAAGTGTTGCCACTAAGTAAAACATAAAATTTTGACACAAAAACACGTGCTTAGAAATATTCGCATTTACGAATAGTCCATAACAAAGGGCCGGACGTTTCTCAACGTGGCTTTTATTAAACGTCTGATGTAGTTTGTCACTGGCACAATAAAGGATCGTGGTTTGTGCAGGTATGAGAAGCTTTGAGGTAAGTAGCTGTTTACGTCGGGTTGTTTATTTTAATATAAAATATATAGATTAGTTTGGATTTAAAATACGACAAAGTGATTTCATTATATCCACCGATGTCAAATTCGATTTGCAATTTGGATTACTGAATTTAAATTTGAGAAATATATTATTTATTAAGTATATTTACAGAAAATATATAATTTATTATTGTGATTATAACAGCATGATTAATTAAAAATACGAGAAATCTTTTTTTTGTTAATAGCATAAGGTTGTATAAATTAATTATTTGATTTATACATTCTTTTAAATATACCTAGAAAAAATAAAATATAAATATTTAAATACATAATACCTATTAAGATTTTTGATTTTTTATTAATAAATTATACGTATTGCTAACGACTACATACCACACAGGAAAGGTCAGAGAGATAAAGCGCTTTTCAGCTGGTTCCCGTCTTTGAAGTTTATAGCAAAGAGGTTATATGTTTAGTTCCTGTCACTAAAGGTTTGGCTTTAAAAATATTTTTTATAAGACTAGTATAATCTGTTTGAAATGTTCAAAAAATAAAAGCTTAAATTAATTAAACCACGTAATATTGTATTCATAATCTGTAAATTATATATATTTATTATAATATACTTGAAATATAATAAAATATAGTGATACCTAATTTTGGTGTACTATGGTTCTGTCATTAAGAAGATCTGCGGGAAGTCACGAGACCTTTTCCAGATTTATTAGACTCGTGATTCGGGACTTTAATGTGACGATTTGAGGCTTGATTGATGCTTGTCAAAATCCTATCATGATGATAGGATGTAATTACATGATTTTTTTACAAAAAATTATATTAAGTTTTATTACGTCACTGATGCATCTAAACTACACTCGAGTACATTTATTAAGATGATTGCTAAATCTATTTTAAAGTTGGTTTTGATTAAAAAAAAATATGATTTATTGATTAGTTTTCATGCTTGAAACTAAACGATTTTTATACGTATAAAATTATACTATTAAAATAAAATAAAAAACCTCTTGAGAATGGAACACGTGAATTACTTATATCACATTTAAAGTTAAATAATAGCATGTAAATTTTCCACTGCTGGGCTAAGGCCTCCTCTCTCTTTGAGGAGAAGGGAAGGAACATATTCCACAACGCTGCTACAATGTGGGTTGGTGGATATACATTTGGCAGATGTTCATTAAAATTAAACATATGCAGGTTTCTTCATGATGTGTTCCTTCACCGCCGAGCACGAGATGAATAATAAACACAAATATAGCACATGAAAATAAACGGTGCTTGCCTGGGTTTGAACCTGTAATCATCGGTTAAGATACACGCGTTCTAACCACTGGGCCAACACGGTTTAATTGCTCTAAACCAAAAATGGTTATTTAGATACGAGTAATTTTCGACATCTCTGGTCGTCTCGAGACCCGACACTTTTAAAAATCTAAAATAAAACATCGTTTAGGCTTAACCGTAGTTAATATATGAAAGCCATAACTTGAAACCTAAGTACGTAATTGGATAGTATTTTCATTTTACGAGCGTTAATTTTTTATAGCAAGACCTTGTTACTAAGCCATGGTAGTTCAGCAATTTCCTTCTAGCCTAAGTACAAAAACCTTGAAACAACTTAAAACATTTTCCACCGAGTGCACCCAGCTACTGGCATTATGGAATAATTTTCTTGGTAGCGATAAGAAACTCTATTTTAATTAAGTTCGTACAAGGCACGTATAATTCTAGTACATTCGATGTACTTCGAGTAAGTTAGTTCACGATTAAGATAAGATCGAATTTTATTTACCAAACAACCAAACGCTACATAAATTTCTATGGTCTGCTGTTAAAAGTGCCAAAGTCCTATTTCATGGCATCGTCAAAGGGACTGCTAAATGGGCTACCTGATAGTAAGTGGTCACAACTGCTCATAGACACTAGCCCCGTATGAAATTTTAACCATTTCTTACATGACCAATGGTACACCAAACTTAGAAGTTGATGTGTCATGTCCCTTGTGTCTGAAGGATCACTGATTCAGGGTCAGACACTGGCTCACTCAACTTTCACTGCAGAAAAAATATTTAGTGTCACTTTTTAACGGATGTGATATGTGTGGGTGGTAGTCAGTTCTGCAGTTGCGCCCACTTTTAAGTGAACGGAGGGTGCAAGCTTAGGAAAAAAATTATGCGTTGCATATTTCCATGCGACTTTTAAAGGTCTCCAAATAAATTTTCAGATAAACATGAACGGTGCTTAATGTGTATCCATTACTAGAAAACGATGGCTTCCCTCATTGTTATACGAACAATACCGGCCATTGTTGTTCTACTGAGTAACGGCTGCAAATCAGTTGCAAATTAGTTCTGCTCTGAAACAACATTCGAAAGAATTGTTAATTATGAAAGCAATATTTAACAAAATTATAATTAGCTACTAAAATAATTATTTATGAATAAAGAGCTCTTAAATAAGGGAGACTTATATTTCTCTTTTATTTAATCGTTTAGTATTAATAGAATTACCGTATTTACTTGGTAGTACAATCATACCATACTTAGTACTGTTGTGCTCATGCTTGAAAAGTAACTGAGCCAGTGTAACTACAGGCATAAGGTACATAACATTGTAGGTAAACTACATTACATCAGCAATTTTTTTTTTTTTTATGGCCTTTGTTGGCGGACGAGCATATGGGCCACCTAATGGTAAGTGGTCACCACCGCCCATAGACAAAGGGGCTGTATGAAATATTAACCATTCCTTACATCACCTATGCGCCACCAACCTTGGGAACTAAGATGTTATGTCCCTTGTGCCTGTGATTACACTGGCTCACTCACCCTTCTAACCGGAACACAACAATACAGTGTACTGTTATATGGCAGTAGAATATCTGATGAGTGGGTGGTACCTACCCAGATGGGCTTGCACAAAGCCCTACCACCAAGTAAATGCAATGACGCATTTTTGTAACCACTAAATTTACAACGCATCAAAATAAAGATATCTATTATTCGCGCAAATCTCGACTTTTAATTATCTCTACACAACAACAAGT
This sequence comes from Vanessa atalanta, assembly GCF_905147765.1. NCBI lineage: Eukaryota > Metazoa > Arthropoda > Insecta > Lepidoptera > Nymphalidae > Vanessa > Vanessa atalanta. Next base: position 9,499,578 of record NC_061888.1, on the reverse strand, counting down.
CTTGTGACCACAACATCTTAGTTACCAATATTTCTTTTGACGCCATTGTTAAAAAAAGTATAAAAAATAATAATCTAAAAACCGGTGTACACACTACTCGACGACCTCCGTGGTCGAGTAGTGTGTACACCGGTTTTCATGTGTACGCTACTCTGAGGTTTCGATTCCCGGTCGAGTCGAAAAAGAAAGAAAAAAAAGTTCATTAATTCTCTATGTTGTCTTGGGTCTGGGTACTTGTGGTACCGTCATTACTTCTGATTTTCCATAACACAAGTGCTTTAGCTACTTACACTGGGATCAGATTAATGTATGTGATGTTGTCCAATATTTATTTATTTATTATTATTTACCTGTACTAATATTACAAATACGAAAGTAACTTTGTCTGTTACCACTTCACGCTGAACCGATTAAGAAATTTGGAGTGGAGATAGTTTGAGTCCCGGGCAAGGACATTTTCATAGACCCCTCGAGGAGGTTATATGTGTAGTTTTATAAATTTCACGTTTGACCTGATCTGGGGTTTTAGACAGGGACCTAGCCACATAAAACATACAAATATACGCGTATACACATATATACATATAAAAGCCGAGGGTGTAACCATGAGATATTTACAAAATACACATATTGATAATCTTATCTTTATAATTTCTTATTTTTGGGAGAAGTATTAATTAATAAACTTAACTTACTAAATTATATTATTTTAATTAATAAAAATATTGAATACATTTTATTGGTTCGTTTCATTTTTATTTTAGCCAATTTCATCATAATTATTACTATTTTCTAATTAATTAACCAAAAATGTATTATTTTTGTTAATCCAAAGACTAGGTTACGATTTTTTATTTATTATTTCACCCTTACCAATAATTGATTCAAAATTATTATTAATAATAATATACTTTGTAGGCAAAAATCATTTTAAATTAAATAAGTACTCATTTTTTGTAAAAAAAAATAAGCATAAAATTACTAAATAAAATGTATCAGATGTTTTTTCTTTAATCACTTAGATAAAATTATATAAGAAAAAAAACGCGTTGCGGTTTACCGTGGACTACTTTTATCGAATGAAATTCTGTGACAGCTGTGTAATTATGCACGAACTACTGAACGGATTCTAATTAGGTATGTGAAATCGATTATGTTGTAGAATAAAACGGATTTTTTTTTAAATTTACTTTGAATGCAACGGGTATTGCCTTTGTATACGTAATTAATGTACATAAATATTTCAACTTATAAATACTAGATGGCGTTATGTCAAATTGTAGATAATTCTAAATCGCGATGGCAAGATTCGTTAATTGTTTGCATATAGCACATAGGATATTTTTTGAATAAATATGGTTACCAGTGGCACCTAATAGTTATATTAGTTAAACATTAGTGTTGTGAAGCATCCTTAGGAGCGACTGAGCTAGTTGTTCAGCCTTATTTATTAGTAATATTGACTTTAGTTTCCTAGTGAGTGTCACCCAACAGTTTTACCCTCTCATTTTCCTGACCCAGTCGTTTCCACTCTTGTTATAGCCCTCCCTCTCCCTCTTGTTATAAACAGCGTAAGGAACATACTGGTACCTGCCAAGTTTCAAGAGTTTTAAGAGCTCTTTTGAGCGGGGTGTGTTTCGCTTGCTTATATAAAGGTCACTTTATTAACTTATACATTAACAATATACCAAATACCAAGGAAATTTAAGAAGTAAATTGTAAACGAAGATTTTATCATATCATAATGTTAAATATATCTTGAGATTTCCATACAGAGGAATTAAATAAATATGTATTTACTGTACAAATCATGACTGCGTAAAATGGCGACAATAACGCTAGCAGCATTTCTCCGAATTGAATTTTTTTATAGTTTAAAGGTCAAATAAGTAAATGGTAAGTGGTCATCATCGCTCACAAGCATTTTTAAGAAGTGTTAGTACGCAATGGATCATAGATCACACTAAGAAAAGTACTTGGCAATTGGCAAAAACGGCTCACTTAAATTGGCTATTAAATCTTAGACTGCAAGGCAGAGCGTAATTATTTCTTACAGTGTCAATATTATGTCAATATGTGGTTAAATATTTAACGCTATCAATAAATCGCTGCATCGAGATTTCAATGCTTGAGTGACTGTTTATTCTGATTCTGTAAGGAGCCCTACATTGGTTAACTTTAACATTTAGTAATTAAACTATAAATAACTTAAGTAACTTTGGGAGTAAATAAATTGCTTTTCCGTCTGTTTTCGTTGTCTTCTCGTATTGAAGATAGTTTTCTAATTTAGTTCTTGGGAGAGAAATTATCAGGGACGAATGAGTATAACGCTTACGTGAAGCGTTTGACGCAAATAGAACATTTCGATATGTATGATAATATTGGAGATGTTCAATCTTACTGATGATTGTCTTTTTTTAAAGGTCACGTGATCGTATTTCGTCATCAGCAACATTAGACATTGGTTCTGTAAATAATAACCATATCTTGCATCGCCAAAGAGCCAACAGTAAATCGGATGTTATGACACACACACTGGCTCAACAGTATAATAATAATAATAATAAGCCTTTTATTTCCATGACAACAAATAAAAGTACATATATTTACGAGGTTAATATAGCAGGAAAGAAAAAGATTTAAAGTACTTATATACTAGGCTATTGCTAATACTATATTAATTTAAAAGAACGTCATGGCCCCTTTCGGGTATAGGCCTCCTCCAGTAGTCTCCATCGTTCTCTATCCATCGCTACAACCATCCATTTTTTACACACTATTTTTTCTATTTCGTCAATCCAACGAGCTCTTGGTCTGCCTTTTAATCTTTTGCCTCCCGGGCCTTGCCACTTAACAATGCGATTTGGCCATCTGTCTTCAGAGTAGCGAGCAATGTGGCCTGCCCACCTCCACTTCAAACGCCGTGTGTGTTGTAGTGCGTCTAGTACCTTAGTTTTTTCTCTGATTTTTCTACTATGACATTTATTTGTGATTTTTAAACCAAGGATGCTCCTCTCCATAGCCCGCTGGCCCGCTGGCTCAACAGTAACAGCCTGTAAATTTTCCACAGCTGGGCTAAGGCCTCCTCTGCCTTTGAGGAGAAGGTTTGGAGCATATTCCACCACGCTTCTCCAGTGTGGGTAGACGGATATGTGGCAGAATATGGCAAATGAATTTCGTTGAAATTAGACGAATGCCGGTTTCCTTCACCGCCGGGCACATACATAATAATAAATAATACAGTGGTGCTTGCCTAGGCTTGAACCGGCAATCATCGTTTAATATGCACGCGTTGCGCACCACAGGGCCATCTCGGCTGTGTGACACTGGCTCAGTCACCCTTTAATCCGAAACTCAACAACATCAATTGCTGTTTTACGTAGAACATCTAACGGCTTACAACCGATAAGTACCACTGAAGAAATCATTCCTTCAAAAGCAAATTTACTATTTATGTATAAAATAATATATGGTTAGTTGATATTATTTAGTATGACATTTATGTTAGTCCCAAAGGTGTATTTAAATTTAATAATAATTAGAGACGCTTGAATCTTAACCATTGATAATTAACACGTACAAATACGCCGCCCTAAATCATAACAGCATAATTCAATTATTTACCAGAAATAGACTTTAGATATATAATTGTTGTTTGCGAGCTGTTATCGTCAAATATATACATATTTAAGCTATGCAAACATATATATATATATTGCATAGCTTAATATGTAAATATGTGTGTATAATAATGGCCCAGTGGTTAGATCGCGTGCATCTTAACCGATGATTTCGGGTTCAAACGCAGGCAGGCACCACTGAATTTTCATGTGATTAATTTATGTTTACAATTCATCTCGCGCTCGGCGGTAAAGGAAAACATCGTGAGGAAACCTGCATATGTCTAATTTCATCGAAATTCTGCCACATGTGTATTCCACTAACTCGCATTGGAGTAGCGTCGTGGAATATGCTCCAAATTTTCTCCTCAAAGGGAGAGGAGGCCTTAGCCCAGCAGAGGGAAATTTACAGGCTGTTAATATAAAAATGTAGTGTTAATGTACTAAAATATAACCTTTTTTAAAATGGCTGAATAAATGCTTGGTTTGCTCGCTGACCTTGAAATTTGTGAAAACTGCTGCAACGTCTCTAAGGACGACCCTTCCTTTCTCTTGTTATGCCCTGAACCTTTGTAGGTTAAAGTATTTTTCAAGGCCGCTATGATAGCTCAACTGGCTTGGCTTTGGCTTTATATTTGACTAATCTCAAAAATATTTTCGAGTAATATGTTTTTTTTTTTTTTTTAATTTTATATCCCTTACACGTGTCATAAACAAGAACAGCTAATCCTGATTCTATCAAAATTACAAACTTTCAAAGGGTTCTTACAGCGAATAACATTAAAATTGATCAAATAGTTTCCAAATTAGAAGCTTCTGCGATCTTCCGTAATGAGGGACGGTAAACAAATACCTTTTCGAACTAACGAATAAAGCTGATCGTCCATTGGATGTGTATTACTATAGCAGTGATATTAAAATCATCATTAAACTCATGTATATGAAATGTGTTTGCTAACGTCGATGCAGAAATAAAATTAAAGTTTTACTTCGAAATATTTTAATTATAGAAATTTGACTAGCGCACGCACTACGCATTTTTAATATTATTATTATTTATATGTTACTGCAAAAGCTCGAACTACGGTAAATATTAAGATTTTCCAGTAAAACCTAAGATTTACCGAATATGAATGGTAAATGTCTATAAAACTTTGGGATTCTTTGAATCTTTGAACTTTTACCATCATTCACTTGGTAAATCTTAGAATTTACATGTTAGGTTGGAATGGTAAAAGTCCGAAAAAGTCGTCCCTTTATAATAAATGCTTACATTTGCCAACTCGTGTCGGTAAATCTTAGATTTGACTGGAAAATCTTAAGATTTACCTTAGTTCGAGCTTTTACAGTAACATATATACTATTTAACATATCAATATGACAATTAAATTACATAAATTAAATGGCAGTTTATATTTAAAGGGAAATGATGACAATAACATCATTAAATGTCATTAAGGACGTTAAAAACCTGCGCATAATAAAAATGGAAAGTTTAAAGGCTTTTTAATAAAGGGTCTTTGATTAGGAATTATAGATATATGGCGGTTCTTCTGGGTTCCAATTAGAACGTGATGTTTTACGTATTATCACCATAGATCTCAGTTTTTTTCATTTTTCTATTCTTAATATCTCAGTTCTGAAGTTTAAAAGTTATGATGAGATGACATCTATAAATTGTCAATTGTATGAGCAATTATCCCAGTTATCCTCACATTTTGTGATCTGCATGCAAAACACTTAGTAGACTTTTACCTGATGCCAACCCTCTTGGGGTAATGCGTGGGTAGTGGGTTGATATATCAACCTTATAGGTGGTTACAATTTTCTCTATGAATATCTTCGTTAAGTATTAATTCTCTTTAAATACTCTAACTGCACCACAACCAATGAAATAGCATGTAATTGAAATATTATTAGACTAAGTAACAAACCATTTGGCGATAATTCTCAACATAATGGTTCGGAAATTGAAATCACTTGGTTACAATTTTCCAGACGAATTGAATTCGTAATAAGACGGCTGAGAGTAATGAAAAGTAACTGGCATGGAATTAATTTATTTGTTTCAATTACACGCGAACAATACAACAACAGTACCTAAACTGGGTCAAATGATTACAAGAATAGGCAATAAAGTAAAGTAAACAGTTACTAAACGAGAAATGTTATTACAAAAAACGTAGCCGTAACGAAACGCTGTGTGCCTAGAATGATTGTGATGTTAAAGACAGAACTCCGTTATAGGATTCATCAATCTATAAATATTTAAAATTAAATTAAATTCTATTTTTGAAAATTATAATTAATATATATTTTTATGTAGACGCTTCATAGCGCTATAAATCAACTGGACAGTTAATCTAATCAGGTACAAAATGCGTCTCTAGTCTAATTAACACCTTTGTCCCAAACGAAATGAAGACATGACTGTAGCATCAGTTATAATTTTAGAGGAAATTAGACTCTATTGCATTGTATTAAGGGCAATTGTAAATACTGAAATAGCCACACCTAACATGGGGTTTAAATTAATTAACCGACTTGTTCTGAATCGCTTGTGATGTTGTGAAAACAATTTGAATCCATAATTAAAACATCAAAATAATATTTAAACAGGTTGAGGTTATCCTTACACGATATTTATAAATGGAATTATAAATGTCTTGCTTAGTAACATAATTTCTCTCGGCATAAATATAATAATTTACTTAAATTTTATACTATTTTTTTACCATGTTTAGTTGTTATTTTTTCCCTTTTCTTTGTTTCGCAGTAGCCTCTTAAAATTCACACAGTTAATTAACATGAATTTCGTACAATTTCAACGCATATCACCACATACTTCTACTACCCAAAATTTAAATATAATCATCATCACCAACGTCAGCCCATTGCAATCAGCTGTTAAATATAAACTACAGAACAGTACTAAGCCCAGTTGATAATTCTATACTGTACGTAGTTTTAAAGGTTTTATAAGAAAAACTAAAAAATATACTAAAAGCCCTGCCTTAAGGTATAATAACTATTCCTGTAAAAAAAATCAGTGTAAATTGTAAACACATTAAACCAAATAAAAATATTTGATTTAAAGCCTTAAGATCATCGTATCAAGACACAAATCTATTTGGTAATTTAATGTAGGCAAAGGACGGTTAATGAATATCAGCTGTTACTAATTTCATTCTCCATTTATTGCATACGCAGATGGACAGTCACATGGGGTATCTTATAGTGGTGGTCAGCAGTGCTCATACACATTAGTGCCGTATTAAATGCCTTTACGCCACCAATCTTAATAATAATTAATAAATTAGAGAAAACCTATTTTTTTTTTTTACTTGAATCTCCCACTATTCTATTCATCTCGGAGTCGGCAGTGGATAATAATAATATAATAATAAATATTGGACAACATCACGTACATTACTCTGATCCCAATGTAAGTAGCTAAAGCACTTGTACTATGGAAAATCAGAATTAACGACGGTACGACAAACACCCAGACCCAAGACAACATAGAAAACTAATGAACTTTTTCTACATTGACTCGGCCGGGAATCGAACCCAGGACCTCACAGTGGCGTACCCATGAAAACCGGTGTACACACTACTCGACCATGGAGGTCGTCATGAAAAACAAAAAGTCCTCAAAAACATTAGGGAACCTACATGTGTCTAATTTTAATGAAATTGTGCCACTTGTGTATCCACCAACCTGCATCGGCCCAGCTGTGTTCTTTGCACTAACTACACTAACACTAATAACACTAACGTTCTTCATAGATAACCAAATAAAAACAATAGAAGAAAATCGATTGACAAACAGAAGGAAAAAAACTACTGAACTGTTTTGATGTTTATATATAGATAATTGAATATTTCGTCCCAAGCGACAACTGCATTTACTCAGTGAAGTTAGAAACTTTGTGTTATGGTTTACCGTTACTGTTTCATGTTCAAACAATATCTGTCATCGCGGCTATGAAATTCTTATTAATTTTTTATTGTGTGTTATACTGTTACTAAATCCGAGTCATAGTTCACAAATCGGATACTAAAGAAATTTTTTTTATAAATCGAATATGTTGTGAAAAACACAATTTTATTAAGTTATTTTATTTTTGTTCCATATAAAAAACACGCAAGTTAACTTGCATGTGTCGACATGTCTCTCATGTGCAAATTTTCATGCCAACCGACACGTCATTTGATGAGCCTCTTGGACTCATTAATTCCCTATTGTCTCCTTAAACGTACGAGAAGCCCTTTCGCAGCGTCAGTACATTTGGGGACGGTCACTTTTTAAATATAACTAATTATATTTTTTAACGAAAAGATGGTAACATCTATTTATTAACATTTTTGTTTATGTACAAATGTACTTCCATGCTGTTGATATTGTCGTTTTGTTCCTGCCATAGTAAAACAAAGATATGCGCATTTTGTCATCTTTACTGAAGATTTTTTGTCTTAAGCACATCCTCTCTACCTAAAATAATTTATCAATATATATATCTAAAATGACAGCACAGAAATAATCCAAGGTATTATCAACAGACCTAAGTCTGACCGTAAAAGTCTCTTGCAGCGATTACAAACCTTATCAGGTACAAAACGTATGTATTTATGCAGTGAATAATTATTGTACTCCAATGGAAATCATTTATTTATTAAAATTATGCGGCAAATGGCAATTACTACCAATAGGCATGAACTGGCACTGTAATAAATATAAACATTCCTTACATCGCCTATTTGCCAGCAACCTTTTAAATAGAGATGTTATGCCATTGGCTCGTAGTTATATAATAAGGCTTTTTGGTGGTAGTATAAGCGGTGAGTTTAAATCATACGGGACGACACATAACCCTACCACCAACAAGCTCAAATAATTAAAAAAAAAAAAAAGTTACAAAATAATCTCTTTTTAGACATCGTAATGACGTCAGTTAAACACAAATTACTTAAAAAAACAAAACTTAAACACGATGTGAACCAGTTTAAAATTGATATTTCCTATCAGCGGAGTTACCTGGAACCAATTTAACATACATATATTTTAATACGATTATTAAGATTTTGACCAATACCATAAAATATAAAGCAAATTACACGAAATGTTTAATCAAACCGATTTCCCACTGAAACAATAGAGACCAGTCACCCTTTCATTTGCAATAATTCTGTGTTATAGAAAACGAATGTCATGCATATATAACTCTTATACCTTTACAATAATGCCTATATTCACGTGTTTAAAATACCAAACGTGAAAGGTTCAATTAATCATATTTACAAGGCAAATAATTGTCTTTCGCCGTCATTTGTATATTTGAAGAGACAATGACTTGTATAGATAAAGCAGGATTGGCCTCTCGTCCGGTCCCACAATGGGATCGCAGGAGGTACCATTGTCACTCGATTGTATTTCACCTCTCAAAGCTTTGATCTTATAATGAATTAAACACATTTACAGAATACAACATAAAGTCACGACGACTCAAAGAAATGAGTGTTTTCTCAGGTCTGATAATAGTAGTAACCCGTTGACTACTGAGCAAGAACGCCATTGTCAGAGAACTTTTTTAAAGCTGATTTCACGCTACAACCTTATTGGTTGCCTGTAAGAGATCGCTATGTAGCGATACGGTGGCCAAAATCGTACGCGTCTTTTATTAAGGCTGGATCTATGATGTATTTATTTACTTTCACTGCGTGGCGTACAATAAAAGGATAATTATAAGGTTCTATACTAAAGATGACATGATACAACATCGTGTTTATTAATGTCCAATACCACCGAGACAAGTCTAGGAATTCAGAATTAAGAGCAATCACATCAACAATATCAATAGTACACAACTAAAAAAAGTCGTTATTTACGAAGAGGATGCTGAAAGAAGTTTCATAATGTTCTTTTTTGTTTTTCAGGCATAACTGAGGGAAAAAAATAAAAAAAATATTGAAATAATATAGTATTCCGTCTCCCATTTTTAAATTTGGACTGATAATTATTGTTTAAAAATTGAAAAATATCCAGTGTTTAATTGTTATAAATCAGAAGAAACAAATAGATTTTAATTGATACATTTTTTTTAAATTAATTTTTAAAGTTGCAATTTTGACTTATTTTGAAAAAATCTAAAAAACGAGATAACTCAAAAATGGTTCACTTTTGCATAATGCATATGGGGGTTAAAATTATCGCAAATAGTCACCCCTATTACCTCCTAACGTGAATACGTCGAATTACCAATAACCCTGTATATGACGACCTCCGTGGTCGAGTAGTGTGTACACCGGTTTTCATGGGTACGTCACTCCGAGGTCCCTGGTTCGATTCCCGGCCGAGTCGATGTAAAAAAAGTTCATTATTTCTATGTTTTCTTGGGTCTGGGTGTTTGTGGTACCATCGCTACTTCTGATTTTCCATAACACAGTTCTGATTTTCCATAACATAGTGCTTTAGCTACTTACATTGGGATCAGAGTAATGTATGTGATGTTGTCCAATATTTAGTACCGTTAACCATATATAAGTAACTATTTATTTGAATTGTGTGGGTTTACAAAATATAGAAATCGAAATTTAAAAATTGCTTTACTTGTTATTCTTGACCACCAGCCGAATTAAGCGCAGAAATACTTATCTGGATTTAAGGTCGACGTACTTTATCTATTGAGGTATTTCCTTTGTTTAGTTGCAACTGGCCTTTACGTGTCACGGTTTCAATTACCAATATGGACATTTGACTGTATTTTGTTTAGTATATTAGAGACATTTCAACGACATGTATATGAATGTATGTATATATATAGCAGTTCTAATAATTATGTGTTCATACATATTATGTATATAACATAACATATATATCTGCTAAATATGTAATATGAATAATAAATTTATCGTCATAATATTGTCAGGGAATGCTTGTAACGTAATGGTAACGGTATGGTAAATACTTGTGGATATTATTTCGGGTTAATATTTGGTACGCAATAAGGCGCCAGTTCATAGCACTTGTTCAATGTTATCAATAGGAACTAAAACATTTGTAAGAAATTATAATAAAACTTACGACATTTTGGACACTAGCATCAGAGCATAGATTTCTATAAATGATTTGGTTAATGGCAAAATATAAAACAGTCTTTACTCAAAACTAAACTTCGGTCCTTTTAGCACTAGTCCAAATAGATATAATTATAGTAAAAATAAATTAATGCCCCACTTCAACACAGCTTGGCTAGTTTTATAGTTGAAAAAATGCTATCTTTTGCTCTCATGTCTCGTCTAACTGTCCATGTCTCATTTAGCGAGTAAGAATGCCAAAGACAACTTGGTTCCAATGGTCCTCCTCTAACCTCCACTTAAGTATATTATACAAATGACATAATATTCTAATTTTAAATGTGAATTTTCTTACCACTAAAATAATAAGCTTCCCTTGTAGTAGTTGCGTGTATTCTGACCTCGTATCTACTTGTAGGAGAATTTTATCATTATCAGCTACACAAAGCCGAGCTCCAATAATGTTTTAAGTATTTTAATCCTAGGAGATAGCGTTTCGTTTTACAGTATTTTTTCTCATTTTATAACTTTAGTTAATTAGATTTCTTATTTATATTTATCTTTTAAGTTAATTAAGAAACATTATCTACATTCACTCCGTCACTGTTATAAGTTATTTATTTATTTCGTTCGTGTTATTTTATTTAATCTATCTGTACTAGTATATAATGTTAAGAAGTGTTTTCAATGTCTTAATAGATAAACGACTTAACGAATATATATAATATATTGAAAGGAGTTAGGCATCAACTCATTATCAGACATTATGATATCCGAAATGTAAGTCAGTTCGTTCACGTTCGTAATATCTCTCTCTCTTTTTATATTCCCTTAACCATGACACTTTCGGATGTCACGTTTTCTCTACGTCATACAGACGTTGCCAGCATGAATGATAAAAAAAAAAAAATCCTAATTAAACTTCGACATATTTGTATATAAAACTTATACCAGAAAAAGTAAGTGCGTTTCGCAGTTAAACTAGTTTTGATGTGACAAGGGTGAACTTCATACTCTTGCTTATATTTACAAGATAATATGTACTTAGTGGGTAGGGCTTTGCGCTAGCCCGTCTGGGTAGGTACCAGACATTCTATCGTCAAACAGCAATAGTGTGATAGCCAGTGTAACTACCGGCACAAGGTACATAGCATGAGCGTAGAAAGGGGAAGAGAACTACCTAAGAAGACATGGATGGAGTGTTTGAGGAAGGAGATGGATGTGAACGATCAGATGACGAATAATAGAGAAGAATGGGAGAAAGAGACATGCTTCTCCGACCCAAAACAGATAGGGATACGGGCAGGAAAAGAACAGAAGATAAAAGGTACATAGAAAAATATATATGTTGTCAAACGTCAGATTCAATTTGTGATTTTAGATAAGATAAAAAGATAAAATTTTTGAAGATTGAATAATAATAGCAAAGAGTTACTTCGTCCAGCAAATTTTAACAATGTGTAAAGCTTAATTTTAAAAATAGTAACATAAATCCAAGCATTCATACAAATATAAAGACATCGCCTGCAAACATCAAATACGTTATAAATAAAAATGATATATGATAATAATAAAACGCTATCATAGTTGACAATGTTTTGGCACTGAATATTTACGAGGAACATTCGGGCGTTAACCTCATTGAAGGAATATTAAAATGAATGCGTTTTATTTTTGCATCGAGTTTTTTTTATTAATATTTGCACATGGATTTAAAAATAACTCATTTTATTTCAGAAGATTTGCTTTTTTACAAAACAATGGACCCATGGACGGTGTGATGCTAAAACGAATCGAGTGTGGGCAGCCAACGCAAATATTTGGTATATTACACTCCTTTGACGCGGTTTTTAATTTAGCATATTTGTGCAAATGAAGTAAATGTAATTAAATAGGTGCTATATTGCCGTGTTCGGACAATTAACGCAAACGCGACAGCAACCAAGAGACGATAACTGAAATGACGCCGGTTTAATTCCATTAATTCAACATGTACGCTAGTTTGCGTCGGAAATCTAAAAAATTGCTTTCTAATATTTCTAGTGATTAATTTTTTTTTCGGCACTTTTTGTTTTTAATTTTACCTGATGGTATGACTTTGCATGCCCGTCTGGTTAAGTATCACCCACTTTTCAGATATTCTGCTGTCAAAGAGCAATACTTAGTATTATTATGCTCCAATTTGAGTCAACACTGACTATTATACAACTATAAGTACAAGGAATCAAAAATCACATCATCTACTTGGTGGTAGGGCTTTGTGCAAGCCCATCTGAATAGGTACCACCCACTCATCAGATATTCTATCGCCAAATAGCAGTACTCAGTATTGTTGTGTTCCGGTTTGAAGGTTTAGTGAGCCAGTGTAACTACAGGGACAAGGGAAGTAACATCTTGGTTGCCAAGATTGGTGGCGCATTGTTGATGTAAGGAATTGTTAATATTTGTTACAACACGAACGGTTATGGACGGTTGTCACCACTTACCATCAGGTGGCCCATTTGGTCGTCCGCCTACCGATATCATAAAAAAAAATTCTTAACTCCCAGGTTGTTGGTGCATTGACGATGTAAAGTGTGGTTAATATTTCTTAAAGCGATAATTTCTATGGGCGGTGGTGATCACTTACCTTCAGGTGGTCTATTCTATCTATACGTCTTACCCACATTATATCTTGATAATATTATACAATAAAACTGTTACTATTCGAATGCTGGACTGGGCTGGAACAACTGGCTTGGATTTGTTTAAAGAGAAGGTTTTTTTTGGAGATTATTACACTCTGATACTACTCCAGTACAAGATAGTGGTTATACGTGTGTTTATCTTACACAGGCAGGTTTCTTTACGATGTCTTTTTTACCTTGCACGAGATCAATAATGAACTAATTCAAATCGATCTCCCTTAACGATCCTGGCCAAAAATTACATAATCCACTTTCAAACATATTTATCGGGATCAAATATGTTACAAACTCAATTTTCTCTATTATTATACAAAATAATATTAAAAAATTTACGAGTCTAAATTTTAAATATATATGTGAATGAAATTAAAAATAATTGCTTTAAAAATTCGCCGGCAATAATCACATTAATAAAGTAAAATATTGAGGTGCGTGGAATATTAAATTGAACGCATTTCGTTTCGGCAATGATAGTCAATTTTCAGGCCATCGAGAGTTTGTAAAACTATTATTTTTATATAGAAGTCGAAGCACAATTTTTATGTTACCTTTATCTATTTAATAGTCAATTTAACAATTTATATTCAACATTTTACATGATATCCATCCAGTTTATTTGATAGAAATAAAAATTCTCATTCTTTTTCGTGAAGACTGATGACGCCATCGTGATATCATTTATTTTTTTAATCCATACAACTGATTGTTCTTGATTGAGTAACAAGCATCTTAATATTTTCCTGTCTTACATTCGTGAAACACAATTAATTTAATTTTATATTTTAGTCTGCATAGTCGAGCGAGCTTATCTCAAAAGTGCTATTCCATTTAAATAATAATTGTTTTAAGTATGTTATAGTTCGTTTATACAAAAAAATACTATACAAACGTCCTATGTTGAAATAAGTAATTGTAAATCGCAACTCTTAAACTTGGTAAATGTCCAGCTTATGTTACAATATAAATATTAATACTAAATGTTCCTTGTTTTGCTTTATGACACATATACATACTTTTATTTTAATATTCGTTAAACAAAATCTTCAAAAATTTACCTGCTTGTACACATACTTAAAACTTAAAAACTTATGTATTTAAAATATATGATTAAGCGTGTCACTTGGTAGTTATTATATTTCAATTTGAAGTTATAGTTTTAATGAACATGCGGACAAATTCTTTTAAATTCACTACAAGTCATTCCAAAAAAAATAAAAAAATGGTGACTGTTTAAGAAAAATAACAGTTCATATCAACTAACAGTAAAAACTAACGACTTTTTTCGTCATATAAAAATTAATCTAAAGATCGTTGGACAGGTAAGTTTTACCGTTAAATGAATACCAGAGGCCGAACCTCACATTAACCTGAACCCTTGATAGGGTTATTATGAACCGCAAACAACAATCTTCTCATTAATGCGGCCACACATGCAGAGACTGCTCTAAAAAAATCATTATCCAACACAAAGGCATGTTCAGACGTGCCCCGCCTTAGAAAGGAACCTTTTCAGACAGCTTTTCTTTAAAAAGGAAGCCTCGAAATGCTCAACATTTTCGTTTCTTAATTCTTGTTGCTTATTTTTTTAATTTTAATTACGTTCATTGTGAATTAGCCTTAACTGAAATTGTTACCATTGTAACGGAATTCGTTGTTGCGAGATAACTTATTCTAATTTATATGATTCGGAATATTAAGTGTTGAAATAAGTTGAATTGTATATATTTAAAGTATTTGTTTTATTAAGAATTGATAACATTAAGTGCTTAAATAAATACAAATATGAATTAAAAATAGTTACTGTATAAATCTTGATCGCGTGGAATGGTGGCAAGAATGCTTGCTGCATTTCCACGTTGAATCGCAATTCCGATCCTCTGGTCTAAAAACGAACCAGCCCTCCTGGAGGAGATAAGGCGAGGTGTTATACTTTTGATGAAGCTTTTTGCACCATTACTCCAAGGGCCAAGTGTTTCGACAGCAAATGGGCCAAATTTTTGATGGGCCTTAATGAAAAATTATTCTAAACGTTAATAGTAATACAGAATATTACTGTGTTCTGTGTGAAGTGTGAAGGCTGATTAAAAATTTTTACTACTATATAAAACATCAGATAGACAGACAAACATCTATTAGACCATCTTAGTTTTCATGGTTGGTAATGCATCGTTATTGTTACGAGTGTAGACATACTGTGTGTGTTACGGCAAATGTTCTGCTGTGCAGACTAGAAAGACAAAAGCTCTTATGCAAAAAAAACTTAAAAATCTTAGTATTTTCTGCTTTTCGGTCCATATAAATAAATTTAATTTCACTGTATTGACATACTCTGTAAATAAAATTGTTGATGTACTCTTACATGAAACTACTGAGTGTCTGAGTGAGAGTTGGAGTATCCGAACTCTCTCAAGCCATATTGAATTGCCTTACATGGTATTTTAAACAACGCATCTGCAAGCCACCCGTTGCCCAAGCCAGACGTCCATGTGTGATGGCAATAAAAACACTAATATTATAACATTAAAAAATCGGATTGGGATAGAGTGCACTTGTGTGCATAGATCCCATACATTTTACATTCATACATTAACAGCCTGTAAATTTCCCACTGCTGGGTTAAGGCCTCATCTCCCTCTGAGGAGAAGGTATGGAGCATATTCAATCACGCTGCTCCAATGCGGGTTGGTGGAATACACATGTGACAGAATTTCGTTGAAATTAGACACATGCAGGTTTCCTCAAGATGTTTTCCTTCACCACCGAGCACGAGATGAATTATAAACACAAATTAAGTATATGAAACTCAGTGGTGCTTGCCTGGGCTAGAACTCGCAATTATCGGTATAGATGTACGCGTTCCAACCACTGGGCTACCTCTGCTCTTATGTATAATATCTTAAATCTCATACGCAATTTGATAGCATTAGCAGCCCGTAAATGTCCCACTGCTGGGATAAAGGCCTCCTCTCCCTTTGAGGAGAAGGTTTGGAGCATATTCCACCACGCTGCTCCAATGCGGGTTGGCGGAATACACATGTGGCAGAATTTCGTTGAAATTAGACACATGCAGGTTTCCTCACGATGTTTTCCTTCACCGCCGAGCACAAGATGAATTATAAACACAAATTAAGCACATGAAAATTCAGTGGTGCCTGCCTGGGTTTGAACCCGAAATCATCGGTTAAGATGCACGCGTTCTAACCACTGGGCCATCTCGGCTCATAATAATTTGATAATAGTGAACCAAAATGACCTAGTGGTTAGAACGCGTGCATCTTAACCAATGATTTATTTTTTTATATTGACGATCGTCAATGTTGATAATTTATAATTTTTCTGGAATGAAGTGATGGTAAGAATTTTATAATTAAATATATCATAAGAATTACCAATCGAACGTAATAGCTTCAATCAAATTTAATATTTCAACCTTTCTCAGTAATTTGTCTTCATTATTGTTAAAACGTGACTAAAATACGCTTTTGTGCTTCGAGAATTCCTCAAATGACTTTGTTAGGTAGTTAACTTCGACTAAATAAATGTAATTCTTGGAACATAAACAATAATTTTACGTACTATTTAACCCGTCCGATTGAGCGCGGGGAAAGTAAGGATTTTTTTTAACAAATGAGACATAAATATTCGCCGACAATCTGTTTGCCCGTATTGTGTTTATTGTACAACACGCCCCGCTTATTTTTTACGTGTATTTCGAAATTTATCGTAATATATCTAAAACTAAACGAACATTCTAACGAGGTTCGTATTTTAATTTGTAAGAGCGATATTTATCTACATAAATGTTTAAAATAAGTATGTTATTATATAAATTTATATAGTTTATTATACTAAAGTTAAACTAAAGTTTTCCCAATTTTGTTCAACATAAGAACTGCTCTATACTTATCTACTAAATTGTTTCTTAAATTGTTGGTAGGACTTTCTGCAAGCTCATCTTTGAAAGGATCACCCGGCTGATCAGATATTCTACGGTCAAACAGCAATATTTTGAATTGACATCCGGTTTGTAAGATTAGTGAGCCAGTGTAACTACAGGCACAAGGGAAATAACATTATCCTCGTAGTTCAAGGTTGGTATTTCTTACAGCACTAATTTCTAATGTCGTGATGACCACTTATCAGGTGGCCTATTCGATCGTTCGCCTAACTAATAAATAATAAAAAAATGATTCATGACCAAAATTTAGGATATAGGCCAAAACATTAAATGATTAGTTATTTCAATGATGATAATAATTATGATGCTCAATGCAAGTGGAGATATCTCAGTCATCTTTTATAAATTTATAAGCTAAAAAAAACACTCGTGTCAAAGAAAGAAAACAAGAAAATGATATAGTCAAAGTATTTTTCATTGTGTCTTTGTTTCGATATGATACCTTTGATGATGATATTTCTGAAATATATAACACAACAATGAACATCATCACACAGAAGACAGCCTATAGTTATACAGCTGTAGACAATAGTCTCGTGTAAAATTGACTAAAGGCAGAATTCACAGAAACAAGCTATAGTGTATCTGTGGCAAAATATTTTTTAACATCAGTATTAAACATTTTATTAAAATATTTTGTTTTTGTTGGAAGTAGGGCATCAATAATAAATAAAGTATTAATGGATGCTATGAATAAGGGTCAAAGTTAAAAACTTTATAGTATAGGATCATGTAAAATCAAACACACTTTCATGCGACTCACGCTGGTTTCCTAATGATGTCTTTACGAGATGTATTATAAACACAAATTGAGTTCATGAAAATTTGGCGAGGATTGCTCGAATTGGAATCCTTTGATTAAGATTGATTTTAACCAAATAAAATGTTGGTATCTAGTAAAAAATATTTAGTAATAAATGTTATAAGATTAGTACAATCTGACCGCAACTAGTGAAACATTCTCAGTTACATAATAATATGGATACTAGCTGTCTGCTCCGACTTTGTATGAACAAAATCCATACATATTTATCCCCCCTTTTCTCCCTCTTAAAGTTGAATTGAACATCCTTTCCCAAAATGAGTAACAATAAATTTCAAGTTTATAGTTATAGTTTCTTAGATCTCGTGATGAGACAGTCAGTAAGTCAGTTATATATACATACATATCTATATAGAGATTATCATCGTCTTTTTAGAGAACTTTATTAAGTAAAGTTATCACCGATTCCAAATGTAGATTCTAGTGAGAAGAACCTTAAAAGAAGACTCAGTAGTATAAATATCAGTTTAAATATTTGGAAAGAGTACTTTTCCAATATTTAAAAGACAAAGTTATGTTAGTTAAATACAATTGTATATAATATATCCTGTCTGAAAGTCAACTAGTATTATTTTCATGCTTTTTTATCATCAATATAATCTTGTGTTGAATAATATGTGTTATTTAAAATATATTTTATGAACAATTGATTGATATCTATGAATCTACAATGTTAAAATTACGCAAATGTTTTTCTGTAGAATCTGTTTTCAATTTCAATATCTGCAGCGTTACTCCAAAGTATACGCCATATAACATAATATTATGAAAAAAGAATAATAAAAAATTAAATATATATACTAGACTACGGTATCAATATCGGCAACATCACATACATTACTCTGATCCCAATGTAAGTAGCTAAAGCACTTGTGTTATGGAAAATCAGAAGTAATGACGGTACCACAAACATACAGACCCCAGACAACATAGTAAACTAACCTTTTTTTACATCGACTTGTCCGGGAATCGAACCCGGGACCTCGGAGTGGCGTACCCATGAAAACCGGTGTATACACTACACGACTACAGAGGTCGGCGAAATGTCAGTTATTTCTCTAACTTTTCTAACCGTGTTTGGTACGGAGCTTAGTCTTCCTAATAGGGACGATGTCCTTATTGTGCTAAACTCTAAAAAAATGTTGATCAGATCAAAACAAAATCCATTTTTTGTGATGCAGAGTATAATAATGTATATTTTTTTATTTATAATAATGATAAAATCCTTAAATATAATATGTAATAACATTTTAATATTACCAGTAATCTAACAATCTTTCTTCTATGTGGATCTATAGAAAGATATAGCTGCTATTTTTAACGTGCTTCGTGCAAAGACTTCTGATTATTTCGGCATAAAATTTATACTGACATTTCAGCGTGTTTTTAAACATTATCATACAGTATCAATCAACATATAACGCAACCACAGAAAAGAGTGCCCCGGGTTTGGTTTTTAAAATAATTCGATATAATTAAATTAATGACAATATTTTTTCAATATATTTTTTATTTGAACAGAACCTTAAATAATACATACCTGTGCATACATAGGCTTTCCTATATGTACATGTATACGTTTATATGTAAACATGTTTCTTTACGTCATTCAATTGTAGGTCTGTTCGATTCCTTACAGTCGAAGTACTGAATCTTAGTATTATGTCCCAATAAATTTGTATCGACAAATCCACCTTTAAATGAACATGTCCATTGTACTATCAGATGCTATACATTTCAAGTTGGGGACGAGGGTCGAAACATAAATCGTTACAGGACCAGCAATCGATGCGGTTGAATTTATTGCTACGATTTCTTCGTTGTGTTTACTTTCAATTGTATCTGAATTATTATTTATTTGGAACAGGATAAAATCATTCTATTTCACATAGATTTTTGTCCTTTTCGTTTTCATAGAAAAAGAAAGGAATATATTATATCGTCGGTAAATAAGCCTCTGTTACTGACGACGACGATTCGATGAAGTATTTTATTTCTTATCTGCGCTCACAGTATTTACGTTCCGTATATTTATAGGAATGTAAAAGAAGAGAGAAATTTATAAAGAAAATATCGAACAAATTACATACGTATCGTTGATTTACTATTTTAAAATATGTGAAATTTTATTCGCTTTGCAAAAATGATATTTCAGTCTTTAATTCTTGAAACTAACTTTATTTTAATCTTCCTTAAATTGTGAAATGGTAACTCATTTCGTAGCTTAAAAGACTTACGAATTAGAATTGACATGGAAAATTCTTATTTCAAAATATTTTTTTTACATAATTATGTAAATTTCTGAAATTCAACTGAAATTCAAAAGCAGTTTAACACAAGATTTAATTGTTTACTGATATCTTAAATGTATTGAGAGTTTTAATAAATAAAGACATTTTTTATTCTTTATATAAGTAAAAATAATGATTTCTGATTAATGATAGGAATTTGTAGAAACTGCACTGCACTAAACTGCTATTAGACTAAACTGAATATCAACTCATTTGTGTTCCTGCATAAATATCCACTAACTGACCACTTCTCCAGTCTTGAAAAGTGAATGTCGCACTACACTTGGATGAGAAGTGAAAACAGTAATAATCATTTTATAAATATATATTAATAATTTACATACTAGTGGTAGGGTACTAGCTGGGCCAAGTATGTACCACCTACTCATCAGATATTCTACCGCCAAACTGCAATACTATTATTTATACTAGTATTCTTGTGTTCCGGTTTGAGTGAGCCAGTGTTACTGAAGCCAAGGGACATAACATCTTAATTCCCAAGTTTGGTAGCAAACTGGCGATATAGGTAATGGTGAGTACTTCTTACAACGCCCAAGACAATTGTTATATTAAAATATATATCAGGTCGTAGACATTGGAAAGCAACAATATAAAGTACAGTTATTTGGCGAAAAAAAAAAAAAAACTTGAGTGAATAATTTACCAATCATTTTTAATTAAAAATATACCGTTGTGGAATTCGGATTGGCTATGATTTGTTTCTGATTTCTATATGAAAAGCGTATCAATGCTATTTATTATTTACTCGTATATAACTGTGCAATTATATACGAGTTAATAGAGCCGTGACTCATTGGCTACTGGTGCACAATTAATGTGCTTAATTTGTGTTTATAATCACGTACTTGGCAGTGAAGGATAACGTCATGAGGAAACCTGCACGTGACAATGATTTGCTACGTGTAATCCGCATTTTAACGGCTTGGTGGAGTAAGCTCCAAACCTTCTCCTCAAACGGTAGAGGAGGCCTTTCCTCATCAATTGAACGTAAACAGGCTGTAATTTCCTCTCCTAGATAATTGATTGAGTCAAGCCCAAAACATAAGAAAAACGTAAACTTTTTATTTTATAGCGCATTTTTTTATAATAATAACTTATCTAATCTAATCTATTTTTAATAGAAGAAAAATGGAGATAAAAATAAATAAGAGTGTACTGTTAGTTTTGAAGTCAGAGGATTAAACATTATTTTTTTCAACCTTGTAACGAGTTATTACTCGTTATAGTGAACTAACCATATTTGGTTAGTTCGCTATAAGAATACTAATTTTAAATAATAAAACATACATATTTCACTGGGGATTCCTCACTGGGGGTAGAATAGGAACTGAAGTTATGTATAAAAAACCTGCAACCAGATAGGACCAATCGGAATAACAAAATTTTATTTTTCGAATAGAGTTTAAGAATTATTATATTCATATAAATTTCACAATATTTACTTATTTTAAGATGTCAGCCGTATACACAAACGAATATATTATAGTTTTTGGAGTCAATCTTAGATGGAACGTAAAAGCCGAGATAGCCCACTGGTGCATGCACGCGTGCGTCTTAACCGATGATACCGGATTCAACGACGGTGAAGGAAAACATCGTGGAGAAAACCCATCAACCAATCTATATTGCAAAAGCTTGGTTGAAAAAATTCCCAAGCTTTCTCCTCAATGGAGAGGAGTCGTTAGCCCACCAGTGGGACAGTTACAAATTATAGTCGTAACCACTGTCATTAGTATCATTTCTATGCACGAGCTTATCTTATTTAATATCAACTAACAATTCGAACAATTCTGTTAGCAATAATCGTTTTTTAAATATCAAAACAGTAAAGTATGTCTGTTCTTTCAAAGAGCTCTCATAGAATCTCGAATGTTCTTAAAGTGCACTTGTAATGTATTTGTTTAATAGTTGGAAAACTGAAAAGGTCGAACTGGTGGTGTGTAAAGGCAACATTTTTCTTGTAGCAGGTGCACCAGATTAGTTTGCTCGATACCTCTTGAGATTGT
This sequence comes from Vanessa atalanta, assembly GCF_905147765.1. Classification (NCBI taxonomy): domain Eukaryota; kingdom Metazoa; phylum Arthropoda; class Insecta; order Lepidoptera; family Nymphalidae; genus Vanessa; species Vanessa atalanta. Next base: position 9,477,095 of record NC_061888.1, on the reverse strand, counting down.
AGCTTTTCTTAATGTGACCAGTAATTGTGGTCGGATATTCATAATTTAAACATTCGCTAGAAAATTATCGAAAGGAATGTTAATGTTTTTTTTTTTTTTAAATAGAATGGTTTGTCTTAATGAATATTCGTATGAAATGTTTGTTTCATCAATCATGATTAGATGTTATAGAACAAAGAACTGATATTTATAAAACAAATTATTAAAAAAAATATAAATAAAATTATTAATTTATTTATTTATTTCTATATTTATTTATTATTATATGAAGTGGAACCGTAGTTTTTCAAAATAAATTTATTTGTTCAAAGTTTTAAGTAAAAATTTATTTAGCTAATTAGCATGTGATCATGAACGCTTTATTTAACCTCGTCTTGTAACTAAAGGTCGTTTAGAAGAGCTCTCTTTTAATGACAAAATTTTTTGTAGATATATATTTGTAATATATATGATGTTTCGGTATCTTATTAAATCTTTTGGTGTACCACAAAGCGCTAAGCATATTTGTATTTATACAGAAAATATATTTGGGCTTGTCTTCTCTTCAAAAGAAGTCATGGTTACCCTACAGTTGGAACTATAAATTCAGTTTCCTAGTTTTCGGACCTAATTCCTTTTCCTTTATTCGATTTCAGTGTTAGCACTTTATTGGTTTTTTATAGACAAAGTGGACAATCCAATTCTACTATCGACGTCAAGATATTAAATCTTTTAAAGAAAAAGTAAAAGTTACGCACGACATATTGAAATTTATATCGTTATGAAAATTAATGAGAATAAATATAAAAGTTTGTTTGAAATAGGAATACATTACAATTGAATAGAGAGTATACATGTAGACAAAATTAATTGAATTATACATACATTACTAAATTAAATCAAAAAAAAAATTAAAAAAAAAAAGATTATAAAAAAGGAATCGTGTTACAAATAGGTACCATAGGTACCATTCAGCTTCCAAGGTGAGTTTTTTTTATATGGTATATATTATGGTGTATGGTATGGTAGGCAGTTGGGCAAATGGACCACCTGATGGTGAGCTAAGATGTTATGTATCTAGTGCCTTTAGTTACACTGGCCCTTCAAACCGGAACACAACAATACAGTATTGCTATTTAACGGTAGAATATCAGACGAATGGGTAACTACCATCTAACTAACTTATAATTAGGATATAATACAATGAATACACAAAGATGGTCTTATTGTTTCCAGAAATATCTTCTAAACAAACTTTGATAAGAGGATTTTTGGACAAAAGAGACGCTTGTAATAAAATTCATACGTAAACAATGAATTATGAATATCATTTCCACATTTTTATTGACTTTTGCTTACAAATTCATATTCCAAAATTGTCTGTGCTTGTACTAGCACCAATTAATATTGTATCAGTGCGAGATTACTTACTTAATTAAATGTATTACGTCGAGACAGCTTTATATTGACGATTGATGGCGCTGGTTACGGAAGCGGCAAGAGTTGTTTCGTCTTCATATAACGATTGAGCGTAGTCTGTGCTTGATTTGATTATTAACGGCAGTGTACCAGTGTCGGAACGACATTCGTAGTCACCAAGGAAAGATTTGCGAAAATAACAGTTACAAGAAAAAGGGGTTGATTCGAAAACGGCACAGAATTAATTACGCTTTCTAATTAATAAAACGTCGTCAGGGAAGACGTGTACGTAATTATTTCTGAGAAATTCACGTCTAAGAGTGTAATGTCTGATGATGGGTAAGAAAACGAGAAAGATCACTCGGTTGGACGCCATCTTACCGATACCCCGCCATGTATACATAAAATAATATGACATATAACCTTGGTGGTAGGGCTTTGTGCAAGCCCGTCTGGGTAGGTACCACCCACTCATCAGATATTCTACCGCCAAATAACAGTACACTGTATTGTTGTGTTCCGGTTAGAAGGGTGAGTGAGCCAGTGTAATCATAGGCACAAGGGACATAACATCTTAGTTCCTAGGTTGGTGGCGCATAGGTGATGTAAGGATTGGTTAATATTTCTTACAGCGCCATTGTCGGTGGTGACCACTTACCATCAGGTGCCAATCTCGTCCGCCAATTAAATAATATTTTGTGACTTTGAATTCACATTATTGACTCAAAATCCTCTCTCTCGAACAACTAATCATATCTCATCAACAATATACGTTGTCGTAAAAAAATAACATAAAAAATGGCTGGTAGAGAATATTCGATAAATTAAAGCCATAATCACTGCAGTTGGCATTTGTAGTACTCTAATTCTGCTTCAATTTCACCTGACATTTATTGCTAATACTAGGTGTAGTGTTTTATTTGTTAGAACTCACTTTGTATCTTACAGTCGAAAATCTAGGTGTGGTGTTACGCTATTTTGACACGTATAGCCTTTAAATATTTTACTTATCAAGTTCATTATTGCATATGTGCGTTGATTTTGAGTTTATTCATTCAAAATAACTCGACGCATTTTTTTTCGTATGTAAGTTTTTCCAATATATAGTATCTTAGTAAGAGCGGTTATGATTTAAATCTTTTATAGATGCAATAGAAATTTGTTCCGTACATATACTACAAAAAAAAAATTCGAAACTTTCTAATACAAATTAAGGCCAAGGAACAAAATATTCATCCTCAGTAATTAATATTCATTAATAATTGTTATTAAATTACAAATATTAGCAAGACTTATACTTATTGACTATAAGCACTTAATTAAGTTCTGCGGTCGCACTCCAGTAATAAGTAAAGCAATAACACTACTTGTATAGTCTAGGAGCTAACTTCCAAAACTATATATCTTATTCATTAAAATACGTGTTTACATTCTCAAAAATATTACGCATACTTACAATAATATAGTTCATTTTAATAGTATCAGCGACAGTCGCAAACATCTAATCGCAACATCGTAAACCTATCCATCCTGTGTATTAATTTTTTTTTTAACTTTGCCTATCAATAAATTTTAATATTATTAAAAAAAAAACATGAATATATAAAAAATATTACGAAATTATTCTTAGTATATTAAAATAAATTCTGACTCCTACACTACACAAACCGCCGTACCGTTCATTACTAGAGCAAATGGAAATGTTCATTTAACTTACCCGCTTGAAGCACGTGAATCGATTGCAACTTCGCGTATATGTCGGAAAATTTGTTTTAAACGTCAAAAACATTCGATTTTGAAAAAGTTTTTTTTTTTTTAATTTAATTTGTATATTCAAGGTAAACCTATAAGGTAAGAAATTATCGTAAGACCCATATTGATAATATGTATTTAATTATTTTTTTTATTATCGAGATAAAATAACAATATATAAAATCTTATATGAATTTATATATCTATATTGAAATATAAAAAAATAGATCAGAGAACACTGAAATACATTGAACTGAAAAAAAGTTTATGATATTTCATAATTAAAAAATCACGAAAATATTATGATAGAAATATTTGATGATAGCCCATCAATATCAACCACTCACCATAATTATATTCTAACGCCAAACAAAAGTACTCTGTGTTATTTTGTTCCGGTTTGAAGGGTGAGCCACGGTAACTACAGACACAAAGGTTATAACATCTTAGTTCCCAAGGTTAATCGCACAGTGGCGATATAAAGAATGGTTTATTAACCATTCCTTACATCGCCAATGTGGAAAAAGGAAATGTTTCCTGCACCACCATTAGCCGAGATGACCACTTATCATCAGGTAGCAAAAATAAAAAAGAAATAATTTTAAATCGAATGAATTTATCCAAGCCAACAGTATTTCGACTAACACTGGCAAAACTAAACTCCCTGTTTTTGATAATTAAACATCACAATGTCTAATTATAAAAAAATGCTAATTCAATACAAGATACAACGCACACACACAAATAGGAGTTAAATAAAAGCTCGCAAAACAATCTCAATCATGTCTGAACATTAAAATAATCGTAGCAGTTAAATTTATTCACCTTCTTTAATTGAGATTACCGCCTTAGCGAGGGCAATAACCTTTCCCATTTTTTTTATAAATAATTAGTAACAAGTAATGACTATTTTTATATATTTTATATCAACACAGACGTGTGACGTCTGTACGTAAAGACGATTTGTAGATAAAATATATTATATATACATACAGATTTAACTGAACTTCTGGACCGATTTCGATGGTTTTGACGGATCCTGGACAGTTTTAATTGGAGCAGGTAGAGGGCGACAAGATCGGTAAGTAAATAAGGTTCTTATTTCCGGACAAAGTTGGGATGGAAAGCTAGTATATACATATAGTTTTGTTATTTTTTTATACTATCACATTTTCCCAAAAAAATGAAGGTCAACCTTCAGAAACATATTTATGGACCAAGTGATGTTTGGTAACTATTAAATTTCTCAGTAAAACTTTCCTAGTATATCTGTCTGTATCTGTATATATCAAAAGCTCAAGCAATATAATTATATTAAAAATATATATAAATTTATATATAATATATTGCAGAAACTTATATATAATAATAAATCTCGAATCGAAGTTCTACGATGGCGGTCAATCTCAAATAGGATATTTACGTCGAAAATATGAATGTAATAATTGAATCTGTCACTCTCAAAGCCCGATGCCGATGCGTAGAGATACCAAGCACCAGTAGAACGTGTTGTTCAAGACACAAAAATACAACACTAACAATTATGTATAGATTGTTTTCGATTGATTTGATTGAACCAATCATCAAACTTCAGTCTTCTAAATCAGTAACCCTACAAGCTAGCCGCTAGACCAACAAAATATTTTTAAATATAAAAAAAAGTTATTTTCGAAACAGCTTTTTGTATAAAATACATTCGCGGTCAGGCCGAGTCAAGACTTACTTACATGTTAATTCTTATCAGACGTTAGTATACAGCGAGCCATTTAGCAACAATTAATGTACAGTCGGCTTCACGAAATATTTACACTCTAAAAAAACTTTCAATAACATATCTATCAATTTAAATATTATTCTTAGTACAAGACCATATACAAAACAAAGGATATGAATTTAAACGAATAAATAAATAGTCTGTCTTATTTGTAAATTGTGTATACGTGCCAAACACCATACCAAACTTGGTGCAGAATTATTTAATTATATTTAAAAGTAGATCTTGAATTTATTGACTATTGTATACTGTTGAAATAATAAACAAAACTTAATCAACTTGTAGACTTTTTTCGTTGTCGAATGTATCTTTACGAAAAGTCGCCTAAATTTCAAGAAACAAATGTAAGTAGGCAAGACTACTGCGTGTTCAAAATCAACTTCCATAAAGTAGTCCTACACAACTACCGCGGTCCATAACTTACGTTCATGGTGCAGTGCTTGAATAAATGGATAACAACCATTAACCTAATTTAAACTGGCGTATAACCTAGCCGATTTATCGGCCGGCTAATTTATAGCCAATTCGCAAACGAAACTCTTAAGCCGTATTATCTTTTTGTATTTCTTAACTTTCGTGTATGTATGAGTCTCGTACTCATATTGCTGTTTTAGTCCGGCCATTATATACGAAAAAATTGGCCAAGAAATTCAAATGAACTGAGATGGCTGATTTTTGCATATGTTGCTGGAAGGCCTTATAAAACCTTAACTCTAAATTGTTGACCTTGATTTCCTATGGGCGTTCGCCGCCATCTTGAAAAAAGGATTGCATTTTTTTTTTACGATATTTCGGCTATGAGTCGTGATACGAAAATTATGATAGAATACTTTCTTGTTGCTTAATTTGCACTCTATAATTTAGTTTCTATAAATTTTTAACCTACCATCTAAGGTAATGAGATATCTACATAGATACAATATTGAAATAAAACTAGTTTTTAACGGATTTAATCGCGTATATTAATTATTTTAACATCCCGACGTTTCGAGCACTTTGCAGTGTTCGTGGTCACGGGCAGACTAAGGTGACATTTGTCTGTTCGAATTAAAAAGAAATATTATTTACAACTACCGCCAAAAACATCCGAACTTCAATAGAGAAGATGGTTGGAGACTTTCTAACACTTGGGATCCACTTATTAAAAATTTAAAATCCCAAATCCAACAGACTGCAAGACCTAAAGATACAGTTAGTGCCTTCTGCGTGCAACCGGAACGCTACTCAAGATACCAATTAAGAAATCGTTGGCGGTAGTTGTAAATAATATTTCTTTTTAATTCGAACAGACAAATGTCACCTTAGTCTGCCCGTGACCACGAACACTGCAAAGTGCTCGAAACGTCGGGATGTTAAAATAATTAATATACGCGATTAAATCCGTTAAAAACTAGTTTTATTTCAATGTGTAATAATCGCGAAAATCTAAGACAACATTAGATACAATATATCCAAAAGTCAGCCTTTTCAGTTTATTTGCATTTCCAAATGTATATGACTGGACTGGAATGACTGGACTATTTTGAATTTTTTTACATTAAACACAGTAACATTGTTCCATTGGAGTTCTAAATTTAAAAATTAATAAAACTAAGTATCATATCTCCTCTTTCGATGGAGGTGTTATATTATTTTGTATTACGTGTTCCCCTCCTCTTATAACCTGGGTACCTTCAAACGAGGCGTGAAGAGGCATATTGCGGGCTGGCATGGCGAGGGTGACTAGTGCAGCTCATTCTAGCTGACTAGTACTAGTCGTCTTCGTGTTTGGACTCCACTTCAACTTACCATCAGGCGGAGTGGAGTCATATGTCTGTCCAGACAATATAAAAAAAATGTAAGAAAAAATTCGGAACTCATGGTAGAACACGAGCGATTTCGTCAGAATTTAGTATACATTGATTATAATAATTATAAAATGTATAGGACACACAAAACAGATTCTACCTAAAGTCCTCAGATGCCAATAGTGCCAAAAATGGCTCACTGTATAAAATTAGTTTTATATGTCTCGTATAGAATTGATTGAATACGATTTCTACGCTTCTCCTATCTGAATATTATTATCGTGTACAGTAAGCCTTACCCAATAAATGTTATTAATATTAAATTTGAATTTATTTATAGGCAAAGTTAAGAACTTAAGTTAATCAACTTTAATGAGCTGACAACATTTCACGTATTAACTTTTTGCTGATTTATTGGGGACTGTACAAAATATTTTCACTAACTTATTTATACTTCGAATAAGATAATTAACGTGTTTAAATATAAGATTATCATAAAAAGTTTTTTTGTATTCGTACAGTATTTGTTATTCTAAAAATAAATATTTTTCACTGATGGTATTCATTGAAAAAACTCGACGAATTTTAGAAGACTGGCTCCCATAGAAAAACAAGTGTTGGTAAAACTACGAGTACATACATCTTTAATTTGTAGCCATAATACTAGTATAGTAAACATGTTAATGTATTAGGTTCTATCGCGACTCTATTAATATAACTTCGTAATTTGAATCTGCAATGTTCTATAAAATCTGAAATTCAATGATTAAAGTCAGCTGTTATGGGTAGTTCTAACTAATATTATAAATGCAAAAGTTTGACGACCTCCGATTTCATGGGTACGCCACACAGAGATCCCGGATTAGATTCCCGGCCGAGTCGAAGTAGAAAAACTTCATTAGTTTTCTATGTTCTCTTGGGTCTAGGTGTTTGTAGTACCGTCGTTACTTCTGATTATCCATAACACAAGTGCTTTCAACTTGTCCAATATTTGTATATTATTATTTATATTTAAAAAAGTGTGTTTTTTTATTGTTACAAATGTTTATTATTTGGTGGTATTGTAGAAGCCAGTCTGAGTAGGTACCTCCACTCATTATACATTCTACCGTCAAACAGCAATACTTAATTTTGTTGTGTTCTGTTTTTAAGGATGAGCGAGTAACTACAGGCATATATTTAGAATTGTATTCTTAGTTCTGAATATTAAAAGATTACATATAAATAATAAAAAACAACAACAAATTTGACATATTTAAAATATTCAATTTGCGCCGCATACAACTCCTTCACAATCAGAGTCCAACTTAAGAAAACTTAACGCAGACGAGCATATATCCCCAAACATTACCTGCGTCACTCGCTGTATCTCGAGGGATGATGTTATTGACGAACTTTTGGATTTTAAAAAAGAATTTCGGAATTTCATAGGGTCTAAAAAAAGCGTATAATACAATTTGAAAATCATATGTTAAAAATAATATTCAAAAATTTAAAACACCAATACGGAAATTAAAAAAATCCACGATGAACATGACTGAACTTCGTTAGAAAATAAAATAACTGGATTAGGAAAAGAAAAGTTCTCATTATCAACCGAATTAAGTCTACTCGAAGAAAAAATTTTAGACCGCAATTCAATTAAAACATGTGTAAAACTGACAAATGTTCCTAAAATGCCAAGAGAAACAAAGGAAAATTAATACTCCATGATTAAGCAACTTTCCATGGCGCTTAAGATTGATATCCAGGCTTTGGATATTCGAAACGTTTCCGGACAACATTAAAAAAAAGAGTAAAAATTCATCCATTATTTTGGAATTTTCAAATATTAGAAATAAAAACTACTTTTTAAAAGCCGCTAAGGAGTACAACAACAATAACTCTAAGGATAAAATAAATTCATGTATGATGGGTCTATCAGGGGAAAAAACGCCTATTTACACTACCGATATATTAATAACGACATCGACTTAAATATTTTCTCTTTAAACCTTATTCTTTATTCTTTAAATAATTTTAAATCGCTAGTAATAACTGTAGATATGAATATTGATATTAAAATACTGATACACGCTCACAAATCTATTTACAGGATCTTGCTTTCCATGAATTCCTACCAGCTCATGTGTTTCCGACAAGGGGCGCTAGCTGCCTAGATAGCTGCCTACGCACGAAACGCTTAAGCAAAACTTTTGGCCTTGACTCCACCGAAATCCAGCAAAAGATACTTAGTCTATGGATTACTCCTGGTTTGTTGAAGTGTCTGCGTAACCGAAATAATATGTGTAGACAGCTTAAAATATCATATAAATCCACATAATATAATTCTTAAACTAACTTATTCGTGGTATAGAAATTTTTGCACAAAAATTTTAAAGAAAGCCAAAAAATTGTACGATACCCAGGAGTTTAACAAGGCTGGTAATAATTATAAGCGTATATGGGACTTTTTAATAAAGTTATTGATAATAACAATTTCAAACAAAATTCTTCTCACTTCTTAGTACAACTTCAGTTGCCCCGAAAACGTCTTGTAACTCAGTAAACTAATTCTTCGTTAATATTTCCAGTGAATTGGCATCTTAATTTAAATTATATTTTCTTGCAAACACACAGCTTTCACTGACCATTTAAACTAAAAACCTCTCATTATTTGTATTTGCGCCTACCGATACAGATGAAATTGTAACAAAAATTCGGTCCCTTAAATCTGCTGCGGCTGTGGTTTGGGATGGCATTTCTTCTATCATGCTTAAGCGGTACGTAACAATTATAGATCCTATTTTGTTCCATATATTTAATAAATGTTTTTAACTGGCTGTTTTCCACATTGAAAAGGCTATAATACACACCATTTTTCAAAAACGGAGATAACACTTCTGTCCTACGTAATAATGTAAGCCCGCCTGGGTAGGTTAATCTCACCACCCACTACTACACTACACTACACTACCACACTACACTACCGCCAAACAGCAGTACTGTACAAACAGCAGTACAGTACAGTGTAACTACAGGCACAAGGGATGTAACTTCTTAGTTCCCAAGGTGATTGGTGATGTAAAGAATCGTTTAAATTTCTTACAACGCCATTGTCTATGGACGGTGGTGACCACTTACCATTAGGTGGCCCATTTGCTCGTCCGCCTACCAATATCATAAAAAAAAATAATAGTTTGCCTGCTTTATCGAAGGTCCTCGAGCGTTTAACTAATAACAGACTGGTCAATTACCTTGAAAAGTACAAATTAATTTCACCTCAGCAGTTTGGCTTTCGTGAGAAGAAATGAAGATCAGACTCAGTTCATGGATTGCCGAGTTTTGTTATAGACCATTGGAATACGGGACACAGAGCTCTTACTAATTTTATCGATCTTGCAAAAGCTTTTGTCGGGACTGACTGATCAGAATGTTTTTGTTTTGTTATTTATTTTTTAAATTAGTTTTTACCTCTTCAAATGACTCTGCTATGCATACATTTAATGTTACTGATAATTTTCCATTAGGGAATGGGCTAATTATCCTTAACACAGCTTATGTAAATAACTCATAAGGGATAATAAGTTTCACTCTTTTTAAAGTGTCAAACCACATGTAAATGGAGTACTCCATTTACATGTGGTTTGACACTTTAATATATTAGCTAATAGTAATATTTAATACTTATTTTGTATCTATATACATCTATATAAGCGTCTATTTGTAATTTTGCGTCAGTAAATTATTATTATTATTACGGGAATCTTCGCGTTCGCATTCCTTAAAATCTATTGAATAGACTTTTAGGAATTTCGAAACCTATGACGGGTTTTGTTTTGAATTATTTTAATTTTAAGCTGACGACGTCTGTTCGCACGTTTTACAATTTTTTTTTTATACAGCCATAGCATGGCTTTCTACCAGGCCAGTAGTTTTCGCTCTCTAAAATTAATTCTTAGTTAAATCGTAACAATTTGGAAAATTGCAATCAAGAATCCTCTTTAATTTTTGGCACATCTACGGCAAAACGAGACCCTAAGGAATCTTTTATTTGCAGCTATTGTCCCATAATCATTGAGACAAAAATCGGCTTACGCTATTAATTTATATAGATTACTAAGCGGTAAAGCAACATGTAAGCATGTGGATAGTTCTTCAAAGAATATTTTTTATTATAAAAGAAGGGATATTGACCTCAGAAGTAATCTCACGGAACCCACATACAATAGCATCGATGATTAATTTCCATATATTGGAAGCTTAATTGAAATCAGAAATCAATGCAACAGTCCGAACAAAAGTGTCCCATAAATTCGATATTTGAATTTCGCCTCGGCCACAGCCCACAGGCAGCTTCAACGTTTTTAAAATATTACCATAATATTATTAGAAATTTATATCTTTAACTATTACATATATTTTTTTACTTCTCATAATATTGGTCGAAACATTTATTTGTATATTTTGTTCGGCTTCAATGTTCTATACAATATATCTAAATTGAATTCAAGTAATGTTTCAATTGTTTCATTTGGTTTGTCTTTTTTTATTACAATGAAATAGAATATTTAAATAAAAGCAGGTTAACAATTAATTGATTCGAGCTTGTAACATCCAGTAATAATTCTGTACATGTAATATATACATAATATAATACTATACACACTATAAAATAAAGTCGCTTCCCGTTGTCTGTCTGTCCGTATGTATACTTAGATCTTTAAAACTTCGCAACGAATTTTGATGAGGTTTTTTTAATAGATAGAGTGATTCAAGACGAAGGTTTATATGTATAACACGTGCATAATATAGTAGAGAACACTGATAATTTTCAAGGTTACTAATGTGATGTCGTAAAGAAACACATTTTTGTTGGCGCTGGCTTTGTAATATATTAAGCGTATCTAACTTCTTATATTACTCGTAAACCTATAATATATTTATGTGTGGACTTAAGATGTTATTAAACGCATCGCATTAAATCCTCCCCCCCATTTTATTTTTTCGGAAAAAAACAGAATTTTATATGGGTCACTGTAACCACTGTGTTTTTAATTATGTCGATTATAATATGTTGATGTGTGTACACACGCACATATAAATGAATACTGCGTGTATTACACGTGTGTCTTTTGAATGTAGTTGCAGATCCTAGTAAAAATTACGAGCCTGTGTGTGAGTGTATTTTATTGCGTAGGTAAATATATACTTCCTTAATGCGTATTAAAGTAGCCGTTTCATTAAAATGGGTAGCGATATAATCGCCATAAATATTTTACTTTTAATGAATTGATACATTAACTCAATTACTCTTCCGAACGCGTAATGAGATGGATAAATATTGCAAATTGGAATTGAACTTTGTCACAAATCACCATTTGCTTTATTATTATTTTTTATTATATCAGTGGGCGGACGAGCCAATGGGCCACCTGATGATAAGTGGTAACCACCGCCGATAGACAGTAGCGCTGTAAGTAATATTAACTATTTCTTACATCATCAATGCGCCACCGACCTCGGGAACTAAGATGTTATGAACCTTGTGCCTGTAGTTACACTGGCTCACTCACTCTTCAAACCGGAACACAACAATACTGAATACTGCTGTTTGGCGGTAGAATATCTGATGAGTGGGTGGTACCTACCCAGACGGGCTTGCACCAAGTGTATATATGGATTCCGTACAATATCATTTATCTTAAAATAAAAGCTTCAACGAACTATAGTAAAAAGTGTAGGGCAGTTATTTAGAATATGAGCAGATTTGTCTTGGATACCATTGACTTCCTAGCCCACCTTATGTAGTTTATCAATAATTTATTGTTGTGCTCCAATTTAAATAGCGATTAATAATTGCATTTAAAGCAATTATAATATAGTATATTTTCCTTTCGAACGGATTGAGAGGAAAAAATCTACCATTACATATATTATTTTCATTTAACCTTCGTTACACACAGTGGACCTCATTGTAGCTCCAATGATTCAAAATATTTCTCATTTATAAACATATTATTAAACTAAGATTAGAGTTATTCAGGTCAAATCAGAGGCAGACCACCAATCAGAGTATTTAAAAAGTAGTGCATCTGTAGCAATTATAATATTTGGCGGTATTTGACGAGTATTGCTAGAATATATTCTACCGCTAGTAATGCTTCCCATTTTTGTGTTCCAGGTTGAAGGTTCAGCCACTAAAAGCACAACGGACGTAACGTCTAAGTCCCCAAGGTTGATGGTGCGTTTTTGAAGTAAGGAATGTTTCAAATTCATATTTAAAAAAAACTGGCAGTGGTTACCACTTATCATCAGGCCTCAATATCTGATCTACCTGTTTATATATGTGTATATATCCTACACAGTTGGCTAGTAAATGACTCCATCATAGTCGAAGTAAGTCAGTAGGACTGTCTAGTCTTAAAGACTAAACATTAAGTGTCATACAGTTATTAAGGAGAAATAAATATTATGATAAGCATTAGCATTAGCATTGTTAGAGCATAATCCACCACGCTGCTCCAATGCGGGTTGATGGAATACAATTGTGGCAGAATTTCGTTGAAATTAGACACATACAGGTTTTCTCACGTTTGGTTTTCCTTCACCGCTGATGACGAGATGAATTATAAACACAAATTAAGCACCTGAAAATTCAGCGGTGCCTGCCTGGGCTTGAACCCGCAATCATCGGTGAAGATGCACGCGTTCTAACCACTGGGCCATCTCGGCTTATTATGATAAGCACTGTAAGATATTTAGTATTATTAAAAGAAAAACAAACTATATACACAACAAAAATAACTAATATATATTATATACTAATCTATTTCAATCCAAGATTACAATATTCTTATGAGGAAAGCAATTTTAATATTATCTCATACAAATCAAAGAACGCCCACTAAAGAAAAGTGTACAGATGTGAACGCTATTATTAATTTTAATACATACAAAGAATAATAACATTAGTGTCATTGCCATAAGGGATATTATCCTCTGGATTAATAAATGTTAGCCCTGCGGTTGTAATGGGTAGATCAATAATATTTGCCCGTATCTCAAGTTTATTGCTCCAATATCTATGTGGTTGCACAAACAGGCTATGCATTACGCATGTATGGGTTACATAAAATTTTATTCATTTATATTAATATAGTTTATGGAATATTATTTATACCTTTTTCTTAATAAAGTCTATGAGAGAAATATAACGTTACAGAATTGAAGATGTTTCCTAAAAAATACATTCATATGAAATACCATATACGTTCTGAAATTTTAAAACAAGTTATAATTTTACAGGTTACCAATTTGTTATGATAGAACAATTGCATTTAATTTATTTGTATTGGACGAGTATTTTTTTAAATGTACATTTTGTACTCTATATTATGTTTGAAATTTTCCAAATATTGGTAAATGGTCGACACTGCCCTAGATATTGGCAGAAATATTAAAAATTCCTGACGTGCCGTTGCGACACCAACCTTGGCAAAATAGTATGACCCTCGTGCCTACAGTTACACTGAGTCACTTACTCTTCAAACTGGAACACGACAATGCCAAGTATTGTTGTTTGTCTGTATGAGCGGTTGGTATCTACCCAGGTGGGATTGCACCAAACTCCAAGTAAAAACTGACAAAAATTACATTAAATATTCTTAAAACATATGCGGTAAAACTTACTACTTAGACGTAGGAGCTTAAATCGTGGCGGATGATCATGGACTATATTGTTATAAAAAATATATATAGTGTTTATACGAATGTTTGTAGTGGTCTAAGAATTTTATATTTGTATTGAGCATGTCATTACACTCCCTTAAACGAGGTTTTCTATCGAACTGTATGTCTGAAGTGCTTCCATATTCAATATATAAAAGTAAAAGCGTCCAGCAGTTCGATTGTTTAAGAGTTCACTTTGTTTCTCACTTGTAAAATGTTACAAAAGCCTCACGTTGACACGCCATTTTGATACGTGTATCCTATATATTTTATAATTATTACAGTCAATATTGCGTATCAAATTCTGACATTTTACACTCGTATTATGCATATTTCGCCATTTGTCCCTACAGAATAAAAACCTCTACAGGTCTAAAAATACAGTCACTTGGACTGGTTTGTTTGTGCAATCAATACATGAAATCAAATCACGACTTTTCAAGAAAACTCCAATAACGGTCAGTGTAATATTATGCCTCAGCTTTAATAGTAAATGTCTCCTTTTTTCTAATATGTAATCGGTGATGTTAGAAAGAGATAATGTAATATTTATCAAAACACCCGCTAATCAAAGTTTATAAGAACCATCAGTTATTACAATATGATAAATTTCAAGAGTACTTTACAGCGATCGTAAAATGTAATATTAACATCAAATTAATGAGTCTTTACGAAGTTCTTGAAAGTCAATATTTTTTGTTTATGATGAAATAATTATATGGTGATGGTATATTAATGAGCCTCTTCTGTGTTTTTATTATAACTTGATAATATTGGTTTAGTAAATAGTATTTGATGACGTTTGGCTATTAGGGTTTCTGCTTGTGAACACAATAAATGCAAAAGATAAGATTATCTAACTTTAATTTAAAAAGCAATTCCAAGGGAAACATTTTTTCCAGTTCGGTGTCTTTATATTTTTTTAACCTTGACAGTTACCGAAGTTACAGATGATTTAGAGAATAAGCAAGAAAATCAAAGGCTTTTATATATATTGAATAAATATTTCGACTCGACTATTTTCCCATCGGATAATGTGTAACACAATTTATCATAAAAGAAACCTCACTCGCATAACCCAACTAGCGCTGTAAATCCAGCCACTTGATCGCTCATACGCCAACGCTTCAGCGTATCATTTCACCACAAAGCGGCTGATGGATCTAACAGAGTGGAATATTGTATAACAAAATCTACCCTTAGAAAGCTATCCGCAACCAAACCAAATTTGCATATGACTTGACGCGTAACCCTTCTATCGGGTGAAATGAACTAGACGATTTGGCGCGTGTCTACTTTTCATTTAAAAATATAACATTTTGAAGACATTATAACTTGGATGGATGTTTTTAATAGTATCATAATAAAACAAGCATTAGATATAGGTTTAATTTTATTTTATAAATCAGTATTAATAATTATAAAAATATTACAGATATTAGATTAACAATTTATCAAAGAAACACTAAAACTCCCAAACTATAGTTTTCCTCTATATGATTTGTTTGGATACATCTATTTGAAAAGCATTACTTTCCGGGAATCCATTCGATATAACGCACAGACATTCTGCAGTTGATTCTACTATGAGATCCGTATACAACCCTCGATACAGTCTCCATTGTATCAATGTAAAGCGCGTAAACTCGTTCACGCGAAAAGGAATCTTCTTATGTAGACTGTAGAGACAGTAATACATTGACCTGGTTTTCAATATTTGGTGTTATCGTGGTTGAGGGTTCATGGTATTCATGGGCAAATGTGAGCGGACACAATAGGTTCTCAGCTGCTTCATATCTATCGATTGTTTAGACAATCTCTGGGCGTGGTGTTCAAACTAGTTTATAGTTCGGCTTACGATATGCGGGAGGAATCGTTCGATGTGTACACAATTTGTATGATTCTTTCGCTGGAAATATATTTTGTCGCATTTAAGTTGATGGATTCACAAATATGTTTTTTTTTATCAATTATAATGGTTGATAAACTGAAGTACAAGATTATATTACAATTATGTTCTCTAATAAACGGGAATATCTAAAATACATGTATTGTAGTACTGGTAATAATTAATGTTTATATTTAGATGATTTTGACTACAGATACAGGATTTGAGTTGTTTTATATCATCTAGGACACCTCGCTAAATGATTATGTTAATTATAAACATTACATAGACGACCCATCACAATAGACTTGCCAAAGTACTAATAATATCTTCTTATACCGTAGCTGCCAAAATTATAATAAAGTATCTTCAGATATTGATATTTGACGATCTCCGTGGTCGAGTAGTGTGTACACCGGTTTTCATGGGTACGCCACTCTGAGGTCCCGGGTTCGATTCCCGGCCGAGTCGATGTAGAAAAAGTTCATTAGTTATCTATGTTGCCTTGGGTCTGGGTGTTTGTGCTACCGTCGTTACTTCTGATTTCCATAACACAAGTGCTTTAGCTACTTACATTGGGATCAGAATAATGTATGTGATGTTGTCCAATATTTATTTATTTAATTATTTATTCGAAAAAATGTATTCTTTTAAAAATAAAGTAAATAAGATAAATTTATGTAATAAATTTATAAAATATGTTCTGACATGTATAAACATCTAGCCAGTAATTAATTAACCAATGTAGCCATGAATGCCTTATATTTTGTTTATTTTTTTAATTTCGTTTAATTATGTTTAACTTCATTCATAATTGTTTAAGATTATCCTTAGTATATGTTTATTAATCTCATTAATTGTATAATGTTACCTAATTGATTGTATGTATGTTAGTCTTTTTTTTTTTTAATTTTAATAACTGTGTAATTAGTATCAGTGGAAACTTAGCTGATGTATGTAATATTCTATATTTTTATGCCATAAGTGTCATATCATTGTTTGTTTCCCTAAAAATAAAATAAATAATATCATATTGAAATAAAACTAGTTTTTAACGGATTTAATCGCGTATATTAATTATTTTTAATATACGCGATTAAATCCGTTAAAAACTAGTTTTATTTCAATGTGTAATAATCGCGAAAATCTAAGACAACATTAATATCATATTGCAATTAAAATAATACCTTTTGAACCCTACTACCTATCTACTCAGTATCAATCTGTACTTATATTGGAACGCGTTTATCTCAAGTATCATCAGTCCGATTTGAAAAATATATTTTTGCGTTAGTTTTGATACTCGATATTCAACATCAGACACATGACCCAAGGAGTATAGAATGGTTATCATAAACTAATCTGGTATGGACTAAGAAATGGTAACAAATGGTACAAAATGCAAGGTTGGGGCACAGGGAGTCAGGATATATTAATTGCATGTAGCCATTGTTAAGAATACTATATCTATATATAAATATCATTGCTTCTGATTAGATACACCACATCAGATGGCTATATTGGAGGAAGATCTATGCCGGAGGACATTGTTGTATTAATTAGTATGTAATATTAATATTAACTAAACAATACTAAGAACTGAATAGTGATAAAATTATACAGTCATCAGACTCGGACGCTTTCTGTTAATCCAGTCATTTTACAATAAATTGTTATCTCAATTTTTATTACAATGTCTATATTATTAAGTATATGTATAACATATATCAGTAACAGTAAATACTATCGTAATCAAATTCAAATAAAACTTATACTAATAAAATAACTAAAAATATATGTTTTTGATACACGATAAAGAAATATCTATTAATAAACAAATATTTATTAATAAACAAGATGATATAATATAAATAAAATTTGTACCTAATTGCACTCAGGAATAATACAACTATCTACCAGTAAAAAAAAAGTAACTTGATAGAATCAGTTCATTATTTCCGAAGATTACCCCCTCCATAGACACAAACGAATTTTACCTCTTTTTAATATTTGTATAGACTGATTGTATTTAAGCGAGTTACAGAGCGAAAATTGATCTGTCTAACTTCTACTCTATGGTCGTGCACCGTGTTTAGTGAAGTACCCTACTATTTTAATGCTTTACGACTGTCGTCAGTTTTATGATGTTATTTGTCCTGTATCCTGTGGTTTATGATTATCCTATGATTGCATCCGCATTATATTGATATTTATGTATTAGACGAATCTGTATTAAAGCAAAATTAGTTATATTAATTAATAAAATAAGTAATTTTCATTAATGATGATAAATGATCTTCCAGACGTTTCCAGATCTTTTTGTAAACTGAAAAATAAATCAATATTACGAGAAACATATAAACTAATGAAAATATAATAACGGTATACATCAATGAAAAATATAAAGGACCACCTGGAGAATTACTTAAACAGAATAAAACTTATAAATAACCATATTATTTCTGTGGAATAAAAAACAAGTATAAATAACAGAACATAAGGTGAAATACACATTTACCTCTTTTTAAAATCGGTTAAAAGTACAGATACAATAGCCCACACGTGAATTGTATGGACGATTCAAAACATCCAATGCACAGCCTTGTTATGCGAACGGATCCTGTATGTGACATCTTCAGCGTAATAGAAAGTATTAGTGCTTCCAATTTCGACCTTACTTATATATATTTAAAGAACATTTTGTAATTTCTCGTCCAAACAGCAATAATGATGGTGCAAGTGAAAAAGTTGCAAAGAATTTTGAAATTCAATGAATTTTATTTTATGAATATATTTTACTTTTAAAGTTGTGTTAGAAATGAAAATGTTTAACGAAATAGTAAAATATATAGTTCTTTGTTTTAAAGACGTTTGTGCCTTGGTATGAATGTCAAATATGTGAATAAGGAATGAATGAAATAAATTTAATGTACTTATAATAAATATTTTTAAAGAGAATCTCAATAATGATAATGGTCTCTCATTAAATAACGGTAGTGGATAGATTAAATGATGATCAGTGCTATTTTATAATTTAAAAAAGATGATATTTTGTTTCAATATGTAATGAAATAATATAATACAAAAAGAGTATTTATTAACCTTATGGAGCGCCTCGCTGACAGTCCAAGGTTTGACCATTATCAGCGAGGTGGTTTTATGCATCTCCGTCTTAAACCAGGGTGCGGATATTCGAAACTTTTTCTCTCGTTTACATGGAAGATATAAACATGAGTATATTATAATCATCAGTTTAAAACCTAAAAACTTATCCCGTGATGTTTGTTTGAGGTTGAAATCGTGGTCTTCATTTATGATCCACGTTTTCAATTTCTGGAACATAGCACAACGAATATTAATTATAATAAAGCGTAATAACATAGTTTCGAGAATTTCTCAATAAAAACAGAAATCAATAAAAATTTTCTGATGGTTCGATAGAATTTGATTTAACATATGTAACCAAGGAGGAATAATAATTGCAACGATTACATGAAAAATATTTTTTGTCAATAAATTAACTTCTTTGGTAACATTTTATAACAACAACAGAACACATAAAACTTTGAACATTGTTGTTGACCATCGAAGTACAATTTGATTTAAAATGTAGACAGTCAGTCCACAATTTTCAAATATTTTTAAATTTATAAGAAAATCTTTCGCTTTTCGTGCTTTACTGGTTTACTTTACACATATTATATAAAAAGTATAATAAGTGACATATATCATTATTAAAATCCCTTTTCAATAATTTCGGAAAGCCATTTATTTCATAAATAAGTCATATTATTATTTCGCTCCAATATGTACACATTCAAAATTAATTAATTAATTTTCCTTCCAATTTACAATCCTCTTTTTAGTCCGAGTACTGAATGGGACGCACGTGGGGGATACGCTTACTTTTTATTATTTTTTTTTGTTAGAAGTGGCAAAGGAGCAGGAGGCTCACCTGATGGAAAGTGACTACCACCGCCTATGGACATCTGCAACACTGGGGGGCTTGCAGGTGCGTTGCCGGCCTTTCAGGAAGGAGTACGCTCTTTTCAAACTCAAACTCAAACTCAAATTCCTTTATTCAATATAGAAGTATTACACTTTCTTATTGATTGTCAAGTTAAACACTACCACCGGTTCGGAAAAAGAAAACACCCTGACCTGAGAAGAACCGGCGAAAGAAACTCAGCGGGACTTGAAGGTTCTTTCTTGAAGGTTCTCAAGTCGTATCGGTTCGGAAAAACCGCCGGCGAAAGCTGGTTCCACAGAGTGATTGTGCGAGGCAGAAAATGCTTTAAAAATCGCACTGTTGTGGATTTTCGGATATCTAGGTGGTGTGGGTGATATTTTGAATTTTGACGAGACGTCCGAAAGTGAAATTCAGCAACCGGAATTAATCCAAACAATTCCTCGGCATATTCCCCGTGATAAATTCTGTAGAAGATGCAGAGCGATCCAACGTCTCTACGCAAAGCCAAAGGATCAAGCAGATCGGAAAGAGCAGTACTCCATGTGAGGCCGAATTTGTGCCTTATAGAGTCTTAGACGATAGTCTGGCGTGAAATACTGTCTTGCCTTGCTGAGCACACGGAGCTTTTTTGATGCCAATTTGGCTTTGCCTTCCAATTGACAAGTACAAAACTGATGTGAATAACTTTACAATTATCCCATTTGTCTGAAAAATGCCTTCATGTACTTTTTTGGTTATGTTACAGTCCTGCGAAGGTCGATCAACAAGTATTATTAAGCTGATGTATCATAATATTTTAAAGGAGAGGACAACAAGGAAATACTCATACTGATAACAAAAGCCATCACTCAGAGGAATCGCATGTCATCGTCAAAAAAATAGATAAAATTCTCGAATACAATAGCACATTATTGTCAAGTGACGTTACATAATGCCCGCGGAGTGAAAATAAACGCAAGCTATACATGCGTGAAAAATTGCCCCCTTCAGTCCATTGTCCTGGACCACTCTATTGGGATTTTTATTTTTCTGTTTTACGGTCGGCTTTTAGAGGCTTTCGGGGAAAACGGTCAAGTTTCAGTCGAGAATAGTTTTACTACCGAGTTTAGACGTATTTAAAATAACATTTTACGATCCGATCACCTGACAATGCAGATTGTAGTTATAGGATATTCGTTTTCATATGTTAATCGTTAAAGAACCTTAGTGGCAGATACAATAACTTAAAAGTATTTTTATGACTGCCATATAATCCAAAGAGTAACTAACTTACGTTTAATCAATCATTCGGAAATGAATTCTTAAATCCAATATGACTAATCTGATGCAGTTTTTCGGTAGAAATTTGAAGATTCTCCTAAGAAAGGGCAAGTAATGGCAATTATGTTTTCAACCCCGTCCTTTTTATAAGCTATATCTACTCGTATGCTTATAG
Source organism: Vanessa atalanta (assembly GCF_905147765.1). NCBI lineage: Eukaryota > Metazoa > Arthropoda > Insecta > Lepidoptera > Nymphalidae > Vanessa > Vanessa atalanta. The sequence goes on along the minus strand of NC_061888.1, from coordinate 9,455,381 downwards.
AACCTATGTCTGTCCTGAACTATAAACTAAAACAGTATGATAGTACTATCAGTTACTTTTAGTATGTATGAGGAAAAAATAAATCATTATGAATAAAATATAAAAAAAATCGTCCGACATCATTAAATAATAGGCAATTCATTGTCAAAAATCCAACACTTGGACAGGTTTGGAAATAAAAACCTCGGACCTGAGAAGAACCGTCTTTTTTAATGTCATATTTTCCAATTATTATAGTTTTGATACTATAATAAATATGTTATATGTATGTTCGTTATTTGAAATAGCCTGGAAGTGTTCTTATTCGCGGTTTGCAATCAATTGAAAAGTCATTGGTTTTGTAATATTCTTTGGTGATTCACATGTTTTCCGCTGCATCACACCGTAACACTGGGGAGTGCCTAAACAGCAACTGTAACTGGGTTTAATAATAATTTATATTCTCTTCAAATTATTTAAATTACTCTTCTTGATATATGAGTGTGTTTGAGTGGATCACTGGACAGTTCAGATTGGACCCCATAGATGGGTGGCACTGCAATTTGTATATTTAGATTTTACTACATAAAGATTTATTAATCTAATTTTGTCTTCAGTCTGTAGAACATCATATCGAATATCAGTAAGTAGTGCGTGTTGTTAGTGGTATTCGGGGGATCGAATAAACGTCAGACATCAGGAAAGCGATACCAAAATAGAGATTACCATCCGACAGACCCTCTGAGTCCGTCAAAGCTTGTTACTAGATAACAGTTGCATCCGAATACGATAAAACCGTTTGCTGGTCCAAAACAAAATATTACCATTCATTTCTGATAGTGTTTGAATGTGGACTTTGATGTTTTTTTTATATATATGTAAGTGATTGAAGCAAGATTAAATTGAGTACTCATCAAATGATAAACTAATATTGATTGGAAACAAGCTGTATGGAAACTGACATCAAATTTATTCAATTTGTTTATACATTAACTGTATGAATTGCTGATTTGAAAATCGATATTAAATATCGAGGTGAGTGAGATCTGCGTGAAATTAAAAACTAGGTACACAATAATTAAATTCTTTGGGCTCCTTTTGATTGTACTAGGTTTGTATCGGATAATACATTTAGAATAGTTTGTACCTGAAAGGGATGAGAGATACAGGGGTGCGGAAATATGGTCACGAAATCTTAAATAAACCACAAAAAGTAAATCAATTTATTATATTAATAATTATTTTTTATAGCTTTCGCTTGTAATAGATTTGTACCGTATTGTTTAAAATTTAGAATCGTTGTGTATCTTAAAGGCGTAAGAGACATGGAGTGTAAAGTGTTTATTTACCTTTTGGTGCCCATATAAAAAATTATTATTATTTTGTTTACTCTTCCATTCGATTGTACTAGGGCTGCACCGGATCGTACCGCATTTAAATCGTTTGTTCCTCAAAGGGATACGAGATACAGGGGCAAAAATACTCTAAAATCCCGTGGTTGGGGACGCATTGACGTTTGTGTAATTTATTTTTGTTTTTATTTTATTTTAGAGAAACAAACAATGAGATGACTTATGGTATAATAATATACAATATTACATACATCAGCGAAGTTTTCATTGATACTTATTACACAATTATTAAAATTAAAAAAAGACATAACATACATAAAATCAATAAGTTAACATTATACAATTAATGAGATCAATAAACGTATACTAACGGAAAGCTTATACAAAATTAAATATATATATAAAATAAACAAAATTAAAAATTATACATAATATAAGGTATAGTCAATGAAACTACATTGACAAATAAATTACGGACTACAAATATGAATACAGCTTAAACTTTTATTCAGTCGTAATCATTATATTAATTATGTAATTAATACTGGATGCTATTAGTAGTGGATATAATTATTATAATAACCAATTTCATCATCAGAAAATTACTTAATGAAGTTACTGTCCCGAATATTTTTTTCATTATTCAAATTATCATAAGGAAAAAATTATTAGAAAACATAATTATACTGATTCAGCTGCACTTGGTGAACCCAATCACGATAGGCCAATCTCAATACTGCATTAAGAAATATGTTAAATCAATTATTAGCTTGAGAAGCCTGGGAAGAGTCACAGGATGCATTAGGGATTTTCTGTGACTTATCCATAGCCTTTGATTGAGTTTAATATATGTCAGGAAACTATATTAGTATGGAATAAGAGAATATGCACTCGACCTTATATATTAACAAATGAATTCAGAGGGATGCCTTTAAGGGAAAATGGTATCCTGAGGTCTCAGTTGGTGTGGGGGTTCCTCAAGGATCTATTCTCCACCCTTTTCTATTTCTCATATACATAAATGATCTCTTGCTGTCTCTTGTAGGGAACAACAAATTAAAAAAAAATCCTAATCCAAATTTACTTTTTGTTTTTCAATACATACCTATTTAATAATTTTATGTATTCACGGAAAGTATATTAGTGATGAATATATATAATAAAATATTTTAATTTGATTAAATTTCATATTACGAGTATAATGAATTTTTTAGCCAATAATATGTTAACAACAAAAACTTCAACTAATAAAAAAAGTATATTTTCTATCTTCCTCCTATTTCTATGCACACAGAGAACCGCAAACTTACTTATAGATCCGGACAGGATGCTAGTATGGACCAACGATAGGAAACGTTAGATCGTAAGGTGGAACAACGACCTTTACGAGTTTCCCGGTAAAAGTATTTTATAAATATTTCATAGAAAGTATACCCGTTTATAAATATTTTTTCATTTGTAGTATTTATCTATAGGATTATAATATCCATAAAATTTTTTCGTACTCGAAAACTTATTTTTTTCAGCAGTTTCCTATTTAACCGGAAAGAAAACAAGACTTGACTAGGTAAATGATCAACTTCAAAAATAATTATGTCAATATTTCTTCATTTAAATGACAAAGTCTATCTGACGCTACCAAACATGGGATTGGTCTTTTTGGGCCTGTGATTATTCTAGTCGACTTACCGCAATACAGCTATACTTCGTACTGATGTAAGCAAGTAAATAAAATAAGGATGAAAGTTTGATATACATTTTTCATTCATAAAGCCCTACCGTAGAATAGTCCCATCAGCCCCATAACGCATCCCATTCAGTAATTGCAACACGTCCCACGTTGGTAGGTACTTATTCTGCCGCCAAGCAGCAATACAATATTGTTTTAGTATTATAATTATATCCCGGTTTGATGGGCGAGTGAGCCAGTGTAAGTGGAGGTACAAGGGACATCACATAGCATACAGACATACATCACATAACATCTTAGTTCCCAAGTTTCGTGGCGCATTGGCGAAGTAAGGGGTGGTTACTAACAGTATCAGTGACTATGGACGTTGGAGTCCACTCAGGTGGCCCATTTGCCCGTCCGCCAACGTATAGCATAATAAAAAACGAAGACTTACACTGACAACAGTAGCGCCGCGGCGACAAAACGTTTTTTTTATATTATGTTATTCTACATTTTGTAAAGACTTTTTTTAACTTCACCTAAATTTAAAAAAAAATTTCATGTTTTTTTCGACAGATCGCTTGCAAAATATTTCTGAAAATTAACTAATAAAAATTATGTAAATATGTACCTTTATACACGAAGTAAATACACAAGCAAACTATATTACGATGGCAACGTCTGAGAGCTTCCGGATATCCGGTCGGCCATCTTGGAGCCGGATGTAGCGAGATCCCCGATCCCAGGGGAGAGGCTAATTGTTGTTAATGACTTGTATATTGGTGTTGCAAATGTTACATTTCTGAGAATTTATTGGAGTAATATAAGCTAGGATACATGGTAGGATGTTAAAGTACATGATTTATCTGAAGGAGTCTCATATTTTACTCAATTATCCTCTTTCCTTTTTATTTCCTTTTTTTTGGGTTAATCTTCAGAAAGGTACTTCCAGAAAGGCTATTCGAAATCCTATTTGGCACGAATCACATAGGGTATGAGATCATTTTGATATAAACCGACGCATTTCTAGCTAGCCCTTTTCCTGCTTTCGTGGAGAGGAGCTCTCCTCAGAAGAAAGACAATAATCTAAGCCCCCCCCCTTTACATCTTCTTTTTCCATCAATTTCAAAAATACCTAAAACCGCGTTGTCAATCTCTTCCACGAGAAAATTGACTTTGTGAACAAATTTGAATTATTTTCTAACAAGTACATAGTGCGATAAGAATGTTTTTTTTGTGTTTGTTTGTAATCGTGCTGTTGGCCCTACTGGCCTTACAGCGTCACCAGGGATAAGAATGTTGAAAAATTTCTTCTATTTATACTGGATTATACAGCAGCAATTTAGTATGTCATGGTTGGTAATTCATTCGTAGCAAAAAACAATTACCACATGTAGTCCTATTATTTATATCTCTGATTTTAATATAAAAAGTCTAACGAAGTCAACTTGTATATGAAATGTTATATCGATATGATCCATACTTTTAATTAAGCTATGGACATTCCATAGTTATTACTTGAATATTTTATTCAAGGAATACTCTTATGTATAAATATAAACGCTATTTTTCGTATACTGTGCACTCATATATCGTTCATCCGATCGAGTTTAAAACTTTGTACAGATGTTGTTGGCAATATTGTACGGTTTTTGGCATAATACCATCACCATACAATAGGCGACTCACGGATTGAGTCTGACATTTTACAAAGGAATTAAAGGGGGTTCGCATTCCATGCTATATTTTCGTTAGTAAAATATATGTAATATAATTTTGGAGATGGATTACGATTCTGATATTCTCTTTTATAAATTCATCTATAACAATAAATTTAAAAAAATTGATATTTCGTATAAAGCAAGCTTGAAAACTAAGGAGAGATATATGTTTCCGGATTAATAGAGATGAACACAATTGATTCGATTGATTTCAATGTTTAATAAAATATTTAAAATATAATAAATAGTTATATCAATATAAAGCAATACAATAATAATTATAAAATAAACAATTCAACGCACCTGTCTAAATACCACGAACCAAACAAATTGCAATTAACCGATAATCGTATCCCTGCATAAGTGGTCAAACGCTCGATAATTCATTGAGGCATATTATGACGTTATTGTTTAACGAAATGATGTCGCATCAATTTTACTTCGATTAATTGTATTATGATAACTATTGTTTCATGGTGCATATAGAATAAATGGTATATAATTAGTATAACGGAAGACACTGGTTGTCGGTTCGAGCACTTTTTGACGAATGTAACATTTGCGACTTTCCAAATAAAAAATAAAATAAAAAAGAAAGGACGTTAAAAGTTATACTTCTTCGTAGTATAAGTTTGGTACTTAACTATAAGTAATTTACTTTCGGTTTTCTTCCATACATTTACTTAGCTCTACAGTCTTACTTACTTCGTAGGGTCAATTTATGACGTCATTTCCGTGTCAACGTAAATTATACTCTCGATGCGACTGAAGTATAACCTCAAATATTTGTTTTAGTATTTATTTTAGTATTCAGAGACAACCTTATCGAGGTCTTATATATTTATTGTTTTACTCAGTACCAATTTTTTTTTTGTGTCAATTTGTAACAAAGCAAACTTCTTGAAACAAAAATCACAATTACGATAAGATTTAGCCAAATTTAGTGGAGTAGAAAATGTTTAAATATTATTATTACTCATAAAATTAAAATACCTGTTTCTGACAGATTACTGATAAAAAACATGTTATCCTATACGGGATTCTGGATGAAATCGTTTATTTTACCCGATACATGGCCTGTCTGGTTCCGTCAAATCCTTACTCCAAAATTCATTATAATAAACTTGCTTAAAATACATATTAGAACGGCTATAGTGCGAGTTTCTGATTATACCCGCATGAAATATCCTCCGAATGCTAAACAGAAACTGTCAAAAACAAAGCAATGTGAACTGCAGTTTGACAATTCGTATTTCGATAGTAATACATTTAATTATCAGAGATTGTAAAGTGAGACAAAGCCCTTATTTTTATTTAACTCACTAAAGGTTCGTTCACACATTCAGTAAGTTAAGTTATTGGTTACTAATGTTTTTAATAAATATAAAAACACTTGGCGGTAGGGATTTGTACAAGCCCGTCTGGGTAGGTATCACCCACTCATCAGATATTCTACCGCCAAATAACAGTACACTGTATTGTTGTGTTCCGGTTTGAAGGGTGAGTGAGCCAGTGTAATCACAGGCACAAGGGACATAACATCTTAGTTCCCAAGTTTGGTGGCGCATAGGTGATGTAAGGAATAGTTAATATTTCTTACAGCGCTTTTGTTTATGGGCGGTGGTGACCACTTACCATCAGCTGACCCATATGCTCGTCCGCCAACCAATGCCATAAAAAAAATATATTAATTTTTATGATCACTGATATGGTATCCGTCAATCTCATCTTTAATAAACTAGTAAGCTAGTTTCTACCAGTAAAAAATTTTTTTAAGTCACATGACTTCAAAACACACTATTATATTTCTTATAGTTTAAATTCCTATCAGGTGATGGTACCATCAGGTGGCCTAATTGCCAATCCGTCGGTCTTTATGAAATAATAAAATATAAAGTACCAAAATGAAATACCGACGCATTATCAAAGCACGGACAAATAGATCGTTTAGCGACTATTTATATTAAAAAATATATTTAAATTAAATAATCATTTCATCGTACAAAGTCGATTCGGACAACTATTTCATGATATAAAATTAATTAAACATATTCAAATAGACCGACTGCGTCACGTGACTACAAAGCAAGCCATTATATTTTGTGACGTCACAATGATATATTGAATATAAAAACACACGAAACAGATCTGTCATATATAATATAATTACTATTATTTGATTATATTTTAATCTCATCTTTTGTTAAGTTGTATGCTGGTAATGTAATACTGCGTTATATATGTATATAGTGCTTGCGACCCACCCCAGCTTCGCACGGGTGCAATTTATACATTAAGTAAATTATATAATATAAATATAATTTATACCCTACAGAACTCAGGAATAATAAAAATAAAGTGACGTGACTACGAAACACGCCGCCATAGTTTGTGACGTCACGGTGTTAAAATATGGGTATAAAACAAATCTCTTATATATATTTTTAATTATATATTGTTTTTTTTTTTATAATTAATTGATTTTATTACTGAGCGTAACTTAAAAACACGATTCACTATAAATAATCAAGGATGTACTACCGTCAGATTACAGATTCAGAATTACAATAGCAACGCCAGTGTTCTCTGGAATATTGGTTTTTAAATTATTTCTGTTTTGAATTAATGCGAGTCCGATCTGTTTTTTAATATAAAAAATAGTTTTCAATATGAATAGGGACACAATTACACGGCTCTTATTGATTTTTAATTCAATTAGTCAAATACATATTTGATATTTCAAAATTTTATTATTGACTTCTTTACAAAATTTATTTAATAAATATAAGTATAAATATATACTAGTACTAATCGTTAATGTATATAATTGACATTGAAATATTTAAAGACAATGATGTAAATAATAAAATCGAAAATTTATCTCTTATATAAATAATAATGTTGTTTATCGATATAACAATAATTAATCGTTTTTCGTTTCGCGGCACTGATTCAAAACTGAACATAACGTCAACTTAAATATAGACGCAGGATATTTTTTTTTTTTTTATAAAATAGAACAGCGAACGGATAAACTACTACAACATCTACAACGGAAAATTGATGCCGTAAGATTTTTTAATCATTCCTTACGTCTCCATTGAGCTCCATGCTGGAAACTAAGTTATGGTAGTGTACCTGTAGTTGCACTGGCACAGCCTTCAAACCAGAACACAGCACACAAAGTATTGCTGCTTGGCGGTAGAGTAGGGCGGTACCCACCTAGACGGTCTACAATTCAGTTAGCTAACTTTCAACTATTTTACAGTTAAATTTCATACGATTTCATCTCGACCTAGTTATTAAACTGCAATCCATCGAAGAGGTACACTCAGAACATCAAAGAATCGTATTGTTGCTAAGGTGTCACAAAGAACGCCTATATCTAGGGCGTCTTACTATGACCTGGTTATATTTTCTGTCTCTATTTGAATATCGCTTGGATTATTTAAAATGAGATATTACTGGGAAATATTTTATTATTCATATATAGTTATTGTTTTCTTTTTTTTATGATGACTCAGTTTTATTGATATTTATATTCATATTTCAATATATTTTCAATATACTAACAGTGAATTTGTATTTCAGCTTATTTCTTTCCTTTTTAGGATTCCGTAGCCAAATGGCAAAAAACTGAACCCTTATAGATTCGTCATGTCTCTCTGTCTGTCTGCCCTTCCCTATGTCAAATCTTCTTTTTTCCGAAACTGTTGAAACTTGGTAAGTAGACGTATTATGTGAACCGCATTAAGATTTTCACACAAAAATAGAAATAAAACAATAAAATTTTGAGGGTTGAGGGAACTGAATCTCAAAGAATTTTTTTCATCAAACCCATACGTGTGGGGTACCCATACTATGGATAGGCCTTCAAAAATGATATCCAGGTGTCTAAAATAACTTTTTTCTAACCTGAATAGTTTGCGCGAGCTTCCAAAGTCGTATGTGTAGACAACTTCTAAAATAAGAGAATGATAAAACTAAAAAAAAAATACGATGTATCATGTAAACTTCCACCCAAAATTGTTTTGAACGAGATTTAGTAAGTCGTTTTTTTTTTTTAATTTCATAAATCGTAAACTGCAATTTACCTTTCATTCAATCATCTCAAATATAAAAAAAACCAATTAATTTCATAAACACAACAACAACCTTATTACTTGCTGCTACTGAACCCTTCATGGCCGAGTCCGACTTGCACTTGGCCGCTTTTTTATTTAATGTAGTTGTTTCGGTGTTTTTTAAATATTGAATCTAAAATAACAAAATATTATTAATAATTTACTTAGTGGTTTAACTTTGTACCAGACCGTCTACCCAGACGCTCCGTACCACGTGGATGTAATACACACTCATACATACCACCAAGTAGCAATACTCTGTACTGTTGTGTTCCGATTTGAAGGATGAGTAAGTCTGTAAACAGGCACATGGGACACAACAATGTAAGGATATAAAAAAAAATAACTGTCCCTGATGATGAGTCGAAATGGTCGAGTATTCAGAATAAAATAAATGTAAATCTTAGATAAGATTACTGTTCTTTCGTTTTCAATGGTAAAGAAACCTGCATGCTTAAGCTGTACACCTTCCTCTCTAAACGAGATTATAAACCAGTGTGACATTTCCAAGCTAACACTAAACTAACTAAACATTATCAATAACTTACATTGATTTAACAAAGACAAGCGTTTCACGTTCTGGTAATAATTTCAAATAAACCTATCACATTATCATAACATTATCTATGGATGCATATCTATCAGCTCATTTGTTATCAATTAGTCACTAATTTGCCAGTATTAGCTTAAAAGTAATTAATATGCAACTTGTGTTCCGATCAAACGAAATATAATTTAATGATAATTTCTGATGAAATTATTTTGGTAAATATTTATTATGGCTTTAGTATTATATTGTGGAACTTGATTGACTCGCTTAGAACTCTTTTTTGTGTAACTTTTGTTGTGTACTAGTTGTCGCCTGCGGCTGAGCTTGCGTTTTAGGGGTAGGTTGTCATGTGTTAGGCAAAAGTGTAACCCGTGTCCTTCTTGGAGTTCAAGTTTGCCTCATACCAATTTTCGTCAAATTCGGTTCATTCGCTTGGCAGTGAAAGAGCGACAGACACACAGACTTACTTTCACATTTATAATATTATATTATAGATTTGGCACTCATAACTAATTACAGTCAGTAAACACAATATATTATTATAGAAAAATTAAAGCTATCGTAGTAAAAAACTATATTCTTAAGTAAAAATGTTTTATTTAAACCTGTACAATATACTTTATGACATAAGTTGTGGAATCTAATGGATGTATGTGATGTATTTATAATAATTCTAACTTGGTCATTACATAAGTAATCGTCATAAAAGTAGATCAATTCTAGAAATAAATAAATTCTTCCATTCGCTGCCCATAATGTTGTATTCATGGCGCAATTGCTTTCATAGTAAGACCTAATTGGTATTGAACTTTTTTTAAAAAGAAATTAATTTCTATTGTATGAACTTTTGCGTATTATATAAAATATATAATTAATCAATATTAATTATTTATTTGCACAGATCTGTTATCAAAATATTTGAATAATAATGCTAGAATATATCTAGCTAGATCTTTCTAATAGTAATTCGGCAAAATATATTTACATTTTCTTATAAATTCTTTCGTGTCGATAAAATCAAAAATGAAAAAACCAAAAGTTATGAGAAACCCAAATTTCTATTCCAAAATACGGTTCCTTATGAGTATGTTAGCGGGATTGATGGTATCACATCATAATATCTTAAATATCTAGTGAATGACCTGGCAGCGTCCTATTGGGTGGCATGACTAATTTATGCAATTATATGTTTTCTGGTAAAGTGATTTCATCCTTTTTAGCACACCTTTTTGCATCTGAATTAGCCTGTAGATACATGGTTTCCTCTAAGCTGGCTTTCACAGCCACCTATACTTCCAAAACCGAGTTTATGTATATTCCACACTCGTACCGTTCTAAAGGGAAACAAGGCATTCATCTACAAAAGAATTTTTTTTGACAAAAGTGTACCCACACAACTCTTCAGGACCACCGCTGTTTGATGAAGTCATAGAGCATATTCTAGATGATAAAATATCTAAATTTACATTTGCACATGAAATAGCTGAATTTGAATAAAGTTGAATCATTTTTTCTTCATAATTTATACCCGAAATACAAATGTTAACTCCCATGACATATAAAATTTCTTCTTAGTTTCAAGAGTTACTTTTCGTGTTAGAAGTAATATAAAAAAATATGTAAGGTATTATTTCGTTGTTAGCTATCTGTCAAGTTTTTTTTTTTTTTATTTAAATCGGGATATTAAATAACAATACTGAGTTAATATTATTTTACGTGCATTTCGATACGCGCATAACGTGATGCAACCCTTCTTTCGTCTGAAAAATCAGTGAGGGAAGACGATGTGCTGAACGAACCCGTGGCACAGGGGATGTAAGTTTACGGCTTATTTATTCGTAACGCCCAATGGAGCAAGGTCAATGACATATATCCTCCTCCTAAAGAAATATCTTGTAAAATAAATGAAATCGTACAACAATGAGTTCCTTTAACAAAATAACTATTATTTTCATATCAAGTTTATATACAAATATATAGTATACGCATTGCGCACATAGAATTGAATAAAGAGAGGAGGGTGAAGAGGAGGAAAGAGGGCAAGATGCCTACCCCTAAGACGCGCTAATAGATATATTACATAAAACAGGCCTTTGTGACTTAACATTCACAATATTAATCGTAGTCGATTAAGGTCACGCTTATGTAATTTTGTTGGTGGTAGGATTTTGTGCAAGCCCCGATATCGCCATCATCATGTTCTACCGCCAAACAGCAACACTCAGTATTGTTGTGTTCTGGTTTCTACAGTGAGTGAGCCGGTGTAATTATAAGCAAAAAAACATAACATCTTATTTCCCAGGTTTTGTTCTATTAACAATGTTCGTGATAGTTAGTATTACTCCCAGTGCCAATGTTGGACATTGGACGTTAATTAGAATTTACCAACTCACCAGGTATCCTCTCTCCCTATCTACGTATTTTAAATTAAAAAAAAATATATATTTCAACTTGAGAGAATAAAGTACATATTTAAAAAAAAAATAATACCAGTAAAAAAATTGTTATATTTTCAAATTAAATATTTATTACACAGTAAGAATTACGAAGGAATGACGTAATGCGGTGTTTATCTGACGTAAGCATGACAAACACGGGACGCAGACATAATGTTTGTAGACGTGACACGAATATTACTTGAAAATAAACATGATTTAGAAACAAATATACTTCCGTTGCTGTCTATACGCGCTATTAAATATTAACGTAGTATTTATATTAAATGAAAAAATAATAAGACGTAATTTTGGAAAGAATTTTCCTACATCACAATCGATAAGTAAATGTAAGGCTTCCATATTGAATAAAGATGTTTGCCTTTTTTTAACCTTGACGTTGTCATAGAAAAATAACCCTAAAATGGTTAGAAGATATTTTGGGTTATTGTCATTCTGTTTTTTTTTTTAATATTCTCGAAAGCCAAATGCAACAAATGGGAATGCCTTTAGAAAATAATTTTATTCCATTACCATGCCTATAGAACCAATTTATACATGTTCTACCAACCTTAGAATCTAAGGTGCTATATCCTTTGTGCCTATATACACTAACTAGTGAGCCAGTATAATATAGTTAGTAAACCATTCGACCGGAAATCATCAATCCAGAGTATTGATGTTTGGTCACCCAGACGAGTCGGGACAAAAAGCTACCTGATTCTGAACAAGCGTATTCCATGAATATAAACATAATATAAACATGATGGTTTGAATGAAATTCAGTATGTTCAGCTTCAAAAGTATAATAAGTCGATTAGAAATGAATTTCAATATGAAAAATTCACAGAAACTAAATTCATAAAAAACTTATAATTAAATTTGTTTGTTAAATGTACATCAGTCTAAATTGAATTTATTTCAGTGTACCAGAACAGGAATCGTAGTTCCCTCGACTATTATTTTCAAAACTCAATTAAATTTTTGGCAAACAATATATTTTATAATAAAATTATTTTCATCTTATATTTTCAAGTATCGTTATTTACCTATAATCGAAAATTTTATTGGAACAATTTTCGTTTGGAAGATTATTATGTTTTTGTAATATAGACCAAAAGCTTACTCTTAACTCAAGTAGTCCTAGATTATGCGAAGATCAAAGACGAGATGGAAACCCAAGCAGATGTGTGAGGCCAAAACAAATAATTTTCTGATAGGAATCGAAAATAGATTCCGTCGCTCCAAGAGCTCCTCTTTCTAATCCTATTGAAAATGCTTTTATGTAAACATGTTACGTATGGCGTCCATTAAGCATTTGACAAAGGTTGCTGAATTAACAATGAGTTGACATCGAACTCTCTTGTATATATTTTTTTCCAGACTCAAATCTTCCCCGTACAGCCACAACATATATTAAAAATCAGATTAGTTATCTACAATAATATAAAAAAAAAACTGAAGAGTTTGTTTGGTTGATTGAACGCGCTAATCTCAAGAACTACTAGTCCGATTTGAAAAATTATCTCAGTGTTTGATAGCCCATTTATCAAGAGAATATATTATCACGCTATGACCAATAAAAGTAAAATCTTATAGTCATATCTTATATATATAGTATATTACATAATGAATTATGTTTAAAATGATGAGTCAAATGAGTATTTCATTTCTACAGGTTAGATTTAAATTAATCAAGTTTACTAGATTACTTATCAATTTAACAGCATTAAACATTATATATAGCTTAAAGTTAGTCCTAACCAGCCTCTATATTAATACTAAATGGAGCGTAACAGATAGTCACTGTATATGGGCGTATCACACGCTCGCACTCCGTCAATGACAAACCAATGTCCGAGATATGGCTCATTGAACAAATGACGTGCCCGCTTTGTAAGTTTCAGCATTCTGTACTGTTACGCTATTAATATTGTTTAGTGATTTAAACTATATTAATACAATATAATTTATTAATGAGCCGATTCAGTAAAACTTACTTAAATATGAGCTGATTGTTACTTAATCTCATGAGCCCGAATAACTATTTATTAACGGAAAACCGTATATTACTCGTGTAGACGAATAAAATCGCATCTAGTCTATTTTTAATTATGAAAATTGCATGCGATCTCTGCAAGTAGTTTAATTAATTTTATGAAATGATAATTCATAATTGCGTATAAAAACTTTCAACTTTCCTTGGTAATATTTATGATTTTCATTTGACCGAGAACGTAATAATAAATCACGAAACTAATATTTAGTATCAATTCATACTATAATTATAAATTCGAAAGTAACTCTGTCTATTACCCCTTCACGCTTAAATCGCTTTACCGATTTATAAGAAATTTGTTGTGAACATAGTTTGATTCGCGGAAAGACATAAGCTACTTTATTTAATTCATCCCTCAAGGGAGTAAAATTTGAGTTGACTGTTTGTCTGCTATAGGTAAAGTTTTCTTAATTTCGCGCGCGTAGAGTTATGTGTTATGTTATTTATGCAGAAATTAATAAAACATTTACATTTTTTACATTTACATTAGCCGGCTGTAAATTTCCCACTGCTGGGCTAAGGCCTCCTCTCCCTTTAAGGAGAAGATTTGGAGCATATTCCACCACGCTGCTCCAATGCGGGTTGGTGGAATACACATGTGGCAGAATTTCGTTGAAATTAGACACATGCAGGTTTCCTCACGATGTTTTCCTTCACCACCGAGCACGAGATGAATTATAAACACAAATTAGGCATATGACAATTCAGTTGTGCCTGCCTGGGTTTGAACCTGAAGTCATAGATTAAGATGCACGCGTTCTAACCACTGGGCCATCTCGGCTCTGAAATTAATAAAACAGTGATAAATAATATTGTTATATATAAAACTGACCATTAACTAAAACTTTTCGTGATCGCAATGTGTTCGACAGTTAATCGTTGACCCTCACTTGGAAATCGTAGACGCCGTAGCCTGCGGCTGGTGCGAATATTCAGCCCTTGAACGTCAAGTAGCTCACGTCTCGTGTGTGTTACTTTGCCTCGACTCGCATTTTACATTAGCTTGCAATAATCGATATTTAACTCAGTATATAATTATAATATATATTTGTTATGAATTTTACTTCTTATTTTTAATTATTACTTATGTTCATTTAAATTTTCAATACAAATATTGTGTAATATGATATTTCATGGTGAGACTACCTGTAAGTAGTAAACCTTTGGCCTTGACAATTTTGAAATGTATTTTTATTTTTATTTTGGATGTAATATTGTATCTACTGTTGGTTGTCTTAATGAAAATAAAATAATACTATACCAAGAGGATGAAATTCAGGATAACAGATAGTGTGGAAGTTAGAAATATGGAATTCATTGTTTAGGCTTACGTTTATGATAAAAGGCAGTCGGTATAGTGTTTTTAAAAACTCTGCTCCTGAGAGTAAGCAAGTAAGAGACAGTTGTTATACGGTATTTGAAAATTCATCATCTACGAAGGGTGGATATTTGTATAGAAGTTCGCCAACATTTTTGATGTTAGAAAATATGGAAATAATTTTATGGGTACCAGGGGACGGAAGGGTGAATTTTAAGAGGATCTGAATATTCTTTCCAATGTGGTATTACATCGAGTAAATTACTAGTAATTAAAAATAAGATAATTAGCTCTACCTCTTTACCTAGCTCATCTCTCTCCCCACTTACATGCGGACGAAACCGCGTGCAATAACTTGTAATGTATAAATTTATTTTATTAAAGGGAATAGGAAAGTTCACATCCTAAATGACGAAACGATGTCAGAGCATGCCTCATTGATCATACATTTTATTGACGCGACCTTTTTTTAGATTTTTTTTCTTGATTTATGACCGAAGCCAGTATGACTGTTATAATATAAAAAAAAATGATACATCATTCAATTATTTCTATTCTTTTAATGAGTTTATAAGCTAATTGTAAATAGACGTTGTTTATACATTCTTGCAAAATGTCTCTATATGGCGCTTCAGTTCATCGTCGATATGTATAGAGACGAGATGGCCCAGTAGTTAGAACGCGTGCATCTTAACCGATGGTTGCGGGTTCAAACCCAGGCAAGCACCACTGAATTTTCATGTGCTTAATTTGTGTTTATAATTCATCTCGTGTTCGGCGGTGAAGGAAAACATCGTGTCTCCCACTTGTGTATCCACCAACCCGCATTGGAGTAACGTGGTGGAATATGCTCCAAACATTCTCCTCAAAACGGAGACCATAGCCTAGCAGTGGGCAACTGTTAATGTAATGTAAATGTACAATGTAAAAAATGTAGCGTACCATTAATAGACAAAAATTTTCAAGTAGTCGTTTGCCGTAAAAAACATCATTAAACTTAATAGAAAACCGATGTTACTGAACCAAAATAACACTTCCAATATTTTCATAAGAAAAATTCTTTTTATGTTATTTTATAAATATATTTTCCATTATATCGTAAATTTGCTTTAAATCAAGCCCCGAACATCGTAAAACAGCGAATTTTTTTTTTCAAAATTTCCGTGAAAGGTACAGCCTGGTCCCAGGAGATCGACGCTAATTTATTTATCACCGGGACCAGCCCGACGGCCATATTGGTGTCGTTTATTCACGTAAAGAGAACGTCCCGGGTAGCCCTTGATATGTGAGGGGTAAGTTATGATCGTAATAATTTCTTTACTTTATAGATATTCTGATTCGAGTAAATGATGCTTTATGGTATTTATAATCTGTTATTTATGCTTTAAGAGCATTTTCTGATGACGCTGCTAACTTATTAAAAATAATAAGAAATACTGTATTACTAATGTACGCAATATTCATAGGTGCCACTAATGGGAACACCTGCTAATGCTCTAGATTTGGCTGTTATTTTCAAAACCATATTTAACTTTTAAAAAATATTTATTTTACTTTTTATTTTGCAGTAAACCAACTAATACTTAATATTTTTTTTAACATAAGAATTAAAAACATTAGGTGCTTATAATATATACAAATATGAATTAAAAATAGTTACTGTATAAATCTTGACCGTGTGGAATGGTAACAAGAATGCTAGCAGCACTTCCCCGTTCAATCGCAATTCCGATCCTCTGGGCTAATACATTTTTATTTTAAAGTATTATATAACACGAGTATCCTTTAACTATATAAACTATCACCAGATGCTGTCTAATTCAGATGGGCTGTGACAAAGTCTTACAACCAGTGAGTGACTTCCAACGAAAATGGAAATCAAAAATTTTATTTTTATGAACTTTACCAAATTGTGCTAACATCTAAAACGTCTTCAGTTTTATAATTAAAGACTCATTAAAATTAATATTTAATTAAACAACTGATATTTTCATAGACGGGAAATCCAACTCGACCGGAAAGAGTTAAGTCCAACGGCATTCCGAGACACGGGAGAGAAATCATTGCCAACTTCTTGTGATTACAACACAAGCGTCTCCGGGCCACTACTTAAGACGTAAAAACTGAAACAGGGTTTGAACCAAGGATATCGGAATCTGCGACCTTATAAGCCAAACCTAAAGCAATCTAAAATTTAATAAAAAAAAAAAAAGAAAAATATACTGGCACACAAAAAACAAATATTGAAAATAATAAAAAAAATCTCACCGTAGGCACGGATAACAAGCCTGTGTAGATATAAAAATAAGAATAAAAAAAAAGTAAATAAAGTGACATAAGGAAAAAAAAACAACTCATTAGGTATGTACTCCTTTCCAAAACAATGCCGTAGATAAGAACTTCTTCACCCAATTAGATGATATTTATTAAACACTCCGTACAAGAACAGTTACAAAACATTCGCGCTTTCTACTTAAGTAGATTCCATTCGAAACAAGTGAAGCAGGTCAAGAGAGAATCAACTTATTTAATTTGGCACGGAACCTAAGAACTTTCGTTTCGGAATATTAAAAATTTCCACTGTTCATTAACGCGGACTTTCCAGAAGGTTTTACGCCCGCCCTTGATTAATTAGAAGTGATGGCCGGTTGTGAACGAAAGTTTATCGTAATTTTAAATATAAAGTCTCAGGGCGTCAGTTGTTATTGTAGGAAATTTTCTAATATTTTTTTAAATTTAATGAAAACCGTTCTAAATTCAATTTTATAAATCGCATTTAGCCGTTAACTTTATATCACTAAATTAATTCAATTACATTAGTTACAAAACGAAAATATCTTGAAGTAAATCGCTTGAATGACTTTTTGCCGAATAAGCTTGTAATCTTGCCTTGGAACGGAAACCTCCCATGTCAGAATCTCACAGGGAATTTAGTTACTTAAAATTAATATTGTATTACGATTGATAATGTTTCATATCTTTAACGTATTAGCCAAGATATTTTAAAAATAGAAGAGTAATCTTTGAGCTTATTTCACCATGTACCACGTGCATTCCTCGTTATGATTGGTCCATCTCAAAACTATATTCGCTATAATTTATTATAAAAAATATTTTCGTTATATATACTTATTTAAACGTTAAGCCGTCTGCCGTGAAATACTAATAATATCAATTGTTATTCTTGTGCATTGATTTTAATAGCATTTTTTTTAAATAGATAATAAAATGCTGTCCAAAGTGTAACAGTTATACAACTACAATTGAAGATTTTTGTAACATAGTATTAATCTTAAGCTGGATAAGCTTAAGATCTCGGAGTTTAGTCGAACACGTTGCTCCAATTGGTCGATATTAATGTGGCAGCTTTTTCTACCAACACATGCAATGTTTTTACTAACCTACTGAGCAAAAGGTGAATTTTGATTTTTTATTCTTCATCCTCGATTGTCGATAGCATCCTTTATCGATATACTAGTAGGTGTTCTACACTGAACAACTCGCGCTAATCACAGCAGACAAATAAGTTAGGTAGGCATGTCTATATTGATATACATTAAATAATTCAAAAATTACACTCTCGCTGCTCAACATTCAATTAAACCATTTAACACACATACAATCACTTATGCACGCACACAACAACATTGTAACTGTACAACCACACACACAATAAAATTTAGGCGACACGAAGTCGCCTAAATTTTATTCATAATTTTTTTATTTATTTTGTTTTTTCTTTTTAATTATTTGTTTCGTTACTTGAGGCCAGAACGTATTATGTCAAAAATACTGTGTAAAAATATTGTAAACAGTTGTATCTTCGAATAAATATAAAATTCAAGAGTTTTTTACAAATATATTTCTCATGGAAAGTAAATTGTACAAAGAAAGCATTCAATCGAATAATTATTTCTCGAGTAAAATTTTAAATGTAAAATTTAAATATTGCAGAAGTATTAAAATGAAGGATTAAGGTCACGGTCTCATAATTTATTTGCTAGCAATTTCATATTTACTCATTCATTCTGATAGTAATTATACTGAAAACCGTTAAGAATGACTAACTCTAATTTGTCAAGAGAATCACGGAAGCCAAAATACTTGAAATTATCCTGAAAACTTTCATAATAAGACTCTATGTTCTTATTATACGCCAACATCTATACTAACTCTGTCTGTTACTCTTTCACTCCCAAAATGCTGAACAGAATTTGATGAAATTTGGTATGAGGTTAGCTATAACCCCAAGAAAGTACATGGGCTACATTTTTATACGCAAAACCTGGCGACCAACCTCTAAATCGCGAGTAAAGCTGTGGCAACAACTGGTTAAAAACAAACGATTATTTGTTAGTATTTTCGTAAGTGTCAGACCTGATGAATAAACTTTTTACAAAAGTTTAGTCAAAACCAAATTTAATTGGTGGTAGGAATTTGTACTAGTGCTAGGTACCCCCCTACACATTACTTATTCGTCAACAATTGTATTGTTGTATTCGGGGTTACTACTAGATCTTAGTTTCCAAAGTTGGTAGAACATGGGTGACGTAACTATATACAAAGGTAAATATAAATATAAAATTAATTAAATGTTATATAATGTAGACCGGAGAACAAAATTTGAACTCATTAAAATTTCATTAAGCATCTAACGAACAAACAATTGGGTACTTCTACGTAGTAACAATTTTTTATTTTATTGTATTAAGTAAAATATAGGCATATCAACTATTCCTAAAGAATATATATTCTAATAGGTCGTTTTGTGAAAAAGAAAACATAAAAATTAACAGCCTGTATATTACCTACTACTGTGCTAAGGCCTCCTCAACCTTTGAGGAGAAGGTTCGAGCATATTCCGCCATGCTATACCAATGTGGATTAGTAAAATACACATGTGGCAGAATTTCGTTGAAATTAGACACATGCAGGTTTCCCTTCACCGCCGAGCACGAGATAAATTAAAAACACAAATTAAGCACATGAAAATTCAGTGGTGCTTGCCTGGGTTTAAACCCGAAATCATCAAAATTTTAGGTTAAGATGCACGTGTTCTAACTACTGGGCCATCTAGGCTCATCGTTTTGTGAGCTTAATTGTAATTAGAAAAATGCTTATATTTGCATACATTTTCTGCTTATGTGTTCCATCAAACATACCTATTAAAATATAAACAAATGAAGGTCATCGATGCGTTATATTAGAATGACATAAAATTGTTAGTATTCACAAGACATGAGTCATTTTGTACACGGAAAACGTTTTTAGAACGTTTAAAATATCGTTAGTCGAAAAGTTGAATTGTGTCTCGGTGACAAACGCTGATATTTAATGGTTTGTAAAATTGAACACCGCAAGAAGTTCCACCGTATTTATACGTTGGGTAATTTTATTCCCATGCGTCAAAGTCGGATAATATTTCCATAAAAGTTTCATCCCTATTGACAGGCGAAACAAACTTGTATGCTTGTAATTTTCTTTTTCGATTTTAATACAACTTAGTGTTAAAGGAAATAACAATCTCAAGCAATGTTTTATTTTTATTAATAGACTCAATCATTACCAAATCATCGATATACGTGTAGTAAATCGATGATTTGGTAATATTTTATGTCGTTCTGAAGGGTAACTAAGCCTACGACCTACGTGGTCGCATAGTGTGTACACCGGTTTACCGGTACGCCACTCCGAGGTCGATCACATTCAATTCCCAGCCGAGTCGATGTTGAAAAAGTTCATTAGTTTTCTATGTTGTCTTGGGTATGGGTGTTTGTGGTACCGTCGATACTTCTGATATTCCATAACGCAAGTGCTTTAGCTACTAACATTAGGATCAGAGTAATGTATGTGGTGTTGTCCAATATTTATTTATTAATTCTACTTACACTGGTAATATAATATGTTCGATCAAATGGTTGACGGTGAAGTCAAGTGATATATATATATTTATATATATATATATATATATATATACACATTAGCTTCTTATAAATATATATATATATATATATATTTATTAATATAAGAAGCACTATCGACAAAAGTAAACTGGTACACTGTCAGCTTACCATTGTAAGTTATTTAAACGGTATTGAATCCACTATATCATCATATCAGTTACACGATGCTTACCTTAAATTAATGCAACAAAACGAAATTAAAAAATAACAATAATGTTTTATACAAGTTTCTTAAAAGGATTGAGGGTTTTGAGGTGTTTGAGTGTTGTATGAGTATCTATAATGATTATAGGATCTCATACAACGATTTACAAGTGAAGATTTACCTGTATTTGTAAGATAAAATTAGGAATCGTAAATGTTTGTTTTATTGGGAAAGTTGCGTCCTTGGAACTGCAAAGCGATTTTTTGGTAGTCATTTTATTGAGTCAATTTTACTGAAGATTCATTTATACAAAAAACATCGTATCACTTTATAACTCATCTTTTGATCGGTGTTGAAAGAAATCATCGTGAGAAAACCCGTATGAGTCTAATTTCAATGAAATTCAGCCACACATGCATTCACCAACCCGCATTGGAGTAGCGTAGTTGAATCCGCTCTAAATTCTCCTCAAAGGGGGAGGAGGCCTTAGCCTATTACTTTTACTTTTATTTAACCATTAAAAGACCAACGCTTATGCAAAAGGTCCTGTTTAAAATGTACTAAACTTTTTGAATAACCGGTTCCTATGAGCGAAGGCGAGCATGCAGGGTGCAATTTGGTCGGATTTCTGGAAAAATTATAATCTTGTTTTTATCACTTATCGTATATTTTTAGTAAAATTTTAAAAAATGTTAAGAGTTTTAATCTTTAAGATTAACATACATTTGGTATACAGTCGATTTCCTCGCAGCATAAGATATATAGTATGTCACTTTCGTCTCAAATTATTTATTATTAGTTTTCCTTCACCTCCACACCAATATATAGTATAAAACCATAGAACTCCCAAGTACTTTCATTGGTTTAAGCCTGCTATTTTCGATCAAGATTATCGTGTTTAACTCCTGAGCCAACATGGCTCTGTATAGTATGTATGCTCAACTATAATCCCAGTAAGAGAACTCTTTTTTTATCTCCGTAACGTAAGATTTTTTACCAACAATGAATGCGTTCACTCTAGACAAAGCACACTTGATAGCTCTATTTCTGTAGTTTTTACACAGACGCCTAATTGGAGTGGTTCCTGAGCGCGAGTCGCAGTGAAACGCATTAGGTCTTAAAATTTATTATTTTTAACAATGTTTTAAGCTCGAGATTGCCGCTGAAAATGCTAAAAAACTGTACTAACATTTCAATTTTGTTAAAATTGCGTTAAGACTGACTGCAGACAGCTGGAATTTTGCAATTATTGTTTTTTTTTCTTACGTCAAAATACTTATTACCTGTAGCTCAGATATTTCAAATTAACTAGTTTTTTTTGTACTTGTTGGAAAGGCATTGTACAAGTATCCAGATGGGTAGGTATCATCCACTATTCATATCCTCTACCGTCAAAGAACAATACTTAGTATAATTGTGTTCCTGTTTGAAGGATGAGTAAGCCACTGTCACTACAAGCACAAGGAACATAACATCTTAGCTTACTTGGTATTAGAGCTTTGTGCAGGTGACCCTACTCATAGTATATCTTACTACCAATTAGAAATATTTAGTATTGTTGTAATCGGGGCAGTAACTATTACACCCTAGTAAGTTAGGTGGCGTATTGGGGATGCTAAGAATGGTTAATATTTCTTAGTGCCAATGTCTATCGACAGTGGTTACCACTTACCATAAGGTAACCTAAATAGTATAGGAATTTAAACATTATAATAGCATATATATTCAGGAAGTCTATATGTTTTATTAATATTATACATATATAAACATTTATTTATAATTTTGATATATTTATTGTGATATTGAGACAATTTCAATCAATAATATTAATGATCTAGTAATATATACTGTTAGGACGCCGGTAATTCGCTTCAGTCAATATATGTCACACGTATTAATTTATAAATGTAATATAATAACCTTGATTATATTTATGCCATAAAAGCCGCAGACATTTGGATGAATATTCTATTAATTATCATTTAAACATTTCTTAATATTTACACTATATTTTAGTGAAATTTGCTAAATCAAAATTCCCATTGTAAAAGGTAATTTATAAAACGATGTTGGTATTTAAAATATAAATTGATATTTCCTAATAAATAGATATATTATATGATATAAATATATTAATTATGACAAAATTTTTTTACAATACCACACCAAAATTAATATGAAAATTAAATATAGTATAAAGGTTCATTATTTAAAGGGCTATATAATTATGATATTAGGCTTTTGTGGGCAACAGTTAATACTATTTGGTCTAGCGGCTATATAAGGATGATACGTAAAGATGATATATACATTTTTTATGAATATTTGTATATGTGAAAGAAAAAATAAGGTAACGATCTGCAACACCGGGGGGTTTGCAGGTGCGTTGCCAGCCATGATATAGTGGATTCAAATTCCGGTAACCCAGTGAAATGTAATTTAATTTTCTTGCAACACACACCAAAGTCGTAAACCGTTGTTTCAGCGTCTTATCGAAATCCGGTTGTGTCGAATCGCTAGTCAGTTGGCTGGAGTCCATTGAGAATGTCTGCCGAGGCTGGAGTCGTCAAAAACAACGTAACTAAGGGCGTTTATCGATGGCGTGTTCATAACGGAACATAACTTTGTAAATAATCGGACTCAAGTATGTACTAGCTGCTAGTTGCCTTGAAGAGTTCCTTTGGATCAAAATCGGAAAATCCACAAATATTATTAGTGATTGCTTACGTTAAAAAATAAATGTCAGCTTTCTAGATTAGGTTTCGGCTGTGCATTGATGGAAAGCTAGATAAATGATTGATGATTTTACAAGTATTTTTACGTAGGTTTGCGGACGATGATCAGGGTCACCTGATGGTAAAATCAAAATCAAAATATACTTTATTAAATTAGGCTTTTACAAGTACTATTGAATCGTCATTAAATAAACTATCGTAACTAACTTATACCAACCATAAACTTTGGCACTGTAAGAAATATTAACCATTCCTCGTGTTTCCAATGCGTTACTAAACATGGATATCTAAGAAGAATTAAATTAAGTATATTATTATTTTTTTTTAGCATTTGCAGCCCGTAAATGTCCCACTGCTGGGATAAAGGCCTCCTCTCCCTTTGAGGAGAAGGTTTGGAGCATATTCCACCACGCTGCTCCAATGCGGATTGGCGGAATACACATGTGGCAGAATTTCGTTGAAATTAGATACATGCAGGTTTCCTCACGATGTTTTCCTTCACCGCCGAGCACGAGATGAATTATAAACACAAATTAAGCACATGAAATTTCAGTGGTGCCTGCCTGGGTTTGAACCCGAAATCATCGGTTAAGATGCACGCATTCTAGCCACTGGGCCATCTCGGCTCAAGTATATTATACTATTAATGATATTCTACCGCCAAACAACAGTACTCAGTATTGTTGTGTTCCGGTTTGAAGGATGTGTGAGCCAGAACACAAGAGATTTACATGCCTTGTGATGTCATCATCTTAGTTCCTAAAGTTGGTGGCGCATTAGCGATATAAGGAATGGTTAATATTTCTTACAGCACCATTGTTTACGGTGGGGACTATTTACCATCAGGTAACAATTTGCTCGTCTGCCAACCTGTATCATAAAAAAAGAATATCTGATGAGTACGTAACCAAACGGGTCCGCACAAAGCCCTACCTATAGATATATTAAAAAGATATAAAGATCTCACTGTGTACAAATTGTTTAAATTTAAACCATCCATTGATTAAAGCCGATCAATTATAAAGCTTGTTAAAATATTCTATATTTCTTGGATAATTAGCTATCGGTCAGATATCATAAATGTTCTCCTTAATTAATCCGAAATTCGTCTAATCGTCGTCGTAATTATACCCTGTAGTTATTACAGAAATAACATTAATACATTTTAGTAAGTTAAAGGTATTTATGAAAATTGTAAAGTCGCTAATTGTTTCGTTTAAATATAATGAAATTAAACTACATCAGACAATTATTCAACGGCTTCTGTAACTTCTGTAGCTTAACATTTATACGAAAAATGTGCTTTTATGAGTCAATTTGAATATAGAATATGTTGATTTTGACAATTAAATGAAAATTACAAAGAAATTCGAATTTTAAAATTTATTTTAAACGTCTCTTCTATTTAGTATCTTTATATATATATATTTTTAGAATCGGATCATTGTTTTATGTGATAAAACGAAATTCAAACAAACAAATTGTACCTCCTTACAATATAAGTAAAGATTTAAAGAAAATTGACGCGTACCCAGATTATGTATTTGAAAATCTCTCTCAGATTGGGTTGTCTGGAAGAGATGGCCTTAAGTCCGTCCGTACAACACGTCATTTTTTTTTATATATGTATTATTTCTTTCTTTAGTCGTTTGCTTTATGTATTTTATGTTTGTATCAATAAATTAACTATATTAATTTTAACATTCATTTAATTGATACATTTTATGCACTTGTTAGATTTTTTTATAGAGAATTAATACATTATGTCAGGATATTTTTAACATAATTTCTATTTCTTTATTATTTTATTACATTTTAATGTTATAAGACAATAAAAGATTATATGTGAATTAATTTATTTAGCCATTATAATAGCTGTGGTAATCATAATTAAACTATTTTAAGTAAAGCTACCACCGGTTCTTAATGTAGATTCTACCGAGAAGAACCGGCAAGAAACTCAGTAGTTACTCTTTTTCAATATCCAAAAATAGAATCATGTTAGTTAAATACAATTATACTAACTTTGTATATTGATAATTGCAAAAACACAATTCAACTATTCATCAATAATTTAACAAGCAATAACAATTATATCATATCACAAAATTATATCGCACCCTAAATGTTAACACCTTGCTGCTCCAGGAAGAGTAAAGAGTAAAGTTAAGTGTTCTGTACAGAGCTTCCATCACTTATATAAGCCTCATTACAAATCACGTGACTCACAACATTGAACAGAAAAGTCAAAGTACCCTCTTATTTAATATCAATGTTATCAATACAATTAAAAATAACTTAAATTAAATTTTATTATTACAGAATTGATTAAAACATACAATACATAGTGTAAGCCTTGTTTGTAATTGTCTAATTATTTATTTATTTCTTACATAATCTGACACACTAATGAACTGTTTTGCTAACCCTACACGTCTATATCGGTTTTACACTTGAATGACACTATTATTATTGCAAACACTTTGTAAGTTTAATATTTATTTAGGATTTACGCTGGACTATCGTCCTAAGAATACAATTTGCAAACCTGATGAAACTAAATCAGTACACAATTCAGTTAACTTTGCAAAATATCGATTGTATTTGAGAAATGTCAGCAAAGGTTAAAGATGTATTGATGTATGTGATTATAGGGTTGGCAACTAAGTCCTGTAGTTATTCATAATTTTTTTTTTATTCAATAAATACACCATTACACAGAATATTTATTTATTATTTGTTTTATTTTATAAATATTATAGACCTTTTTTTTTTTTTCTCGCTGGAAAAACGCTTTTCGCGCTTCCCCCACGTGATGGTAAGTGGGGGGGTGTGTGGGACTCCCCGGAGCCCTGGACGCGGAGTGCGCCCAGGTACGCCGGGTTTACTCACTAAAAAACCAGCGGTACCCTCTCCGTCTTTCGGCGAGCGCCACGGGATCACTTACGCATGCTACCGTGACGAAGTATTATAGTCCTGAAGTTAAATATCCAATTCACAAAAATCTCCTTTTCAATAATTCCATGCGCGACTCTCTTTTTTATTTTTTAATAATAATTTTGCGCGGGAAAACATCTTGTATTATATTTTAAAGCCTTACGAATAACGTTCTGAAATCGATTACACTTTTGTGAAATCGGATACAATAACAAAATATGAGAATATTAAATATATAATTACAAAGCGCTTCTTTCAAAGCTTCATTCCTATGGGCTTCCCGAGAAATTATGCAATTGGATTACCAGCTTTTTGGCAGATCGGAACATCAAGGTCGTTGTCGACGGTGCATGCTCCGACCAAAACTTCGTCAACGCTGGTGTTCCACAAGGCTGCGTTCTGTCGCCCACTCTGTTTCTTCTGCATATCAATGACTTGTTGTAAATCAGGCACATTCACTGCTATGCAGACGACAGTACCGTTGATACCTCATACACCGGCCGTGCTAATATTTCTCAGGAAAACGTCGAAGAAAACCGGAACAAACTTGTGTCTGAAATCGAGTCTTCGTTAAGCGAAGTCTCGAACTGGGGCCGACTAAACCTAGTCCATTTCAACCCCAAAAAGACGCAAGTTTGCGCGTTAACCGCCAAAAAAACACCATTCGTCGTATCTCCACGTTTCGAGAACATTCCGATAGCCGCCACAGCTAGTATCGGAATACTTGGCGTCGATGTTTCGAGCCTCGTTCAGTTCCGCGGTCAATTGGAAGGCAAAGCCAAATTGGCATAAAAAAAGCTCGGTGTGCTCCGCAAGGCAAGACAGTATTTCACGTCGGCCCATCGTCTAAGACTATACAAGGCGCAAATTCGGCCTCTCATGGAATACTGCTCTCACCTCTGGGCGGGTGCTCCCCAGTACCAGCTCCTTCCATTTGACCCTATTCAACGTAGAGCGGCTCGAATTATCGACGATCAATCCCTTTCCGATCTGCTTGATCCTTTGACTTTGCGTAGAGATGTTGGATCGCTCTGTATCTTCTACAGAATTTATCACGGGGAATGTTCCGAGGAATTGTTCGGATTAATCCCGGCTGCTGAATTTCACCTTCGGGCATCTCGTCAAAATTCCAAATATCACCCGCACTCACCGCCTCGCACAACCACTCTGTGGAACCAGCTTTCGCCGGCGGTTTTTCCGAACCGATACGACTTGGGAACCTTCAAGAAAAGAGCGTACTTATTTCTTAAAGGCCGGCTACGCAGCTGTAACCCCCCTGGTATTGCAGATGTCCATGGGTGGTGGTAATCACTTTCCATCAGGTGAGCCTCCAGCTCGTTTGCCCCCTATAACAAAAAAAAAAAATGTAACTACATAAATAAGTATTTCTAACAAATACAAATTATAAACTAATTTATTTTTTATTTAATTTTCGGGAAACATACAATATAGTCTAATAAATATTTAATACCAAAATAAGTCTTACATGAGCCAACAATTTTTCCACTGTTACATTAAAACATAACAAGAACAACAACAAACCTAATAAGAACTAACAATAACAGATAATCAAAGTATATAAAATAATAAGGTTTTTATAAAAGTCATTTCAAGTGTAACAATAAACAACAGCAATAAGAATATTAATTTTTTATATAAATATTCAAAAATGATTTATTGTGAAGTTTACATGAATAAAATTGATTTGATTTAATGAAGAATAAAGTTTTTTAATCCACGATTCTATTCTCTCTTGTTTCTTTAATATCTATCCATCATTGAACGAGGTATTAATACCTCGTTTGTAGAAATTGATTTTTCGTGCATAAGTTGGTTTAATCGCTTCACATCGAACTTACTTAAATACAGAACAAGGTACATATATGAGGTTCCCAAAATAATATATTATATATTAGTACCCGTATTATGTTTTATATTTAATTTATATATGAAAGAAATTGACGCCTTATAGTTTTGATAATAATTATTTTCAGTGACATATCTATGTTCGGTGTATCCTATTTAAATATAGCAACGCGATTTCTCTCAAGGTCGCAAACCCGGATTATAAATCAGGGGAGAAATTCTACTAATTTATCATGGTTATAATACGATCCCGATTCAATTTTGATGGAACCGCAACTGGATCGTTGAGTTAGCAGAATAACAGGCTGAATTGAACGATTACGTTTAATGTAAAATAATATTTTATTAGTAGAATTAGCACCCAGGGCACTAAGCAATACTAATCTACCAAACTCTTTATGACCATTTGAAAGGAAGAACCCTTTGATAAAACTAGAAGACTAAAGATATTGTTGATTTCATTTGTAAAAAGACCAAAATGTATGGAAATAAAATATGTATCTGATTTATGACGTAATCAAGAATGAAAAATTTTTAGTGAATTATTTGGGAAAGCAAAGTTCCAAAACGCTTCGACAATTATCTACAACGCCTTGTTCAGGACTGATGTACACTTTTCATTCTCATTCTCATATATACAAAGTATAACCATCATCAAATCAGCACAAATCACTAAACCCTAAATATTGGGTATTTTTGTTATATAAAATCATATCAAAACAAACATAATCATTTTTAACGACATAAAACCACTTACCCTGTATCATCCGCCTTATTGCCGTCACTGGTTCTTTCGGAGGGCTGGTTCGTTTTTTGCCTACATATGAGTGACTGGCAGTTTACAATTAAATGAAATCCAAACAAAACCTGTCATAGGTTAACTTCCTAAAAAATATTTTGAACAAACGCGAAGTTTTGCGAGAGACCCACTGTTTAAGGACTTAATGTTAATACTATAAGTATTTAAAACGGGACATTTACGGGTTCACGAGTCTCCCGAACAAGACATTCGTAGATAATGTCGAAATATCGAGCTCCACCAAAAAAAATACAAAACAATATAAATATCCCATTTTAAATACATGTAATAAAAATAACCATGTTAATTTAAAATCTTAATGTTAATAATTCTTATGTAAATAAAATATACATACCGTGCAGTGCGATTCTCTAGGAATTCTCCTTGTATCTCACTCGTGAAATGTTGACAACCACCTCACGTTGACACGCCATTTTGATACGTGTATCCTATATATTTTATATTTATTATAGTGAATATCGCGTATCACGCTCTGACATTTTACGTTCATGTTCTGCGGTTTCGAGTCTCTTCTTATAAAATAGCTCTACTATAGAGTGATGGTCAAACGTAATCAATTAATAATCTAGAAGTGCTCTTTCAAAGATCGCTTCGATTTATTTAATACAAATATAAATTAATTTTCGAAACCTCTCTGAGTATACGCAACAATTAATTAATCAACTTTAGGGCGAATAGTTTTGAGCTATAGCTCGGCTAAATGGAAATGTATCCGATCAGTCGAAACTTTGATAAGTAAGTCCTGGCTAAATGTTATTTAATTTCTATTCCGATATATAAATCAAATGTTTGAAATTTACGTATAGTTTATTCCCTGCAAATTGTTCTGTGACTCTAAAGACACGCTTCCACTAAATTTTACATACTATATTTTGTTTGCAGGTTTTTTTGACCAGTGGACATTCTTCGTTCGGTGGATACTCATCCATTCTACCACCACACATTAGTACTCTAAATTGAAATTCATTTTAGAACCCGATGGTATTTTTTTTTAAATTCTTATAGAGTCCTTGTTTATATGCAAAGTACTTAGGTACCGTAACGTGGTTCATTTTATTGTCCTCATTCACAAATCAAATTAAAAAAAACAAATTCCTGTATTCAATGTACATAGACGCATAACACTTACTTATTGGTACAAAGCACAAGAAATCCTGATATATTTTTTTTTAATATTTTTTGATTTTATATCCTCGATATCCTTCTGATCGATTTTCGTCTTAAGATCTATTCTCAAGTAGTCTCTCAGTTCAGCAGTGTGTGCGCAACACAAGTCTACTCCTTATTTCTTCATTCTCATATACTATAGAAGATAAATTAGGTGCAGAACCAATTTATACTAATTAAATAATACCAGTTCTGGGAATGCGGACACTACCAGATACCAGACTCTTGGTTGCAACTGGTAATTACTCAACACAAAACCCCGATAACATTTTATTGCTTCGACCCGGGGCTTGTCGAGGCTGTCAAAAATCAACTACTGGTTTGGATAGACATAAAATAGACCTTAGAAGAACTAACGAATGAAACTCCAATTTGAGCATATTGTATTTGAAATTGCCTGGAGATAATCGTTTTATTCCCAGGGTTTACATCTATAAAACCTCTTTACGTACTGTATTTTTATTTATTTTATTTTATTATTATATCTTTAAATTAAATAATTTTTGAACGTTCTCCAAAGTCCTGTTGTAAAAGCGTCTATAATATTCCATGAGAGAAAAATACTGCGACGTCGGTCTTCGGACATTATTAATAATAAAAAAAAAGTTATTGATATTAATTAAGAAATAAATGTGACAATTTATAAAAAATGTTTTTATTACCACACATATGTAAAATCTTATTGAGTGTGACGGATAATCTTTCACACACAACCACAAATTAAGCAATTACACTTTATATATAGAGAGATATTAAAATAAGAGCGATATAAGTATTACGTATATAATGAAATTATTATGAAAAAAAGTTATTGATATTAATTAAGAAATAAATGTGACAATTTATAAAAAATGTTTTTATTACCACACACATGTAAAATCTTAGTGAGTGTGACGGATAATCTTTCACACACAACCACAAATTAAGCAATTACACTTTATATATAGAGAGATATAAAATAGCGATATAAGTAATACGTATATAATTAAATTATTATTTGGTACTTGTATAATAAAAGTATTTTACGCAAAATAAAAAAGTAGAGCGTAAAGAAGTTGTTCCATTAATTCTATTAATATAATTAAATATTAATGGACGGTATCCTCTGATAGCGTTAAATTCGTTAATAATCTACCCACTTTTTTCGCAAACGCGCTATTGCCTCCTGAGAGTCACTGGTAAATAATTAAAGTTTATAAAAGCAATCGAATATTTATTTGGTCAACACCTATATTAAATTTTAATCTTATTTATTAAACTTCGTCTTCATTGAAATATTTTATGTTAAGATGTCAGTTCAATAACTACATCTATTATCGTTATCTTTAAATACGTGTCTTTAATATACACGTGTTTTTAATAAATTTCAACATAGTAATCCCAAAAATATGTCATTGTTTTGTTATATGTTACTGAAATCCGAGGAAAATCTATACAAATAAAATCTTTTGTCTAACCTGATTATAAACGCACAACCAAAACTAAAGATTATGGGAAGCTGAATCTTGGAAGTTTATTTTATATGAATTAGCATTTTTGAAAATATTAATTACCAGCTGAACCTGCTTAGTGAATAAAAAAAGTAGCATATGATTACGGAATTCAATTTATCTCCATACCAAATTTCATCTAAATCGGTTTAGCGGTTAAAGCGTAGAGTTAATAGAGTAACTTTTACATTTACAATATTAGTAAATATAATTAAATGCAATTCTTTTTTTGAATTTCAAATCTATACGATGTAGGGACAAGTACTAGTATTATATAAATATTACACACGGTGCTGCTCGCCAGTTCTGTTACTAGAACTTGGCTGACACGCTACCGCGTGTCTAGATCTAGATAGCTTCATACGAAAGAAACTAATACGAAAGAACTTTTTTACGTCTTGTGTGTATTGACCCTTAGTTTTCCCAATATCATGAAATATGCTCCAATTTATTAATTTGTCAGCATATTTCAATAACTACATTGAAAACCTTAACAGCAACTAACATCACTTCATCAACGTTCCAGTAATAAATATGAGATCAATAAAGCAAGTACTGCATGATTGAACTAGTGTTAGTTTAAAGTTCGAATGTGTTTTCAATAATTCATTATGTCTCAAGTTTAGTTTCACACGATCCCTTTCATTAAATCCGAAAATGCTTAGAGTGAAATATTTTAGAGGAATTCGACGCTAGGTATTCTATCGTTTTCATTAAATAATCATTATCCGTTTTCACTTGACAAGAGTTATTTTACATCCACGTTTACTAATTACTAGTTCATCTTAGATGGTTATTATTAATGATGGTGTGAAAAGTAATAAATAGTAGTAAATATAATGTCGATCACAGTGTAATTTGAAAAATTAATACTAATGAATTGGGCCAATAAGGGTCTTGAGTTTAAATTTAGAACTACATTACATTACAGCCTGTAAATTTCCCACTGCTGGGCTAATGCCTCCTCTCCCTTCGAGGAGAAGGTATGGAGCATATTCCACCACGCTGCTCCAATGCGGTTGGTGGAATACACATGTGACAAATTTCATTGAAATTAGACACATGCAGGTTTCACTGCCGAGCACGAGATGAATTATAAACTCAAATTAAGCACATGAAAGTTCAGTGGTGCCTGCCCGAAATCATCGGTTGAGATGCACGTGTTCTAACCACTGGGTCATCTCAAATTTAGAATAATATATATATATATATATATATATATATATATATATATATATATATATATATAAAATGATATGAAAATTGGTATGGAAATATATATTTTATTTATGATTCTCCAACAAAAGATATAACTTCTCTATATTAAACAATATAAGGTTTACAAGTTTTATGGTGCTCCTCCTCAGACGACAGCAAGTCCTATTAAGGAAAAAATATTTAAATACAATTACGAAAACAAGTGAAATAATAACACATAACAGTAAAAATCGAATATAAATTTGAGTATAAGATTATTTTTTGTTAATTTAAAAGACACACACTGATTTTGGACAAACTGTGACTATGAATATCAAGATCATTTTTATTGTTAGAAATTGTGTTATATTATATACAGAACCTTGGAGAAACTCGATTAAAATGTAGGTATGGTAAATAATATATAGAGGATTTTTTACTGGTGACTTTTTAGGCGCTACACAGCATAATACTATATACAAAGACATAGATAGAATTATATTAAACCTTGCACTTTTCACATCGATGTATGTTTTGCATATAATATTATATTATATTTGAAAATAGAACAAAAACAAATGGGATGGCAACATATTTACTCACAGTGACGTAACTTATTTATAGTTTAATTACTAAATGCTAAAGTTAACCGATGTGGAGGTTCCTTCCATCTGATTAACAGTCACCCTCAAACATTAAAGCCTCGTTGCTACGAAGTGTCGACAGCATCAATTTAAACAGTCACGTGTAAACGGGAAAATTATACCCAAAGCTTTATAATACATACGCTGCGATGGCTCAGTGGTTAAAACGAGTGCTTCTTAATCAATGATTCTGAGTTTTGTAACTCATGATGAAATTGTACCTTGTTGTATGACGTGTTTTTCTCGTGACAATTATTAGAATGGGACATATCTTATAATGAGTTATTTATGTTATAATACAATGAATATATTATTATCAATGGTAAAATAAATGTTCTCTATTTTGTTTGATCACGTCATAACTTGAAGAATAATTTACCGATTTTTTTTAATGGCATTGTTTGGCGTAGCATATAAGCCACCTGATGGTAACCACCGCCCTTAGACAAAGGCGCTGTAAGAAATATTAACCATTCCTTACATCACCTGTGCGCCACGAACCTTGGGAACTATGATATTGTATTCGTCTATTCTTTTAAGTTTTCTAATACTGTATAGAACGTCCCAGTGGAAAGAAAAGAACGTTGAAAATTGTTAATTTTCAGAGAATACATAAACGAAATATCATTCGTCATGATATCTCTGAATCTATAGTCCGATTGATTTGAAATTTAGCATAAATACTCCTTTCGCAATGTAGACGCTAATTAAGAATGTTTGGTTATTTAAACATCATGGAAAATTCTACAAAGTCGGGGGGGGGGAGTGTTGTATCAAATTCATTTTATAATCATAAAAATAATTAAAGATATCTTGATTCGAAAAATTTGCGGTAGATGACACTTGGGATAATATAACGTGCAGAAATATTTTTAACGCGATAAAGAAACGAAAGTACATTTGTATTTAAAATAGGAACGGAACATAAACTCGGCGCCGCGATTTATTTTTTGTTTTATTTATTACAGTTTGTGGAATCCTTAATCATAAGTAAAACATGATATTTAAAACAAAATTTTGATAAATATAAACGCTTATTTATAAAAGTGGTTTAGCGTTTCTAGTAGTTGTTTAGATGTATATTTTCGAATCGGATTAATGACGTCATAAAAATGTTATTTTATTATATATATGGCAATAATTTTCTCTCTTAACGATTTGAGCTGTGTGACCCAGTAGTTAGTAGTTACAAAGCCATTGAATTATTTAGTCCTCTATTTATGTTTCTTATTCACCTTGTGCTCGACGGTAAAGGAAACCAACGTGAGGAAGCCTGCATGTGGCGGGTTCTGCTACGTGTATCCATCAAAGAGACCAGCCTTTTCCCAGCGCTTTGACTTCTTTTACTTCTTACGAATTTAAAGTCAACGAAAATCGTTTAATCGTCTTTCGTGTTTTATTTTTATCTATTTTTCTATTTACAATGAATTTTATAACTGAAATTGTATCAAACTACAATCATGGAAATGAAAATGTTTCATTTTAAACTTATCACAATTTGTGACCTTATTTCAAGCAATTTCACATCTGTGACTGAAGATCCCGCTCTTCCATAAAAGTATATGCAATTCGTTTTTTACGTTAATATTTTTGGTAAATTCAAATAAATAAATACTATCTACATAATATTATAATACTATGTAACAGTTATGACTTAAAGATTAAATATATGAAAATGCTTAGTAGTAAACAGTGACTCTAAGTAGTACTAGAATATTTTATCAACGGTTCCAGCCGATTTATATTTTATTTACTCCCAATATATTTTTATTTACACTGACGAATGTGAGTTTACTAATTGACGTTTATTTTAATGTTAGGAATATTAGAATGAAATGTTTTTAAAGTACCGTTCATTTAAAAAAACGATATCAGAAAAATAATTAAGTTAGTTACGGTAAAATAAATAAAACTGAAATAAAATTAAAATGGTTATAAAATATTATTTAGTTAAATTGTAATAGCTTTTTCTCTTAAACGTTTAAGTTTTACTGGTTATTTGAACTCGCCGCTCCAAAATGGATTGGATACATACTGAGTAAGTCGTAACAGGCAGTCAGAAAATTTACGAAAAAAATATGTTAATTAAATATAAAGCTATAGGCATTTCCGTAACTTTAGAATACTTTATCTATTTTTGAAGAAGTTAAAATAAAATTGACGACTTGTGGTCTTTTGTTTGACAATGCACCCGTCCACCAGAGTTGCGTCGCGTTGGGTGCCCTGCATAATGTAAGCTTCAATGTTTTACACGTACCGTATACTCGAAACTTGACTCCGATTGGTAAATATATATTCCGAAGCAGAAAAAACTAGGTTTAAAGAAAATTACCAGCGATCCAGTTAGGAAGTAGTTTTTAAAAACTATTCAAAAAAAATATTGATACGTAAACGAATTGGCTGAAAAATATTATCTTGCAGCTTAATTTAAAAAAAAAATGTTTTTATTTTCATTCTAGCGCTTCGTTTGCAGAATCAAAGGTTATGCAAACTCCTTACAATTTCCTCCTTATTCATATCCACACTCAAAGTTCTAAACATAAGTATTACCAAATCCATTCATATAAATTACAATGAAAACAAACTAGGAATAGCACAATACTTTTTCGTACGTTAAAACAATTTCATATTATTCAGTAAACTTTACACTAACAAAACATAATTTTAGTTCATGAATAAGTAGGCTAGACCGAGCCAGCGAAGGCTAACCCGTATAACCAGTATAGCCCACAAATTAGGTAGTAACGTCTTGAGAATGTCCCCAGGTAAATGTTATACAAACTTGTAATCTGCATAGCTCGGCGTGGCTAGTAGTAAATAACTACTGAAATATGCCGGGAGGGAAATATACGGAGCGAAATAACGATCGAAATCGCGTCGGTGTTAAATGCTTTTCTAATTGTATGCGTTAAGAAATAACGCTGTAAATACCACGAAGCATTACTCGAAAATCGACCTTGCGATTATAGATATTGATATAGAAATTGCTCAAAAGCCTATCTTAAGATATAAATATACTGGTTTACGTAATTAACGTTCCGGTGGTTTTAATTAAATGCACAAATATTTTTGTATACTTCTGTTTATTCACGAAGGCTCGCTCGTTATAATATCGATGTGTGGTAACAAATATAATTCAATGTGATTCCTTTATCTTTATTCTTACATTATCACAAATGCACACTAAGATATATCTTAAGCACGAGCGTCACTCATGCTAATGCAACCAATAAATAATTGCACTTTGAAGAGCACGCCTTCGTGAGCGAAAAGATTACTAGGTGGCTTTAAGCAAATCAAACAGAACTTAGAAATAATTTAAGTGGTTAAAATTTTTAATGTTACAACTCCTTACTAGAGGATTTATTTTTGTAAGTATGGTGACACTGGACAGTTGTCATAGAATGTAACCCGATGTAAGACGTGATGATTTTGATTCCGTAGTAATTAAAGAAGAAGAAGAAGAAATAGAATAAGAAATATTACTATTTTTAAAACGTTTTACTCACTCACTCACATATATATATACTTACATATTAAACAACTTACTTATTCAATATTAATAAAACTTAATTTAATAACCAGTACTGTAAAATTCAAACGTGTACTAAACCATCAAACAAGACCTAAGTCTAAAAATAAATAAAAAAAATTTATATTTTATTTAGGCCAAACGCTTCGTGATTTTACGACATGAAGCGACGTGTGTCCCCTCCGACACATGCCAGAGGTCTGAATATTTGAGCGCGGGCGTATCTCACGCAAATTATGTTACGTGGTATATGCGACAGTGCTCCCTCAACGTGCTCGATGACTTATTAATTACCTACCCAATGGGATCCCAATTACACAGGTCCGAGTTACTCATAAATCTTTATTAAGAAGGACATGTACGCAACATTTTGAGTACTAGCTAGTTTAAGTAGTTGTAAAAATTATTTGTTACGAGTTAGATAATGTTTAATAGATATGTTTCAATTTTGTAAGGTTTGGCCTGCACTAAATCTACTGTGAAAATTAATAATAGTCTAATAGTTAGTTAGAATTATAATAAAAATGATCCTGAGATAATATAAATTGTATGAAGCCACTAAAAAGTTTCTTTTTTATAGTGTAGGAGCGCCCGAGAAATGGGCCGATCCCAACCATTGAGGCAGCAAAAAATATTAAGCATTCCATACATCGTCAATGCGCCATCAACCTCGGAAACTAAAATGTTTGTCCCTTCTACACTTGAAGTTACACTAGCTCACTAACCCTTCGAACAAGAACTCACCAATACTAAATATTGCTATTTACCGTAGTGGATGGTACTTACCCAGAAGGGTTTGAACAAAGCCCTACGCAAGTTTAATAGGTTTATAGCACTAAAGTTATCGCTTATAAAAAATCCATACAGAAATGTTGCAGGCCTTTCATCCAACCATGTTCAACCATGCACCATAATCATCACATGTGCCTAACGACCAACGTAAGCTGTAAGCAAATGTTCCACTAGTAACTACATCAACGAGGTTGGCATCGTTAGGGAATACATTAACAGCCTGTAAATTCCCCACTACTGGGCTAAGGCCTTCTCTACCTTGGAGGAGAAGGTTTGAGCATATTCCACCACGCTACTCCAATGCGGGTTTGTAAATACACATTAGGCAGAATTTTTTTGAAATTAAGTAAGTAAATCTTTATTTGGGACATAAATATTTGACAAACATTGAAGACAAGAAACAAAATATAATAAAACTATAATATAAGTAGGTACAAAAAAAATAACATAAAAAATAAAAAAATAAAAAAAATTTGAAATTAGACACATTCAGGTTTCTTCCACCGTCAAGCACGAGATAATTATAAACACGAACTAAGCACATGAAAATTCAGTGGTGCTTACCTGGGTTTGAACACGCAATCATCGGTTAAGATGCACGCATTCTAACCACAGGGCCATCTCGGCTCTTGGCTCTCAAGGTTTTTATCTACGTTCATACCCTTTAGTAACAATTTACACACACATACCCATAGTATGCAATTCCAATTTTTCAAACATCGAATAATTCTTTTTCAAACCAATAAAACTGATGTTATATAACCTCTTTGAATTGTGCAGCGTTAAATAAATGGCAAGACGTAAACAGCTTACGATGCATTAGTGTACAAAGCAAACGTAACGTTGTAAGGGCGACCAAATTCAATGGGCCAAATTGCGGTGCGACCAGCTCTGCAAATGGCTAACCATGTTTGTGGGACAAGTGATAAGCTGCTAGTACCAACAGTAGATCCATAATATATGATCTTCTTGTGTTGGTCACTGGTTAGACTACTAAGTTCCTTAATACTTAATTTTTGTTTATAATTAACATCGTGCTTGGTGCTGAAGAAAAACTGCATATCGAATGTAATTCTGACGTATGTGTATCTATTGACCTGCATTGGAGCTGCGGGGCGAAATAAGCTCTAACCCCTAAAAGAAAAAAGGCTCTTATTTAGACTGACTTACACTCAAATTAAGTGAAAATATTTTTTTTATAAGAAACAGTTCTGCAATTTTAAGTCTTTATTTAAAGTCGCAATTTATGAGTATAATATATTATCATTATTAAAAATATTAATAACAAATCTAGTTATATATACAATACAATATGGAAGTCATATATTGTAAAAAAGAACTTATGTTTAAATTTCTTTCCGCTGTCACTTATGTAATCGTACCACACAACTCACAGGAAGACTGTAAGCTGTCGGGCGCCACAGGAAATTGCGCGGGGTGCGGGGCAAGTCAACGCTCACCGTGTTTATAGTAACAACACTAACTTACTCCGATGTTAGTGCACGCTAGATTGTGCCTCGTCATCTCATACCCTAAGTTATTGTGACGTATGTTGTCTAACTTTATTTGGTGTGGTACAACATACCTTTGAATTTGGTCGGGTTATTTCTCATTAGTTGATTATATTATGCCTAATTCAATTTGTTTCTATATTTATATGTCATCGATTTTGTTTTGATATATAATACTGAAAGTTATTGTAAGATACATTGACTTATGGTCTATACTAACATTATATATGCGAAAGTAACTCTGTGTGTATGTCTATCTATTCCCGTTTCACGGCCAAACCACTTAACCGGCTTTGATAAAATTTGGTAAAAACAAGCTGTAATTATTATTTTATATCAGAAACATACCGTACAATTTGAAACCATTCGAATCTGACAGCTCTGCCGCTACTGCCAGCCATAATAAAAATACCTTCCATAAAAAAAAATCGAGTAATTGTGTCTCATTTATATTCGTAGTTTTCACTTGCTTTATATTTGTTATAGACTAAGAAACAAATGTAAAGACTTGGACCAAAGTAACATGAAAATCTTGACGTTTACTTATAATTTTTAATTATCATGAACTAATTGAAGTGTATTCCAATCTAAGAAGGTCTAAAGATAATCAAACCTTAGTTTGACCAATTGCTATCAACCAATATTTGTTATTCGCTATGTTATACACATCAATCAGTATATCCACTTTAATTTTACTTCTAATGTTCATCTAATCGCAAAACTATAATTAATATTAAAGATAGTTTGTATACGTCTTACTCCTTCTCTGGTTAAAATAAACTATGTATGTTGTCGACCTCCGTGGTCGAGTAGTGTGTACGTCGGTTTTCATGGCGACGCCACTCCGAGGTCGCGGGTTTATTTCCCGGCCTAGTCGGTGTAGAAAAAGTTCATTAGTTTTCTATGTAGTCTTGGATCTGGGTATATGTGGTACCGTCGTTACTTCTGATTTTCCATAACACAAGTGCTTTAGCTACTTACATTGGGATCAGAGTAATGTATGTGATGTTGTCCAATATTTATTTATTTATGTCTAATGGCAGAATCCTACATTTAACTAATGATTAATATATAATATGCCTTTCAGACTATTCGACCTTTTGAAA
The DNA here is from genome assembly GCF_905147765.1 of Vanessa atalanta. NCBI lineage: Eukaryota > Metazoa > Arthropoda > Insecta > Lepidoptera > Nymphalidae > Vanessa > Vanessa atalanta. The sequence continues at coordinate 9,414,266 of NC_061888.1, read as the reverse complement.
ACGAACCGTTTCTTGAATAACTATATTCTAGAACCGGTTCGTTTATTTAAAACAAGAATAAGCTAAATACATACTCCAATAATCTAAGATATGGCAAAATACATTTTGTTAAAACTCGCAGAATCGTAAGACTGGCCTACATGGCCAAACGTTGATCCGTTTAAAGCTGCACTGAAATCATTAGGAAAAACCTTTTTGGAGACAGTTCAAAAATGTAACGAAGTCGTTTAGATTAAATCCAAATCCTGTAGAGTCGTATGTCCTTTTGGATATAAGGAAATATGTATTGGTAAATATAAAGAGGTTTAATATTTAAATTTGATCTATAAAGTATTTGTGTAGTCGCGAATACAGCTCTCTTTCAATCTTGTCATTTTGTTAGCCTCTGTGTCACGTTACTACAGTCCAGGTCTTGCCACATAAATGTATTCTACATAATACATATTTAAATTCTTGTTATTTAAACATTTTATTTTCTATTTATTTATGTTATTAATATTAAATTTATCTTTAGTTAACTGACCACTAACTTCTACAATAATTTAATAATACGAAAATGTAGTACGTGTCCTTCTTTAAACATTATTTATGTACTGGCTACGTCATATAGATTCTTAGAAACTAATTCATAATATATGTCAAACCTTCTGAATTATGATTCAATGTTGACTCTACTCCCCTTTACAGCTTCACAGGTTACCAGGAACAGGGACTAAACCGAAGAAACGGGGAGCTTACGCGAGGGCTTAGAGTAACGTACGTCCTTAGAGTTATCCTACAAGAACGTATATATAATAATATAACATGATAATGAATAAGGAATAATAAAATTAAATCGAAGCATACTTAATTGAAAAAGTTATTACAAATTATAAGTACATTTAACGTTATTCATTTAAAGCTTTCTTTTATTAAACAAAAGCCATCTCTATACATAAAGAAAAGAGAAAAAAAATAATATAAAGAGGGGACTTAATAAAGAGTAATACAATCTATTTTAAGCAGCCCATTGTCGAGCCTAGATTACCTAGACTACCTAGTCTAGTTTTATACCTATTTAAAGTTGTTCTTAAGAAAATTAAATTCTGAGCCCCGAGTCGCCTCTCGTTTCCTTGGGCTTGGAATTGTTTAAAAGTTGCGTTACGTTTAGTTCAAACTTTTATAGTATATTTATCTAGTTAGACGATAGAATTTTAATAACATACGTACAAGATGAGATTTCCATATTAAGAATTTCAAGTTTATAATACAAATTTCTGGTTGCGCATTAAAGTAACAGGCAATTGATATCCCACTCCCCTCTTGAGGTGGAGCCTGCGCGCATTCCACAACGGTTCTCCAGTGAGGGATGGACAATGCCTAACTGTGTCAGTGTTTCATCCGACACATGCAGGCATTAAATAATGTTTTAATATTTATTATTTTAAAAACATTATATTAAAGACATCAAAATAGGTAACAAATTAAGGGCGTGAAAATAAATGGCATGAGTTTCTAACCACAAAATCTCCATTATATTGCTCATGACTGTATTAACAATCTTGTTATCGTTGTACAAAATAAACACAGTCGATACAGATAATGATTTTTTCTTTAGATAGTTTAATAACCTTTAATATTTATGAAATTTATTAAATCAATACAAAAAAATAAAACCAACATCTTAGGATGTTTACTTGTTAAAAGTAATCGTTCGTTACTTAAAAGATGTTGCTAAAAATACCTTTCTTATTTATTATATATACAAGCCTTCATTTGTTTATCGTCATACATAGTAGAAAGAAAGGTTGACGTGCTATTAATACATATCATTATATATTATAAATCGAAAACAATAGTCTTAACTAGATATGACATCGAAAATATATTATTATACTTTGTACCAATTTTCTCTTTCCTTCATTTCACTACTGTCCTTCCGTGGCACGAAACTCACCTTCAACTCTCGATTTCCATTCGTTGCCAGACACTTATATCGTCTCTCCACGTAGCTGGAGGCCTGGAGCTCCGCTAAACTTGCCAAGGCGTCTCCCTTCCTTAAGTTTCCTTGACTGATTAATCTTAATATATTTGAAAAATTAATTTTAACTATTTTTGTCATTAGATAGGAAGAGTTTAGACTCCCATCTATATATAAAAATCTTCAGTATATGTGTGTGTAACTGAAATCCTCCTAAATAGGACTGATTTTTATATGAAACAATGTTTATATTTAATTGAATCTCTGGATTACTTAGATTGGACTCGGTAGGTGGCGCTGTGGTCGATAAAAATCTTACTCAGAAGAAGTCAGGAGAGGCAGCTAGTATTCATAAAAATTAAATAGAGTGACGACTGTTAACTCGTCTCACTTCGTTCCATTCTATCACATAATCTTTCTCTATTATTTGAATTATACAATGGCTTTTATACTGCCAGTAAAAATGATATTGTTGAAAGGAGTTCGATTATAAGTCAACCTTCTTTACTTTTCAGTACCTTGAGCACTCATTTCATTTTAAAATTGCCAATTTATAAATATAAATCACATAGTATAATAAATATTACAGTAAAAGTGAATATAGATGATAAAAAAAAGTAAGCATATATTAAGTTAATTGTATTAAGTAACATAACTTTGTAAATTAATTGGTTGAAAAGAGGAACTGCAGAATTTCTTGCCAATTCTTTTCGGCAGAAACTACGTTCCGAACCGATGATAAAATTTTATTTGGGAACTAAGAGGTCCCTTGTGCCTGTAGTTACACTGGCTTACTCGTTCTTCAAACCCGAACAAAATAATCTTAAGAATTTCTGCTTGGCGATTGAATTTAGCACGATATGAAAGGTATAAAAAAATTAAATAAGTATCAAGCACAGAGTTTGAACCCGCAAACTTCGGCTAAAATTTACTAGTTTCAACTACTACGCCATCTTGAATGATACAATGTCATCAGCTATTTCCTATAAGTGCAAGAAACTCCGTATGCGTCGCTCGCTTAGTTAATTTATTTATCTGTTTTTGTTTTCTCTTTCTAAATATGATATACACTTGAGTGTATATCATATACACTCAAGAAACTCTGATGCCGTCATAATATTAACAATTTAATACAACTGATAAATATGTTGTCAACTTTTGGAAGACCAACCAAATATACGCAGGACATATTATAGTCCGCAATTGTAAACGTAATTACAGGGATCCTCTCTATTGCCTCACTTTCTTATCCGATGGAACGCTAAATACGACAGGACCGGGAAAAGGCACAGGAGTGAACAAAGTTCCATCTTCCAGACTCCTGGTTGTTACTGAGAATTTTTCGACACAAAAAAACAAAACTTTTTAGTGCCCCGATCCGAGGTTTGAACCCAGATGTTCAAAATCTGCATTATATCTAGATGAACAACGCAGTCGACAAAAAATTAAATACTTTAAGTATACTGATGCTAATATTTTTTACTGTAATAATTTTACTGTTTCGTTTAATTAATGAAAAAAATAAAGATCATGTCAAACAAAAATACAAGATTACATTATAGATAAAAGAGCGTGGACTTAGTATTTGTCAACTTCCAAGCAGAATGTGTAAATTTGATTGTACTTTATTGACAAGAGTCACTAATGAGTTACTTGCCGGTTCTTCTCGGTAGAATCTACTTTCCGAATCGGCAGTAGTTTTAAATTTAATTCCACACTGTGACATGGTTCAAAAGTGCTTTTATGAGCCTACTTAAATTAAGAAAATTTTAATTTTGAATCTTTAATATGGTAGCATTGAAAGGATATGTTTTTGTATCGAAATGTACATAACACGAATGTTATGTTCACTCGAAACGGATAATGCTAATACAATGTTCTAATTCCGTATTAAGCCTTAGGTTTCAGACGTTATATTAGTCTCCCAGATTTCACTTACTGACTCAATAGTGAACGGGCTGGGTTGCAAATGTATGCTAATCCAGGATCTAGGTATGAATCCACTTAAGCCAGCTGGATCAGTGAAGATTGTTGATCTATGATTACGAAACATATGTTACTATAACATTTAATGAAATTTGTTTTTATTCTATTAGGAGTGATTTGAATTAACTGATATGAATGAACTGATTTTTGTTGACGGTATCTATAATGTCGTATATAAAAATTTGTTAAGTTTATTATATTCTTTATTGCACTAAAATATCTTACAAAGATGGTACAGTAATATATGTACAGGCAAAGATGGACTTATCTCTAAAAGAGATTTCTTCCAGTCAACCTATGGAGGTGAGCGACAGGGTGATGTAGCGGGCAAAATAGTGCACACTGTAGTATAAAAAAATATGAAAATATAAATACTTACATAAATAAAAATATAATACATAAACATACATAAAAATACAATACACAAAATACATATACTACGTATATTATTTATATATACTATATAAATACATATTTATATAGTTTATAGCATTAAATAAATGAAATGTATTGAAAAAACCTGGCTTGTATATTGAATACTACTACTAATTTACTTGGTGGTAGGGCTTTGTGCAACCCCTCTGGGTGGGTACCACCACCTCATCAGATATTCTACCGCCAAACAGCAGTACTCAGTATTGTTGTGATCCGGTTTGAAGGGTAGGTGAGCCAGTGTAATAACAGGCACAAGGGACGTAACATCTTAGTTCCCAAGGTTGGTGAAGCATTGGTGATGTAAGAAATGGTTAATATTTCTTACAACGCCATTGTCTATGCGCGGTGGTGACCACTTACCAGCAGGTGGCCCATTTACTCGTCCGCCTACCGACATAATAAAAATAAAATAAAATAAGAATAACTTTTGCAAATAATTATAATATTGAGTCTTTCTGTGTTTGTGTATTAGACTTTGAATCATATAAATAAACACAGGTTTAGATTTATTTTTCCACGAAAACAAAATATTCTCTAGAAATATATTTGATGTTGATTTTTTATACTTGAAATATATAAACCTATATATAATAAGTATCGTCCATTGTCAATGCGGTACAAAACATGGAATTTTACAACAACAACAAAACTTACTATTAGGGACATTAGTATTGGCGACTTTTTTTAACTTTTCAATCTTCATGCTGCAATGTGGGATGATGGATTAATGACAGGAAAACTTCCACTATATACATACATGTATTAATGCAGCAGTTGATTGATAAACTATAAACTTAAATTAGGTAGAAGAAAATAAAGTAAGCACTTGTCGGTACGGCTTTGAGCAACCCCTCTGGGTTGGTGCCCCACATTCATCTTTCATTCTACAGTTAAACAGCAACAGTTCGTATTGTTACGTACCGGTTTTAACGGTACCGTGAGCTAGTGTGACTACAGATACATAACGTCTTAGCTCCCAATGTCGGTGATGCACTAAAGAATAATCAATATTTCTCACAGTACCAATGTCAGACCACTCACCACCAGGCCTATTTGCCACTCTGCTTGCCTACATGACATGAAAAAGTTATCAGCTGGCTTTTTATATGTATAGAAGGAGTCATGAAGCGTCGCTAGTCGAGTTATTACGACTACATTTTTCTTTCAATCGCAGCTCTGACAATAAATCTTATAACTTATTTATTCTCGGAGTCCGTGCGGGGCTTGTCAAAATTAAGGGCATAAATCTTTCTCGTTGGTACTCATTTTCCTCGAGTCTCAAATCAGGTTCGTATTTGAAGATTCGCTTTTCTTATTCTATGAGAAAAATATTATTCGTTTATATTGAATCGTTATTTATAACTGTCTGTTTCTGCATAAGTCATTTTTTCAGAGCCAATCAAATAACACCTTGGTGAACTTCCAGCGATTTCGTCCGTGATCGTCTTGAGTTCGATTTTTGAATGTAGTGTTTCTATCGGTCATATTATAATGATTTCAAGTTTATAAATGATCTTGGACGCACCGGCAATGAAAAATATAGTGAGGATAAATATAATGTCTCAGGAAACATCATATTATGAAAATCTACCAACATTTAGTGGAGCGTTGTGGTGGAATTCCATTCAAATACATGATCTTAATAGATATAGGTGTCTTTGACCTCTGTTTTGCAGTAGGTCTTCTCATCTTTATATAAGCTGTGCTTCAGCTAATTTTAATATGTAATATTATTTATATTTTTATTGACATACTTTTCGTTTAAGGTTTATTAAAAGTCCTGGTCAAATCGTTTAATATCTTAAACTACGAGTATATGTTTCACTGTCGAAAATTAAAACCAAGGCAAACTGAATATAATACTACTTCTGAGTTTAGAAAAACTCTTGTAAAAAACGTAATGATTCAATCACTAAGATAAAAACACGTCGAATTTATAGTCGTATTCTAAAAACTTAAGTTAAAATTGTTGCCAAAGTCTAACACAACATCTAAATGTACGTTATTTAATAAATTATTTTAATTTTCATTGTCTTAATAAATAAATTCTGTGGAATACCTTTTAAATAAATATTCAACGTTATTCAATACGCAAAATAAACATAAAAAACTACATATTATTTGTATGTGTGTTTATAAATAGTATATATATTAGTATACATTTATTGTTCTGAAGGGTCTTTAGTATTTTCATAAATCATTCGATCGATGATTGTCTGGACGATATTGTAAACACTCATAGTACCTTTACTTTAAGCTAAATTTTGAATAAATTTATTTAGAACTTACAGTCAATTAAGATTTTCTATTTAATACTTTTATATAGATATATAAAAGTAATAAATACAAAATATTAGTATGGATATGTATATAACTTTGCCGTTTCATAGATACAAGCCATTGTAAAAAATACATTGATAAAGAAGGCATATTATTCGATACAGTTATATAGATGATAAAAAGCGTGGAGTTAATGCTTGGTGACTTCCAGACAGAAGACATAACATACATATATAATTGTATTTAACTAACATAGCTGTATTTTTAGATTTTGAAAAAGAGTAACTACTGAGTTTCTTGCCGGTTCTTCTCGGTAGCATCTACACTCCGAACCGGTGGTAGCTTTACTTTAAATAGTTTGTTAAATGACGATTCAAAAGTGCTTGTAAAAGCTTACTTGAATAAAGTATATTTTGATTTTATAGATAGATATGCTTATACATAAATATCTTTTTAAATTTAACATTTTAATAAAAAAAAATAATTCATTTGCATTTTTTTTAAATATATTATTTGTCAATCGAAATATTAAAAATACGAAAAATCGCTGATTTATTAATATTATTGGCACAAGCGCACATCGGACGCGTAAACTCGAAGACATTACAAAAGATATCATTATTTGTGATCATTCCTTTTTATTCAGAACCAGCGATACAATATCGGGCACCGAGGGTCGTTGGTTTGATGCCAGATTATCTTGAACACGCTTCAAAGATTTTAATCACGGAATGGTGTTGCCAAGACGTCGCCAGCCAAGCTCTCGCTTGCTTTATGCACAGTATTGGTTCTTTAATCTAAGATAAATAAATTAACAGACGTTACTTTAAAAGGTTTTTTGAACTTGAATTTCTAATATAATTTTGTATGTAAATGTATATCAATTTCAAGATAGATTGAATTTAATTTAATTATTGAAAATATTATGGAATATTAAAAATACTTCTGCATAACCAAAGTTAAAACAAACTATTGAAATATGAAGGTAGTTTCGCAGGACGTTCTCAGGTCTTGTGTTATTTTCTTATTTAAAACTAATAGTAAATTTTACTTTGACTTATTTGTTAACAAAATTAAAATGTATTTATATTTAAAATAAAAGGAATAAGTAAATAAATCTTAGCAGTGGTAGGTTTACATTCGATATACCTCCTCTCCCTTTGAGGAGAAGGTTTGGAGCATAATCCACCATGCTGCACTAATACGTGTTGGTGGATACACATGTGGCAGAATTTCGTTGAAATTAGACACATGCAGGTGTCCTCACAATGTTTTCCTTCACCGCCGAGCACGAGATGAATTATAAACACAAATTATGCACATGAAAATTCAGTGGTGCTTGTCTGGGTTTGAACCCGCAATCATCGGTTAAAATGAGTGCGTTCGAACCACGGGGCCATCTCGGTTATTCTACAGTCGATTTAATTCTTTCAAATGAATTCTTGAACAATTAAATAAAAAAGCAATTAAAACTTGAAATATATTTTAATTTAAATGTTTGATTTAATTATTATATCAATTGTAATCATAAATATATTATAGAACATTAATTACTTATCATTGAGTTATGGTGAGAGATATTAATCTTGTATGGGCAAGTATATTAATACGTGTGATTTTGTTTTTGATTGGTGCCGTAACCGTTCCTTTCATCGCCATTAATCTTAGGAACAAAAATGTTATGTCCCTGTTAAACTGACTCACTCCGTCAAATTGCAACAAAACAATACTAAAATGCTAACAATGCACACTAGTGTACAACAATGCTACAAATTGAAATATGTCTGAGGTGATACAAACTAAAACGATAAAAAAAAAAACTTATATTTTTTTATGTAATAGGTAGACCGGAAAATGGGCTACCTGGTGTTAAGTGGTCACCACCGTCCATAGACATTGGTGCTGTAAGAAAGGGATGGTTAATAAACCATTCCTTACTTCGCCAATGCGCCACCAACCATCAGAACTAAGATGTTATGTCCTTTGTGTCTGTAGTTACACTGGCTCACTCACCCTTCAAACCGGAATATCTAATGAGTGGGTGGTACCTACCCAAACGGGCGTGCACAAAGCCACCAAGTTCCTTGAAAGTATTTAGTTTTTTATTCATTTAAAAAAACACCAATAAAGATAGATTATGATAATATAAATATATGCATTTACAAGTATATCTTATTTATTCGAGTCTGATAGACTTCGAAACTCTTTGATCGGTATGAAATATAACACATACCTATATTTATAACGGAGAAGGTGTATGTTATATACCGTGTACAGCAAAAAGAACCAACAAGTCTATTCTCGACCGACTGAAGATTACTACCAGACTATCTACTATATGCTGCCAACAAGCTCTGAGATATCTTGATCATATTGCCCGGAGACAACCAGACAGTTTAAATAAACTGGTTGTAGTAGGGAAAATCGAAGGCAAAAGATCACGCGGAGGATTACCTTATCGCTGATCCTGCCAGATTCAAAATATAACGGGACTCAATATTCCGACTGCCCTGAGACTAGCCGAGGACAGAGTGATGTGGAGGAAGCTAGTGAACACGTCGGTGAAAGCATTTCAGGACAAGCACGACCTTCTGTGATGAATCACACGAAGGAGAAGCATGTTATATAAACGTTGTTACTTTATTATAACTCTGTTACATAAATTTCCATATCATTTAAGCAATCGTCGTAATATACTTAGCCGGACGACGACTGCCGAGTTTGTCTAGTAATATAAAGTAGACTATATCTCAATGCTTGATTAAAATTACAGACTAAATAAAGATAAAGATACACCTTCGTTTTCCAATATTGAAGCGAAAGCAAGCGATATTTCTATTTTAAGACGAGCGATGTACCCGATATCTTCAACTTAATCCAACGGGTGATCGGGTCGGTGAACGGGTCGACTTCGGAATTTATTTACAATACATCAAGACAAATATAGTCACTTATGTTTTGGAAACTAGAAAATCACTATGAAAACTAACTAATATGTTATTATACTCGACACTTTCCTTTTTTAAGGCATAGATGTACAAACGGACAATGGGCCACCTGATGTTAAGTGGTCATCACTGCCCAACAACCTCCTCCGTCACCCTTGAAACTGAAACAACAATACTAAGTATTACTGATTAGTGGTAAAATATATGATGTGAGAGTGATACCCAGACGGACTTGCACAAAGCCCTACCACCAGTTCCTCGAAAGTTTTTTGTTTTTTCTTTATTTAAAAAACCACTAACAAAGATAGATAATTTTTTGTATAAGCTGAACTAGTGCTTCAAATACACGTGACACCTAATATTATATATTGATTATATATGAATTTAAATGAAATGCTTTGTTTTCCAAAGCTGTTATATTAAAGCCACCTCTCCTTCCATTAACTTGAAGTTTATTCCATCACATTCAAGCATGCTCATAAAATAACTTTTGAAAAAATGTTAAGCTACCAATGTTAAGGAAAGTATATTATAATGAGAAAAACCGGCAAGAAATTCAGTAGTTACTCTAGTAAAGAAAAAATATTTTTTTAATATCCTAACTAGAAATAAAAAAAAATACTAAGTCTAATCAAAATATAATCTTATATTGAGTAATATGCCTTGTATCAAGGATTTTTTGACATAAGGTTTAAATTTTTTAATATATGTCATATGACAAAATGTGTATAAATTACTTGAAATACTCACACTTACAATTACAAATAAATAAAATACAATATATCTTACATAAAATTCAAGAATAATTGCAGCTTAAAACATCTTTTCAAGGATAAAGTTTCCGAAACTCGAGCGTCTTTGAGAAGACTCGGTATCGAAATTAATTCGCTCTTGTTACAAGATCAAAAAGCGTTCAAGTTCTGTAGAGCTGTGAAGCTAAGCTATAAGGCTTATATATATTTATGTTTTAAGCCAACTATACCGACGATCCTTTTCTCATACTTTGAACGTGTAGGTATTCCTTAATAATGTTTTTAATACAACCCAAATATTTACTTATAACATATAATTAAAAGATTATTAACAGTTCAAACTTTCCATGATATTACTTATGTTATTATTTAATATAAACAAACCTATATTTAATATACATAAGTGTCAAGCTAGTATAAGCTAGTATCTCATACTATCCCAATGTAAGTAGCTAAAGCTTACTTACATTGGGATCAGCTTGGTTTCCATAACCAGAAGTTACGACGGTACCACAAACACCCAGACCCAAGACATTATAGAAAACTACTAAGCTTTTTCTTCATCGACCCGGCCGGGAATCAAACCCGGGACCTCGGACTGGCGTACCCATGAAAACCGGTGTACACACTACTCGACCACACAGGTCGTCAATTATTGCTAGTGTTCACATAAAAAAGGCCTGGTCCTTGGTACGACTTTTACATGGCAAGGCGACCTGTGTACCGTTGCTTTTTCTATTTACTGTTTGTACAAATACATAGCCAATAAAAATTAATATAATATACTTTAGTCAAATGGGATTGTACAGATATCTTTGAATAATCGTTGAAGCTGTAAGACACAATCACGAATTCCTGGCAAGAATGCTAGCAGTATATTACTTGTTGAATCTCAGAATCTCTGTCCTTATTCTCTAGGTGAACAATAAACCCGTAAGCTCGCCAGATTAATAGACTAGGAATCTAAAGTCCATAATGATTTTTGGTACGAAGTTCTTTTACACTGCTTACAGAAGAGAGAACTGGAAGAAATCGTCACGTATGGAAGAAGTACTTTGCTCCCTCTGGGCGACATTTTCCTCTCTATTTTTTTTTAATTCACTTGGGATTTTTAATAACAATTCTGTCATTATCAAGTAAGTATTTTTAAACGTTGCTAATTTATTTAATTGTGTCTGTTACTTAATACTGTTAATAATACATTTAGTAATATATAGTCAGAGCCGAGATGGCCCAGTAGTTCGCGTGCATCTTAGCTGATGATTTCTGGTTCAAGCCCAGACAAGCACCACTGAATTTTCATGTGCTTAATTTGTGTTTATAATTCATCTCGTGCTCGATGGTGAAGAAAAACATCGTAAGGAAACCTGCATGTGTCTAATTTCAACGAATTCTGCCACATGTGTATTCCACCAACCAGTATTGGAGCAGCGTAGTGGAATATGCTCCAAATCTTCTCCTCAGAAGGAGAGGAGGCCTTAGCCCAGCAGTGGGAAATTTACAGGCTGCTTATGCTATGCTATGCTAATATATAGCAAAAGCAACTTCGTTCCAACCGGATATCTCGCCAATACTAGACCAATAACAATTACTGTAGGTATGTTATATGTACCTTATACCTGAAATCTTATACGAAGATTGTAGGTTGAAACCCGGACGAGCTTTACTTGCGTCTTTGTTTGTATTATCATTCATCTTGCTCTCAAGGAAAACGGAATGCTGTAAGCTGCACGTGTTAGATAAAATCATATGTCTCCACATATCTACCAACCAGCACAACGTTACGGAATTCCAAGCATTCTCATCAACAGACCATATAGACAAATCAACCATGTTTTAACACGAATAATAATAATAATGTCGCAAAGATTGAATTCCTACTATCCCTACTAACATTATAAATGCGAAAGTAACTCTGTCTGTTACATCTTCACACTTTAACCAATGAACCGATTCAGATGAAATGAGTCCCGAAAAAGGACATTTGAAAACGAGGGTGGATGTCTGTATGGGGAATCAATCAATATCTGTACGGGGATAAAATAGGGGTAAAGGCTTGTATGCTGTAAAGTTTAATAAATATCGCGTAGATAAAGTAACGGGTTTTGCTAGTAATAAATATAAATAATAAAGCCTTATTATATTTATGATTTCAAATTAATTATTATTGATGTTTAGTTTGTAAACAGCAGACATCATCCTTTGAGCTAATATTAATTAGAAGCGTACAAATTTGTGGCTTACCAACCCTGAGATGAAATCTGTCTTATAAATGGCAACATTAATACAATATTATTTCATAGTAAGCGTTTCAGTAGCACTTTGTTTAAAGTGTTAGTGTAATAAATAGTTTCAATTCGAAACAGAGATTTATTAGAGATATTATAATAGCGATAATTAAATTGAAATGACTTTGCTTTGCGTAAGAACCGTTTCATTTACAAACGCTACAATCACATTTGACCTTGAAATTTTACCAACATTGCTCCCACTCAAACTAAACAAGTGTAAGAGACATGTTTTGTTTTATTAATATGAGCGCCAAACGAGCAGAAGGTCCAGATGGTAAGTCGTCAACGTCGCTATAGATTCTTGCAGGGGGGGTCGCTGTTGGTACCGTTGGAACCTGTATGCTTGGAGTTGAACTCACTCAAAGTCAAAGTCAAAAATCTTTATTCAATATAGAAGTGTTTACACTTGCTTATTGATTGTCAAAAATCTACCACCGGTTCGGAATTTAGCACCTCGGATCTGAGAAGAACCGGCGAAATAAACTCAGCGGGATATTTTTTTTTTTTAACCTTTTTCCATGTACAATTTTAGTTATTTGAAACAGCCTGGAGGCGATCATTTCATTCCCAAGGTGTGCAGTCAACCAAAAAGTCATTAGTGTTGTAATATCCTTTAGATATTATCGAATCGATCCAGCTCTCAGGAGAAAGCTCATATCACAATCTGCACATGCAAAAATAATCTTGACGCACTCACATTGTCAAGGAATGTCCAGGATGCCAAGCATCGATGTGGTGTAGATGAAACTCATATCGAGTCAAATAATACCGTGGAATATTCCCCATTATTTACAACTTACTTTAATTTACGACATGTGCAAAACTTAAAATAATATTCAATCTACAATACTGATTGATTTTCTATACAGTTATTTTTGGAATAATCTGCCAAATCGATAATACCTTCACGTTTTATTAATACTTTTGAAATATTTAATAGTGACTATAAGAGCCTACTTGAATAACTTACTATTATTATTATTTTTATTATTATTATTTATTTAACCTTTATGGCTGGCGGGCGGGCAAATGAGCCATCAGATTGTGAATGGTCACCACATCCCATAGACAATACTGTAAGAAATAGTAACGATTCCTTACACGGCCAAAGGGCCACCAACCTAGGGTACTAAGATGGTATATCCCTTGTGCTTGTTACACCACAGTGTGTGGTTACACTACAGCTCACTCGCACTTCAAACTCGAAAATATATAAAAATACGGAGTATTGCTGTTTAGCGGTAGAATATCTGATGATGGGTAATACCTACACATAGGGACTTGCACAAAGTTAAAGTACACGACATATCCGTAATACGGCGCATTTTTAGCCTTCAAAAAAATTCTCCATAAGATCATTATGAGGCAGACGTTCAAAAATAATAAACGTGACTATAAAAGAAAGCGTCCTGTCGTTTGCCGTCACGATAAGCGATTCGTTCCTACATTCTAAGCGTTCTAATAGACGTTTCACGTCAATAAAATCCCATCAAAAACATAAATGTAAAAATGAGAGCCAAGTTAAATATTATGATATATACCTTGGTTGTTGACTTCAACGACAAAAGAAGTGAGATCTAAATTTTTGCCAAGTTAAATAGCCCTTCTGAAATTTATTTATAACTAAATAAAATAGCATTTCTTCTTATAACTTGGGATAATATATTGTTGCCTAAGGTCTGACTTGGCTAGTTCTCATATAAGAATTATATTATAGCCTTCGTAAGTTCTAAGCCTTTACAAATGAATTATAAACACAAATTAAGCACGCAAATATTCAATGGTACTTGTCTAGATATGAACTCGCAATATCTGGTTAAGATTCATGTTTTCTAGTGACTGGACCATCGCAGCTCTTAATGTACGTATATACTAACTAAGCAATACTGAGCTGTCCTCCATTCTTCTTAGATGTTCTGAGTTATAATTTGTTATTTTAAACACAAACTACAAGTTGTGTTTATAAACATATGAGAACTAGCCAAGTCAGACCTTAGGCAACAATATATTATCCCAAGTTATAAGAAGAAATGCTATTTTATGTAGTTATAAATAAATTTCAGAAGGGCTATTTAACTTGGCAAAAATTTAGATCTCACTTCTTTTGTCGTTGAAGTCAACAACCAAGGTATATATCATAATATTTAACTTGGCTCTCATTTTTACATTTATGTTTTTGATGGGATATCACTACTTTTTGTATATAAATTATTAATAGGTACTTATTAATAACAAAATTAATACCAAATGGTTTTTGTTAAGCTATTCTATTTTCCTACGTTTACGGGGTATAATTGTCTTTTTTTTGATACGTTCTTATTTTTCTTGTAGGTACCTCTGAAATGTTCGAGTGAATTGTCCATTCAGTGTCCGGATTTTTTTTTACGCGTTTTCTGTTTATACTTAATTTGGCCAAGTAGGGGTGGTATAACGTGCGCAGACGGTTCTACTCTACAATAGAGCTCTCTTGTGTCTTGATTTGACTTGGACCTAAATTGATAAGATGTATTCCATCTAAGGTTTTAACTCTGGAGGGGCCAACGTAAGCCTGCTCTTTACTTAATATAGAGGAGCCTATGTCGAAAAGAGCACCGTCAAAGCGAAGGCCTTGTAATTTGTGTATAGTAGTAGAATATGCTAAGCAAATAGAGAATTGTTTCCTTTGAATATATATGTACATTACTTAATATCTGTAACTTGGTTTTGACTTCTAGTTCGCAAATTAAATTATGTTTAAATTGAATTGTTATTTTACGTGCGCTATTGCTGTTATCGACGTCCCCAATGTACCTTCTCTATTTTTCCATTGAACCCATTCATCAGTCCTTTGCTGACATCAGCATGCTTGCTCGATACTGTTCTTCCAAGCAATAAGGATCCCCGTTTGTAGCGCTAGAGTACAAACTTAAATCGTTCCAGTTACGATATACATACTCTACTACAATCTCACGAAACCTATTTTATTGTTGTATACTAGTATACTCAAACAAAAAATATGCAGTCGAATAGACTAGGCAGTTTCCATCGGAAGGTATTGAAATAATTCTTATGAGCGCGGTTGCCACTCGCTCAGACACGTCCGCGGTAAGGTTTAATCGCAACGCTCCTAACCCGCTGCTCCGGCGTCGCGTCGCGCGCCGTGTACCGAAATGCCTATTATTATTATTTTTTTAAGTATAATTATTTGGCACCATTGATGTGCGCTAAATGCTAGTTAATAACGTAATAAATACGAAAGTCGGCTATACTCATAAGTACTAAAACGGAAATATTTGGATTTAAAAACTTAAGGGTGGTATTCAACTTGTTATATATTCACGTGAAGACCTTAAAATCCACATGAAGACCGGCTGTCATAAGTTTTGATTGCTGGTTCTTACATAATTTTTTTATTATTACAGTTATTACAGGAACTAAGTATATAAGTGTTCCTATAGACCCAATAAAATGAAAAATTATAATAAAATGATAAAAAATTACCAGTTTCAGATTTTTTCCTTTATATTGGCCTAATTATCTACCTGCATGCCAAATTTGAACTTTCTAGGTCACCTGGAAGTAGGATATAGTTTTGATCTATAGGTCAGTCAGTGATAAAAATGACGATCTTTAGACGTTAATATCTAAATAACCATTTGAGATGCGTTTATGAAATTTGGAAAACATATGTATCTCGCGAGTCTTAATATATGAGCCAAATTTGACACATCTATGTCAAATAGTTTTTGAGTTATGAGGAGGTCAAAAGTGGCTCCAAATGGTTCGTGTAATATTACACACGGTGCTACTAGCCAGTTCTGTTACTAGAACTTGGCTGACACGCTACCGCGTGTCTAGATACTGATTCAATTTTAATAAAATATTGTGCTTAAGTTTAAAATTAAATTTATTGTATCGTTAACATGAACATAACCACCGAAAAATCACCCATAAAACACCTGAAAACTGACAAGGAATTACATTTTCAACGTGAAATATTGTAATAAGCAACGCATTCGATTCCCGGAAACAATTATCTGATAACACCGTTTGTTCTGCGACTGCGGTTATCACACTAATTTATTGTTTCTACTCCCACCCCCCACTGGAGAGGGGTAAATTGCTCAACATTAAGTTCCTATTCTTTTAGCCACTGTTGATTTATCTTCAGTCGCCCGGAACGAATTTCGCTCTTTGCTGTTGAAGATAAATGCACTTACATTCCTATTTATTATTTTATTTCGCGATTTGTATTTCTTTTAATAAATTTACTGTATATTTTTCTTTCTACGCTTTTATTAGCTTCACCTGTATGTATACATAATATCAAGTAGTCTTTCAATGTGATTTTCAACATCTTCAAAACGCTTGATGAACTTAAAATTGACACACATACTCAGAACAATTTAATGATTTAATAATGTTGTCCTGGTATCCTGCCTAGGGTCAGCAAAATAATAATAAAAAAGACTGATATTACAGGTTGCCCACATTCCAGTCGCCAAGTTCAGTAGTTGTTATTCTTAAAAGGAAAGGCCATAGATCCTTTACGTTAAATTATAGGCGTGCATTAACGAATACAATTTTATTTGTATTCTTTTTATACTGTCGTTATTGTTACATTAGTCATCTCACGCACACTGAGACATTTTATATGTAGGTACGAACGTTACTAACACAAGGCACGTTTATAATTTAACGTGGAGGCGTGAGACTTCCTGAATAAACATAGTAACCTGAATAAATATAGTAGTTAGTTAACAGTTTATTATAATCTATCATATTAAATGACTATAGGCAGGCAGCCTAGTGGTAAGAAAATGTAAATCTTAACCGAAATTTGAGGGTTTATTTATTTATTGAAAGTGACGTTCGATAAGACACATGAATCATCCCTTTTATCGGAATCTGTCGAAGCCGGAGTTGATAATTAACAACTTTCAAATTTTTCATGTTTTTTTTTATACCAAAATGAACATCATATCTCAAAAACTAAAGCTGATAGATAAAAACGGTTTTCATTTTCGGAATCAGGGGGCCATATATCTATAGAAAAGCCATTAAAATAACTGGAAAAAAATTATAGATATGTGTAATTAATTATAATAACACCGATATAATTATAAAAACCAATTATGGTTTTATTTTAAGCGACGATAGTTAAAATTTAATTTAAATCACCGATTCGTTGTCATATTCATTAAAATATATTGTAAACATGTATATTGGAAACCACATGATTTATTGCGCAGTTAAGTATTTATATTTCGAGTGTCATGACCTAAAGCCTGGTATACATCATTACTCTCTATATATTTGTTTGCAAGCTATTATCCGATACCAGCGATATCGTCCTCCGGTTTCGGTCACGTCGGGCAATTTCAAGAAAGACCGCCATATACCAAGTGCCTGCGCGAGCGCAGGTGCCATCTCTTTTCCCATACTGCGAGACTGCGAATCCGAGACAATCAAAAAGAGTTCAGGCGCAGGATCAACGGTTTTACGTGTTGTCCGAGAACTTTTCAACAGGAAAACCCAATAACTATTTATCGGGCCGATATGGGGTTTGAACCTACAAGCTAGGGGTATATGGCCTTGTATCTACTAGACCAACGAGGCAATACCAGTATGACAATTGTCAAGGCGATTGATTGAACGACGAGTTACAACAATGGGGATCGTATAACGCCTTTTTTATGGCAATGTAAATATAATGCGTGCCAACTTTTACACAACAACTTTTATAAATCCAAACGGTGTAAAAGTATATTAAATTCAATATATATGAGACTAGTGAACGTAACGGTTACGTTCCTGAAAATAAACTTCATAAATGTATCATAGTTAAAATTCATACTTTTCTATATTTACTTATAAGGCCAAACTGATACATTTTTAAATATTTATTATAAGAATAGATAATATTAAGTGCTTAAATACAAATACAAATTAAAAATAGTTACTTTATAAATCTTGACCGCGTGGAATGGTAGCAAGAACGCTAGCAGCATTTACCCGTTGAATCGGAATTCCGATCCTCTGGGCTAAAAACGAACCAGCCCTCCTGTCACAAGTGGAGGTAATAAGGCGAGGTGTTATACTTTTGATGAAGCTTTTTGCACCATTACTCCAAGGGCCAAGTGTTTCGACAGCAAATGGGACAAAAAAGTAATTTGACATAAGACACGAATAATTAGATCTTTTTAATTTTATTACAGTTACATTTGTGTGTCCGCTCTTACAATTTGTTGCACATACTATGATGAGCCTCAGCTTATTAGAGAACTTCAACCATAGGCATTTTTATACTTAAAAAACGGCTTGATGTACATTTTATAGTATACAATATTTTGTAGGAGTAATAAAAAGTATTTTATTTGACGTTCATCGCGTCCAAAGAGTTTTCACATCAAATATTTAATCTCCTTAACAAACATCTGCTACACAATTATATCGAAATTGAAGAAGTAAATAATTCATAAAAATCTCCGGATAAGCACTTAGAATACGAAGCTTCCTTGCCAAATTCACGAAAGTAATCTCGAATCAAAACTAGAATCAAACAATAAAAATTGTACAGCGTTTCCGAAGTCACAGTGTATGAAATAATGATATTACACTTGGCATCTTAACCAGTTTCACAAGATGTCTTAGTCGGTTAGTCGAAAATCATGCCAAGTGTCTTCTTGGACGTTGATTCAAAAAGATGTTCTATTATTGAAATCTGAACAGAGAATGCACGGTGAATTATTATTTGGAACGCATTTCGGTACGAATTTTTGGACGGACAAAGCGGGAATATTTTCGTACTCTTATAATCTTTTTTATTGACGTTAAATTATTACAGTTGAGAAAAGTAAAATATTCTCAAAAATTCTTATTTTCCTTGCCTTTCCAACGTCACTTTATCAATAAATCATATTTTTGCAGGATATAAGTAAACAAACAACACACCGTTTGTAACGAATTAATTTAATATGAATTATATATCTACAAGTTTTTTGGTAGATATTCACTTGGAAGACCTTGGAGTCTTCACTTTGTTTTAAATTAAGATGTAGATGGGAACCTCCAATAACGATGATGATATTCTGATCGATTTCTGTCACGACTATTGTCAACAGAGAATAGGCAATTACGCAGAGGAAATATTTTAGTTGACATTTCTGTGCGCACACGACCACTCTTATAATTCGACGTGGTGGCAAACCAACACGACCAGAGAGAGTTCTGCCACAGAACCCACTACTATTATTCATTTGATTTCTCAGGCACAGGACTTTTGAAATATGGCAGTGTTATATTTCAAACTTCAGGCTGTTTCTAGACAAAATAACATAATCATATTCGCGAGCCGATTCTCTCGGGGTTTGAGACAAAACATCGTAGTTCTCCAGTTTGTTGGAGTATTGGTGATCTATGATACGGTTAATATTACTTACACCACACATGTTTATGCGTGATAGGAACCACTTACAAAAAACACTAGTCTATATGCTAGAAACTAAAGCAACGCGAAATTTGAGGCTTTAATAAATCAGATAATAATAATAATATAATCATAATAATAAAGGATCAAATTTGGCACGGAAACGTCAATGTAAGTGAATTTCTGTCTCCAGAATATAGAGTTATTTGAACATAATTTATTCACACATTGATATGACGTGCTAAAAATAAGGCCGGGACGGTTCTTTTTGAAAAATCCAGAAATATCCAGACAGTTCAGCATATACGAGCAATCACAAGCGGAGTTGAAGCCCACTGGGACGTATCGCGTACAAAAATATTTTAAGAAGAAATATTTAAGTACGAATTCTTAATTTCATCGGTCCGAAGACAAAAAATATTTATAGATCAAAGAGAAATATAAAGGCATTACTCGGGAGATTGGCCTTGTCCGCCGCGGGGCATAAAATTGATTCGCCTTATTAAATGTCCCTTATAACTTGCTCTCTGATCGTCTTGCCCTCCAGCCTTATATTACAGTTGCTTGGTTTTAAAGATCTGTTGAAAATTATACTTGAAATGTTTTATTTAATAACATTACCTCTGTGATAATTTAGCATTTATTCAATATTCTACCAGAGGATACACACAAATCATGATTTGGAAGTTTTTTGTCACTCCGTGGTAAGTGGTCAATTCAACTTTTCTTGGTGTGCTATGATTTTATACGTGACAGATTAAGTAAGAAATTATTAAATTCTGTAATAATAGTAATAATAATTAGATTTAAATTATTTTTGAATTGTATTGATAACATTGATACTAAATAACAGAGGTGCTTTGACTTTTCTGTTCAATATTGTGAATCATGTGATTTGAAGTGAGGCTTATATAAGTGATGGAAGCTCTGTACAGAACACTTTACTCTTTACTCTTTCCTGGAGCAGCAAGAGTTAACATTTAATATATGTCATAATTGTGTGATAAAGAAATATAAAATATTCTTAAAATATCTTGACATAATGTATGTAAGTACCTATAAAAAAATCCAACAAGCGCGTAGAGTGATGAAGTTGTCAACTAAACCACCAATTCAGTGTCGTATCGCTCTAAATATACAACTTCGCACCTTATGTTTAAATGTCTCCATGAGTGTTATAGTTATGATAATAATGAATATTATTTCATTATAATTACTTATTTGCATGCAAGTAAAAACTAATTTTAATTACGCCGAAGAAGGAGAACTTCTCAAACGCGCACACACACACGCACGCGCGCACACACACACACGCAAACACACACTCACACACACCTTTTGTTTATTTAGTCTCTTTATTGTATACATACATATAATATTCACCCTTCAAAGGATATAAAACATTTTTACAAAAACATACAAGTTAATTAGTAGTTTGAGTAACGATAGTTCTATCCGATATATAAACCAATGTTTATATAAATGCGCACCGATTATTTGATCAAATATAATTAAACTAGTTTACAAACCATTCTATAGCATTGCTCAGTGCTCTACATGGTGAATATGAATTCCAACTTCAAATAATACAATACAATTTTATATCTAAATATATTTTGTATTGCGGTGAGCTTTGGCCCTGTGGTTAGAAGGCATGAATGATCACTGATTTTTTTTGTTTAATTTGTATTATCTTTTCATATCGTGCTCGGAGGTAAAAGAAAACATCGTGAAGAAATCTATACGTGTTCCAAATCTACTCCAACCGGAAAATAGACCTTACTTTTGCAATATAGCTACATACATATTGCATTACCAGGCTATGCACACTGAGACAAATTAAAGCAATACTGGAGTTAATCCAGACTCCAGACTACACAGTCGTTAAATATTATAAAACTTGCAAATCAACCCCTCTAGGCCTCGGTTGTAAAGTCTCGAATGTTCTGATTTGAATAACAAATTTCAAATTCGATTTTTTTTTTATTTCTTTATCTACGATAATATTGTGAAACAAAATTTTATTTACAAACAATTGTCACTGTATCTGTAATTGGAGTTTTATATACCTCGTCCATCTAGTTACTGTTGAAAATCTCGACCTTGGAGTAGCAGTACAAAAAGCTTCATTGAAAGTATAACACCTCACCTTGTTGTCTATTGGCTAGTTCGTTTTTAGCCCAGAGGATCGGTATTGCGAGTCAACGTGGAAATGCTGCTAGCATTCTTGCCGCCATTACACGCGGTCAAGATTTATACAGTAACTATACTTAATTTATATTTCTGTATATTTAAGGAATAATGTTAAATATATCTTTTAAGAATTCAATAGCTTATAACATAACATCCAATAGTCCCTGGTTCAAATCTTGGATGAGGCCATTAAAAATATCGGGATTTTCTATCAAGTAATTCTTAAAATATCGCAGTTTGGAAATCAGCAACGTTTAAAATCACATGCCTCGGAAAGTACGTAAAGTCGTTGATTTTACGACTGAACGTCCCCCTACCATTCATTACATACCGCAGGACTGTATGACCGCACGTACTTGTGCACTTTTAGATGCTATATCTCTGTCTCTTTCTTTCATATTCAGAATGTCCATCATTAATCGTATTTTAATAAGAATTCCATCTATTTTCGAACTCTAACATTATTTTAAAAATTATATGTTAAAAGGTTTCTTTTCTCAAAATATAAACAAAATCTAGCTATACAGAACAGATGAACATATTAATATACATAGACCGCAACAAATGCTCACATTTATTTTAGCGTCGGGTCGGGTAAGCTGGGTTTCTATAAAACTAATTAAAACGCAATTAAATGAAGTTAAACCTCTTACAATTTTATTATACTTGTGTTCTTTGATTATGTATATGTCTCGCTAGACTTTTGAACCGAGAACGCGTCGAAAAAAATAGCGGCCAACTGCTTGAGACTAAGTACAAGAACACAAGTAAAATCGTATGACGTATGTTGAGTGTCAAGCGTAGCTGTCACGCACACCATGATAATTAAGTTGGCCTGTATATTTTAGTTATTTTATAGTGCGACAATCTATCTAGATATACACATAACACATTGCCATTATCATTATTTTCTGTATCCACCTGTGGCTGCCGAGCGTTCGTGGGAAGGCGGGCGAGGAGAATTAAAACCACGTATTTGAAGTTACAATATTACAGCGAGGGGTGCGGGGAGGGCGTGACCATTCTTCGCCCTCCTGAGTCGTGCTCCGCCAGCTAGGAGCGGAGTAACGCACTGGTGGGGTAGCGGACGTGCTGCGAAAGCGATCTCACAGCCTCTCCGTTTCCGTGCTGATGGCGGCCATCGCAGAGGCTTTGAGTAAGTACAATCTCACATAGCCCGAAATCCCCCCAGGTGTCGGGTATCTATGAAAATTTACCCCGCTTCAACAAAAAAAAAGAAAAAAAAGTAAGGCACCAGGCACGTCTTGCTTACGCGAAATGCAAATGTATCACACAAAAGAGCCTGAAGTTGAGTCAGAGTGAAGAAACGTATATTATATTCTCAATGTTACTGTCAAAAATGTCATTATCACTTTTTTTTTTCGTTTCTTGACACTCTCAAAACACAGTGGCCCGTCACATATAAAAAATCTAAGCTTTCGTTATCAAGTTTATGAACAATTTTATTACATAAGAATTTAAAAGCAAAGACCGCACATATTTCCTTTGACTAATCCTCTTCTAATTCGAATCTCCGGAACGTAACGATAGCAATCAAATTCGTCCCCTTCTAATGGAATACATGGCTTTGTGAAGATATTTAACCCATTAGTTAAATGTTGTCTTATGTCTTTGAAATAAGGTTGAAAATTCAATTAAAATAATGTAACAATATATGTAATTAACATTTTTATATTATATGCATTAGTTTAATTATTTTGTGATTTTACTTTTTACTATATCAAGTAGGTAGGTAATTAGGTAGGGTATGGGGTATGGGGTAGGGTAGGTAGGTATGTAGGTAATTTAATTGGTAAATAAATATTAATTGCATAATATACTTAACAATAAATTTACATACATACATTAGCAGCCTGTAAATTTCCCACTGCTGGGCTAAGATCTCCTCTACCTTTGAGGAGAAGGTTTAAGGAAGGCCGCTGGTGGGGTCGCGGTTGCATGCTCTTGGCGATCTCGGCGGCATGGTGGAAACCATCCTCGGTTTTAGTGGGTAAGACAGGGCATTAGCACTAGCGTGCCCTGGCACGTGGCATTAGTTCCCCGTTAAGTCCCACATACCCGTCCCGGTCCTCCTCGTTAAACAAAAAAAAAAAGGTGTCACCCACTCAACAGATATTCTACCGCCAAAAAGCAATACTTGGCATTTTAGTATTACGGTTTGTAGGGTGAGTGTGTCAGTGTACGCAAGCACAAAGGATCTTCCCACTAGACGTTGAACCCAAAAGTTTGTGGCTCTAGTGTAATATAAAGACTGTTTAATATTTCATATAAAATAATATAAATAGCTCATTTCTTACACTTACACTCTATCTTCAACTTAAATATTGAAGAAAACAGTTATACTGTTTAATTTTCATTAACTACCTCAATTTTCTAGTTGAGTAATAAATAATAAACCTGGAATATTTATTTTTAAGTATAATACAATTTATACTTAAAACTATACTTAAAAGCAGTAACACCTTACACCTATATCGAAACAAACAACAGTATAAAGTAAACACTATAAATAATTTAGAGTCTCCGATTCATCGATGCCAGTACTCTAAACCCCGCAGTGCCCTAAATACAGTCATTATACTCTAAGTGCTAATGTTAGTGGATAATAGCCAAACAGCTGTCAGGGCCCTAGTTCCGTATTGACTAAGTGAGTCATTCCGAGCTTCCGATCGCATGATTCAAGTGTTTCAATACGAAACGGTACAAATGTGATACCTTCACAAATAACTTCATACTTACGCCATTTGGAATGTTCTGCATTGGACGCCGGATGACTGGATGTGGATGAAACTTCCGTCAACGTTTGCTGGCGTGACATTCCACACCAGCAACCTTAAAAGCTCCATTTGAAAGTTATTTTAATATATTCGAATTTTAAAAAGTTTAATTTGACACAAAAATTTCATCAAAATCGGATCACTTTTTGGCCGTAAAATCATAACAGATAGACATTAATATATTTATATAGTTTCTGAGCTCTTCCAATCTGCAGTCTTAATTAAAACAATAACCAAGCTCTAATACGGCTCTCACTCACGTCATATTCTTATTAAATACAGAACTTAGCTCCTATAGGTTATTTGACAACATTTTCCTTTACCTCTAAACACGAAATAATTTGTAAACATTATATTAATATTGCTTAAAAACGTTTTCGATGTATAAATATATATTTCGGGTTCCATACTGTATTTTTCCTTTAGCATAATGAATGAGGTCATGACTAAAATCGGTAATAACATTAAGAGCACACTCGCCGCTGGAGACCCATCGTCCCGAGAATCAATCTTACAAGTCTCTCGTACAGTTAATTATTTTTTCTCTTCCATTTCATTTATATATTTTACAAGCGTTTCATCCTGACTTCGTGTGTATGACACACTTTTAGTCTATAAAATTTTTTTTTACTATTATATGTATTAATATACCTATATGTTCTAAATATACTAGTTTTACTAAGTGTTTAAAAATAATTTTAAATGAAAATAAAAAAAAAAAAATTGACGTTGCAATTCACCCTCGGACCTTGAAGTACTAGTGCAAAGAGCTTCATTATAAATATAACACCTCGCCTTATTGCGACCACTGTTGACAGAAAGGCTGGTCATTTCTCGAGGATAAGACTTGCGATTCAACAAAAATGCTGCTAGCATTCTAGTCAACGAAGTCATAATTTCATAAGTAAATTAAAAAAAAAATTATATGATATTTAAAAATATATACATTTATTATTAAAACCATTAGTAAAATAAACCCACGATTCATATTTGCTAACAGAAATCGTGGTCGAAATTTTATTGTAAATATTTCATATTTATACAGTGATATCAAAATTAAAATTGTCGAGCAAAAATTCAGATATAAAAAAGTAATAGATCGACATCTCTGTAGCTCGGCGCAGTAATCATGCAATCGTTCTGACATTGATTATTACAGGGGGCATATTACCAACTCGTTCGATATAACATTCAAGTTGTAACGTTAAATTGTTGTAATCTTGGTGGTAAGGATTTTTGCTAGTCTATCTGGGTAGATTACACCCGATCATTAGATTGTCTGCTACCTAACAGATACTTATACTCGGCATTACTGTGTTCCAGTTTAAAGGATGAGTGAGCCAGTGTAACTACCGGTACAAGGCACATAACATTTTAGTTCTCGACATTGGTGACGCAATAGTGATGTAAGGAACGATTACTCATTCTAACAACGCCAATATCCCGTCCAATATCAATATCATGTAATATATTTTTACAGTGCAAAATAGAATAAAAATAAAGAAAGAAATGAGTGACCACATTCAAACACACTGATGTATGTTGCTGTTAAAACAACTAATTTCTTCCATTATTACCCAGTTTTTTTTAAGCTGTAATATCTTAAATAACAACAGGTACAGAATTATTTCGTAGTTGGGACTCTAAGAACAATTAAACGAACATCGTTTTAGTATCCGAATTGTTAAGTTGAACAAAAATTGTTAAGTTATTGTTCAAGGCTGGCAACGCACCTACAAGGTTCCAGGTGTTGCAGATGATCGTTTGCCACCTATACCATAAAAAAGATTTTCATTAAATTATGTTTTTTATATATTTTTTGTTATTAAATCGACTTAGGGTTGCGTATCGTATTGCATCCATATATTTATATGGAAGACATTTATATCGTATTAGACAGCACGCTTAATACTGAAAATAAATATCGAAGTATTTCCAAATATTACCCCGGCTTATTGCAAACCGACAACTACCGGCAATTAAATGTTGAAACTCAATTACACAAACTTTGAAGAAATTCTCTTGCAATAGTGGTAAAAATGTTACATGAAAATATATCTTTAGCACGCGACAGCGCTTGCAAATTAACATAAAAACCTTACATTACGAAAAACTCAAGTGATTTTTTTTTACCATAATTATTAATGATTTATCTATTCTAACTTCAATTCTTTCGAACCCCAGATCAGCCGCTAAAATTATTTGTCTCTCCTGTCAAGAAATTCGTAATATATTATTAATATATATTTAAACGAAGCATATGCGCTGTTGTTTAATATTTAAATATGAGAAAGAGGAACCAGATAATGATAATGGAGTTAACGCAGGCGCATTTTACACAGTAATATCTCCCGCGCAGATGATTGTTGAAATGGACCAGAAAGATCATCATGAAAAAAAATTAAAAGTCAAATAGAATGTGCCTTACATTATACTTTGATTATATTACACAAACTTGTAACTTCACGCTCAATATCCGTGAATTCAATCTGTAGTCATCCTTCAAATAAATTAAACTCTGATTGTATTCAAACAGCTGCGCCTTCGTTCATCTTAGTTATTTATAATCATAGTTCGTAAGACGTCAAAGTTTCGTATACAGCCTAATTTCAACTTGGATGCGACGCCGTGAATATCACGAGGAGGAATGTTTTCTAGTTTTCTCCTGTCTGCCTTATTAGCATATAAACTATCGTATTTATTATTAACTTCACATACTAATATATATATGTTATGTCCCTTGTACACTGTCTGTCAAAGGTGAGCCACCTCTGTCCGTTTGTTCGCCTCAACTGATTTTAACGAAACTTTCACTGATAGATAGCAAATACTTCATGAAGTAACTTAGTCGAATTTCATTTTCAAAAACGTTCCACAGGAAAACAAAAACAATTTGTTCGGGCAAGACAAAGTCTGTTGGGCACTGATAGTCTTAATCTATATCTATATTCAATTATAAATGCAAAAGTGACTGTCTGTTACGCTTCCCAGCTAAACAACCAAACCAAAGTTGATGAAATTCGATAAAAAACCCAAGGAAGGAAATAGGTCAAGTTTTTATACCTTAAAACCTATACAATAACGAGAGTGACGCCGAAAGTTAAATTTTTGTTTGTTACGCTTTAGTGTCTTAAACTACTCAAGCGATCATGAAATTTTGCATACATGTGTCAAAAGAAAATCTACGTAGAACCTAACCTCCCCCTCTCGGGTGAAAACTTGTTTCACGTTTAAATTTCGAATGGATTTCATAATATTTTAAAAAGTATGGGATATAACATAACGGTAAATATCTCCATAAAACCAAACGCATTTTCGTCATATCTCTTGTTTAATTTTTTAAAGTAATCTAACCGAAAAGTTAATTGTAAAAATAAATTTAATTTACTTCATCAACTTAAAAATCTATTGTGACAAACGCGAAGCGCCCATTTCATTATTTCGCGAAAAACTAGCGAAAAAACTTTTAATTTTCCGTTCTGTCTTCACTAATTAAAATTGTTGTCACTGCAAGTATCATTTTGATTTCTTTTCTTGATCATTATAAATTCAATTAAATTAAGAATATTTTTTTTTCGTTTTTTAATTTATTGTCGTTAGCCTTAAAGATATGAGTGGATGATTCGCTTTAAAGAGCTTTTACTATACAATAATATTATAAATATACAGGATATTTTTTGTCATATCCAAATCATACATTTAATTTAAAAAAAAAAAAAAAACATTTTATACATATACAATCTTCTCATTTAAATTATACCTCCGTCACACAGTACCATCAAATTAATCGGATTCCTCTTTTTATCTGTTCCTCAAAAATCCACAATAAATATGTTCTGTTTTTAAATAAATGACAAAGAAAATAATTGCTATCTAAATCAAAATTATACTAAAATTTTGTCATAATTTTCACATTAACATTTAAAAGACAAAAGCTTAACAGTATACCTATACGTATTTAAACATACATTGTTGGTTAATTTGTCTTAGAAACCTAAATTTACAAATAAACTAATTGAAAAGTATTAAGTATTTAAAAAGTATACGAATTTTAACTCATGTGCTACGAGTATAAGTAAAGTATTAAAAAATTATACAAATTTTAACTCATAAGCTAGAAGTAGCAAAAATATAAAATTCAACATAGATTTGTCTAATGGTTTTGTATCTCTGTCTAAATCAATCTGTGTCACAATCATGTCTCGTTCGTATAGGTTATGACACAAAGTACAGCTATTTCTTTTAAAAGTAAGAAGATATATCCCTTAATAAATAAACACCTTTTCAATGGAGAGCATCCCTCATCCCCGGAGACTACGGGGGACGTGACACTTTTATGCTTCAGCTTTAAAGCGATGCTGTGCTATTAATAAATATAGCTTTGTATTACATTATCACTGGAATGATTTAAAATCACCTGTATTGTTGTGTCTTATAGGTTGCCATTTTGTAACGTATTTACTATTGATTGTATATAATGTACATACATATTAATTATTATTCAGTATGAACAAGGACATAGAAATACAATTATATAAGTAACATTTCTTTTTTTTATATAATATAAGTAGGTGGTAGAGAACATGGGCTGCTTGATGGTAAGTGGCCTATTTCCAAGTAATGCCTACCTAGTTGAGCTTTCACTAAATAAAATGAATGCTTAAGTCTAATAAATGTAAATAAGTTGGGAAGTCACTTGGCCCTATGATACGGGGTCTCCTAGTTTAGGGGTTCAGGGTCTCTTTGATATATATAATTTGATGTATTAATAATAAATAAAATCAAAAATCAAGCGTCAAACGCTTAAGTTCTATTATAAATAAAATTTACCAGAACCAATTCTTAACCAAACCTTCGAAATCTGCAACCTATCAAGGTAGCCACTAGAACAACGATATAGTTCTTTATATTTCATGTTCAATACAGCGGTAGGTTAAAATTCACGTAATATTCAATAAGTCGTAGGAAATTGCGGCACACATAGACCGTCATCGAGGTCGCAAATATGTCACGATACTATTAAACGATAGAGTCCAACAGCGTATTAAAAAAACATATACAGAAATAGGAAAACTGTTTATGTTGAAAATAACTTTTTCCACCTTTAGATATGATTGTCAGTTGAAAATTTAAATGATTTCCCGTTAAACGAATCCATAACATTTAGATTCTAGTTTTTATGTTAAAAGCCAAGAGTCATTGTAACTTTAAGAAGTAATTAAAATGTTAATTAACTTGTAAGAACTAAATTAACCATTCATAATCAAAATTGCGCAACCGCTTATGAGATGTAAGATATTATACCGTGTGTCTTTTATGTAGCTAAACTAGCTCATTCCCCTTTCAAACTGTAGAATGCTATTCAAAGTTTAGAGGTAGAATAAACAATAAGTACAAGGTAGCTATCCAGACAGGCTAACACAAGTCTCTACCGCCTTTATATTTTTATGTGTGTGCAGTTAACAGATAAAGGATATAAAAATATTCCAACTACAACAGATTTAATTTTACAGATTGTTGAAAAAAGGCAACTCAACAATATAATTGAAGCGTGTCCATATAAAGACTTCAAACTAATCAATAATTTCAAGTTAAGCGCTTCGACAAAATTCCGTAGCACGCCGTAGCGTCAGCTACGTTATGCATCTGCTACGTTGGAAGCTACGTGGCTATGATTATTAAAATCTCTCACTTGTTTATAAAACAATATAAGTTTCAATATATTATTTACTAAAATAAATATTGGATGACAAGGTCTATCGTATTTAGTAAGTAGTACTTTTTATCAAATCAAAGCGCAAATCGAATGACAATACATTTTATCATTTTATATAAATATAAGTTTATAATATAAAAGTATGTGTGTTATGTTAAAGTATATTAAGGTTGATTAAAAAGTTTCTTACAGAAGCCAGGCGAAACATTTACCCTCACTATATGGTAGATAAAAACCTTTATATCCCCTAATACCAGAAAACACCCGAAGCTAACGAATCTCGTAAACTGAAAGACTGAAAACCTGTGTGTAATTTTAGGTCTTTCAACGTTCCACGAACGGCTTCGGAAAATGAACTGAAAGGTGCACGGCGCACCGTCTGATGCTCAAAAGAGGACCCGATAAAAGACTTAAACTATGTCGTTCAATAAACAACTTAATGCAGGTAGGCATAAAATTCAAAATGTATGTACATAATGTTTGTAAGCCAGCTGTGACTAAGTAGTAATACGTAATAAATAATTTATTTCTTACCTAACATAAACATCTAATAGATCTTTAAAACTCTGCAAGAATATGCACCTGGCGTTTCTGATACATAAAAATTGTCTCCTAGGGTACTGGCTAGTGTTTGAGTAGATTTACATTTAAGCACAGATTAAAAATGCATCAACAATGTGTACTCGTATATTTAAATAAAGAACACAATTTTAATTATTGTTATACTGTAATGATATTTATGAGCTTTAAAGAGTAAAAAACATAGGTTGACTTTATTATTATCATAAGTAGTGAATTGATTAAAAACTTACTTACTATAGAATAAATTATTAGTGTTCTTTAAAATTAGGAATTATTGAGTTTCATTTAATTTAATAATATATATAATAATAATAATTTATTTTAATGAATATAATTCGATCGTTATACTATAATAAGTGGATAAAACTTAAAAACACTTAGTTTTCACATTTTTGCCAAAGAAAATTATTTGATTTTGAGATTATTTAAGTTTCTAATTGAAACGATCGTCCAATAGACGGTCCAATGTTCGAGTACCGTTTTCATTTTCACACAAGTTCTCAAACTATTCGATCGATCAAATTTCTTATGAGTAACACTCCCTTATTTGTTCCTTAGATTTACGACTATTATTATTTGTGTTAATGATCGACCTGACAGTTTAATGTGCTCTCCAATACACAGATAGAGCATTAATTAGATCTGTCGCTATTCGAATGACTGTACAAATTCAATAGACGAGCTGGTAGCGTAGTGACGTAAAAGTCAAAGGCTATTATCGGCCCCACTTCTAGAACAAGCTTTAGCCATAATTGGATAAGTAAAAGAAAATTGGTAATTCGAAAATGATATTTTTATTATTATCAAAAAATATATCATTCATTCGCTTAATTTTTAATTCATCTATAATGTCAGATTTATAATAAATAATTATATATTTACTATCTAAGTATTGAATTCTAAATTATATAACCTTTCACTGGATAGTATTGGTGATACATGATAGAACATCACTATTCAGTAATTCATTTTTCAATAAATAATATATAATTAAAATTATTTAATAAATATTTGTTGATGAGTGAATACCATGATGGTTATAAAAGAACAAAATTACTTGTCAAGGACGCGATGTATCAAGAGACAAAATATTATGACGGTTTTACTAAATATTTAATTCCAAACATCCAGATAAATTAAAGTAAATGGTAATAATATGTGTAAAATGCCTTAGATGGACCAGAACACAAGCGTAAATAGGTGTTTTACGGTCGGTGTACATTTTACAGTGTTTCAGTCGATAGCCCAGCTAGGTAAATTCATTAGTGGGATTGATCTCGTAATACTCGTATTCGCTCGGTCAGATCAATATATCAAATTCATATGTATACTAATATTATGAATACGAAAGTAACTCTGTCTGTTACCTATTTACTCTTAAAGCCCTAAACTGATTTAGATGAAATTTGGTGTCTAGATAGTTTGGGTGTCGGGGAAGGACATGAGTTTTTTTTAATTCACCTCTCGAGGGGTAAAAATGTGGGTGTCAACAGAACAAAAAAACAAAACTTATTTTTGTATAAATATTTTTTTATATTAACTATTTTAAAAAATATCTATTTTATTTTCCTTGAGCTGAAATGGCTCAGTGGCTAGAAAGCGTGCATCTCAATCGTGATCAAACCCAGGCAACCCCAAATGAATTTACATGTGCTTAAATTTTATTTATAATTCATCTCGTGGTCGAGGGTGAAAGAAAACATCCGGAGAAAACCTGCGTGTGTCTAATTTCAATGACATTCACTAGTGACACAACCCGCATTGGAGTAGCTTAGTGGAATTACAAAAACCTTTTCCTCAAAGGGAGAGAAGGCCTTAGCCCAGCAGAAGGATATGATGTTATTTTAGTTTTATATTCTTATTATAGTTAGTTGTGTAACTGTTATTATTTTAGATGGGTTTAATATAAAATATTTATTGAAAGGCCTTGAAAGTAAGATCAACTCGTGTGTCGTGACACTCTCTCATACACACACACCGCCGCAATGGACTCCTATAGGTGTGCGTGACGTGTTTATAATATATAATATACTTCATTACTATGCAAAGAAAATAAATTCAGTTGAATAATTGTTATAGTATAAATAATATAATTATATTTATATAATAGTCAATAACTTGATGCACAATAATTGTTGGTGAATCTCAATAAATAAATAATACGTCGCCAATAAAAAAATATAAGATTTTTCTGAACAGAATTTTCCAGTCTATGATGTTAGCAGTATTGATACGCTCCCATGACGTCATAGAAAACACTTACATTTTTTCTAGCCGGTTTCACGCCTCCATATACTTAAATATCCGTGTTTATCATCACTAAAATTGGAGCCGTCACATAGGAGCGATGAAATTCAGTCAGATCACCTTGTGACTATACAGTTCTAAATAACAATCGACTTTTAACCGTGCAAGGCTCACTGCAATCTGACTCAGCGACGCAGTCAAAGTGTCTGCAGGATAAATTCACTTTTCAAACGTCAAACAAAACTCCGCAAAGGGGATCTGAACAAGGGACTTCATTAGTCCGGAGGCAAAGAAAGGAAAACAGATAACATTTTTTAAATCGTTACAATACAATTTCGACTCTATCCGTTTAAATTTAGAGTACATTTCACTTCGAGAATGTTCGAATTTCGTTGTGTGGTTTTATTTTTGCTTGTTTAAACAATTTAGTCGAATTTGTTGTTCATCTCGTGTTTGCTTTGAACATTGAACAATTGTTTCGTCTTGGTATGATTGGTTAGTCAGTTGCTTGAACCGATGTTAAAATGAATAAATAATGTATTAGTTTATTTCTTATTTCTCTTTGGTAATATTTACTTAATCGATATTGTCCGCATATGTCATCATATAGTTGTTATGTACTGTTATAATGTGTCGTTGATTTAATCTTGTAAGATCAACAGTGACATTTTAAATATGAGCTTTAATGGTATGGAGCGAACGTAGATTCTGACAGGTGATTCACCAGTTTTAGGGTTCCGTACTCAAATGGTAAAACGGAACCCTATTACTAAGACCCCACTGTCTGTCCGTCTGTCTGTCCCTCTGTCTAAGCTTTAATTTTTACAGATAATGAATTTCTGATGCCGCTATGACAAAGAATAGAATAAAATAAATATTTAAGGGCCTCCTATATAACAGACATGATTATTTTGGCATTTTTATATATTCTGACTCGCACTTGGCTTTTGATCTTTAGTCATTCGCCAGTTTTTAATTTTTCTAGCTTTCTATACTGATTTCGTTCATTCATCATAATGACGGACATTCTGCGATATGACCGTAAAAAAATGGAGAACTAATTTTATATATTCTATAGGTTTAATATATATGGGTCACCTGATGGTAAGTGGTAACCACCCGCCCATAGACAATGGCGCTGTAATAAATATTAACAATTCCTTACATGCTAAAAAACCCCCAACCTTGGGAACTAAGATGTTACGTCCCTTGTGCCTGTAGTTACACTGGCTCACACACCCACAAACGGGAATGCAACAATATTGAGTACTGTTGTTTGGCGGTAGAACGTCTGATGTGTGGATGGTACCTACCCAGACGGGCTTGCATAAAACCCTACCACCAAGACATCATTAAAGTCTTATTACAATCGGAGAAAAATAAAACCCGTACCTATTATTGCGATGAAATCAGGTAAAATTTGCTCGTAGAATAAATAATGCTTAACGCTTTCTTCATTTACAATGTTTGATAAAAAGTATAAAATAATATTCCACTTTGTAGTCGAGCTCTGAGCAAGCCCGTCTCGGAAGGTACCACCCACTCATCACATAGCGCTATTTTTCCGGAGTCGGGCTTTAGTTTTTAAGTTTATTTTTTTTTCCATTATCAGGACCTGATTTATGAATCAACGTGCTTACAACAAACACTATGCTAATCCGGAGCATTTTTCTTAACTAAAGCGCAATTAAAAAACACTTAATAAGTATGCAAAAAAAAACAAATTAACCGTAACATAAAAATATCCTTAAAATACAGGCATAAAAACACTCACACAAGCCTACACACATTATACATACTAATACGTTCACACAGATATAATTCTGCAAATTAAATTCTACCTGGTATACCTGTTATGGTATTGATTTTTATACCTTTGATACCTAAATTATGTAAACTCTCAATGAATATATTTAATATTAAAATCTTAAATTTAAATATATAATCGTAAATGCTTGATAGCAATTAAATAAATATACATTTATTGATGTTTTAATGGACTGACTAAATTGAACCTTATATTAAAACTAGCAACCCGCCCCCGCTTCGCACGGATGCGATACTGATACTAACAACGCAATTTTTCTGTCATTAGGCAATACAAACCGCTATATACCTGCATTTTAAATCTGTAATATCTTCGAAAATATTTATTTAAATTACATGCTGTAAAGGACCATATTCATTTATATTAAATTCACAAAGTATTTAAGGTACTTAATTGGATAAGGATTAATGCTGTATTGCTTAAAATCGCTTCGAAAATAAGCCATTATTTCACGTAAAAGTAAAGGATAAAAAATGGTTATTGTGAGTTATCCCTAAGAGATAGACATAGACCAACGCAAACTTTTTTGAAGACCTTTTTAAGATATACAATACAGTATGGTAGTACATTATTTTGATTTATCTAGAAACCTCTAAAATTATTAGTATTTCTATACTATATTGTGCATGTATTATACATTTAAACTGTCCTCTTGAATCAATCTATCTATTATAAAAAACCGCATCAATAATTGTATTGTTATTTTAAAGATGTAAGTATACATACGGACAGACATCGGTAAGCGACTTTATTTTATACTATGTAATGATAAACACGAAAATATTTATGATTATTTATTTAGTCACAAACGTAACGTTACGTAAATAAAACTTTTAAAGAAAATTAACAAATCGTACTTTGAAATACCTATCACCAATACTAATATAAATATTCGGTGAATCGGTTTGTTTAGAAACACATTACAAAATATTTTAAAATAAAGTCGTCGTGTCTGTCTGTCTGAATTTCAGACAATCTTCACCAATTGACACGATTCGAGTGGAAGTGTATCATTACGGTTTTGTGTGTTTATTGTATTTAACTAAGATGACTGTATTTTTAGATGTTGAAAACGAGTAACTACTGAGTTTATTGCCGATGGTAACTTTACTTAAAATAGTTTGTTAAATGACGATTCAAAAGTGCTTGTAAAAGCCTACTTGAATAAAGTATATTTTGATTTTGTGAATTAGCTTAAATTTGACAATGTTTTAAGAAGCTAGTTGGGAGATATAGTGGCTCCACGTACCAATAGTTATGGGTATTACGATATATACGGTTATACGTATTATAAAGACCCTTATTCTACTCTCGAGTAGTAGTTAGTAAAATATAAGTACGTTATTTGTACTTATAATTCTAAACAAGTAGACATAATCATACGTTTATTAAATTATAATAGACGTATATAATTTATATATTTTATGTTATAGGTGGCAAACAAGCAGAAGGCTCACCTGATGGAAAGTGACTACCACCGTCCATGCACATCTGCAACACCGGGGTGTTTGCCGGTGCGTTGCCGGCCTTTCAGGAAGGAGTACGCTCTTTTCTTGAAGGTTCCCAGGTTGTATCGGTTCGGAAAAACCACCGGCAAAAGCTAGTCCCACTGAGTGGAATACATATTTAAACTGGGGATTATATTATTATGTCAAAACACGTGCTGCACAGCAGATCTTAAAACTACTTTAAATAATTTTAAAAAGACCAAGGACGCACATGTCTGCGGTGATATTACAAAAATCTATATTAGATTTAATACAAATAAAAACATGTATGTATGTCGCGATCATAGACTAAGCGTTCGAAATTTAAATTCTGTGTAAATATATACACTATTAGTCAATATTAATAGTGTATATATTTAATAACACCAGTGATTGTTAGTTTGTTTTTAAAGATACAACGCATAAACAAATCACCATAAACTTGGTGCAATTAAACTGTCCACAGCTTACAGACTGTTTTTCATATTATTATTCAAACACAAACAAAACTGCAGACAAATGTATGTACAGATAAATAATCATAACTCAAAGATCACAGCAAAATAAACTTCGACTAGACTTTGTTTAGTTTATAGTCCGTACAAATGTTTAATATTGGATCAATATTATATAAGTAATTATTTCTTTCAAATTACAAACTTTGTTTGTTTTATTATTATTATTATGTTTAATAATTACTTAGGCTGTTTATTGTTGGAGTTTAAGTTTAATATCGGTTGGCGGGCGGTACATCAGCCTGATGACTTGTTTTCCACCGCCCATAGACATTAACGCCGTTATAAATTTTAAACATCGCCAATGCGTCACCAACCCTGAAAAATAAGGTGTTATTTTCTCTTGTATTTACACTGACTCACTCACACATTAAGGTGCCACACGACAATACTGAGTACTGTTTTTTGGCTGTAGAATATCTGATGAGCGGCTGGTACCTACCCAGGCGGGCTTGCAAAATACCTACCACCAAGTCATCATTAAAGTCGTATCACAATCGGCTAAAAATAAATCCCGTACCTTATATTATTTTGATGAAATCATATAAAATTCGCTCGTGAAATAAATAATTATTTAATTTTATTTACAGAGTATCTCAGTAAAGTCTAAATTAAATTTTAAATATCCTGCCTAGAAAATAAATACTGAGTTCACGCTTTTTTATCTTTAATATAGATTATAGTCTTAAATATGTCTTATTTGTCAAAGTATTCATGACATGTTACCTATTTAATTTTATTTTAATTTGAAGCTCGTGATATAAACATTACTGCTCCTCTACTAAATGATTCCAATTTTATTTCAACATCTCAATAATTAGTATTGAACATTCAAAGCCAGTAGCTTACCTTTTTTATGTAAAAGGTAGGACGGGCAAATACATAAGCATTGACACTGTAAGAGATAGTAACCCTTTCATTACACCAATGCGCCACCCTTGGAAGCTAAAATGTTACGTGCCTTGTGCCTGTTGTTACATTGGCTCACTCACTTTTCAAACCGGAACAAAACAATAGCATTGACACTGTAAGAGATAGTAACCCTTTCATTACACCAATGCGCCACCCTTGGAAGCTAAAATGTTACGTGCCTTGTGCCTGTTGTTACATTGGCTCACTCACTTTTCAAACCGGAACAAAACAATAGCATTGACACTGTAAGAGATAGTAACCCTTTCATTACACCAATGCGCCACCCTTGGAAGCTAAAATGTTACGTGCCTTGTGCCTGTAGTTACATTGGCTCACTCACTTTTCAAACCGGAACAAAACAATGGCATTGACACTGTAAGAGATATTAACCCTTTCATTACACCAATGCGCCACCCTTGGAAGCTAAAATGTTACGTGTCTTGTGCCTGTTGTTACATTGGCTCACTCACTTTTCAAACCGGTACAAAACAATACTGAGTACTGCTGTTTGGCGGTAGAATATCTGTTGAATGGGTATTACCTATCCAGATGGGCTTGTAGAAGAAACAATAAGCTATCATGACATTAAAGTCTAATATTTATTTATTAATAGTTTCGAAATAAAGTCAGAATGATGTGGTCTGAAAAGGCCTAGCATTATTTATTCAATAATGACATTTTAACCCTAGTGACATTGACAAGATGAAATTTTAATACACGAATAACATAAGAATTTTATTCACTTTGTGACTGATCTCTTGCTAGTATGAGAATATCAAGAATAGCTCATTTTTGGATTCAACGTCGGAGGCAATGTTAAGGGAATTTCCAACATAACTTGATGTATATAGTTTTAGAATATTCCAGAACGTCATAAGCGCTTTATTATATTGAAAATGACGTGTTGTGCAATTTGCAATTGATCATAGAATATCCGATAAACGTATTAGGATGCGTATAACAGGGTTTTGTGTGATGCCCTAGTGATACTCTGGTATGAACGGTCGACGATAATTCATATATAATCATTTCTCGCTAAAAATTTAATAAAGATAGTTGAGGTCAAGTTACTTATAAAATGTTAACTCTCAATTGGCAAAGACTAAACGCATGCAATTCATTATCATTATGAAATAGAAGAATTATTTTTTTAATTTAAAAAAAAAAATTAAATTGAACAAAGAATATATCAAGGACGTAACCACTCCGGTGCACTTTGTCAAACTCAATAACCGCTGTCGATATTATGACAAGTAAGTTCATGAAATCACTAGTGCGTCTCGCGTGTTTATACTTCATCAAAGCGATTCTTCGCTTATGTGAGATAATTAAGCAGCATAGTATTACGGTGTTTACCTGCGTGTTACGAAATCTTCATACTTAATCATCTTGGGTATACGTAAGTTCCTTGTATATTTGAATACTAGCTGTTACCCGGGCATTAACAACGAATATTTTAT
Source organism: Vanessa atalanta (assembly GCF_905147765.1). Taxonomy (NCBI): domain Eukaryota; kingdom Metazoa; phylum Arthropoda; class Insecta; order Lepidoptera; family Nymphalidae; genus Vanessa; species Vanessa atalanta. The sequence continues at coordinate 9,374,468 of NC_061888.1, read as the reverse complement.
ATGGCCTATCATTTGCGCGATCACATGTTCTTACTATATACCAATTTTTATAAACGATCAGTTCAACCGTTCTTGAGTTATAGCGGGACATATAGACAGACAAACATTCAAAAATGGTTAAGCTGATGTCAGTTAGTCATAAAACGGATATTTATGACGAAATTCGACAAACAAATGTAGTATACAGCTATCTAGCATACCATGTTTAAAATGTGTAAAATGTATGTGAATGGATATAGAGGTATGGGACGACCAAAAAAACTATGGATAGATTGTGTGAAAGACGATATGGTTAGAAAGAATGTTACTTGTGAGATGACGTCCGACAGAGAAGTATGGAAGAAGAAGACATGCTGCGCCGACCCCAAATAAAATTGGGATAAGGGCAGGGGGATGATGAGCATGCATACCTGGCCATCCATTTCTGTGGCGACGATATACGTTGAATTATACTGTATGATATGTTTAGTCAAAAACCTTCTCGGAAATACGCTGAATGTTATGGTATAGATTTCATGTCAAAATATTCAGCGGTTTTTCCGTTATACACGTTCAAAAAGCGATCTATTTATAGACATAGTTTGATGACGTAATCGTAAATAAAAAAGGGTAAGGATGCGAACAACCCGCTATCGTAAAAATATAAAATTAGTCGATGTGAACTGTAATGATTAATATTAATTATGTATATATTTTATTTCAATAAGAAATATAATAATATTTTATTGAATTAGATTAAAACAATTCCATTCTGATATGAAAGTACAAGAGAATAACAGATTTATGAATTTTAATTTTGTTTATCTACCAAAGTATTATCTTTCACAGCGTACAATATTTTCAAAGTAAGTCATAGACGAGTCAACACAGACGCAGCAACAATTTGTCCAGTAGTCTAAGTACAGTGACAAGAATGGTACACGATGTATCATCAAGAAAGTTCTACATTATTTGGAGTGGATAGTTCAGAAATATGTATGTCTATTTATGTGTAAACGTATATATATATATATATGCCCTGTTTTTTTTTTGTTATAATTTATAAGTATTGCATGTCCAGTTTACATCAATTTTTGGAATACTGACTCTGTACTTTTATTTTTTCTTTAAAATTAAATTTATACTTCATTAAAAGTATAACACCTCGCCTTGTTACCTCAACTGGAGAGTTGGTCCATTTTTTGCCTACAGGATAGGAATTACGAATCAGCTGGAAAATACTGCTAGCATTCTTGTCACCATTCCCCGCAGTCATGATTTTTACAGTAACTATATAATACAAAAATGTAATCAATGTTAGTACTTTTAACATCGAACCTATGTTACACAAAAATTAACTTTTTAGTATTCACTATAATATCGCCAAGCACCGATCACTTATAGTAATAACTCTAAAGATAAAATGTAACCTGACTAAGGATAAAATGTTACTTAAGCATGTCATGTCCGTAAGTATCACTTACTCTTTGACCTCAGGTGAGCAGACATCCTATTAAAGGGCAAAGCTTAAGGGCTCGACCTCTTTTATCATCGCCCAACAATGGACTTGTAAAATGAAATACGGAATCCGAGATACCTCACCCTACAGGAACGTTTCCGCGGAATTTCCTCGAGGGCACGAGAAAATGAAATTGCCCTTATAGTATTGAAAACCTCGCGCGAGGATTATTAGGTTACAAATTATTCTTATTTATTTCATTGTTTTTGAGTAGTTACGAATATCATCTGACGCAATGATAGCAGAATTGTCTTATATTACATGCAGTTGGCATTTTTTTTTGTCCGGGCTGTCTAGATTCTTAAGACTAACTTAGAATACAATATAAGCATCATCATCATCATCATCAGCCCATATTCGTCCACTGCTGGACATAGGCCTCTCCAAATGCACGCCACTGTGGTCTTTCTTCGGCAACTCGCATCAGCTCCTGCCAGCCGTCTTGCGCCGTCAAATCGTCACTCCACCGTGCCTGAGGACGTCCTACACTACGTTTGCCGAGACGTGGTCTCCACTCTAGAACACGTTTTCCCCAATGGTTATCGGTTCTTCGACAAATATGGCCGGCCCAATGCCACTTCAGCTTACTAATTTATATAAGTAAAATATTAATGTGATTGTAAATCTCAAAGTGAATAAAATTAGGTATGAATTTATATTTACGTCATCTTAAATTACCTTCGATAACATAATTTACAAACCCTCCTTTGATATCGATAACGTTATGAAATGTATATAATTCAACTACAGTGTTAATCATTATTTGCTTGTCGTGGTAGTGTTTAATTTGACAATCAATAAAATTAAAGCGAAGCTTCTGTAATGAATAAAGGAATTTATTTTGATTTGGTCGTATACTATAAATTCGGATGATTTTAGTTATTTTCTTCCGTTCGAATCTATAATAATATGCAGTAATATCTCCAGACTTCGTATGATAAATGTCAGGACCTACCTTTTACAATATTCATCCACGGTCAAATGTTTGATTGCATCTATTTATATGTATTTTGTCATCTCAGTCACGATACCCCTTATTAATTTTCGATGCATGAAACTGACACTGTTATGTCCAGTTCTTTGGAAATTCACTCTGCCGTAGCTTCTCCGATCCATATCAAAGATGCTAACACAGAGGCATAGTGCGTGCGAATCCCTTATAACCCAGTTTCAAGCCTCCTCTGGAATTTTCTTTTCAAGATTACGTCTGCATTAAAAAATTAAATATGGTACCGATTATGGGAAAAAAATTTGCTTCGTATCCCAATAATCGCTTCTTAGAGGATTATTTGGTCCATACAATTTTTTATGGTTTCCATAACAATATCAACGAGGATAAGTCTGCTTATCCTTAATCCTTAATAATATCTTTAAGAAAATTATTTGCTTTTGATATTGTCTTCAAACGTTAAATAGACATAGTAATAATTCATAGTTATGAGGGTTAGGTATAAGCCTCTGTCAATAAACATGTGATTAATTATACAGAGGGGCTGTGATGTTTAGTCACCGTGAAAGGGTTGAAAGGGTGGTCGTGATACAGTAACGTAATTGGGGAGGGAAATAGTTACGGTGTGATATTCGACTTTAAGATTCTCGGTTTCACTTTAAAATAGGAAACGCAAAATATATTTATGAAATAGTTCATGTTTTGATTTTTAGGTTCAGATTTTGAAGACTGTTTGAGCAGTGGTCGATGGCTAGGTTATAAAGAGACCCATTTTACCAACTTATAACGGTAATGATACGTTCCAGATTCTATGCTGATCCAACTTCGACTATTCCCTACAAACATTGACCTTAACTTAATCGTAACTGAAGACCAATACCACTTATTTATATCGAGTACGATACCATCTCGATTACATACCGATCCAACTTTGACGTTCGGGCAAGTCAAAGAATCGGAATATACGCAACTGCCTTTGTAGAATAGAAAAACAGCACAAAAATTATGTTTCGATTCAAGAATTTAGAAGGTTGAAGATTTAGATGTATATTGAGTTCTACGCCAGATAGAGTTAACCTCCGGAATTGGATAAAATAAAACTTGGAAAGCATATAAAGGTCGGTACAGATTTACCGTCCTGTTAGACTATGAGAGTGAGGAATTATTGTGTAGAATACTTTGCATCATTATATGTCAGCTAGTTTCCCTTAAGAATGGCTTAGTTTCTTGGACTTGGACACCATTACTTATATAGTGATAACTCAAAAACGTATAAGATTACAGGCCTATTATTATGCCTTGTTGGTTTTAAGAATTTGGTGATTTTGAAAGAATTTCAAGGATGGATGACCTTCAGCTACGAATTTAAAAGTAATTTCTGTAAGATCCTAACATGTATGACGATTAAAACGTCGAACGTCGAAAATCTGTAATATGCGTTAAGTGTAACTCAATAAACTCGGTCCAACGACTTGAAGAAAAGTTTATTTCTGAAATACGTGTTCCAAACGGAATATTTTATCAATCTTCGATTGAATGTTTTGATTTAAATTCTCTAGATGTGAATTTCCTTTTTTTTACAAGAAGTATTTAATACGGGATCTTTACCGTGTTTTTTAATTTTATTTGGTGGAACTCGATATTTCAACATTATCTACGAATGTCTTGTTTACGAAATTGAAATTTACGGGTAGATTCGAGGTCATTCTTTTTTTTTATTTTATTTTTATATTAATATATTTTAAAGTCACTCTCCCTCGTCGTTGAATCACTCTTTTATTTGTAAATTTATGGATTCGTTTCATTTTCTTTTGGAATGTAAAAACGTTTCACTTCTGTCATGTTTCCGTTATCTGTCACACTTACTGGCCCTTTCAAGATATGAAAGATGACTTGTCTTTTGTAGGTATTTTATAAGACATTTAGATGCACTTATTTATTAAAAGTGTTAGGCGAAAACCGTTGCATAAAACTCATCCGATTTAAAAAAAAAAAAAAACATAATATAAAATTGATGTGATATGTTCAAATTTTGAACATATCACATCAATATAAAACCATCGCAAGGAAAACTACATGTGTCTAATTTTAATGAAATTTTGCCACGTGTGTATTACCAAGTCGCATTGGAAAAGACGTGGTATAAATTCTAAAACCTCCTCAAGCGGAGAGGAGACCTTAGCCCAGCAGTGGGACATTTACATTGTGTTTCTTTACTTTTCAATAATATTACAAGCTACTTTGTAAATCATTCCAATCACACATCTAGCTTCGACAGTTTTGTATATCTTTGTTGAAATCTAATCTTTATTTATGTTAAGTTTATCTTTGATCTCACACAGTCTAATGATGGACTGGGAAGTTTGAAGTCGAACTTACAGCTTTGTATAATCGTTACTTATTTGTTTTAGTGTATAATATTTCAAGTTGGAGTGAAATTGAGCTTCTAAAAGGAAAATTTGATTGCATTTTTAATCCCCGATTCAAAAGAGGGTTGAGAATATAGGGGCGTTATCAGTAGAGCGTGTGTGTCTGTCAGTGACATCATAGCACCTAAGCTAAAGAACCGCTTTTAGTTGGTGACTTTATTTATTTTTTTTTATGGCATTGGTTGGCGGACGAGCATATGGGCAACCTGATGGTAAGTGGTCACCACCGCCCATAGACAAAGGCGCTGTAAGAAATAATAACCATTCCTTACATCACCTATGCGCCACCAACCTTGGGAACTAAGATGTTATGTCCCTTGTGCCTGTGATTACACTGGTTCACTCACCCTTCCAACCGGAAGACAACAATACAGAGTACTGTTATTTGGCGGTATAATATCTGATGAGTGGGTGGTACCTACCCAGACGGTCTTGCACAAAGCCCTACCACCAAGGGACTATTGATAATAATATTAACTATGATTAAAGAAAATCAGCTGTCGTCTAGTTGCTGAGGGAATGTGATCAATTTCTAAAGATCTAATCTATTCAAATTTATTTGATACAATCTTAACTCATCAAAACTTCAATAATTACAATAGCGTAGTAGCTAAAGCTGTAGCATCATCTGGAATTATCGTATCTAACCCCTAACTAACTTACAGCAGAAGATTCGAGTTTGAGCTCACTGGAATGGTCTCAATCAGGATTTGAATATTTTTTATACTTTTTAGAATTATTCTATTAATTATTATACTACATATAACTCAATATAGAAGCGTTACCATTTTTTTTTACCTCTTGGTTGTCAAAATCATTCACAAAAAACACCACCTGAAGAGAACCGGAGAAAGAAACTCAGCGGCAATTTTAGGGGCTTACTAACAATAAATTATGTATACATATTTGAAATATCTTGAAATCGGTTCTTTGATTGATAGTTTCATAATCTATTGAAAGTAGATAAACGTTGACGCTATCTGGATCTTGTTGACAACGGACAAGGTAACGACCTTAAACGGTGACCTTGAGCTCATGTTAAATACTGTTCAACGGCGAGCCCTTTTTTTGTGTTTGGTCAAATTTGTTATTTTTAGTTATTAGGCATTCTAAAATTAACATTAATTATTTTAAATTAAAAATTAATAAATATAAATAAAATTGCATAACAGAAGAATGTCTTATAAGTGAGGCATATATTTTTTTTATACCGGAACCAAATCTACAGTATATTTGTTTATGCCAATTCGGTCCTTAATCCGAAAAGCCTTGAACTTAAGACGGAAATCAATGTTCAGTGTTAGATCAAAGTTCGTCATTTGCACTAAAATCTGCTAATGGAAGACGCAGACTTAAGACTTTTAATCAAAGGAAAATCTTACACTCTAAATGTTCATAATACTTGATTTGGTAGGACATTCTGCAGGCCCGTCTGGGTAGGTAACATCCATTGCGTGTAGTTACACTGGCTCACTCGCCGTTCAAACCGAAGCATTATCTAGACACGCGGTAGCGTGTCAGCCAAGTTCTAGTAACAGAACTGGCTAGTAGCACCGTGTGTAATATTACACGAACCATTTGGAGCCACTTTTGACCTCCTCATAACTCAAAAACTATTTGACATAGATGTGTCAAATTTGGCTCATATATTAAGACTCGCGAGATACATATGTGTTCCAAATTTCATAAACGCATCTCAAATGGTTATTTAGATATTAACGTCTAAAAATCGTCATTTTTATCACTGACTGACCTATAGATCAAAACTATATCCTACTTCCAGGTGACCTAGAAAGTTCAAATTTGGCATGCAGGTAGATAATTAGGCCAATATAAAGGAAAAAATCTGAAACTGGTAATTTTTTATCATTTTATTATAATTTTTCATTTTATTGGGTCTATAGGAACACTTATATACTTAGTTCCTGTAATAACTGTAATAATAAAAAAATGATGTAAGAACCAGCCATCAAAACTTATGACAGCCGGTCTTCAAGTGGATTTTAAGGTCTTCACGTGAATATATAACAAGTTGAATACCACCCTTAAGTTTTTTAAATCCAAATATTTCCGTTTTAGTACTTATGAGTATAGCCGACTTTCGTATTTATTACGTTATTAACTAGCATTTAGCGCACATCAATGGTGCCAAATAATTATACTTAAAAAAATAATAATAATAGGCATTTCGGTACACGGCGCGCGACGCGACGCCGGAGCAGCGGGTTAGGAGCGTTGCGATTAAACCTTAACGCGGACGTGTCTGAGCGAGTGGCAACCGCGCTCATAAGAATTATTTCAATACCTTCCGATGGAAACTGCCTAGTCTATTCGACTGCATATTTTTTGTTTGAGTATACTAGTATACAACAATAAAAAAGGTTTCGTGAGATTGTATTAGAGTATGTATATCGTAACTGGAATGATTTAAGTTTGTACTCTAGCGCTACAAACGGGGATCCTTATTGCTTGGAAGAACAGTATCGAGCAAGCATGCTGATGTCAGCAAAGGACTGATGAATGGGTCCAATGGAAAAATAGAGAAGGTACATTGGGGACGTCGATAACAGCAATAGCGCACGTAAAATAACAATTCAATTTAAACATTTCGACATAGGCTCCTCTATATTAAGTAAAGAGCAGGCTTACGTTGGCCTCTCTAGAGTTAAAACCTCAGATGGAGTACATCTTATCAATTTAGGTCCAATTCAAATCAAGAAACAAGAGAGCTCTATTGTAGAGTACAACCGTCTGCGCACGTTATACCACCCCTACTTGGCCAAATTAAGTATAAACAGAAAACGCGTAAAAAAAAATCCGGACACTGAATGGGCAAATCACTCGAACATTTCAGAGGTACCTACAAGAAAAATAAGAACGTATCAAAAAAAAGACAATTATACCCCGTAAACGTAGGAAAATAGAATAGCTTAACAAAAACCATTTGGTATTAATTTTGTTATTAATAAGTACCTATTAATAATTTATATACAAAAAGTAGTGATATCCCATCAAAAACATAAATGTAAAAATGAGAGCCAAGTTAAATATTATGATATATACCTTGGTTGTTGACTTCAACGACAAAAGAAGTGAGATCTAAATTTTTGCCAAGTTAAATAGCCCTTCTGAAATTTATTTATAACTACATAAAATAGCATTTCTTCTTATAACTTGGGATAATATATTGTTGCCTAAGGTCTGACTTGGCTAGTTCTTATATTTTTATAAACACCACTTGTAGTTTGTGTTTAGAATAACAAATTATAACTCAGAACATCTAAGAAGAATGGAGGACAGCTCAGTATTGCTTAGTTAGTATATACGTACATTAAGAGCTGTGATGGTCCAGTCACTAGAAAACATTAATCTTAACCAGATATTGCGAGTTCATATCTAGACAAGTACCATTGAATATTTGCGTGCTTAATTTGTGTTTATAATTCATTTGTAAAGGCTTAGAACTTACGAAGGCTATAATATAATTCTTATATGAGAACTAGCCAAGTCAGACCTTAGGCAACAATATATTATCCCAAGTTATAAGAAGAAATGCTATTTTATGTAGTTATAAATAAATTTCAGAAGGGCTATTTAACTTGGCAAAAATTTAGATCTCACTTGTTTTGTCGTTGAAGTCAACAACCAAGGTATATATCATAATATTTAACTTGGCTCTCATTTTTACATTTATGTTTTTGATGGGATAATACTAAGCATTGCAATTTGGTAGTTGTATATATGATGAGTAGATGACCTACTTAATCGAGCTTGCATAAACAACTACCAAATAAAGAATTGAAATCCAAAAATGTTCTAATGACAATTTTAATTGAATAATACATTTAATTTGATTTTAATCTATTCGATTTTATTTTAAGAACTATCACTATAATTTGTATTGCTGTTATATATGTTGTTTAAATACTAATCGAGCAAGTGTCACGAGAGTCATCGCGCCTAAGATTACATTCTAGATTTGAATTTTTTCGAATTGAATTTTTAAGGCATTAATTGAGAGTTCAATACACTTCAAAAATATATTAAGACAAACAGTTATCTTTTAACGAGAATAGCTTAAAAGCAACTCATTCTAATTTATGTTATGTAAAAATTTCTTAATTTTATAAAGAAAATACATAAATTTTTTAATCCGTTTTGGAATGAAATAAAACCTTATATACTCCCACAAAAAGTTAGTAGGTAATTTTGTTCAATCGAGAAGTATCTATGTATTATGTTTGTATGTGTGGGTAAAGTAAGACACATTGACACATCTTGACTGAAGTCTACAACCCTAAACTCGACTTGAATATTTAATGGAATGCACTTCTAGAATTCGGCGCTGACTTCGTAATTTTCAGTTTGACTCAACTATATGACGGCAAAATTCAGAACGCTTCGAATGGCATTAATCAAGTATTTAAAGGAGAGTTATTGCAATTTGGTCGTTTTATTCGTGAATTCGAAACTTGCAAATGTTAAGACGATTTCTGTAAATCTTTGGAACACGCAATATATAATTTATTCGCTTTCAAGTTCGACTGCGAATTTAACTCCAATAACTTAATATTGTAAATTATATTGATAAACTAGTTACGCTTTATTTATGAAATTAGTAACTTTCTTCCTTTTAGTATTAATTATTCGTTATTCAAGATAATTAAAATGGAAAAGCCAAAACTGATGGTAAATGGTCACCAGCATCAATAAGCCATTTTTTAAGGACATTGCTAATTTAGCACCAATCTTGGAAAATGTTTAAGATGTTACGTCTCTTTTCCTGTAGTTACACTGGCTCACTCACTCATCAAACTGAAACACGCCAATACTAAATATAGCTATGTACATAATATTACTACATTGAAACTAGTTTAAAAACATGTGATTTAGAAAATAGCATTTTGTCTTGTAAATTATTTTCTTTTCTTTAACGTAAAACATTTTTATAATACGAGTCACGTACAAATTAAATTTATTTGTCATTTCGCTCGAACATAATTCACCTTAAAGCGAATTCATTTGTATAATAGAAAAACAGCTGAGGTCAAGTCGAATTCCTCCAGGGAAATGATAATTTCGCATAAAAGCAAAGGCGGAGTGATCTTTTTCTAATTTCTTTGAAACAGTTGATGTAAATGAAAATATGAACTAATATTTTAAATGCTAAAGTTTGTTTGTTTTTTTATTACACTTTCTCGTCTGAACCACTCCACCGACGAACACGAAATTAGTCGTTAGGGGTACAGTAAAAGAAATAATTTGATAATGATAATGATAACCTGACCAAAGGAGATTAACTACGCAGGACATTGTGCACAAGTCTGCGCGTAAACACAGATGCTCTTTCTATTTCCTCACTGCTATAATTCGATGGGACGGCAAATCCGATAGGACCGGAAAGCGTTCAGGCACGGGACCAACGGCGTGTTATTGCGTGCCTTGTGAGGCACGATTATGTACAGACATCCAACTTCCAGACACCGCTGTTACTGATAACCTTTTATCGGCCTAGCTGAAGGTTTGATTCCAGGACCTTGAGATCTACGGCGGTTAAATTATAATATTGGTTAAAATTTCCTACGAATCTAATGTATCTCGTTGATGACCGCTTACCATCAGGTGGTCCATTTGTCCATGCAACCACTTATTCCATATATAACAAAAACACACGCACACACAAAAAGTTTTTGTCTTTAAATCCACATCATTTGGTTAAGATTGACGAGTTTTACTAGATACAAGTTATTCTATAAATATATCAACTTAACTCTTTTAATTTTATTACATTACTAGTATATTGTATACCTTTATCCTGTTTGATAAAATTTGTCATAACATTCATAAAATTGCCCTAAGCTTTATCACGTCATCTCGAATCTAATATGGCCGCTAGCTATTATTTTGATACGTTTAATATAAAACAATCGTTCGAAGACTGTAATTTAAATTTTAGCTGACGTCAAAAAAAGAAGAAGAAAGGGATTTGGTAGGTAGTATACTTCCCGTTTGGTTCCATTTAAATTTAAAGATTAAAAAGAGAGAGAGAGATTAAAAAATAATTACCACCCCAAATTGTGAAAAATATTTATTTGGGTTGACATTTTTTACTGGCCTGAATAATATTTAATATTTATTTAATACAAAAATACTAATATTTCTCGCGTTCAAATTCAACATTATACCTACGATTTTTCTTTCTATAACACTGGTATAATTTCCAAATGCTATATATATAATACAACATAAGGCTTAACCAAAGATTCTGAAGATGAAATTCTGTCTTATAATATGGTTAAATACAACAAGCTTAAACAGCGTGGCGGAATAAGTTCCAAGACTCCTCGAGAAGAGAGCATTCTCCTAGCAATGAAACATTTACACGCTACTTCTATTAAAGAAAAGTTTTATAAATAAAACCGAATCGAATATTAAAAAACATTTATTCAAATTAAATAAAACTAAAAGGATTATTTTTATGCCGCGCTCATTGTTTTAAATCATTTTAAACAATGCGAAATATTTTTAAAATGAAAAAGTAAATCTTTAGATAATCCCTTCTGTGTACATTTTATTGCGTTCCATTTTTGAAAATACTTTATTTTAATTTAAATAAGTGTTGATTGTGCAATCGTTGAATAAATAGACAAATAACTTATCGCGAATTAACTTTGACAGCTTAAAGGACGAATCAAATTGTCACATTTAATGGCAACTCTCAAATGGCACCAATCAAATTGTTGCATTTTTCAATGGCCGACCACGACTTTGAAAATTTATTGATTTATTTAAATTTTATAATAATAAATTACTATAAAAAATTAATCAATACTAAAATGTAATTCTTTAGGGCCTGGAATTTATTTGTTCGGAAAAAAAACACTCTCGCCCTATTTTTAATAAGCCTGTTTTAGTTATGTTTGTAGAGAAATTTCCATACAAACTAGATGTTTTGCACTGTTTTAATAATATTTTTTGTTCCGAGAAATCCGTGATTCCGAGCTTTGACCTGACCGTCATTAGTCTCTGACAAGTAATGTTTTCTACAAATCAAAAGAACTACAGATTAAAAAAAACTTCAACGCGAGCAAATTAAAAATATACTTTGATGTATACGTTACTTTTCTAACATCGCTACTATGTAATAAAATAATGTAAATAATAAAATAACTATGTAATAATATATGTTTGATGTTAAAATGTAATAAAATTAATTTTAAAATAGTGCTTGCTTAAAATAGATTTTCGGTATATATCCAGTTCTTAAGATTAACTATGGTGACTGAAATTAATTCAAGAGAACACATTTTTTATAATACAGTGGCCAGACATTGGTACTAAAAGAAATGTTAAAAATTTCTTTCTTACTTACCCTTCATCACTCACAAAAACTCTAAGTATTTCTGTTTGGCGGTAGAATATATGATGAGGGCTACCGGGTAGTACCTAAACAGGCTCGCATGAAGCCCCTAGTAAATATAAACAAAATTATAATTCTTTAGAAATTTATAATAAATGTATATCAATTTACTCACGAAAGCGCGTTCCTTATTATAATAAAAAAAAATACTCGAATTGATTAAATAAAATATGTTGCTTTAACATCGTCAATAAGTACATCAGATTATTAAGTTTGAAAACAGACCATTTGCTAAAATTTTCTTAGAATATAACCGCTTCTATCAATTCAGTATGTTTGACGTTTCTCGTGTAACCGAGAATGTAAACGAGTTTTTACGTTAATTTGGATCATTAAAATAAATAATAGCTAGCTCGTCGGCTTATATTCCGTGTTAATATATAAGGTAGAACAGTGGTAATGTATTAAATTTTATTATTTTATATATGTTACAGGAAATGTATGAAGTCTAGGAAATGTATGTAATTCCTAAATAGCAATCGGAAATGTAAAATATTTGAGATATCAATGGGTGCGCGGGGATAGCGGGGCGGGGGAGGGGGTATTCAACGAAAGATTGTCTTTATAAGAATAATATAAGTCGATTTTGTGATAAATACATTTTAAAAGTTACTGGATATTACACTTCCGAAGCTTGTGTTGTAAGATAATATGAAGATTATTATATTTAACGATATGATTGTTACCTGAACATTGTTGTCTCAACGAGTGCTTTAATAAAAATAATTATTCTCATTTTAACGACGTGGTTTATAATAAAAAGCATTATTTTTATTTATTTCCTAATACGATATTGAAATTATACACAATTCCTAGGATATTAATGTATTAAATAGTTTTTGAAACAATATTATATATATTTTCTAAATAGCTTAGGTATTGTATAATTTTCCTAGGATTTATATATAATTCCGGTAACACATATGTATATAAATAACATGCAAAAATAAACAAAGATAAATGTAGCATAAGTATGCACAAAAGGAGGTCCTATCGCTTAAATGGCGATCTCTTCCAGACGACCTTTGGATAGAGGGCTTGTAGTTGAAGTTGCGGTGAGGAGTACAAGGGTCCACACAAATAAAATTTAATTAAATTAAATATAACATTATAACTATACCTATACATACACTTGTTTAAATATATAAATATAGTATGTATTTTTTATTGATTTACAATACAAAAGAAGAATTTAATCAATGTTGCCAGTAATAGTAATCTAGTTTAATAGAAGCGTTTTAATTACACATATGATGGAGCGTCATTGAAGTAGTCACTTTATTGATGATCTTATTTAATATTTGTTTGTTAATTTAAGTTCTTATAACGTTTGACAATTGTTGATCTAGGGCAGACAATTCTGAATGGAGTTACGTGTGGCAACAGTGATATTGACACTTTGACAGCGACTAGTGATTGGCTACATTGAATTATATGAACATAAATTTGTATTTGTTATCTTAATAATGCTCTGTAATTGTAATATTATATTAATGGATGACCAAGAGATTACGAGTAAACAATGAAATATATATGTCGCGACGACAGATAATTAAAATAAGATTTGATTCTGGATGGCTAGTGTCAATCTCTGCTTGTCATGTTAAAAAACGAAGGATGTGAGCTGTCAAAAAGGAATATGACAGATGGTGACGGCCTATGAAAGTATCCAACTATCGATTCGTTGTATTATTTCGTGAATATGTATGACGTAGACTGTGACCCCGAAACAAACAATCTTGTCGGCTACCTGTTATATATCTATAGATATCAAACCGGATAACGCGTCGAAAAAAATAGTGTACATGCACAGTGGTAAGTAATGTGACGTTTGACGAGTGTCAAGTGTAGCTCTCACGCACACCAAGATGATAATATTGACCCGTTTGTTTTAGTACTTTTGTAGTGCGACACTCTATCCAGATATATAAATAATCTATGATATAAAATATGTACAATATATTTATGACATGCGTTTTATTCACGTCATAAAAAACATCTTCGCCTATGATTCCGTAAAATCTGACAGATTTTCAAAAAAATAAAGTTTTCTTTTTTTCTCTAAGAGTTTATAGATCTGAATCTATTAGTGAGGATTTACATCTCCCGATTATAAATGTACATCATTTATACAGATATTAATTATTTATTATCATTATTGTAATAATGAATAGCATAAAGTAGGTAATTTTCATAACACGTTAATATACCGTAACCCATGTGGCATAAATATTGGTACCTTTATTTTTTTATGTTCTGTAAAAAAAATACAATAAATTATAACAACATTAACGATTAATTTCAATATACACAAACGTAATTTTCACTTGTATTTATTTCATAATTAGTGTGATTACGACATTCCATTTCCACACACCATTTTCCATGCAACCACTTATTTGATATATAAAAAAAAACACACACACAAACAAAAAGTTTTTGTCCTTGAATCCACATTATGTGTTTAAGATAAACGAGTTATATAAACAATAATTACTTGAAACAGATTATTAAACTTACCTAATGTACCAATATTAAAAAACGAAGCACGGCAGAAGTAAACCATTGTTATTCATAGGTATTGAAAGAATTTAAACAAAATAAATAAATGAGCCGAGATGGCCCAGTGGTTAGAACGCGTGCATCTCAACCGATGATTTCGGGTTCAAACCCAGGTATGAATTTTCATGTGCTTAATTTGTATTTATAATTCATCTCGTGCTCGGCGGTGAAGGAAAACACCGTGAGGAAACCTGCATGTGTCTAATTTCAACGAAATTCTGCCACATGTGTATTCCGCCAACCCGCATTGGAGCAGCGTCATGGAATATGCTCCAAACCTTCTCCTCAAAGGGAGAGGAGGCCTTTGGCCCAGCAGTGGGAAAATTTACAGGCTAATGCTAAAAAAATAAAAATAAATACAGTATTTATAATAGTTAGATATATAGAGCCGATATGATCCAGTGGTTAGAAGGTCTATATCTTAACCGGTGATTGAATTTTCGTGTGCTTAATATGTGTTTATTATTCACCTTGTACTAAGGGGTGAAGGAAAATATCGTGAGTTAAACCTGTATATAGTGATTTCAAACAAATCCGCCACATGTTTATCCACCAGTCCACTTTAAAGCAATGTGGTGGAATAAGGTCCAAACATCCTCAAAAGAGAGATCCTTAGTGTAAGAGAGCATCAAGTCTGCCCCCCCAAGGCACGCCAAGGGACGTTTCATATAAATAACTGTTTTTTTTATATTTACCAATATTTGAACTTTGAATAACAAATAATCATTTTCATAATTATATTCATGTGATAGACATTTACATAAATTATTGACGTGACAAAACAACCGTATGAGGTCGGTTCACGGTTACGTGACCACACTAATTACATGCAGGTAATATAACTTTGCATGTGTTCGTGTAAGATTTTTTTATATTTATTTATAAGTAGGCAGACTGCCAAAATGGTTATCCGATGGTAATGATTTAAGTTTCCTTTGACAGATAAAGTAGGCAATTCAAACTTTAATAAAATACATAAAGTCATATTGACCGATATAATTAGTATAAGTATAATTTTCTCTAAAGATATGTAACAGTTAATCTAGAAAGATATATTTGCAGTTGTATGACTAATACAAGATACTAATCTAGCCCTAATTACATATACAAGTCGGTTTTCTTACGCTAAAACATAAAACCGACAAATCTTGGTTTTAAATCAACTTACCGTTCTAAAGGGAATATAAGGCTCTTTCTTTTTACCGACAGCTATTCAATGCTATTAGAAGCGAACTTGATCTTAAAAGAAAAAAAAAAAGAAAAGAACTGGCGAAGAAATTGAGAGGGTTTATTTTTTGTCAAGCAGAACAAATCTGTATGTGTATTATGTGTGTCTACCCCATGTGACTGTTGTAGAGCAGCGTGGTGCTCAAACTTTCTCCTCGATAGGATTAGCAGCAGTAGAACAAGTGGGGACTGTTCCTACAACTATGCCATTTATATCGACCTAAGCTCATAATGCAGTCATAATTTCACAGTTCTAGTTCAAAATGTTTGATTTTACAATATGTACCAAGTTCAAACAGTCTGAATTATCAAGTTGTACAAAGTCAAACTATTTAAGAATTCACTCAAGTACTGACCGAGCTCTGGTCTGCAGTTTAGCGGCTGATGCGGTATCGAGTGTGTAATATTTTATTCATTTGTGATTCCTCACAAAGGATATGAGATAAATTTTGGTTAACGTTTAGAAATAAACGTATTGTGAACTAATAACGATGTTTTTCAAGCTATCGTATTATATTTTGACGAATATTTTATCGAATATTCTAAATTAATTTGTATTCCGATGACGGAAGATGAGAGTCTTTCTTTTACTATGAATATATATATTCTTCAAAGAAATACATAAGTATTTCTTTGTGAGAGTGCAAAATCTATATCAATATTATAAATGCGAAGGTAATTCTCTTTGTCTGTTTGTTGCTCTTTGGGCAAACAGAATTTGATGAAATAGAGTATAAAGCAAGCTTAAATCCCAGAAAATGACATAGCCATTTTAACTACTACTTTAATACTAACTAACCCCAATAACACGAGCGAAGCAGACAACTGATACTCTATAACGGTATATGCCGTATCTCATGACTATACATCTAGGAATTTATATATATATATTATTATCTATTGTATTTTCTGGTTATAATTCATCTCGTGCTCGGCGGTGAAGGAATACATCGTGAGGAAACCTGCCTGTGTCTAATTTCAACGAAATTCTGTCACATGTGTATTCCACCAACCCGCATTGGAGCAGCGTGGTGGTATATGCTCAAAACCTTCTTCTCAAAGGAAGAGGAGCCTTAGCCCAACTGTGGGAAATTTACAGGCTGTTATTGTTAACAAAAATAGATGTTTCTTGAATAATCTTGAAGAATTTTAGCATCACTGACTAAAGAAACCCAAAACATCGTCACAAACAAATATCCAACCAAAGTAACTCTTATAAGCTAGGCTATCGCCTATCATGTGCAATGAAGTTCAGTCACAAACGATATAGAATATCACGTATTATGTATTTTAATACAAAGATTAATTTATCATTACATCCAATTGATAAGATTAATTGAATCACGCTATATGATTTATAACTTTTAATACATGAAAAATCGTGTAGCTTGGTAATAAATTATTATTTTTGATAATTTTTTTTTTTTGTATATAATTATTTATAAACTTACATAAAAGTAAAACACAAATATCTAAACATGTATATACTTTTAACATACTAGTGCTTATGATTTTTTTATAAAAAAAATTGATATTCTATAGGATTTTACTTCTATGACATTTTTTAGATCGACTTTTAACAAAAACTCTGCAGGACGCTTCGTACTGTGTCGAACACGCTTACGCAAAAAATGGCTTATTCACTATTCTCTCCAGTTCAATGGCTAGCAGTGCAACGATTTGATCAAAGATCAGTCTCCAGACCAAAGGCTTCAAGTATTTTCAAGTACAGGACGTTAACCTTTGAAATCTTATAATTCAAAGTTAAACCAACGACGCGACTATTCTTTTAATAACAATTTAGTTTAAGAATGATTTAGAATCTCCCTCAAAGATTGAAAATGAGTGTTTAAATCCAATATTTATGATACCAATATGATTTACGCTAAATTGTCAAATTTTTGCAACGTCACGCTGTTATGTAAATATTTTTTTATTACGTAATAGTTTAAGCATAATTTTTGAAGAATTATGTTTGTCCTTTATTAAAACTAGTTGTCGCGCGCCGCTTCGCTCGCGTTTTAGAAGTCGGTCGTCGTGTGCTACGTACAAAAAGTACCCTTTGTCTTTGGGGTTCAAGCTTACTTTAAATCAAATTTTAGCAAATTATCTTCAGAGGTTTAGCCAGAAAAGCGTAAGAGCCAGATAAACAGACAGAGTAACTTATTTATATTTTTTATATATTATCTCTCATATTTTTCTGTCTTATCATTTTTTTTATGTTATAGGGTGCAAACGAGCAGGAGGCTCACCTGATGGAAAGTGATTACCACCGCCCATGGACATCTGCAACACCAGGGGTTACAGGTGCGTTGCCGGCCTTTAAGAAATTTTCTTGAAGGTTCCCAAGTCGTATCGGTTCGGAAAAACCGCCGGCGAAAGCTGGTTCCACAGAGTGGTCGTGCGAGGCAGAAAATGCCTTAAAAATCGCGCTGTTGTGGATTTAGTATACGCATTTCTCCGTAACGTATTGCAAAATAGACATTTTTATCTAGGCTATAGCGTCCAGTTAGCTATCGCTTATCTTATCCAATGAAGGTGTATGTGCACCCCTCCCATATTTCACTACGTTATCGGGGCCAGCACGAATGCATTATGTAAAGCGCAACCTTTACGATAGTATCTAACATTGCACCCAATTGCCAGTGGTCTGCTTGAGTCACTTGGAGTCACGCCAGGTGACCGAGGTCACTCGATACGAGTACACGTATTTATTAATGATTTTTGTGTCCACCGGCCATTTGAAACTTTTTTAAGCAAATGCATTGCTTAAATTGAACCTTCGCTTGTGTTGAAGGCTTAAAACTAACAGACTAAATATTTGAAATATATGAACTATACAAACGTTCCCGGCAGACATGACACCTATATCGGCATATATTTATATATAATTAATATTAGATAGAGCGCAGCCTGTCGGTATCTTAAAACGATATTTTTTTGTATAAAAGCATTACCCATGAAAAAATCCCCGCATCGAAATATACTGCCAACGATCTTTTCAAATTTCAAAAAAGGAACGTTTTGCCTTTTTGCTTATTTGTTTTACAGGCCGTTTATTTACTTTTTTTAATTTCCATATATTTTGAACCTTTCTACTAAATAAAATATAAATCGCTAAGTGACTTCTTATAGGCCCGTTGGAGGACATAGGATATTTATATTATCATTAAAAAATTTTTTATTTGATAATTATATTTTTTAATAGCAACAGACTTGTTTTGTACGTTGTTTTGTATTTGGTATATATATAATAATTGTAAAATTCGGCACGGTTTACAAAAAGTTCACGAGTAATCATAAAATTTTATCTTCTACATACAAGACAGTTCTATACCTTTGGGTCCTCTGTTTATCAACTGATATCAGTATATACTCTGTTCGGTAGCTGTTAAGGATTTTGATTATTATCCATACAATAATTTGAAAATAAGAGCAGAAAAAAATTGTCCCGTCACAAAATTTCAATAATGATATAATTGTATAACCAAACATAATTATTGAATATATTCGAACAACCACTGAGTGTATGTTTGTTATTTGATTCAATTTTAATTCATAAAATCAAATTATGCCATATACTTTATTCAAGTAGGCTTTTACGTTTTTCGTATCGTCATTTAGCAGAACTGTATTATCTACACCACCAAACGTAAAACTATCACTGGTTCGAAATAAAGATTCTTCAAAGAAGAACCAACAAGCAACTCGGTGGTTACTCTTTTCCAAAGTTTGTAATACAAAGTTATGTCAGTTAAATACAATATCAAACATTTTTTTTTTTTTAATTTTAAATTTTCCTACTGCTGGGCTAAATGCCTCTCCTCTCTTTGAGGAGAAGATTTGGAGCATATTCCACCACGCTGCTCCAATGCGAGTTGGCGGAATATCAAACATATTCTACATGAAAGTCAACAAGTATTAGCTCCACGCTCTTTTATCATACATGTACATAACATTGTGTTAAATACATAAGTAATTTTAGTTTTTCCAACAAATTTGTAATAAACGATATTAATTTTGTGATATGATTCTTTAATTCCTGTTTACAGTCTTTAGTTTAACCAGAGGAGACGTTAAAACCAAGCCAATGCTCAATTTTAACACTAGTTAAATTATCATTTGATTCCATTGCCAAGTTTCTGGTACGAAATTTCATTTGCGCTCACATTTAAACCACGAAACCAGTCTACAAATTGTGTTCTCAACATTTCTGATACTTATCTTAATTAAATATACATTAACCTTAGAGAATAGTTTTACATTTTGTTATTACACGCTTTACACATTTAATGGTTTTTAAGAGAAAATATACGCTCTAAAAAGGTTAAATTTGAAAGAAAATATTGTCGACGCCACAATGTTACACAATTTTAAAGATTTACTTGAACTATGATTTTATTTACGAGAAACGTGAATTCGCTTCATAGTCATTTATTTATTTACATGAGAATTATTAACTTTAAGTGCTTAAATTTACACAAATGTGAATTAAAAATAGTTACTGTATAAACATTGACCGCGTGGAATGGTAGCCAGAATGCTAGCAACATTTCCACGTTGAACCGCAATTCCGATCCTCTGGGCAAAAAACGAACCAGCCGTCTCGTTACCAGTGAAAGCAATAAGGCGAGGTGTTATAATTAAAAAATACTTATAAAAAATATTTTAATAATTGTAGCTTCATATCTAGAATGTGTACGATGTATATAATACAAGTAACATGCACTGGCTTCGCTTGGGTGCAATTTATCAATAAAGAAAATATGAAGTATGCTTAGCTAGAAAAAAAAAATTTTTGTTCTTTTGTACCATTTATAAGTATACTAGTATTATAATGACTCTGTATTTCTGTCTGATGCTCTTTCTATACCAAACTACAATTACTTAGAAATTTGTTATGACGCAAGCTTGAACTCCAAGAAAGGACAAAGGCTGCTAGGGTTTTAGAAACACCTGATCAACCCTGAAAAAAGGCGAGCGAAGCTGCGGTCGACAATTACGTCATCAATGAGAAATACGAAATATATAAATCGTAATTTTATTGTGAAACATAGATCAAAATTTGTCCTCGGCTTAAACATTCAATTTTGGTTAAATTTAACGACCGAAGTCAATATTTTATCATTACCGACCAACGTGTCGCAACGAACAATTTTTTAGGTTGCACGTAATTTGGGATCGGTACTTTTAAAGTATTTATTTAGATGATATAGTCTAAAAGACAACTTTAATTTATATTAATTGCCCGAGACAACTAACCTTATTATCTGGTTGTTGTTCTTGATATCACCGGTATAATTTGGAAATTTTATACCAAATTATGTGTACAATCATTATCGGACTTCAAAATGTTTTTTTCAACATTTATTTTATTAATGAGCCGAGCTCATCTTGCATAAGTGGTAAATCTTGAACGAATATTACTGTTTTAAAATTACCTTGAAGACAAACATCGTGAGGAAATATGCGTATGCCTCCATGCATATTAGAACAGTGCGGTGTAATATACTCCAAAAACTTCACCGTCTTGCCCCAGCAGTGGGATATTTAAAAGAGATAAAATAAAGATATATAAGATATGTTACTTTACTTTTCTTACCGTCCGTCCGTTACCTCTTCAAGCTTAAACCGAAATTTACAAGGAATATAGCTTAAGCTCAGGGGAAGGACTTTTGCTACTCTTTTTTAATCCATCCCATGATGCTTTAAATGGAGTATAAATAACGTGTAATAAATGTAGTTTTTTTAATTTCGTGCAGGTAAATCTGCATAGTTATACATAAATGTACGCCTCGTGAAACTGTAGGTTAGTTTATTCGGTATTGCGTATTTTTCTCAACGTTTGACAGAATATCGATCTAAACAAAGTCACGTTTGTATTTTGAAAAAACAGGTAAACTAAACTTTTCTCTTTGCAATATTTACTATATTGCATCTACAGTCTGTTCCGTTCGTAGAAGGAATAAAGATAAACAAACCTCAGATTTACGTATTGCGACTTGCTAATAGCTCAGCTATATTGTACGCTACCTAAGAGTTCTTAAAAGATTAATATTTATTTATTTATTCCACTTAACTAAATAATATCTATATAACTACTTTGAATTTATTTCCAAAATCTCGATAACAACTTCGTCAAAAAAGGCAAACGTTAAAAAAGGCATTTTTTTTAAATCTATATTGTGCAACATGGAATATTCTATCTTGTGATCGGAATAGATTATATGTGATTCTTCTTGTCAATCCAATATCAAAATTCCATTGCATATCTCACTCTGTTCTATTCCCACTTATTTAATAATGCAGCTAGAATATTATGGATATGTCGCAGGCAAGTAGCTTATTTAGTCATCCAATTAAACGCCTAGCCACTTTACTATACGGCGCTGTTCAATTGGCAGCCTGAATGTCACTCAGCCAATAAATTTCCGTTCATAGAATAGGGATTTGACTTTTTATTGAAAATTAACTCAAAACTGACTATTTTAACTCCGACTCTATGTGGTCTTGCCGGCCTTACCCCTAGAGTGTTTTTAAGCGAAGGCGCGAAGGGGGTGCAGGTGCGGCACGATGTGGCTTTGCTTTGTTACGAAAGGCGATGGTACTGCACATCCCGTAGCAAGACCACTGACTTTCTAAATTGTTGATAAGATTTTAAAGTTAGAATTATAAGATTATTTTTTTGGCAATATCTCAAGAACGGAGTAAATACGCATGATGGGAATGGTACCAGGGGATAGGATATATACTTCGACTTTTATTTAAATAAACAGTAAATAAAACTTTCCTAGCCAGGAAAAAACAAGAAAATGTATTTTTATGTTAAATCTAAAGGTTATAAGCCCTTACACAATAAGCCTTATACAGTTATAGTATTAGTTATGCTATAAAATGACCTTTAACTGTTCAGAATATTATTAAAATTGTTATTAAAACCGTATCTCTTATGTTATTTATCGAGAATCATTGATATGTTTCGGCTAATCTCGTCATAAAGCTCGTCATTATAATACAGAAAACGGGGTAACGTAATAACAGCTCAGCAGGATATAACGTGTTAGTCGGTATATTTATTCTTTGTTCCTAAAAATGTTTTATAAAAAGTCGCGTCGCAATACGAACGTCGTGTAAACTTAATCAAAAAAATCTATACGAACTGAAAGATCGATTTGTCAGTCGTTTTACAATTTCGCCTTAGCTCGTTGCTTTTTATATGAAAACTTTTTTATATCTGAGGTCAAAGTGTGAATTACTTTATCCGGATATTATAAAACTTCAACAAGTCTTATCCAATAAAACTCGTTGAACAGATCCAGCGTTACGAATACGTACACTTTACACAAAAGTTGCAATATGTTCACGAATAAGCTGAGATCAGTTTTTGGTCCGCATCAGATGCGACCAGCGACAAGTGACCTCATCATATTTTAATGTATAAATTATATGCACGTTTTCACTCATATTTTTTCTGGTAAACTTCTGACTGCCTTGCCTGGATGTGAACAAGTACTAATACTTGTTCACATCCAGGCAATTATTTATATTTTATTTTATTACAATTATAACTAATATACTAACTTTTTATGTTGGAAAAGAGTAACTACTGAGTTTCTTGCCGATTCTTTTTGGTAGAATCCACATTTCGAATCGGCTGTAGCTTCAATTAATATAGTTTTGTAAAATTATGATTCAAAAGTGCTTGTAAAAGCCTACATGAATATAGTTTATTACGTTTAAATATATACGTTTAACGTATTACGTTACGTTTTATTACGTTATATTCACTCAAGAATTATTTTAACGCGAAACGTCAATACAAATAGTTGCGGATGATGAAAATGAATGAGTCAGTATGATGAAGTAAGAGTGAGACAGGTGAAACATCGTTAATCTCATTGGTTGATTGTTTTTTTTTTTAATTTCAATTTCTTGACTTTGCTACTTTATTTAGCGATGAACATCAATTTTCTTATTTTATAACAATAAAAAATAACTATACTGTGTGAAATATATTAAGGAAATAAAAATATATTATCTATACATATAATAAAATAGGAGTGTCTGTTTGTAGTATGTATTGTATGTATATGTATGATTGGCCAATCATATTATATCGACTACTTTTTCATTTGTAGAACAGATTATACACACTGGTAGAATTTTAAATTATTTTATTTAACAATTTCATTTTTATTTTCGTTCTTAACTTGTAACTTGAGCCAAATTTAAATAGGAAGAGTTTTCAGGGTAATGGCGAGCAAAAGTTTTTCTACGCGTCGGTTAGCAATAATATCTTTTCACTTAACATAATTTGTAATAAAATTTTTAGCTTAGTTTCTTAAAGAAATTGCATACGAATTAATGTGAATTTATATAATGTAATTCATTTATTATGGTTGTTGAATGAAGTGTATTGTTCTTTCATGTTTAATTGATATAAGAATGATACTATACACTTTTTTGGTAGGGTAACTCTGGTAGGGCTTTGTGCAAGCCCGTCTAGCTATGTACCACCCACTCATCAGATACTCTGCCGTCAAACAGCAGTACTCAGTGTTTTTGTGTTCCAGTTCGAAGGATGAGTGAGCCAGTGCAACTACAGGCCCGACGGACATACATAACACAACTTTTTACATTTGCTCGTCCTCCTACCATATAAATTAACTGACAACTTAAAAATGTATATATTGTATAAAAATCAACTATTTTACAACGTATGACCGTGAGGAATGGTAGCAAGTATGTTAAAAGACTTTTGCCCTTTCAATGGCAAATAGAAAACGATTTACACATATATAGTTTCCCAATAGTAATTTGTAATAAGAACTTTATTTACTTCCCAACAGCAGCGCTATTTTTCATCTCCAATCTAAACCACACAGGAAACCATTCAAATACACACAAAAAAAAAACAAAATCAGAAACATTTAAAAGGAGACAGTTCAGTCACTTACCCACGTACAGACTATTTATATTATGAAGATTTATACAGGATGAAAAATAGGCTTGTTCCCAAATGGCGGCAATAAGATTAAAAGAATATACTATATGAAAGATTTTTTTTCCCTTAACACACACATTTATGTGATCATAGTTGTCATTAATCATTTTAACATAACACCTTACCAATAACATAAAAAATTGTATATAAAAATTTAAGTTAAAATTTTCAGTCAGCAAAGTACGAAATAAAATATGTTTTGTTGCTTCAAAATGTTAAGATAATTAAGCGAAGTTACGTTTTCGAAGCAAATTGTGAACTAAAATTAGCTCTTAATATATATTGTTATGTACAAATATTGGAGTGAACTGGTAGCAAGAATGCTAACAGCATTTTCCCGTTGAATCGCAATTCCGGTCCTCTGGGCAAAAAATAAACCCTTCTGTCACCAGTGAAGGCAATAAGGCGAGGTGTTATATTTTTAATTAAGGTTTTAGCATTATTACTCCAAATGTTTTAACAGCGAATGGGACAAAAATCTTTTTCAACATTATCGGGTTCTCAACTTTATTTCTCTGATTTGAGACAGGGCCAACGTGGCCACTAGGGCCCGACCTCCTTCCCAGGGATCCTATGTCAATCCATCAGGTCTCTTATTATCACCACGACTAATAGTAAGTACCCAAGTGTGTTCGAAAAAATGTACAAAAAAAAAACAATTATTTTTTTTATTATTTATTAACTTTTATACCCACAAAATAAATTAACAACTTCTGTAACTGTTAACAAAGTACCAGGATCGCATAAGTTCCCAAGCGCTTAGAAATCAACAACTTACTACAAAACAATTGAACAATGTTTTAGCAATAAACGGGAATATCGTACAAATAGGCGATTTAACTCGCAAACTGTATGCAGTTGAACGTAAAGACAATCAATAAGGTTATTCCCGTGATACTGAATGCCATCGATCAATTTCTCACAGAGCTTGATATCAATTGATGTGAACAATCGTCGTTTAAATCAATTGGTTTACAATTTCAGCGCCTTAATATACCGATCCTACATGTGTCACGGCCGCTTTAAATTATCAAATATATTTTTATTTAATGATTTTATTACCCGATGTAGGGTTATAGAGTTTTTCAAAAAACATGAACGATATCCCGTGATTTGGTGATGTTGAAAGCATAAATTGACTTCGTATAAATACGAAACATTAAAAAATATATATTTAACAAATCTGTAAAATAGAAACTTCGCAAAAGCAAGGTATTGATTTCACATAAAATATCATTGTATGATAACGGAACATAATAATTTATTTATATCATTCATTACAAGATGTTATATTATACAGTGCGCCTCCTGAGTGCCTATGCAATGCGCATGCGCGGCAGTATAATGCAATTGGTCGTGTACGCGCCCGCTCACGGTCCGGTCAGCTACAAAAATTTCAAATGTTTGAAACGTGCGCGGTGAGCCGTCACTCAGCACTAATATATCACTCGAATTGTTTAAATATAGAACAGGTTTACGTTTGATTAGTTTTTTTTTATGGCATTGGTTGGCGGACGAGCATATGGGCAACCTGATGGTAAGTGGTCACCACCGCCCATAGACAAAGGCACTGTAAGAAATATTAACCATTCCTTACATCACCTATGCGCCATCAACCTTGGGAACTAAGATGTTATGTCCCTTGTGCCTGTGATTACACTGGCTCACTCACCCTTCCAACCGGAAGACAACAATACAGAGTACTGTTATTTGGCGGTATAATATCTGATGAGTGGGTGGTACCTACCCAGACGGTCTTGCACAAAGCCCTACCACCAAGTAAACGTAAAAGCGACATCTTATGAAATGCTACCGTTATCGAAGTCAGAAGTATCTAGTTCATAATTAGTCGAGTACGATCGACTCGAGTCACCGATCTAATTACAGATAAGGAACTTGATCTGGAATAAGCACCAAGCTATAGCACTGATTTGATAATTATGACAAGTGTCCCGTAGGATTAGTAGCTTGGTTGACAGTTCTCCGAGATGGCCCAGTGGTTAGAACGCGTGCATCTTAACCGATGATTTCGGGTTCAAACCCAGGCAGGCACCACTGAATTTTCATGTGCTTAATTTGTGTTTATAATTCATCTCGTGCTCGGCGGTGAAGGAAAACATCGTGAGGAAACCTGCATGTGTCTAATTTCAACGAAATTCTGCCACATGTGTATTCCGCCAACCCGCTTTGGAGCAGCGTGGTGGAATATGCTCCAAACCTTCTCCTCAAAGGGAGAGGAGGCCTTTATCCCAGCAGTGGGACATTTACGGGCTGCTAATGCTAATGACAGTTCTCAGGAACTCGCCGTTCTGTTAGAATGAGATGGAAGATATTATTTTACACGCACATTTTTGAACAGTAATAACTCAATCGTCATTATAGGCTACGTGACTGGAAATCACGCCGTAACTAAAGGCAAACATAATATTTTTCTTATTGTTTATAACAAAAAAGAAATGTAGCAACGGTCCGTTATAAGGTATTACCAATATTCTTATTTAACGATCCTGCGACAGTTTACATGGCGGCCTTAAGCCATTGTGCGATATTGATACTTATTTATATTATTATAAAATATATATTTATATTAAAGCATTGAGCCTATTGGAATTTGTAAATTGCCGCAATTGCATTTTAGATTTTTGTTGTGCAGGGGTGGACGCCCGACAGTCTATTCGACCAAACGGGCGCCCCGTAGAAGGTCATCCAAGCCAATATAAAATAAAATACAGACGCCATTTTAACTAAACTACTTATAATATTACATTACACTTATGAATTAGAACTATTTTAAAAGATATATATTAATTATTTTATACAAGAGGTTAAATGTTATATATTAATAGCCAAAGCTGATTTCTGTCCCAGTGATTATACGATAGCTGCACGAAGCAGATCGGTTATGGTCTTATTTTGAAGAACTCCAGCCATAGATGTGCAGAAAATTTAAGAGAATCCTTGATTTTAATTTACTAAATTGTTACGATTTAACAAATGATTAATTTTCGAGTATGGAAAAAAGTCTGGCCGGTTCGAGAGCGGCACTATGGCTGTATAAAAAAAAAACATATGTCGTGCGAACAGAAGTCGTCTATTTGCAATGAAATTAAATCTAAACAAAATCTGTCATAGGTTTCGAAATTCTTACATATCTGTTAAGCAAACGCGAAGTTTCGCAGGCGACCCACCAGTTTCAGGTACTTATATTATTATATGATATACCATAACCATCTCTGAAACGCGTTTAATCTTCTGGTATAAGTTTTATGTATATTGGCTTAACAATAATAATGTCACCCAAACCGATTTCGGTCACGGCGACCAAACTCAAGGGAGACCAGCGAACTACGCACGACACATTCTAGTGCACAAGTGTGTGATGAAATTAGCCAACTGTGTGAACAGGTTGTAGTGTGTGTGTGCGCAAACACAGCACTCTCTATTCCCTTACCCGACTGAAAATAGTTCAGACGCAGGACCAACGGTTTTTCATGCTCTCCGAGTCATGGTGTGTACACACGTTCAACTTCCAGACCGGGCTGTTACTGAGAATTTTTCGATAGGAATACCCAATAACCAAGGACCAAACCAAGAACGTTTGAATCTGCGGCCTTATTAGCCACTAGACGAACGAGACGGATTTTATAGGCATGTATTAGGTTTGAAGTTTAATATGTTTTTTTTTAATAAGACCTTTCAAAAAACTGTTCTCATTGACTAATATAATTATATTGCTTACACTAAAATAGGTGTAGTCTAGCATATTCCTTATTGATCTTACGAATACACCCACGACGACATTACCATGACAAACGGAGCCGTAATTAGCATCGGAACTAAAACATCATTAGGATTGAGCCGAGGTTGTTATCTGTCGCTATAAGCAATTAACTACCGAAATCGCTGTTATATCTGTATGTATATTCATGTTCACTTAACTGACTCGAACCTTGGATTTACAGATCTTATATATTAATAGCGTAAGCCGATTTTTGTCCCAGTGATTATGGGACGATAGCTACGTAGAGCCGAGATGGCCCAGTGGTTAGAACTTGTGCATCTTAACCGATGATTTCGGGTTCAAACCCAGGCAGGCACCACTGAATTTTCATGTGCTTAATTTGTGTTTATAATTCATCTCGGCGGTCAAGGAAACCTGCATGTGTCTAATTTCAACGAAATTCTGTCACATGTGTATTCCGCCAACCCGCATTGGAGCAACGTGGTGGAATATGCTCCAAACCTTCTGCTCAAAGGGAGAATAGACCTTTAGCCCAGCAGTGGAAAAATTCACAAGTTGCTAATGTTAATAAAAAGCTACGTAGAAAAATCTGTTATGGTCTCATTTTTATGTGCAGAAAATTAAATAGATACTTGATTGCAATTTACGAAATTGTTACGATTTAACAATGAATTAATATTACAGACCGGAAAATAGTTACTGGCCGGTTAGAGAGCGGTACTACGGCCGTATAAGAAAAAAAATGAAATCGTAAACATTCTAACTGAAGTAATGTATACTATTTGATATTAAAAAAAGAAGACATTTAAAGGAGGTTGCATTATTTTGGCACCAAATGTAGACGAGTGACTTACAGCTTACAATGAAATGAAATCAAAACAAAACCTGTTGTAGGTTTCGAAATTCCTAAAAAATCATTTGAATAATAGCAAAGTTTTGCGTGAGTCCACTAATATATGATAATACTTCCAACGTTCAAAAATAAGGAAAAGCTAAATCACTTTATGGCTAACCTTAGTAGGTACGTACTTTTTTATGTACGCGGTTGATAAATAAATTAAAATTTTATCTATAGACAATAATTTATACAGATCGTAAAAATTAAACTTCGATCCTTCCTCTTCCTAAAACAAATTAAAAAAGAAACACCCAATACTAATAAATATTTAAATTGAACATTTTTATCATTTGTACAGTTTATACCGAATGATAAATTTCGTACATATTTTAAACTAACATATTTAAGGGTAAGTTCTAAGTCTTTCCTTAGTTCAAGTATTCTTCATACCAAATTCCGTCAAATTCAGTTCATTGGTTTGACCTTGAAAGAGTACCAGACAGACAGACAGACGGACAGATAGACAGACGGACCGACAGATAGAGTTACTTTCGCATTTATAATATTAGTATAGTTTAGTCTTATACTTACTAAGTTGTATAAGTAAAAATGTCAAAGGCATTTATTATTGAATTGAATGCCTCAGCCTGAAAGGGATCGTATTGGCTTATCCTCTAGAAACCCTTTCTTTTCTTGGAATAAAATGTATTCTATGTGTGTATAAAATTATAGATAAACTGGTTTTCCCGTTTCGCCCGCATATTAAAGGGGTTACTGTGGGTTTTAGATTAAGTAGCCTATGTCCCTCTTTAAAGTTCAAGCTGGCGTCATACCAAATTTCATCAAGTCGGTTCAATGGTTCAGACGTGAAATTAAATTATTTGTAAATATTCTGTACTACAAATAGGGTCTAATTCGGTGGTAGGGCTTCGTTCAAGCCCGTCTGGGTAGGTACCACCCACTCGTCAGATATTCTACCGCCAAACAGCAATACTCAGTATTGTTTTGTTCCGGGTGAGTGAGCCAGTGTAAATACAGGCACAAGGGACATAATATCTTAGTTCCCAAGGTTGGTGGCGCATATGTGATGTATGGAATGCTTAATATTTCTTACAGTACCATTGTCTATGGGCACATAGTGGTGACCACTAACCATCAGGTGGCCCATATGCTCGTCTTAAATATACATGAAAGTCCCCAGTAACATATGATCTTCTACAGTTGTAAATGGTAAAAAATTGTTCATTTTATTTGCCATAAACACATATCCCAAACATAAATTAAAATTATATATTATATCTATTGAGCTAGTAATTACACAGTCTCAACACTCAAACTGGAAAAGAGCGAAACAAACTATTGCCATTAATTTTAAGACTAAGCCGAGAAAGCATTATAAACATTAGCGAAGGGAAGTAGCTCGTTCATAATCGCATTTCAGAAAATATTTCATTAAATACGAAATTTGCAATAAGTATTCCGGAATATTTTCAGTTACGTAGCGAGTATGTGCATAAAACTGTGACTTAACATTTCGACACTTTCGAAACGGACGACCGCAAAAAAGTTACCAAGCGAGTGCAATTCGTCGATAACAACGAACACTCACTCTGTATTTTGAATATTTTATAACGGACTCCGAGTCGCATATTTCGTCTGCGGCATACGTGAAAATGACGATATTATTTTATTGCATAATATACTCTTGCGGAATATGATATGTTTTATTAAATGACATTTTATTTTTATTTATACACACACACACACACACACACACACACACACGCGCGTGCTTAGTTAGAACAATAACGTTAACATTTCTCAAAGTGTCCATGCCCTAGAAACCTGTAATTAATTCTAAATTTTCTTTAAATTATTTTTGATCAATTCAGTTCTCTTATGTTATTGTCGAGAAATGACTGACAATTTGACATACTAGAATACTACCGTTCCCAACACGGAATGGACGCGTTTTAACGTCTTTTAGGGTACTACAGAGACTTGGTGGTAGCGCTTTGTGCAAGCCCGTCTGGGTAGATACCACCCACTCATCAGATATTCTACCGCCAAATAACAGTACTCTGTATTGTTGTGTTCCGGTTGGAAGGGTGAGTGAGCCAGTGTAGTCACCGGCACAAGGGACGTAATATCTTAGCTCCCAAGATTGGTGGCGCATAGGTGATGTAAGGAATGGTTAATATTTCTTACAGCGCCTTTGTCTATGGGCGGTGGTGACCAATTACCATCAGGTGGCCCATACGATCGTCCGCCAACCAATGCCATAAAAAAAAGACGTGACGACAATTGATACACATTTGAATCGTAAGGTCATAACATTAAGTTTTTAATTTGTGCAATATATAAAATATAAACTATAGAAAAAAGAATGAACTATTCGCCTTGCCCTTATACCATTTATTTAGAGGGCTTAGAGTGCACGCAAGAATAAAATGGTTTATAAAATACGCTTAACAATATGCTACTTAATTAGGTGCTATATAAAGACAGACTTAGACATTTAAGGCGCAGTCAGGCTTAATTAATAATACAAAAATAAACTAATAGCAAAATCATTGATGTATACATAAGATTTTTGTCAAACGTACCTACATTACGTATTTTGCAAATATGAGCCAGTGCGACTACAGGTACAATGAACTTTTGCCCGTCTGTTTGTATGTTTTATATTAAATGATCGAGAAAAAAATACTTTTTAGGCTTTCGGACCGGATCTTGAAGCCATTGCCATGAACTGGTCACTGAATCATCAAAGTTGTTGATTCAATATTGTGTAATTCAAACACGTGATATATGGATGCACTAAATCTCCTCACAGGCCGACAACGCACCTGCATTTGCTCAGGTGTTGCATACGTCGATGGGCAGTGGTAGTCACTTTTCATGAGGTTAGCTCATTTGTTGTTCATTCCATTAAAATATACATAGTAAGAACTCATTATAACTTAGACATAGAAATTTTAGTAAATTATATTTATATTGTTAAATAAACATTTGACCAACCTTTGGGAGACTGAGATAGAGTAATACACCCAAATTATAGTAACTTTTCAATGACGTAACGACTTAACAATAAAACCTTTACATTATTTCAAACGAAGCCGCGATACGAGTAACCGTAGACAATATCAAGTATTGCGGCTGAATATCTGATTTTGAAAGTGTTTCCTTAAAAATCTAATTTCTGCGATAAGGCGGAGAGAAAATTGGCTTCCGACCTTCTTGTCATTTTTTTTACCTGACCCTTATTACTATGTGTTCTCGATTCACTTAAGCGTGTTTGTATCGAGAAAAATTTTAATAAAATTAATAGTAATGAGTGTTCTTTATATTTAATATAAATTATTTGTCATTGAGCGTTTTATTTGATATGCCATACTACGAGTTCTCTCAGTCAAGTAATAAAGTTATCTAACTGAAATATGATGCTCCAGTCAATCTTAACAACTAGCGCTACTACAGCCTTATAAACTAGACGCGTCACTAGTTCACGCAAGTGTATATGGTACTAAGTATATTATATTCAATGTTGATCCGAACTTGTAGTACCCTTGGGCTCGTACCGTCGGTCCGGCAATTCTTTGCACAGATTATACCGATAGCGAGAGTAGGCTCGGGAAATTTTACGCAACGCAAGAAAATATTGTCTATTAATACAATCAAAGGAGGGGAGAATTATTCCATTTGGGGCAGAACGAAAAATTTCACGCCGATTGCCTCAACTGTAACGCAGACTTATTTAATCAAGGCATTCAAGAGGTGGAAATTCAAATGTCTGAGTTGAACGTATTTTAATTTGCATGTATGTGTGATAGATTATGAGTCATTTGAATTAACTTTATCGCACAGTTTTTTTTCTACATCTGATGTATTTATTTCCTATTATTATTGACGAAAGAGACAATTATATAACTGAGATGGCTCACGGGCATAGAACACAAGGATTTTAAGTGAATATTATGGCTTTGAAATAAGTTACATATATAGTAAACAGTGTAATCTGTAGAAGAAAATCTTAACTACGCAACATCAGGGGATTGCAATGAAATCGCGAGTGCCACCGATCTATTCATTTTGCTGGCAATGATTACTTTTTCTTCAAGGAACCTTCGCTAATCGAAAAGGCATCAAAAAAAGATAGACTACATAGAATGACGCTCGATCCACTGGGCTAATGTTTACGGCACCCCCGAATTGACCATTGTGAAATTTTAACGCGGGTGAAACTGCTCAGAACAGCTATGAGGTATAGAGATAAAATTAATAATAAGAGGTTAAACTGATACATTAATTATATTCCAATTATACCGACCGGTTATATCTTATTCACTAAAATTGGTCGCTTATAACGACGGATAGGATAAAGAAACTATATTACGTATAATATTTTTATCCCTGAAGATTAGCGTGGTCATTAAGCTCAATCATTCAAGTAATCCCGTCCTGTTGGCGTATTGGGTATAATCTCTAATAACTTATTATATATAACACTAGCTAAACACGTAGCTACGCTTGTGTGGTTTATTTTTGTGACAAACAACATATTTATATAATCACTGATCGAAGTATTGTTAAAGTATAGATATCAAATATATCAATTATTGGGAAAAGTCTAGTGTAAAGACCGTCCAATTACAACACATAACTTCGATAGTACTAAACTCATCTCTGAATTTTCTCTTCTAATTTAAAAAAACCTTTAAATCACTCTTTTTTATTGAAACAAATCTATCATACTGTTTTACCTTCAAGTCATCGAGTTCCTAAACTAATGACCCTGTAATATATATAGCGTGACACAAATATAAAAACAATCAGATTTAATACAGAAACGTATAATATACGTAATTTTATTGCAAAAACAATTGAGCAACGACCGAAATTAAATTCACACGGTTAATAAAATTATCCTCTGTAAAATATGTGGACAGTTCGAATGTAAATAAATTCTTCGTCGTTATTTATGCAGTGCGGCGACACATCCATATAAAGATAACTCTAAATAGTAATTACTATGAATATATGCTATTTTACTCTGTGGCAACGTGGAACCACCATGATGGTGCCTCAAAATAACGAAGCTCGAACTTCAATCTTTGTATGCAAAATCACATTATACAATTACAGAGTTCGTAGATGATAACCAACTTTGGGAATGACACGATCACCTCCTAGCTAATCCTTGTTATATTATTATAATATTATCTAATTGTTAATTATAAAATATACATTACAAAATTTTACAAGAAATACCCGTGAAATTTATTTCGCCGGCTCTGTAATTAGCGTGTTTTCTTTTCCGGTCCGGTAATTTGTTTTTACTTTGCCCATCATTGAATACCTGAGTGTAAAGCCTCTACATTGTATAAATTATTTTTAATTTGAATTTTTATTCCCATAAACCGCTAAAAATTTAGTGAAAGAGAAGTTTCCAGAAGAAAGTTTACTTGGCCGTAGGTCTGTGTAGGTACTATCCATTCATAAGATATTCCACCGGCAAACAGCAACACTTAGTACTTTTGGTTTCCGGTTTGAAGGATGAGTGAGCTAGTGTAACTAAAGGCACAAGGGACATTACATAATAGCTCCCTAAATTAGTGTTGCATTGCGTTGTTATGAGTAATGATTAATATTTCTTACGATACCAATTTCTTTGGGCAGCGGTGACCAATTACCATCAGCTGGCACATTTGCCCGTCCGCCTTCCTATATTGTATATAAAATTGTGCTTTAGAAACATCCGGGAAAGTACCAGGACAGCCGCCGTCACACGTTATCACCTATATATGTATAGGTACGAGCTCTCATTATATGTCGAGATTACTTTTAATAGTTGTGAGGCACAAGAGGAAGATAAACCGCTGCAAGATATAAGATGGCACTGGATATTTGTACAGTTTTAAACATTCTGAAATTTATTATTAAATACTAGCTATGCGCGACTTCGTGCGCGTTTGAATTTAATAAAAAAGCGTGACCTTATTATTATTTTACATATAATTCTAAAATAAAAGTAGCCTAAGTTAGTTCTTATTACATCAGCTATCTGCCAGTGAAAGTCCTGTCAAAATCGGTCCAGCCGTTCCAGAGATTAGCCGGAACAAACAGACAGACAAAAATTGAAAAAAAAAAATGTTATTTAGGTATATGTACCGTGTGTACATACATATGCATTTAGTAAAACGCGGTTATTTTAATATTACAAACAGACACTCCAATTTTATTATATGTATAGATAATATTCTGCTGAGCCTAATGCCAACAGAAAATAAGATATATAGTTAATCGTTATTACAATTAAAACTTTTCATTCTAGCCAGTAAGACGTTTATTCCTTTCTTTTAATATAAACTTTTTTAAAGTTAAAAGAGGAAAATTCTTTGATGTTATTTTATCGTACGTAAAAATGTAAAAAAAATTCTTCTTGAAATTAATTTTAAAATTACGTGCTATATACAGGCAATTGTGTTTATTTGTTTTCTTTAATCCGTATTTTGAATGATTCATCGATTAAGTGGCTAGATATAAGGCTGTAAATTCCGAGGTCCTGAGTTCATAACCCAGAAGATGGAAGTTCTAGGCACGGTAGAAAGGCTGTTCCTGCGCCTGAACCCGTTCAAGTCGTTTCAAATTTGCTGTTCCATCGGATTATGTACTCGTAAGTGAGGGAATAGACAATGCACCATTATTGCGCACAAACTTGTGCATTGTAACATGTCCTGCGTTTTTGATCTTTAAAATTGACCATCGGATCAGCTTCATCATTCTATTTTGTCTTATAACGTCTCGTTACTTGGTTCACTTGTATTTTTTTAAATGCTGAGTTTCTTGCCGATCCTTCTTGACGACGATTAAATGATCCTACTTGAATAAAGAACATTTTTATTGATTTAATTTTCCTACCACATTTTATTGTATCTATACTATATATTTATTACAAATGCGAAAGAAACTCAGTCGGTCAACATCATCTATATGTCAGTTGCTATTTTTATTTTTTATTTATTTTAACAACATCCACGGGCTCACAGTTGCCTTTTTTTACATTCTACTTTAATACATTTTTGCGTTTTATATTTATTTATATTATCTGTTGCTTAAACCAAGCAAACCACTGAACCGTATTTGTAAACACTCAACCTTATTTGCTGAAATTTGGTATGAAGCAAACGTGAACTCTAAGGTTCGTCCTAGGACATAGACTACATTTTTTGCCTGACGACTAACCACTGAAACGCGAGCGAAACCGCCGATACCGACTAGTTTCATTATATTTGTTTCCAATGCCTACTTTATTCATTTCTGTTGATACAAGGCAATTATTTAAATTTTATATGAATATTACTATATTATTTGACTATGTAAGTATTTGAATTCAAAAACAGAGTTACTACAAAGTTTTTTACCGTCTCTGATTGGCAGTACCTGAACTCCAAAGCGCCGCTCCAAATGCTATACATTTCATTCATTTAATCCCTGTAAAATGATGTTTTGATTTTTTTATTTTCGCATTTTTATAACACAAAAAGTGAATTGTGCGTCCGTCTATGTGTCGGTTATCATATAACATACTTAACCAAGACAAATATATATATCCAAACTCGTTTCGGTCGCTTACATTCAACTATATTTAAATATATATATTAATTTTATAATCCAATTATATAAATTGTTAATTTTGGCATTGAACATCTACCATTGAGTTCCAAATTACGGAGTAGGGTTTGAATACCAGATAGTAGAAAAATGTATGAAGATGACATAATTATAAAAGTATCAAAAAAAATGTACACGTCAACTATACCATTTTACCATCCGTAAGCAAATTCCGTTCGTTCAATATAGTCAGTGGACTTTAGTTCCTATGCACCGTTCTTGAGATCGTGTGAAGAAACAAATATTGTGGCTATAACTATATCTCTACGCAAATAATAATCCGAGTGGAGTTTTACTGAAAAATCTACTAGAAATTATACCACAGTATGCCGGGCGTAAGTTTTAATATATTAACCGCTTCAAATTCGGACTATTGACGTGACATGCATGAATTCTAAAATGTTCTTTTAGTAAATATCCTGTAACAATTATTGCCAAGCAATCCACAAAAAAATACCGACACATTTCAAAACGTTCCGATTTAGAACTTTTACATAACAAGTAGCGAGTACTTATGCACGAACATATGGTTTAGAATATGGTTGAGGAATCAGGAGTACGGACAGGCGGTAAGTTGCAGTAATTTGGTTAATTTGTGCCTATGTTATCGTGGGACAAACGACCAACGTGAGATAGGGTTTAAGCCGCTGGCAATGTGCCAGCCAGTGGCATCTGGACGTTGAGTTAGGTAAACTGGAAGCGCTTTGATGTTTTCATTCCGTTGACACGACTCATTTTATACTTGTTCCGTTTATTTATTTTGTTTTTGCTTTGATATTAAAGCCTCTAAATTTATATATTCTGCCTTGTCATCACTTTAATTTAGTTTAAATATTAAGTAAGTTTTACTTGGTAGGAAGACTATGTACAAGCCTGTCGTACATACCCACTACGACCAGCAATATTTAGTATTATTTTGTACCGATTTTAACGTTAAATAAGACAATTTTACTACGTCATATGCATCAAGTCCCCAAGGTTGGTAGAGCATTGGTGGCCATTTACCATCAGTCTCAAGTTTTGAGAATATTTTATTTTTATATTTAATACATATATTTAAAAAAAATTTAACTTGTAATTCATACTAGACATTAGCTGATAATCCAATAAATTCGTTAAAAATGTTACTAAAAATATAAGGATACTAATAAGTCTCGTGGTATAATATGTACGTACTTAGCAAAGTTGAAATTCAATATTTGTTATTAAAAACTAATTTCATCATTTCCTATACTATTTTGTCATAATTTTTTGTCCGATATGTATCCACCATCTTGCATTGGAGAAGCATGGTAGGATCACCTCTAAACCTTCTCCTCGAAGGCAGTATATGGTATACAGGTTGTGACTTATATAGTACCGTGTCTTTCATCTATTTATAATGCCAGAACTTTTGTTTCATATCATTACAAGTATGGCTTTGTACACTTTAATTTTATTAGTAACAGGTTCCCTGAATAAATACACAGCAGAATAGTCAAACACGAGATAGGAAAAAAAAAGTAACAACAGCAACAATTTAGTCCCATGCCACATCCAGCAGCTCTACATCCTCGTACCAAAGATATAGGGCGATGTACTCTACACTTCGTGGTCCTGCATGCGATACATGCCACGTGAATATTTCAGATTTCCGCGCGGACACATTTTTGCACCAACGTGCTTCTGGATTGTTCGAATAAAATAAATTAAAACCATTGTTACGTTACATGTTTCCTTTCGTGCAACAAAGAATATTCGGACTTAAAGTCCAGTATGAAATATTTATGTTGACATTTTCATGCCCGTTTAATTTTTGGCGGTCGGTTTTGAGTTTGTTAGCAATTACACGGCGCTCGTACTAATTGTTCATTATAAATTTCTTTAAGCCCTCGAAAAAGTTTGTCTTTGCAAACTAAATTATGACTTTGTTCTGGTTGTAAAGAAAGAGTGAAAAGTTTATTTGACATTGACATTACAGGAGACATTTCAACGAGGTTTAGAAATAGAGCGATAGAATAGAAAAGAAAAAAGAAACAAACCCATGTAGGTAGAGTCGAAGATGTAACATATCATATCCCATGTATAGTGACGTAGGTATTATGGGTTATATACCTTTCAGTGTCAAATTTTACAAGGCTTTTCTACCATCATAAAGGATAATCGTCTTAATACCTCCTTGGGAATACAAAAGTCGTCAATCATAGGTCGAGGACATTTTCTGTCTGGCGCTTTTGACGAGAATTATTTTGTAAATGTTAACGTAAATACATCATACATCAATTTGTTGATATCATATGTCTACTAATTATTATTATTATTTTGAGATAAATAAACATAGAAAATAAACATTAAATAAATTAAATGAATTACTGAAACAGTAAAAAAAATATATATTAAAATAGATAATCACTAATCATCTCATATGTCATAAGTATGTTTTGCAATTATAGTCTTCAATGAAACTATTGGTTTGAACGCCTTAAATACAATCATTTGTTTTACACAAAAGGAAAAAGAAATTATACAACTAACTTAACATTGGTTACAAAGGCCAATGCTCTAAACCAATATCCAAAGTTTGCTCAAAAAATACTTTACTTATTTATAATTAATCAATGAAACCTAATAATCTTAAAAATATAATTATTAATATAAAAAAACTTATCATTTCAAATATATGATGTATAATACATAATACAAAAATAAACATTATATTTTTCGACATACATATTTTATAATTGAGTTAATTTCATATGTATTTTTGTTTAGTCAAAAGGCTAGTAAATTCCTCCAGGCATTAATTCGTCGCTTGTTCCAAATGTATAATCGTAAAAAAGTTACAGCAGGCTTTTTCCGAAAACTTGTATTTTTTTTTGACATACAACACAACAAGACTGAGCATTGCCAGCGGAATATGCAAAGAGTAGGTGCTACCTACCCAGGCGGATATGCAAAATTCTACTACCAAGTATTAGAGACGAAATACGTTTTATATCAAGAAAATATATCATGTAATTTATTTCTTAAGTCGTAGTCACTCTATACGGTTAAGAAAAATGTCTAAAAGTTTTACTGCATGACGTGAGGAGTTGAACAAGTTTTGACAAGTACCGTATGAACTTCGGTATAACTTATATCTCCGTTAACTTGTTATTTCTGTTTATTAAATTCGAGATATCAAAAATGCGTTAAATAATCTAGTCTACTTGGTGCAAGCCCGTCTGGGTAGGTACCTCAGATATTCTACTGCCAAATAACAGTACTCTGTATTATTGTGTTCCGGTTAGAAGGGTGAGTGAGCCAGTGTAATGACAGACACAAGGGACATAACATCTTAGTTCCCAAGGTTGGTGACGCATGGGTGATGTAAGAAATGGTTAATATTTCTTACAGCGCCTTTGTCTTTAAACGGTAGTGACTACTTACCATCAGGTGGCCCATATGCTCGTCCGCCAACCAATGCCATAAAAAAAGAAAAAAGTCGAGCAGGATCATAGAGTGCTTTCTGACACACGGGATTAGGTCAAAGAACTTCTTAATATTAGTCAGCTAATAAGTGCTCAATTACTTAAGAAAAAAAAATGCGTTACAGACATATGTCACGTATATCATCTAACACCTGACCTTGGAAAGAAGCATCATAATCATAGCTCTCAAAATGGTTAATCATGGGTTGATTGTAACACCGCGCGCGCTCATTGGTCAAATCAAATTCCCCAGCTTGCTATTTCACACTTCCGTCCCTTTTCACGAAACCACTACATTACAGATCAAAAACAGTATAGATGTTATATACATTCGTACACGTTCGTTACAACATTAACGAGGCAGTTAACCTTCATAATAGTATATACTTAAAGTGCAAAACTGCAAACATACATATTAAGTAAAAAGTTTTGTAAATAAATCTCATTCACATAAACATTAGAACATTCTAAAGGTAAGGCCTCATTTCAACCAAGGTTGGCCCAACTCTCGTTACCTCGAGTGCGGTAAATCGCTGAACGTCAAATTGGACGGTTGAGTGTGGTCCAATTTGTAAACCCTGATATAACTCGGTACAGCCCTCTCGACCTAAAAAGGAATTATATTTAAAACCTAATTTTGAAACGTGCTGCATGTATCATGAAATTTTATTTCAAAAAATTCAA
Organism: Vanessa atalanta; assembly: GCF_905147765.1. Classification (NCBI taxonomy): domain Eukaryota; kingdom Metazoa; phylum Arthropoda; class Insecta; order Lepidoptera; family Nymphalidae; genus Vanessa; species Vanessa atalanta. Next base: position 9,332,992 of record NC_061888.1, on the reverse strand, counting down.
TTTTTTTTTCACATGTCATATTAATCTTGTAATATTTAACGTAAAACTTTCCTATTATATTCCTGCAGTTCTTAAAATTATTAAACAAAGACAAAAACTAACGTATGCCTACGTTTACTTGATAAGGCTTATCAAGTAAACGTAGGCATATATAAAAACGTAAACGTTATGCAGATATCATCTACTCATCACTTATTCTTTCGCTGAATACCACTATTTAATATTATTGTGTAGTGGTGATGTTCTATAGTGCCATTTTCTAAGAGCGGAGGTGATCACGTACCACCAATTAACAAATAAATAAAAACAAATATTTGAATTTTTAGTGCTCATATATTCGTCAACTATTCATAATGTTTTAAAGTCTATATAGACCCTTATTCAATATGTGCGCCGCCGGACAGATTGCTTGTATGCTAGTGTAGATTACTGATCTAACTTTACTTATTTAATAAATAATTTTTCGACATATAATCCGAAATCTATATCCAACACCTCGTACACAAACCGGCGTGGCGTTCTTTTAACGGAACTAAATAGAAATCCCAATTCGCTCAACTTTAATTTTCATAAATGCACTTGTGAATTCCTTCCATAAAACGTAACCGAAAACTCATGAAATGAGATGGAAAATATAAAATTAACGAAAATCCAATTCAAGGCTAATATAATACCGATGCTCACTCAATATGATTTTGTTTGTTTTAAACATGCATCTACAAATACGTCGCCACGTTCTGTGAATTTTGTATGCCCATACTGCACTTATTTGATTAAAATATACTTAGATTGAAAGAAGATAAGCTATTGTCGTCATTTTACTAAGAAATAAACTACCTATCGCTCAAGATACATATTTAATAGTAGATATTGATCGATTCACTCACGAAAGTACGCCCCTTCACGTTAAATCATTATTATCGGTGTGTATAAGTGTGTGACACTCGTGCTTAAAATATGTCTTAGTGTGCGTAAGACTACTTAAAGTAAAGACAGTAAAAAAATTTGGATTATATTTGATTGTATCCTATATTTAATTTATCGCGGAGGGTACCTAAAAAAGTAATAATAATAACAAAGAATAGCTCATCAGCCCTTTATTCGTAGCAATTTCTTTTAAGACAATGATTGTATTCGTACTAAATAAAATTTTCAAACATTACTTGGCTTCCGGGATACAGGTAGTATAACCGATACCAACTTACTAGCACCATGCCGTTCCTAATAATTTCATAACAGAAAAAGTTGTTTACGTTTCTTTCACACGACCCGTCATTTGAATCGCGGACCTTAGGTTATTTATATATAAAGGCTAGCCTCTAAACTCAGTAGTTAAGATATTACGAACGTCAAGTCGAAGTCACGTCACGTCAAGTTTTATTTTGTTCCATGCACCGTGAACTTTAAAATTTAAAACGTATTCTGTTCACAGGTGAAGTGCTAACGAAATCACAGTGATCCAGTACAAGTGGGTGCAAAATAAATGTCCACGTCTAACAGGGCGCATTAAAATAATTTCTAACGTGTTCCGAAAGCGGAAAATTGTAACATTAATTCCCTTAATTTTAGCAGAATGTTGCGGTCACGTTGACATATTGTACGTCGCCATGTTGTGGCTGTAAACCGGACATTATTTGGATTTGTGTAGACTTTAGACTTTGCTAACATCTAGAAGATAAGTTGAAAATTCGGTATATTGTATTGACACTGTTTGATCACTATCGAAATACTTGTATATATCTAAGGATAGTATTATCCTTGGTGGTACTTTGTGCAAGCCCGTCTGAGTATAGACGATAGAGGTACCAATCACTCAACAGTTATTCTACCGCCATTATCAATACCTAGTATTGTTTTGTTTCGGTTTAAAGGATGCGTGGGTCAGTGTAATTTTATTCACAGCGGATATAACGTAAGGTTGGTGGTGCATTGATGTGGTGTATATTTCTTTCAGCGCCAATTTCTATGAACAGTAGTGACCAGTGAATAAACACTCAATAAACTAAAAAAGGAGTTTTCGAAGGTATTTAAACACGTTTATCTTTCTTACTGAATAGCACCAAAACTTTTAAACGTGATTTTGTCACAATCCCAATAAGCGGTAATCCCTTTAATTTTCAACCAAAAATTTCTATAATAAATAAAATAAATACTGTAAAATATCTTAAAATTAAAACTTAAAAGTCGCTCGTCTACTTTTCCCTACTAAGTGTAGAGTTTTGGAGAATATCAGAATGAGAGCTCGCTGAGGCAGGTTGTTAGGAATTTAGCGAGAATGTAGTTACCCTGGGCAAAGGACGCGATGCGAGAGAGTGATCCTTTCATACCACTTAAGAGCCACTTCCAACGCAAGAAACTATGTTTGCCAAAGTAAGATTTATCTAGTAAGAAACTCTGAAGGTTCTTCGCATAACAATTATTTGAACTATTTGATTAATTTTCTTCTTTGCGTTTGGTAAACACTTATTAGAGAATTAATATAAATTATAATCATTCAGTAATTTGTTAGCAGTCAAGTTGCTTCTTGAAAACTATTTGTATACATATATTCAAATTATTTTCTTCGATTCATTTTTGTGGTTTTACACAATATGAGTTTTTATATATACTTATACCATAATAAAATATAAAACTTAGTTGGTTCAGTAGTCAGAACATGTAGAATCTTAAAAGAAGATTGCAGGTCCAAAGAAATCGCTGAATTATCATGTCCTTAATTGGTGTTTATAATTCATCTCTTAGTGTCAGATGACAATCTACCTCATGGGTATCTTCCAATCTCCATTGGAACTGTGTGGTAGAATAAGCTCCAAGCCTTCATCTTAAAGAGACAGGCGGACTTGGTCAAGCAGTAGGTCTTTTACAGACTGTTACTACCAAAATATATGATATTTAAATCAGCTTTTAAATATGGAATGTACAATTAGCGAATTATTCCATAATCACTAATTATAAGATACCGTAACCGTAAAAATTGTGTACACCGGTTTTCATGGGTACGCCACTCCAAGGTCCCGGCCGAGTCGATGTAGAAAAGTTAATTATTTTTCTATGTTGTTTTGGGTCTGGGTGTTTGTGGTACCGTCGTTACTTCTGATTTTCCTTAACACAAGTGCTTTAGCTACTTACATTGGGATCAGAGTATTGTATGTGATGTTGGCCAATATTTATTCATTTTTACAAATGCAATACAATATACTCTCAAGATTAACTTTTCCAAAGATCACAAAGACAGTCAATATATAAGGACGAATTTACAGCGAACATTTATTTGTTGTTGATGAAATATTCGGGTTACTTCACGATGAGAAGTTTTAAGGAAAGAAAACACACCCGTCTCGAGAGATTTGCAAGAATTTGCACGAACAAAGTTCGCGTGTGCCGATGACTTCATACGGAGAAATGAAAATTACGTGACCGAAGTTATTCTTGACGTGTTGATAGATTGAGTTATTTATCTTGCTCAAAGGGATCAAACTCTCGCGTCGTATACTCGATAAGATTTTCTCGACGATTGAGTTACTTGTAATTACTCGCAACAGTTTCTTTATTTAATTAAATATTTAATTGGAAACCATGATGATACGTACAATAATAATACATTTTTACGTATAATATAAATATACAGGAGATTATTAATTCACTATCGGCTTTAGGCTCTAGTTAGTATATAGTTAATTCTATATATATATTAATATAATACAAATTGAATTAAAATAGAAATGCAATGAAAACAAGTAAATCATATGAAGTAATTAATTTTAAAAATCCATAATAATCTTCTTACAATGTTTCCCAAAAATCTATGTCCCACAAGTTATAAGCCTTTTATTGTCACACGCATCGAAAACGAAAATCATACGACACGACATCATAAAACACTTTACCACTCAACTAAATTGATGGCGTTACAATCACTCAAAAGAATTTAATTTTAGGAATTTATGTTTATGAAACAATATTCTCAATGCGTAGTTATATTTCGAGATATTTTAAAATAATTAATTGTACTTAAGTCGTATTCATAACCTAATTTAAAATAAAAATGGCGCAATCAAGTTGTTAATTGTTGTCAAGGGAATGGCTAATTAAATCAATTTGATAATTTTTACGTCGAATAAATTAACCGAATTACACGATAAGAAAATTAAATACTGCTATTGAAAAATGATTGCGTGGTGACGTTTATATATATATATTTAAGTATGCAATCAATTTTTTTTTATTTTAAGAGAAACTTATTATCGTGGTTATTTATTCTTTAATTTTTGCATTTTATTTTTAAATCTTTAATTTTTAACATTTGCATCTTGCGCTAGACTAATTAACAGGACCTAATTCCACACATGATTATGTGATCAGAGCTAGTTCAGACAGCTTTGGAGAAATTTGAGAGTAAAGTCACTCTTGTCTAGGTGACAGGGGAAACCAAAATTCTAATGAAAATTTTAATCTAAAATTATAAAAAATCATAGGCAAACTTTGAGATCCTTAGACCACAATGGTCAGAGTCTCAAGAATTAAGATCTAGAGATTTAAGATAAGATGATTTAAAGAAGTGATCAATATTCGTTGTTGAAGATAAAGGAAGAATCAAGTTAGATAAAAATCAAAATCATTTATTTCTGGTATAGTTAGGTGTACGGCAAATGGGCCACCTATAGTAGTAGAAGATAGTCACAAACGCTCATAAAGATTGACTGTATAATATATATTAACCATTTCTTATATCGCCAATGCGCCACCAACTTGGGAGCCAAGATGTTAATGATGATGGAACACAACAAGCCTAAGTATAACTAATTCATAGCAAAATCTTTTATAAGCGGGTGATACGTGTCCAGACTGCTTGCTTATAGCCCTAATACAAAGTAAATTGATAAATTATTTACTGAAATCACTTTTGGATGGTCAAGTTATGAATTAAACAGAATTTAGAGCGACCATTAACACTCAGTGCCAGTGCCCGAACTGAGTAAAAGCCATTATCTCTCACATAGATCAAAAGAATTCTTGCGTCTCGTCCTAATATGATAATTTCGAAAGTAACTCAGTCTGTCTGTCTGTTGCCTTTTCACGACAAACCACAGAACCGAATTTGATGAAATTTGGTACCAATAAAGCTTCAACTCAGCATCAACTTGACGACCAACTCCTACAGCGGAACTGCGCAAGACAACTAGTTTAAAAGGAACCTTTTTAAAATTGTTACATCAGTAATATATTCCAACAAAACCCTTCTATAATTCTTGAAGCCTCGTTAAAATGATATAACAACATCTTGAACCGAGACTACGCAATAAGACAGTGTTAACAGTGAATTAAGTTAAGATGATAATCAAAATCTCCGAGAGATGAGGAACATCTTGTAAAGTCTTTTGACAAGAAGTATGTTGGCTTATTAACATAAACATAACAAGAACAAAGCTCTACTGGAAGCACCAGATTATTGACGTATTTATATGTAAATACATATATATAATATCTGTTATTAATATGATAAATTAATCATTATATTTTTTATATAAAATACATATACGAAAATTGAACAAGGGAACGTTGCTTTCTCGACGTATAAAGTTGATCCCATCAAAAACATAATGGGTTTTGTTAAATGATTTTTGTTAAACTATTCAATTTTATTACGTTCATGGGGTATAATTGTCTTTTTTGCGATAAGTTCTATATTTTCTTGTACCTCTGAAATATTCGAGTGAATTGCCAATTCAGTGTCCGGATCTTTTTTTACGCGTTTTCTGTTTATACTTAATTTAGCCAAGTCGGGGCCGTATAAGGTGCGCAGACGGTTGTACTCTACAAAAGAGCTCTCTGGTGCCTTGAATTGACTTGGACCTAAATTGATAAGATGTACTCCATCTAAGGTTTTAACTCTGGAGAGCAAGAGTCAAGGCGAAGGCCTTGTGATTTGTGTATAGTAGTAGAATATGCTAAGCAAATAGAGAATTGTTTTCTTTGAACATATATGTACATTACTTAATATCTGAAACTTGGTTTTGACTTCTAGTTCGCAAATTAAATTATATTTAAATTGAATTGTTATTTTACGTGCGCTATTGCTATTGTCGACAGCCCAATGTATCTTCTCTATTTTTCCATTGGACCCATTCACCAGTCCTTTGCTGACATCAGCATGCTTGCTCAATACTGTTCTTCCAAGCAATAAGGATCCCCGTTTGTAGCGCTAGAGTATAAACTTAAATCATTCCAGTTACGATATACATACTCTACTACAGCCTCACGAAACCAATTTTTTTGTTGTATACTAGTATACTCAAAGAATATGCAATGAAATAGACTAGGCAGCTTCCATCGGAAGGCATTGGAATAGTTCTTATAAGCGCGACTACCACTCGCTCGGACACGTACGCGTCAAGCTTTTATCGCAACGCTCCTATGCCGCTGCTCCGGCGTCGCCTCGCGCGCCATGTACCGAAATGCCTATTATTATTATTTTTGAAGTATAATGATTTTGCACCATTGATGTTCGCTAAATGCCAGTTAACTATAAATACGAAATACGAAAGTCGACTATAACTAAAACTGAAATATTTGGATTAAAAAAAATTAAGGGTGATATTAAACTTGTTATATATTCACGTGAAGACCTTAAAATCCACATTAAGACCGGCTGTCATAAGTTTTAATTGCTGGTTCTTATATCATTTTTTTTACAGTTATTACAGGAACTAAGTATATAAGTGTTCCTAAAAGACCCAATAAAATTAAAAATTATAATAAAATGATAAAAAATTACCAGTTTCAGAATTTTTCCTTTATATTGGCCTAATTATCCACCTGCATGCCAAATTTGAACTTTCTAGGTCACCTGGAAGTAGGTTATAGTTTTGATCTATAGGTCAGTCAGTGATAAAAATGACGATTTTAATACGTTAATACGTAAATAACCGTTGCAGATGCGTTTATGAAATTTGGAACACTATGTATCTCGCGAGTTTCAATATATATGCCAAATTTGACACATTTATGTCAAATAGTTTTTGAGTTATGAGGAGGTCAAAAGTGGCTCCAAATGGTTCGTGTAATATTACACACACCATTTCTGTTACTAGAACTTGGCTGACACGCTACCGCGTGTCTAGATCCTATCCGAAAATAGATCCTATGGACAAATACTTGAATTTAATTGTTTTTTTTTTTTTCAAACTTTTAATAAAGTATAAATCATTATTTAGAACAGCAATTACGTAGAATTGGGGAAGTAATATGTTTTTCTGGCAAAAATTGTGTAAAGTACAACATTACAACAATATTTTATCATTAATCATAATCCATATCATATATATATAACCATAATCATAATAGTAATTTAATAAAGGAATGTAATCAAATTTGATATAGAATAATTAACAAATACTGCTACGAAAAAAATCGAACCAAATTTTTTAAATAGGTTTCATTTTCTAAATCAAAACAACATATACTTGATACGAGTAGGCACTTTCTTAAAAGCACTTTTGAATCGTTAATTTATGACATTGTTTTTTAATTTCAGTATAAATTACCACCGTTTCGGATTGTCTATTGAGAAAAGCCGTCGAAAATCAGTAGTCACTCTTTTTTAATCAATAACAACTGCATATTCTGAGGCACTGGCTTAAAATCCGAGTCAGGTCAATACAGCTATTATTTCTGTCAAAAAATTCAGTAGCAGCTCGGACTTCAAATTTTTACATTCCCAAATCTCAAACAGCACGTAAAGCCTATAATCCTGCGCCTAAACTCTTTCTGGTCATATCGAATTCGCCATCCAATTGGATTATGAGGAGGAGGTTATAAAATGGAAAAGCAAGTGCACTTGTGTTTGTGCGCACACACATTTACTATAATCTCTTTTGGTCAGCCGACTAATCTTTCTTGACAATGTCAGCCGCAGCCGAAATCGGTCAAGAAAATATTATTATTGTTTAGAAGTGTATCGACGTATATCCTCAAAAGTCAAAATAAATATATATTTATGACGGCGCATGCGTAGCGCCATATGTTGAATTACGTCGAAACTAGATTTGACAACTACTCGTCACTGTCAAAATCTAGCGGAGCGTCGTGTGGAATGTTACACATAATGGCGGCATTCAACTGGGAAGAGAAACCGTCATCGTAAATGCACCACAAATACGACGAATCGCTTTTGCTCCGTGTAATCTACGATAGTTTTTGTTAATTTCGATTGATTTATGATAGAGTGATTATTGAGACTGTTCATTTGATTATTGGACTAAGCACTGATTTTAATGGTATTTGAAGAAGTACATTGATAATACAATTGATTTTGACGTTTTATCTCGTTATCCGATTGCATCCACAAGTCATAAATCATGGCTAATCATGACAATGGTGATCTCTGGCATATATTGTAACGCATTTGTACATGCTTTCTTAATTCGTATTCTAGTTCTTAGTGGCATATATTATTTGGTTTAGTTTATTATATTATCGTCAACGAAGTGCCACATCTAGCCACCACAATCTATAATGAAAGTTTTAACGAGGGTGAATTCGGTAGTGATATTTTGGACTGCACATGCGGAAGTCGGGATTAGTTTCTCGACTCAATATTGTACGTCACGCACACGAGTCGAGTTGGTCAAATTAAATATACTAATATGATCCTTTGTGACAGTTTGATTATAGTTTTGAATTAGTATTCGAATAGTGCTTTAGTGGTTTTTGATTTTCGAACGAGTTACAGAGCAAATAGATTTTCTGTCATTTAATATGATATTGGAATATTTTAACAGTTTGTATAATATAACAGATAAATCAATTAATAAAATCAAATCAAATTAATTTTATTCAAGTAAACTTCACAATGAAACGTTTTTGAATCGTCGATATTAAAATACTATCACCGTTTCGGAAAGTAGCCTCCAGCGAGAAGAAACGGCAAGAAACTCACATAGTGGCGCAGTGAACAGATTTACAATGAGGTTAAATCCAGGAGTTTTTTTCTAAAAGTACTCTTTTAATTAATAATAAGATTTGTTTTTTAATTTAGTCTTAAGTGTGAGTTTTTTGACGTTTTTTCTCGGTGGAATCTACATTTCGAACTCGACTTTAAATTATTACAAGGGTGGTTTACATAAGATATACGTTTCCGTTTCTTAAATTAGTATCATAGTACTGTAATGTCTTCATGTAAGGTCGATTAGATTAAATTTAGATAGATAGAATTAGATAAAATAACTATTATTTTTAAATATCAGCTCGTTTTGCACAGACACCGTCATCACTGCGTGCCCATTTTTATATATCCTCTTTTCCTGCGCTTTCGCCATGTGTGTCACTCTCATCTCGAGTGACACACATGGCGAAGACAGATGCAAAAATACACAGATAATATATATTTTTTGAAATATAAAAATCAAATAGTAATGAATATGTTATTATATAATTGATTTTATTAAAATAATTAAATTAATATTTATTTTACATTTATGAACTATTTATTTTCTACGTTTATAAAACAAAATACAGCTCATTGAGAAAAACCTTACGTTTTTATTACAGAATAGTTTAGACATGCTGTGCAGATTAAAAATTTTTAATTTGTTTTATGTAAATAATTATCCGACTCTGTTTTAATTTTTTATGTTTTATTTCTTATCCGATCGTAGCTACGATGGATTATGCTAGTTTCCAGTCAAACTTTAACACTAAAGCAAACTAATCGTTTGAAAAAATAAACATTTCGATGACCTTAATTGGGCTTTCTTAATAGGCCTAGAAATAACCAAAGAAAAATGTAAAACCTCGAAGTCAGGTCGCGGTTCAGACTTTAGATTGGAACGGAGTCTAATTATTTACAAAGAGCAAACCATCGAGAGAAAATCTCTGACTTTCGTTTTGAAATATTCAGAGAACGATTAAGTTAAGAATCGTAAAGTTTTGAAGACTGGGCATTGAGTTAGAATACATTTTTGCGTTCTTTCTCTTAAGAATGTTTTTTTTATGATATTGGTAGGCGGACGAGCAAAAGGACCAGATGTTAAGTGGTCGCCACCGAATATAGACAATGGCGCGTTAAAAAATATTAAAGCGCCACAAACCTTAGGAACTAAGATGTTTTGTCCCTTGTGCCTGTAGCTACACTGGCTCACTCACCCTTCAAACCGGAACAAAAGAATACTGTTTACTGCTGTGTAGCGGTATAATATCTGATGAATTGGTGGTACCTACCGAGCTAGCACAAAGCCTTACCACCAAAAAATTATATATGTGTTTTTATACAACGCTTTAACGTACACATTGTATACAAGTTCAATTGTTGTTATTAAAATACAAGTTTTAATATAATAATGATAAATTTAATACAGACGATTCCATATAAAACATGCAGGTGTTGTCAAAATATTTTCCTTCGCCGTCGAGCCTGAGATCAATTACAAACACAAATAAAGTACATGAATATTCAATGGTGCTTGCCCAGTGAACCCACAATCTTCGCTGAAGATGAAGTTATTCAAACGAATAAGTCATCCTGGCTTTCTTCGTTTAATTCTTCGGAAATATGTCTGTGTCTGTGTCATTGTCATTACTGTGTCATTTACAGGGATGAAATATGAACATAATAATAATAGTAATTCACTGACGCAAAAAGCAAATGTTACGAAAAGAAGCTTATATATAAGAAGTTACAAAATAAATTACTATATCAAACATTATTATTAGATAAGTACTCTATTTATACGTTTCTTGGTACTTTACAAAGAGTGAAACTTATTATCTTTTATGGGGCATTTATATAACCTGTAGAGATGGCCCAGTGGTTAGAACGCGTGCATCTTAACCGATGATTTCGGGTTCAAACCCAGGCAGGCACCACTGAATTTTCATGTGCTTAATTTGTGTTTATAATTCATCTCGTGCTCGGCGGTGAAGGAAAACATCGTGAGGAAACCTGCATGTGTCTAATTTCAACGAAATTCTGCCACATGCGTATTCCGCCAACCCGCATTGGAGCAGCGTGGTGGAATTTGCTCCATATCTTCTCCTCAAAGGGAGAGGAGGAGGCCTTTAGCCCAGCAGTGGGAAAATTTACAGGCTGCTAATGCTAATGTTATATAACCTGTGTAACACAGCAGTGATTTGGACATTATCTTGTAAAAGCTGTATCGTAACAACGAATACTTTGTGTAATAAATAATATAGTTTCGTACGATGTTACGATACCACAAAGGTGTAAGATTTCATTCGCCTTCGGGAAATCTTTGAGATAAATTATTCCACCAGATTGATGCTGTGTCAAATGGGACGATTCTAGAACAATGCTATACGAACAGTATTGGATATCTTAGTGACTTCAGACCTTAGAACTTGTTTTTAATATTATTATTACATAGTATAAAACAAAGTCGCTTACCGCTGTCTGTCCCTATGTATGCTTAAATCTTTAAAATTACACAAAGGATTTCGATGCAGTTTTTTTTTAATAGATAGATTAAATCAAGAGGAAGGTTTATATGTATAAAACATGCACAATATAGTAGAGAAACACTGATTTCTAGTTTATTTCAAGTTACGTCGTTAATTAAATATTTTTTTGCGCTTACATTGCAATTGCTAGCTGAACACTACGAGATATATCAAAATATAGTATATGTCTATCTCTTAGGTATAGCCCACAACAACCATTTTTTATCCTTTACTTTTTACGAGAAAGCTTATTTTCGAAGCGATTTAAAGCAATACAGCATTACCCTTTATCCAATGAAGTACCTTAAATACATTGTGATTTCAATATAGATTAATATAGCCCTTTACAGCTATTGTAATTTAAATGAATATTTTCGAAGATATTACTGATTTAAAATGCAGGGACATAGCGGTTTGTATTGTTTAATGACTAAAAAAATGTTTACCAACCCTTATAGAGATTGGCGCCGCAAGAATTTTTTATCATTTATTACATCTTCAATGCCCAACCATAGAAATAAAGCCATTATGTCCCTTGTGCCGTATTTACACTGACTTACCCTTCAAACCGGAATAGCAATACAAAGTATTACTGGCTGGTGGTAGAATATATGATAAATGGATGGTAGCTGTCCAGACGGGCTTACAAAGCTCTACCACCAAGTGGTAATTTATGTTTCTACTTTATGGTCTGTAAATCAAGTACCACCAAGAAGTTTTTGCATCAAGCAAGCTGAAAATCTACTTAATCTCATTTCTTACAATATCACTAAATACATTTCGCTGATTAAAACGAACAACGGAGATAAAACAAAGATGCTCACCGTTGCAGTACGAATATTAGGTAATATAAAATAGTATATCAAGTTTGAAAATATAAACATTGTTTTACACAGACGGGAATCAAACATTATTGAATCAGTCTGGTTTATATTTCAGAGTATCGTAATGTCACAATACCTTATGCTCCGCACTTGAACAATAGTTTTGTTCCCGTTACTGTCATCGCAGTGGATACTAAGCTTATAGTATAATATGTGTGTATCAAAACGCTATCAACTCTGTGAAGGCGTTTTCTCTTTCTTCAATTTCGAATAATGCAATGCTATGAGAAATATGTTGTAATAAATAAATTAATTGATAATAATAATATACAATTAATAAAATAATTACTCAAAAATCAACATATAATTAAAGTACCGCTCCAGTGCTTCAGATACCGCGTAATACTGTCAAGATCTCTCCTACCGAGCAGATTGCTGTCTCATCGAATTACAAAAGTTAAAAGAGAGACACCTGTACAGTTGGTAAGGCTGACATCCGTTCAGATATATTAAGCACACTGTCTTAATAACTGATTAATTTGCTTAATATAAAGTATATAAAATTACTAAGGATTGAATGCAGAGACATTACGACGAGCAGCACTTTTATAGCTGGATTATATTGGAAGCGCATTGGACGCGCGACACTCTTGACAGTAACGCAGAAACAAACTGGCGTCCTGCCGCGAGCCATGTGGATAACGTTCATTTTAATATTGTGAAGTTGTACCTTTAAAGTCTATGGATATATACAGTTATTTTATTAAAAAATACATATAAACTTTTTTCAAACTTTAAATTAAATTTATATTTTTTTTATGTTCACCTTGTTTTAATTTCCAGACAGCAACACAACAAAAATTTAGTAATACTTAAAGTATATAGATACACGCTACTTAACACAGGCTTCCTCTTCCGAATTCTCTTGAATCGAATTAGTATCTATGTTACTACTTAAGTTAGTACTACGTTAAGTTTACTTGTTATATCCACATAAATACATGTATACGTTATGTGACCTATAACTGTATCGGATTTCAATAAGATCCTAGTGAGATATGATCAAACAGAGCCTTACAAACTGTACAAGTAATCAAACTATGAGGCAGTGATGATACCTAAAGTAGAACTTTATAATATCATCATTACAAATAACAACCTTTCAAGCACACATTCCGAATATCCATCTGAAATCTATTTCTTTACTGACTTCATTATTTATGAATACAATAATTAATCCTCAAACTTAAATCATTTACGCTGTCTGGTAAAGCAATATGCAAGCACAAAAATATTTACGTAAGTAAAAATCATATTTATTTATTTTTTTAAATATTGGCAATTTATTAATTGGTATTTAAGGAGATTTATTACAGAAGCGGACACCTGGCTTATTGGGGATAAATTTAATTTACGGAAACTTTTTTCCAAGAAGTACTCAACGCGGTTCGTGAAGATAGTTCCTAAAACATTGAAACGTGTTGTGTTAAAACGATCTAACCTACAAAAACTCTAAGAAAAGTTATTTAAATTTAAAATAGAAAAACAATTATTATGTTTTTAAAATTCCTTCCATTCCTTAGCATTTAATTTTATTATATGACGGAAAGTTGTCCTTCGACGTAATATTCAAAGACATTTATTTATGTAATTGGTAGGCTGATTAGCGAATAGGTCGCCTAAAGATAAGTGGCCATAGACACTGGCACTAAAAGTAATGTTAATCAATCATAAAAACAATGCACAACTAATCTTGGCATCTCAGATGTTATATCCATTGGGCCTGTAGTTACACTGGCTTACTCGCCCTTGAAACTGGAATACAACAATACTAAGTATTGCTCTTTGGCGGTAGAATATCTGATGAGCCAGAAGGGCTTGCACAAAGACCTACCACCAAGTAATCTTATGTTAAAACATTGTACCAGCGTGAGTTACAATCACATCACTATTCCATGACTTAGAAGAAAAAAATCTACAGTTTCCTACAAGCCATTACTTACAAACATTAAAAAGGAAATTACAATGTACCGGGACATTAGACGATCGCCCCGAGCTGTCCCGAACATCGTTCGGACAAAACGTACTGCACTTTGTAGAAACAGGGTAAGTTTGCTAGCCGGTTGAAGTTCGGAACTTCCACCGTCCGCTTTAAACGACGTCTTTTTACGTAGAACTTTGATGAGGTGTAATAATGCAGTCACTTTAGTTAAATGCCTTACTTTTCGTTTAATTTTACCATGTATATAAGTTTTAGAGTCTTTGAACATCAATTTTAGTATATTTTTGCAGCGCACCTGCAAGCGCCTCATTGTTGCAGATGTCCATATGTAGTGGTAGTCACTTTCGATCAGGTGAGTGTCTTGGTCATTTTTCACATACGCCACAAAATCTGTACAGCTTTGCCCAACCTGTTTGGGTAAGCACCATCCAAACATACACATACTCTACCGCAACATCATTACTTAGTATTTATGTCCCAGGTGAGAAGTGAGTTATTCAGTATGTACATGTACATGTGTGTGATACAAGGGATTTAAAATTTTAGGTCGCAAGGTTGGTGGCGTATTGGCGATGTTATCCCTTACATACGCCTCCAACCTTGATAGTACATTTCTCACAGTAGAGCTATTTGGTAAAAAGTAAAAACTAATGTCAGAAAGTCATATGCGACATGTTGATGGTGACCGATTTACAGAACAGTAATCTTTCTTGGCTCTATGGTTTGAACCTAGATCTTCGGGACCTGCGGTCTTAAATCGGCACAAGGCAGTTACAGAGTTATGTTATGTGAATTGGTTATGATGTCTTTTAATGTGTGGAAATACTTGTTTGATCACGTTGAGTCTTTTCTATTTATAATTTTAGTTTTTTTTCTTCTATCGACAAACCATATGTTATTTTTATAATCAATATTAATACAAAAAATACACACACGAATATGATTAGAACTCTTTGTTGTATGCTATCCTCACGATTATACAACGTATATACCATTCAAACCCTTTGTCTTATCTGAACAATGTTTGTGCCAACGTCCGATCATTTGATCAAATGTCTACGTCATAACCGCACATACTATTTCCAATTCAATACCTTTACGGGACGTTCGTGAACAATATTCTATTTATATCCAGCGTCCCGGGCAAGTTGACCGTTAATAATTCCGTCCCGGTCAATAGGATGGAAGCGAGTACGCATTGCCTTTAAAACGTATTCGTTTATACTGGATATCGTATTTTGATCGAATTTATTTCGCATCGTCACATCATAGATTTAATAATAATAATCGTTTCACTGTCCCGATTTTCACACAGATCGGTCATTTTTGTAGGAGACAAACGAACTAATACTTTGACATGCTAGCATCTACTATCGTGTACAAATTACTCTTCGTATTTTAGAACGGAAATATTTTTAGAAAATTAGGTTGAAACATTTTACTTTTAAATCCCATCTGTATGTCTAAAATGTCCTACTGGCTAAATGCCTTTACTCAAAATTTTTTAGGAGAAGATTTGACTTGTGCCATCACAAGGAGCAGATACACAAATAATAGATTTTCCATCGAATTTAGGTTTGATTACCAACCACGAGATGAGAACACGAATTACTTTTTTTAATTATATATTTACTTATGATGGTACGTGGTTACCACCGCCCATAAACAATGTAAGAAATATTAACCATTCCTAACATCACCAATGCGCCACCAACCTTGGGAACTAAGATGTTATGTCCCTTGTGCCTGTAGTTACACTGGCTCACTCACCCTTCAAACCCAGAAAACAATAATACTGTGTACTGCCGTTTGGCGGTAGAATATCTGAGCTACCTAAACATAATTATACAGTAGTTTAAATTAATATTTAAATTCGCAATCTTTGGTTAATTTAACATTTAACACCCACAGGACCATCTATTGGTATATTTATATTGATACACAAACACTCAAGCGCATAATTATCATTCCAACCTGTCTCTTTATCCCTATTCCGCGTTTACAATGAACTAAGATTAAGCAACGTTTTTTCGACTTTTTCACTTTTTAAATAAGAAAAGTTTTACACGGACCAATTGAAAAGGTGGCTCAGGTAAATCTAATTATATTGAAAGTTAGTTCAACTTTTTTTAGTCTCCAGCGGCTTCTGAATACAGAATACCTCGTGAAATCGGTTTAAACTAAGCAATTAATGTTTCTCGTTTTTTTATTTACGGACTATTAGAATTTATGTGTGTATAAAGTTTGAAATATTTGATCCTGGAAGTGAATCAAGTATTTTTGTTACTATAAGTATTTTTAAAATGGTTTGTATCGGAATAGGTAACCAGTAATAGGTTTATATATATTTCTTACTAGCTACCCGTCCAGGCTTCACTTGGTACAATAGAGATCTATATACAAGTTTTAGATTGAGACGCGAACCCTAAAAGAAAAATCGTTGTTTTTTCCGACTAGGAAATATAAAATTTGAAAAAATGCTCGTATTACATAAACCGACTTCTTGAATCAATTTATTTATTTTATTTTATGATATAGAATAATAGAAAGGCGGATAGCCGAATGGGTCATATGATGTTAAGTGGTCACCACCGACCTAGACATTGGCGCTGTAAGGAATATTAACCATTCCTTACATTGCCAATGTAGGTAACATAAGATTATGTTACCTACCCAGATATTATGCTGTTTATTGATGAAAACCGCATCAAAATTCGTTGCGCGGTTTAAAATATCTAAGCGTACAGACTGCGGGAAATGACTGTTACACTATGAATAAATTATTGTTGTATTAAAAATCCCATCAAAAACATAAATGTTAAAATGAGAGCCAAGTCCAATATTATGATTGGTTGTTGACTTCAACGACAAAAGAAGTGAGATCTAAATGGGTGCCAAGTTTAATGGTTCTTCCTGAAACTTATTTATAACTACATAAAATATCATTTCTTCTTATAACTTAGGATAATATATTGTTGCCTAAGGTCTGTTGAGATATGAGAAGGTCAAAAGTGGCTCCAAATATTGTTGTACACACGGTGATGCTCGCCAGTTCTGTTACATGAACTTGGCTGACATGCTACTGCGTGTCTAGATATATAACAACGATTTAAATAGATCTTAACAATGATTTTATAAGAAGTGCGATAAGTCGTTTCACATAAAAACAGATATAAAATAATATTGAATTTATAACAATTATTTTTAATATTTAATTTCTAATTCAAAAGAATTTTCAATCTATACTTCATAGTAATTCACTTGAGGAGTTTTGTACAATCATATCGCAATCGGTGGCGCAGGAAACAACAAATTATCTGCGTTATTGTATTCCGGTTTGATGGAAGGGACATAACATCTTAGTTCCCATTCTCGCAACTCATTGGTCGATGTGGAATGATTAATGTTTCTTACATCGTCAATTTCTCACTATCAAACCATTCACTCGTACATTTACGTGTCTTTATATATTAAATCTATATAATAGTAATAATAAATAATGTCACAAAAACAACAAAATAGTGCACAAAATCGATTAACATCTGATATTAACGTTAGTATAACTTAGTCCGTCTTTATTACATCGTGAAAAGTATATTTAAAAATAGAATGTCTTGAGGTCGTAAAAAAGCAAGAACGCTGAGCGGCTGAGCGGTGCTGATAGTCGACATGAGCTTGTAATATAATTTGAGACGCTCCAACACTATAAGACGATATTAAAGTGTAGTTCTTTTACATCGTGTTAAAATGTAAGCTTAGTTACTGACATATATATTAAAACGTACAACACATATATAAGAATGATTAAAAAAGTATGTTGCATATAGTAGGAACATAAATCAAAAGTTGTCGAAGGTATACAATTATTTTTCTTTTATTGATACGCTATCGAAACAAATTGAGCTTAAGATTCGACTATCGTTGATTTTTTTTTTTTTTATATTTGTAACAGAGTAGCTAAACTTTTAAACATTATATATTTTTAATAATTCGATAATGTTATTGGATTCTTAAAATAAAAATAAAAAAAAACTGAGGCTATCAGAAGGTGGAAGAAATTATAGCTGATCCATTGATCTACTAAGGTATTACTACTATAGTTAAACTTCTTTTTTATTTAACTGTTCAATTTAATTGAGGTACATACTCTTACGCGTGCATCTTAAGTTGAAACCTTGTGAGGAAATCTGCATGTGTCTCATTTCAATAAAATTCAATTTTGAACTCGCATTAGAGCTCCAAGATTATCCTCAAACGGAGAACTTAGCTCATCAGTGGAATATTTACAAGATGTAATTTTATTGTTACTTTTTACTGATGAAACTTCGGTATAAATAAAGATATACGATGGTGATTTAAGCCTGAAAACACTTAAAATCTTTTGATTTTTAAAAATATTAGTTATAAATTAATGATCAAGTATATAATACAGACTTATAAACTAATCTTGTCACCGAGATTGTTTACAGAAATAACCCATCGATGTGCCTTTGTGGAAATGATAAATAGTTTAGCTCGCGTAAATCCCATAAGACACAGCCTTATCACTGTCGACTGACATATGCTCTAGTACGGGTTGACATAAGACACGTTTAAGTCAGATAATTTTGACCTCCATTACTGTTACATTGTTTCATTTAAATAAAAACGACTATAAATGTTTTTTTTTGCATAGGTGAACATTTGCATTTTCTTCTTTAATAAGTAATAGTAAAAGGACTTGGACCTTATACATTTTTTTTTTAATTTATAGACAGATACGCAAATGTGTCATCTGTTGGTAAGCCCCTGCCCGTAGATACAAGCGCTGTAAGATATTTTAACTATTCCTTACGTAGCCAGTGCGCCACCAAACATATTAACTGAGATATTATGTCTTTTGTGCCTCTACACTGGCTCACTCACCCAGAACACAACAATACTAATTATTACTATTTAGCTCTGTACAACCGTCTGTCCGGCCACCACAACCTAGCAAGCGTAGTCAGCGTAGCCACTAACCACCCAGTAATTTTCGGTTGATAGATACATACAGCCGAGATGGCCCAATGGTTAGAACGCGTGCATCTTAATCGATGATATCGAGTTCAAACCCAGGCAAGCACCATTGAATTTTCATGTGCTTAATTTGTGTTTATAATTCATCTCGTGCTCGGCGGTGAAGGAAAACATCGTGAGGAAACCTGCATGTGTCTAATTTCAACGAAATTCTGCCACATGTGTATTCCACCAACCCGCATTGGAGCAGCGTGGTAGAATATGCTCCAAACCTTCTCCACAAATGGAGAGGAGAAAATTAACCGGCTACTAATGTAGATACACATTTGGAAGAATTTTATCCACACATGCAGCTTCCTCACAATGTTTCCCTACATCAACGAACAAGAAATGAATTATAATCACAAATGAGGCGCATGAAAATTCATTGCTTGCTTGTGTTTAGTCCTGTGATCATTCATCCATATCTCAATAACATTATAATAGGTGATAAAATATGCCTTCTTATCGTTTAAGGAATTCGATAGGCTTAGCGGAGCGCTCGGATTGTTTGCGGTCTTTAGAACCCCATATCTTCCATCTATTAGGACTTTTCAGCTCAATTTAATAGAGTACTGCGATGAATTTAATAATATAAAATATGAATCTATGGATGGCAACGTACCATGATGCACGACAAATAGGTCAGCTCGAACACCTCTCTAGAGATAGCCTTCTCTATTCTGTGTACGTGAAAGTACGGTGCGACTAAAGTATTTTTCATAAACATATTCGGAATTCACGAGAGCGTATTCCATATCTACCTTATCTGCTCTGTGTTAGATTAAATAACGTAAAATAATTACTAATATGTCTTTGTTTGCTGCGTGAGGTCTCATATGTGTACGTAAAAGAAAAACTGATACATTATAAATGCGAAGTTATTTGATACTAGATAGTTTCGTCCGTCTAAAATATTACTGCTCCGCCACTATAGCGTGTAGTAGAGTAGTAACTTTCCCGATAAATGGAGGTATATTATAAGATATTTCAAAAAATCTGGAAGATCATGATTGTTGTGCTTTCAAATAGACACACTTTTCAGCTTTATGTATAAGTATAGATTTACACGATAAAATGACTGTTGATTAGATATTTAATTAGATTGGCAACAAAAAAAAGACCCGCTGAGTTTCTTTCGCCGGTTCTTCTCGGGTCAGGGTGTTTCCTTTTCCGAACCGGTGGCAGTGTTTAATTTGACTATCAATAAGTAAGTATAATGCTTCTATATTGAATAAAGGAATTTGAGTTTGAGTTTGAGTTTACGTACTTACTTGTTTACTGGTAATATTATTTTTTTTATTAAAAGTAACGGAATAACCGAATGGATGAATCAAAAAAAGCCTATAGGTCTTTCTTGGTTTGGTTACTTTGTAAAGAGCGTACTCCTTCCTAAAAGGCCGGCAACGCACCGCAAGCCCCTCGCGTTGAAGATGTCCATGAGCGGTGGTTGTCACTTTCTATCAGGTGAGACTCCTGCTCGTTTGCCACCTACAACATAAAAAAAATACTAATAAGATTAAGTTCTTATATGCTAACAATTAGTTAACAGTTCCGGCTTCACGCGGATGGAATAAGGTACATTTTGATTGAAGAACAAGCATTAAAAGAAAAACTCTTATTTTTTTCGGCTACAAATTTATTATGATATCAGATGTGAATACTAGAAATACTTCGAACTTGATTATTTTTAAATAGAGGTTATTAAACTTTTCTTCGACTGAAAAGAAATGATAGCTGCTCTAAAGCGGGTAAAAGGATTGGCAGATTTTCATCCTACACGTGTAACCTACACACCAAATAAAACATTATTAGCGAATACATAAAATTCAAAGTATTTTAAATTTTTGACGATTTGATTCTAGTACCAATAATGTGTTCAACTTCAGTTGAAATTTCAGTTATACTTGTCCGGAATAAATCCCACAATCTTTAATTAAGATTCACCGTTCATAATCCCAATATGTAAAGCCGATTAAAAACGCGATTAAAAATTGCCAACAAAACACATCTTATAATTTATAAGTATTATCGATAAAACTCCGAACTCCGATAAATACATCACGCAAAACGATGCTAGAAAATACTATGAAAATTTTCGATTACAAAATAAAACTTTATGTTGCATACGTGTGGAAATGGCGTAAATTTTTAAACACCCGTAGTCGTATTCTTTAGACATTCGTATCATAGTTTTACATATGAAATGTAACATATTCCATCAACATCACACCCTATCTCAGAAGTTTGGAGCAGACGAGACGAGACGGGACGAGAGATCCATACATATTTACAAAGAAAATACACAATCATAGGACGGGAAAAATAATGCTACGAACGCAAAGATATGTTAGTAAATAAGATATTCATTTATTTTTTCAGTTTTTATCTCGAAGACTCTTGTTTCAGACTCGTAATTGTGGGGATGATTTCCATTCAAATGTGGCTGAAAAAAACCAACTAACGGTTAAAAAATTAAAAATGTTTTTTGTTTGACAGCTGACTTATTGTAAATATTTGTATGCTATGTAAGTAATAGTAATTTTCTTGATTTTTGTTCGTCGTCCTGCATTTATTTTGAACACTAATTTCTAGATTAATCAGATTTTGTCAGGTAGGATAGGGTACAATAACTTATTATACACAATATTCACTTGTTTTTAAGTTTTTGTTTTTTCATTATAAAGCAATAAAACTTGTTGATAGGTTGAATGTTAAATCACATGCAACAATTTTTTTTTAATTTAAATGAAGATACATTTCATCATTAGGCACGCTCGTTGCTCGCACATGTTGTACTAAAATGAATATTTTCCTTTTGCACGTTGTCATGCAGGATGTCACGCTTTACAAACAAAAAATATGTATGTAAATAATTCCAGTGCAAAGAAATTTCTACACTAGGTGTACCACAAAGCGCTAAAACAAAGAACACGAACGATTAAACTGAACAAACGGGCAAAGTTGCCGCCTCGTCAGCGCGCGCCGTCTAGTGATATACAGCGCGGTCTCTGAGGGAAGGCCCTGTGTATCATACACAAGCGGAAGCGATTAGCGGACAAGAACGCTTCGCTATATGACGATAAGAAGAAAAAAACGCTATAATTAGTTTTTTATGACTAAGGTTAGATTTATAAAAACCAGGATGAAAGATATCCGATCTCTTAAGCTGAGTATCGTCTGAATTGAAGTATGTATAATGCGAAGGCTAGCC
Source organism: Vanessa atalanta (assembly GCF_905147765.1). Lineage (NCBI taxonomy): Eukaryota > Metazoa > Arthropoda > Insecta > Lepidoptera > Nymphalidae > Vanessa > Vanessa atalanta. The sequence continues at coordinate 9,310,461 of NC_061888.1, read as the reverse complement.
TCGCAGCCGGAATGCTGGATTACATCGGCTGTCTTACCCTGAAACCCTCACTATGCGTTCAAGGGATCATTCAATAGTATCTTTTTTATGATGAATAATAAATATCTTTAGATTAGATTACTAGATTTATATTGAAAATAAATTTCTGGCTTTCAATTTAAATATATTTAAAGTAACTATATTTTTTTCAAATGCTCTTACGCTTCCGCTTTAACGGTTAACGTGTGCGTAGTTTTTAAATTTCATGACATGGATGTCACGTCATATGCTGAATCAGAAAGCTGTAGCATTTACGTAAATTAATGCAAACTTTGGGATAAAGCACGTTCGATCCTTAGATAAAAAAACGCCTAAAATAAATAGTAATGTGAAAATCCCTTAAATATTCCACAGCTGGGCTAGAACCTTGTTTTGGATTAGAGCCTATTCTACCACGCTACTCGAATGCGTGTTTATAGATATGTGTCATAATTACATCTGACCACCTGTAAATTCTTAAGCTTTTAGCTTCACTAACTTATTATTAACCGTCATTAAAAGTATAAGCTATATATATATATATATATATATATATATATATATATATGTATGTATTTTTTTACCCAGAGGATCAAAATTGCGATTCACCGGGTAGATGCAGCTGACATCCTTGCCACCAGTAACAGATCTTAGTGATAATTCTTATGTAAATAAATATTTTTTGCCTATTATTAAGTATAAACAATTTAAGCGTATGAAAAGGTGCTTGGCCGAATGTGAACCTTAGAACAGTGATATAGATCTATGTGTTCTTCCCACTGTGTTATATCGGCTTTTAATGGTTAATATTAAATTTAATCAATAAGCGTCTTACCTATAGATACATATTGCTATAAACATCAAAGACGCCTCTGATGTTTGGATATTACTCGATCGTGCTTGAACGAACTAAACCGGCAGTTTAACATCATAAAGAGATGATTGCTTCAACTAGTTTTAGTGAAGTGTATACGTACTAACATCGTTATTACGATTATTCAATACACTAGCGGAAACCACGACTTTGTTCGCATGGGATTCTCTTTGTGTTAACATCATTGTATTTTTTTATGATGACAAAATTGAATTAGTATTAAAATTAAATAACAAATATGAAATAGATATTTCAATAAGTACACAGTAGTGATAGTCTAGTGTGGCGTAAGTTTGGCTACGTTAACTTGCAGTCCTACAGCATCACTGATTGTAAGACGTTACGTTTGTTTCGTTGGTAATTTTTCTGCTTCTACGGCGTTTGCACGGCTATTGAATCGCCCGTATATTCTCGATTCCATCACGAAGACCTGAAACGACAGCAGTATTCACGTGGAGAACCGACGTCCTTACATATCATCAAGGCAAATGAGGTTTAATTATGTTTACGTCCAAATTTCAGACTCATACTGAGTATTTTGTAGCTGTAAAACCCTATATTTGCAACACCCAATGCAGCCTTGTAAGGTACTCGATCATCGACGAAATCAGTGAATTATTTAATATGTGACCAAAGATAGGGAGAATCTCGTGTATGTAGGAACTGGTGGTAATTAGGCTTTTTGCGTGGGTACCACCCGCTCATAACATTTTCTACCCTCAAAAAATAATAATTCATATCATTGTATTCCGGTTTGAATGGTAGGCCAGTATAATAAATAGTAAAATACATGAAGGTACATCTTAGTTCCCGAGACTCAAGGTGCAATGGAGATGTACTTCTTAAAATACATATGGCATTGGTAACCACTTACAATCAGGAAACCTAAGAAAAAAATAAAAAATGAAGCCCAGCAGTGGGCACATTAAGAAAATTACATATACTGAGCTTAAAAACTACAAATGTTATCTTCGTTTACTCACAGGTAAGAGTTATAACTTCAGACAAAATAACTTTTATAAAATATCAAAGAACGTCGGAGACACACGGTAACTTTTAACCAAGTGACATATCTGTATGTCGGAAGCCATAAAGCTAATATATGTGTGCATATTCTGAATATCTCCGTAACAAGCATGGCACCTTTACCGAGATATTTAGAGCAACACGGGTTCGACGTGAAACTCTTAAAACTTTGTCAAGTTGTTTGTTGTTCTAGAAAAGATACTTTGAAATATAATCTTTACACTTATGTTGTATATTTTTATATTTGATTTTATACGTAAAATAAAGTAACGAATTTTATATATCAAAATATATATATGTATGTATGTCATTGAAGGCAGGCGTTATTAAGAATTGCCAAGTATTTAATAAGTGAGTGAAACATAGTAACTACTATCACTAGAAACATAACATCTCAGTTCATGGTTGTTGGTGCATTGGCGCTAATGTCCATGTGTAGTGGTGACCACTTACCAACAGTCCGCCTCCCAACGCCATCGAAAAATTGTTGTCTATTATCATTATGAGATTACAAGATACGCTTCGGGTTTCATAAGGCGAATTTATAATCTATGAAATATTATTCTCAAAAAACATACCTTACCATAACATTTCATGTCTTTGGTGACCATAACCGTACGGCCCGTGATATTTAAAAATAGAATTCGATTTTGAAATTTTTCGACTTGAAATTTGAATAAACTATTATTTTTAAATATACATGTGCCAGTAATTTATCTCCAATGCTGTAAACTTTTCCAACTTTCAATAAATCACATCAAAATCGAATCAGCTGATGTAAACAGCAACGGCACATCAAGATTAACATTTATATGATGTCGATGTTTATAAATGAATTTACGAAATATTTTAAAATTTGTATTCGAAAATGTACATTCTTTTTACTGGAATGTAATTGCAATAAAAAGGCTTATACGAGGATTAATTATGACGGCCGTCGTTCCGTTCTTTGCTAGAAAGATTTAAGGGAGCAGTATATTTTTAAATCTCTACATATAATAAAATTATTAAAGCAAAAATGTCTGTCCGTACATGAGATATTCGCAGAGGAATAATTATTGTTTTCATTATTTTGGAACTGAAATAAAATTTCAGTACAGCGTTCGTAACAAACATTTTTGAGGGTATACTTCTTTAGGAACGTTATAAAATAAATATTAGAGTTCATTTTTACGATGCGCGTGCACAGAGTGACTTAAAAAACTACACGATTACTGTCAATCAGTTTCACACCTTATCTAACTTAACAACTTTTATTTTATTACAAATATAAATTTATAATAATAATAATTATTATAGTAGATTTTAGTTTTTTAATTATCATTTACATTTACATTAATAGCTTGTAAATTTCCCACTGCTGGGCTAAGGCCTTTGAGGAGAAGGTTTAGAGCATATTCTACCACGCTGTTCCAATGCGAGTTGGTGGAATACCATTGGAATAATACCTAATACCGTTGATGAAAAATATATATTATTACTTACAATGGAGTGGTTTTTATTACATTTAATAACAATTCAATTATTATTTTATTACCCATACGTTTTACGGTGATTTACGTCATTTCGAGCAATGAGCACAATAGTAACGAAAAAAAAAGATAGTCTTTATCAGAAATATCATTACGATAAAATAGTTTATATTATTCACAAAATAGAATATGTTACATAACAGCTACATAAATAAGGAAAGCGTCGTTCTAATAGAATACAGTAACAATTTTAATATTCAATTTTTTTACCTATTCCAAGACAAATGTTTGGCTCTATTGTACTAATAAATATTGTGTCCCTTTCTATAGGGTTAAGCACTATATTCAAGAAACGTTTCGTTTTGTTATTCATAATATAATTTTATATGAGGCGTATTATTGCAACTACGGTTGACTTTTTAAGAGCCGAGATGGCCCAGTGGTTAGAACGCGTGTATCTTAACCGATGATTTCGGGTTCAAACCCAGGCAAGCACCACTGAATTTCATGTGCTTAATTTGTGTTTATAATTTATCTCGTGCTCGGCGGTAAAGGAAAACATCGTGAGGAAACTGCATATGTCTATTTTCAACGAAATTCTGCCACATGTGTATTTCACCAACCCGCATTGGAGCAGCGTGGTGTAATATGCTCCAAACCTTCCCCTCAAAGGGAGAGGAGGCCTTAGCCCAGCAATAGGAAATTTTTCAGGCTGCTAATGATTGACTTTCTAGGATCTTTATCATTTCTTCAACTAATTATATCATCTTATTTGAATGTTTTTAATACATGTAAAAATTACCACCAGGTAGGTATCATCAACTCATCATATTATATACTACCGCGAAATAGAGATAATATTGTTGTGTTCCGCTTTGAAAGGGGGAATAAGCCAGTGTAACTATTGGATTGGCAACTAAGTGATTGCCGATTTTGTGGGTAGGTAGATTTTACACTTTCTTTTGTTTTCTTAACTTGGTCAAAACATCTAACCTACATTTTTTTCGTATTGTTTGGACTTCTGCCTTTAATTTAGTAAAATAATTATATCGATTAGCGCTTTAGTTTTGTTTTTATCCCAATTTAAAAATGTAAGAACAGGACGTGCAATTCGTACATATATATCATACATTTTACTTCCGAAAAGGCAAGAACGCATCGCAAGAACGAAAGAAGTTACGTGCCATATATGGAAATGAAGCCTTGAAATAATGGCAGTGTCGAAATTGGTTTGCCAGATTTCGTTCTGGTGATTTTTCCTCGAAGTCAATGCAACCCATGTCAAGTCCATTACTGATTCCGTTCGTCATAGAGCAACACGTGACGTTGCAGAGAAGTTCAATGTATCGCATACATGCATAGATTTTTTTTTAAAATGCTTGTTTATATCAAGAAAATCGATTTGAATTTTCCTTCTTAATTGAATTCGGCAATCACTTTGTTGCCAATCATATACATAGCATAGCTGTATTGTATAGCCGTTTGGCAGTTTGGCACAAAGTCCTACCCAAGTCTTGTTTCACATAAGCACCTAAACATTTCTCAGTCTTTAAAATATGTATATATATTTTTAAGTATCGTAGAAAACGCATTTAAGACATCCCTAATGGATTACCGGATTAGGCAGCGGTTAATGCTTGAATTAACCGGATTGAACCGGTAGCGATAGGCTCATTACACTGCAAGGTATAATCCTACATAATTTGAATAACGTCATGTATAAAAAGTGATTACCGTAATAAACTGCATTATAATATTACACATTACGCAATTAATACATACGGACGATTTTAACTGGTTATTGAATTTTGTGGTTTGTGTATTTGACAAATTTTTAGTAAAATTATATTATTATTTGTAGTGTATTTAGTTTTATGCGTACATTGAAACGTCAATATTTGTTTATGGAATGATTTGACGTATGACGTACTTCCTTTTTCTCTTCCCTTCTCGTGTGAGCCACGGTAACGTGTGTTGTGTGAGTGCGCCGCGCTTTTGAAATTAGCTTGTGTAACGGACTTATCCTTCTCCTGTAATATCACCCATCCCTTTGGCTGTGTTCTTCGAGTGTATGAAGACCAAGGGAGCGCTCTCAAGTAGAACGTGTCTTCATAAGTCAGAGCCCAGTTTTGAGGTAACAACTCCCCTTTTTCCTTAACTACAGTCCACTATTTTTATTTCGTGTAAATTATTGTTCAAGAATATCATACTTAGACATAGACAAAAAAGGTTGTCTAGAAAACCGAGTGTATGCTCTTTGTTGAGTGGAAATATTTTACACTGCAATTGAAAAAGAAACTTCATTTACATAAGAATTATTACCATTTAAGCCTTAATTATATTATTTAAGATAGTTTAATTTATATTTGTAAATAAAAATTAAAGTTACTGTACAAATCATGGCCGCGTGGAATGTTTGCGAGAATGCTTGCAGCATTTCCCCGTTGAATCGCAATTTCCATCGTCAAGGCAAAAAATATATAGAAAAATAGAATTAAAAATAAAAACATAATTAGTAATAAAGAACCAAGTTAATTAGCCGATAGACCAATCATAAGGATCTATTTGTCTCTACACCTGGTCGGGAAAAAGATATGAGATTTTTCTGTCTAGTCAGTCGAGTCGAGTTAGAGTCGCAGCTCGGAGTCTGATAATTAATTGATTGTATTTGGAATTCCTCAAAGAACACGGCTTTACCGTCAGCCCAGCACCAGATTTTTTTCCTTTCATATCGAGGTGCCATTCCATTACTTTACGAGAGTGAATGTATTCAAAATGCAGGTGTATTTACACATATATGTGTGCACCCTTGGAGAAGCCTAATAGAAGATGCTCTTTTCCTTCTCCTAAAAAAAAAACAAGTCGACTTGTAATAACGTGGTTTACTTTAAAGGAAACATTCTTCTTTAAATAACCGGGAAGTGCGATTCGGACACACAAACTGAGGGTTTCGTTACAGATAGACAAACAGAAACTTATGTAATAAACTATTTACATTGGTCGGTTTTTTTGTATACTTGTACTACAAGATATTGCTTCTTACCAAATGTCATGATTCTAGGTCAGCATGAAGTACTCTACAAGTTTTGATTTCCTTTGAAAATGTATTGGAAATGCGACAAAAATAGCCATATTTTTTGACTGCAGAGACTTAGAGGTTTGTTTTCCAAGGGACCAGAGACCTCAGTATTTGGTAGTTATCTATTTCTAGTTATAATTTTTACCTATACACGTTCCTGAGTAAAAAGGTCCTAACAGACATACAGGCAGACATAAATGTTCCTTTTTCCTTAGAGTTACGGAACCCTAAAAATTAACAAAAACTAACTACGTCTATCATTCATACGAATGAACTAATCTAAATTCATTAGCGGTTTGCTCGTCTAAATATTTGAATAATTTGATTTCTCTTTGTTCTATATAACCATGAATTACCGAGCGCGGACTGTGGCCATAATTAGAAGGGACAGTCCAGTGACAAGGGTCGCTTAGCGTGGATCGTTCAAAGATGGATACGGTAAACTACAGTTTTATACGATTTGACGACAGCAAGTGGTCTAATGGATTAATGCGTACTAAATTCAGTCGGTGGAGTAAAATAAAAAGCTTAACTTTCTCTTATGTAAAAACATCATGAGATACGTAGTGTGTCAGAAAAATCTGCATTAAGTACATCCGCCAATTCGCTGTGAAGTATCGTGAAGGATTTAACTATAAATTAAGTTCTCATACTTATTAGAAGACGACTAACTCCTTTAATAAAATTGCGCACACACAAACGTGCCTTTATATACAGCGTCTCTTCCTCTTTATTTAAACAGATTAAACATACATAAAACAGTATCGTATCACATGATGAAGCTCATTGTATGCGATACCTAAAACAAACATGTTTTATATTTGCAACCAAATATTTCAAAAACCAATTTCATATCTCTCTCTGCGCTATTTTCGTGGAGAACTTATGATACCTATACATCACCAGGTCGAGACGGCGCTATGGTAATAACTATACATAAATCCACAAATACTACGATTACCATTTCATATTGAAAATTGTGATATGAATTGTTTTAATTTTTTCATTTTTCCTTACATAAAACCTCCTTTGTTGTTGTATAGTTCAAATATTAATTGGAAATGAAAAACATTTTCTAATGCTCTTAAGAGTTTGAAATAGAATGATAATATATTTTTTTTAATTAAAAAAACAATATTTTTTTATGAATTATTATTATTGCCTCTTAAATTTTCTTTTATTTTTAAGATGCCTTTGAGACTTAAGAAATTATTAAAGCCTTGCTTCGCTGGGCATTAATTAAATTATTGTCATGAATAATTCTAAGAAACAAAAAAAATACATAATTAGTAGCAGATGAGTGAAGGCATTTATTTATTTAGATAGAGTGTTGCACTACAAAATAAACAAAACAAACGAGCCGCCTTTAATATCTTTGTGTGCGTGACAGCTACACACTCACCAAACGACATACATATGTATGTACTACTTACTAGTGTGGGTGTATCAATTTAAAATTATAACAAAAAAGGTAAAATGGCAGTTAAAACTGTAGCATAAAATTACAATCATATGACAATTATGACTTCTATGTAATTTTATTAAAATATTTTAATGAATATTATCATTTGTTTAATGCTTCTTGACTCTTTGTATTAGTACTCATCAGTGGTTTTCAAACTTTATGATTTACACCAACTTTGAGATTGTGAGAGGTCTTTGACCTTTCTTTTGTCATATCCTTATATTATTTATGTATTCATAAATAATATAAAAATCTAACATTCTGTAAATGTTAGATTTGTTTTTATTTTACTTACACGATAATATTCAAAGCAATCAAACAAATTTGAACGGCATTTAATAAAAATATTTGTTTTAGTTTTTTTTTTTTAGTTGTATAATTTTCCAAGTGATTGTAGAAGAGTTTTCCATTTATAATTTTATCTGTTTTCTGTTTTCTTGGAAAGTGAGTTCATTATCTAAGACTAAGCTTCACAAAAACTAAGGTTTTTTTGTAACCTTTGCAATTTACTTTTCGTTTAGTTTTAGTTAACTAATTACTAATGTAATCCTCTAGTAATAGTATTATGTCTGGTTATTAGACGATCCGTAATCCAAGAAGACGTCTTATCGAATATATATATATATATATATATATATATAAGTCTGGTATAATGGTATCTATCGTAACTCCTGGGTATAGGTGTCATCTAGGCTAGTCTTAACAAGGCTTCGCCCACGACTTTTGCGTTGTCATCTTACATCTTACTGTTACTAGTTCTGATACCTCAATCAGTTATTGGTGTATCTTGGAGTCATCCCTATCTCCATATATTAAACCTACCTTTTATTACGTGACGGAAGTCAAACCAAATGGCGTCTGAAACGTTTCCATTAAACGAAACATTTAGAATTGTTCTATTAAGTTTGACCTTGAAATATTACTCCCACGTCTAAAGTAGTTTCAATTAATATAATTTTCGTACAGAAATTATTAAATAATTGAACTTGTTTAACGAATTTTAAAGTTTTTAAGGAGTTGAATTGTAAAGATTCAGACATCGCTCATCCAAATCTATTTGTATAGATTTTCATGTGAATAAACCTCCGGAGTTTCGTTGTAGACGCTATTAAAATACAAAGAGGTTTTATCATACGAATGAATAATGTAAAGACCGAACCCGTTTCAATTTAATCAGTGCAAAAGGTGTGAACAACCTTTTCAAACAATACCTGTGGAATGAAACTAAATAAATCAAATGAGGTTGTCGGTTTTATGAGAATATACTATCCGACAATCCATTTTTGATTATGCCTGTGTGTGTAGGCTAGTTCATAACAATTGTTTGTTTAAAAATTTAAATTTATTTTGAAACCCACTTCCCGAATGTTTGCAATCCAAAAGTGATTACTTTGCAACTTTATATGGTTTTTGCTTTTAATATTTAATTACAGGTATTTTTTTGTTAGCCAAGGGGCTGCTGATGTGCCTTGGCGTTTTCACTTTCGAAGATAGATTTGCTTCTATTGTATTAGCTGTAGCTGTTAAATGCTTTGCTTCTAAAATATATTTTTTTATTCAATATGCTTAGCCTCTATCTTACTACCCAACCAGTTTTTTGTGCAAAACCGTCTGGGTAGGTATCCCCTACTCATCACCAAATAGCGATACTTATATTTTTGTGTCCCAGTTGGAAGAGTGAGTGGGCCAGTATAACTATAGTGCAACGGGAAATAACATGTTAACCATCAGGTGGCCCTCTTGCTCGTCCGACTACTAATAGTATAAAAAGTTCCATACGAATGACGCTCACATACATATCTAATCATATAAAATAGATAACTAGTGGATGGTCATTAGTCAAAATTCGATAGTCATTCATAATTCATTCATTCATTTTTCATTCATAATTGATAACCAAAATATAAAACACATTGATTCAAAGGATAGGAAAAATTAAGCCCCGCTGGACGATACCTTGTCACTATTATTATATAAAATTCAAATATCAAAAAGGCGTCTTTAGATTTCATCAACTTTTGACATTTCGTGCTGTATTGTCATTGGCTGTATTCGTAACCAATATGTGTGTGTGTGTGTGTGGCAAACGCAGTAGTATAACGTTTTTCTTTAGGCGCGTTATGGACATAATATAAATGTTTTTTTTTATTCATTTAATGCATTTTTAAAGCATAGTATATAAAAATAATTATATTAAAATAATAAAATATTTATATTTTCCAAACTAGACCACTTTCATACCAAATATATTCTTAAAGTACGTTATTATATCTCCAGGCACAAAGATACCATAATATATTCCAAAAAAAACACAAATCAAGCATAAACGCATTGATACAAAAGTTCTCGCAGTACATATACAGCCTCTTCGGTACTCCTCTTAGCTTTGATACAACAATTCGTCAACTTCTCGCAAGACTGTTCATTGTAACGTCTTGCGTTAGTCAGACTAAGATCTAGCTCGTATCCCAACGCCACAGCTGCTTTGGCGAGTTCTTTTAAAGAAACTGTTACATTTGTCCTAAAAATATCGTCCAAATGATAATAAAATTTTTCTTCGACAATATAAGCCTTACCAAGTGAAATTAAATTATTAATTGTTAAAAAAACTATAAGATGTTAAGTCTTTTTTGCACTCTTTATATTAATGAAAGAATTATTAATTAAATGGGCTATGTTTATATTTTTAATTTGCGTGTAATCTATAAATATGTATTTTTCGTAAGTAAATTCAAATTTTTAATTTTGGAGATCTATATTGTGGGCGGTAAGGGTGGAAAATATATCCTATGGCACCACGTAGGTATGTATTAAAAGGTTATAATGGGTAGATTGCTTTACAGTATAACGTATTGTAATATATGTTGTATGCATTTAAATAAAATACTGTTTATACTTCATCTTCTGTTAGACGGTAAAGTAAAACATTTCGAGGAAATCTGCACGTGTAGGATGAACATCTGCTCTACGGGTATCCAGCCCATTCATGAAACGGAATCAACTCCAAACTTTAATGGAAAGGTCTTAGCCTAGCAGCAGACCTGTTACCTTACTCTTTTACTCAGTACAGCACAGAGATGAATACAGTAAATACTCACTTAAATATCACTGGCGAATTCTGAACCATCTCTATTTTCTTACCAACAAGCTCCAACGTATTCCCCATATGATTTTGGGTAATGCTGATCATTTCTTCAGCATACTTGCCCATTTTCGATATAGAGGATCGGGCTTGTTCCGTGCATTTATATATTAGGGCGACGTGCTTGCTTGCTTGTGTTTTAGTCGCTCGTCTTTCTTCGTTGCACATTTCTGAAACATTTTCCAGTAATATTATAAGCCGTTCTTGAATTTAATTATCAAATGCCTCAATAGTAGGACTTTATGCAAGCCTTTCTGGGTATGTACGATCCTCTCATCGTTATTATATTCTACCGTCATCAATACTTAGTGTTGTTGGTCGTTGTTCCAATTTAAAGGGTAAGCGAGCCAGTATAACAACAGGCACAACGAACATAACATTTCCAAGATTGGTTGATTGATATTTTTTCGTTGTTGTCGGCGTTAGTGACCACTTATCACCAGGTGGCCAAGAAAACATGAGGAATAATGTTTTCTTTAGATAGAAATCATCTGGTAATATGTAACTTGATACTGAAGTATTGTTACAGATATTGCTAATCTATACTAATATTATAAATTTGAAAGTAACTCTGTCTGTATGTCTGTCTCTCTCTCTCTCTCTCTCTCTCTCTGTTGCTCTTTCACAACCATAGAACTGAACCGAATTTAATGAAATTTGATACCTATAAAGCAAGCTATAGGCCTTTTACGCCAAGCAGCTGAAAAAAAACGCCAAAAACGCAAACGAAACCGCGGTTGACACGTAGCAGTTACAAAGATAGAAATGTTTTTTACAAAAGTACATTTTTATTTTTAAGCTTTGCCATATTTCTTTCTTGCGTGCGTCTTGCAAGACGCTACTACAGTTTTGCTCCTAGTTCGCGAGTTATAAGAATAAATAGTTTATTAGGCGTAGGTACGTCTCGTATTACTTCCACAAAAATGTACGACACAGCACTAATAATAACGTACAAACTCATTTTAAAATTAGTTCAAACGAGCAGTTCAAACATATATTTGAATTTTATAATATTTGATACTGATAATAGAATCCTATTCTACTTTTAAAACGAATAATATTACATAATTTCATGGGGAATAACAAATCTGTAGTCAAAAACGATATTTACAATCAAAACAGAGAACAGGGTCGTGAAAACGGATTACGAAAATATGAACGATAATTAATTACATTCAATTTAACCTAACGTACTTTATTTGCATTTAAAAAACAGCCCATTTAAACGCTATCTAGTAAAAATAATAATAAAATTCCTCCTTCAAGCTCATCAATCACCGTATAAGTTATTCACAGCGGAACGATTCTGCTTCAGCATAATTAAGTAGTTTGTTTATCTGGCTCAAAAACTTTGTCGAATAAAAAATATACTGAAACATAAATTTACTTAACAAATAATATAAAGTTCGTTTGAAAATCATATGAAATTTAGATTTGTATACAATATTTTGAAGACGATATTCGAATATACCAATATAACTATGAGTCAAGAGTTTAATTATGAATACTGTTGGGTTTTTTTTAAATATATGTAAGATTAAGTAGCCGAAGGGTTTCATGGCCAACCCTGTGGACAAGTGTTTGCACTGGCCATAGACGTTGGCACTGTAAGACATATTAACCATTCTTATCAACCAACCATCGCCAATGCGCCACCAACCTTGGAAACAAAGATGTGTCCGTTGTGCTTTTTGTTACACTTGCTCATTCAAACCGAAACGTAATATCACTAAAAGTATTGCTATTTAGGTACGATATAGAATCAGTGGGTGGTACCCAGACGGGCTTACATAAAACCCTACCACCAAGTATGCTGTACTGTACGGACTGTTTAAAATAATGTTTACAGAAAATATTCTTAATTATTTAATCACTATGCGATAGGGATTACGTTTAACGTCCAAGGTAGATAATTGGATTTGCAACTCTAACATTGCAAAGTGATCTATATTCCGTTTATATATTAGAGTACCGTTCGGAGTATTGGGATCCACGATTTAACATATACTAAGGAAATTGAGAGGATCCGTAATTATTTGATAGTCATATGAGTCGAAATTTGTCAGCGAATATTTTAGACCAAATATCTTTGACCTTGAAAATCTCTGTTTGTTGTGTTGCTTAATTCTGGCTCGATCCAATAAATTTTATTAGTGTTTTCTGTCTAGATATTCATCGTAACAAATCGTATATAGGTATTTAGCAGTTTTATATACTAGCTCCTCCTCAATGGGAGTCCTTAGCCGAGCAGTGAAGGATTTACAGGCTGTTATAATAATAATAATTTATTTATTTAAGCGTCATATTGAACAAAAACATGATGTGAACGATAATAACTGCGATAGTATAAAACTGTGGTGCAGTTATTAACGCCCACCAACAAAGCCAAAGTTAATTTTCCCATTTTTAAATAGTAGGTCATTCTAAGGCCGACTGAGATGTAAGGTATGCCCCCTCTCTCTATAATTACACCGGCTCACTCACCCTTCAAACTGAAACACATCGATACTAAGTATTGCTGTTTAGTGATAAAATAAATGATGTGAGTGAGTGGGTGGTACATACCCAGACGGGCCTACACAGAGCTCTATCACCAAGAATTTTTCTTTAGATATATCAAATGAATAAACCGTTAATTACTAATATGCAGATTAGTTTGTTCATGAAAAATATTGGTACGTTTTGATTTAAAATTGTTATTTTATAGCACGATAGTTAGACAGTTACACTATTCAGTTATGTAATTTTAAGTGTAAGAATATATACCAACGCTATTGCAATTAGTGACAGACACCTCCGATGATTCAAATTAAATTCGTTTGCAAATTAAGTTTTGCGTTAATTAAGAACAAATCGAAAACTCAATGTAGAAATTATTAAATGTCAGAAATTGTGACGTTGACCAAAATCACTATTATTAAACGTTCCACCACTAAAGTTGGCTTTCAACATTTAAAGATTGGGTTGAGTTTCGTGTGTTATTATATGTGTGTGTTATCCGTCTGTTATTCGTGTGTTATATGTGTTAACATAACGCAGCATCTAATCCAAATATTGTGTATTTATTCAACAAACCAAACCAAAGTAAATTTTATTATTATAATATTAATATACTATACTATATTATACTAATATAATAACAAAGAAAATTGATAGATATTTTATTAGTCTTTTTCTATAAATTCTTATTTCTTAACAAAGCGCTTAACAAAAACTGAGATAGAAAAACCATTTCTTAAAGTAAACTTTTATATATTCGTTCATTCGTATTTTATTTCTTAAATCAAATGTTTATGTTACGGAGAAAACAAATGGAAAATTCGTTAGTATATACAAATTGAATATTACCTGGCAGTTTCAAAGAGTCCGCTAACTCTGTAAGCTCTGTATAGATTTTGCGTTTCTTTTTCAACGCCACGTTTATTTCATCTTTGATCCTTTTCAAGAATTTGTTCGTAAGTTGCTGATATGAGTTCTGGATGTTTCTGTGGTACGTGTCTAAAAATGGGGCGATAACCGTGTCCACGTATCTGTTTACTTCACTAGAAAATGTTTCATATTTATGAAAATCGACGAAACACAAACCTTCATATATATAAATACGTTTTTATGAGTATAAATGGTAGCTGTAGCGTAGCTGACGGAATAACATAACGCGATTCCTTTGTGTATTTAATTTTATAGGCTCTTTATGTAGGCAAATACTAAATTTAACAAAATTCAACAAATTAATACGGTACTAAAACGTTTGTATGACGCCTTTATGAAAGAGTTATTTAAACAAATTTTGCGACCTTATTCTTTTAAAGATTTATATTAATATTCGCATTTTATAATTGAAAAAATAAGAAGTTCTAAGGATTGGTCTGCAGGTAAACACAAATATTATCGCTAGACTCAATCTAAACTTTTTCCTAAAGGATCGGAAGGTGAAACGCCTTCAAGCTCATAATGCAAACAATAGACCGATACTTGCCCCGTGGGATCGATGCGGAGAAATGAGCAGAACTGTGCAGAGAGAATGAATTCAAAACTCACGAATGAACACAGTGTTCAAATATACAGTTAGGTACGTACATTTTTTTTTTATAGGTCGACGAGCAAATGGGTAGATAATTGACGTTGTAATAAATATTAAATATTCCTATGCACCTTGGAGTCTAAGACATATTCACTAGCTCACTCACCCTTCAAATCACAACAAAACAATACAAAGTATTGCGGTTTGGCGGTAGAAAATCTTATGAGACGGTGGTACCAAACCCAAACGGCAAGTCTTCACCACAAAGACTCGCCAACTGATTTTATCTTTATTTGTGTATTTTTTATATGTTTTTTTTTCTATTAATTCGTTTTATGTTATTTGTAGTATGTTTTATTTCCAGACAGAACATATACAATATAACCAATTCTAGGCATTACGATGAGACCGCGATATTGTCTGCGTATATATTTATACCAATTGTTATAAGGATTTGAGTTACAACATTAATTAAAACCCTTCTCTATGAAATATTCTTGTACCAAGTTTAAAGGTAATCAGTCAAACAGTGGGAAAAATACACATTCATTTATCAAGTTTTGAGTTTACAAAAACTCTTATTGCTAAAGCAATCTCTTATAGACATCCTCTTACAAAGAGAAACATCAGTAAGGATTCGGGATAGTGCAATTGATATAGGTAAATTATTTTAACACACACATATATGACAACAATCACAAAACCAGAACCATAACCATAACCATAACCATACATAATATAAATACATACGTAAATACTTTACAAATATTAATACAAAATATATATATCTATGAGATCGCGAAATAAATTTATTTGTAAAGAAATAAAGTTTTCTAGTTACCGGTTAATAAGTGCCAATCTAGGTAGACTAATAGTACGCCTTTCCGTAGAATGATTACCCCAGACCTGTCTGATCCTTTTCAAATGCTCTTCAACTTCCACGGGCTTGTGCTGCCACGGCGGTATTTCGAAGCAAAGGCCGCCATCTTGTCGTAAATGGTTACTTCTATCCTACAGTACGTCAAAATTTGTATTTCAAATCAACCAGTCTAGTTTTCCTAAAGAGTTCAAGAGTTATATTTAATGAAACATGAAAACTATGGAAATCTGTATCCGAAAAGTTGGTGCCAATTTTTTACCTCTTACGGTACTCTTTTAGTTTCGTCAAGTGAAAGCCTTGTCTTTCTCTATCAAATATATTTATTTTTTCATAAAAGTTTTTCGGACGGACAAATGGAAGGAAGCCACTATAGATTGGAGCTGCTGAAAATTTTACTACCGAAAAACAATAGTACTAAGTATTGCTTAACGGTGAAATATATTATGAGTGGGCACCTGCCCTAGACTTACACAATGCCCTGTCTTTTAACAAAATTAATGATAAATTAATGATGACAGAAAAATAACAGAGAAATCAGTGTTCGACTAAACAATCGCTAAACAACTTGATAAGTAACGATATTAATACTTTATTTATGAAATATTTACAAATATTATTACAATAAGTCATATTAGAACTTTTTATACGGGATTGCGTAATTCACAAATGACGGTTAATAAGGTGAAAAAAAAAACAAATTATGAAAAAAAAAATATGAAATTAAAAAAATACTTTTAAACCGACCCTACAATTAACAGTCGGCTCCAGAGCACTCGTGACTACAATACAAACAAAAGCCACTCCAATTTTTTTCGAGAACATACTTATCTGTGCTATCAAAACTATAAAATAGTTTCGAAACAAACTTATATATTCTTTATAAGGCAACCAAGCGAAAATAACTCGTTTTTCAATACGGATAAGAGTTAGTATTCATTAAACATTGTTCATGAGCTACTCAATACCCTTATATGACTGACGTTTTAGTAGAAAGCAATTACAAGCTTCAACGAAACCTATAAAGGATTTATTACAATTTCATTTTCTATGCGTACTTGGACAGGATGTAGGCAAAGTGGCGTAACTCATAAATATTAAAATTAACCGTGCCAAATATATGAATATAAAGAAGTTCATTTCTTTGATATTTATTAAGTGATCGTATAAATATCAAACGAAAAAATTGGTTTGCGTACTTTTGTCCTCCATTCTATTTATTTTTATACATCCCATTCCACCCCCTTGGAGACAAAAGGGACAGGCAAAAACTTTTGTTTACGGTATTTGATGTTATGTTTCCTCAATTATGATAATGTACCATTATATTAACCCGAAATTTTTTCAATAAAAATCAAAAGTATTTGATTAATTTATTATATTATAATTAGTTTATCAACTTACAAGAACGTTAAATTCAGTCAATAGTCAATAGAGTCTGAAGTCTATAGATAACTTTTGAAGCTGGTGAATCTGCAAAGCGTTGCTAAAATAATGTTATACAGTAAAACCTTCTCCAAAATCTATTTCATCGTTTAGTATAAGTTGTATGTATATTTGTTTAATAAAAATAAGACGTAAATCTTTAAAAAAAACATGTCCTTATTTATTAGATTTAGCTCAAATCATACAAAAGGCAACAAACTGCCTCCCCTCTTGCTGGCTAAGACCCAAACCTCCTCAAAGGAAATATAGATTCCCTTAGAGAATGCGGGTTGGCGGATGCATATTTTGAAAAATTTCATTGAAATCAAACATTGGAAGTTTTCCTCACTATGATTTCCTTCACCGCCGAGAACGAGATGAATGATATACACAAATTAACCACATGGACATTCAGTGTTGCTTACCTGAGTTTGAACCCGAAATCATCGGTCAAGATGCACGTGTTCCAACCCAACCAATCAGCCATCTCTCTTATTCTTAAGTAGGGCTTTGTGCAAGCCCGTCTGGTTAGGTACCACCCACTCATCATGTATATTCTACCGCCAAACAGCAATACTCAGTATTATTGTGATCCAGTTTGAAGGGTGAGTGGCAAGGGTCATAACATCTTAGTTCCCAAGGTTGGTAGTGCATTGGCGATGTAAGGAATGGTTATATTTCTTACAGCGTTATGTGCGGTGCTGTCCATTTACCATCAGGCTCATT
This sequence comes from Vanessa atalanta, assembly GCF_905147765.1. Taxonomy (NCBI): domain Eukaryota; kingdom Metazoa; phylum Arthropoda; class Insecta; order Lepidoptera; family Nymphalidae; genus Vanessa; species Vanessa atalanta. The sequence continues at coordinate 9,292,336 of NC_061888.1, read as the reverse complement.
CGCCCGTCATCGTAAATGTAGGCATATATCATAAAAAAAAACATAAAAAATATATATATATGACAAGACAATAAAATATATATATGATGTCTAATAATATTATGTATAATTTGATTCAATTATATTATTAAAAACATGAATATATTATAGAGTCGAATTGAACCTCTTCCTTTTATGAAGTCGGTCGAAAATATGAGAGCAATTGCTTCCAAGTATATCCGGCTATTCACAATGAAGCATCCATCAAGCTCCATATCCTTCCCTTAATGCGAGATGAGATCTTTGGCCCAGTAGGACATTAACATCATATTAAACAGCTTAAGTTTATTTATATAATTAACGTTAAATATTGCATTGGGCAAAAAGAACATTTACAATGATCTTAGTATTCACAATTATTGTTTAATCAGTCCTGTGTTTGAATCCAAACCTGGAAACAAGACGCCTAGATTTAGTCTTTATCCAAAAAGTATTATATTAATGAATAATAAGATCTAGACTAAGACTAATTTTGTCTTTATATATATATTTTTAATTTGTCAAATGGTAAATTTATTATGTATCGTTTGGTATCTTATTATATGCGTATACCATTGCCAAAAATGTTCTCTGTACCGTATGCAAGCGGAAAACGAGGGTTTTTAAGTTTGTTTTTACTTCTGGTATTAATATTATGAATATTATCTTTTATGTTTTTTTTTTATATTCTTTTGTATAAACTATTATTAGAATTATTTTGCTAAACAACCTTTAATACACCTGTTTCTTTAAATTTTTAAATATATTCTAGAACTAAGATTATAAATAGTTTGGAGAGTTCTTTTCTGAGAATAAGTAGAATTTCTATTTATAAAATTGTGCGTCATTAACTCCTTACAACATTATATTTAAAATAATAGAATCAAATTTACTAAAATAAACTAGCTAGTACTTATGTCTGTGATTTTTCGATTTGTTTTTATTGCATAAATGAGACTACTTAGTTTCTATTCTTGATCATACAAATGGGTTACCATACTGAAGGCTTGCATGAAAACTCATACGTCATACGCCTAGAAAGACCGTCGTCTCAACAAACAAAAGCCTTTCATTATTCAAAATAACCGCAGAAGAATTTAACTTTACAATTGGCAAATTTACAATAACATGCATTTATTCTTTTTTTGTATTTAGGTCTAGATTATTTATGTCAAACAAACCGAGAACCTGTGGCAGAGCACTATTCATAACGTCATAGTTGTTTATCTTCCTGTTAAGTTTAAGTATAACAAATGTATCATCCGCAAGCAGATCGATGTCGCAAGTCTTATCAACAGAATAAGGCAAATCGTTTACATATATTAAAAACAGCAGAGGTCCTAAAATTGAACCCATTTGTGCCACAGCGCTATTTTATTTTGTCCCGTTAATAACAATACATTATATATTTTAGTAAAATCTATCTTTTGATTTATTTTGTTCCATATTTATTTAATCAGTTTTCTTTACTTATACAAATAAATTAAATTTATTATTTAATTAAAATAACCAACCGCTGTTTATGTTAGATCCTGGACGTCGTATGACGGAACTCTTTTTATACATCTGTGGCACAACTTTTGAATGATGTAAAGTTCATTCATCTCCTTTCATAATGTAAATAAAATCTAACTTTCCATGCTCCTACGTCATCCATATTAATGCGTTAACAAATTGGTTCATAGTTCCATACAATATGTATATCATTAAATTTTAGTTATTGCCGACTGAACAGATAAATAGGATGATTGATGGAAATTGCATGCAAATATGATGGTTTAGTTTTGTTTAGAAATGTTTGTACGTTTAATCAATCGTATTAAACATTACTCTCCATTAAATTCGGTAATATATTTTGTTTACATAAATAATTAAAAGGTTATTATCGGTTAAGTTAGGTTACCTATTTTTAATTTTCAGGGATCCGTACCGTAAAAAAGGAACCCTTATAAGATCACTTTTTTCTCAGGAACGTTTAGAGATATACAGTTAAAATGCTAAGGTCTGTGGTGCCTTGGAGCTGTAAAGAAAATAAACATCTAAGTCGACGAAATCAAAAGATATTGCCGCTTATTTCGCATTGCCTATACACTCGAAAAGGGAAGCAAAATCTATAGGATACTTCCCCTTGACCTTGAATTTTGAAATTCGAAAAACCGTAAATTCGTTGTAACAACAGTGTCAATTTTTCTATATCTCTGGTTGTACGGAATCGTACGTGCGCGAGTCCAACTCGCACTTTCACGATTATTCGAGTTTAGTATACTTTAATTATAACTACACTGTTAATAATTTCCGTTTAATTCTAGACGAAGTCGAGGGCTGCTATTTTTAAATGAATAATTACGCTCTTACAACGCTGTTTCGGAACCATCATGTGAAAAATTTTATCCGATATTGTAGTCCTCACGATACTTTCCTCTATATATTTATATAACATATGTAGGAGGTCAGGCAAATATACAACCTATAAACCGGAACACAACAATACCGAGTACTGCTGTTTTGCGGCAGAATATCTGATGAGTACCTAGTACCTACTCAGACCGTTTTGCATGAAGCCCTACCACCAAGTAAAAACAAATAAACTTGTTTAATTTTACCTTGGCATATTAGAGCATTTAAAACTCATATTAAAAATCATTAATAATAAAAATCATGAAAAGTATTCGTTGATTTTCATTCAGAATAAATATCAATTAAATTAACGTACTTATTACAATTTGATGGAAATGAGGTAAGTACTGAGTTTGTTCCCGGTGGAATGTACATTCCGTAGTAGAAGAGTACCCTTTTTATTTAATGTCATCCAAAATATAAGACCCTACTTAAATAAACGATACGTTGATTTTGTGTCTCATGTTTATTAGAAAGGTTCTCAGCTTATCTTCTTACAAGCTTTTATAATTAATTTTTCTGAAAAGATTATTTCTTACATTATCGACAATTTATAAGCATAACAGCATGACAATTTTCAAATATTGAATGGTTTATTAAATATACTTCAACATAACTTCGACAGAATACTTCTATAAATACTTAAAGAAGTATTTATATAGATCCATATACCTATTCATTGTATACCCTTATTAATGACTACATTGCACATCAATAGAATCTTATATATTTATATCGTAAGCCAATTGTTATCCCAGTGATTATGGGACGATAGCTCCACATAAAAAAACTGTTATGGTCTCATTTTGAGACTTTGAGTAGAGAAGACAACATTGTTACGATTTAAAAAACGAATAGGTTTAAAAAAGAAGTTACTGGCCGGTTAGAGAGCAGCGCTATAAAAAAAAAACAAATAAAACGTGCAAACCTACAATGATATATGTACGTTCTGTTTGTGATTTAATAAAAATACATTTTATAGCTAACTGCTAGGTTGCGAACTTGAATAAGAGGTCTAAGCAAGCACATTTTGATCGAATTGAGTATCATCACAGCTTGGCCGCAGCGAGCTATCATGGGCAGAACCTTACTTTCCTGCGTATATTTTTCGTATCGGTGATGATCGAGAAGAAACACTGCCGAAATCTGAACTTATTAGTATTCCTGAGCAGCTTATTGTGCAAGACGTCATTGAAACGATATTTTTAAATTTTAATTCAAATAACAATATTTTAGTTGTAAATTGTGAAAGTTTATTCTAAGTATAAGTTAATTCAAGTAAATATAATAAATATAAGTATAAAAGATAAAAAACGTAAATAAAATTCTCTCAATAAAACTCCAATTCTAACTGAACTAATGTATTACTATTTGACATTAAAAAAAAATTAAAAAGTGTTTCATCATTTTGGCGATTTGATGTTTACAATTAAATGAAATCGAAACATAACCTGTCACAGCTATGGAAATTCCTAAAAAAATATTAAAGACACAAAAATTTGTAAACACATCTTCGAACAATATTGATCGTTAAGTACTTCGTTAACGCTTTAATTTGGCTCTACATAAATAGTAGTTAATACTTTAAAAGAATGTAATAAATAATCACACGAACTATCAGGAGCCAGGTATTCGTGTACCATACCAATTTTTCAGGCGGAAAAATTTAATTAACCATGTAATTAATTCAGGTAACGTCCAGGCGAGGCTAAGACAGCACTTAGCGAAAAAATACATAACAGTGCGGTCTGCGAGAGAAGATAATATTTTCGATGAAGACTGCGGTACCGGTTTATTAAGTTTATTTTAAGAATTCTTTTATATTAAAAATTTATTTTAAGATTTGAACGTTACGAACAAATTTCAGTTTCAAGAATTTAGCTTAGAAATATCAATACAAAATACGAAGCACAAAGATACAAACTCAATTAAATTAACTCTTTTATATTATACATTAGCTTGATAGTCAATTTGACATAAACTACTTTACTATCGAATAGAAAAAAAAGCCCAAGACTGAAAAATACTGACGTAAGAAACTGAGCTATACACTTAAAGTTTTTATAAAACCAAAAAGAAGTAGTAACGCGAAATGGATCCAACTCACACGATCAAAGAAGTTGTAAATATAAAATAAGGTTTTTATTATTAAAAAATTAGCAACTACAACAAGTGAGTAGGATCAGAATATGGACTAATTTATCTTCTCCATAACCAATCTGCCTCGTTGATCTAGTGGCATGATATAAGGCCCCAGATCGCGAGATTTCTAGGGTCGAACCCAGGTCGGGCCGAAAATCATTTTTTGGGCTATTCTGCCGAAAATTTCTCAGTAACTGCTGGGAGTCTGGAAGTTGGATACTGTGTTCACAATTCACGTTATGCCTTTAACCTTCCAGCTAAACTCTTCCCAGTTGAGTCGAATTCGCTGTCCCATCTGTGCACTCCCGTTTGCGCACACATTTTTACACTACATTTGATTTGTTGTTAATTTATCTGTTACCAATAATAATACCAATCTAGTGGCTAATGACACGTGTCCGGTTTTTTTCATTTTCGTCATCTTTCGAGGTATATCGTCTTTTCATGTAAATTGTTTATTTGTTATTTATCTAACTCTTACAGATAAAAGAATATGTTTGCGACTAAGCTTGTACATATTTCTCTTAATTCATACAAACTATGCTACCTACGTACCGTCGTATATTTAGGAAGCATATTAATTTTGCATTTTTTAATCCAATGTAATCCAATCCAATAGAGGACCAAAGTTATCGACATATCACAAAGGTCAGTCAGCTGAAGTACCAGTGGGCTGATCAATAAAGCAGAACTGACAATCTTTGAAAAAGTAATTTTCTAATGGAAACCACGTCTCGGCAATGGCTTGATATCATTTTCATCAAAATATTTTATATTGACCTCAAGGTCCTTGCTTGAAACCCTTGGGTCGAACTAACCTTAGGAACATCATTCAAATCGGAGTGCAACAATATAGTTAAATGGCTATTCTTAGTGAATGATATATGACTGTGGAAGACTGTTGAACTTATTTCTTGACCCTATTTAAATTTAACCTTCCATATTTATTTGCTAACATGATCTCGTAATGGACTTTTTCCTGAGTTTTTATAGTGGCGACTTAAAGATAACACTAACATTTTTTTGCGACTTAAAAGTACCACTCTCTGAATTACGAATACATTTTATCGCACAATTACAAAAACTTCTGTTGAAACAGCCATTGCTATTTTTTGTCAAAAACAATTTTACTAAGAGTAAGGCCTCATTTGACATTTCCCGGTCGTGTCCTGCAATTACTTCAGATATTTAATTAGAAATAAAGAAAACATAATCTAAAGTAATTGCAGAATATCACTAATCATCATGATTTTGGAATTAGTAAATTTTTTTTTAATATTTTTTATAAAAATGACTATCACGCAAAAAAGTTTGACCAACCATGAACGCGACGTTAAGACATCTGAATGTCATTTTATACAGCTTATAAAAAAATGGGTACATTCCTCACATCACCGATGCGCTGGCAACCTTGGGAACGATGTAATGTTCTTTTTGTCTCTATTACACTGGCTCACTTAGCCTTCATACAATAAGTATTTGCTGTTTGCTACTACAATATGTGATGATTGACCTGCCCAGACGAGCGTGGACAAAGCCTTATCACCAAATAAAAAAGAATACGTGTCCCGTTGGAACGAAGTTGCTTTCGTTATATCTGTAACAAAAGACACAATAAAATAATTGAACAACGTTGGAGAATAAATAAATGGCAATTTCTAAATTATTACTAAAATATCGTGTAAATAAATGAGATTAAATAATGTTCACAGTTCACTCTACTGTAAGTTGCGTAAAAGAACTTGGTTCCAAAAGATCTCTTATTATTCATAAATCTAACATAAAAATATAAAAACAATATTGTATATATTTTAAAGCAACGAGACATAATAGACATTGTTATTCTACGCTTTTAATATTCTGAGTCCAGACGCGCACATAATATAAAGACGAGTTAATATTAATTCAAAGTGCATGAGAAGCATAAACAGCATGCACAGATGTCTCCTATTTTACAGGATTTTACATCTCACTAGAGTTGATGGAGAATTTTTTTTACTAATATTATAAAGGCGAAAGTCTATCTATTTGATGAAATTCGATTTGAGGCAATCTTGAGAATCAGGGGATATAGGCTTTTTTGCCTAACGCCTGACAACAACTATGGTGAATTAAAAAGTATATATCAATGCCGTCTACCACAAGGCGATACTCATGGTCAGATTAAAATTTAATATTTTTTATTAATTAGTTCCAATATCGTTAGACCCAAATGAACACTTGGTAGCCCGTCTGGTTAAATCATCTCACTCATCACATATTATCACTATCCTCCTGCCCTTATCCCAATTTTATTTGGGGTCGGCGCAGCATGTCTTCTTCTTCCATACTTCTCTGTCGGACGTCATCTCACAAGTAACATTCTTTCTAACCATATCGTCTTGCACACAATCCATCCATCGTTTCTTGGGTCGTCCCCTACCTCTATACTCATCACATATTATATGACTTAAAAACCACACTAAAATATACACCGGGTTATGAAATCATATAATTTTCGTGACTTTATATTAAATCGTGAATGCGTGCACATACGAGGGAGTGTTTTTATATTCACGGAATGGGGCATATAGGGGGGACATTCCTTTTAAATATCTTCACCTACATGACGGATACATTTTTCAGGTCTTTCAAACAATTTATTTATAACCTCATAAAAAAATATCATCAAAATACGCCGAAACTTCATCCTTGACTTCATCATTGGTGGTAAATTTCATAACCCGTAGCTCTTTTTTCATTTATGGAAATAGGTAGTAATCACTTGGGGCCAGGTCTGGACTGTAGGGTGGGTGATGCAAAATATCGAATCATTAAGAAAGAATTATGCAGGGCAGCCAATTGTAAAACATGGTTTTTCCTGGGCAAGAGTCGCCGTAAGCCGATGACATCTCATTCAGTATGGTCGGAACAGATCTTCCTTCTTTGGTAAGGAACTTTATAACGGCACGGTATTCTATATTTTCCATATTTCACATTTCACTCCGATTATATTGCTTGGTTAACGACAGCTCAAAGAATAATTGCTTAATAACAATGAAACCTCCTATTTATACTAATTATGAGTCACTGAATACGTTACGATCATAAAGAGCCCCCACCAACCCTCTCATTCCGAAAACATAAAAACGCACCCTAGTATGATTACAAAATATATCCTTATCTTGTCGTGATACAAATCGATCGATTAGGAAGATAATTTTTTTAAATAACGGTGTTTTTTATATTTTACAAATTTTGGGTACGCTGATCTTCGAACTTCAGAAAAATAACAAACGTTAGACTCTAAAACTCTAAAAAATACTTTCTGGTACATACACATTATTTTTTTTATTTAATAAAATTAGGTGTATTTTTTCTTTTCCAGAACAGTCGACAACCCTACCCACGCGCGGTGGAGGTGTAGAAAAATATATCTAAATTCATATTTAATGCTAGAAAGAAGTGCAACCCGCTGTTTTACATAGATAAACTGTTTTACTTGAGTTTTTATGAACATTTCAAATTTAAAAAAAAAAATCATAAAACAGAATCATATACACAAATGAAGCCCATGAATACAATTATATACACAAATTAAGCACATGAAACTCAGTGGTGCTTACCTGGGTTTGAACCCGAAATCATCGGTTAAGATGCACGCGTTCTAACCACTGGGCAATCTCGTTCTGGGCTTTTATATCAAAATATATCTTTCAAAGTCTCGTTAATAAGTTGTCAGAAAACATACTGTTAAGATTATGGAACTATAACTTGATTTACGTATTTGACTTTAGTGAGAGACTTTATATTCTGAGACCTATAAAACCTATAAATATGAACTACACAAACATATTAATAATCATCCACTTTACGTGATAAAACATCAGCAACAACTCCTTCTGTCACATCGATGTAACTGTCCCGTTGATACTGTCTCTTAGTTATCCATTAATAAATAAAATATCCCTTTATAGGTTTGTTTTTTGTTCTAAACCTTTAAAACAACGATTAAGAAGTTTGTAATTAATGCCTTTTGCTTTGTCCGAACTTGCTTTCTGTTTAATGGCCATAGAAACAGCTAAATCGTTGACATTTATTGTGTAATAATGCAGTCAGGTAGAATTTATTTGCCATAAATGTGAATATTATTTTAATTGTCGCAGTACCGTCTTCATGTATTATCCCAAAAGTTAACTGAGAATGCCTTCGGATATTGAGGATACTATTTTGAAATTTTGGTCAAAAAATTTTTTAAATAAATGTTTTTGTCTGAAAGATAGATGAAAATCAAACCATTTAAAGATAAACTCATTACATCACTAAAACCTCTTTATCGATATCCGTAAAAAATATGGTAATTGTTTTATTTCTAATAGACCATAAAAAAAATTACAAAAGAAATCGATATCTTCCAAAGACACAACCCTATAGCTTTATTATATTCAAAACAGCTGTCAGGTGAGAAGCGCACACATTCTCGCGCTGCAACGCTATGAGACCACGTGACGGGAATATATCATCGGTTATAATTCGGTAAACTTACATGGGAATGGATCGAGCCGAATTTATATTACCATAAGCTTTTAACCGCGACTACATGTACGTGGAATGTTCGATATTGTATTTTAAATTACACTAAATATTCTTTCACGAGCAAATTGTCTATCAAATACAGCGGTTGATATTCAACCGCTCTATAACCGCAAATAAAAATCAAACATCCGTCGGGGTAGGTACCACTCATCTCATATTTTACCGCTAAGCGGTAATACTGAGATTACTTAGTATTGTTGTATTACGTTTTGAGCAAGTGTCAATACAGACATACATCTTAGTTCTCTAGGATCGTAACACGCATTGACGATGTAAATAATGGTGAATATTTCAAATAGTTTAAATGTCTATAGACATGCTGACCACATAACACTGGTTCATTTGCCTGCCTATTATAAATTAAAGTAAAATAACTACGTATAAATGTCTTGCAGCTGGGCTAAGTCTCCTCCCATTGGAGGAGAATGTCCGATGATCAAGTTGGTAAATACGTATGTGGCAGAATTTCACTAAAATTAGCGTCATGCAGGTTACCTGGTGATGTTTTTTATTTACCACCTAGAATGACATGAATAACAAACAAAAATTAAGGTCATGATAATTCAGTGGTATTTTGTTAGGTACATCACTAAAAACTGCACCCCAATCGGTTAAGCGGACTCCGAGATCAGCTTTAACAAACGAACATACAAACAGGCAAAAATTCAAAAAATCATATTTTTGTGATCTATTGCATTAATAAATACCAGGACAATTTCTCTTAAATATCTTCCATGCACAGATTTCGAATCTATTGCATTAATAAATACCAGGACAATTTCTCTTAAATATCTTCCATGCACAGATTTCGAATCTATTGCATTAATAAATACCAGGACAATTTCTCTTAAATATCTTCCATGCACAGATTTCGAATCTATTGCATTAATAAATACCAGGACAATTTCTCTTAAATATCTTCCATGCACAGATTTCGAATCTATTGCATTAATAAATACCAGGACAATTTCTCTTAAATATCTTCCATGCACAGATTTCGATCAGTTAGGATTTTATTATAAGTATAGATTATAAATTATAAATAAATTGTATATATTAAGCATATATTTAGTTTAAACTATGAGAGAGATACGTTGATATTAATGTACTTCATTATTATATTACATACTTTAGCAGCCTGTATATTTTCCACTGCTGGGCTAAGACCTCCTCTCCCTTTTAGGAGAAGGTTTGGAGCATATTCCATCACGCTGCTCCAATGCGGGTTGGTGGAATACACATGTGGCAGAATTTCGTTGAAATTAGACACATGCAGGTTACCTCACGATATTTTCCTTCACCGCCGAGCACGAGATGAATTATAAACACAAATAAAGCACATGAAAATTCAGTGGTGCCTGCCTGGGTTTGAACCCGAAATCATCGGTTAAGATGACGAATTTTAACCACTTGACCATCACGTGAGCTTCACTTCATTATAGAAGTACTAAAATGATGCCCTCGTCGCTAGTGCGTACGTTAGCTCTCGTGATCTGCGTTAAGGCGAACACCGTAGAGAAGCTTGCATGTTTGCAATGAACTTATGTATGCCAACCCACTCTGGAGCAGCGTGGCGAAATTTTATCCTTAAGAGGAAAACATTTACCTCGTAGTGGAATATTTAAAGTTACTTACTTTAATCATTTAAGTAGTAAAAGAGTAGAAAATATGTTTAGCAACTTGTGTTTAAGTATACTCGGGAAAACCATTATTAGGAAAAATGGCTTTTAACGAATTACGATCTTGAGAGTCAAGAGCGTTTTATATTTTCTAATATAATCAAAATCATGTGAAATTATATTGATACGGGGATCACGTGTAACATAATAATAGTTATTATTTCGAGTAGCGTTCATATTATTGGGGTTAAAGATCAATCGTTTACTCATTAAATTACATTGTTCACTTGTTCAGATTAAAGTTAAAATTCTATATAATGATTGCAAACCTGTCATCGAAAAATATTCAAATAAAAAAAACAAAACACAACAAAAAAATGTATTCATCTTGTCACAGATAAATTTAATTTATTCTTGTATCAATTTAATTGAGATAATTTCAGTACTTTTCATAAATTATTATGATAAATGTAAAAAAAAAAAAACATCAAAATGGTCCATAAATTTATCCAGTCAATCTAATAGGAAAAAAAACGGAAAAAAACACTAATTATTTGTGTTACCAAATTACTTTAATTTGGTGTTGGTTCCAGTCAAGTCATACGCTCGAGGACAAAGCTTTCTTTGATTGATACCGACGCCATATTACATTGAAATCATTTAGGACTTCTTTTTAATTAAATTACAAAAATATTCAAGTCAAATGGACATTTTATCTTAGCTTAGTTTCAATTTAAATGTTTGATTGACAGCAATTAACGGTAAATCCATTTAACAATATTACAACAAAACCGCTTGTCGGTTTGTTAAAATATTCATCACGTTGACATGACATTGATATATTCAATAATACGAATATCGAATATGTGAAAAAATCACAGACTTCATGAATTCTATTTTTATAAAACGTTGTTCTAGACACCAGCCGTTTATCTAATATTATATTTTTATACCTGGATTATATTCGCTGTTATTACATTCCTCAAACTCGGCGTGTTTCAAAGCAAACGTGAATTCCATAACTGACGATAAAATAAAAGCATCAATGTATTAATACAAAAGAGATATACCGATTCTTAAATTTGAATCAGGCAATAAATTGAATGGAGGCAAGAAAAAGGCCAGAAAGCAATTTTCCCGGAACGTTATCACATAAATTGCTTTCTTCGTATGGAAAAATCTTGTTGAAGGACTTTTCCAATAAAACAGGAATTATTATTATTTTTTCTCAATCGAGGCTTTTCTTTTATGTTATACGGAAAGAAATTATAAAGGGATAAAAATGATCACACACGTTCAGTTAACATCTTAGTACGTCTATGTTGTGTTTTTTTTTCATATACGGTTGTATTAAAAAAAAAATACAACTTTGACGTGCTATATTATAAACTGATATTGATAAATAAATAAAAATATTGTCATATTGAATAATAGTATCTATTTATTTTTTCACATTTCATACTGAACATTCATTTTAATATGTTTAATAATCTACACTGGCCGATTAAAAAAATAATAACATCTACAGAAGCGGTAGGTTTATGTCAAAATTATTGTTCTCAGTTGTATTTTATCATCTGTTCTTTAGCACGTTAGAAAAAAAACGTTTGATATAATTTAATTAAAGGATCATTCTCAAACACGATTAAATTAGACTCGCTAAGTTACACAAAGAAATTCAATTATGAATCCAAATATCAATTCCCGTGAACCGTTAAGCAACAAAGGGAATATTAGAAAAGGCGCGAAAGGTACCGCCATTTTAAGAACAAAACAAAACAAGACAACGACTTATTACACGGACCACAGATACGGCTACAAAATAAAACTTTTCATTCGTTACTAAATTGAATTTAAATTTTGTATTTGAAATTAATTCCCCTAAATAATAAACAAAGGAAACCTCTTACGCCACTGATTTTTATAATTTTAAAAATCCTTATACTAAAGCTAAGACATAAAATTATACATTTTTGATTGAATATAAGAAACAAATACAATAATGCAAAAGCAGGTATGATTATTTTTAGTATATAATAAAATATGAACTAAATATATTATTAATAATTAATTTATTAAATCAAAATCTACTACATCTAAATTCACCTATTATTATTATCATTAGGCTTATTTATATAAACAATGTCAACTACCGTAACATGCCTTGTTCTATTATTGCCAATAAAATTATTCATGTACAAAATGTACAATTAATGACACCATATTGCAATAAATATTTACCTTGCCCTAGCAAATAATAATTATTTAATAATGCCCAATATAATTATTATAAAGCAATTATATTTATTCATAAATACATAATTCAATTCAGTTATTAAAAAGTAATAAAAATTACTTGAATTTTCGAAATTTCAAACCCTAAATAAAACGTCTAATACAGCTATAAGCTATAAATAATAAACATAAATATTTTTAATTAAATAGTATATCATATCCTAAAAATAATTATTCGGATTTCTGCCTTAACGAGATGGAAATTTGATTGATTCACTTAACTAGTCTTAATGCTTTATACGAAACTAATTTACTGGGATTTTTTCATACGTTTTTAATCTAATCGTCGCACGATGCAACTCCTAAAGTTAAGAAAGTTGAGACTTGCATTATGTCCGCAGAACTTTCCTTGTAAATCACGAGAAAGGTCAATCACCTTTTACATCGGAGCCCGCCAATACGAGACATTGTTACTAGACTGAAAGGACTCGCTCCAGTACTTTTTTCCAGGACAAAAAGTCTGTCACACTCCGGCTTTCTTTTTATAAACATGAAGTCCGTCCGTTGCTATTTTGCCGCGTGAAAGTACGACAAACCAAACAATCAATATACATACTTTAACATTTATAAGTTTTTTTTTTTAGTTAGTATAATTATTTATTAATTAAAGAAATATATTTATTATTTTTCATAGAGAAAATTTTAATTAAATAAATAAGTAAAAATTAAAAATACGCCAAAACCACATAGTTTCTTAAAAAACGCTAGAAACGAAGCAACGACCGCGCACCATTCTGCCTATATATCATTCGAGTCCGCTCCACCGCAAACCCGATAAATCTGCTAGATTTCTATTACAGATAACGCCTTGATTCTTTTTGATATTTAATATTATGTCCGTTCAGCTACTTTTAACTCTCGGCTTGTATATTTTTAATTTCCCTCATTGGCAAGGAAATTTAAGAGACAGCTCTTTGGAATCATGAACGTTATTTTGAACACAACGTTTATAAATACTGGATTTGTTCGATCATCATATAATTCGACACCAATTTTGATGGTATTGTTAAGTTAAAAGAAAGTTAAATATTTTGGATACCACCTTAATTTATGATCTTAGTAAAATATTAAGTTTCCGCCGTTAGCATAATTCTACTGTGAAGTCATTCAAGAGGAAGATTAGTATCTTATTCCACTGCACTGTAGTAATATCAAACGGTTGGGCTGATATTATAACACGTAGTGTATTTCATCCAACACATGCAAGTTTCCTAACAATACTTATTTTCACCACTGAAAGATTTATCAGTTATAATTTACGCACACAAAAACTCAAGGATCTAAAGCTATAATTTATATTTTAAAACTAACCAAAACCACCATAATCCACTGGCACGTAACTCTTCTCCGATGTTATCAATGTATATTAATACAGCAATCTCAATTATAACATTGCAAACTACAATAAATAATAAATTTAATAAAAGTTCTTGTTTCAAGATACTTATAAATTTATTATTTCGATAACAATAAAAGAAAAGCAAGCAATATCGTATGCTTATAAAACTCATTGAACCGTGGAATCTTATAATACTGATAATATCACAAGAAAATTGCTTCGTTCCTTATTGTCATACTACATGAAATAACTGCTTTGGAAAATATTACACTAACGAAAGCTGAATTCGGTATCTTATTATATAAATAATGTTATCTTATTTAATGTTTAAATTTAAAACATTTTGAAATTTATTCCGTTGACATTTTTCGCAAGAATATTTGGCGGGGTTTAAAAGTAAAATTGACTATTGAATTATATTATTTTGAAGGAGAAATTAACTCAAACTCAAATTCCTTTATTCAATATAGAAGCATTATTCTTACTAATTGATAGTCAAATTAAACACTACGGTTCGGAAAAGAAGACAATATGCTATTGTGTATTCGTTTGTGTTAGTTCTCTGTACAAGTCTGTCTGAGTAAGTACCACATACTGATCACTTAGTCTACCGTTAAGCAGCACTCAAAATCAAAATGAATAATATTACTTTTTCAAGAAGGCTCACAAGGAGCGTACTTTTGTATCATGTTACAGTATTTAAATAAATGTAAAGCTATCGCCAGTTCGTAACGTAGATTTTACCGATAAAAACCAGCAAGATACTCAGTACACTTTTCCATCAATTTACATAAGTATGTCAATTTATTATTATACTACTGACTCGTAGTATTGTTCCGGTTTGAAGTTTGAGTGAGCCAGTGGCCTAATAAACAAAATTCATATTATTAATTATGATAATAAAATCATATCAGTATCATTTTGATTGTAATATAGAGTTCGTTAAATATGGCATAGTTATAATATAGAGTTCGTTAAATATGGCATAGTTAGAAATCACTTCGACAAATATTATCGAACTAGCCGTGTGCTTGAATGATATTTGCCCTACTTAGAGAAGTTACTTACCAACCGATTTTGGAGCAGCGTGGTGGAATAAACTCCCAACCTTCTAACTAAGAGCCTTAACCTTAGTGGGGCGTTTATAAGCTTCGACTTTATCCTCTGAATTCTCTAGACATGCTTATGACTGTTCTTGACTATAAATATAAGCTTAGACAACAACTTCCACAGTTCTAACTCAAAAATACGATCTTGTATACAAAGTTTTATCTAACATAAGTATCACATAAACACCTTCTATATACATTATATATTATAAATAAATCTGTCCGTCACTTTCACGGTTAAAAAACTGAACTGAATTTAAAATTTGGGTATGAAGCAAGCTTGAACCTCAATGAAGGCATTAAACTTTTTTTACACTTGAAACTCACTACCGGTCGATTTATACGATTCTAATAGAAAAAAAAGAATTGGTATGTGATAAAAATTAATTTCCCCTACTAGAAAGGCGAATTACCGAAAAATACTGAAAAAATATGAACTCTTATTCATATACGGAAGCCTTACACAACAAATTTAACAATTGTAATTTATAAAATGACGTTCTTCCATTTAATTGCCATATAAGCCATACGACTCAGTTTTATTTACAAATAGAAGCCGAACAACCAATGTACTTTTATACAATTTCAAAAATTATGATCGTCGATACTGACTTTCATATCCATATTTATCTTGCTTAAACATTATTATAACAATTTGTTTTCGTAAACAGAAGCCCAAAAATTAACATATTTATAACTTCAAAAGTTATTAATTTACATGTAAATTATATAATATTTAACCCCATTAGCGGTTAATTTTCCTAAAACTGTGATAAAACAAACTCGATATTATCGTTCTGACCGATTCCGGTCACGGTGTCTAATCTCAATGGAGACCAGCTAACCACGCAGGACATATTATAGTGCAGAATTGAGTGCCCAAACACAGGTGCGCTCTCTATTCCCTCACTCTGATAATCCCAGGGGACCCAAATCCGACACGAACGGAAGGATGTCCAGCACAGGAGCAACGGCTTCACGTGCTTTCCGAGCTATATGAGTGTACACACAACCATAAGACTCAGTTCTGTGACTAAGAATTTTGCGACAAAAAAATCTAATAACTTTTTATCGGCCCGACCAGCGTTTTTAACCTTTTGCCAGGATCTGTTGCCTTGTAACTAGACCAACGAGCCAATCGGCAAATACTTATTTATATAATTAGAAACCGTTGAACAAACGAATCGTTGTCATATAATTTGACGTGTAACATTAATATTTCAAAGAAAATATAGACAATAGACATAAAATTTCAAGAAAATCAGCTATCAATATTTTTTTTGATTTTGTAGACGTTTACAATGATAACATACGCAATGACAGCTCAGCTAAAACAGCTCACAAAAGTACGGAGTGTAGAAGTATAAATAATGGCAGTAGGTTTGTTCATTTAAGGTTGTGTGTAAATTGGTTAAAATTTAATGATGATTTTTGCAGATATCGGAAAAAGTACTGCTAATCAATAGACATGTGTATTATGATATAAATATTTTATTTTAACCCTTATTCTACCCGTACGTAGTCGTCGTTATAATGTTAATAATTCGTGATAGCAATATAGCTATATCACTTTAAACTTAACCCAAAATTCCCCGATCGATTCCGGGCAAGGACCACTAACATTAATATTCTTGATTGACCCTAAATTGTGCAAGCAATTTTACAAATCAAATCAAATCAAATTTCTTTATTCAATATACAAGTATTACACTTACTTATTGATTGTCAAATTAAATAGTGCCACCGGTTCGGAAAAGAAAGTACCCTTACATGAGAAACTATAAAACTATATTAATCTTAAATCTTAATTCCTTGTTACGTATGTAAAAGACCTGTTGATGTATATGCTCCTAGTATATACTATTACAAAATTGTTGTAAACTCAGAACAACGATATACATCGAAAGTACAAAATAGTTTTCCATTCAGAAATAATCCGTCCATGAAATTTTAGACGCATTAAAAACGTTTCTATCCGACATTTTCATGAAAAATAGTGTTTTTTCCTAAAATGTTCGCTACTTAACCCTACTTTGTAGCTATTATGCATCTAGCGCCGACGCTTTTAACCTAACCTACATTTGGTGGGTGAACCGTTATCGAGTAACATTAAAATAACTAGTAGTCGGAAATTTGTTTCTAAGTCGTGACAATAAAGCGAAGTTATTGAATTTTTTAAAATTTTAATCCATATGAAGGTTAACCTTAACATCACACATAGAGACGAATCTACAGGAACTGCACGTACTTCACGAAAAGACAATTGACAACTGTTGAGATCTTGAGAGCCGAGATGGCCCAGTGGTTAGAACACGTACATCTTAACCGATGATTTCGGGTTCAAACCCAGGCAGACACCGCTGAATTTTCATGTGCTTAATTTGTGTATATAATTCATCTCGTGCTCGACGGTGAAGGAAAACATCGTGAGGAAACCTGCATGTGTCTAATTTCAACGAAATTCTGCCACATGTGTATTGCACCAACCCGCATTGGTGCAGCGTGGTGGAATATGCTCCAAACCTTCTCCTCAAAGGGAGAGGAGGCCTTAGTCCAGCAGTGGGAAATTTACAGGCTGCTAATGTAATGTATGAGCTCTTGATTATGTTCTCCAGCTTTAGTCGGTGGCCATTGTTACTTTTTACAGAATAAACTTCATGTTAGGTCACAGATATATACAGCAAATCCATATATTGTCTTCGAATAAAAGCTAGCGTCACACCATCACATTAATAATAATAATATATCTGTGCATAGATACAGTTATTGCATTGGGTAGTTTAGAATTTATTACAATAACAAGAACGACTTAAAGCGCTTTAAAGCAAGTTTTGCTCTCTCAAAGTCTACCATATACTAAGAACCGCTAAGACTAATAATACGCATGGAATATTTACAAAATTCACAAAATCTATGTCAAAATATTCTACTATATTTTATTCAAGTAGCCTCATGAAAGTACCCTTAAATAGCAATGTTGTCGTAATGCAATGGTTGAATTAAATTTAAAGTTCGTTTCGAAATGTAGATTCTGCCGAGACGATACGCCATCAGACCTCACGACTCACGACTCATCACCTCACTCTTTTCAACCAACTTACGTACGTATGTTAATTGGATAAAATTAAATTATTATTTTTCCTGCATGAAAAAATGAATACAAAACCACGCTTTATTGTCATCAATATAATATCTTACAAATGATAAGCCTTACTTATCAACGTTTTTGATATGATACACTCATTGGCCAAGTTAAAAATATCAACATATTTCTGCATAAATGTTTTAATCGTATAATATCAAAACTACCAAAAATTCACTCAAAACAAAACTAACAGCATATTTTAAGCAGAACAAACAAATTGTCGTAAATCACAAACAAAATGCGAAATTCGCCGTAATTTAATTCCGCGACTGAAATATTCGGACCCGCATCTGAATCTCGGCACGAGGGTAACCAACTGGATACGTCCATTTAGGTACATTAGACCGACCAACAACCGAATGTTTACTGCACCTGCACTGGAGCGTGGAACACGAGCTGAGCTTAGCAAAACTGGTGATGACGTAAAATATGGCTTAGATATATCTGATATCTTTAAAACTCTATTTTCACTTTCTTAATTTTATTCATAACATTAAATAATAGATATTGAACTAAGCTGTACACAATTATGTGTTTGGTATTATTTTAAATTAAAAAAAAAATGAAATATAATATAGTCTGGGCGCGCGTCCTGTTATTCCATATCGATAAAAGCGATCCCATCTCTAGTAACATCGATAGCTGTAGGCGTTTCTATTTTGCATGTCGTCCTTGTCAAACTGCGTGTGCTGCAAATCGGATCTGTCCACCTACGTATTCCATATTCATTTAATTCGTACGTAGTTTAGTCTCTTCTTACGTAGGAAGTTTATATATGCCACCGTGAAATTGTAAATAACCTTAGATTATAATCTATCTCGGGAGATTGTTAACTATCGAAATATTGTAAACCGTACCACACTATTTACAATTTAGCGAATGTTATTTCGGTAGTTTATCGAAGTTAATTTCAGTTAAATTATATAAACTCTAACCTAACCTATACGAAATATTATGAACTGTAAAAATTGTATATGTTTTATTGTAAATTGAATAACCGTTTCCAATCTTTCGACAGTTTACAATTGCGCGAGATACATTACATTTTGAACCTGGCGTTAATAACTGCAACACAATTAAAAAGGGAATATTAATTTTAATTAATATCGATGTTCGGTAACGGCTATATATCTATTAACTCAATACTTGACACCAGAAAGACAATCAACTGAATTCCATTTAAAATAATGAAGTATTTGAACCATCGAGAAATCCCGATATAAGATAATTAAAATACCAAGAAAAAAAAAACGAAAATTTCTAAGTAATTAACCTTTGTAAAAGAGTGAGCTACTGGACGCCTTCCAATTTTTCTCATCAACAATTTTTAAGATGCCGTGAAATTAATTGGGGACTGAATGACTCGTTACCCTAATGGAAAGAAACGGGACTACTTTAAAATAATTAAAATTACTACCTACAGGCATTTTGTACAGAACAAGGTAAAAACAGAGAAGTCTGTCGAGATCTTAATATCAACTAAAACTAATTACCAAAAATATTTGCCACATTTCCTACGCCAAATAAATCGCTCCGATTTTATTTCAAGCTCTTTTTTTTTTCGAAATAATTAAAATAATGATGATGATGTCGTTCCAATCGATTTAAGCCTCGGCGTCCAATCTCAAGGGAAAAACCAACTCCGCAACATATTATAGTGCATATCTGTGTGCGTAAACACACATAATCCGATGAGACGGCAAATTGGATATGGCCGAATAGAGTTAAAGAGTAGGAGGAGCTAAATGCAGAACCAAAGGCTTTAAGTTCTCACGGGAGCGTACACACTTCTAACTTCCAAACTCTGGGCTGCTGAGAATTTTTCGACATAAACATCGAATAGTTCTTTATCGTCACGACCTAAGGTTTGAACACAGGACTTCGAGATCTGCGGCATTATAACTAGACATTAGACCACCGATGCAGTGAAAAGTACATGGAAGTATATTTTAAAATTAATAATAATAATAATAATAGTTTATTTGCTCGAATATGGGTTAACAAAGGTATTTCATACATTTACAGTGGTCCAACAACACTAAAAAATATAGTCATACTATAAGCAGCTAGAGCACTTTAAATACAAAACCGAGTTTTCAGGTGCTTGATTTCTATTTATAATTCATCTCGTGCTCGGCGGTGAAGTAAAATGGAAGAGAATCCAGATGTTTCAGGTGAAACTGTATCATTTGTTTATCTAGCAAGCGTAGCATTAACATTGCAATATAAGCTCCAATCTCCTCCGTAACAGTAAATGTCGCCTTTGCCCAGTTTTCAATAGTATATTTTTTTTAAACTTTTCTGGTATTTAATAATACTGGAGGTTGCCAATTGGTCGAAATTCGACCGTAATTTATTGCTAATAAAATATAAGATGCCTTGATTCGAAAAATACCTAGGAATTGTGAAGCTCAAGTGGACAATACCTTGTCACCTCTACTATAAAAAAATTAAATGTAATTAAATGTCATTGATTTTCAGCTTTGCCATGACGTGTGCTGTCATTGACAGTGTATACTCGTAATACACTATGAATGTTTCGTATTAAGTATGATGTAGATAAACGTGTATGTGTTAAGCATATCGTTGTGTGAGTGTAATTTTTTTTTAAATTATTTTATTGTATTTCTAACGCATATTTTATAAAATATAAGCTTTCTGCGCTCCTTCTCCACATACACTTTAATAGTGCCAAATTTCATACACCTCTATGCGCGTCTTTATGGTAGAAAGTTATTACTTCACGTATTAATATATCGACTTTGTTGAGTGACGGGATGACTTATTTTCCAGTATTATAGGTACAAACAAGTTACGAACAAAAAATACGAATACACTTAAAACGTAGATTTCATTTCCATTCGTGTTTTACAGAATTTTTAAATAAGGCTAAAGCATACTTACTACAAGGATAAGAAAAAAAAATCTATAAAACTCATTGGAATATGTACAGCTTTACATATTCTAAAGAATTAACTAATTCCTACCTTACCTATTCCTACCGATCGCTGAATCCTCAATAGTAAGATTCAATTTCTACGTAATTTCAAAATATAAAACAGACCAATTAATCAATAGAAGAAAATAAAGAAATATAATACATAAATAAACTAATGATTACAGAAAGCGTATGAAATAAATTATCTACGTAACAGTTACTCTGTTTCCTATTTGAAAGTACTACCTCTCACCCAACGAGTACGAACGAAGTGTTTCAGACTTGCCCTTTTAAACTGGAGGTATTTGCCCTTGTTACGCTCCCTTAGTTTGACATCGACACTAATTCCTACAATTACTTATTTGACTTTACAAAACTCTTCTTTAACGCACATTATATAATTATATTATTTTAATATTAGTACAGCTAAACTATTATATATGTAAATATATAAAAGCGAAATACCAGAAACTATAACACTTACAAACTTGAAATTTGGCAGGTAGGTTCTTTATAGGGTGTAGACATCCGCTAAGAATTTTACGAAACTCCACCTGTAAGCGGGTACAGTTTCTGTTTTATAAATTTCGAGCGGGTAAAGCCGCAGTTCAGCTGGAAATTAATACATCAAAGATATATTGAGATTGATTCACGATAATAACGGATAGATAAAATAATGTCAAACTCATAGAATTACGATTGATGGCTTTACAAATAGATAAACTATATAGCATAACAAGAAAGTAAAATTCAAGCTTGTCACGTCAATAATCTCAAACTCAAACTCGAATTCCTTTATTCAATATAGAAGCATTACACTTACATATTGACTGTCAAATTAAACACTACCACCGGCTCGGAAAAGAAAATACACTAACCTGAGAAGAACTGGCAAAAGAAACACATTGGGTAAAATTCAAATTCAAAATTTAAAAATTAAAATTTTCTTTATTCATGTAGGCTCAGAAAAGCACAGAATTGTCATGTTATAGTGTTGAATTTAATTTAAAGCTACTGTTCGGAATCAACTCTACAAGAACACTCAGAATAAAACAAATTTGTGTCGAAATATCAGCCCCGTGGGAATCGGAGCCAAAAATTATCTAATAGTTAGACGCTCTTATTTATATTGTTATAATACGTGTCATTTCTTTTAAAACGCACAAAATAATAAAATCATTTCTCTAGATATCGCTAGCTTTATATACCCTTTTATAATATTATAACAATGTACAGTTTTTTATTAAACTAAACTATCCAGCAACTCTTGAATGTTCTGTGTTTAAAAAATATTTTATATGTTGAGCAAAATAAGGAGCTATTATTTAAAAGTACGAGGTATTAATGTGTCTGTTTTAAAAAAAGTGTCGACACCTTTTGTTTGGAAATCTATTTTAAATTTACTGTGAAGTGATTAAAATACGTTTACCTTTCGAATAATAAACAAATGATTTTTAATTAAACAGGTATATACAGAGTAATATAAGTCCATAAGTTTAAGGGTGATTTTAAATAGGTTGGCAGACACAAGATGCCTGCGGGCTACCCAAGATCGGGAAGATTGGTGTTCTATGAGGGAAGCTTTCGTCCAGCAGAGGATGGAAAAAGCTAAAAAAAATACAGAGTAACGGACTGTAAATGCTACCCTGATGGATTGAGGCCTTCTATTCCTTCTTTCCTCGTGCTGAATTCCTTCATCTCGGGATGAATTATAAACACATATTAAACACATAAAAATTCAGTTGTGCTTGCCGCAATCATCGGTTAAGATGCACACGTTTTAACAAATTCGTTGATGTGTAAACAATCATATCAGTTATTGGTTGTATATTTATTTATATAAGAATAATTTACGCAGAAGAATTAAATATACACACACAGCAAAAATAAAAACAGAAACTGTAATAGGAAATCGTAGCATTCGAAATTCGCAAAACTCTGCGTTAATACATTTAGACTGATCACAATTCGGACGCGAAACTTCACTTATCAATCAATTAACCTCCATTGAAATTTTGTTGACATTGTGCTTCTCGTTTCTATTTACAGGATATGTCGCTTGACGTCAGCATCAAAGCGTACAGCGTCACATGTACTGACCAGCAGTACTATTCTGTACAAATACCCTCATGAAAGGTTACAAATCGACTTATGGTCGCTATTTTGATAAAAGTTTATTAAAAAAAATAGATAGAAGAAATTCCTGGCGAAAAGTAAACAAAAGCGCCTATTGACATTGGTACTGTATGTCCTGTAATACTTTGGTTGAGGTGTTACACTAGTTCGCTCAGCCTTCATTACGATAAGACTTGCTGGCTGTTGGTAGATCATGTGATGAGTAGACGGTAGATGAAGCCCTACCAGCAACTAACACAACATTGACATTCAATGATCATAGTTTGCAACGAGCTACAAGCTTAGTCTTATACAAAAACCAAAAAGAGCTGTTCTCGAATGGGTACATAGATAGATATAATAAAATAAATAGATAAAAATAATTTTCTAAATTAATTTTTTTTTTGTCTCATTCACACGATCTCATTCACAAAGAAAAATAAAATTACGAAATATATATTTAGGAACTGTATAACATAATATTTTGTGTTAATTTAAGTATTCAGGCAAATTAAAAGAATTATAACATCCAATTTATTTCTTTATATACATATACAAATCACTATATGTAACTGAACTCCTTCGAAACGACGGGACCGATTTCGGTGATTTTTTTTTTTGTTTTTGATAAAGTGGGACTATGGTTCAAATTTGACCCGGTCAGAACGTGCTGCGGCTCATCGTCCCGATGGAAATCGATAAGAATGCCGCCTACCCGTCTCAAGGTGGAAGTGAATGGCGTTTAAGTTGGAGTTCAGATCCCTTGTGTTGTAAAATTCCACAGCGAGCGTGGAAGACATTGCCTTATAAAACCTGTTCCGCTTTCCCTGAACAGTGACGAGCCCAAAATTGACGCCTAAATTTCGGAGGGTAGCCTGGGCATCCCTGTTCAGGTGGTGTACGTCTTAAGCATGGATGCCCAGAGATGTATTCTCCGCCAGAAAATTATCAGAAAATTGTTAACACATTCATACGAGGGTAACAAAGAAATGTCGTCGGTCTCAGATCATTCATTTTAAACAATACCGAAATGCCAAGACATTGTTTAATTTTATCGAAAAATAGAATCATAATGACCTGAAAACTCTTTTTCTCACCGCCCCTAAAAATTAACGCTCTGTTAATCCTTTTATATTGAAAATAAAAGGCACTTGACATTTTTTGAGAATGTCAACGACGTAATAATCTTTAATTGTTTAACATCTCTTAGACATTATAGGTGTATTCACATGATTGACTTAACTATTATTTCTAGTGTTCCTCAAAGTATTAAGAAGTAATATCTAATAGCTTTCTGTAGCTTTAAACCAACTAAATGAAAACACAATACGAAATGAAACATTCGTTTGAAAACAAATTTTTGAGCATACAATAGTTAAGAACAATAAATAGTATGGTATGGTTAAGAAATTCCACTCCCAAGGGAGTTGTCTATTGTTATAAAGTACCGAGGTAGGAAAAAGCGTCTTCTGACAACTGTCGAGAAATGTAACGCACCAGTGAGAGTGCTCAATATCATTGGTGGTGCTCACTCCACTGGCTCAAGCAACGTGAATATATGTGTGTGCCACACGACCAAAATATTGTCAATTTCTTGAAATTCACGCACTCGGTTCTGACGACTTCCTCGTTCGTTACTAATTTTTGGCACATTTTTTTTTTAATTATTATTACAGAAAAATGCTTTTATTAAAAAAACCGATCATCTCTTCTGAGTAGAACAATTGAATATTAAAACAATATTAGAATTACTATAAATATATAGTACAAATCAATTAATTTAGAATTTTGGCGCACTCCATGTATGCCTTGAGATTGCTGTCTTAAGATAATCAAATCATATCTTAATAAGAATATTCTATAGTTATTTAGTTTTTACATTTAAAATATTGCCTTTTTTATAACTGTTAAAGAGGAACAATTCTGTCATACATGATTTCTGCGAAATTTTAACTAATGAGAACACGCAACGGCAGCTGTCAAAAGCAATAATTTTCCACCATTTTTGCAACATTTTCCATCGATACACCACTCTACGCGACATTTGAACGTAGCCTGATTCAATATAGTCTTCCACGATATACGGCTATCTAGTACTAAAATATTTTTGAAATCGGACGAATAGTTCCTGAAATTAGCGCGCCAAACAAACAAGCCAACAAACTCTTCAGCTTAATAATATAAGAATAGATAACAAAGATACTGCCTTGGAATTGAAACGTCACACATCATCCATGAACTTACCAATAATATTCATAGGCGTTCCACAATCGTTTTTTTTTTTTTTTGAATTTGGCAACAGAAGTATTTAGAACGTTTTCTGACATGCTTTAAAACCGTGTACATGCCCCGTAAAAGAGTTACTGACTCGATGTAGTCGAGTAACAAATAACAGGGGCACTATTAATTTGTTATTGTTAATTTTTCGCTTGGATAATGTGTTTTTTTTTATGTAATTACTGTTAGCATTGTTGCCGTGATTTCGAGCGAGCATCATTTGTACAGTAGCTTTTTTACATTGATCTGTTTATTTTGTTGTCCAGATTTACTTTAAATTCGATAATTTACTGGGAGAATTGGGTTAATATTGACATAACGATCGAAGGGTTTAAAAAATAAGCAATCATTTATGTAAACAATACTAATGGATTCAATGTATCGCGTTTATACTTTTAATTCCGGTGTGGTAGGATTTTGTGCAAGCCCGCCTAGGTAGATATCACCCGTTCATTAGATATTCTACCGCCAAACATCAGTGCTTAGTATTATTGTGTTCTAGTTTGAAGGGTGAGTGAGCCAGTTCAACTACAGGCAAAAGGAGCACAATTCACGAGGTTTGTGGCGCATCGGCGATCTAAGGATTGGTTTAGATTTTTTACAGTGCCATTGCCTTTGGGCGGTGTAACCACTTACCATTAGACTTCCGTCACACGTCCGCCTACTTACAACATGCCTTGGTAAAATTAATATAAAAAAAAAATGTTGCTCGTCAATTATAAGATTTATTTTGTTCATTAACATTTATTGGCGCGCCTTATGCCGTGACGGCAAACAGCATGGTACTGACTATGACGTCATGCTCCCACTCTGCCACTGCTCTCTCCTCCGTTTGTGCATAACACGTAATATAATACATACTTTAATCATTTTTATTGGTTTTTCACAAACACTTATTGGTTTTTCCAAATTATAAACTCAAAAACTAGCAATTTCGTCTGCTCTGTGACTTACTTACATTTTTTACACTATTTTTGATTGTGCGGCGACATTATTTAATAGCTTGGCCCTCTAGTCTTAGTATACTGTTGTAACAAACTTAATATCTTGATACTATACAAACAAAGTTAATTGATATAAACATTTATCTTAATATTATTAATACATAAAACAAATATCCGTTGAATTGCTAAGATTTATGCCATCGTTGCGATACGTCTCGATATAATTTATTTATGGGTTGCATTTCAAGAGAAAGATTGCAAGATAACAAAGAGATTTTAATTAAAATGGCAATGAACGCTCTGAGAGCGAAGCGTAGACGCGTCGCGGTAGATGCTGAGTGACAATGAATTTGGCACTAAGCAAATTCGTTTTTGGAA
This sequence comes from Vanessa atalanta, assembly GCF_905147765.1. Classification (NCBI taxonomy): domain Eukaryota; kingdom Metazoa; phylum Arthropoda; class Insecta; order Lepidoptera; family Nymphalidae; genus Vanessa; species Vanessa atalanta. The sequence continues at coordinate 9,265,045 of NC_061888.1, read as the reverse complement.
ACTATGGATACTTTATTATATATTTAACTGTTTTTTTTTATTATGTTCTTTAATAGTTAACTTCTAAGTTTATGTGAGTGAGTAACTAACGCTGATGTCCTGATCGATTTTGGTCAATACCAAGAGAAGCCAAATACGCTGGAGATACAATGGTGTTCAAGGGTGTTTACAAACAAAAGTGAAATCTGTATTCCCCCTCTCTCTTTTAAGCCGATGGAACGCAATACGACTCGGCCGGATATTTCAAATGCAGGACCAACGGCTTTTCTCACTTGCCGAGATATGAGATTGGATCTTTTTTTTCGGTAATGTCGACTTTCTATCCAATCAGATTACAAGAGTGACAGAATAAAAAATGTATGTTTCCACACAATTTTGTGCTATAATATTTGTATCACGTAATTAAATGACGTAGCCGAAAAAAGGTCAGGAAGACATGCTACTTAATTATTAAACCCCTATTAAGTATTACTTACGTAGACATCTTTAGAGGAGGCCTTTGTCGACAGACAAGCTGTTCAACTAAAGGAACCAGTTACCGATCGCTTTGATACAAATTAGAATTAGAATAAATATTTAGTTTTTAACAAGTAGGCATGTATTAATTTATTGTAAAAAGGCAAGGAAGGAAGCATTAAAGGCTATTTTATATTATTTTATTTTATTAAGTATTACTTGGGATAGATCTTTGTGCAGGCCCGTCTGGGCTTGTCACGATAGCATAAGAAAGATCCTGTGACGTTCGCCAAAAGCCTTAGTTTCTATTGTTAAAGGTTAATATTTCTTCCAGCGCCAATGTCTATGGGTTGGTGACCACTTACCATCAGATGGCCCAATTGCCTTTCAGCCAAAAATACAACCAAAACTATTTGTTAAAATAGTTTGGCTTCAAAAATTATATATTTTTCGTTTTTGTGGTCACTATACGACTTTTACATTTAAATTAACCAAAGCCTCACTATCATTTACATTTTTCATTACCAGCTTTACATGTTACAAGTTTATAAACACTTTATTATTTATTATTACAGTAATCATAAATTAATTATTTTATTAGTTTCCTTCAATATATACCGAGGTCACCGACGTTTGACGAGGAACGACGCCAGTACGAATTAATCCGTTTAAAATTGATATTATACAATTTGCATATTTAAAAAAAAAAACACGTTATTTTTGAGATTATTATTATATAAATAAATATCTGAACCTATGATATAAATAAAATAAAATTAGTTTTTATATTGATATGTCTAGACAAATTGTCAAACCCAACACAAGAGAACACGTCGAAAAAAATTATACACGCACACTAGTGAAGCAAGCTTGAACTCCAAGGAGAGACAGGCTACTTTTCATGCAGAACACCTAACGACACTAAACGACATAACTATCTCTAAAACGCAAGCGCAGCCACGAGTGACGACTAATTTACCATGAGTATCATTTCTATTATCACGATTTCATAAATAATACCGGATTCGTAAGCTGAAGTGGGCTGGCCATATTTGTCGTAGAACCGATAACCGTTGGGGAAAACGTGTTCTAGAGTAGAGACCATGTCTCGGCAAACGTAGTGTAGGACGCCCTCAGGCATGGTGTGTGGAGTTACGATTTGACGGCGCAAGACGGCTGGCAGGAGCTGGATGCGAGTTGCCGAAGAAAGACCACAGTGGCGTGCATTTCGAGAGGCCTAAGTCCAGCAGTGGACGAATGCGGGCTGACGTGTGTGTGTATGTGTAAATAAAATTTTAAAAGTTTATATATTCATAACTAACCAATTCAGTGTATGAATACATACCAAAACCAACTGCCCTCCCCTTTTTTGTTAAAATAATTAAAAAAAAACTGAAATTGTAATAGTAAATTGATCAGAAGTTCAGACAAAAAAGCACTTAAAGGTGCAAGAATAAAAATCAAAATCGTGTACCAGTTCAGTAGTTATGTGAGCACTATAAATCTGCCTCACTGACAAATAAAAGGTGCGTACCGTGTAGCACCTGCTAACAAAAATGATGTTAAGTTGGATTATTAACTTTTAGGTTTTTGATACTTTTTATGGTTTTACTTCATTTTTGAACTGCATTGCAATTCTGTCAGGATTCACTTCGTGTCTCACTTGTGAAATGTTGACAACTGACTTACGGTGGTACGCCATTTTGTTACGTGTTTCCTATAAATTTTATAACTATTTCAGTCAATTTCGCATATAACATTTTGAAATTTCGCGCTCGTGTTATGCGGTGAGTTTCGAGTTTCTTCTTAAAGAATACCATTTTCACTGTATCCGTAATGTTTATAATTATATTATTAAATATTTTAAAACAATAAATACAACATTCGATGTATCAATTTAGATATCGTTAGTGGCAGCAAGGTACAGTTTAACAGCAAATAATCTGTACTTGATAAATGCGAAAGTAACGCTGTCTGTACGTGACGCTTGCACGGCTAAACCATTTTGATGAAATTTAAATCAAAAGGAACGATATAAATAGGTGCGAATATGTGTGTAGGACTTTACTCAAATAAAATAAATTGTTAATAATATTTTTATTTTTTGTTTCATTATAACAATGAAAATGAAAACAATAACTGTTATTTAAATTTGTAACTTAGGATTTAATTCCCAAGTTTTATTTTAGAAAGGAAATGAGGTTATTTGTTTTAACTTAAGATAAGTTTAATGTATTTCGGTCAGCTCTTTAGATTTATGTTATCACATGAAAAACGTAATTTTAGAATAAGCGCGTAAACCCCTTAGTCTCTTAGTTTAAGGTCAAATATTTTTAGTTATCATGTACTAAAGGTTAATGAACGAAGAGCTGTCAAAGGAATTATTAATATAAGTGGTTTCCTATAAGGGCTTAATTCTACTACTCGTGAAATATTAACAACAGACATATCACTCTTTGACATTCCACAATCATGCTTAGCGGTGAGGCTAGAATTTGTAATAACAATTTTAATGTACCCAAGAGTTATCCCGTCAATAACTTTGTAATATCATTTTATAAATCCAGTTATAAATCAAAATGAAAATCGATTTAAATAACATTTGTTCCTATGAGTAAATTGTTTTCTTACACGATAGTAACCAATAAAAGTATTTATAATTTGGTCTCTTTTTGTGTTACTTAATCGAAAAGCAGATAGTTCACAATCACCTTTAATAGTTTATAGGACTTAATCCCTGTCCTTTTTTATCGCTGATAAAATGCATTACGCGCTTCCACCACGTGAAGTGGTACTCGCCGTTGCCCAGGACGACCCTAGAGCACTGGAATACCCACCTATACCCTCTCCGTCTTTTCGGCGGGCGCCACAGGATCGCCTGCCTATGCCTATAATAGTGGGATTCCCGGGGTATTGAGAAAGAAATTTATTTCATTTTTTTAGCGATATTTATAAAGAAAATATTTACATAAAAATTATTAACATTAAGACCTTAACTATATACAAATAAGAATTAAAAATTGTTACTGTACTTTGAATCGCAATTTCGACCCTAAAGGATTATTAATACTTTAAAACATATATAGGTTTTAATACTCTAAGAATTATCAGAAAGAAAAAAATATGCCTATGATTTGCATGTTCCCATCTAACTCATCACTGTACGCAATAATCTTAAGACAGTCGAATCATAATTATATTAGTACGAAACTAGACTAGCTAGTAGAAAACACAAATTAATTAACGAGATAGTTAAGGACCATCTTGTTTGAAAGTCGGTTAGCTCCCATAGCAATTAGCCAGACAAATACGGTGTTTAAATGTGAAGGCATTCGCAGCATTTGCCACAATTAATGATTTGCGGTTGGCTCGCCGCAAATAACACCCAGCTGCATTTCTATATCACTTTAGGGGGGACGTTTAGTTTAGAAAATTATTTAATACTCTCCTCCGTCCGTCCTCGTCCGTGGATTAATTGATGTTGACATACAAAAATAGCTATCAAAGTATGTAATATAGATTTGAGTGGTTTTCCTCAAATTATCGAGGAGATTGTAAGGACAGCAAAAATACATTAACGCCTTTTGTTGCGCAGTAGGAGGGTGAAAGTGTAAGTCTTTGTCACCTAGTGAGATGATTGACAAACTTTTATATATAGATTAGGTTATGTAATAGAGTATATATAACTTGAGTCATATTTTGTTAGAAATTAAAAACCACCATTTGGTGGTAGGGCTTTGTGCTAGCCCGTCTGGGCAGGTACCACCCACTCATCAGATATTCTACCGCCACACAACAGTACCCAGTGTTATTGTGTTCCGGTTCGAAGGGTGAGTGAGCCAGTGTAACAACAGGCACAAGGGAGATAACTTCTCAGTTCCCAAGGTTGATAGCACATTGACGATCTAAGAAATGGTTAATATTCCTTACAGCGCCATTGTGGTGACCACTTACCATGAGGGGACTCATTGTCTCGTCCGCCTAAAAAATACACAAATTTGCAATTCAAGTGGTTCATGTTTGGCAAATAACTGCCCCACGACAGCTGATCAAAGACCTCTGATTAAGTAAAACATTTCGGAGGCAATTTAGTCTGATTATGCAAGTTTTCTGACGACGCACTCCGTTACTGCCATATACTAGATCATTAAATAAAACTCCCTTTTATTACATTTTATTTAATGTAACGCATATCGACTTTCATAACAGTAATCGTTTATTACGAGCTGATCTTTGATGGCTTCATTAAAATCATCTGGGTGATATAAGATTATATTATATAATACTAGCTGTTACCCGCGGCTTTGCCGCGTAGAATATGAATATATTTACAAATTAACTTAAAATGTTACGTTAATGTAAGACCTCTTTGTATACCACATTGGTGTGTTTTCAGCCCTTAGGGTAGAATATCCAGAAATGCTTAATGCGAATCAACTCACTTTTAAGGTGTAGCCCAAAAATAAAGTTTCCTGCTTCTAACTTAAAAAAATGACGGACTGCCAGACTAACCTGCCAAAAGCGACTTTGTTTATACTATGTTAAGAAGCGGTAACCTAACTGTTCTATTATTTATAATTGTAATTACTTATTTTGTAAATATATAGAATAAGTATTCCTAAATGAGATTTTGAAGTGAAACTTTATATGTAGAGATTCGATAATTGATTGGTGGATGAGAACTGAGAGTAAAGTTTTGAGACGCGTCATTGTAAACACGTTTCGTTACATGAGAGAAAAAACCAATCAATCAAATCAATTTTATTCAAGTAAGCTTTACAGTGAAGCGTTTTTGAATCGTTGATATTTAAATACTACCACCGTTTCGGAAAGCAGCTTCGAGCGAGAAGAAACGGCAAGAAACTTGCATAGTTGCTCTTTTCAAATAAACAGATTATAATGCTGTTTTTTTACAATAATTAGTGTCCAGTGATGGAACCCGAGTCTATATCCAGGCGTTTTTTTTTTTCTAATAAGTATTCTTTTAATGAATAATAAGATTTATTTTTTAATTTTGTCTTAATATTTTTTTTTTTAATTTTGTCTTAATATTTTTTTTAATTTAGTAAATGATAAATTTATTATATTTTCAGGTAACTTATTATATATCCGTATACCATTGCCCAAAAAAGATTCTCTGTACCGTATGCAAACAAAAAGTAGGGGTTACAAGTTTATTCTTATTTCTTGTGGTAATTGAATGTATATCAGCTTTTATGGAATAATTTTGTATATTATTCTGTATAAACATTATATTATCATAAATATATTGAAGCAGCCGTTAATACACCTATTTCTTTAAATAATGATGTGCATTAAGAAAAAGAAAGACAACCTTATACATTAAAGCTTCATATCTGCCACGTGTTTGAACCCGATCCAATTCCGATCTATATGCTCTTAGGTTTCTACCATAAGGTGAGTGACTTTATTATCTGTAATATCACAATGTTTTATTTATCACAAATCGAATGCGAACTATTTTATTATTTCATAAGATTCTCTTTTGCTTAAGCAAAATTAACTTTAAACTTAATTTTAACTTTTGTTTGGTAAGCAGTGTCTGTTCAAATTCAGGGCTATCTGCTTCAATTCCTGTATTGTGTTAATTCGTACAAAACTATTGCAGTTACTGAATATTAGTAGGTCATCAAGAGGTAAGGGCTATAGATAAGAGATAACCTTGTATAGAAAACACGTGATTCTTAACCGACGTTTAGGATTAAGATCCAGTCCAGTAAAACTTTTTAATAGCTTGTAACGGTGACGGCAAACTTGGTATAGGCGAAAGAAATAAGTTCAAAAACTTCTCATGAAACGGAAAGTAGGGATTTTCCAAACAATGGGATACTTAGAACACTCACTTATTGTTACTGATACTACTTAGGGTACAGGTAAAGCCTTCCTCATTTAAAGTACCTGACAGATGCTTTCAAATCACCAATTTTTAGTGAAAACATCAACACTTACTCTGTTTATACTACTAATATCTAAGTGTATTTCCTTATCTGTATTTAAAAAATTAAAAATCATGATAATCATTATTTAATAAGTGACAATATGGGCGTTTAAATTATATAAATAAAAGTAATAGCCTGTGTACGCCCCTCTGCTCTTCTCTAATCCTTCTATCTAAAGGCCTCCTTTCCTCTTGGCGACTTCTCTTCAATATTCTTCTTCTCTCTTAACCTTCGTTCAGAAATTATTCCACCACGTTGCTCCAATGAGGATTGATGTAATTAATCAGATCAAATACAGACGTAAACATACAGATTTTTTCTCTTGATGTTTACCTTCTTGGCGATGAATAACTTTGGCACCAAATAAATTGTACACATAAAAATTCAATGATTGCTATTTGAGTTTGTTTAATATGATATATTATTTCTCATAATGTTCCTACGAAAAGTAAAAGAAAAAGTTACCAGAAAGGTAAAAGTTAAGATTAATGACTTGTAAATAAACCTACAGAACCCGGCATTGTAAAAGTTGTCGGTAGCTTTTTTTTGTCCGTGAAAGAAATCTTGCTACACTTTTATTGGTCCAACATAAATTACCTCAGGTAATTCTGAACTTGTAATAAATTAACTCTTTGGTGAATACAAATAGTTTAGGGTTCCCTCTGTTTGGAATTAGGAATCTTTGAGTTTTTTACAGAACCAATTTTTAAAGTTCACTTAATTAGCAAATTTTCTTCTTCGTATCATTTTAATAGTTTTATTTATTTTCTTTCGTTTTCATTTCTTAACTATTTGATTGGTGATCTACAATGCGTACAGCAATGCATGAAATTCAATTTCCTAAAAAAAGAAACACCGGAGACTTACTGTCATAACTATTTTAATGGTTTCCGATACACCTGTTTCATATTAAAAATTATAATAACAATTTTAAATAGATTGTCTATTTGAATAAATAAGGTTTGGATTTAATGCAATTTTTATTATTACAACAGGCATGACTACAGAATTCTAACTGCTACGTGACCGTTCGTACTTTTCAAAGGAATTTCATTTCAATCCATGTTACTAACAAACTATAAATAAGTTCATATGATATTTGAATTATATTCGTAGAAGATCTGAGTATAATATCATTAATTAAATAACAACATTAGATCAAGTATCAAGTTGAAACATAGTAACATAAGTTGTATTTATTACTAGGCAACCTTTCTGAAAGCCTGGTTATATAGGCTTTATCTAGCCAGACATCTGGTTGATCCAGTGCCTGAACTCTTTCCATATGTGTCCGGTATGCCGTCTTAACACACACACGTACATTTAATATGTCCAACTAAATTTATTCGGACTGGTCTTCCTTGAGGATTTGATAGCCTCACAGATCTAGTCCTGAGTTTTAACCCCAAATCAGGCCGATGAAAAAGATGAAGAAGCCCAATGGGCTTTTACTATAGAAAAATTGTGGCGTCTGAAAGGTTGAAGTGTCTATCATCCCCATACCTCGGAACGCACATAAAGGCATTGTTCCTGTGCCTGAACTCCTTCCCATCGGTTGGATTTACTGCCCCATCGAATTATGAGAGTTAGAGCAGATAGAGTTATAATATAGCCTGCTTAGTTAGCTGGTCTCCCTTGAAATAGGCTGTCGTGGCAGAAATCGGTCAGGAAAACATCATGGCGAAAGACGGTAACGCATTTTAAAACGGTAGTTTGACAACAAGGTTGGGATTACCAAATTCTTGACGTAGAAAGCAATTGCATGTCAATTCCAGCACTTTCATATCGCTTAGATTTTTTTTTGATAATTGTAATATACATATTGGATCCTCTAGTCACGTGTTATGTCTGAAAAACTTTAATTTCCATAATAATTTGAAATTCCTTTATCCTAAAACACACTTAGGCATTTAATCGCATGAGAGGTTTAACACTTAACCCTCCCACGTTTACCTCAGATGCCTTCACGTATTCACGTACACATACAAAATAAGAGTAGCCAGATATAGTAAAATTTCAAAAATGGAACTTATATATATTTTTCTCCTTTTTTAAATAATAAAACTAATGACATGTTTAAAATGTCGGTTGGATATTTTATGACGTTTTTAGTAGTAAGATTTTAATTACGAAACACTATTGTTTTATTTTATATACGTTTGACAGTCATTTGGAAATCTAATATTTCTGAATGCATTTTCTAAATGACTAAAGAACTCCTTATAAGGTATACTCCTTAAAAATAAAAAGTATTGTAAAATTGGCTTTCATGATACAAATCACATGTAAATTTTAAAATAGAATAACCTATCATGAAATAATGTCGTAACAATGGTAATAATGAACAAATCAATGACTGAATACTGGTTTTTAATTCTGGATATTTACATACAAATATTAAACACGTCTCTGATCTCTGATGATCTAGGTTTATTATTAATACTATTTATAATATCGATGAAGAAACCTTAGCCAAAAATAAGTAATATTATACATTCTAAGGGGAATTTAGAGGACAGGCGCATTTCAATTATTTCAATTGTCTGTACTATCAGAACCGTTGGATGGATACCGCCCACGTGATAATTAATTCATCGCCAAACAGCAACACTTTGTACTGCTGTATTTCAGTCTGAACATTAAATCAGTATAATATATTAGATCACTACGATTGACGGTTTAAGATTTTGCTTCAAATTTTTTTACCAGTTCCAGAATTATCACACGTAAAGTTATGGCACTTCTGTTCTACTTAATCTAAGGTCAACCCTTTTCTTCCTTCACGTGCGTTACATAACATAACATAGGAGTAATTGCTCGAAGGAGCTGCACCAGACAGCTGTTATTAATGGCGTGTCCTTACTTACAAGTCATTAGGCGGTATGTTTGAAAGCAAATATTGTTTGCAGTGAATTTGATTTATCTAGTAAGTTAGTGGAAAGTATTTTTAAGGTTGTTGATAGTTCAAGGTGTACCACATTTTGCGAATTGAATATTTATAATTTTTCAAGGTTAGTACTCAATACCCAAAGACAGTAATGTCTTAAGACGCAAAGGTAAGTTCTCATTCATTAAAAAGTAATCGAGTCTTTCTGTCGTGAGATTCTCAGTAACTTCCTAGAAATTGGTAGTATTTACATTCCCAAGCCTTGGAAAACATGTAAAGTCGTTGATCTTGCGCCTCTACTTTTTCCGGTTGTATCGGAATACAAGAGAGAATAAAAGAGCATCTCTGTGTTGAGCTCTCAAAATTTTACCGTATAATAATGTCCTTCGCAATTGACTGTTCCGTTGATATGCCGTCGCGAACAAAATCTGTCAGGGCATCATCATACATTTTTATGTTCAAAATATCAATAAATGCATGAATTCGTGAAAAAAACTTTTTTAAAATGTTGTTTTGTTTAAATATTTCTTTATATATTTTATCGCCAAAGACAATACTTATCGTTGTTTAGGTTGGAAGAGTGAGAGATCCAGTGTAACTAAGACAAAAGGGACATAACACTTCAGTTCCCACGTTTGGTGGTGCATTGATGAATGATGAAGGAATTACTTTAGTGGTGACGCATTTGCCAATCCTCCCATATATATGGCATAACATTATGTATCACAATAATATGAAAATAGTGCCTCTCATGTAAATAATCTTAATTTAAAGCAGGTGAATTTGCGAAGCCCATTTATTTATATAATGATATGATATCCTGAAGCCTTCTCCATAACGAAAACTTTTTGGTCAACTTTTTTTTCTACTAGTCTTTTAGATAATTTAAAATAAGCCAAAATTATTTAGGTGGCCATTATTATTAATACGTCATAAAGTCTATGACTAATACGCCGTCATTGTGCAAAACAAAGAGGTTTTAAGGACGTAATATATAATAGCAATGAAATTAAAAAGTTCCATTATCACCTTATTACCTCTCTACCGGTAATTCGCGTGCTAGCGTGAACGTAGACTTTTAATTTTCGTGTTTACGCATAATTTCCACGTAATTCGCTTTTAAAGCTCGTAAATCTGTCCGATTTGTTATTTATCTGCTGTGGCTTGTAAATGTGCGCGGTTAAATAGCAGAATGTTGCGATTTATATTATGACCTTTACAATTGTAACATATGGTTTAAACCTTAAGCACTAGGAAAAATCTGTTGGAGATCTGAGAACATAAAGGGACTTTTTTGTTTTTATTCGCAAAACAGCAAAACTTAGATTTTGTGTTTTGGTAGAGTCATTGAGCGTACTACGAAAGAGCGAACTTTGTAACTACAGGCACAAGGGACATGACATCTTAGTTACCAAGGTTAGGGGCGCATTAGCGATGTTAGGAAAGTTCAATATTTCATACAACGTCTAGATGTGTATGAGCGGTGATGACCACTTACCATCAGGTAAGCCATTGGCTGTGTTTATATGTGTACATTGTCATGATCAATTGGAAGAATTTCAATTAAACTCGGTATATCCTATATAGACGAAGCCGAGATGGCCCAGTGGTTAGACTAGAAAACAAAGTAAAAATAAATATTTAAAAGAGAATATCGTGACGGTGTCGTGTCGTATCCGTATCGCTCTAACATAAACAAACTAGTAACGAGTAACTCTACCGCTCTAAAATATTTTTGTTGTACGTGACGCCTCATACTGAACAGCTTTTAACAGCGTATTTAGGTTTTATCATTATTATTGAACATTTTTTAAAAGTTTCAACGAGACTATATTTAATATTTCACATGAACATTTTATGAGTACGTTCCTAAATTGAAATTGTTGAATACAAATTTAAATATGGAATGTTAAACTCATGATAAAATTAAAATAGTAAAATATTAAATTAAGCTCCTGATTAATTAAAATAAACAAAAATGCACTACGAAGTAAAAATAATTCTATGTTTTTTTTTATTCAAATATTTTATATATATTATAAAAAAATAAACGAAAAAGGCCTCATTTTTTAAAGTCAATCAAAAAGACAAAGAACCATTGTTAAAATACAGTTTAGTACTGACTTCAAAATGATAGAACACTATGTGTTTTATGCCGTTTTAAATCCCTCGTGGCATAATTATAAGGCTGTAAGGGACCTTGAAGGGTCATGGGTTAAATCCTCGGTCGGACCAATACAAAGTTATTGGGACTAGTTCCAAAAAGAGATATCACAATTATGTGTTACAAATGGATTTATGTAAAAAAGTTTTAAATTAAGACTTTAATAGACTATAATGGTTTTCTTAATTAAACTATTTTTTGCTTACTATTGTCAGAAAAGGTAATTACATAGCACCTTAAACCGTTTTGGATGAACAAAAACTTTGCCCAAAAACCGGAGATCGCTTGAGATATTTCATCTAATCGAGTGAAGTAGTTCGTTTTCTATTACCGGACCAGTGTTTGCTGAACTAAGTGGAATCAACGAGTGTTGTTAGAAAGAACGGGCCTCGAAAAGCGTAACGCGAATTTGTTGATTGTACGTAATTTAATTTCCAATTTGTCTCTATAGACCTTGGAAATTACAATTTGTAAACTTTTGAATCAAGGATGTCTAATATGATAACGAAAGAGGTTAATTAAAATAGTTTTTACTATTTATTTTTTTCAGACTTTTTGCTCTTTTAAATAATAAATTACTTTACATATATTTTATAAACTTTGTCAGAAGAAATATGAACTATCCCTTACATCGCCAATGCGCCAACAACCTTGAGAACTTAATTTATTACGTCCCTTGTGCCTGTAGTTACACTAGCCGACACAAACTTCAAACTGAGACAGAATAATACTAAGTATTGCTGCTTGGCGATAGAATATGTGATGAGTACTGGGCCATTAAAATATTATATCAATTATTTATATTGTTGTGGAAACGTGTATGAAAAAGTATAAAAACTTGTTCGATAATGATACCATCTTGATGTTTTGCCATTATATTGACAACGTATGAGATAGTTTCGTAAAGGATATTGCATATTCTGATTTATCTCATTTGATTCCTAGGCTTCTCTACCAATTATAAAAAAATATACATAGCTCGTCCGCCTACCGATATCATAAAAAAAAGTGTTAAGGAATTGTCAGTATTCAAAATGGTCAATTATCTGATCTATCTCTGGGCTTGTCAGATTGTCACCCCGTCGGGCTATGTTAATGAGTGGGGGGAATATCGAAAGTGCACACTTGTCCGTACAAGTGCACGTGTAAGTGTGCACTTTCTTGGCGTAGATACTATATTACCGTTATCATTTTGTAAATGCCGCCTATATAGAAGTTTTTTGATATATTTACACAATAAAACTAACTAATACTCTTGTCAACAGAGAAAACAACCAAGTCCCTAGAATACCTTTGGCACTTTTTCCGAACCGATACTACTTGGGACCCTTAAAAAAAAAGCGTACTCCTTCCTGAAAGGCCGGCAACGCACCTGCAAGACCCCCCGTGTTGCAGATGTCCATGGGCTGTGGTAGTCATTATCCATCAGGTGAGCCTCCTGCTCGTTTGCCTCCTTTAACATAAAAATAAAAAAAAACTATCCTTATACTAATTATATATAAATTCAAATTTGTATATATTTAAGCACTTAATGTTATTATTTCTTATTTTAATAAATTTATAAGTCTACTACTACACCCATAGAACAGTTGGTTAATGCGACTTGTATTTATAGTAATAGATAATTTTGAATTATATACAACTATTGAGTGTTCGTCATGTTTTAGTTATAAAAAAAGTCTTGGTCCTTTCTTGCGGCTCCAGCTTACATACAAAATTTCACCGTTTATAGTATTAGTTTTATCTAAATGTCTAAACATAAAGTCGTGCGCGTTAACCTTTTACCTAAAGGTATTTCCATTCTATCCCGTAGAAAAAAAAAAACACGTTCAACCTCTTTATCATGGCCCGTGTCAATAGGAGAAACTTGGGACGGTATCCTAATTCGGTCGACCGCACAAATATTTATACAGTGTAATATTTTAAAAAGCGATAAAAGGATGGGTATCGCGTCATGAATACGTCCAGGATCCTTGCATCGGCCGTGCGTGACTGGAATGTGTTGTATTGTTTCCAAATTTCACTACAGATTATCGCATGTTATGTCCACAAATTTAGTTTAAACTTAATAATCGTCAATGAAGTTGTTAAGGAATCATATATAAAAATCAAATATGAACATCGATCTTTCATTGAATTTCGAATGCCAAATACTAATTAATTCTGTATTATAATTATGTCACTTCATTTAAAATAAATTTGGAAAATATGTATATATTTCGAATACAAGTTCTGTCGTAGCACATATATATACTTATAGACCAGAGTTCCAGACCGGAGCGTGAAACAGTGAAGAACAAATTTGCTGAGGTCAATTTCCGTCCTCAGGCATTCTGTACCAGATCTCATAACTGGTATACAAATAAAAAAAAAAGAAACTAAATAAAACAAAGATACTTCGATAGTTATGATTGAATAATTTTAATCGTCTTGAATCAAAATAAACTTGAATGTTATGCAACCGCATATAAGTTTGCTTAACTCTAGCTGACTGTATTTGTTCACAATGTTATGGGTTCATTAAACTTATTTTGGTCATACGAAGAGAACTAAGTCTAGGCTACTATTTGAATAATTGAATTATTAAAACACACCGTAAACTACGCGACATATAGACTTAAATACACGAAGAAAGGGTTTTATTAAATTTCGATTTTATGACGTATATGATGATGAAGACTAACTTAATGAATTCGAATCCTTAAAATTGTCATTACTTTTATTAAAACAAGTTTTGAAACATATTTTTATTAAACAAAACACATAAATATTTTTATAGAATTCGTACGTTTTTTAGATAAAGCGCAGTAATGTTTTTTGGAACGCAGTTTTTGAACGTAGTTTTTTTATGCGGCTTACAGTTGGGTTAAATGGCAGAAATGGTCACGAAAGGAAAAAGGCGTTATGCTCCCTCCAGGCGACTTTTCCCTTTCTTTCTCTCTCTCTCTCTCTATCTATCTCATTCTAATGTTTACAGTTTGTTATAATATTAACAATTTTATTTAATTAAATTATTCTCAAACGTTATTCATTTATTTTATTGTGTCTATTATTTAATAACATATAGCGAAAACATCTTCGTCCCAATCAAGTGTCCCAAGACATTTTAATTTCCTTATAAATCTTGGGTTTACCAGCGTTTAATAACGCTAGTAAATACATACATGAATGAAAGCTTTAGTAACAATAGTTATCAATTAGACAGCAAGGAACGATGTTAGTTGTGTGATGTGTCTGATTGATGCAGTGTTCGTCACAAGTGCCGACAGTCGATCAATCATCTCGACGTCTCATTAATATCACCCAATAGAAATCCGACCATGTTATGCGGCTGGCTTTGATTTCACAGCGTATTCCCGTTTCTTGAATTCAGCTTACATAATAGACATAAGATATGTTTGTTTATGTAACTAGAGACTCGATTTACAAAGCATTTACGCCATCAAAAAAATTTCAACTGTCTACATATATCGTTCACAGTTATGAGTAGGTACAGTTCGCACAAAAATGATAATTCCAGAAATTTTTTTTCCTGAAAAAGTTTTTAACATGGGTGTGTTAAGGACAAGTGGCTTTTCACCTTTAAGTAATAGTACAAATAAGAAAACAATATCTGCAGTGCTACTCAGAATTAATTCTACAGCATATAACTCGTGAAATGTTGACGAAAATACAAGAAAATATAAATAATAATAAATACACAATTTTGAGTATATACCATTTAAATGTTACAACTATTACGACTTATGCAAAATAAAAAATAAAGTTATAATATACTCAAAGATACCAGTAGCTAATAAGACATGCAATAGTTTAATATATTTTTTTATGTAATAGCGTTACTCGAACTTTTCGTAAGTTAAATGTGAAACTTTATGTAATTACATGAAACGCCCCATCGCAACAAGTTCGAGCGAGTCAATCTAAACAGTAATGACAGAAAGTTCGAAGTATTCGCATCTTGAAAAACATAGGCAATTCAACTTTCGGCCCATATGTGTGAGGAGAGATCGTATCAAAGTCGTATACGCAATTTCTTCTGGGAAAAGGGAAAATTACAGGGTTTCAGGCGCTATTCGCGTATGATGGCACTTACTTCCTTATCAATATTGCGTATCCGCAAATCTGTCCGTTTGTTTATTGCTCTTACAAAATATATATGTGAATATTTTTATTTCGGTCTTTATAGGGTTTTTAAAGGTTGTTTTTTTTTACTTTTATTCAACATCAATTATGAAACTTGACAACTTGGGTGCTTTTTGTGTATATATGTGTATACATTTGCTGATTTCGAACAGGTCGTAATTACACTTTTGTGATGATTAAATAGACTATATATGTTGATTAACATATAGTTTGTCAATAAAATATTATTTTTAGTAATAAAATACATATGTATCATTATATAATTCCAGTCGTAATATTCGAACGTAATTCATTATTTATTTTTTATAATACTAGATGAACCCGTGAATTTAACAGCGCAATTGTATAAAACACCCCCTTCCCCCATATTTTACCAAACATCATATACAAAGGTCCTTAAAAAGAAATGTTATTAATACGATTGATCAAAAATGCATAAACATAATTATAATTAATGATAATTTAAATTATAATGAGTTTTATATTCCTTACTTAATGATTCCCTCACTAACTTCACTTCACTTCACACACTTAAGGGGTTCCCCGGGATTCAAACTACCTCCATACCAAATATCATCTAAATCGGTACGGCAGTTTAAACTGAAGAGGTAACAGACATTTTGCATTTATAGTTGGCATATTTGTAACATTTATTATGTTTAAATATTAGCTGTGATCACTCTTCTATATAAACTAAGTATGCTACATTTCACAACCCTCCACGCTTAAAAAGTGGTACATGATTTTCTCTTTACGTAATAATATATAGATACTTCAAAGATAAAGCTATCAATACAATAGTCAAGTTTTAGACTAAAAAACGCAGATCCTTCTGAGAACAGAATCTGAGTCACCTCAATATGTAGTGATTTTTACCATCGCAAAGTTTAGTTCTAAGAATTGAACTCCGTTTTTACTGAATTTCTATTAGGGCATTAAACCAATAAATAACATTTATTATTTTGTATGAATATAGAATTTATTAATACCTTGTTTATTGCAAAACCTATCGGAATTTATTATTCATTATTTATCTTCTGAACAATACATATATTATGGTACTTGTTGGTAGAGCTTTGTGTAAGCCTCTCCGGACAGGTACCACCCACTCAAACGCCGAACAGCAATTCTTTGTATTATTTTGTTTCTCAAGGGTAAGTGCACTAATTTAACAACAGGCGCAATGACCATCAGTTTCTATGGTATGTGGTATTTCATTAGTAATGTAAAGAGTGGTCAATATTTCTTATAACGTCAATTTATATGGGCGGTGGTAATAACTAACGATCAAGTGGTCCATTTCTAAACGTATATATATCGTATGAATTTAACTTCAAGTAGTAAACTCCTGAACGAATTACCCTAACAAACACCAATGATTATTTGTATGTTTGATTCCAAAATACCTAATGCTAAGGTTGACAGCGCTTAAATAATTTCAAAACCTAATATACGAGCTCCTAAACGACATTATATTGACATAAGACAGGTCAAGCTTTGCTTTTACACAATTTATGGATATATTCCTCAAATTCGACCCCTGAACGGATCTTCGGACCCGCAGTATATCATCCCTGCATCCAATCCTGTCAAGGTATTTCCCCTCATAGCGACAGATTAATATCTTTAATATCCATTATCCTTACGGCTTCTATTTGATTATTTTACCTTTTTTTGGGAACCTTTTTAAATTGAAAACGGTAATTTTCAAAATTCGAACGTATTCTTTGTAAAATGTTATTGTATTTGTAAAAAGAAGGTTATGTTTTTGATATTTGTAAATATCGTGTAAGTTAATAATTTTTCCGACGAATTACTTGGTGATAGGGTTATATGCAAGCTTGTCTGGGTAGGGATCATCCACTTTTATCTACCACCAAATAGACTTATATTCCTGTATTGACGGTATTTGAAACGGGTAATTTTCTTTTTTTATGATATCGGTTGGCGGACAAGCAAATGGGCCATCTGATGGTAAGTGGTCACCACCACCCATAGACAATGGCGTTGTAAGAAATATTAACCATTACTTACATCACCAATGCGCCACCAACCGTGGGAACTAAGATGTTTTTGGTGGTTCTTTATTTGAGTGTTAAATAAAATAAATAAATAAAATCCGTTGAATGGATTAAAAGAAGAAATCGGAGATTGAGAAAGTGTCTTTGATTTATAATATCTATAAATATATTTGACGCGTGTTAAGTTAAACATTTGTCTCTTTCTGTCATCATTGATTGTACATTCGAAAAAAGAAGATTATTTATTCACAGGATGATCATAAATAATATACATCATTACGAGCATGCACTCCCTTTAGTCACGGTATGAGTACAGCGCCACACGTGTACGTCGAAACGACACGTAATCTCGAATCGATACACTCGATACCTAACAAGATCGAGTTTGGAAGGAATCGAGATATTTAAGCCGGCGCGTGACTCCATTACCGCGATACAAAGGAAAAAGTACCAACATCAAAGGGAGTGCTTACGAGTTAGGAATTCCCCTTTGTCGCTGCGACGTTTGAGCCGCCTCGTTAAATGTCCTAAATTGTTTGTTGCTTGTTTCTTAACGAGTGGGGGGTGAAGGATTACGGCTGGGTTAATATTTTCTTGTGTATCGTTTCTTGTTAATGTTGATTTGTAATAATTGCGAAACGTAATTAGTTTTTTAATGTCTAAGAATATTTTTTTAATTAACTCTAATGTGTATTTATTTCCAATAGGTAAACAAACCGGCAAAGCAGCCACCTTTTAGTGCTCCATGTGTCCTTATGAAAAATTACTATTAAAAGCAAATCTCACAAAGAAATTGGAAAACATTTATAAGAAACCATATCTAAAATACATTACCAATAAAAGATCAATACGCATTATATGTTATTACGCAATATCGTAAAGAACTGTATCCTACAAAAGGCAAAATCTTCCTAAACAAGAATGAATCGAATCAAAGTATTTTAGCGTAGAAGTTCAAGTGAGAGCGGTTCTTTTTGATCTTTGCCCTTTTATGAAATATACAAAGCATTTGTCACAAAGTGTAGTCAATGATGGCATAACAAAACGTAGGGCTTTCGAGTGAACGATATGTTGGAATATGAAAATCGACGAATTTATCTCGAGTGGAAACGTTTTAGGGAAAGGACCAGGGTCGAATCACAGTGGCACAAAGCGAACAATATCGACTTGATGGCTTTAGTCCAAAGTATTATTTTTATTTTATTTAACACTCAAATCAAGAACCGGCAAAAATCTATAAAAATATCTACAAATTCTGAAATATGAATTATGAACATTGTTTGAATATTTCGAGTGCCTTTTATAACTCTAAATTTACCATATATTTTCATTTATTTTTTAGGTATTTTTTCAATGTTTATATAAAAAAAAGTAGCAATCAAATGATTATTATGTCAAGTTAAATAAAAAAAAAATTTAAAAGACATTTAACCATTATCTTAAAGAACTAATAAAATTATTTAAAATATGCCCAGAAGTAAAAGAAAGTTAAGTCAATCGATGTCCTTCTGAAACATAAACGAAGTTACATTGGTAACTTTTCAAAATGGCGGACTAAATCAGATCGGATACATTGACTTGCAAATTTATCTAAAACCCTTTAATTGCTCCACTTCCCACCCTGTCACTTAGTTTGCGAATAATTTGAATTTCTTGACAATCACTATGCTTCGTTCGTATATATTATATACTATATTATTCGTAAGATTAAATTTAATCATTAATTCTCCAAAGGATAAAAACCTGAGAGTATATTTTATTGTTTAATACATATACTCAGTAGTAAGGCTTTGTTAAAGTCTGAAGGACCCAGTGTAAGTGCACAAAGGACATAACATCTTAGCGCCAATGGTTATTAGCGTATTAACGTTGGTAAGAATTGTTATTTCAAATAGTACTAAATGGGCGGCTGTGACCATTTACTAACAGGTGGCCTATTTGCCCGTCTATCTTCCGATTTTATTATTATTTTTAAATCTCGTCTCTAGTTTAGCGGTGCATTAGCGTTTGTAGAAATTGTTATTTTATACAGTGAGGCTACGCTGCCCAAACTATTAATGATACATGCAAGTTATGTTTTTTTGCAAAAGAGGTTTTATATGTCTGATTGCTTAATGAGCAGTATTATGAATAACTGTAGTCTAATATTATCGATTTTTAAGGTTCCGTACCCTAAGGGTAAACGGGAAACTGTTATATATGAACTGTGTATATTTCTATGTTTGTAAATTTTAAATATGTCTGCAGAATAGCTAGCGACTACATAATTAAAATTAAAGGAACCATTACTTTAATTTAACTTTAATTTAGTGAACAAAACAGTGAATATTAAATTAATTTAATCCATTATATTGTGAATACGTTTAATATTGATAAATATTGCCTTTACAAACCTAACTAACCAGTCGTTTTGGAATGTTACCAGGTAAAGCATGTACGTATTTTTTTTAAATAAATTGGCTTCGTAGTAATAACTATCTTTAAATTTTTATCTGCATGTAATAGAATTAAGTAAAAAAAATTAATTAGAATGCTATTCTAACATTCTATTGAAATTTAAATATGTAAATACATTTCTTTTTACATTATATATTTGACGGCGCCTCGAGCGCGTTCTAAATCTACCTTTTTTTTAAGTTAAGTTAAATGTTAGACAGAGCCATCTAGTATCGATGTCTATGTTAATTTAATTCAATGTTGGAATTTGTAAGGACGAGAGTGGCAACCCAACTGTGGTGGCAACACTCTAGTGAAACGTCGTTGTGAGCGGACGTCCATCTTATGATTGACATCGGTGATTGTCACTTTTTGAAAAAATAGCGTGGCTGAACGATCGACAACGACGGATCGCTTACGTCCAGTGATTTTAATCTAATTAAATAGAAGACGCTATATTTTTGTTAAAAGACTTCATTGTGATAAATAGAACGTTGATTTATTATCAAAAGTGCCTTTATTTTCGACATACCACGCCTGTGACCGAATCAAGGACTTTCTCAAGTTTAACTACAATGGACCGTCCTGATGAAGGCCCTCAAGAGCCTTTATCAGAAGTGGGATGCGGAGATCGAAAAGAGGCAAGTGATGAGACCAGCGGTAGTAAACTTTTGAGTACCATGGAAGCTTTGTTGACTCGCTTGTTGGCTACAACTTCACCAGCGCCTCATGCATCCACAGCAGCTTCAGCTATGACGAATACAGTGCATTTGGTCCAGTTTAACCCTGACGATGTTGACGCTGACATCGAGGGATGGTGTCGTGTCTCGGAGATAATTGTAAAAGCGAAAAACTTAAATGGAGTTGAACTTTTAGTGGCATTGACAAGCGCTTTAAAGGGACGTGCTGCAACTTGTTTGACTAAGGTACGATTGGAAGATTTGACATGGGACACTATGAAACAAATTCTTCTCGCAAAGTTTTCGAAGCCCAAATTGATCCAGGACTATTTTGACGATATAATGCGCTTCCAATTGGGAGTAAAGGAAACAGCGAGTGAGGCAGCTATGCGTTTGTGGAATCTAATAGAAAATATACCCAAAGTTGAAATGCCAGAGGAGGTTATCGCCGGATTCGTTGTATCTGTGTTGAGCTTGAAAGATCACCTGATTCGTCGTGAGCTGAATTCTCATGCTATCAGTACCCGAGCACAACTATTCCGCATACTCGGTGGTGTTACTTTGAAAAGACGCCTTGACTCTAATGATGATCAGTACCCAGCTGATTCGAAGAAACCTCGATTGAACGATACAAAGTTTAACGGAAAGTGTCATAGATGTGGAGTTCCTGGCCATAGAATAATAGATTGTAAAAGACCTCGTCCAGAACCGGGCTCTTCAAAATCAGTTGAAAACTCATCGTCATCAAAAGAAAAATCAACATCGCCAATTTGTTTCTCGTGTGAAAAACCGGGTCACATGTCAACGGGGTGCCCAGAGAGGAAGAGTGGTGGAACTGCAGTGAAGGAGGTCAACATCTGTGAGCATAGAGTATCGAGAGGTACCCTTAGTGTGTCATCTGGGTCCACAACTTTAACAGCACAATCAGAGACTATGAGCGACGACTCCGAAGATGAATCTCATCGTGAAGAGATAGTAGGTGTGGAGGTTCATCATTCGTAATAGATAATGTAATCTGCACATCTGATTGCACTAAACAGGTACTTTAGTTGTTATTGTGTTGTCCGGTTTCACAGGCTTGTGATTCGAAAGGACGCACGATAAGATATTTTTCTGTAGTATTTAGTTCAAGGAATTGTATTGTCCGGTCCACGCTTGCTTGCGTGTTCGAAAGGACGTACTCTTCCGATCCGTAATGAAAACGGTCGAAAGGACGGTGTTGTCCGGTCCATGTCTAGGTACATGGTCGAAAGGACGCATTTGTCCGGTCCGGTTTGTGTTGAGTACTTTTAAATGTTGTCCGGTCTAAGCACGGGTGCCTAGTCGGAAGGACGCATTTTGTTCCTACGTCACAGTCGAGAGGTGCTTTCTGATCCAGCACAATTTATAATATGGCTGATCGGTAATACGCATTTGTCCGGTCTGTGACGGAAGTCTTTTCATTTTAATATTCACTGTTTAGAGTGTTGTGTGAACTTGTATGTAATATGATCAGAAGTTTAAAGTCAGGGTGGACGAGCCGGATGATTGCGGTGCTTATTTAAATCGTATGTGATAATGTGTGTTTGCTCATTGCAGATACTCGTGATCGCCCGAGGACGGGCGAATGTCAGTCCGGCCGTGACGGCGCCTCGAGCGCGTTCTAAATCTACCTTTTTTTTAAGTTAAGTTAAATGTTAGACAGAGCCATCTAGTATCGATGTCTATGTTAATTTAATTCAATGTTGGAATTTGTAAGGACGAGAGTGGCAACCCAACTGTGGTGGCAACACTCTAGTGAAACGTCGTTGTGAGCGGACGTCCATCTTATGATTGACATCGGTGATTGTCACTTTTTGAAAAAATAGCGTGGCTGAACGATCGACAACGACGGATCGCTTACGTCCAGTGATTTTAATCTAATTAAATAGAAGACGCTATATTTTTGTTAAAAGACTTCATTGTGATAAATAGAACGTTGATTTATTATCAAAAGTGCCTTTATTTTCGACATACCACGCCTGTGACCGAATCAAGGACTTTCTCAAGTTTAACTACAATGGACCGTCCTGATGAAGGCCCTCAAGAGCCTTTATATTTATTAACTTTTTTTTCGAAATTGCCTAAAAAAATATTGATTGTCATCTATCATCCTTCTCTGCTGTACCCCGACACCCTTTTCGACAAATATACACAGACTCGTGGCATTATGTTTTATTACGACAGGCACGAAATTAAATTATAAAAAAGAAAACTAATAAAAAGAAACTCAAAAATCCACGTCCACTTGCGCTCTATCCACACAGCTATCCGCCATCTTTGCCATAATAACAGTCATATAGACACAGTGTTCGTATAAAAATTCTGTATAAAATGTTGAATTTTTTTTATAAAATTAACATGAAACTTAACGATCATTGGGCACGCTCGTTCTACATCAAATTAGGTCGAGACGTTTCCTGCATATAGAACGCTATTACCTAGGTCTCGGTAGGTTACCTATTCACTTCCTTTTAAAATATTAAATTAAAATCTAAAGTTTTATGTTCAAATTGCTCCCTGTTAAGTTTAGATGGTTATTTTTAAAGGATTTTTAACTTCCCTTTTATTGTAATAGGCGCCTTTTTTCAAATTAATAACTTTGACATTTAAACATCTTATTAATCCTCGAGTCGTCTATACCATAGTTAATTTTTAAAAGAACGTCTTGTATGTATTTTTATATACTGTCATTACTGTCTTTACCATACATACCTATACTTTACACGTGCCCAGGGCCCCCATCCTGAGAGGGCTCCGAAGAACCAACAATTTTTTTCACACGTTTATGCTCACGTTGATACATATATACATTATATTTTCGAAATTGCCATATTTGTAAGAAATAACTAACATATTTATCAAAAGGCTAGTGACGATAGTCGATATTAAAAGTAGAAAGCTATCGACGTGCCCTTCGTGATAGCAATAGATGTACTATAGGCTTAAGATTGTACAACCAATCAGATTCCTACGAATTTACGAAAATTACCGCACCGTTTATTTGAAATAATACTAAAGGCCTGGCTATAAGCAAATTATTTGTACATGGTAGTAAATATCTACCAAAAGGGCCCCAAATTCCTGGGTGCCCAAAGGCCCCAGCATATCTTGAGACGGCTCTGTATACAGTATATATACGTTAGTTGTTATTTTTGCATTGCATTCTAACACCACGTCTAGGTTTTACCGACCATTAAAACTTTTACCCACCACTGAAACTGGTTTTATCCGACATCATTACGTAATCAATTTTTTTTTTATTCATTAAGATATATAAAAACAAATTAGATATAAGATAAGAATAGGATACAAAGCAGAGAAGAAAGAAAAACTATTTGAAAGTAGAAAGCCTACAGTTTCTAATTGAGATATTCTCAACCTTCTATATGATATCACTTTAAAAATTATACGTAGAAAAAAAGATTATAAAATATAAAAAATACTCTATAAACATTTACCTTTTTTCAAATTCCAGTTATCCTATATTCACTGTTTCCTACCGGGAAGTTTGTAGAGTGAACCTACCGATTTATTTAGTTAAACCTCGTTATGTTAGGTTAGGGTTTTTTTTTATTCTAGCAACATATCCGGACATATGGCTTTTAATGAAAATGCCGCCGTCACGGAAGGCCTGACGTACGTGAAACATATAAACTTATAAGTATCGAAAGAATTTAATATAATTATTTTTGTTTTAAATTAATAGACTACAATAATTATGCCACAGCACTTAATTTCTATAAACCTTTCAATCGATCGCCATGACTTATATAAACAGGCAAGATCTGTCGGGTGAGTGAGAGAGAAGGACGATTCGTGATGAGGTTTTCATACTAGTTAAATAGCAAAATAATAAAAAAAAAAACATAGTTATATTTCTTAATTAGGAATATTTCTATGTAAAAATGTTCCATATTTAAATTAAGCTAGTGCAAAATATAATTTTGTGAGCATTTTACGTTACGTGGTTTAACGTGGGAACTAAAAAATATTGTAATCCTACTCAATTTTGAGCAGCTCTATTATGGGTATTTTTATTAAATTAGGATAAACGGGTTTCATTTAGCTTTATTCTTGTGTCAAATTTAATAATAATTGAAATTTTAACCCCTTCCTGTTGACCGATTGAATTGATTGATTGATCGGATATTTGATACACGCCTCTAGTTCAGATGACAATACAACTTGATATATTCAGAATCATTGTAAATCCAAGATGGCCGCCTCCACAAAATGGTAGGTTAAATATTTTTTCACAACCCTCACAATATAGATATCAAATGAAAAGACTTTTCATGTATAGAAAATAATGTTTTTAAAATTAGCTACTAAAAATTTTAAAGAATTTGTTAAAAAACGCTGAGCTCAATCGGCGTGAGTCATTTGGGATAAAAAGGATTTTTGAAATATTACTACGTATAAAAAGTTACGAAATGCAATTCAAACTTTATACTCGATCTACTGAATATATGGATGAGTTGTTTCTCTGATTGATTTCATTAATTTGTGATTAAAAAAGAAGCAACGCCACATTTTAATTAACAAAAAAAAATGTGCTATGTGTGGGAAAATATTCCAAACGGACAAGATCGAACCTGCGACTTTTTACAGCGCTTTAATCACGAATTGACAACATCAATCACAGAAACAACTCATCGATATGTTCAAATGGCAATTGAATCCACATTTACAAAGGAGAAAAATTATAATCAATTAAGTATTGGTCATTTATAAGGCAAAGATAAAATACAATATGCCAAGTTGTATATAGAAATACTAACTTGTGTAGTGGTGGCAACAAATTGGTCAAAAACTATGCAAGATGTTCATAATACCAATAATTTAATCGCAAATCAGAACTTATTACAGTGATCTAATTAAACTGAAACGTGAAATCAAATATAATTTAATTCAAACTAAAAACTTGAAAACAAAGTAGGTAAAAAATATATGTAAATTATCGACATATGTAATAACAATTTATTTATTTAATCCTGAGACTTTTTATTAAAATTTGCGTGTGCTATTTTAATGTATCGTTTAATATTGGAAACTTTATTGGTTTATCTTTTTGTAGTAGTTATTAAATTTATCTTTTTATTGTGCTTGCATTTTTAAAAAATAAATAGTCGATAAAGTTGAATTCAAAACTGAAATTATTAATATTAAAGTAATAACAATTTTTTTGAATAAAGAATTATAAAGGCTTTCCGAGAAAGCCGTATTTTATTTGTCTGTTATGCACCATACATTTATAACGTACACGGTCGTATATTCGTCCAAAATTAGCAATATCAGAGCAGCACGTAGGAAGAACTCATTACGCAGTATATAACCCTGACGAAATTCAGCCGTTCCATTTCACACGCCCTACACTTTAAAAAGCCCTACTTGACATTTATTTCTTTTTTATTTTACGTAATCTGCGAATTTAATATAGCCAGATGTAAAAATGTAATGTCAGAAAAAATGACTCCGCTGTTTAATTTGAAAGCGGGAGAAATGGAACGCTTATTTAAATTTCGAATATCTAACGCTTTCGAAACATTCGAAGCAATAATCTCGTGTATTATTTTATGTTTTATCTAATTTAGAATAAGGTTTAAATCCTTTGAAAATGTATCTTAAATGAACATTGCGTTATATAACGCTTCCATGCGACTGTCATCATTCTCGGCCAATTAAGAACGGTCTGTGCCTTCTTTATACTGTATATTTCTCAAGGTTATTTTAGAATGGTAAGTGGGCTATAATTTAAATTTGATGCGGCGCATGCACTAAACCGCGTACTTGGCTCATTAGGTCTGATCTGGAGTTAACGAGGCGAGTTTAATTGCGGGACGCAGTCACACTATAAAAACGACAAAGTATATTGTATAGGGCAAATTAAATTTCAATGTTTCACCCTTTTTGAATCTTGTCAAAATTAATTGATTGAATCTCGAAATCCAATAAAATTATTATTAATCCTTTCGTCTGATAGAGGGGTTTATCTCGTGACCATTATGATGGGTGAAAGACAGATTATAGATGACGTTGCATTCTCTTATTTCATTTGTTCATTTTAAAAGTCAAAATAATATTATTAGCCAAATAAAATAAATAATTTATAATAACCCCTTAGGCATATTTTTGCATTGGAGCCTGTGTATATAATAATAATACAGGATAATACAGGTGCCAGTAATACAGGGTGTGCACAAATCCTCACCTATATAGCCGTAAACGCATGCGGAAAACAGTAGCCACTGTTTTCCGCATGCGTTTTGTAGGTCTCCCGAGCAAAGAAAGCTACTCGAAAATGTGATCTAAATTAATTATATCAGAATTATCCAAATTTAAAAATATTTTTTACGCTTTACAGGTTTTCCAAAGCATGAAAGTGTTTACGCTGCCATCTTTAAAACTTTGGCATATTGTGTCTTAACAAAAAATAAATTTCTAATTTGCACGAGCCGAAATTTGAACCCATGACTGTGGGATCCACAAACTTAAAATCTAATTATTAGACCTATAGAGTAAGAGGAATTCATTGTAGCATCGAATACTACTCATTCTTTTGACAAATAATTACTATATTTATATTTTGGCACAAAAAAAAAAAAAACACCAGAAAACACATATTTTTTAAATAAATCGATTTTTAGGCTAAGGTAACTCCTTTATTCGATTAATAATTAGATAATTTATTTTCAAGTCTACTAACGACGATGATGCTTTTGCTAGTTTTAATCTAACATGTTTTACCCCCATTACGGCGTAACCAAGATGAATAATGAATACAGGATGTATGCTAATTGTTAAACGTACAGATAACATACCTACCTACCTACTGTACCCTAGTAATCAAACAAATAAAAACAAAGACGTTCTTATTTTTTTTTATTAATTACCTAAAGGCAATCTCGACATTCAGCTTAGAAAGATATTTATTGATTTACATGAATCTAAAAAACCTGTTCATATGACATAACCTCTATTATGTTCGAGGAATACGTACAAAATCAAAGAAGACATTCGTATAATAAACTGTATATTATGTATATTACGATATGCTTATAATACACTTACAATACATAGTTTTTTAAATAAAACAAAAGACAACGCACATGTACTAACAATAATAGTAATATTTCTTTTTCACGCTTCGAATAAATTTTAACTGCCAAAGAAAATATCACACAATATCGCTCCAAACAATTTCTCATACCTTCAACTTTGATTGCGAATAAATGCAAGCCTATCTGTCAATAAAAAAAGTTATTACTAGTATGTAAATATAATAGCGCAGAACCGACTCCTTTACTATTTTGATGTTTTGGGGGGGGCATGCCCCCTATGACATCATCCCGGACCGCTATCCCGAACTCTAAGCCTAGATCCCAAGCATCTGCAACCATATAATTAGTTATATAAAACATTTGTTTAACAAAAATACTTTTTATAATTGCACGCGGTAATGTCCGTGTTTATTTCGTCTAGAAAATTACCATCTCATGCAGCCCGTAGTCGTAGACCGGTTTAATTACCTCCTAATTACCTTCGCTTATTAATCTCTTTGAACCTTATCTTTCGTCCACGTTCTTCCTTGAAATTACATAGTTTAAAAAAAGCTGAGAGCTTTCGTCTATCTTGAATTAAGAGATTTTGATAAGATCAAATTATTATTCCATAGTTCAACATAAAGAAACGGTTTTAAGTGATGAAGCTATTAGTATGAATAATAAACTGCAATTACGACAATAAGTGAAAAAAAAAAATTATAAGAAAAACTGAAAATAAATTAATAATTGTATTTAATTCTACCATGACATCCATACACATTCTATGGACCACAAGTAAAAAAGGCAATAAAAAATTGCAAGTGCCCACCGTTGGTTAAAGTGTTTTTTATTTATTTTTAGTATTTTTTACTATTTTTTATAGTTAGTTATAAGACCAGAAGAAGAATATTAAAATATAATTAAATGGTTATCGCTAACGTTAAAAATAACGTCTTTTCTATGCCTAATGACTCTCAATTCCTTCGTACTTGAACATAGCTCGAACAGCGAAAAAAAACGTTTGAAAATAAAAATAAAAAACAATTTAGAAATTCGAAATTCAATTCAAAACATCGGTAAAAGAATCAATAGCAGTCGATATTTAGTTCGCAATAAATCCAATATCCGAAACGGAAGAGAATGAAAAGGAAAAAACGACTTCAACTCATTGAAATCAGAGCGTGGAAATAATTCAGAAACCGCCGCTCCGAAAATATTAAAACCATTGTACTCGTATGAACAATTAAATGTTAAAAGAATATACTCGTTATAGATTTGTGTACAGCAACTTGCTCAAAATAAATAACAAAAACAATGCAAACTACTCATAATCAATGTTGCCATTTACAAAAAAAATACCGATTATAGATTCGTGTACAGCAACTTGCTCAATATAAATAACAAAATTAATGCAAACTACTCATTATCAATGTTGCCATCTACAAAAAAATACCGATTATAGATTCATGTACAGCAACTTGCTCTAAATAAATAACAAAAATAATGCCAACTACACATTAACAATGTTGCCATTTACAAAAATATACCGATTATAGATTCGTGTACAGCAACTTGCTCAAAATAAATAACAAAAATAATGCAAACTACCCATTAGCAATGTTGCCATTATAATATGTAACGGAATGTTAATAAAATTAAGAGTAAAATATATAAAGCGCGTTTATATTGGTAATTATTATTAATGTTTAAGTTTGATAATATTACGGTGTACTTTATTTTTTTTATTTTTTTTATTCTTTATTGTACAAATAAAACATGTACAGAGGGCGGACTTAACGCTATAACAGCATTTTCTGCCAGCCAACCCAGAATAGTGTAGGAGAGTAGTCAGTAGGGTGTGCACAGAAGTTAAAGAATAATTAAAAAAAAATATATACATAGCAATACATGCCTATAAATATATATAATAATAATACAGTACATTTCGATATTATACATAATATATAATACATAAATATACATATACATAATATACATAAATATGCACAAACATATACATATATAAGTACATAAATATTTAACATATATACATAAAAAAAATATATGTATGAATCCAATTATGATAATAGTATTGATGAAAAGACATCACATAGTGTTGACAGACGACAAATAAAATTCTTTTACTTGGCGCTTGAAGGAGTCGCGCGATGGAGCCCTACGAATAGAATCAGGCAAAGTTAAAAATATTTTCTTAGTGTTATCATAATATTTAATATTGATATGATGAAACAAATTTCAAATGTTCTTTATTGTTTGTCAAATACAATTTCAAAAGCTTAGTTTTAATTTAAACCTTAAACGCTTTCAAGAAAATACATAAAATATTCAATTAATTTAATTCGTTCAAGTATTTTAATATGATTTTTCAACTTCTGTTAGTTATTAGTTTTTCTTTCATAATACATTAAAGACATTTATAATAATTATTTTTGAAATTTAATAGCTTTTTTTGAGTATATTAAAAGTCTAAAATTTTCTGCCTCGCACAACCACTCTGTGGGACCAGCTATCGCCGGCGGTTTTTCCGAACCGATACGACTTGGGAACCTTCAAGTAAAGAGCGTACTCCTTCCTTAAAGTCCGGTAACGCACCTGCAGCCCCGTGTTGCAGATGTCCATAGGCGGTGGTAGTCACTTTCCATCAGGTGAGCCTCCGTTTGTTTGCCACCTATGACATAAAAAAAGTCGAAAGTAAATAATTAATCGAATTAATGGCATTTTTTTATAAAAATGCTAATAGCTATGTAATTATTTATATAAACATTATATATGTAGTTATATAGTTATAAACAGCCTGGAATTGTCAAACTGGAATTCATAATTCCAGTTTTTATTACATATAAGAGATACAATTTACTGAGAGGAAATTATTTAAATGTTCCCTTATTGTAATCTAATTTTGATTACGACGAGAGAGAGCAATATGTTTTATATTTGAATTCATATGTAATTTAAGTAAAAATTTCTCAATTGATAAAAATATTAAGTTAAGGTTATATAAAAGGAAATAAGGAAAAAATCTTCGAGCCCCTATATTTATCAGCGTGACGATGATGTCCTCCTCTTTCCTCTGGTCAAATCAGTGAAAAAAAAAACAAATGAAGTACAAACATAGAACCTAGACTTTACGTTCTTACTGAGAAAGTGAAAACTCCACAAAAATATCTTTACGGAAAAACCCGAGGTTTGTATCCAGGAATTCGGGATCAGCGTCCTTATCACACAACGACTGGACTTACGAGGCAGTTAAAACAATTATGGATATTTTAAGATAAATGTAACATTTCCCTCTATTCCCTCTACCATCTCTAGGACCAACGACTTTGGTATACCTTTCGAGGCGCAGAAGTATAAGGCGGCCAAGTTCCTACCAGTACTGCTACAGTGTGTTACTTTTTGACAGATATTTTATGGGCTTTTATCATTGAGTTGAACATATAAACAAGCAACTGGACCAATATGTGCCATAACACATAGCGCCATATGCCGCGCGCGAACAGCGGCGTGTGTCGCGCGCGGTGAAATTCTTTGGCGTCGCGTCTTGTCGCGTATCAAAAACGCGCGTCAAAATCGCGCGCGAATCTGCAACGTAGCTGAATTTTGGCTCTTAACCGATAATTATTATAATTACACGAGATATACAGTATGTCACATTTACGAAAGATGTACTTTTAGAAATCCATTAAAATAAAATTTAATACATATTCCGTAATATGTTGTAAATTAAATTCGTATATACAAAATATTGTTATGAAACAACTTTACAAATTATTTAATATCGGAAAAGTTAATTGGTAATACAAAAATTGGGTTGAAAGTCAATATTGAAAGATATGAAAGCCTGCCGCTAAGCCGCGGTAGAGCAATGCGCCGGAACCCTAACTCCCTCATTAATAAAACCCCCTCCGAAGAAACGTTAGCAGTTTGTTACTCCGGGATTAATATTAAATGTTTCAACTTATATTTATTTGAAAGAATCTTTATTAAATTCTCAGGCACGTGCACACTGAATTTTAATTTTTTTTTTGTTATAATCATCTAACAGATCGCGTTGGATAGCGGTAGATTGAGATGGAAAATCATTTAATTTCAAATTAAATTCTTAATTAACACATGGAAAGTATTTTAATTTAATTTTGTCACTAGCAGACTTAGCATACAAATTTTACAGATATAAAGTTAACACGTACATTGTACGGAAAAATACCAAAAAAAAAGAATTACTTACATTTGAAAATTTCATCAAAGAATAAAAAAAGCAATAATTAAGTACACATACATAAATTCAATCTTATCTTGTTGCGATGTCTTAAGCTGTGATGTGATGTCACGCGTTATAGTATAAACATCTAAGCGCAACAGGACACCACTCTATTATTACAAAAATGTGTTTTATACATATATGTATATGCGTTATACGTAGCTGTAAAACTGACCTACCAAATGAAATATTCGAAGAAGTGAGTACAATGTACAGGGCCGGATCATCGTGAAGGGTTTACATATGAACTTGATTCTATAATACAAATTAAGAACCCGTCTAATTTTCACTCACTAACTTAAGAGCACGTGAAAATAAAATCACTCGACTACTCAGGACAGTTCTGTATATATATATAATCATTTTTGTCACACTATTTGTCCACAATTAGATTCTTATGCTTCGATAATAACAATGCACGAAAAAATAATAGAACTTCACTGTGCAGTTTTTATTAAAAGATCATTATATAAATGTACTACAAAATTTTCTTGAACTATTTTAATTATTTTTTGTTCATTATATAATAAGTCAGACCGCTGAAACTATAATTGTATATATAATTAATTTAACCTTGTGCAATATATCAAGATGACTAGATATGACCTTTCCAACGACAGAAAGAAACTGAATCCAAAAACAATTGGTACCACTTTCATATTGAACGAGTCTTACCGGAATCACGCTATTAATATTTTCTAAAACAATTCCTATATATACCCTCGAACTACGATCCCGTCGGCAGAGAATTGTTGGAAAACATATATACCACCATACACTGACCTCGCCGTGGGGTTCTCCCATCATCTAATTTATATTAGTATTTTAACTCGCATCCCCACCTAGTAACGCCTTAAAGATCGTTAACCAACAGCAGTACACAGACAGAAACAAAAAATGTTGTTGTCCTCATGACAAATCTTCCCGACACATTTATTATTCATATAACGATTGTAAAGGTATTTTACACTAATTACGAATTATTTGCATGAAATCCTTAAAATTTATTAATTAGTCATGGTTACATTATCATCTAAAAATTCAATGGAGAGAAATGAATCTGTATAAAATTCAGTTGTATGATATGATACAAAGGAATGGTTTGTTCAAGCAAGTGTATTCATCCTTAAAAACGACAGATAAAACCGAGACTTCCCAGACCTTCTAAAAGGTACGCCTGAAAAAGGCAAATGAGTTTTGTTATACGTTCCACAAAAGCCAGGTTATTATCCGAAAATGTTCACTCACAATGGAATGACAAAACGAGCGATGCGTCATCCGGCGCGTCTTCGAACAAAACATCAAATGAGTCCATTCATCAAAACAAAAGTTGCTTGCAATTCATCAATCGTGGGTTTGACTGTGAAATACAAATTAATTAACTTTCCCGTGCTCCTTTATTTATAGCGACACGTAAACGACACGACATATTTCCGAAATCGTTGTAACACTCATTATAGTTTGAATTTTAAGCACTTTGAAATTTGGACATCAGTTTAACTAAAATGTTATTTATTATTTTTATTAAATATTAAAAATAAGAAAAAGTAATAGAGAGGTTAGAGTATTTTTAGAATTGGTTTAGTGAGCTTTAAATATTCGAAACACATTACCAAGAAAACTACAGAGCTTTCTTAGTAAATCTGTTTTACCGAGTGAATTTTCTTAGTAAAGTCAACGATTAATAATATAAATATTATATTAAAAAACTATTACCTGACCTTTATACCAATTTTAAAAATAAAAACAATGAGTACCTACACGTATCTCTACTGATTCTTTACCTTTATTTTTTTGAAATATACTTAGTGTATCATATCATATATAAAATCACTCTAACATACATTTAAAAGCCACAAACACACTCCCTCTCTTGGATTTCCTTTGTCGGGGATCTATAACACAACAAAACAACTCCACTCATGGAAGAGGACTCAATAACTTCATTGGCCCAAACCCAAACTCGAAACCAGGACAGCAGGTTCTTCAACGATAAAATAGCCACTAGACGAACGACGCAATTCAAGTAGTAACGTCATTTAATAACGTAGAGAATAAAAATGTAATTATAATAAAAAACTGGGCAAGTGCGAGTCGGACTCGCGCACTTAGGGTTCCGTACCCTCAAGCACTGATTTAACAACAAATTTGTGCTACAAGTGTTTGCTTCCAAATTCCATGATTCTAGGTCAACGGAAAGTAACTTAAAGATTATGATTCCCTTTGCGAATGTATGGAAAACGCGACATAAACTGCCATATATTGAAATTGCGTTATATATGTGTATTAATTTCATATTATTGTTATACCTCTACAGTTCTACACGTTCCTAGAAAAAGGGTCTTGAAGGACAAATAGGCAGACAGATAACTGAGTGATCTTTCAGGGGTTCCTTTTATCCTTTATAGAGTCGGAACCCTAAAAACGAAATCAAGAAAATATTTAACTAGTCAAAAGCACAAATCGAGAAATATTCAAGTCCAATAATTTCCAATAACACATCCCTCCGACTCACGAATATATATGTTAAATGGAAAAATCCGATAAAAATTGAAAAATAAGCCCGCATACCGTTACTATCCGGAATATTTACAATTGAACAATGGAAAACGTAAATGTTTGCCACGTAAATCAAGTTGTCAGTACTGCGTTATAAATTCGCGGACCGTCGACGTGTAGCACACCTGACGCTTCTAGTAATAATACCTTGATTACTAACACACGCACAAACCCGACTGTGTACGCTGATATACTTACTCTAATTCTTATTATGTGTTTGTCGACAGCCTTAAGTTGGTGTCTTGTATGCAATAAGGCATTTATTATTTTTATTTTGTTTTGTAGATAGGCAGACCGGTGAAAGAGCCATCTGCTGGTAAGTGGTCACCGCCCATGAACTTTCATACTGTATCATATATATTAAACACCTCTTACACATCACTGCGATAATTACCTTTAAACTAAGATATTAATATGTCCCTTATAATGGAATATATTTCGAAATATAAATAATTTATTATTAGTACCATTTTACTTTCAATTTTGTATAAAAACTCTATCTTTAATGTAATTTCATTTCATTGTTCCAACCAATAAGGTAAATATAAATATGGCATTATACCTGCATGTGAAATTGGACTACTTACGTGGCTTACAAATGAAGTAGTAATTGCAAAAAAGGAAAATTAACGCTGTTAATTCAATGACGATATAGCATTAAATCACGTTTTAATTTGCGTCTTCAAGTACAGCACTAGTTTTACCGTTATCAGAAACAAAACGAACTTCCGTTCCTTGTTTTTAAACAAGAATGAATATGGCGAGAAGTGGCAACGAATTTTATGTGCCAACTTCCTCCGAACTTTATAAGTCCATCTCTTACAGAACTTACCTTTTAGCTTTCACGCTTTATTACTTGAGCGCTGATGAAATGTCTTAGAGTGTAAGACAAAATAATAGCACTATTTGAATTTCGTTCAACGGCTGATAGTGATGTCATTGTCCGAGCAACGATGCCGATTATGATAGTGCTTGCAGTTATAGGTTTCAATTATCGATTTTCGAATCCTTAGTTTGTAATTATCACAACAACGTTGAGAAGTCCATAGTATTAGTTCTAAGTATGCAAGAGCTTCAAAAAGTAAAACAAACTTAAAAATCTATGTATTTTATGACGATATTATTTAAAAATAATACAAATTTTCTTAATAAGAAAATATGAGAAAAGAAAGTATTGTTTTTTTAAAGATATTCTACCGAAATCTTATTTATTTAATCAATCAAAAGAGTTATATCAATATTATTATAGAATACAAATTTTATCCTCATAGATAATGTTATTAAAAAATATTAATCGAATATTGACTTAAACGAATGTTTAATTCGATATTTTAATTGAAGCAACAAAAATAATATGAAATTATTTATTAACGCAGGACAATACTATAAAAAATTAAAAAACCTTTTTTAAGTACAGACAGACAAAGCCATCTAATGATGTTCTATGGTATGCGTATACCCTTAAGAGATTATAATATTCCTAACCATAAATGTACAATATTAGATGATTCATCCCTTATGCCTATAATTACAATGGATTACTCACCTTTTAAACTCACAGAGCACAACAATGAAATTAATTTAAATTTTAAATGAATGAAATCAAATGATATATGGGTTAAAAATGATTAATAACTCGTGGTTATAGGTTATAGGTACCCAGTTACTAATGAATACGTACCTGCCCTGCTCAGACGTTCTTGATAAATTTCAGTCACTGCTATGTGCTTCTTCCGTAGCTAGGCTTAACGAGCTTTTCAAAGTAGAAAAATCTAGACGGGTTAAAATAAAGTAGCTAATTGAAATAAAATTTTGATCCTCAAATCTATTCATAAAGTATTCTTGCATCATAGAAGTAGAAATTGGGTAAAAAAAAAAATAATCTGATCCTAACCGATAGGGAAAATTATCGTTGGATAAAATATGTTTACTTATAAAAAATATATTAACTTCATTAAAACTATTTTCCCTGGAAATGAAAGTATTAAAACCTAGCTTTCCGAGAATTAATCCCTTTCAAATCCTATATTGACTAGCCCGCTTCACAGTATGAAGGGGTACCTACGTTATAGTCGAATAAATTTTTATTCGTTTATATATTTACTCAAGACTAATAATTTGTAAATATTTCATAATAATGCGTTTGAGTTTCAGAAAAGATAAAACACGTCAATAATATTGAAGATTAGGGGGAAATTACGATGTTTACAAAAGTCATAACTGTCACGAATAACTTTTAAATGAATCGGTTTTCTAAAATCACGTTTAATTCAAATTGTACTGAAATACAATAAACCAAGCACACATTTATATAATCTACAAAGCTTTTTACTCGTACATCTAAATCGTTAACAATGTTAATTCAATTAACTAAAGAATTCACCTATATACCTTTATAGAGCCATAGTTATATAACTAATATTACGGTTCAGGAGTTTCACATGGAAACTCAATTAACAAACCTCTGCCCACTTTTAGCCTTCAATAACAAATATTAATCCTTAACATAATTTCAACGCGACTAGTTTATTTGGTTGAGAGCCGTATTCAGTGTTTCCGGAAATTGCGTTAGCCGGGAAAGTATTATTTAAGTTTTAAGCTGTTATAAAATAAAATATAAAATATTTCCTATCCAAGGAATTACGTCTCGTTTCTAAGAATTTTTTATAACTTACTCTTTTTCTGTAAGATTAATAAGATCATATTTAGCTATCATTTATTCTACCATTAAACAGGTTATTATTTGAATTATAAACTATATACATACATAAGAATTATATATTGTTAGGGAATGTTCAAGAAAATATGGCATAGCTAGCTTTTTCTACTCTCCAATTATTTGTCAATGCTTGACATTGTCGGGTAGACGAAAGAAGCTACTTTAGAGGGATCACGACATCCTCAGGCTCACTTTGGTGCGGGCCTTTGCGAGCGGTGGTCGTTAGAAAGTTGCTTTTATAATATTCATGGTCCTTTTCATTTTATCATTCAATTAATTTGGTAATTCGTAATAATTGTTCTAATTAATTAAACGATTGGTTTTAGGAAAGTAAGATTAGTAGTAATAGCGTTAACGTTTAAATTGTTATTCTGAATTATAAGAGATACATTACTTGCGTGTTGTTTTTTTTTTTTTTTTAATTTATCCTACTCCTGGTTTTTAATAATATATACATTGAAGCCTGAATTGTCATCAAAATTTAAAATAACTGCTACGCAAATCGTGACGACATGGAATAGTGGCAAGAGTATTAACAGCGTGTCCCCGTTGAATCGTATTTCCAATTTTTTTGACGAAAAATTAGCTGAACCTCCTCTCACCAGTCTAGGAAGGTAATATAAAAAAAAAATCTTTCTGCGTTTTGGTTTAAAATATAATTGACTCTGTGTCATTGGTGGTGTAAGTTATTAATATTGCCAAAAATATATATTTTTTTAACTGAGATATAATAATAACAAGAAATTCAGTTGATCAAACTAATTATACGCCTGTTTGCAAACGGATTTCATTTATCAAACTTTAAAATACAATTTCAAGTTCCGAAGTCTGCTGAAATAATACCACCAAACAATCGATTCCTGTAACATTCAAATAACTATGGTCACAAAACGCATATAACATTAGATAAACAAATTTAGTCTTGAACACTGAGAGTTCATGCGATAAGTTATAGGCAACACGCAGCACTAAAGTTGTACGGGAGTTCTAAGCCGTATAGTTTGAGACATTGAGCCACAAAGTTATATATACCGATTTAGAAGAAAAACCTTTTTTATGGCCCAAAAAACTCGCTAAATATGATGATGTCCTTCTGACCGATTCTCAAGAGAGTCTAGCCGACTTGTGTAGTCAGCTAGTATCTCTGAAACATATTACAGTTCACAAAAAACAATTCCCTCTTTTCAATCCCCTTCAAAAGAATTTTCAACTGATTTACAAAACGGAAAATTCCAAAGTAAACAATGAGCATAGCGTAATGTCAGTGTAATTCCTGATTTCCAATTACGTCATATTCTATGGATCTACAAAATAATTCACGTTTTACGAATAAAATATCACAATACATATTACAAAATATGGAGAATGATAATAATTTTGCTTGAATATTAATAGTATGTCCATTATATTTATAGATCCATGTGACGCAGCCGGTACGTCGATTCCTAGGCGCTGTCTACGTCGTCAATATTGGTTAATTTGCTCCCAGTTCGTATCTACTATGCAGGAAACTTGTCTCATACTCATGTTACATCTGCTCTACCAATAATTTTTACCAAGAAATACTCACGGCTTCATTCGCTCGGACTCTAAAGTGTTTTATTGGTTTCCCGTATTCACTTTCACTCCTAGACATTGTTGTAGATTTTATTGTGCAGAGAACCTTTTTTATAAAGCAGTAATAAACAGAGAAAATATAGTTTTGTTTTATTTTACAAATAGGGAGAGAAACAAAAACGTAGCACACCGGATTCATTACCATCTCCTCCCCCCCCCCTTCCTTCCTTCCCGCCAAAATAGCGCCGATTATATTTTCGAATTAAAAAAGGTGATTGTCTCGGGACATGTCATCAGATGTGAAACATTGATGGTTGCTGAAATAAGTTATTAAAGAGTACTAATATCTAGGCTTACAAAAAAAATACTTTTAATAGTTTCAATAAAATCTTATCTTAACTGGTAGGTATATCGTTATTGGCAAGCTTTACGAAAGTGACCTATTTTATCAGCGAAGACAAACCAGCCAGCATATAGTTGCATAGATCCTTGGATTTGATTTGATGGATGAAGATTATAGTACTGTTTTAAAAACAAAGGAATATATGACAATCATAATAAATATACTTATTTTATTTAAATAAGAACTTAACGAACTTTCATTAATAAGTCTGAGTTTTGCACATGATTCTGAGCATAAAATGGTTCATCAATATAAAAAATTAAGTTC
The DNA here is from genome assembly GCF_905147765.1 of Vanessa atalanta. Taxonomy (NCBI): domain Eukaryota; kingdom Metazoa; phylum Arthropoda; class Insecta; order Lepidoptera; family Nymphalidae; genus Vanessa; species Vanessa atalanta. The sequence goes on along the minus strand of NC_061888.1, from coordinate 9,225,444 downwards.
AAGAAAAGTGTAATTTTAACCCAGACAGGCACCACTGAATTGTCATGTGCTTAATTTATGTTTATATTTCATCTCGTGCTCGGCGGTGAAGGAAAAAATCGTGAGGAAACCTGCGTGTGTCTAATTACAACGAAATCTATTTTTACTGATTTACAGGCTGTTAATGTAAAAATGTAAAAAAATATTTTAAGAAACATAATCGAAATTTGAAAACCTTAATACTCAACACTTGTAAAAACGTAATTCTATAAACGACTCATCACAATATCTTAAAATAAAAAACAAATACCTAAAATAACTGCCCTTACATAAATAACACCCAAATGGCTATTCTTAATCTTTTACAACAAATAAAAACTCACCCGAATGTCAGCCGTAAAACCAAAACCACATCTTTTCATTTAGATCGACTGGTTGAAATTGCTTTTTCAACCGGATTGTCTATTTATTTATCTTCCAACTTAACAAAGCTGAAGTATGCTTATACTTAATTACATTCAAATTAATTGAAAAGAACTGAAATTAAGATGAACGAGACAAGTAACCCTTTTCTCCGAATACTTCGGTACCAGTCATTGCATTTTCTCTTATTACTTACTGGCTTTAGTGTCTCAAGTTCTTTGAAAGAAATAGCACTTACTAGCATTATAAATCTTGAAGTTTATTTATTTCTATGTGTGACGGATTTCTGTTGATGGTTCGTGGATAGTTTCTACTATTTTTCTACCGAATTGGCGAGGGTATTAGCAATATCATATATTTTATTTAAAAAAAAGTTATTGTCCAGTAATTAATTCCACTAACCCGTTTTGAACTAAACGCTTTTTGGTATTAGGACAGCCTACTATCGAATGTGTGTATTTGTCACCGTTTGGGCGGAAATTGTTTTACTAAAAAATTCAACGGGACATATGGGTGCCAATAGTCGAGAGAGGACACATTGGAACAAAATTGCTGTTATCGTGATTTAATTTACTGTAAAAAACTCAAATTGATTAATTTTAATGAGGGCTTCAGACATATGTATCACAATGTCAGCGTGATACACCCTGTAACTCGCAATCATTCATAGTTTTAGTCCTCTTTCCTTAGTTCTTTCATCACGAACTCGACGAGTGTGGGCTTTTGAATATTTTTTTCTACTATGGACGTGATACCGTGCCATGTGGCTAATTACGTGAAAAAAATTACACTATGCTTCTGCTTTGTCAGCACAAGCGTTGAAGCACTTGCGCCAAATTCCGACTCGAACTCTCGTTCGAGTTCGAGCGAACGCGATTATTTATGCCACTGCTCACGTTTTACAGGTGTCTTTGCCGTGAATATGGATCCTACCTAACAATATGTAACGAAATAAAAAAATGTCCTTTAATTAATTAATTAATTTGTTAGTATTGGTAAAGTCAAAGTCAGAATCTTTATTTAAGGTCACATTGTAGTAAAATGTAGCTTACTGATTGCCTGAAAATCTATCACTTCTAAAAGGATACTTAACCCTAAAAATAAAAGTCGGTTTTCACGAATGAGATACGTGATGATAGAAGTATATTCATTTTGACTTCCTAAAAAGTGTTAAGCAAAAATAACTCAACCCGCTTAACGCTTCGCTTATAAAATAAATGCAGTCTTATTTGCTTAGGACAATGATGCCGATCACGCGGTGGATCGAAAATGTCACAAACAGTTTCTATAACGGGATTTTTCTAAATTTTTCCTAAAAATTGCAAAGCCCGTATTTTATCGGTCTTTGTTTTACTGATTTTTCGTGTGAATTTTGTAAATTTAAAACTTTTATTTTATTTTGCAACTGAAGACTGCGACGTAAAATGCGTAAAAAAATATATCTTTTAATAATTTCACGGTTAGATTTTTAAGTAAATTCATTTTATATTTATTTTTATTTCATTAAAAGTATCATACTACTATTTAATTTAATTATTATATTAAGATCGAATTATTAATATAAATATATAAGTACATACATATAAGTTTAAGATTAAAACGCTTCAACATTTTTTCCAACGTTTGACCTATCACCGTGAAAGTTGCTACCAATATGTTATTCTTTCCCAGAGAACGATTTTAAGCATTCCACTTTGTTTGTGTCGCCACTAGAAAGTGTTACAGCACTTCAACTGCTACAACGTTCAACCCAACGCCACGAAAATTGGTACAAATAGATATTTTAACACGAACATTTTTTTCTGTTCATATTTTTTATAGCAGATCCATTTAACTTCTGTTTATTTACGGCTCACGCGCTAAACTATCAATGGACGCTTCATCTGTCACCAAACACCAAATACAGATAGTCATTTAAATATACAGGAGTAAATAAATACACTAGAAGTAACTGCAGGTAAGTAATGTTGGGATGTTAGTTAATGTTAGAACTAGTGTCGCCGAGATTTCACTAAAATATAATTAGGATTATGCGTCTCATTTGCAAAGGTCTCCTCTGCTTTAGATTTTGAAGGCTTAGTGCTTGATTTAACACGGTGTTATAATGTTGATGGACATATTCCTGAGCCGAACTCGCTATCTGGTTAAAATAATACATAAGCTCGGCAACACGATCAGAGATTTACACCAGTAGGTAATATTCTTTTTTTATTTCACATACGTTGGTGGTCTGTGGTTCACCCACATTTTACACTGCTTCACTCACCCTTCAAACTGGTATACAAAAATACTAAGAAGTGCTGTTTGGCGGTAAAATATCTGATGATTGAGTGGTACCTACTCAGACAGGCTAACGCCGAGAAATATTCGTTTAAGAATTTTAAGACTCAAAAGTAAATTCCACCAATTGTATCGTCACCGATGTGTCTTGAACATAATATTTATATAATTTGATTATTCAAACATAGTATATTTGATCAATATGCTTTTGCTGCGACACGCATACAATATACATTATCATAAATTGATATAGCAAATGTGCCAATAGCGGTTTAAATCAAGATTAAACTAGGCAATCAGTCGCATGCTGTCATAACCTCAAATGGAATTTAATAATAACGGAATTTGATTATATTCGATAATAATGTAATATTGGTAATACAGCGTGATTCTTGGTATCGATTTTATTGTATACTAGCGAACCGCTCGGCTTCGCCCAGGTGCAATGCTGATACTAAATATACTTCAGAATATCTTACAACGTTCACAGTTTTTCAGTCGTTACACAATACAAACCGCTACATCCCTGCATATTAAATCTGTAATATCTTCGAAAATATTCATTTAAATTACATGTTATAATTGATTTATAAAAAATGCACAATGTATTTAAGTTATTCGTATACTTAATCGGATAAAGATTAATAATTGTACTGTATTGCTTAAAATCGCTTCGAAAATAAGCCATTATTTTGGAATTTATTGTGGAATATCCCTAAGAGATAGACATATACCATCGCGGACTTTTTTGAAGACATTTTTAAAATGTACAATACTGTAGTACATTATTTTGATCTATCTCGTAGGGTTCAACCAACGTTTGCAATGTAAGCGCAAAAAAATGTGTTTATTTACGACATCACTTTAGAAACCTCTAAAATTGTCAGTGTTTCTCTATCATATTGTGCATGTATTAGACATAATCCTTCCTCTTGAATCAATCTATATATTTAAAAAAAAACTACATCAAAACCCAGGTGTGATTTTAAAAATCTAAGCATACACAGGGACAGACAGCGGTAAGCGACTTTGTTTTATACTATGTAATGATTAGTTCAAAACCGATCTTATTAACGGGTCCAAAATATTTGCTTACACTTTCTAATGGGCTGAAATTAAAATGATGTACTCAGATAATAAAACAAAATACAAATTGAGCGCGGGGAAGATGTATAGAAACAAAAGCGAACACAAAACTAAAATCGAATGTAAATTCTCGATAATGTTACCATTAAAAAAAATGTACTTATTTATTATATAAACTTAGTGGGTCTATATTTGCAGTCAGTGTTGCCATTTACCGAGGTACAAAGTGAACTTCGTAGCCTCGAGGCTTAGCTTCTTCACGGACAGACAAAGCTGGTCTTGAATATTAACTTCTGAGTGTAAATTGTTTCTCTGACTTTTATTAAATTATTCCGTATCATAAATTAAATACCTTAATAATAGCTATTTTAAAGTTATACGCGCAACACTTCCGTACATTCAAATTAATTTAAAAACATGTTGATTTCATTCGTATTAATACAGTAAGGTATACTCTATTCCAACCATAACAGGAAAAAAGGCAAAAAAACAACGTTATACAGCAAACTGACGCGATATTATTGGTTGAGAGCTTGATTAATGTGTGATATTCACTATGGATTTAGGAAAAACATTTTGAACGTAAACGAAACTGTTATCGGAATTTTGGAAATAAAATTAAAGTGGAAATAAGTACCCTTTGTAGTGCACAATATAACTGTATTATTAGAAAATCGCATGAAATACGTAAATCTATGGTTTGTTTATCGTTTTTCCTACGTTTATTGGAAATTGTATTTAATATATATCAACGAGAAAATATAATGCTGAGAATATTACGAGTAGCTTATAATATCAGTACTTTAATTTTTTCATTTACATTTATAAGTATATCTATTTAACTTAGTTAAGTAAGTATGTGGTAGAAATGTTGGCAAGACGCCCCGGCACCCAATTATATTTCTGGGTCTCACAAATGTACACCACCGATCGAACTCCATACTTAAATTTTAAGTCAAACGAAGGAAAAATATTGCAATTGACAGAATTTGGCATCGTGGCCTGCCAAGCACGTTTCTGGTGGACCGAATTTGTCGCACAGGTAAATATTGAAGATTTTTATAAATGTTATCGAATTATATACCGACATAGCCTACATATGTATGTAATATACACATGACAATTACGAACACCTCCATTTTAACTACTAATTACAGTTACTAAATGTACTAGTTTTTATAAAAATTATACCGCCTCTAGTTCAAACACATTCGTCATTTTACTTAACATTATTGTACATTTAGGTTTAGACTATAACTAATACTCACAAATGAGACCATTTATATAACAGGTAACTTAGACTATCAAATCTACGTAAAACTTCAAAACCTTATAAATTTTTTTTAATAATATATATCACTCATTCAATATAATCATTCGATGTTATCATTAAATACTCATTCACTAACAATGATATAACTGAGATTACACAAAGAAGTACTAGGTATAGCAAAAAGTCGATTATAATAAAAATGCTTACATAGCTCTAAATACTTATGAATAAAATAGACTTCCCAGCTGCGAAAATGACAGAAGAAGATAGCCTATTATAAGGCCTTACGGGGTGGCGAACAGGGCAATCGCCCGGGGCCTCGCTCTTGCAGGGGCCTCGCGCAAAAACCCAAGCAAAATTGAAATAGATTTTTTATTTAAAACTTTTGTTTTTGATACCTAATTATTTATTAAGGTTATAAAATAACAGTAAATTAAAATAAAGTTAGTTAACTAATTCATTAATTCAGAACATAAGTGAAAAAATCAATATGTACTACTTAAAAATCGCGTCTCGAAACACTTGAAGATCGGTTTTTTAATCGCATAGTTTTCGGCCCTTGCTTTAATTAAAGATTTTATTCTAAGAACGATGCCAAAAACATCAATTTAAAAAAAATATATAATTTCTTTATTTGTTAATTTTGTAATTTTTTCAATGTAAAATATTTTAAAAGTACACAAATTTTATTTATTTGTATAACTTTACCATCACTAGTCAAACATAACAAATACCTAAACCAAACAACCAGACCTACTTTCGAATCACATACATACATTCAGTGGCGTAGCTAGGTGGACAAGGGCCCCGGTGCATAGAAAAAGAAACGGGCCCTCACCCCCTCTTTAACTTATATTGCGCTTCAAAATTATAGATACCAATAAGAATAGGATACAGGATACATTGAGATGAACTTATCATTAGTAGGCTTAATCCATATGTCATCTCTATTCAAAGCTTAGGTTAGAGGGCCCCCTGAGCTCCGGGGCCCTGGTGCACTGCACCACCTGGCCCTACGATAGCTACGCCACTGCATACATTTCACCGAGGACAGGGGGCCTCGCAAAGACCTACCGCCCGGAGGCTCGCAATCATAGATAATCAAGATCATAGATAAGCAAGCGAATCAGCTATTTATTCTGACCCGCCCTCTGCGCTAGATGACGCTAGAGCGTGTATATATATTAAATTATAATTACTTTTTATTTACTTCGAGGGAGGTTGTGTAAAAGTTTTACTAAAACAGAAAAACAATAATTGGAAAGAAAATCACATTGTGTTTTCTGGTTTAGTAGAACTTTCACATGTTGTATATTTTGAACATAAACAATTGTAAAAAGGAAAAATTTTTTTTTATTGTTCAGTATTTTTCTTTATGCATACATGATTAATCTAAATTAATAAAAGTTTTAACATTTATAAAATGCTCAGAAATTAAAAGTCAAAACAATTCTTCAACAATATGGCCACTCTATATCTTAAAAAGTATATTCCATAAGTTAAATTTCTGCAACAACCATAGTGTTACTTAAAATCATGGTGTGTCCCTCGCACTATACATTATCCATACAATTACGAAAATCCCATTATTTATGTTTACTTACATTACTAAATTACACAAGTTGATAATTGTTGATTGCTTAGTTAAAATATAATTAAACAATAAATTATAATGAGGTACAATATGAACTATACATATATGAATATAGAAAACATAAGCGATATTACTTTAGTTTCCTATGACTTATTGTAGTTTTATTATATCAGTATAGTCAAAATTTTCTCTGTTAAAATTCTATTAACTCCTTTACACCAACTATTGACTGCTCGCAATGAGTAAGGCCGTCGCTGCGCATCAAGCTACATTATATTACCTCATATAAACATGACTTAAATCACAAATAAATGTCAGATTTTCATGGAAAAAAAATCCTACATACAAAATATAGCAGCATTGATAGCAATTTATAAGATGATGTTGACTTGTTAGATGCTTGTTAACGCAAGGATGTATAATACTCTCATTACGAGACTTTTTAACAGTATTCTTCAAAGGACTAGTCCATGGTTCGCTGCACTGCATGGTACATGTAAGTAATAAAAATTTTAAATATGATTTTATTTTAAATAGCTACTTTCTAAAGTGCACAGGGCCTACAACGAAACTGTCTTGTCATTTGTATTTTGTATATTTACTAGCTACCCGCCATGGTCTCGCACTTTTTTTTAAATAGCTACTTATTTTTTAAAATGCCTACAACGAAACTGTCTTGTCATTTGTATTTTGTATATTTACTAGCTACCCGCCATGGCCTCGCACGTGTGCTGTTTATTAATAAAGAAAATGAAGTTAGCTTATTAAAAAAAATAACGTAGTAATATATGTATATTACTAAGTTTAAGTAACGTTTATTAATTTAAATATGTCATAAATGTGAAATATAAATACTATAAAAATGGTTTTATTATTTAGTAATGTTATTGTGAAACTAAAATAAAAAAATGTCGATGGCTTAAAGATTCAATTTGGATAATTTAAACTGTCAAGATCAAAATTGTTATAGACAGTTTCATTTCAACAGTGACATTTCGCAACGATCGTTTTTTGGTTGCACGTAATTTATAATCGGCTATACATATATTCTAAAGTATTAATTCGAATGATATAGTTTAAAAGACAATTTTAATACACAGGGTTATTGGTGATTCGACATATTTCCGTTAGGAGGTGATAGGGGTAACTATTTTCAATAATTTTAACCCCCATATGGATGATGCAAACGTGAATAATTTTTGAGTTATCCATTTTTAAATTGTTTCTTTAATACTTTTTTTTTAAATACATTATTGAAGTTGCATTAAAAAAAAAAAAAAAAAAAAAACAAACAAAAAACGTGATAACACAAAAATAGTTCACTTTTGCACCCTGTATATAGGGGGTTAGAATTATCACAAATACCCATGGTAACTCAACTATCGCCGACTTTTCTGTTAGCACTTTTGCGATTTATAATTTTCTGCATTATTTTGATCTGTCTCCTAAGGTTTAGGCATCGATTGCCATGTGAGCGTACGAAAACAGATTTTTTGAACCGTAATTGTTCAGGCATTTTGTACACAATATTTCTAAATTTACTAAATAAAAAACTCCTCCACCTCGTCTATCGCTCTTTATATTAGTCAAAACTATATCAACATACGTTGCTAACCGAAAGCGATTTTTTTATTCTATTTCTAAATATAGATTTGGTATACTTGAAAAAAAAGTTCAAATTTTATTTGGAAACAAGTACCAACAAATAATTGATAATTATGTAATAAATGTATTTAACATTTTATTGTTAACATTAATAAAGAAATAATTTTAAAATATATATTTGGTGTTATCTAAGTGTGTCCTGTTATGTACCTCCGTCAGAATTATACATAAATTAAAAATAAAAAACACTAATACTTTACACACTGCACCACTTGACCTCAGCTAATTCTATAAAAAAAGGAAAAGTAAATTATTATAATCATCAAATAACTTTTTCACTACACTCTTTAAATAATTTCAATATATTTAATTATACATCTTACTCTAGTTTTTAGAATTATAAAGTAAGCATTTTAACTTAAACAGTTATTTTAAGTACGTAACTTTTTATTCAATTTGTTTGTAAAACTTTTTTGCCTATTATTTTACTATAGGCTCAAAAGAGTTACAATCCAAATTTATTCAAAGAAAAGAAGAAAGAAATGTGTCACCTACATCACGCCACTGCTCGCGTTTACATGCAATTAATATAATATAGGAGAACAAAACTTATATCTGTGCATTGCATATTGTTAAAATATTTTATTTATTATGGTTAGTCTAATTTTCAAAAAATATTTATCATTTTGTCACTTATCTGTAGTCACGGCGTGATTCACTCGTGCAAAGCCTATAAATAATAATGGTGTTTTTCGAGTTCGAAGCTTGAAAGTTGGCGCTATTAAAATTCGAATAGCACATAAAGCAATGAAAAGTTCTCGGTCGTGACCGATTGTTGTCCAATAGTAACCGAATCGTTCAGAAGGATATTATCAATATAGTTTTATAATAAATGTAAAATTGTGTAATTATTTTGTATTTCTATCACGTTATCAATAACTACTAAGCAGATTTAAATGAATTTTAGAATTAGATTATGGATATAAGATAATAATTTTTTTGATGTTGTCAAAAAGCAAATCGAGTAATTCACAACTTAAAATTTACCTTACCTATTTACTGTGTAAAATAGACATTATATAGTACATGAAGCTTATATTGCTTGTTAAGTTATTAAATTTAAAGTTTAATAAACTTTTTACCTTTCCAGATATGGATTTGCAGGTTAATCAGCTGATATTTTCTTAATTTGTTTTTGTGATTTCAGTTTCAATGGTGGGAGTGCGTTCTGATTGCTCTAAGCATCTTCATCGGGTTTGTTTTTCTTAACTTCTTAGTAAAGAAAATTAATGGTGACTACGTGTTTCTATTTAATTATTATTGATAGTTTAACCGTTTTTAAGATTAATAAGTCTTTTGTTAAAAAAAAAACTAGAAGATTAACATCATTATAAAGACAAAAAATATGTACAAATTAACAATAATTTTGTACTACTCTTTAACTAAATTAAAAAATATAAAAATTTAATAGAAGTAATTAGTTGGTAATTAAATTGTTCAACGTATTTCTGTTACAGAGACAAAACTTGATGAAAGATTAACAATGCTCCTAAACAAAGCATCAACAAATCAAGCCACACAAGCACAGGAACCTTCAGCAATGGAACCGCTCACATTAGGATCCGACCAATTATCATTTAAAGGAATTTCATTTGTGTATAACAAAGACGATAATCTTTTGTCCAACGATAAAGAAAATTTAAATATCTCGAGTCTAACATCTTCCAAACAAGGCTCGAAATTTAAGATTTTAGGTAAAATATATTATGATGACATGAGAGTATCTACTAGAAAAAGCCACGAAAATATATCTAACGGCTATAACAATAACCATGAAGATTTTATCAAGAGCATTCCCAACCAATTGAACGAAAATAATTTGTCACGAACTAAACAAGTATTAAACCTCGAAAGTGAATTAGATTTAGAAACGTGGATTTCAGAATTATTAATTAATTATGCGATGACAAATTATCATAGTTTTTAAGCTTAGATATATATTGTATAATATTTATAGAATATATTCAATTTCTATATCTTTGTAATCCTAAGACAATCTCAGATTAGACTAACAAATAATTTTAAGTAAGATGTTGTTTAGTCGTTTTATTTTATTTTCTTAAATATATATAGAAAATTTAAACCATGTTAAATTAATTTGTTGTCTAAAAAACTGTAGACTTAATTTGATTACAAGAGAATGATACCTTTATGTATTACAATTGAATAAAATTGATTTTAATTATCTGTAATTGTACAACGTCAAATTGAAATTTTATGTTACTGTTTTTTTGACAATATAAATGTGTCAATGTCAATGTCAACTGTCAATGAAAAACAAAATAAGCGAAAGCGGCGTCGCACGAAATTCTTAATTTTATTTGAAATATTTTAATTTGCCTATAATTCTATTTAAAATCTCCGCTTGTCCGTTATAAGTTAACGCTTATAATGATATTAATTTAAGCTATATACTATATAACAAACTAATATAAATAAGTATCATGACTTCTATAATAAAATTGCACTGTCTCTCCGGGGCTGGAGACGAATCTCCACCATGTTACGTCCTTCAAATAGACGAATTCAAGTTTCTCTTGGACTGCGGATGGGATGAAAAATTTGATATGGATTTTATAAAAGAACTAAAAAGGTACTCATTTGAGGTTATGTTTACTGAAACATATCTACCTATTATGAATGCTTTATGGAAACCATATTAATTAATAAAACTATTTTCGAAAATGACATAATAAATAAAGGCACAAATTTGAATTAAAAGCGAGAAGTACTTGATGAAGTCATTTTTTATATTCAATATAGACAGACTGACAAATGGTCCACCTGATGCCAAAAGATCTGATACATATTGACACTGTAAAAAAACAATCAACAATACCTTAAATTGACAAAGTATCATCAATTTAAGTAACTTTATTAATCTAATTTCTATGTTTACTTCTTATAGGGAACCATATCTATGTATAATATTACAAATACGAAAGTAACTCTTAATAAATAAGATGAATGTCTATTGATTATTCACAGTCAAACCACTTAAACAAATTTGATGAAATTTAATATGAAACAAGGTTGAACTGCAAGGAAGGACCATGACTACTTTTTTATGTCTAACACCTGACAACCAACCCCTAAATTCCATAAGAAGCGGGCAGCGACCAATTATTAAATAAATAAACTTAAATGTTTTATTCTCAATGCCCATTGCTACATTTATTATTAAAAAAAAAAAATTATGAATAAAAACAATATTTATAACAAAACCATTCGATTTTCAGACATGTGAACAGTATTGATGCAGTGCTTTTATCTCACTCGGACCCTCTACATCTTGGTGCACTACCATATGCTGTAGGTCAGCTTGGTCTTAACTGCCCCATATACGCTACATTGCCAGTGTACAAGATGGGGCAAATGTTCATGTACGACTTGTACCAATCACACAAGAATGTATCAGACTTTGATTTATTTACATTGGATGATGTAGATGGGGCTTTCGATAGAATAACACAGCTTAAATATAATCAGAGTATCGATATGAAAGGTAAGCAATAAATACTAACAATTTCAAATATCCACAAACTTGTTATACTATGATACAAAAAAATATTACATGGAATTTCATTATTTATATATCAATTCATTATAATAAAAGTTGATATGGTCAAATTTAATTAAATATAAGTAGGTCCTAATCAGCATTATTGAATTTTCATTTTAAAAATATTGTTCATTAATTGTATTATGTAAAATGACTTTGTTTTCAAACACAAAAGTACTGTTTTGATGACTGGATTTCTATGTTCAACTCGTTCTTATATACCTACGCCACTCTAGGTAAATTCATACTATTAAATATATTAAAATATCTAATGATAATATAAAAGAGTACTTTTTTATTTAAATATAAAAAAAAATCACATACACATTGAGAGAGCCAAGATGACCCAGTGGTTAGAATGCATCTTAACTAATGGTTGCGGGTTCAAACCCAGACAAGCACCACTGACTTTTCATGTGCTTACTTTGTGTTTACAATTCATCTCATGCTCGGCAGTGAAGGAAAACATAGTGAGGAAACCTGCATTTGTCTAATTTCAAAGAAATTCTACCACATTTGTATTCACCAAGCCGCATTGGAGCAATGTGGTGGATTATGTTCCAAACCTCCTCAAAGGGGGAAGAGGCCTTACACTTACACATTATATTATCATACTATATTATTCCTAATCATTATCTAGTATTTAATTGCGATATTGCACATCAAACATATTATAACAGAAAAGTTTTGAATTTTAGTAAGATTTGAATTGTATTGAAAAAAAAAATCCTATATAAAACCAATAAAAATACGAATTATTGTTCAACTTATTTATTGTCATATTGTTATGTAGATCAAAATTATTATTTTAACAAATCTTAAAGGCAAAGGCTTAGGGCTCCGTATCACCCCCCTACCGGCTGGTCATCTACTTGGTGGCACGGTGTGGCGTATTGCCGCTCCAGGGGAAGAAGACATAGTTTATGCACCAGACTTTAATCATAAGAAGGAGCGACATCTTAATGGTTGTGAAATAGAGAGAATTATGAGACCCTCTCTACTCTTACTGGGTGCTATGAATGCTGATTATGTTCAACCGCGAAGAAGATTGAGAGATGAAAAACTTATGAGTAAGTCATCAAGTATTTATTTCATTAAGAATGACTAACCTATGACAGGTTTTGTTTTGATTTAATTGATTGTTTGGTGTTTTGATTTAATTTCACTGTAAACTGCATGTCATCATCTAAATTTGGCGCCAAAATGATGAAACCTTTTTTAAATGAAATCTTTAATGTCCAATAGTTCAATTAGAATTGGAGTTTGTCAGTGGCAATTTACTTTAATTTTGTTTAAATTTTTCAATTTTTTTCTTAAATAGCCGATTTACCGCTCTAACCGGCAGTAACTTTCTCGCTCTCTAAAATTAATTATTTGTTAAATCGTAACAATTTAGTAAAGTGCAATCAAGAATCCTCTTTATTTGACTGCACATCTATGGCTGGAACTTTTCAAAATGAGACCATCACTGGGACAAAAATGGGCTCACGCATTTTTGCCCGTGAATGTGAAGAGTGAAAATAAAATTTATCTTATATATATTAATATATAAGATAAATTTTATCCACGAGTCACTGTCAAACATTAATACTCTGTGTGATTCTGTTAAGTGAGCCAGTGTGATAACATTTGATTTATTAATGTTTAATTTCAGCAACAATTCTTAGCACTCTTCGGGGTGGTGGCTCTGTGCTAGTCTGCACAGACACTGCAGGCCGAGTGCTGGAACTAGCTCACATGTTGGACCAGCTTTGGAGGAACAAGGACTCTGGCCTGGTGGCCTACTCTTTACTTCTTCTATCTAATGTCAGTTACAATGTTGTCGAGTTTGCTAAATCACAGGTAATGTTATATTTATGTTATATGTAAAAGTATATTTTAAGAAAAAATAAAAGTTTAAAATTATAATAATAATAATTTTAAAATCAAATATATTAATAGCCTGTAAATATCTCACTACCAGACAAAGTCGTCTCTACTTTTACTAATAATATATGCAAATTTATATTTAAATATTTATTTATGACAATTGCTTAGAACAGTGCTACTCATAATTTTTGCGAGTTTGCCTTTATGAATCAAAAAAATCAGATGGCCATAGTAAAATATGGCGCTACATATATTTTATTTTTGTTGCGACCTCTTTACTGATAATTTACAATATGTGCAGCCAAGGTATCTACCGTCTGGTAATAATTAAGTTCTTAAATTATATATATATAAAAGCTAATAATTGTTTTTAATTTTATTTACAGATAGAATGGATGAGCGACAAGTTAACGCGTGCATTTGAAGGCGCTCGCAGTAACCCGTTCGCGTTGAGGCACCTGCATCTGTGCCACTCGGTCGCTGAGGTCACAAGGACCCCGGGACCCAAGGTTGTGCTGGCATCCTTCCCCGACTTAGAGACAGGCTTTGCGAGAGATCTGTTTCTGCAATGGGCGCCGCATTCACAGAATTCAATAGTTTTAACTGCGAGGTATATCTATTTTTTACTATTTTAATATACCATTTTTACATACATTTGTATTATATTTGGTTTTTTAATTTATTAGTCTCATGTATATTCATATAAATACGTTGTGTGTTTACAAATAATTAAGTCTAACGACACAAAAAGTAAAGATTAATAAACTAAATATGAACCTAAAAAACCTTGAATTGTATTATTGACTTGAAATAACATAATTACTATACTAGTAATCTATTAGAATTATTGTAATGTGACCGGTTATTACGGTGGTGACCAATTACCTGCTTTAAAAAAAATGGAAACTAAGATGCAATTCAGTGCAAGTGATGGAAGTTAAACCTTGATAAAGTTGCACTCAAATCGGCTCCAATCCAGTGTACTGTATATAAGGTGTACACTTTAGTTTACACTTGATGCAGTTGATAGATGTATGTCGATTTGCCGCCCTAACACAAACGTCGATGCCTCAGGACGTCCCCGGGCACGCTGGCGCGCGAGCTGGTGGAGCGCGGGGGGGAGCGCACGCTGGAGCTCACCGTGCGGCGCCGCCTGCGGCTGGAGGGCGCCGAGCTGGAGGACTACCTGCAGCAGCGCAGCAGGGTCAGCAGCAACGTCAAGTGAGTCTGCTTGCCTGCAATGGTGTCACCGTAAACGATAACACGGGCATGATTGTATTTAGAACGCGACCAAAATTTTATATATATTTTGTTAAAAAATAGCTTATAAAAAAAATCGGATTATATTGACGGATCTGCTACCCACAAACGTAACAAAATCGCGATCACTTAAATAACAAAATAGAAAACAGGGTTTTTGTCATGAAAGCCAATTTAATCTTTTTACACACGAGCGCTTGTTCGCATCGTCCAATGGTCGCACAGAGAGGAGGCGGGCGGCATCTCGTCGGACTCGGAGTCGGACGGCGAGCTGGAGATGTGCGTGGTGACGGGCCGACACGACATCCCCGCGCGCAGCGACGCGCGCCCCGCCGGCTGCTTCAAGACCAACAAGCGCCACCACGCCATGTTCCCCTGCCACGAGGAGCGCGCGCGCAGCGACGACTACGGGGAGGTCATCCGGGTGAGTGCGCGCCGCCGGCGAAACGAACACGCCCACTCCCCTCGCTCCACCGCTGACTCGCCCTGTCCTTGCAGCCCGAGGATTACCGACTGGCCGAGATCGTGGACGCCGAGGGGGAGATCCGAGACGTGCCTCCGGCGCCGCCGCAGAGAATGGAAGTTGAAGGTGAGACGGAAGGATATACGCTTTCAGCCGGCGGGAACTTTCAATCGAATACAATTCTGTTAAATTACGATTAGATAGTGTTCGTAGGAGCCTCCTCTAATAGAGTAATTTTTGAGAAATTTCAGAGGAACTGACCGAAATCCCGAGCAAATGCGTGAGTTCGGTGCGGCAGGTTCAAATCCGGGCCAACATTCAGTACATCGAGCTGGAGGGCCGCTGCGACGGGGAGTCCCTGCTGCGCGTGGTGGCGCACGCCAAGCCGCGCGCCATCGTCGGCCTGCGCGCCGCGCCCGCCGCGCTGCGCACGCTCGCGTGAGGCCGCCGCTCTCATCTTGCACTTATTTACGGTCGGCCTGCGCCTACTGTACGCAGAGTTTGCGAACGGCCCCTGCCAGATGCCAATCGCCTTTAGAAATGATGATAATTTAGCCAGCAAGAGCAGTTGACTGTTTTCTTGATCAGTATCATTTCCGGTGCCCTCACTCGAGGAAAACTAGCGAACTGAGAGGGACAGATTTTTGTTTGTTTTTATTTAAATAAATTAAGGTAGGCGGGCGAACAAATGGGTCATCTAATGGTAAGGGGTCATCACCGCCCATAGACCTTGGCGCTGTAAGAAATATTAACCATTCCTTCCATCTCAAATGCGCCGTAGACTTCAAGAACTAAGATGTTAAATCCCTATTACACTCGCTTACTATACAACAATAGTAAGCGTTTCTGTTTGACAATAGAATGTGTGATGACGTGCACGCACCAAGCTCTTTCGCCAAGTAAACCTCGCTCTAAAACCTGTTAGGAAAGGGAACTCGACACGGCCAAGGAAAATTCTGTCGTAAGAGCAACGACTTTGTATCATTTTTAAGGCACGAAAGATTTGCTCAACAGAAAAACTTTTAACTGGTGTAACCCTGAATCAAAGACTAAAGGTATAACCCCTTGTTTGCTTTAACAAGACAGTTGATCTCAGACAGTTGAACTATTAATTTGTTACTCAGCACCATACGGGTGTGATACTAAGTGACTGAGGCGCAAATCATCTTTGGTAGGACTCAATATCTCGTCCGACGTAATGCAGAACAGACCTCATAAAAAGTCCGACAAAGTGAAAATAATTCCGTATAGAGATTGTTCTAATGAATACGATTTTTTTATTTTCAGTAAACACTGTGAAAGTGAAGGTATTGAACAAATATTCACACCGAACCGCGGGGACATCGTCGACGCCACCACCGAGTCCCACATCTACCAGGTACCAATACTGTTACAATATTACAAAAAATGTAACATTCACATACATGTAATTCACAAAAAATGTAACATAACATACCACTCAAAATGGACAAGTTTAGTTCAGATTAAATAAAACTTATAATAAAGTGACTTAAAAGTTTACAAGACTTATTAGAATGTAAATTTATTAGTAACAGCTCGTTCAGTAATAATGAATGATGTTTGTTCGATAACGAGCTCTCGCGCTGTGATAGTATAGGGAGCGTGCGAATTCCAGGTGAAGCTGACGGACGGGCTGCTGGCGGGCGTGTGGTGGCGCACAGCTGGTGACGCCGAGCTCGCCTGGCTGTCGGCCGTCGTCACCGCGCCGCGCGCGCGCGAGCCCAACGCCGGTACGCGCGCACGCACACGCACGCACGCACATATACACACACACATACATATGTATATAAATACATTTGCACACATTGAAAAAATATATATTATTGTGATGACTGTCATTAATAATAATAAATAGAGCACCTGATGTTTAATTATCGATTTTATAGATACCTACATATTAACTCATAACATTTACTTTATGTAATATGTTATTATGTACTAGTTTATCCGCACGAAATTTATAAAACTTTATAGTACACAAACCTTCACCACCCTATTTTACCTCCTGTATAAAAGTAGCCTATGTCTATCGCCGGAACTATTTCCATACCAAATTTCATTTTTATCGGTTTAGTAATTTAAGCATGGAGAGGTAACAGATAGAGCTACTTCTCCATGTATAATATTAGTATTGATAACACTGAACCCTCATACATACATACTAAAGGCAGCCATGCAAATGGCCCCCTGATGTCAATATTTCCAAGACACATTAGCACTTAACAATTCCTTGCCTCCAATCATATCTAAGACTTTGTTTCTTGTGTCTTTAATTACACTGGCTCACTCACACTTTAAACCCAACACGGTAATACAGTGCATTGGTGTTTAGAAATGAAACAAATAAATTGCTCGAATAAAATCCTAACTCCTAAATATAAATGCCGAAACGGTAATATAGAGCAGAGCCAGCAATTAACTCTCCGCCCTCGGTCAGCTAATTGGCGAATGTCGACAGAGGAGACGCCGACGGACGAGATGATGTCGCTGGAGGCGGGCGGCGGGGCGGGCGGCGGGGCGGGCGGCGGGGCGTGCGCGCCGCACACGGCGTCCTTCATCAACTCGGTGCGGCTGTCGGAGCTGCGGGCGGCGCTCGCCAAGCTGGGCCTCAACGCCGAGTTCTCTGCGGGCGCGCTGGAATGCTGCAACGGAACCATTGCGATAAGGAGGGTATGTTTCGATACAAAAAATATCCTGTCTTCTTTAAGTTTCTTTGCTATTTTAGGTTATGATTTTATGAGAGCTACTTAATTGATTAATCTTAATTAAAGTTGAAATACAATAATATAACCATACTTAAATGTATACACATGAGAGCTAAAACTCTAACATGGAAAGTATATTGACGACCTCCGTGGTCGAGTAGTGTGTACACCGGTTTTCATGGGTACGCTACTCTGAGGTCCCGGGTTCGATTCCCGGCCGAGTCGATGTAGAAAAAGTCCATTAATTTTCTATGTTGTCTTGGGTCTGGGTATTTGTGGTACCGTCGTTACTTCTGATTTTCCATAACACAAGTGCTTTAGCTACTTACATTGGGATCAGAGTAATGTATGTGATGTTGTCCAATATTTATTTATTATTATTATTTTATATACATATATACTCATAACTAGTACCCGCTTAAATGCATAATCCATACGATTAAGTAGTCGTATGGTTTATGCATTTAGCGATTTGTTAAAGTGAAAGTATTTTTTCAAGCCTTTGAAATTAACCCTCCTTTATATATGTTAGCGCATAGTAAGGTTTTGCTTTTTTCAAACAAACGTTTTGTTACTTACATATTTGTAAGGGAAGTAGGAATAATAAGTTACATAATAAATCATAGATATATACAATATACATATATATATTACAGAATAGATTATTAAACTAACAACAAAATTAATAAGTACAATCCTTATTACGTTTCAATAAGAATTAATCGATTTTTTTTAATCAATATCGATCAATTAATCTATTACAATAAAAATAATAAGATCTGTTTTTCAATATTTCATTTCACATAAAAATACTTAAGATTTTCTTTTTTTGTTTTTTTAGTTGGAAAATGGACGCGTCGCATTAGAAGGTGTTCTTTCTGAAGAGTACTTCAAAATAAGGGAATTGTTGTACGATCAATTCGCTATTGTATAATAAGGCTGATTAAAATTATCGTTATAAAACTATTTGTTTTATTCAAATAATTTAATTTTGTTTTAAGGCTGCTCGTTCAATTATCGAATAAACGAATGAATAATTAATTAGATAATTAACTTATCTGACTGAAGAAGACAAATAGGCCATTATATACGAAAGGCCGAGAAATGCAAATGAACGCAAATTGGAAATCGAGGTCGACAATTTCAAGTTAAGCTTTTCTAAGCACCTCCTACATCTTCGGTTTATTTTCATTCCCAAATGTATATAAAGACTGGACTAAAATAAAATTGACGCATTTTTCAATTCAGATAACGCGCTAATATTATTATTATTACATTATCTGTGGATTTTAGTTGCCAACTTCACTGTAATCTTGTGTGAACGAGAAACGCTCATATGGTGTAATGTGTATTAGAAGAAGAAAGCAAATAAAAAACCTATATTGTATTTTCTGAGGTGCGTCTGTTTCTTTTCTCGTCAAATCTTGTATGTGATGATTTTATTGTTTGGGTATTTTGTCTCGTGACAGTGTTTCAGTATTATTTCAATAATATATCCAATACATTAGTCAAAAAGATAAAAATACGACTTGGAAAATAATCTAGTTATTTTAACTCATATCCATTACTAAAAAATGTACGGTGGATGGAATGGAAATCATTAATGTATGAAGATATCAAAAAAATTGCCAAAAAAGTTCTCTGTGCAACGACAGGATGCTTGGTCGTCAATAGTACCAAAAATGTTGATAATTTCTATTATTACTTTGGAAAAAAAAATGACATTTATCTGGTCGTCGAAGATGCAATTTATTCCTCAGTTAGGGGCGATTGTTGACCAAATATTGAGCCTATCCAACGTTTGTAAAATACAACATTTTGTTATCAGTGAAATAAGTACTATCTGTTCATTTAAGAATTAAAAAATCAGCCCTTAATATATTCATAAATACTTTTTTATGGGAAAAATAAAAGATGCCTTTTTCATCATTTTATAATTTATGTCACATTATCTCCAAGACCAATTCATATAATCCAATAACTTCTTGTATTCAAACATACAATTCATTCTTACAAAAATAAGAGACAGCTGTAAGTCCTGTACAAATAATATTGGTCGGTCATGACTATCGAAATACTCGGCGCCATCTTGTCCTCACATAAACAAAATGGTGCCAACTTTTTAGAATCATAGAAAAACATTTAAATATAACCATCTGTTTGATATTTGACAATGAATAACTGAAATGGACAATGGTGCGGATGCTTTGACACACGACATCTTAAAATAAAGCAATTTGACAGTACTAAACATATTGCTATATTTTTCTCATGTTTCTTTAGTCTTTAAGACCTGCCAAATCGTTAGAACTACACTAAAATATTGTATTAAGCAGAACAGCACCATTATCTATGACAAAGTCTGTCACTTACATCCACAAATATTAGAATTATAATATTGTAGCTTGTACGCAGTTTCATATTATTTCGATAGTACTAACACGCCGCGGAAACAATGAAAAGAAAAACTTAAAATCTATTCTGGCACATCTCACATTTTGTACATCTATCACACCGAACGCTGCATCAGCGAGAACATTACAAATTATAAATAAATCGAATATTCTTAACATAAGAATAACTACAACAGGACGCTTTAAATAATTCACTGGAAATAACCATAACCGTTTTTAACGAGGATAAAGTTTTATACACACATTTATAAAATTCGTCAAATTAAAAGGTCATACAGGCTAAGCTAAAATTAATTACTTGTATAAATATATATATAAACCTTCTTAAAATGCGACTGTGTAAAAACGCCTAACTCTTAAATTATTTATATACCTAATCACTACATCATCTTATTAAGATTATACAAAGAGATATCTCAACAACCAAGCTGTTTCGACAACATTCCAAATCACATACGAGTACCAAATTTTTTGTTATATACAAAATAAACCTTTTTTCCGGACATAGACTAAAATATATTGTGATTCAAGTTTTATAAATAAAATTTAGATTATGTCAGGTCCAAAGATTTGATTTTTCTTTGACGAATTTTATAATTGCATACACTAGCTTTTTACAACGATCAGTAAAATCTCTCAAATTTTACATAATTGACAATTATAATATTTTCAAAAAACCATACTATTTATTGCGTTACAATTTAGGTACATAATTTTCTGTTAAACGATAACTATTCAATACATAATAAATGATTTAAAATATTCTAGACTAAAATTTCAGATCATCAAAAGATACTTTACCGATCGCGATAAACTCCACTTATTTCATAATTCATATTTACTTCATAAATGACTGAATGGTAACAGATTATTGAGGTATTCAGTATTACAATACTGTTCCACTTTATATTCTCTTAAAATACAACATTTTTATGTACAATTTCTTTTTGTTTGCAATTCATACATCGATGGTAAAACAGTCGTTACAACAATCCAAAAAATACTCTATAGACATTAATTATACATTACATATATAAAACGGTAAGTGGAACAGCTCTAAAAATATATTGATTTAGTATAAGACTATAGTGATTCTTTTATTCTTTATTACTGTCTGTGGTTGGTTGGGTTAACCCGCCATAAATATAGCTGATTTGGAACGAAGTTCTTTTACGTAACTCACAATAAATTGAACTGGCAAATATCGTCCCGTAAGGGGACGTTATGCCTTTCTTTCGTCTTCTATTGTATAAAATTATTTTAACTCTTTCTGTTGTTATTGTTGTAATTTACACGGAATTTTTAATAACATTTTCGTCATTGTTATTTTTTATTGTCAATACTTGTTAGTTATTTTATTGCGTCTGTTATTTAACACATTATATATAGGAGAAAGCCACTTCGTTCCGACCGGATGTCACTCGTTTTTAAACTGATGTAGATATTTTAAGTCAGGTTAAAAAGTATCATTACAAAGTGCAGATTTGAAGAATTAATCAAACCGCGAACACCGACAACAGTGAATAAAGTGTAAAACGTACTTCGTACGAAATAAACGATAAAACAAATAGAAAAGCCGAATACGGCTACCGCGTATGAAATTCACAAGTAATTTACAGTCGGGGAAAAAATGCCACTACGTTCTATAATATACTTTATCGGCTTTGCCGCGAAATGGTTACACTATACAGCGGCGTTAGATTTAATACGGCGAATTATTTACAAGCCATACACTTCGAACGACTTCAATAACATCACTCACACGTAAGCGGCTACCGACCGACTAATCCGATTCTTTCCTCGACCGTATTTTAATCTCGAAACTTCACCAAACCGTAAAACTAGATATATTTTTAATATTATACAAAAATAGTAACAAGTTTTGTACTAGATCCGTCCATCGTTTTGTACATAAGACGCGGGGACGCGACGTCGTGCAACATCAGAGAAAAGTCAGAATTTCGAAAATTCCAAGATCCGCCACTTCACAGCCATAAAACAGACGTCGACCGCCGAAACATAAATATATATACACTATCACATCACGTCCGAACCGCTAAATGCAGACTTAAATATGGCAAACGAATCCATCGACGACGCCACTGTGATATGTGGGGGGGGGGCGCCTACCGCAGGCAGGCCTCCAGCATCTCCACGAACAGCTTGTTCATGGGAGCGCGACGCTCGCGGTGCACGCCGGCCCAGAAGCGCCGCACCGACACGTCGGCCAGCCGCAGCGCCGGCAGCACCAGCAGCAGCTGCTGCATCGCCGTGTTCGCGTTGTTGTACGGCCTGCGGGCGGACGGGTTTACAGAGCGGAACGATTTAAATTTTTAGGAATATAAATGTCGTTCATCTCTTCTAAAACATGAGCGCCGAGCTAACCTGAGCGCGGAGACGGCGTCGTTGAGCGCGGCGAGGATGGCGTCCCGGAAGCGCTTGAGCGCGGAGTGCTCGTCGATGCGCGCCTCGGAGTTGGCGAGCGCCAGCGCCTTCAGCAGGTAGCACTCCTCGCGGTGCGCGCCCGCGCGCTCCAGGCGCCGCGACACGCCCGCTATCTGCCGGCCGAAAGCATCACCTGAGCTCGGACTCTACCATCGGACTGCCGGGATCGGTTCACAACTTATCGACTTATTATTGAATATTCAAAATGTAAGGTCTCCCAGTTTTCCGGCTTTTTGTATTCTTTGGATTTAACTGATGAACACGGCGTACCTGCAGGTAAAGGTCGTGTGCGCCGAGATCTCGCGCCTGCTGCTCGTCCAGCGCGAGCTCGGCCGCGAAGCGCAAGCGAGGCGCGCCGCCCGCGCACATCGAGCGATACGCCACCATCAGGCTCAACATCTCCGCCCACGTGCTCTGCAGCAGCCGCATCTGTGGACGCCGCGCGGGAACGTTACACGACCGTCTTATACGGGTATTCTTAACTAACGTAAAACACTTCCACAGAAGGGCAAAAGTATAATATAACTAAACAAATAAAACACAACTCGGGGGTGTTATTATACATGTACATGTGTGTGTACACTTGATGTATTTGTTTATTTGTAACCACCAATCTCTCACTTTCCTGTGATTTATGGCGTGATTTCGTATAAAGGTTGGCCGTCGATCGTTACTTAGTACCGTAGTCAGATTTTACACATAATTATTATTAGACTACCGTAAGGCTCGCTCGTTTTTTTCTATTATAATGATATTATAAAGAAGTGCATTAAATGTTTTCACGGTACTGTTCGCACAAAAAAAAAAGATTAAGGAATCCCTATATTAACGACGTTAGTCGTAAATGTTGTAATAATAGACATAAATGATTAAGACAACATGTAATAGTTAGCTCTAATATGTTTATACAAAACATCCACAGCATCACCTTGAACTTATTTAAAAAAAATAAAAAACAATTATAAAAAAATTTACCTGATCATTAAGCGCCAAGTCCGTGAAACCGGGTATCTGTTTCGCCCAACCGATGACTCCCACCAACTCTCTATCGTATATGTCCGCTAGCAGCGCCAACGTCCTGGCCGTGGGGTCCGTCACGCCCGGCGGCGGAGCACCACATGTGAGTAATTCAGGCTCGTAAGACGACAGAGCTTCTAACACCTGAAAATAAAAAAAAACAACGACATATTAAATCTAAAATATTACCAAGACCTGATATACGTTATTGATTCGTTTTTTTCTTATTTAATTTTGGGACTTTTGTCCAACACAGTTACGCCCAGTCCCATTGTCCCTCCTTCCTTTTGTTTAAACATTATTTATTATTTACAGCTATTAGTTATAATTTCAGGAGCATCCTAGCAGATTCTGATAAAGGAACTGCTCTGAACTGATCCAACATCGAACAAACGTGCTTTTAAATTAGTTAAGAGTAACTTTCTCTGATTCTTAGTCTTATCACATTCTATCAACAAGTGATACAGATCTTTGATAATTCCACAGTTATCACACACATACGTTATCTTGTATTTGTTTATACCGATTGACAGCGACCGTCCAATCAGAATACGTCCAAGTGCTACACCGCCATCTAGTGGCAAGTTAAAACGATAGCTTAAACGTATATATGTCAAACTATCATGGAAATCGCTCAAACGGTGTCAAAGTATTTAAATATCAAACAGATAATACTTATAATTACTTAATTTATATATTTATTCAATTAACAAATAATAATATACTTAACATTATAAATTAGCGGAATGTATACATTATGTGCATGACCGCCCTAGTCGCTTATTGGCTTTAGCTGACCGCTTCTGGTAAAGATCTCGAAAACCAAATGCGAGTAAAGGTGATACATCTATATATTATAAAGACGACTGTAACTCTGTCTGTCTGTGTTGCTCTATAAGGGTCAGGCCACCGAACCAAATTGAATGAAATTTGCTATGAAGCGAGGTAGAATTCCAAAAAGACACATTATAGTATACTTTTAAATGCCTCACACCTGACGACCAACCCTTAAAACGCGGGCGAAGCTGCACAGCTTTTGCACGACGACAGACATAAATAAATGAGTTATGACCTTTTTATTTTACATAAAATTCTTTTTTTTACAAAATGTTACGTATCACCTTCATGCACTCGTGTCTTCAATTGTAAAATAAGTAGGAGGAAGTCTGCGGTTCTGAATGATTGTTTGTTAAATATCTATAATACACATAACAAAAACGTATACAAATTTCTCATCTGTTTTTATGAGAAAATTGTATACAAACGTAAAACTATTTTTATTGTTTCCTAACGAGGTCGTGTCTAAA
Organism: Vanessa atalanta; assembly: GCF_905147765.1. NCBI lineage: Eukaryota > Metazoa > Arthropoda > Insecta > Lepidoptera > Nymphalidae > Vanessa > Vanessa atalanta. Next base: position 9,200,081 of record NC_061888.1, on the reverse strand, counting down.
AATTTAAGTAAAATAATGTAAATTCGTATACGATTACCACAAATTTTGAATAATGATGTCCTTGAATTTCCACCACGCAACGATTTCTATTATATAAAAATAAGTAATAAAACATGACTACTCACGACATGAAATCATTTTAAATACAAATTTTCATAAGGTAGCTATACTTAATATAGTTTGTTAATAGACGATTCAAAAGTGCTTGTAAAAGCCTACTTGAATAAAATATAATTTTGATTTTGATAACTCCATGGAAGTCAAGAATCTGCTAGACACTATGTCAAATAAAATTGTTTCAACTTTGTTTAATTTATAAATACTTATATTTAAGAATTAATATTTCATAATGAATAAAGCTTAATTTATTCCAAAAGTTGTCCAGTAATAAAAGGCCGAAGAGCAACTGGTACCTAATAATAAAATTGAATAAAAATTATAAAACGATATGTACATATGAACTTGTTTTAATCTATTTTAGAATTCATGGTCGTTTAAACGAAGGAATGATTGACTATCGATATTATAGTTTATGACATCGAAAAATTATGGCACAGTATGATAATTAAAATATTTAAAGGAAATCTAATATAGAATATTAGAGTAATGTAACCCAAACACACACACATACACGTTTCACACATAAATATGTCAAACCCATTTTGATAATAACACAAATTAATTAGTTGTATACACAACACGGTATATTTATATGTTACAGCCAAAGTAATAAAACCGGATATTATATATATTATCCAACCATTATTTATAATGTCTACTCAATTTATATAAAGTGATAATTGGCGCAGAACTAATCACACTAACTAGTTGAAGACTTGGATAATGTATTTAAAAACAAGTAGGTATAAGTAAAGATTATAAAATTATATTTGTAGCAATATTTTACTGTTATTTAAAAAATAATAATTATAATATTTATTTAAGAATTAAAATAACATTGTCATTGATAGTAATTATACGTTTATTGACATTGTTTAGGGGAGAGTCGGTTATATCGTACCACTTTTTACTTTAACCTAAATATTTCGACTATGACAAGACTTACAATAATTATTGTATATGAAAAACAAAGTTTCATATTTTACCTTGCTAAGACAGTGGAATCGGTTCCATATGTTTTTTGGTACGATTAATATGGCAGTACGATATAACCAATTCTCCCCTATAATCTTATTTAACTTTAATTTATAAAGTAAATTAGACCGTATTTATTATTTTGGCTAATTTTGACCCGCTATTATGAATAATACCCGGATAAAGTGATTAATTTATCACAATGTCTAGTCAATGTTGCTATTACATATAATGACCAGTCATTATGTATAATAGCTATTTAATCACTACGACTGTAACATATACATTCGCCAGTATAGCAACAGTTAAGTTTTCTCCTAACTGATCTTTACCACTGCGAACTATTTAAAGGCCAGTATATAGTTATTACAGTGTACATATGAGTTCAAAAAAATTCATTAATGAACTTTATTTCTTCCAGACTGCCAAAATGTCATACTTCATTAAAAAAGAACTAAACCAATACATAGAGCATATAACAGTAGACGCCGCGTTTTTCGAAGAAAGTTTTCGTTTATTAAGTCCAATAAGACAGCAATCCGACTGGTTCGGAAGGCCCCACACTTCGTCACGCTATTGTAACTCCCTAACTCCAGAACGATATGTGAGAAATCGCAATGTACCAGGTTTATTGTTATGAACGTGCACAGAAATCCTTATTACGTCCTTTGCTTTTCGATACGATTCAATAAAAAAAATTTAAACCCGATACGGTTCTATTCTAAGCCCAAAACTGTTCCATATTTAAATTATATAAAAATAAATATTCAAAACGGGGATTATGATTATTAGATACCTTTTTGTTTCGTTCAATCAAACTGTGTGGCCTTGTATCAACTTCCTGGCGGAATCGTTTACGTTTTTATTTGTTCATAACCTAACTCAATCCATTCTAGAGGAGAAACCTTGAAAGTGTAACATTAAATTACCGCTACACTCGCTGCGTTTTAGATAATAATTAATCATGACAAAAACATATTAGATGTTTCGTTTTATGTTAAAGTAATTTAATATAGTTTTATTATTATTTTATTAGAAATTTTACTTTATAGCAGACGAAGGGTCTTTTTATTATGAATAAAAATATTGGAATGCTAAATTACTGCGCAATTTAGAGCGAATTTATCAAGTACTTATAAAAACGGACTGTATTTTAAAAGATAATTTTACGTGAATTTTTCATAATGGATGTTTAAAATAAAAAACGAATCCGCCTAAAACTTTAGACAAATATTTCCACTAATGGCATCAAACGAAACATTGGTAACATGACTTAAAGTTAAGCTACTGGATATTCAATCACAGAATCCATAAAAGTAAAAGGTTGTATATATTCCAATACCAGGCCTCTTGTCGTATTAAGAAAAAAAAAGGTTTGAAGACAAATCCATCACGCTGATCCAATTTACACACGTGGAAGAATATCATACCATACATTTTGAGGAAACATTGAAGTAACGTCTTAGTTTCCAAACCTCTTCAAAACGAGAGGAGACCATAGCCATAGACCCAGTTATGGGAGATTTACAGTCATTTACTTTTTATACTTCGAGTTAACAAGAAGGAAACTGGTTTGAACCGGTTATCAAACACAAAGTAAAAAGCAAAAATAACTACACATTTAAAAAAAAATACCGTAACATTCTGTTGTAGATCTTGTTACAGACTTTCAAACATGTTTATTGCCAATTAACATGGACAATATCGAAATTTAAATGACTATCATTATGTATTAAGAAACTTACGAGTAAATGTTATAATTGAGTCTGACGTGTTCCGCAGACGGCGTCTAAACTTTCACTAGTCTAGCCTTGCTCGTTAACTATATCTATGACCCCATAATCACAAATTCAAACTATAAAAATTCAAACTATATTCGAGCCAGACCACCCAGATGACATTCAAATTAAAGTTCGTAACTACACGTAAAAACTTGTTACATCACATACATATAAATCTATTCACACACGAAGACGCGCTGTTATAACATTTAATTAGCGTTTAATTATTAAAAATATAATTTAATTTGTATTTTTTTGCTGACCTTACTCTTAGTCGTCTCACGCACACTAAGACATTATGTAAGCACAAGTGTCGCTTATACTAATGCAAGCCGATAATTTAACGTAGAGGAACGCAGGAGTGAACATTTTTTTATTGAATGATATCGAACCTATTTTTTTTTTAAATCTTATTAAATAATATACATGAAAAAACACTATTTCCTATACTGTGTGTGTTTAGGTATATACTGTGCAGAAAAAATCCTTCAATTTATCTGTATGATGTATCCGAGTGACAATTCATATTTAGATTCACATTTATAACACCGTATACCAAATAAGTAAGGTTAGATGAAAATGTTACTGAAACAAAGAAGATTAGGTACGTAAAATGGATTAAAATCTTTGACGACCAATTTATTACGAGTTTCTTGATGTATAATCGTTTTCTATTAGATAAAATTCGTTCACTATTAACTATTAACTAAGGATTTAATTTGTATATATTGTCTCTCACTTTCTCTCTAACACTCACACACACTTCATTGGAAAGTTTTAATGAGTTTATTTGTAATAGAATTCTATTACAAATAAACTCATTTAAACTTTCTTCATAATATAATTTAGCAAGCGTGGAACAAAATGAATACATACATATTATGTCTACATATATATTATTTTAAGCATTAAAAAAAAATATAAACAATAATTACCTAACGACATAGTATTAATTTTAATATTAATCAATTTCCGAATTTACATTAGTCAGTACATTACACAAAAACCACGTAAAACTCTCAAGACATTCCACTGTTACGTCATATCGAGAAAATACAAAAGCCAGTTGGTTAGGTCGTGGTCAGGGTTGACACATTAGCAAATTTAAATATAAAAGTAATATATATATTATATTCCAACCATGACAGGAAAAAAACTAAATAAACAACATTTGACAGTAAATTGACGCGATATCATTGGTCGAGAGGTTGATTAATCTATGATATTCACTATGGATTTGCAAAAAAAAATGGCGTTTTGAGCGTCGACGAAACTGTTGTTGAAATTTTGTAAGTAAAATTATAATAGAAATAAGTGATTAAGTGTAAAAGTGTTTTATTATAAATAAAGATATATTAATCATAAACTCTTAATAGTGCACAACATAGCTGAGTGATTAGTCAAATCGCATGAAATACCTAAATCTAAGGTTTGGTTTATCTTTTTTCCTACTTCCATTGGAATACTTGTTTTTCTTTCATCATGAATCATTTTTAAATTGTTTTAGATCAACTTTTGTAACGTTTGAATGAAATCTTTCACGCAGAATGTTTCATTTTAGTATTATTATTTTTATATGGGTAGGCGGTCTGGACCATGGGCCATCTAATAAATAGTAAGTGGTTATCACTGCCCATTGACTATACGGTAAAAAAAAATATTAATCAACCTTGGGAACTATGATGTTGTGCCTGTCGTTACACTGGCTCATTCACCTTTCTAACCGGAACACAACAATACTAAGTATTGCTGCTTGGCGGTAGAATATATCACTACCAAGTGAATAAAAAAAAAATGTCTATACCTCAAAAGCAAAGTATTCTTTATTCAAGTAGGCTCATGAGCGTCATGTTACAATGTGGAATTAAATGTAAAAGTACGACCGGGTCGGAAAACAGATAGTACAGAGAAAAAACAGCAAGTAACTCAGTTACTCTTCTCCACCGTTTGAATTGCAGAGTTTATCAGTAAAGGACTACAAAATGTATATACTTACATATATGCCTGTATCACACTGACTACTAGAAATACTTTCAAATTTATGCGAGCTATATGAAATATTATCGGTACGGTAGGAATATTAAGATGCTATCGGTTTCTACAAGGTGGGTGCGCGTGCCCTTACTTTGATCTCGTCGAGCTGCGGGCGCGGCTGGTTGGCGGCGGGCTGGTCGGGCGCGCGCCGGTACTTCTGCCGCCCGCCGCGCACGCGGTCCAGTCGCACGCCCTCGCGCAGCATGCCGGTCCGCAGGCACTTGCGGAACCGGCACGCCTGGCACGCCTTCCTCCTCCGCTTGTTTATCTCGCACTCGTTCGACGCCGGACACGTGTATTCTATGTTGCCCTGGGAATTAATTCTCTAAATTAAATAAAAAATAATATTTCTATACTCTATTGCTAATTCATGCATTTAGTATTTGAATTTGATAAAATATTTCAGTAATGAGTAGTTAAAAGTAGATGACTGGTTAAATCCTAATTCACTGCCTTTTCGTGTGTCTTTTGTAATGAGTAAATTGTACTCGGCTGTAAGTTCACATGCGACAGAACTAATGGTTAAATAAATTCCAAACTTAAGAGGGGAAGTCTTAACAGCGGAGCATTGAATGAAATTGAAACGTGCTATTGCTGTTTTTTTTATTTATCTATAATAAAGTGAAGTAACACTGACCTGTATGGTTCTCTTAAAAAATGCCTTGCACGCTTCACAGCTGGCGACACCATAGTGGAAGCCCGAAGCCACATCCCCACACACGAGGCAAAGTCTGCGCGGCGCATCATCATCTCTGGCGCCGCTCGCTGCTGCAGCTGTTGTCGACGAACAGTGTTGCTGTTCCGGGCTCGTATTGCCCACTATACCACCCTCACCGGGTGACACACAGAACCTGACTTCTTCTTTAGGTTCTAGTTCAAGCTGAAACGGAACAATTTCATTCCAAATAGACCATAATAAATTCCATATAAATCCGCTAAAACGTCTACCAACTAAAAATAAGCAACGACAGTCATCGTTTAAAAACTAGAATTGAAGGTAAGCAGGTATTACATCATAACATGTATTTATTAATACTTATGCATTAAATCGGTGTAAAATTCAAATCAATACAAATGACCAAAAAAAACAAGCTAGGGTAGCTTAACGCTACTGCATTCTTTACACGCCAACAAAACGTCGTACACTTAAGGATATTCGTGTATCCAACAAACACATTCTGTTTCCACCAATTTATTGATATCTCATACAAACTTTTTACAATTTTAGCCCCTTGTCTGAAGTACATACGCATAGCTATATAATAATAATACTTTTTATTAACTCATTATGTCATCCAATAGACTATTCCAACCACAAGAGGACGTAAACCAAATCCATATGACGCGATATCATTGGTCGAACTTGAATAATCTATGAAATCAATTGTAAGTACATTGGCTTAAAAATGGCATTTTGTCTACGAAGCCGTAAACGAAACTTAATAATAAATTAATAACACAGGTATATTAATCAAGAACTGTTTATTCTGCTCAATATAGCTGCGCTTTTTTTCTCATATTTACCGGGTAGGCATATGACTCCACTCCACCTGATGGTATGTGGTAGTGGAGTCCAAACGCGAAGACGGCCATTACAGTCGGGAAGAATGAACTGCACTAACCGCCCACGCCATGCCTCGCAAGGGTGCACGATTCGTTTAAGGAATCCAGGTGATTCAGAGGAGGGGAACACGGGTGCTGGTAGAGAATTCCATTTTTTGGCGGTCCGACACAGAAAAGTGTTGGCCATTTTCTTCAAATTAGCAAATCGCATGGAAAATCATTCCGTCTTTGTTTGGATGCAATGACGTTCAGTACTTAGTTTTTGGTTTGGTAACTATAGCCAAGCTTCCGTGCCAGTCAATAAATAAAAAAAAAGTACAAAAATGCAAAATCATGTTGCTGTATCACAGGTATCGCTGTTTAGATATAAATTCTAAATTCTTAACGACGACGTTTATGATCATTCAATACCATTACGTTCAAACAGCTAAACGGATTCAAATTAAATTAGATTATTACGGAACGGAGACAAGTGTAAGTCTGTTATCATACACGTAACATAATATTGAGGTAGGTACAACCAACGAGTTAACAATAGAATAATAATTTCTTATTCCTTGAATAAATACTAGATCGGAGCTATGAGAAACATATTTGGAAATGTTTGAATTTCGACATTTTAACTTTTTTTATGAAAGGAAGCAAACGTGTTATGTAATAAGTTGTATCATCTGCTCATATACAATGAAACGAAAGAAGTTTAACAAATTTGGAACTCAGCTTGGAATCCCATCTACTTCTCACACATCACACAAGGGAATGCTTGAAAATACTCAGTGTACCTACCACATACAAAGTCCTACATCAAAATTAGTATCTCTACTTACATTACACGGCTCCAAGAGCTGCATGGGTCGGTGTTGCTCTGAAGGAGAGTATTGCGGCGGTGGCTCGGCTTCCTGCTTCACTCTGCGTAACAACGGTTCCCCGCTCACCGCCGACATCATCTGTACCTGATATAAACATCAGTCATGAGAAACATATCTAAAATTATCTATGAGTTTATGGAACGTGTACATTTTCTTAACCAACTCATTAAATGACAACTGATTGAGCGTCTCGTTGGTCTGGCTGCCCTCTGATGGTAAATGGTAACTACCGTCCATAGATAATGGCGCTACCACTGACTAACTCAAACCGGAACAACTGTTTGGCGGTAGTATATCTGACGAGTGGTTTGTAGGTATATTAAATTCAAACCAATTCTCAGTAGCAGAGCAACATTTGGAAGTTAGTACTGTTTACAATCACGTGCCTCGGAAAGCAAGTAGGTATGGCTTGAGACTGAACTCTCTCCAATCGTGTGGAATTGCCGTTCCATCGGATCATGGGTATAAGAAAAGAGACATAGTGATTAACACTATAATATTTCCTGCACAGAAGGTCTCGCTAGATGATTGCTACCGTAACCGAAATCATTAACCCAGACATCACCATCATCATCATGGTCAATTACATGATTACTCTGCTCAGTTCTGACAATCTGGTGTCTGTCAAAACGTCGTGCAAAATAATAAAAAAATTGCTCCAATCGGAATCCTTTAAGCCCTGTCTGATCCTTTTTTAATTTTATATGTATATAAATAAATACCTATAGAGGTATTATACGAAATACTAACAAAAGAAAAAAAATATGTTTTAGTTATATCTTTATAACAAACTCATCTATGCATCTCACTAACTTAACGGTACGTGATCAGATAAGCGACGAGAAATACGCATTTTCGATCCTCATATGTTGACCTATTGTCGAATCCACTATTTCATATCCATTACACATTACATTACAACTTTTTCTAATAAATAAAGAGCATTAGCAAACCCATGATAGCCGATGAGGGCTAAGCTTGAGCTCGGAGGTAAATTAGTACATCTGATTTTGACCATAGTTTTGGAAACTCGAGGTTATTTTATTACAGGCTATGAAGTTTTGAGATAATATTTCACGGGAAGTAGAGCAAAACTAATAAAACGTCACAGACGAGAAGCCGCAAAAAAACAATTAAAGTTGATGAAGCAAAAACCCCTAATCGCTTTGACTCATTCTCGCTTATTACATGATAGCGTGTTAACAAAGACAAAAAATGGTTATTTAATACATCGACTATTAAATAAAAAAACAACTTTCTAATAACGAGATAGACTATGAACTTAATTATGTATGCCATATAACAAATGATAAATTGGAGATAATAATGAGAGGTAGGTACCGCAAAATAAAAGTGAAAAATTCATTCGAAACAAATTATTATTTATATAAAATTGATCAGAAACAAAACAAATTATGCTTTTATAAAATAAAAATAAGCGGCGCGATAAGTTTGGAGATAATAATATGTACCAAGTCGGATAGCGAAAATAAAAATTATCTATTTACGACAAAGTTTTCAAGGATGCGATGCGGGGTTCAACGCACTCTTGACATTGTCGGTTTCCGATAAAAAAATATATCGTGACGCAATCAGTAGTTTTATACAAAGCACTCGATCACGCAAGACCTATATAACGTGATAAACGCCGTTTCATAATTCGCGTACAAGCTATATTATTCCAAGATTAAATATCAATCCAAGTAAATAGAGTCCAGAACTTAAGGTACCAACACACGAAATTAAGTTTAAGAAAAACAAAAACTTAATAATACTAAAAATAATTATAGAAAGTTTTATTTAAAACATTAGGCATCGATAATTTGGTATCGTGTATTATATGTAAACTTAAGTTTAAGAGATCAATAGGTTATGATAAATATTAATTATAGTTACAAAACAAAAATACAATTTCAATTTTTACTTCACAATAAATTGAAACTCGTACACTAAATAAAATCGTCTCTAATTGATCAAATCTTTCGAGAAATATTTCAATGTTTCCGTTTCGTTAAACACGAAGTAACCGAAAAAAAAAGCCTTGGACTTATTTTAATGACTACTAAATAATTGTACAAAATATAACGCACGCGGCAAGACTAACGGATACGTATTATGAGTTTAGGCTAGACGCAGTAAGCCTATCCCAACAGCAGCGTCGTTGCGCGTTTGAACATTCGGCCGCGGGGGCCGGGGCGCCATGTTACCCGAATTGCCATTTATCTACGAGACACCAAGGTGAGCCCACGGACGCACGGTCGATGAACTGAACGCTTGTTATTATGAATATCTATTTTGCGCCACAACGCGCCGAAATTCTCGTGCTTACGCGATTTATATCGATTTCAAGGTCTCCCATTCTACCATTTTTTGTTCGCAAGCCAAATTAAATTACAAACGCTCAAAAGATAATAAGAGTAAAAGTGGCTCAGCCAGGATGATAAAATTTCAAAGTAACGGAAACTGATTCTTGTAACGTTATTTTGGGATTACTAATAAAATTTCAAAATGTAATTTAACGATCTTTACTTTTTGACAACTGTAAAAACATAGATACCTATCTAATGATAAAAAAAAAATACAATTTATGGTATCGTACAAAGCAGTAAGATACTCGTATATTGTAAAAATGAGATTTATACACTGTACCAGTGTATATATATCGTAAGTATCTTAAGTTATTAATACCCGCATACGAGAATCCGTGAAACATATTTAGGTTACCGCGGCCAGTCGGCCACAGCAAAAACTGTTGGATTAAAAAAAGACTACCTCAACCCGAGACGGGTTGAGTACAATTGTGTATAATAATTTCGACAATCAAAACGTTGTTCAAATGTTGATTTCAAAAAATGTTAATGGTTTATAAGGTAAAATATTAATAATTTTTCCTTTTGTACACTATTAAATTGATGTGATTTTATTTCTTTAAAACAATTAATTAATTAATTGGTACATAATAAAATTCAACAAAGAACGTTTAAAATAATCTTAGTAACATAGTAATTAATAATAAAAAAAATTAATAATTTTCGATTGAATAAATTTTTAAAATAAATCGGTAATTCTTTACGATGAAATCATAAAAAATTTAACACTCACTTCACTAGGCATACATGTTGTAATTTAATTTAATGTATCAATGGTAGGTATTATATTATAATAAATTGTAGGCAAGAAAACACTTATACGTATCATGTTCGACGTTTTCATTTTAATGTCGAATTTCATATAGAGCTGTTTGAATCATTCAGAGGTTATTGGATAATGAAAGAGCTTAAGTGCCTCGTTAAACAGCTCAGTGGCATGTTTGGTCTTATCAGATTTTGAGAGTTCGGGTGTACAGTGAACCAATATTTATTCACTTATGAATACAATTATTACAGTGTACAATACAAATTTAAAATTGGCCGTCTTGAAGAAATCAGTCCGGACTTTACACCGAAACACCTACGACGCGCCCCACCCCCCAAACACGCGGGAAAACACACAGTCGAAAACTAGTTAAACAAAACATTACCTACATATGATTTATTTCCTTTCAAGATATCCTTTATAAAATGCAGTATCAATCCTTAAATTATTCAACCGTAACGCCGTCTGGATTAAGCATTCATGATATTACCATGACGATAAGACGGGCATGTCAATGCTAATGGCAATAAATGTATGTAGGTACCTACCGGTTTTTTATTTAAGAATTAACGGAAGAAAAAAATTACAAAGACATCGGCAGAGAACCTTTTTAGTAAGTATCTTTGTTTTAATGAATGTATGGTTTTTATTATAATGAATTCCATAACTTTTTTTGAGTATAAATAAGTAGTTTTCGCCTGCGACTACGCTCGCGTTTTAATGGTTGTTTGACATGTGTTAGGCATAAAAAGTAGTCTTCCTTCCTTGGATTTTAAGCTTGCTTGGATTGTAAATACTCGAGTTACTTGCCGGAATTCAGAATAGGTGGTAAAATCAAAATTAATTTTCTAAAATAATAATAATAACACGATTCAAAAGTGCTTATAAGGATTGCTCTGTATAAGTATAAATAAAATTGTATATTGTTACAATAGAAATATGTATAGTAAGTAATCACAATCAGACTACGCAACGCTGTTATAGAAACGGAAAAAAAAGTTAGCGTCGCGACGGCCTATTGTTTATGAAAACCGGACCTACCTCAACACGACGTTTATTGAAACCGTGCTGTATTTTTCCATACTTATCATTTCTTATCTTATCCTTTTATTTCGTTACGAACCTTGCAAGCTATTGGTACCTATGCGACATTAATCAGTTGCCACGCTGTCTCAAATGTATGTTTTTAGATTAATATTCGCATAATATGTATTATGGGTACAAGACAATTATGTGTATGTATTTATTTTTTGTGACTCGACATTTATATTCTTAAAGTATGTCAAAACTAAATATTTGATTATAACTTTGGTGTTGCATCAATGTTCTTTAAAAACTCACAAATTATGTAATCGACAACAACAAACATTAATTTATTTTAAAAAATATCTCATTAAAGTCTCAACGAAACGGCCTTGAATTTCAAGTTACCCGTAGGTTACCCTTCCAGGCGAGTCCGCACCAGCACGCGCCGTACGCATCGGTCCGTAGAATCACAAACGGTAGACAATTTCAAAATAAGTACAAACTAAAGTCATATAAATAAAATAATTTTGAAGTCTGTACATTAATTAATGCATTAATATGGACTATTAAATCTAAAATGTGAATAAAACGTGGGTTGAAAAAGATTTATTTCATATTTGTTACTAAGAATTCAGAAATTAACACAACATACGTTTAATATATTATAAATAAATACTAAACTAACTACTTCTTCTTTGCTAAAAAGACCTCGACCAGTTTTTGCTTGATTTTTTTTTTATCAATATAAAAATGTAATTTTGGACAACTTGATTTATACTTCGCGAAACCCAATTATTACAAAATGCATTTGTTCAGGCGTTCCGTATAGTTAAGTCAGGTTTGGTTTAATATTAAAAGAGTAGGTATATTTTAATTTTACAATTTTATTTTAGGTGTCTACGAGGAAATTCATGATTATTACATCATCAAAATTACTCGAAACAATTATTGTGGCAAAGGAACTTATTTAAACAGCTGTCGATGTTGCCATATCCACATCGAAGATTTGATTATGCATAATCAATCGTAATCAGCACACATCGAGACTCTTTAAAAATACGATAAAAATTTAAAGGGCTTATGGCAGCTGCATTTTTTTTTTCATATACTTACTTATAATCTCAACGATCTTATTAGTATAGATATGCAATATTTGCGTGTGGTCTGCTGCCCAAGGTCGGCACATTAGCTATTCGCCGCCGGTCGCCGATGACTTCACTACAACATTTTTATCAAAGCGCTGTATCTTCGAGGCAGTTAAACAATAGACGACTTTGTTCGATGAGACAAAATAAACAAACGAACATAACGCTAATTTGATACAAATTTTAAATTTCGATAATTGTGAACATTTATTATAAATTTACCAATAAAATTACAAGCAAAGTTATGATGAATCATTATATAAACTTCGTGTTTAATCAGCACATATATTATGTACATACTAGTAGGTACACGTTATGTAAAAATTCAATGTCAATTATTGTAAGGTTGTTCACCTGTAGAGGTCCCGGTATTACTGAATAGCAATGGATAAAAACAATAACAATGTTATCAAATTCATTTGTGTTGCAAATGTCGAAGTAGATTAATGAGAAAGGTAATATAACTCGAACGAAATTCAATATGTTTATTCAAATCTATTGCAATAAAATTACTATAGACGATTAGTTCATGGCTCTCATCATAAATCACATTCCTTCAGTATGTTTAAAAATAACAGTATGTAGTTAAGAAGGTATTTATATAAAACCAAGGCCTAAATACCGTGATTAGACGAATATAAAAAAAAAATCTCCAGAACGAACGTGTCATGTTTCAAAAACTCTAGCAACGAGTTTACGTCATAATTAAAAATAATCTTATCATATTAACCGAAATTATTATTATACAAAATCTAAGGAAAAGGAAAAAAAAGTAATTTAAACACAGTTCGAAATCACAAGTACCTACAAGTTGAAAAAAAAAACATAACTGAAATTAAAAGGTTACGACGAATAGCATTTTTAAGTAACGATTATAATTCTCAAATGATTACTTTTGGTTAATAATTCATCAATGTCAAACCGCGGGGCATGAATTGGACGGAGTGCATAATTAACGTCAGAAACATCATAGACATAATGGGTGCCTTTGTTCGAAGCAAATTAGCTAGCGCAAAACCATCGTATATAGCGTTACGTATGGGTAGGTCAGGTTCGCACGCCTACGAAAAGCTTCGCCCAGGCAAATTCGGCGGCGGCTGTGAGGTAAAAATAAGTAGTGGGGGTATGACAAGCGGGTTTAGAAGTAGGGGTGGCGGGGGGAGGGGGTTGCGTCTAGACTGCGGCCTTGACCGCGCCTGTTTCCGCGCGATCGAGGTCGAGTCGCCCCTCAGCCCACAGACCGAGTGCGGAGCGATGGCGGACTGGAAACGGTATACAGTAAACCATACGTTCACCGTTCAAACACTACATTTGGGTAAATAATTAAGAGAAACTAAATATAGAGATCGAAATCTTAGTCATCAAAATAATTAAGGATTTGCTTTAAGTTCGCCAAGGATACCAATTTCATAATTTAAAGGCAAAACGAATCGGGAAAAATCATATTTTCATATATCATAATTGATTATGTGGATATAAAATGACGTTATCAAAAATAAGGTAACGCTGAATGCATTTAATCGATGCGAGTGCTTAATAAATTAGTCACGATCAAAACTCAAGCAATGAGGGACGATAAAAATTAGCTAGAACAAGGCGGTCGGTAAGGCGCAAGGCGGCGTCGCGGTCTGTGAACTCTAGCGATTCGACATTGCGCCGACATTGAGCCGAGCTAAATAATGCAGATAGCGGAGGGTTAACGACCGACAGCACCCAGTATCAGCACGCGGACGAACGTAACATTCAAAAGAACCTGAAGATAGAGAACGTGACGCATGTTATGTAACCACGCTGTTGCGACCTACCCCAAAACCGAACTTAGATGCTCAATTAGCACCACGCGTGAGACACGAGTTCCGGTCGCGATAACTATAACTCTTTCTAGTTAACAAAAAAAACATTTTCTTGTTTAGACAACTCGAATGAATATCTTATATTTTAGCTCAAAAATGTTATAATTATGGAATAATCATCGTAATCGGTATTTCTGTGATTTGTAATAATTTTTTTAGACTAACATATCGTATTTTTTTTTATCTTTTTTTTGACAATTCCTTGTTTAAATACGTATGAATTTCAAATCAATTGAATCCTGAATTTTAGATTATAATACAATTCAAGGAGTTTTGTTTTAATGAATCTTGCGTGATATAAGGAAAGTAGGTAAAAGTAAGATCAGAGGCGCCGTACAATTACTATTAGGAAATTATTCGAGGGCAGTGGATACATGCAGACTTAGCCGCGAGGCCCCCTCGCCTAGGGGGCCGTGTAGGGAGGGGAAGAGGAGGAGCTCACCGGGTGACATTGCGCGGGCGTCGACACCGCGCCCGACCTACGCCACGGCTCGCGACACGCATGCCGCGGAAAACTACGTCTCACTTACGATATCTAGACTTTTTGAATATCATTGTGAAATAAAAAAAAATATATATATTATACAACACATTAATTTACTGGAAACGAATTTGCACCGAGGCTTCTACGCTGAACGCTTGAAAGGTGAATTTGAAAGATTTACAAGATGTTGTAGCTAACGGTCGATTCTCCATTTAAGAAACAATAAAATTAAACACGGAAAAGCCTTACTGTAATGGAGTCTACAATATCTGAAGCAAATCTCACTATCAGAACTAACTTTACAATCATCCAGCGTTATGTTAATTTATTAAGTATTATTTTACATCAAACTGAATTCATAAAATAAACTCTAGAAGTTTTAGTAACAGGAATAGTCCGTAAATATCCAACTGTCAAACTGGACTGAGCAAGAACAGAAACCCCTACAACAAAACGGATACAGATTTTCTTAATCCAAAAAATTTGCTACAGACACCGTGAATTTACATATATTTGTTAGGTTAGTGGCATTTGCCCTTGTCTAAACTTTCTGTCTGTCCATTTCCTCAAGTTCTATTATCCGAGTCATCTCGTGAGGAAACCTAAGAGTTGGATGAAAATCGGCTACATGTGTTCTTATGAAACGGAGAGGTAGCTTTAGACCAGCAGTGGGATGTTACAGGCTGTTACTTTTTACTTCGTCTTGTCTTCGTAGCGATAAATATAAAGTCTGAATCATTGACGTAATTGGAAAAATATTCTCGAGACTTATCATGATAAGCTATTTTTGGACAAACCGATTCTTAGCATGCTATTAAAAACATAATATATACTCAACATCGTGCATATTACCATTAGCTAGTGACACGACTGGACTCAATTAAATTGGGTTACTTTACATTTTTAAACCAATTTTATGAAACTAACTTTCCCCGTTTGGGTTGGTACTAACCACTCATCATATATTCTACCACCAAATAACAATTATTGTTTGTGTTCCGGTCAGGATGATGGTTCAGTTAAACTACAGGCTCGAGGGACTTAACAACTTAGTTCTCATGGTTGTCGGCGATCTAGTAATAAAATAAATGATTATCTTTTCTTAAAGTATCAAATTATATGGGCAGGTAGCACATTTGATTTTTAAAAAAAAAACACTGGCAATAAAAACTTCGCTTTCTAATGGCGGTACTCCACTTTGCGTATCGAATTGCATATTAACGTTGATTTTTCACACATGGTTCGCTCAGTATTATTGACCTACTATCGCAATATTTCATTCTATATGGAAGACGTAAGATTTACGAGTCAAATATTTAATTTAATTGCCAATTCCCCAAGCAAGGTGGAGTGGGAATCCCAACATGAGCTAGCTAGTGATATAAAGTAGTTAATAACCATTGGACGTTTGTACTGTACCTACAATAGAGCATAGCATTACTCATAGATAAAGCCTTTAATACAATACGAGAATATTTAGATAAAACATCAGGGATTTATTGTTTATTGATTTCCGTGGAGGACACATAAATGTAATTACCTAAATATATCTAAGATTATATGTAGTTTAATTTTAAAAATGTGTTACTCCTTAGTTTCTTGTTGGTTATTCCTACATTCCAAGCGAGTAGATATAGGTACATACAATTCATCTCAATCTCAGTCTAATTGAATACCTATATTTTAATTTCTCATCGAAATCATCTGTCTATCTCTACCAAACATTAACTTTGATATTTTATGACACCTTTGCAATTTCTATCTGAAAAAAACTATGACTGCTTGAAACAAAAAATAAATATAGGTACCTACTTAGTGAAAATAGATGCACCTAGATTCCTACCTAAATATGTTACTAACCAAAACATTATCATCAACCATTTTGTATTATTAATTTCATCATATGTTAATGACGAAATTAATAATACAAAATTAGTAAATGGAGATTTGAAATATGTAAGATTGCAGGATCTCTTAGATTTAAAAAATGCATAAACAACAAAAAATGTATAATGCAGTTCGTTGCCACCAATTAATTTAAGTTTTGCGCTTTTTGCATAAAACATAGACGGCAAAACCTGATGATAAATTGAACGAATATGAAGGCCAAATGTTGAATTGATTATATTATTTAACGACCATCATCACATGCAATTTATACAGTCATAATTATGAAGAAAACTTTACCAAACAATTCAAACGCAAAAACAGATTCAGTAAGATTAAACTCAAAAACCAGACAAAGATAAATAAAAAAAAGTACAAGTTTTAAGTGGAACATAGATCGTTATAGTACCAAAACAATGGTCACGCATCGAACCTGTTAATAAGATTTACCTATGTTATAAAAATACACAAGATGTTTTTAAACAAATCTACAATTTAAACTGATACACAAACATCTCTTTTGAAGTGCTTCTAATCTTTTTTAAAGGAAAGGCCGTCTGCTGTCTCTTTTACTTATATAACTTTAAACTTTTAGATAATAATGTTGTTCGTAGTAAGTAAACTATATTGTAAACAATTATTATCTACACGTGTACCTAATAGCAATATTTTCTCTATTTAGGTCCACATAGTATTCAAGCTAGTATACTGTAAATTAGGGCAATGTTTTAGGATTTTTGTACTCACGCATTTTTTTGGGTTCCAACGCACTTTGAAGGGATCAATAGGAAAGTTCCACTTTACCTCTATGGCACACATTGTTACTGTAATTTAGAACTACTAGAACACTGCCTCTTAAAGTTGTAAAACAAAGCACATACGTTTCCTTCCTTAGGCATTCGTAATGTGTCAAAGTTTTAGCGACTAACACCTAAGTCGATACAACGCGCATGATAACTGAGGCGACAGTTACGCACTGCGCTCACGCATTGCGTACGCTACGAGCACGCTCGCCCCACCGTATCGGCGCACGCGCCGCCCCACGCAGCACCACGTGCTTTTAGCCTTTCAGATTGGTCCCTTCGACTGCGAATGATCACATGCAGCGAATGAACGCCCTTCGAGACTGTACCTTTGTAACAACGACGAATAAACGCGCCGCTATAAATTTTCCTGAAGCTACGCCAACTACACCGAGACGCGATTGGTTCAAATACGTTGTGTATAAAGTAACTACCTAATGATTTCCTTTCTAAAGGTTCATTGAATTCATAGTAACGTATTCACGGTAATAATATTCGCAATTTATTTTTACTATAAATTCACATTATAAATTGGTAAATTAGCAATAGGAGATTATCTTTATAAACGAACATAATCACTACCTAAATAAATTCTGTAAGATTCATAATAAAATAAATTATTTACTCTCCTTAACATATGCAATCAAATGCATGCACAGTTTTGTACCTACCACTAACATTTTTCATTAAAACACCATTAGTTACTCAAATTCGTTATTTGGTAATGGCACTACCTGAAATGTTATATCTTATAATGACGTGTAGAAAACAACCCTGAACTTTCAATGTACTACAGTAAATACACACGAAGAAGTTTTACCTTAATATTTCAAAGGGTACCTACTAGTCAAACAAACTTTATAATTCACAATAAACACGACAAAAGTACCTATATAGGTACATACAGTACCTCTATTTAATATATAATAAATTATAACGACTTACTAAATATTCAGCGAGGTAGATCGATTGCAGACAAATCGCCTAAAGCGCTTTTTAGACAATCGAAGGCCAACATGAATGTAACGACAGCCTTCGCAACACTTAAGTACCTATGCATATTAAGTTGCATTCATTTATTAGCAAGGTCCTAATTTTGCATTTTATATAAATAAATTCCCATATTACATAAATCACACAGATCTACCTAGTAGGTAGGTATAGAGGCGAATAGATATAAAATAACTAGAGTTACATTTCGGTATTGAAGTATAACCTTGTTTATTTTCTTGCAAATACTTTCTACAAATTGAATATTTATTAGTAGACCAAAGTAGGTATAATTGAGAAACAGCCATTAAATTAGTCTTCTATTTGGAAACAGCGATAGCTAGTGTCCAACACTTTGCTACCCGTATCTTACTCGTATCGTACCTAGTTGACAAATTGGTAGGTATTAAACGTTCGTTCCCATCCCTAGGTGTATCTCATCTTTTAACTGTCGTTATTGCCTCTTAGAAGATATCAATGAAGTATGGAGATGTCATGTCTAACATTACAAACGCTTTTGGCTTCATTTTTGTTTAGACGTTTTTCTTAATACAATAATGAGGCATGAACAATTACTGGATTTCAATTTTTAAATCCTAAAAACAAAGATAAAATAAAGAAAAAATATTCATAAGTCTGACATTTTATACAGATAGAAAATAATTATCCCTTTGCAATAAATTCTTGATTTACACAAATAAAAACGGTCACCTAACATTTTTACTAATAAAAAGAAAACAAATAAATCTAAGAAAACGTTGTGGATAAAGCTATTCGAGAATAAAACGCAGCCTAGACAGACAGACGACGAAGAACGCGGTCGTAACAACATGGTCCTTTTAGATTAACTTATTTTGATGATGTATAATACTTTATATAATTCAAAATCTCTCAATATATCATTAAGAACCCACAAGATACCTACGCAACATTCCTAAATATCAATATTATGATTGAATATCAGCAATAAATGCTCAATCAACGTTTTGAATTTTGTGTTTTTCCTTTAAACCAGTTTATTAACGAAAAACGAATAAAACTCAACGTCTATTATTAGAAAACCAACGAAGGTAAGTAAAACTGGAAAGTTTAATATACCTGAATAGTGAATAATTTATGCGAATGAAGCACGTTTAATGCAATATGAAAAAAATATCCAAATTTTTCGTTGATAATGAATAAAGAAAGAATAAGGACACAATAACTTCTGAACTAAGAAAATTTAAAAAACTAAAACATTCAGTAAAATTAAGAACAAGTATAGAAACAAAACAAAGGTTGTTATTTGAAAAGTATTTCACGAAAAAGTTGAAGGTAACATATTATAGAATTTACTAATAGATTAGGTTTATTGTATCCTAATACCTGAAATAAAATGCAGACGGACAAAAACTAACACGGTCAGACACAAGATAGCTAGCTATATACGAAATACTTCGGAAGCATCAGCCAGACATCTAATAGGTTAAACTTATAAAGATTGCCATCATAGATACATTATTTTAAAAGTTAGAACAAATGGTAATTAGGTAATATTTAATAAAAATACAATTATGCAAATTATCACACAACACTGACGGATTGCCGCGTCTAAATAAATACATAATAACAAAGGGTTTATTAACTCTATAACGTTAACTAATAATGAAGTAGTTTATATGGAAATCTTTTAACTAAATGTCCTAAAGAATTTATAAATATTTTAGTATTTAAGTCTAAAATTCATATTTGTAAAACAAGGTATGATATTATTGATAACGCGGCTCAAGGTCGTGGCGGTTTTTTATTAACAGCTATGTATTATACATACAATTCTAGCAAACGAAATCATCTAAATAAGTATCAACTAACTCGACATCGAGGTCATTTCAAACAATGACATCTGTTATAAATAATAAAGTACATTTTAAAACGGAACTGGCTGAAAACATAAATTTCAAAAGTCTTAATATAATGGGTACTCAAGAGCATAATTTAGAAAAAAAATTAAGACATAAACGGTTTGAGCCTGTATTGTATTAGTACAAGGTAAAAGAGGGGGGGTGCTTGGTAACGAGATGGTCCCTTACTATTTTTTTGGCGTGAGGTTCCTGATCAATAGGAGGTTAAGAACCACTGATGTATACGTTGTGTTAGGGCAGGCACGCGGCGTCGGCGCGCCGGGCCGCCAGACTCGAATCGCTTTTTTGGCCATAGGGTTGTCGCTTATCAGTTATTTATGAGACTATTACGAAATAATGGGACCTACTCAGTCGCCATATTAAAAATATATTTATAATACAAGGTGTTTTTATATGTTTACGAAACAATATAGAGAAATTAAAGATAAATCATGCTTTTTTAATTGTGTCTTTGTCACTAAATAAAAAACAAAATTAGATAAAATTCTAAACCATTATTTGACAACTTGTCATTGGTCAGAGTTCTTAAAGGAACTTAAGCAACTGTGTTAATTATTTTAAGTAATTTGTACTTCAGAATAATGGCAGACATCGCGGTATAGACATAAAAATAACGCAACCCTATGACAAAAATAATTGTGTGGGAGAGGCCATTCGTGGAATAGCTCTTTCTAAAATGTGTGCGTGTTGTATAATATGTACATAATCGAAGCAGTGTGCGCCGCCGGTTCATTGTCAAGGCCAACTGCCAAATCTCCCGCTCGAGCCCCTTCCCCCCACACTCCTACTCCTTCATGTCAATTATACGATTTCAACGAAGCCAGCGAGTTGCCGACTAAGTATTCCTCGGGCACTGAAGCCTTCTCCCCATCGGCCCTGAGCAAAACAGCAATACGTAACGCACAATAAAATTAGTTTCAAACGATATAATTGACTCTCGATTTCGACTACAGGCTAGTAGGCATTGCTGGCCATCAACGCAATGATCGCGTATTTTTATCATCATCTATCAGATTCCTCTTTCATTATTTAGATTAAAACAAAGGTTTTAACACACTCGGCTTGTTATAGATTTATGATAGTCAACAGCATTGACATAAAACATAGACGATAATGAAAACAAATGTCGGTCAATATATAAGACATTGTAGAAGCAAATCACTTAGCACTAAACTATTGAACTCTAAATACATAATAAAATAACATAGGACGTATTTATATCACGTAATTCGATAGAATATCAGAGAAAAAATACTTGGTCAATATATAAGACAAAAAGCATGATTAGACGTACCGATAAAATAAATCGAAAACTTCATAATAAAAACAAAGTAGAACATTTCCAATTGCTTGTGATAAAAGGTCAAGCGTCATGCATTTCTAACAAATTCAAGATTGAAGTCCGACTTCTACTGTTAGAAATAATTATTTATCTGATAGATTCCTATATGTTTAATTTAAACGCGGAAATAGTACTACATTTGAAATAGTTGCATTTATATCAATGTGTGAAATGTCCATGACCATAGTTTTATGATCTCGTGACCTAGTTGATACAAATATCTCTCTGCACTTGGTACGAATGATATGATAACGAATTAAACAAATTAAACTATTACACATATGAAAGAAATTGAGATTACTGCCATGATTTGTGGACAAAATATACGTATTTTAATTATTTTAGTCTAATTTTTCAAATGAAATAATATCAAATAAGAATTTTACAGCATTACTTATAAAAAGTAGGTAACTATTGAGCGAAAGTTCAGTTTTTTTTTTTTACAACAACATTTTTAATTACTATGCAGATCACGACAAGTGATCGTGAACATATAAATACTTAGAGCTCGTGGATTTAGGCCTGTAAAATTAGTAAAAGATGAAAAAAAAAAATTCAAAACGTAAAAGCTGCATAAAATTTTAAAAAAGTTCGCTTAAAAATTTTAATCGCTTGGTAATTGTGAATTTTTATGACGCTTAAAAAAGTTATGAAAATGTTCGTGTTCGTTAACTCGACACAACTTTATACTACGTTACGAGTTAATACTCGTGATACTTCAATATGTATATTTTATATGAACAATTATATTTACTGATTATACATGCGTACTTTACCCGGTTATTAATTAAGGAATTAATTGATTAGGAGATTCATTATGTCTGAAACGATTGAATAAGTTTGGTTCTGTTAGATAATAATAATAATTTCGTAAATCGATGTAACACTTTTGCATAATAATAAAAGTCGTCCTTAAGGTTTTATGTTTGGTAATAAAATATAGAATTATATGCCTGATAGCAATGTAATGGTCGTGGAATAATTTCGGAACTACAATGTTACCACGTGGGACACCCAAGATTTTAAATAAAAAAGGCAAGTACATATATACGCAAATGTGCGGGCTACATTATATTAACATGACTTTTTATTTTAGGGTAATTGAAGTTTGTTAGGATTTTTTAATATTAAATAAAAAAAAGTTTAATATAGATATGTCAATCAGTATCAACGTATGATCGTTTTTTGGAAATGCATATCTTTAGAACAAAAGATTCCTAATTTAATCTGAAGCAATAGCTTAAGAAATACATTATTGATTTTTAATATGATTCGAATCCGTTATTGTAACGACCAATACAATAAGATACTTGGATAAATGTTATCACTAAGGAAATCAGATGAAAAATTGTAATAGTGTAGGCAGAATAAATTACACTTAGACCATTTTTATATTTTTTGACAGACAGATTTTTTAAATTTGGAATAGTAAATTTTTACTTAATTATGTAAATACATTTCAAAATAAACGATAAGCGTTAACCTATATACATATTATGACATACCTATCATTTGTCGTCACGATATTAGTATGTATATGGAAGTGATGCCGCATTGCATTTTCGTATAAATATATGATAAAAAAACAGTCAAGGCCATATTCTTTATCACTCGAATTGTGCAAAGTAGATTAGAAAGATAAACAATCCCCACTTAATGTAAGTTCGTTTATAGGTATATAAGAAGAAATTTTAGTGAAAAACGTCGAGACTAACGAGAGCAATGTGTTTGCCTAAGTTGTATATATATGTTAACTGTTAATCGTCTCGCCTTTTCAACATCATTATAAAATAAGTAATATAGTCATGCCCATAGGCATTGTAAGCTTCCTGTTAACTAATAATTTTTGTTTCGCTAACAAAATAAAAAAACTCCACCTTTACCCGGAAGGTAAATAAAAACATTAATACCTGAAATTTATGTGCTATATAAGAATTTTAGATTATCAGAGAAAGTTTGATAAGATCGCTTACGTTATCTTATATTTGCTGCGGCCTGGTGCTAAAAGGGCCAAAGTACATCGTTGAGTAATATTTAAATCACCTTTTGCTATGTAATATTAAAAAATATTTAGTTATTTTTACTAAAACTAAAAATGTTACGCTATATTTATGTTACATGAAATAATCTACATCTTCATTGTTTCTATTCTTATTATCAAAAGTGAGGTTTATTTATATTGGCCCTTTTCGCACTAGGCCACATATAATGAAACTAGTAAAAATGAATAATAACGAGCCTTTGCATAAGTCACCGAGACAAAAAAAACACAGAACCTTATTACACATTAATAAACCTCACATGTCTTTTATTAAAATTTCTAATATCGATCGCCCCACGAGTTTCGAGAGCCGCGCGTTGTTAATGTTCAGTTAAAATCAAATAGACTTTCAAACGTCGACCTTGAACGAATGCATATTCAATAGCACGTCTGAACAGGTCGTCCGACGTCTGGAGGTACTAAACAAATCAAATAGGTAGGGAATTAAATTGTGTAATAAGAATAAATCCTTGGGAAGTCTAAGCACTAAGGCACTGGCGTCGCGTGAAACAACAAAAAAATTTTAAGGGTTGTCGCTCACGACCGTGTATATGGGCTGATTATTTATTTGAGAAACTTCTTTGAACACGATGCGGATAAAATTTTCAAGGTCGAACTTTATTGCAACGTTTTTTATGCGTATCTACGTAACTTTCGAGTAAAACTTTTCTGACGGCTTCGGTAACTTTTCAGTTTTGTACGTGTTATGTTAATGATTATAAGATGATAATACTATTTAGCAATTTAATAATCAATAATGAAATGAGTTCGGGCGTTTTTTTTGGTTCCTTCCAATTTAACAAGTCAATTTTCCTTGTCTTCAAAATTACAAAAAAAGAGGAGTATGCATTAAATAGGAAATGAAAAAAGATTGTGTGACAAGCTAGTTTATTAAATTTACGAAATACCAAAACAAAAAGAATACATAAATAATAATAAACTTTTATATTTTTTTTTTATATATGGAGAATAATTATGATGTTATCTTCCTACTTATATGGTAATAAATATTTGTAGTTCAAACGTTAGTATCATAACTAAGCATTACGAAATCCCACTAATATTTGATGTTATGTCGGTATATAATTCGATTTTTTATTATTATTTTTTTTTCTGCTAAGACCGTGTACGACATCCTTTAGAGGCTTAGCGCTAGACACAGATATGGCCGGCGGGCGATCGATCACGGCGCGTTGGGGCAGGTCGGGTACGCGCTTTGCGTTTCGCACGTGTATCACCGGTGTATGAGAAAATAGCGGTGATATTATATCAACCGTGAAAATACCGTACCGTTTCACTGTAACGTGCTACAAAACAACAAGAACTGTTTCGACAAGTCACTATGTAAAAAAAAAAAAATTCTCAGTACGTAGGAAACGTGAGCGTTTAGAGGAATACTGAGCAGCTCTATAGAATAGATCGTTTAAAAGGACTTCCGCGCCGACGTTACGAGGCAGAATAGCGATCAGGATCTAAAGGTAATTTTTGGACAAACGAATCATCAATTGTTAACCACTTGCGAATAATCATTCATTCCAATTTAACTTTACACAGGAACTGATCTATATAAAATACAAACGTATTTAACTAGTAAATACTTTTTTTTATACATAAATATTTTTATCAAAATTTGATAAAACCGTTTAAGATATAATTAATGAAATTAGTTCGGTTAATTTTTAATTATAATAATTAATTATGAATAACAAAAATTTATCATAAATGAAAGTGAAATATTTTAAACAATTCATTCCAGTAATTGCATAACAATGTTTAGAATATGAAATATTTTTGATAAGTAATTCAAGCGTCTACTGTGTGTTGATAAAATGTTAGGATAGGTCATGGCGAAACGCGTTCCGAATAAAAAATATTAAGAGCCGGCTCGTTTTCCTATTTTTTTCATATCAAACATTGAAATGTAATTAAATTGTACGAACCACGTCGTCCATCTCCATCCAGTCCATGTCGGCTTCTATCAGGTCGACTTAATATTCGGGTGCAATGTCACGTTAGAGAACTGCGCGTCGCGACGTTCGACACACGAGTGCAGCGTCGTGTCGTGTGTTGCACCGAAAATTCGTTCCCGCGTGCCCTCCCCGCACACCCCAACACCTCCTCTCGCGAAATTTTTCGAATCGTACAACGCCATCTATGGTCGATCGGAAGCCCACTCCCCCTTCGACGTAGCCTTGAACTTGACAACACATCGCGAGCGACCCAGTTTTGCGGCGAGTCCCCGCCCCCGCGCGCGACTGGCGCACATTGTCGCGGCTGCGTCAGCTGAATGGAACCGAGTGCAGCATAAAGAATATTTTCGCGCCACGCTGCAACTCTTGCTTTCATTGTATAATGTTACATCACGCACTTGCGCACGTATTTACATCGACTGATTAAAATTCCGACTCGTTTCGGACTTAACTTTAAACGTTTTGGAATGATGTTGACATCTCGCTACGTTTGTATTCGACCGTATAAACAATTTAACATTCTTGATGTGTATATAACGGTTTTATAAAAGATTTTACTTTAATATGCCGTTTAAAAAATACAATTAAAAGCGTTATAACTAAACGCATTTCGGTATTTGAATCTATTAAACAAATACACTACGAAATCAAAGCACTGCATTAAAAATATACATAAATTCTTATATAATATATACCAACCTCACGTTATCAATTTTGTTCACATTTAACACAGAATGAGTTGTTAACGTTTTATTACCTTTACGAACAAGTAGGTTTTAACTTATGAAGTTTGAAGTGTGTTAAAATATAAGTATTCAGAATTACTGAGGCCTTGGTCGAAATAACAATTTATTTGCGACATTTTAAAATTGAAAAACATAATAAAATATTAATGATTTCATACAACAGGTAAAAAATGTATCAAAATTGCTAGTGCAAATATCTTTTTAAGAATCCGCAACATATTAATTAAAATAATTGCGATATGAATTGAAAAATAGATTACTTAGTTAAATAAATCTTAGTAATAACATTGATTTATAAAATACATGCGTCGTGATTTTTATTTATTAAATATTTACCATATAAAACGCATAGATAATTTGATTTTAACATAATTTATAATAACTTATAAGTATTTAATTGTTAGATAATCGAATTATTTTTCTTTAAATATTTTTATTAAATAAATTGGCGGACGGGAACTGGGCCAACTAAGTTGTCACCATCGCCCATGTTCATTGACACTGTTAACGATTCCATATATCGCCAATGCCTACCTTGGGAACTAAGATGTTATGTCCCTTGTGCCTGGAGTTACACCGGCCCTCCTAACTATATATCTGAATCGTTCACGTGCAGGATACCTATACTCACTAGAGATTTACAGAGTCGCCTCTGTGATAAAAAGTAAAAGAGTCGTAATAGTTCACGAAATTTGTAAACAGACGTACCCAAAAAAAATATCGAGAATGGTTTTCTTTCATTAAGTAAGTACCTATATTGTTTCCATTAATAATACTCATTATATTTACTAATTTGTAATTTTGGAAAATATTTAAGACTTGATGTTAATTAATTTTAATTTATGAAAGTCATACACGTATTGAAAACAACAATTCAGTACCTCCTGTTTGTCAATCGATTTTCTTTGATAAACCAACTTTTGTGTGACCAATTAAAAAAAAAATCGAAATATCGAGTAAAAATTTTCGAATCATGAGAGTTCATTAATGATTTCCTCAAGTTTTAAATTATAATAACGGTCTTAAATTGCGACCAATGAACGAACATATTTATGTTAAAATAATCTTATTGTTATATGTTCGTATTGCTAGTTTTAAATTAAAAATATAAGTCATATTATCGCAGCGTTTTCAAATTCAACAAAACGAAAACTTGGGACAAGTATTAAGTATTTATTTTCCATTTATATAAACATCACTATATTTATATAAAACATTGAGCTTACATACAAAAGTTGTGTATTAGAAGTAAATATTGTTATGTATAACTATCTATAATATAACGTCGTAAGCGTCAATAACTGCACGGGTCGGGATGTTACGTGTCGAATGTAATCTATTGGGCGACCAGTTGGCCCACTATAACAAGCTTTAGTTTTAAATGCACCCACCCATGTAAAAAAGAAAATCGTTATTTTTTTTAGTATGACTTAAACCAAAGACAATATTCCACAGAGCTATCTAGTCTTCAAAAATATACTGCTTGCTTTACCAGCAATTTCCAATTGGAATAGTAAAACCTTATGTCGTCGATACATCAAGTTTTGGGCATATAAAATATCACTATACAAAATATGACGTTGATCTGTTGCCCCTTTCAGGCTGCGTGTAATAATAACACATATGGCATTCAAATTATTCCGAATATAAAAACCAACCATAAATTAATTATAAGATTGAAATATTTACATTCTCATTATATTATATATATATTTGAGTTAATTTTTTAATTATTTAGTACTGGCAATTTTTTTGTATGTAGGCATTAAAAGATAGATTATATCATTATATCATATCAACATGCAGTTCAAATGACTTTACATGAATCAAGGAAAATATATATAATTCGCGCCAAAACTGGATATATACAATTTTCCACAACCCCTTTAGAATTATTCAATATAACCCTGATTTTAAAAAGTAATTAAAATATTTCTCATAATATGTACATAATTGCTGTAAAATATACACATTCATTAGTGACTGTATACCCCATACAATCACTAATTAATATTTATATGTTACAGTATAGTTTACTTCTACTCTATGTAAAAGAAAACTATATTTAATAACGGTCCATCTTCTTTGAAAGGAAAAGAAAGAAATTTATTTAATTAATTAACATAACTCTTACTCAAAACTTGAGCACCCTCGACTTATTAAAAACTTTAAAAAATAATTTCATACACAAAAATGGCTACTTATTTTTTTTTTTATATATATCTGCTCTTATATAGGCTTAAGTCCCTAAATATTTGTGTCAATAAATAACAATACTTGAATAATTAATATATTATGACTACAACCGCCATCTAGTGTTGAACATTAGAACTTATAAATATGTTTTAATTCACTTATTGGATTCTAATAAACATGCTATTAATTGTATTTAATAGTTTGATATGAACTAAATAACCATCAATAAATCTTAAGTTAATTAATTGTGACATTGCCATTAATTAAAACTATAATTAAATTATACAACATCGGCTTTTAACGACATTGTATACATATGGCATTGTTAAATAAGATCCTCTTAGGGGTTGAAATTGAAAAAAATACACACAAATTCCTCATCAAGGTTAAAACAATTCATATAACTCTATGTAAACGAGTAAATTAAATAATTAACATTATTTATTTAAGTAACCCAGTTAAATTTTAATAGGAAAAAAAAAATTCTGAATCATGGCAATTATAGTAACCTAATTAAAAAAAAAGACATAAGAAAACAACACTGTTTAAAATAATTGAAACAGGTTACTTAAAAATATATTACTTAGTACATAATAACATTATTGGAAATAAATTTTTATTAATTAAAAATTAACTTACCTTATTTGAATTTGATGCAACTTGTAACAAGTAGAATATGTACACATTTTCTCATTATTCCGATTATTCTGTAATTTCAATTCTTAATTCTTAGTATCCAGATGCTACAACCGTAAAACATAACATCATTAACTCAGTTTGAGTACCTGAAATTTTAAAGTTTGAATTTAGAAGCAATATCATATGTTATTTATGTATTATTTTTATGTTCAACATTTCTACACAGTATGATTTATTAAGGAAAAGTTACAACTAATCTTATTGTTACATTAGCTTAGTCTTACATCTTAAAATAACAGGAAAATAATATGGAGTTCAACAATTCGAAAACTCTTCTTTTTAACAATTATGTATTTTGGATATTATAAATGTTAAAATAAAAAAGTACACTGTGACTTCTAAATGATTACTCAACTCATTATGTAAACACAATACAATATATTCTTAAAAAAATAAAGTTACTTACTGAAGTACAATTAAATCAATCGAAGGTTGTTCCACATCAATAACACCATTAATAATTGTTTTATGTGCTATTATTCATGAAATAAAAATATCTAATGTTCTGTCAAATTCACTTTTATAAACATTCCAGAATTTAATAGATTATGTTCTAAAAATTGTTCATGTCCGTAAAAATTTTCAAGTTTTTTAGAAACGTTTTAAAGAAACGGAAACAATGTAGATGATTTGAAAAAGCATTTAAAAGATACGAAATTCGAAATTTCCATTACCAAACAAGGTTAGAAAATTTGACGTTTCATAACATTTTTAGGTGCAACTGCAAGGCCAAATTTTGCATCGGAATTTTTACGTCACTTTTACACATGAAGGTATAGGAGTTTTGGAATTGTTCATGAAGAAGAATGTTTACCAAGAAAATTAGAATTGAAATTGTGAAGTGTGTTTTGAACAAAACATTTTTAAAATTTAATATAAATTAATTTTAATAAAAATAAATAATTAATTACTAAAATATTATTATTATACAAATTATCCCTTTTGTTTTATAATCTGAGCAAACAGGTAATCTGTAAACCTGCCTTATTACACTATTTCATAATTATTGTCATTTAATCAAAAATTATAGCAAAATTTGAATCAAACTTAAAAGCAATTAATTTTATTGTATCATGCTAAAACTATTAACCAATAATTATATAATAGATCTCTAATTTTTAGCTCGACACTGATGTAATTATATTATTTGTTTATTATTAAATAAATAGTGACATAAATAAAGAAAAACATTACAGAGTAAATAAGTAAAAGTTTTAAGTTAAAATTATGTTAACAATCATATAATTTAATACAATATTTTTCTAACTTTTGACGTTACTCAAATTAAGTTTTCATGGTAAAGATGGCAACATATTGAAAGCTATTTCATGAACGCCGACGTTTCTCTTTTTTCGGGCCAACTCATCGGTCTATTTGACACAGGATAATATGTTTGTTTTCACTTCGAAGAGTGATGATTTGTGACTTATTTATTGTACGGTAATAAAAAATAGCAATTAATTAAAACATGGAGGTGCAATATCTCATAATATTTTTGAGTATTTTCTGGCATGGGTGCGATGCTATAATGTGGAGTTTAGCACCGAACACTCAAAAGTGCTTGAAAGAGGAGCTTCATGCGAATGTACTAGTTGCCGGTGAATATGAAGTTGTGGAAGTCAAAGGGCAAAGAATTGATTACATCGTAAGTTCGTTTAATAAAACTTTGAAGCACTCACTCAACATCAAAAGATTTTACGTGTCGTTTCTTACATGGAGTAAATTTTCACTTAAAAATAAAAAAGCAACCTCAAATACGTGGAGAATAACATAAAAATTCAAACGTCACATAAGTTTGATCTGACTTAATTCTATTTCCCTTTCTATTCATAAAGACTTACCAATTAAATGGATTATACTTATTTAATATATATAATACTGAAGACTGCAATACTGTCACTGGGTCAATGGGTAGAGACAATATGGATAAAATAATAACATAATCCAAAGTGATATACTGAAACATTATATATTTATTGAAAATGTCATGAACTCTATGAATTTATATTGCTAAATAAATATTAATGTATTTTTTTCAGGTACGTGATTCAAAGGGTCACATTCTTGCTCAGAAAGATAGTATAACAAAAGGAAAATTCACATTTGTAACAGAGACATATGACACATTTGAAGTTTGTTTCATATCAAAAGTACCTCCAGGTAAATATTAATTGCATAATGCATGTGTGTCTATACGTGTGGTCACGAAGATATACATTTTTCAAGTAAACCCCTTCTATACTACTTTTCACTAATCTTTATAGTTTTTAACTTATTATGAAATATCGCTGTGTTTATTAATTTTGGGTCCATGTTACTGCCATTGAAACTATTTATTGGTATATGGCATAAACATAAAATAAAAATATTTTCAATGTTTTTGTTATTTTATAAGTAAATTGTAATATAGCCTTATTATAAGCAAAGAAAGTAAAAAGACCAACAATTGTTAGATATACATATTCCATCGTACTTCCATTCCGTTCACACCTTTGCTACTTATACAAAACCCTTCCACTTATCTACTTATTAATATAGTTTTGATACTATTTTTTTTTTCAAATCCATAAGATATATCATAGTTTATACTTGCTCTCAATTCCATACCAATGATATATCGTCAATAGAATGTCAACTGTCATTTATTTGACATTTGACCTCTTTTAGTTGTAGTCTATAGAGCCAAAAATTTTTTATGTATAATCATTCTTCCATCATTCAAACAACCTTAAACAACTTTTTATCAAAGTGTTATTTTGATTGATTTTATGATATCTAAAAAATTATCAGTATTTTGGTTATAGACATAATTTATTATCACAATCATTTTTGATTTATAAGATAATAACTAAGTAACACTGTCTGTTTTAATAAACTATGTAACACTTAAAATTAAGTGTAAAATTAAAATGTGACTCTGTTTGTTTCATACACATTCGTTATTAATTTAAATATGCTTACATTTATTTTATACATATGTAACACTTAAGATAACCACCAATTGGTTATTTTAAATATATGTGAAATTACTTATGTATTTTTTTTAACATAATTTCAGAATTCCGTGGTATTGCACAGGATGTAACACTGGACATCAAAGTTGGTATTGAAGCAAAGAATTATGAAGGTGTAAGTATTTTTGAGAGACTTAATATTTTTTTAAGAAGTTATTTACAATATTATAAATGCTTTTTTCATATTATAAGAATTATTTAACAAATGTTTATATTTATGGATATTTTACTATTGTTCTTTTATAAATATGCTGTATAATTTTTAATATAAATTTCTACACAATATTTAATTTTCTTTTTATCGGTGGGCCGTCTATGATATTCTGCATCTTCAAGAATTCTTGGGTAATAATATAGTGTGCGCTTGATGATTTTCCCCATTAATTAATCAGTCTAAAAATATACCTCTGATGCTCAGTTTTTGTGCTATTTTCAATACAAAATGATATTTGCCAGTTTTAATTGTAAGATTTGAGTATTTCATGTATATCCAATATAAAACATGTACTATACTTTCATATAACCTAACTAGACATACCATATATAAAATTGATCATTTAAAATATTTGGTGCAAATTAATAAAAATACTTTGTATATTTTTTGGATTTATCATATTAATCAAAGTTAACTGTTTTGTTAAAACTAATATTATAAATGCATGCATTCCACTGTGTGTATCTAATCAAATTAATATAATTTTATACATATCTATGTGAAATACCAAAAGTATAAATTAATTGTTTAGTTCAACATTATACCCTTTTACCAAATCTTGTGTAATTTTGTCAAATGATCACTCAGCTAGCATAACAGCTTTCATCATTCAGTCGAGATAAAGTTGTTTATCATAAGACTATTTCTTTAATTTTTTATTATTTACATGATCGGATTTCCCAACCATTAATTTAATATTACATGTTAACAAGTGCAATTTTCCAAAGAAATTAGAAAAACTAGCAAGTCTGTAATATATACAAATTTCGTTTTAATACACTTATAAATGGTGAGAAGTATTTAAGTATTTATGACCGGCATACTGAATTTGAAATATTATCTTTTCAATTAGAAATTATTTTCCCTATTGGAATCGACTCAACAATAATAATATAATGCTGCCAGTATTATTGATAATATTTTTAATACACATAAAAGAATTAACTTTTGGTATGGTTTTATGCAAACCCATCTTGATAACTTAGAATTATTGTATTGAGTTAGCTAGTGTAACAACAGATATAAGGGACATAACATCTTAGCTTCCAAGGTTGGAATCGAATTAGGTTAATATTTCTTCTCGCCACAGTCCATTATCTATCACAGGTGGTGGTGACCGATTACCTACTACCATGTAATGTGGTCTGTAATCTGGATCTACATAATATCATAACAAATTTTTATGTTTTCATCCTTTATGATATTATATAACTTGCAATGAAAAATATCACACTATGTTTGTTTTCTGATTCAATCATAGACACATGAAAGTCTATGAATAAAATTGATACAATAATCTAATTTGAACATAGATTGGTGAGGCTGCCAAATTGAAGCCTATGGAGCTGGAGTTAAAGAGATTAGAAGATTTATCAGAAGCCATTGTTCAGGACTTCACACTCATGAGGAAAAGAGAAGAAGAAATGAGAGACACAAATGGTAACATGCACCTTTGTATAATTTTGATTATAAGGAAATGTTTAAAATAGAAGCATAAGTATTTATCAAAAATATATATTCTATTAATTCTTCACATTTTCTAAAATTGTTAAATTATTACTAGTTGTTATTCCACTACGACAAACTACTAAGGTTTACCGTTTTTTAAACACTTTTTTCACTTACACGCTGTTTTAATATTACTATAATTATTATAATTTATTAACAATATTAATCATCTTCGTGAAACAAGAACTTTTGTATCATGCAAAGTAAATTTAAAATCATACAATAATCGTATATTTCTGGATATTTTGTTACTTGAACAAAAAACCTAACTTTTATTTGATGAAAATAAAAGTGTTTATTGAAAACAATACATTTTAGGAAAACCCTAACCAGAAAAAAAACATTTCAGTAGAAATTTATAATAATCGTATAATACCTTGCACTAAAAACTAAAGTTTGACTAAAATTTCTTTCTTGTTTCAGAGTCAACAAACAATCGTGTGCTCTATTTCAGTATATTCTCTATGGTCTGTCTCCTAGGATTGGCTACGTGGCAGGTTCTATATCTACGCAGATACTTCAAAGCCAAAAAACTCATTGAATAATATATTTTTTTTATATTTCAAACGTTGATGTAGTCACACTAAGATCGATGTAATAATGGGAGCTGTTATACGTCATAATTAATGAAATTTAAAGCACAAACTTCGAACAAAATACATGAATCATTGATGATAATAATTTTTGAACTACAAGCAAATATATAAAGATTTCTTATTTTAAAATGAATTCAAATGTTCTTTGGTATATTTATACTATTTGTGTCTTTACCCAGCTTCATATTGTCATCACAACCGACCGGTGTGATTACATTGGTTTGTTTAGATCTCGTGGCTACGTCACGTCGTAATTATTTAATTAAAACAAAT
Source organism: Vanessa atalanta (assembly GCF_905147765.1). NCBI lineage: Eukaryota > Metazoa > Arthropoda > Insecta > Lepidoptera > Nymphalidae > Vanessa > Vanessa atalanta. The sequence continues at coordinate 9,164,915 of NC_061888.1, read as the reverse complement.
TTCTTTTACTTAACAAATTTATTTAAATATATGTTTGTTGTATGTATATGATCGATTTCTTGTCGCTAAGGATGTAAAGAAAGATTTATTAAAAAAAATTGTTGTTTCATTTCTATTTACTTCTTCGAGCATGTTTCATACATATAATTTTAATTGTCATTTTTTATAATAATTATATAAATTTTGCCTAAATACATAATTGGTTCATCAAAAATACTATACATGGAAAAATAAATGCATTTGAATTTAATGTTTGTAAAGCCCTTTAAAACACTTTAGCAAAGTTAGCTTTTGTTAAATTGTAATGCAGAAGGATGAACAAAAGAACATAATTCCGGATGAAGTAAAAGAGTATTACTAAAAAAATAAAATAAGGATCTAAAATATATAAGTAATAAAAAACTATAATATTATATGTAATAATTTTAGTTTAATCCCTTCGAACTTTTCTTACAATGCTGCCAGCAATGAATTAAAAATATTGGGGCAACGTTTTAGAAGTAGAATTTAATTAATCTCTATAAAAGCGAAATTATTAATCTATGCAGATTAATTTTCGATTGTAATACACAATAAGAGGTGTGAACCAAATCTTTCAAATAACCTAAATCATTGATATAAAAATAGATGGCATTATTTCAATACTGTTTAAAAAGGAATGTTTTCAAATAATCTGTATCTAATAAAAATCGAAAATTAACTAAAAATATATAAATTTTAAAACATACATTTGTCATAAATATTTTAAATATCATATATAATACTAAACACCTACAAGTGAATGTGTTACCGTAGAAAAAGTAATAAAAAAATTAAAACATATCACAATACACAACTATATTTGAAGCTGAAATCCATGAAGGTATTAGCACAACTATTTTCACATCCTGAATATTTTTTTAACACAATTTTGAGACTTATTTCATCTATCTATCTATCTAAAAGCTTTGAAAGCTTTATTTGAAGCGGCACTATAGATTGAACGTTGTAAAATCAATTAAAATCCGATTTTTTTATAGATATTGCACATACAAAATTAAAAAAGTATATATATTATACATGTATATATTTTGGTATGTCTTCGTTACCTTTTAAATAAAGTATTGACGGCAATTTAAAATGCGATTTAACAGGACACAAATTAAATTATTTTCCTTATATACAATAAATGTCCACTCAGTGGTAATATGTACATTTGTGATCCATTACGCGCTCAATCAAAGCGGGGAGTAGTCTAATTGAACTGTTAGATGTTTCACGCCGGCTTCTCGGAAGATCCTCGCAGCTTGATCTGTGACGTAACGTGGGTCAACCTCCCTTGCGACCTCGAGCTTTATCGCGCCAACATGTACGTCACTGCAAAGAGTCCAGAAGTGCGGTTCTTGGACCGCATGTACACCTGCCAAGCCCACTACCCTAGTATATAAGTTCGGGAGCGCCCGTTCGAGTGACACTGGAGTCCGTTGTAATAAAACAGCACCAGAGTCCATCACTAGCGGGAACACACTCGCTGCTATAAGCAACGCTATAGCCATTGAGCAAATTGGATCTGCTCTCATCCAGCCAAATAACTGCATTAAAATGGCGGATATTATAACACCGACGGAACCCAGTGTATCGGCGAGAACGTGAAGGAACACTCCGCGCATTATGGCAGATCCCGCTCCGGTGGGAGCTTCGATGTCATCGTGCGAGTGACCGTGATTGTGGTTGTGCGAATGACCGTGACCACCATGTGAGTGACCATGGCCGCCATGACCGTGTCCGTGGCCGTGATGGAATGCATATATTCCGACGAGGTTGACTAGGAATCCAAGTATAGAGACGACAAGCAACCTTTCATGTTTTACCTGAAAAAAAAATGTCCTTGTCAATTAAATATTTAACGAAGGTAACAATTATTGATAAGGTATTTATTTACGTACGGGCGTTATAAGCTACTGAAGATTATCCAATAAATCATGTTTTATCTCGATTGTCGACTTTTTAAACATTTTTCTTGTACTTGTGTTTTAAAAAATGTTACGTCGTTGTTGTAATTGTTAATAGGTATGCAATACCAGGGCTTTCAATTACAAGTACATATGTAAAAATACTAGGGTCGAAATCCAGAAGTATTTAGCTAATAGTATGCACATATCAATCAGAGTAACCTTATAAATAAAATTCACAAATAATGTATTTGCTAGAAAAATACATGATTTAAAGTATTTTTATTTTACAAATATGATTGTGCTTCTTATTTATATGGTAATATGTTTCAATTTCCATCAGAAGTTTTTCTTTTAAATTCCGATGATTTCCAGCTGTAGCGCCCTACATGCAAATAAAGTCATACTCGTATTTCCCGCAACTACTCGAGCGACCAATAGGAAGACGTGGTCTTAAAGCCTTTTAAAGTAAAAAGTGTATTGTGTCGTAAAATCACCTATTATATTAAAATATCAAACAATGAACGAAAATCTAAACGATAACTGATCGGAAAATACGTGCTCGATCGACGGTAACAGCAGAGATTGAGAAACAATTCCAACATTCTGTCAACAGTAGAAAGTTTTCATAGATTGCAAGAGTGCTTAAATTAGTTTCTGATAAATGCAATATATTATTTTAATTACGTGACTTTGTTGTAAGAATTACGTTCGACGCAATAATATTTCATGTGTTTATTTTTAGTAATTTTTTTTAAATACAATTTTTCATAAAAAAAATTCATAATCATAATGATTATTAAGCTAAAGTAACGTTTAAAGAGCAGTTACTAATTTATTCTTTGCTTGCTAGTTATAATATTGAAGACCACAATCTGAATTTCACATTTTATAGCCTGCATCACTCGGAATGAAGTATGGATTCTAAGGATGAGTCATCCTTAGAATAAATCAATCCTCCATAAATCTAAATCTATTCAGTCATTAAAAATTTATGGTGGATGAAATAAAATATATTAACATGCACATTGAAAACATTAAATTATTTTTTGGCCAGTTATGTAACCAACGGCTTTTCAAGTTGTTAATTAAAATCTAATTAAAAATAAAATAAAACCTATAAGGTATATCTATTATAATCTCCATTCCTTTTCGATGACATAATAGACTTTTATTTGAAATGTCCATTTGAAAATTTCCAACTTTGGACATTCAAGCGTACTAATTGAGCAACTAAATCAAACTTATGAATATGTTCTTATTTATGATATGAATATTGTAATAAAACTGTTCTGTTTTTTTGATGGAAAAATTACAATTGTTTGAGATGAAAACAAGAATATTTAAATCTCGTAGTATTTAGTATTTGTAGCTTACAAGTCTTTGTTTTGCAATCTAATGCATATTTGATCTCACAATGAAATTTGTTAAAAACAACTATTTATTAATTAATTATTAAAATACTTTTTCTTGTCAAAGTGTGATTTAAATATGGTGAGTATTTAAACACCATAAAATCAATTTTTTGTAAATATATATATATATATATATATTAACCATAATGTTGAAAAGAATATTTATCCAGCACACCATAGGATAAATATTTTAGATAGCAAGAAAAAAATATTTTCTATCTTATATGACTTATAAAATAATCTAAATATTTGGTCAAATTTAGAATAATTGATTAACATTAAATGTAAATTAAATATAAGTACCTCAGGTGGCTCAATAGCTCTTTCCACTGCCTCCTTTAGGATAAAAAATGAAATAAAGAGGAGAAAGAGTCCATTTACAAAGCCTGCCAGCACCTCGGCTCTTGCATAGCCATAAGAGTAGCGTTCATTTGCCCTCCATTTTGACACCAATGAAGCTGCTAATCCAGCCACCAAGCCCGTACAGTCAAAGAACATATGGAATGCATCAGAAATCAGACCTAAAAAAAAATACAATATAGTAATTTAAACTATATTTTTAGTTAGATAAACATTACATCTTCACTTACCTAAACTATTTGACCAAACTCCATAGAATAACTCCACAAATGCAAAAGACAAGTTTAGTAGAAGAAATAGAAATAAATTCTTGGAATTTTTGTCCGAAAATATCAATCGCAGCCAGTTTTGAAACTTTTCGGGAATGCCTGAAATAGCACCCCGGGACTGTCGGGTGTCCTTCTGTATGAGAGGCAACATTATATTTATATTGTTAAGCACTTATCTCACGTCATTTCAAGCCTAAAATCTCACAATAAACACGCTTTACACAAGTATCACTGCATACGTGTACTCAATAGCGGTTTATAACCTTACTCCAAGACAACTGTTTAATAATTATAGGAAAGAGTTCAAAAATGAAGTGGGTTTTCACTTGAAATTTGCATTATTTATATAAAACATACATTTTTAGTAATGTTGTTACAAAAAAAACTAAGTCTACTAATTCGTACGAGGACTTATCATCATTTGCTGTCGACGCTGTCGCCTGTCGTCAATCAGCAATCTGTCAATGACATGGATTTTGAAAATTTAACTCTATGGTTGCCCAAGTGCCAGATAATAAAATAATAGCATAGACTATATATTTGATAATGTAATTTTATACTATTATGATGTAGAATTTTAAGTACATAATACATATTTTAGAGAAAATTCATTTTAGTTTTTCAAATTTATATTATTTTTAATTTGCTATTGTCCATAATTTAAAGATTTATAAAAATCACATATAGTTTATATTTCATAATATGTTTTTTTAATTACAATATCATTTAAATTTCTTAAATAAAACTAGTTAATAAATTACTCAAATGATGACAATATATAACTCTTTAATGACTTATTATTAGTGAAAATAGTAAACTGACGTAAGTAGACCAATCAGTGAGATGAAATTATTAGAGTAATTTATAAACGAAACTCTGTTTTCGATGATTCATAAGCTTTCAAACCGACACTCATTTCCGGAAAAGATAATTCTTTTGTTTATGAAGGAGTAATTTATTTTGTCTCTGGTAGCCATAATATATAAAACGTGTTTTTTATGTATTCGATTAATAGAGACATTAAATACAATTTTTATTTTACGTATAGATAGAATAATATTACTATTATATTTTAAGCAATTCTAATAAGTAGTTTTTAATTATTTCTTTTTTCCCTCCAAATTTTTGAAATTATTCTACCGGAAATTCGCCTATAGATGCGTTTGTTTCCGAAAAGTGAACGTTTCACGAGTCAACAGCAACGTCTTTCGAGAAGTTCTAGGCGCTGTTTGCGACATTTTTCTTTCTTTTATCCGTCATCCAATGTTTAATGTGATGAAATAACACGTTGATTAGTGTGTATTTTCAATATTAGTGTTCATAGTCGTAATAAATTAACCGCTAGATTACGATATAAGCTAATATGGGCGACGAAAGCCACCCGAAAACTCTCTACGTCGGTAATTTAGACGCGAGTGTGACAGAAGATTTCCTATGCGCGTTGTTCGGACAAATAGGCGAAGTTAAAGGCTGCAAAATAATTCGTGAGCCAGGTAACGATCCCTATGCTTTTCTCGAGTTTACAAATCACACGGCGGCGGCTACGGCCCTGGCCGCCATGAACAAACGAGTATTTCTCGACAAGGAAATGAAGGTTAATTGGGCTACGAGTCCTGGCAATCAGCCTAAGACGGATACGAGCAACCACCACCACATATTTGTAGGTGATCTATCACCTGAAATTGAGACTCACATATTGCGCGAAGCTTTTGCACCATTTGGTGAGATATCAAACTGTCGAATAGTACGTGACCCACAAACGCTCAAATCTAAGGGGTACGCCTTCGTTTCGTTTGTTAAGAAAGCTGATGCTGAAGCTGCAATTCAAGCTATGAACGGTCAATGGTTGGGATCGCGATCTATACGTACCAACTGGTCCACACGTAAACCACCAACCAAAGGGCCTAACGAAGGAGCGCCGAGTAGCAAGCGAGCTAAACAACCTACATTTGACGAGGTCTACAACCAGAGTTCACCGACGAACACGACCGTATACTGTGGAGGTTTCACTAGCAATGTAATCACTGAAGAGTTAATGCAAAGCACATTTTCACAGTTTGGCCAGATACAAGACATAAGAGTTTTCAGGGATAAAGGATATGCTTTTATTAGGTTCACAACTAAGGAAGCGGCGGCCCACGCTATAGAAGCAACACATAATACAGAAATTAGTGGTCACACAGTCAAATGTTTCTGGGGTAAAGAAAATGGAGGAACAGAGAACCAGGTCAGTTGATGTGGTCATTAATATAACAATATTTAATATAGGATGTGTTTAATATTTTGCACAACTTGCAGAGTACGAACAATCCACCTGCAGCGCCCGCGCCAATGGGAGCGCAAACGCAGTACCCCTATGCATACCAACAAGGAATGGGATATTGGTATGCTCAGGTAAATATCAGAACAGGGAAACAAACAAGGGAAATTCACTCATAAAATATATAGATAACACTCATAGTAGGGCTACTTCGACAATGGTGTGAGTTAACTTTATATTAAGCATATGATATGTGATTACTACAGTCATTAGGATATTTTTATGTTTTATAAAAATTATGAAAATAAATTTTTTTTTTTATATTTTAATATGACAGTCACATAAATATTATATTTGAAGTGGCAATGATCCAAGCTTCTCTATAATGATGCTTAATTAAAAAGCATTATACATGCCAGATTTATGAAATTCGTATGTTTGACATAGACATTACTTGACATAATTATTAGGCTGTGCTTACCACAAAATTTGCTAAATTTTATGTTTGTTTATATCAGAACATGACACATAATTAGCTGGAATATATATTTTATTTATTCAATTTTGATTCAAATATTTTTCAGAAATGATGCAAAAAGATATATAATATCTAATTTTTTTTTTCAATAAATCTCAGTTTTCCTTGAACATTGCACAAATTACATATAACTATTAGTATAGGTTTTTAAATACTTGTTCTTTGTTATATGAATATTTGAATACTTGCATATATGCATATACAATATATAATCACATCTACTTAACATATAAACAATTTTTAACTATGCTTCTTTTGAACCAATAAAATTTAGATGGTAACCGTAACAAGTGTGATATAGACTTTATTATTTACAAAATGGTAAGACACAAATACAATGAGATCTGTCAATTTACAGACTTATAAAAACTAGTGTTGGCCAGTGGTTAAAATTTTACTGATATCATTATTGAAAATTTCTGGAATACAATTATGAAGTTTCTATACTTATTTCAAAATAAAACTAAAATATTATAATATATTAGCAGGAAAATTGATTGACAAACACTGGATAAAATTGACTGAACTGTTACGTATTTGCCTATTTACATATATATGTATATATAGTTAAGTCAATTATGGTTCAATAAATTAATATGTATCATTTTAAAGAATCTTTAGACAAGTAATTAGAAAGAAAAACTCAATGTACAAATCATACATAGAACAGTTTATAATTATAATTTATAATATACACAAAAAAATTTTGTATTTTAAGCAAAATGAAGACTAATTACATTTGCAAGTTGCACGATAATGTTAGTTCTTTGAATTTGTGTTATTATTACAAACAACTGTTCAAATTATGTACTTAACAGTTTTTAAAGTAACAAAATTAGCTCCATATATGTCAAAATAATTCAACATATATACAGGTGTGTTACCATAAATATATTCTATATGTCGGTTCCGATTATATTATATATTCCAGGAATATTTATTGGGGACTAATTATTTAATATTTTAAATGCTGACAGTATGAGTAGTAGTTTCCTATGTATCTTTATTTGGTGGAAGGGCTTTCTGCAAACTTATCTGTATAGGTACAACCCATTTATCCGATATTCTACCGTCAAACAGCAATTCTTAAAATTGTTGTGTTGCTTTACATCTTCGTTCCCAAACATGGTGATGTATATGAGGAATGGTTAATTATTTCTAACAGTGTGGTGACCACTTACCATCAGGTGGTCCATTTGTCCACTCACCTACCTATATTACAAAAAAAATATCAATATTGACTTTTATTTGTTTGTGTAATTCAATAGTATTAATTTATCAGTTATATAAAAAGTAAAATTTGTTATAGATTGGTTGGGTTTCCTGAATTTTTCCATAAAGTTCCATTAAATGATAAATTAACAAAATATATTCATAACTTCAGGTTCTTATCAGTGAAAATATAATTGTGGCTGTAGAATTTTCGTTATCTGTTATTTCTTAATATAAAATAGTAACTCATAATAGCAATATACGCTTGAAGGTAAATAGAATATAACAAATATTCTTCTAGAGAGAAATTTCTAATAATGAAGGATTTTTTCTAGCATTTTAGTTTGTTAGGCTTTTTTTTTTAAATGTCAACTGTATCTGTTATTCTTTCATTATAGTACTTATGTAAACATTTTTTTATAAAATACTAGTTGTCGCCCGCGGCTTTCCTCTTGTTTTACGGGTTGTTCGTTTGCTGTCAGGCATAAAGAAATAGCCTGTCTTTCCTTAGTGTTCAAGCTTCATACCGAATTTCATCAAAGAATAGTAATATTAGTAAAGATTAAGCAGTTTTTTTTAAATAATTTAACCGACCTACCTACCTATTTAAATCTATTGTGGGTGTATGTTACTATATCAGAAACTTCAAGTAATTCACGGCTAAAAATTTTACACTCGATTGGATGTACGATACGGAACGCATTGAATAAGAATATATACACGTATTGATTTGTAGACATTATCGTGTACCAGCTTATAATACACGACACGTGCGATTCGTTACAGACCCATTAGGTTTGTTTGTAAACGATACAGTTTTTGCTTAAATATTTTTCGTGTTTAAATATCCTCAAATATTTACGGCAATCGGTTAAGCTATATACAGGTGCCAATTGCACCAACAATTATCTCTTGATCGCAATCGAATCGAAACGTCATCGTTATCGTTCCGTTTTCCTATTCTAATAATACAATGGTCCAGCTGCGGTTCGGTCGAAATTTTATCGGATTATAATTGGAATCGTATATACCTGATATAAATAAGAAAAAAATGTCATTTAATAAGAAAAAGGTTAAGCGAGTTTTATTTTTGTGAGGAATATCCGAAATTGTTTTAGAATTGTTGTGTAGTTGATTGGCCGCCAGGTTGATGTGCAACAGCGCTATCTAGCGGCGACTTACAATGTTTATAAACCTCCATGAAAATATATAGCCAATGGAAGTAGGAAAAAAAACAAACATTAATAACACGTAACAATTTTTATATCTTACACATATAAATTATATATAAAAGACAATACAGTTCAGCACCAATTGTTTGAAAACATTAACTGTTTCTGTTTTATAAAACATTTTTGGAAACAGAAAAAAAAATCGTGTAAGTTATAATTATGGTCGAATTTCGACCACTGCACGACTCGTAGTGTTCACAAAGAGAAATCGGTTACTTCATATTTTTTTAATAGAATAAAACTAACGTTCTGAACAATGTATCAATTTATCTTTTTTTTTTTTTTAATTTTGCCCGGTTATGTATCTTTCCAAAGGCGTACATTTTAATTTAAGTGTGAAAGTAATAATTTATGTTTAGAGTAAATCTTTCGTCCCACTCGAGAGAAATATGAAAAATTATCTTTTCATAACGTAGTCGCGAGTTCTGATAAGAATTCACTTAAATTTAATCATTGAAAACATAAAATACTATATATTTATTACATACATGGATTTTTTAAAGAAAAATAGTACGTTTTATCGGTAAAAGTAACTTTAATACCCAATTGTTCGTACGTCTGTATTTTATCTCGATAATTAGGTCAGTTACACAAGGTCATGTACATCTTTACTCGAGAGTAGTTCATTGCACCGTTTTATATAGAATTGTATATATTTTATGAGTGTGTATTGTGAAAACTATTCCTTACAATATTTTGAATGTTTAAATAATGTTCTGTAGGCTATTAAAACGAACTTTAAACAATCGTCGTTTGATTGTTTAAAGGCAATTTGGATAAAGACTAATGCCCTTGGTATGCCGCGTTAGTTTGTTCATAATCAAAATAAACTTTAGTCAAGTAGACTCTTTATAAGCTCAGTACAATAATAATTATATGTTAGCTGACCACGTTTAGGAAGGTAGATTATACCGGTACGGTAAGAATCTCAACTCTCAAACATAAATAATGCTTGTATATAATAAAAAGTTACAGTTACTAAGCTGTACTTCATTTAAAACGATATTATTTACTTATGGATGAATTATTTAATTTTTTTTAAATTTAAGAAATTTCTTTTATTATTAAACAACAATCCTTACTAAATAAGTATTTACTTATAATTATTTTATTTCAATATTAACAATAAAATGTCTGTGAATATAATTATTTAATTCACTATTGGTTCGGATTCGGCGTCGTTACCCTCCCGTAAAAGTAATTGCTTTGTCATACAACGGCTATACGACAATAGGCAAAAAGTGAAAACTGTTCCGTACATACGTTTTGTTTAAACATAACAAAAGACCACTTTCGACTATCTAAATTTTAATAGTATGTATAATTGTAATGTTATTTATTCATATTTGTAACGCGGTGAAGTTTTTTTGTTGCGCGGGCGCATGAAATTCGTCGTGGTATGATTCAGCGGATATCTCAAACGCGCTTCAAGAACGTAACGATATCAAGCGACATTATCCACTGTGCAACATTGTTACCATATTTAGACATTGACTGGCTGAATACACTTTGTTATGCGCCTGTTTAGTTGGGCTTAAATTGTATATAAAAAAAGATGACGGTTGTATTTATGATTAGTATATTATATTTAGACGCATAATATGAACGTTGGCACATTATATATCTACCGGAAAACCGCTTTCGTACTTTAAAAATTGTTGCATTTCGGCTAGATCGAGCAACGTTAGTCATGCTAGTCTAATATATTAATTATTTTAAATAATAAATTGATTATACTCTATATCGCGACACGATCGACTTCTATACCAAATGCAATTAAAAATCTGCGCAGTCAGTTAGTACAGCGGAATATACAAAATTAGGCATTTTGTACAATGACTAAATATTATGGTACATATTTTAACACTCGTGACTCGTATAGAATTGTTACTAAGCTAGTGATTATTATAATTTTTTTACATAATATTAAATATAATTGATTAAAAATTTTGAGTACATTTATTAATTGTCTTTTTTCGATAACGAGACAATTTTATCTATCTCACCAATGAAAGTAAATAGGCTGTTATCGGCTAAGTTTTTTAGGGCTAAAGCTAGGTTTGCACATGGTTAAATTGTAATTCATAGTGCTTTATACTAAATTTAGGTAAGTAGTGGGGGTGAGAGCATCAGTGACGAATCTGTATTATTAGGGTCTCGCTTAGTGTAAAATGTATTTACACTTAAACTATGTTTCATGTAATTTCACTTGTATATGTGGGGTCAATTACATCTTATTACTACATTTAAAATAATTCGCTTTTCAACCTGACATGAATATTTTGTTACTGATAACAATGCAATGAATTTTAATATATTGTTAAAGTAAAACTTTTTCGTCGTTTCGGCGATTCGATAATAATGTCGATATGTGGACGAGAATTGACGGTGAAATTTTAAAGACGCGTCATGTTTATTCTCATTTCGTTACATGAGAGAGAAGAATGATAACGTAGAAAGAGAGATATATATTTAAAAAGTTACTCTTCAATTTCGCGTAGGGTCTCGCACACGCATTATTTTAATTGATATTTATTTCAATGAGAACATTTTTATGCAACTTGTTGTCGCCCGCGGCTCGTGTTAGGCATGCAAAAGTTATCTTTGTCCTTGGAGTTGGCTTGCTTTATAGCAAATTTCATCAAATTCGGTTCAGTGGTTTCGCTTTGAAAGAGCAACAGACAGACGTAGTTACTTTCGCTTTTATAATATTATTACAGATGTAGCCATTTTCACTTATGTATCGGCTTTGAAAGGGAAGTAAGATTTATTAGTAAACATGTTTTCATTGTTTTCATACTCAGCGCTGACGCAATTTTTAGGGTCACGGTCACATTAAGTGATTTATAATATGACGTTTACTTTTTAGTCGATGTTTTGTTGAGTCGTCTTTAGTAATATCGTGACGAGCACTTGTTTCAGCGAAACTTATTTTGTCGCGATGAGTAAAATTTCAAGAACAATTTTGACTATTGTTAATACGTAACTCGAGCCGAGACGGTTCACTGGTCAGGATCTTCGGATTGTTCTAACAGATTTTTCATCTGCTTAATCTGTGACAGTACAGTACAGTACAGTACAGGCCGTTACATTACTTTTACTGTAACATGTAACTTTTCTTCTGTTACGTGTTGCACGCGTTATGTATTTTTCTTTGTTTTCATTGTAATTTTCAAGAGTGTGAAGTTTATTTCTCGAATGCTGTAACAGCCGTGAAACATGTCGTAAGAATTTTATGTATGTATTAAATACATTTGATTACAATTAACGTCCCTATAATAAATATGTTAAATTATTTATATTTACATAAAATGTAATGTATACAAGCGTTGTAATTGTTACTTGTGGTCGTCCATTGGTTGATGTCGCTCGATCTTAATTCGTTGCTAATGAAAATAAGACTTGAAATTCAAAGAATTGTAAGCTTATATAACATTTTATCTGTAACACACACATTGCTATCCGCACTCTTCTATATGATCTTTTAACTATGAAAAATCTCGTAACCGCGCCACAGATTAAGAATAGGCTAGATACCGCATGTTCATTAGATAGAATAAAAACTGTATTATCATTTTTATACCTATGATGACGTCACTCCAGCCGTGCTTGAAAATCATATTAAATGATTTTAAAACTAATTACAGCTATTTGAGCAACAAAATTACTTACCGGTGGTAGGTAATATATATCTCCTTGCTCGATTCTACTATCCTAGAAGATATTTTACAGTTGTAACGGCACAATTAGGCATTTTTATATACGAACGTAATAGCGCGTAATAGAACAAACTTCAATTACGATTAGTAGGACTGCTGTATCTAGCCTTCTCTAAATCTTTGGCTCGCGCAATGTTTAATAATAAGTACAGTTTTCTCTTCACGTATTAATATACAGATAATAGAATTCGAATAATTAAATAATTAGTTCTTGATTTAAATAACATTCTTATAAATAATAAATAAGCTTTCGTATTGATGTGTCGCAACCCTTACTAGTCAGGTGCTTTATGTCATATTATAACTTCTCAACTGTTTAATTTCCAAGTCGTAAACGTTATATAAATTGTTCTACTAATAAATATGTATAAGATTGAATTAAGAAATTATTTTTTGAAGTTGGCAAAATAGTTTGTTTCAGTCATTGAATTTACGCAAGTTCTATAGATATAGGTACAGGACTTGGTTCGTTATTTAAAAAGAGAATTATATTGAAAGTAATTATTTAAAAAACATCTCACAGGAGTAGCCAACGCTTTAGTGTTTTTCTTTCTGTGTTTTGTTACATGCAATAATAATTTCATTTACACAATCTTATTCGAATGGATTCATAAAATGTACATTCGAAATTTGAACATACTATATTTTTTAAATTTATCACAATTTATTTTAAAAATAGGTTGGCATACTGGCAAATCTGCCTCTGTCAGAAATATTGACCATTCCTTACATCGCCAAACCAACCTTGGGAACTAAGATATTATGTCTCCTGTGCCTGTTACACTGGCTAGACGGGTGTCTAGCCAGTATTTTCAACCGGAACACATCGATACTAAGTATCGCTGATTGTCGGTGGAATATGTCATGAGTGAGTGTTACCTACCCAGACAGGCTTGCACCAAACTCTACCACTAAGTAAACAGTAGTTTAGTTTCTAATATCTTTACTCATAAAGTAATTACACATTTACATAAACTATTTTTGTGAATGATCTTTTTAAATTCGTCTCACTCGAACAATGACACTGGTTAACAATGAGTAATTTTTCTAAGATGTTTAAAAAAAAACATAATACATATATTGCGTGTAAAAAAAAATCGAACGCGCAAATTCCTAAACGCAGTTGTGTATTGTATAAACAATTAACATTCCTTTAGTAAGAGTTTATAACAGCTGCGTTTATTATAACTATTATAATTATCTTGGCCTGGGAAATTCTACTAAGAAATTGTCACTATCGTTATTGTTGCCATTTAGTCGATTTGCTTGTAGACCCAAATACAATGATCCAGTTTAGGTTCGATCGAAGCTGCATCACAATTTCATAAACTTCTCTCTTAAGAGGAGATTCGAGTGATTTAAGAGTACATCTGTATTTGGTACTATTTTAAGTTATATCTTATGTTTTTGTTTTTATTTTTAATAAACCCTTCAGTGGTTTTTTTACCCGAAAGATAAGGATTATTAAACACTCACAATAAAATAAAAAGTTCATAAATATTTCGTCAATATTTTTATTCGATCAATACATAATTATCTGATGACTCCGTCGTTGTTTCCAGGGCTACCCCGCGCTACAAGGCTACATGGCGCCCGGGTACTATCAGCAATATGCCGCAACCTACAGCACCCCGCAAGCCGCAGCAGCTGGTAAATATATTATATCTATATCTGCGCTTAAGAAAACAATAATGGCAATTATAGACAGTTGATTTGTTTTGTTGCTTCAATTACTTAATCGATTTTAATGTAGATTCATACATGGTTAGTTCTAGTCACGGAGATTGACACAGACATATGGTAGAGAGATATACGTTGTAATTTTATGGGGTTGTGATTTTCCATTTCTCAAAGGGATCTATATATAACCCCCTTAGACATACATATTCATAGTAGCAAGTAGATTTCACCGGAGGATTCCGGTGGGGGGGGGGTGTTCAGGAACATTTGTAGTTAAGATGTGAAAGCGTAACATGCAAAATAAACTCGCTTTTGCATTTGTAATATTATTTAGGATTTCAAACTTATTTATTTCCTGAGAAACATACACTGTAAAACTAACACGCTGTTACCCGCCTTCAATAAAAAAATGAGGAAGGCTTTCAAAACATTAATAGCCTATAATTATCTAGGGACGAATCCTCGTCGATTGGTCACAGTCCCAAACCGATGCGTACAAAGAAAAAAAGATTAACATGGTCAATAACCAGTAATATGAAAATTTTAGTTAGTTGGCCTTTGAAAATAACAGGAAAAAACCTAGTGAACCGTAACATCATTTTAATAGTTCTTTTATCATTAATTTTATCGCTCGTTATCTCACACTCTTATCAATACGTAAGTGCATTGTATGAAAATATTCGGAATTTGTAATAATTCAAAATATCATATTCAAGTAGGCCTGTACAGTTCGCTTTGGAATTCCATCCATTCAGTTGACAGAGCTAAGTAGCAACTTATTGGAATATACGTTATATATATTTCTAATTTAAGTATCTTTATCTTTCTATTATGATGATATGACTATGTGTACTGTGTACGGTGTAATCTTTGAGATTTATTAAGGGGATTTCCTCACAATTGATTTTCTAGAGGATAGCTTAGAAAGAGTTTTATCAAATGAGAGGTGATATGAATAGATATAATGTACGTGTCCCGCGTGTTGCAGCCGGCTACCGCATGAGCATGCCGGGCGGCGGCGCGGCGGGCGGGTCGTGGGGCGGCGCGCCGCAGCCGCTCATGTACGCGTCCGTGCCGTCCGCGCAGTACCCCTCCCAGTAGCGCGCCCGCCGCCCCCCGCATGAGCCCACACCGACACATCATGTAACAATAGAGATACCGTCGACGCCCGCTCGACTCCTGCGAGAGATCACGACGTCCTAGGGAACGCTGTACTGGAATACCTCCGGTCCTCGTACGTCCTGCGATGGTGCTGCGTTGCGTTTCGTTATCGTAAATACATATATCTACGTTAGTCGTGACGACGTCCGACTGGGAACCCGGAAATGTTATATTATACCGCGTAATGTTTAAGTTTGTTTGTATAATTTCTTTATCGCATACTCGCATAGAATGATTTTCTTTTGTATATCCTCATTTAAATAGGCAACACAATATTTGTGATCTGTGAATATATTTTTCCAAAGTAGTCGAGAATGTAATGGTACTAGGAGGTTTCTCGGTTCCCTCGTCCGATCGGAGATATTTCACTACAACTGGCGACTTCAATTATTTGTCGATTGTATTTATATTTTTTATCGTGGAGTGTAAAATATTCGACAAATGGATGTAGTGACAGCGTTGCTGGTCGATGAAAACAGCACAAACAGTGTTAATAATTGAGTTTTCGTGGGGACGGCTGCTTCAGCGTATCCTATCAGCCTTAAATGACTGCCTTTAGAAGATTATGGTACAAGAACTTGACTTTATACAGCGAATGTTTGTTACTGATTACTGATATGTTATACCGATTGTTATAGATAAGAACATTTTGTCGTAACCGAATATATTTCGTCCAGTTCAGTAGCGACGGTAGAGCCATGTTACTCATATCTGGTACAGTTGACTTGACGGAGATGTCAGAAGTCTTTATGAAACAAAGCACGGATCAGAAGGAACTCATGCTACGGGTGGGAAGTGACGAGTCGGTCTCCGGTCGCGCAGCGCCCCGCTGTCGATAGTCGATCTACATAGATAGGACATAACGAAATAAATTATAAATTTTTAAAAAAAAGTTATAATTATATAGGGGGAGTAGTGTCGCGAGTGGCCTCGTGTACATAAGTTGATATTTATTGGCGCCCTGCGCTAGCAGACTGAGCTGTATTCCCGATCACTCCTCGCACGACGCGCCAGACCTTACGTTGACGTATTTATAATTATTAAGTTCGGCACATGTTGTTTTGTTTGACCTGAATTGTTATGATTTATTGTATGGAAACACTGGTGAGTCAATAAAGCAGTGGGTCTGGGACACCGGGTGTTTGATTTGCCGTCGATTATAATATATACTGTATCGTGTTTATTTCTGGGTCCAAAATTGAGACGTTGGCAGTTCTCTTCTGTGATTGAAGTCTGCGTGTACACAGTCGGTTAAATGAGAAATTATTGTAAATTCTTAACGTCATTTTGTAAAAGGAAGGAATAAATAGTTTAAGTTTAATAATACTTTTGATTATTGTTGTATTATTGATGTTACAATAATTGTGACAATAACCCCTTTTTAGATTATTTAAATTGGATAATAAATAAACACGAACTGTAAATAGATTTCTACTCTTGAGATTTCTTTTCCTAAATTATATTTTTACAGTCAATTAAATCATTGAAAACATTTTGGATTGAATTTTATGCTCAATTAGTTGATGTCATTTAAATATGTAGTTAACTTATGTAAGTAAAAATAAGTTTTCTTACTTTCATTATAAATAATTATTCGGTTATTGTATTTGTCTCATTCATAAATCCAGTTAACATAATATTTAAGTTGTAATAACATTGAGTTAATCAAGATCACACAGAGTTTATATTTCAAACTTACCAGACAATTTTCGAATTGTTTATATATATCTAGTTTGAAATGTAAATAAGCTATGAAGAAAAATTACATTTTTATACCAACTTTATCACACATACTAATAGCTGAGTTTTAATAAAATAAATCCAAAGTTTTCTTCCTATAAGTAGAACTTTTCATCGTCCAGTAATTTATTAAATAAATTAATCTTTATAGTAAAATAGCAAAAAGATATCGAAGTGTAACCCTTTTTTTTTAATTTAGAATATTAAAACTTCACTTCAATCTACAGTTTTCCAGTAAAAACAAATATATACAGATTAAGTAATAGCCTTCAACGTTGTGCACATCTTTTATTTCTTAAAAAGGATGCATCTAATTTTGTTGTAATAATTTATAATATGATTAAGTATTTTTTTTTTAAATATAAATTTACAGTTAATATTAAAAGAAATAAATATTATTATTGTTAATTCTGATAGCAGATTACATTGCTGACATTTTAAACGCCATTTTTTGACGATAAATTAAAATCCCCTCGAACAATGATATCTCGTATATTCAAGGTCAATGTTTTTTATTCGTCTTTACTCCTGTGATTGGAATAGGCTTATGGCTGTAGTGATTGTCTATGCAAGACATATCACCTACAATGTTATTGTACGTGAAATATCAAGATGATATTATTCTGTAATTATCAAAAAAATTAGCGGATTAGAAGTTATCATAATAGATCATCAGCTGCGAGCAACAAACTTAAGAGAAATAGAATAAAAGAGAATTAAGGTAAGAAGTAAGTATTTATATTTTATTTGGCTCCTGTGAAATGTTAACAATTGACTAATTGTGGTACGCCATTTTGATACGTGTATCCTATAAATTTTATAATAATTGTTTTAGTTTTGACATTTCGCGATCGTATTTTTCGGTGAACTGCTGTGTTTCTTTCAGAATACCTATACTATAGTTTTCTTGTGGTCGAAGTAAGTATAATATCGAAAGATCATTTACAATGATAGTTAGGGTTTTACCAAAGTGAAAGTTAAATATCAAATAAATGATATATTTTTTAAAAAAGTAAAAAATAATAATAATTAACAAGTGAATGAATTATTCTGCTCAGATTTACTTATTTAACTATTATGTAACGCTATATGCTAAGCCGAACCAGGCCAAGCCAAGCCTTGGAATTGAATAGCAGTTATGCAAAAGAAACTGTCACCCATGGCAACCGAAATTTTGTTCTCCCTACTTTAATGATAAAACTTATCATTTTGCTGAAAAACGCAAAAGTCTCGTATTTACAAAATTTGACCTTGAATAAAAGTTTTTTGTAAGAATGTTTTCGAAGGGGACTTTTCACATTTCAATTATTATTGTGTTCAGGACAGTCGTACATAATTTCAGCTCAACAGATTATTGTAAACTTACCCTTACTTTTAACTAATTTTAAGGGACTTATAAATATGTAGGTATCTTAAGAGTTTTGCTTTTGAGAGCTTTTGTACACTTGTACGAAATCAATGATCTTAATTGTTTAGTCATATCACAAACTATTTGCT
Source organism: Vanessa atalanta (assembly GCF_905147765.1). Classification (NCBI taxonomy): domain Eukaryota; kingdom Metazoa; phylum Arthropoda; class Insecta; order Lepidoptera; family Nymphalidae; genus Vanessa; species Vanessa atalanta. Next base: position 9,145,901 of record NC_061888.1, on the reverse strand, counting down.
TCATACGTAAGAAACTTGGAACGAAATGAAAATGAACAAGATGTAACCTTAACCCTTATTAAAGTATTGATTCGAAAGATATAGTCTGAATTATGTGTCTTATCTTAATAATCTGAATAAATATTAATAATCAATTGCGAAAAATAGCTTCGCTAATAATAATTAATGGTTTTTTAATCGATAAAATGATTATTATGGGTGTACTTACACTTACAACCTTAGAGGAAAGATATGTTATCGCGGACTTTTCTCTGGGCCTTTTAAGACGTAATGTTTTTTTAGTACATTGTTTTGATGTGTCTCCTAAGGTTTACCCATGTAAGTATATGAAAGCAGTTTTTGTATAAAACACCATCGTAGCTCTGAGCTCAGCCATTTTGTGAGAAATATTTACAAGTCATATAATATAAAATATGGGAAAGTTTAAATAATAAAATAATATACATACTTTCGTCGTTTTTGTATTAGTGAAAATCGTATCAAAATATGTTGAGTGGTTAAGGACAAGAAAGTGATTTTGTTTTATGTTTAAAAAGTAGATATAGATTTCTTAAACGAACTTGATAACGAATAGCTTGAATAGTAAAAAGCAGTTATTCATATATATAGTATGAGGTTGATAAGATAAAAAGAAACAATGGAAATGGCAAATGTAGAAATAAACAACCGAAAGCGGATAACTAACATAACCCCTGTAAAGTCAACTCGATCATCAAAGGATGTCAATGTAGGTATATACGGAACGATATATCAAGGCAAAAAATAAACTCAGAAAATCCTATAGAGGGCCTAAGTAGGTACAACACTTTTTTGCCTAACTGACAAATTAATTGCTTTAGGTACTTAGGAAAGAAATACAAAGTGCAGTTGCCGAAGCTGTTCAAATTACAGTATCTAATTATTTTTCAAAAGAATTTGACTTAATAAAGAACAAGCAAATTGCATTAAAAGAACTAAAATCCACGGTTGAATTCACCAGCGCTAACTATGTAATGTAAAGGTAGATTTGAAAACGTGTGAAAGTTAGATGAGAGAATTATCTCAGGAAAACAATTATTATTATTATTATTTATTATGTTTATGGCTTCTGTCAGGAAAACAAGAGAGAACTCCGACCTATCAAAACGTGTGACATTACTGGAAAAACATTCCCGAGAAAGTAATATTGTAGACAACGGTATTCCCTAAAATTAGTAGGTACCTATCTAAACCAGAGGCGCCTGGAAGAACTACTGGTACTGGAAAATATATTTAATAATTAGTGTTATTGGATAACAATAACACTAATTATTTCAAACATTACAATGTTACTATAGGTGATTTCAATTTGGGTTTCATAGAATGAAAATCTGTGGTGCTATTACGGTTATAGCATAGAAACTGTTACTAGCAAATATTTGTTGCAGATTGATATCAAATCAAATCAAATAAAAAAATCACTGCAAACTTTTATCAATCAATCAAATATATGAAGGTGTAGGTTAATAAAGAAAATGTGAACACGGTTTATATTCTTTTTTTCAATCATAACAAATATGCTCTTTATGTTTAAGTATAATTTATTTTAGCTTTATTCTTACAGTTTTTTTTTTATATATAACATAATGAAAATGTTGTAATTTTTAATTACGAAGTTCTTCTATCAGAAGATTATTAATATAAATCAATTATTTTCTTCATAACTGAGGTATAATTCTATTTTGGTCTGAATAAAATAAACAATCCGTTAGGAAAATAATGAAAATGAATAATACAGCTTATGAAAAATATATTACTATAAAGTGTACATATATGCATCATTGTCTTTATTTAGAGGGATCAACCTAGGCGGTTTCCACGAGGCGCCGTCTTTTGGAGGACGTCAAGGTCTACATGGCTCGCCCCATGCCTTCTTGACATTTAACCACTTAATTTGAATGCCCATCTTTACTCATCTAATAAAAAATACAGTTTACATTTATTTTTATTTACAAATATAAAAGGACTCCAAATATAAGACTAACCCAGGACGCCTTGATGGTTAAGGCCGTATCTGATCATCATTATCGATATGGTAAGTACGGCAATCTTAGGATATATTATGTTTCACCATACCTTCTTCGTATTAATAAATAACTAAAATAAATCTTAGCAACCAATACAAAAAAATTACGTATTTAGGTACTTTCATCAAAATTCTATTTATATCAAATCTTATCATCATACTTTAATTTCAAACCTATAATGTTAAATGATTTTTATTGTGATGTTCAGAACATTTACTAATCGAAATTAATCACCCTAACGCTTCGTCTAGTTCGTCTTTTTTATCAGAACGCTGGGCAACTGAATATTGTTTGTGATTCATGCGTGATAAACATGCTTGGTTATTTTGATTCAATCCATGGTCTTCCATTGCATTCCACAGAAAGTATGATTATCCTTAACCCATTTGTGACATCATATCTAGATATTTTATAATACTGTAGCGTAAAGTTTGGGAGGAATGACGTGAAAATTGCAATGACAGTGATCTAAAAATAAGGTCGTTGACGTAGCGCGGCCGCCATAACGCGCTCCGCAGTCGAGGACCAACCGTCGCGAGTTTCAGTCGAACGATCACGAGCAGCAACCATGGTTTACGAGAGTGACTTCTACACGACGCGCCGGCCGTACCGGCCCTCCAGCTACAGCGTGTCGGTGAGTGCGTCGCCTTCTAACACCTACCGAGCGTGCACCTCGCTCCAATCTTTTCCCGGGAGCCGGACGCCCTCGCACCAAGTCGACCCTCGTCATTTTCATATCTTTCGCTAAAGTAGTGTCTTAGTGTAGCGGTCGTAGCTTACAGTGGCAATAGTATTTATCAAGTTACTTCTTCTCATGTGTTGACAGACAGCGATCTATGTCGCTTGTAAACATTATTGCTTTATAAGTACCAATGTCCAGCCGCACCGAATTTCGTTTACTAGCGTAGGGTTCGATAGGACGTCGCGGTAGCTATCCGCAAGTGGGTCAGATCGAATCGAGAAACAAAGATCGGTAAGCGGAGCTACCGGGCGCGCCAAATATAGCCGCGGCTGGAGCCGCCGTCCGCCCGACTAACGGCGACTTCTCCGCTTGCAGCGGATGGGTGACTGGGATCTGGTGCCGTCCGTGCCGCGGCCGAGTCTGGTTCCCGACCCCGTGACTGCGTACGGCCGACGTACCAAGCCCGGCGCTCGCGTCTCCATCCTCGATCCCGTCGTCAGGCAGAACATACCGCCGAAACCGGAGTCTAAGCTGACACCTCTCGCGCCGTACGTTTCTCCGCGCGATCAAACACGAGAGCGTGTTCTGTCCGCTGTGGGCCATCACGAGCGCGCTTACGCGGCCGATCCTCTGGGTACGCCGCGCGATCACATGGACGTGGTGCTGGCGCAGGCGCACGGACGGCCGCTGCACTCGGCGCACCGACATGTCTTCTACAGCAACTACGCCACTTATTGAATCTATCGCAGTCGTTTCGTGTGTCGCTTATGCTAGTCGGGTCGGTCGGGTCGGTGCGAGGGTGCGCAAGAGCTAGCGGTGCTAAGGGCGCGGTTGTTGCAGACGCCGCGCCACTACGTGGTGGTGGACCGAGACCCGCTGCCGAGGCGCGCAGAGGAGCAGTACTCATACTCTTACTCGAGCACGTCGGAGCGGTCGGCGGGCAGCGGGCTGCCCCAGCGCAGCTCGTACAGCAACACGGTGGAGCGGCGCTCCGCCAACGGGCCTGGTGGCTACTCGTACACGAGCGAGCGGTCTAGCAGCCTCGGTGGCCCCAGCGGCTACTCCTACTCGTCGTCCACAAGCGGCCGCCTGCCCTACGGCACCACCTATCGCCACTACTCTTACCGCGTGTAGCGCCCCGGCTCCCGACCTCCCGACCTCCTCGTCCTTACACCCCTAACCCTGAATATTTCCTTGACCTAATCAGTATTCGCTAACGCAATGTGATCGCACTACTTTACTTATTGTTACAAGTGGTCATGATTTTTAATAGCTTTTTATGTTTTAGATTAAATTTTTCTATTTAAACGAATACTTTTGTGATTTAGACTGAATTTTTAATAAAGCTTGCATTTTTATAATTATATTTCCTTTGTTCTTACAAACCCAAAGAATATCGATGATGAGCTCGATATTTTTATTTACTAACAAGCTGAAAAATTACAATTTTAAAATAATCTGATTAATAAACAAATGATAGTAATCTTATATTCTTTCAGTACTTCTTCAGTCCTTTCTCAAATACATCACTGACTGTCATAAAATCTCGAACATCAGAATACATGAAAAGCAGTAACTATTTATTTAAAAGAAATTAGACTCACAATTATTTTTTATAAACAAACGAATGTTACACACACACAAGTTGAAATATAAATACTACTTTTGAATTACACGTGATATAGGATTTCAATTTCTTGAATATCTATTCACTAAGTACCTAGATATTTAATAATGAATAAAACCAGTTCGAAACAATAAACATTATTTTTTTAACTGTAAATTGAAATAAATAAATATTTTAATGGTTTGCGACAATAGTTATGAAGGTATAATTTTTTTATTATAGATTTTTCGATTTTTAATTTCTTTTTATCAATAATCAATTTCTTATGCTTTAGTTACAAATATTTCTGAGCATTATTCCAAAAAAAAACAAACCAATAGCAAAAACGAATAAGCCGATTTCGCCTTTTAAAATATATACATACCTATTAAAGGATACATAAAAGTTAGATCAGTTATTATTAACTTTACGATTATACATTAGAGGTTAAATATTAAATTAAGGCGTATATTAAGATTTGATAAATTCCATTTTCATTATGACGCCGCTGCCGACAGCCGTTGACGTCCGTGTACTATCTCTCATCCCTTCTACCGTATTACAATATCCCGTATGTACAATACATACCCAGGCTGTCTCAGGTGAGTGATGAGATGTAAATCGCAATAGAGTTACGCATCCTTTGTAAATACCATCAAGCACAGAGCTTGTATGCGCCACATAAGCGTGTTCATCACAACATATGTCGCCGCAAAAACACCACAGCTATGCACCTTTAACTGCAGCTTTGTAAGCTTCAGTCATAGTTCACTCATGTCATTCGCCATTATTATTTTTTGGTAGAAAATTTGGCGTTTCTATATACCATAGTGAAATATTAATAAATAAAAATAAATGTCTATGGTACGGGATATGGAGCATTATCAGGGATAGATTTCAATTAATAAAGTACTTAATTAAAAATTTTATATTATTAATATTGATTTAATATGTAATCTTAAGTTATTTGATATTAGATGATGATAGATGATAGTAAATAGCAACTTTATAGGTTCGATCCCTATTGTCTATGAAAATAGTTTTATATTCAGATAATAAATTAAATTAGTCGGTAATTTAATAAAACACAATCCTATTTTAATCTTACACCGTAATTCATGATAAACGAATAATAGCTGAAACTGCGAAACACATTTAGTTTTAAAATATTAAGTTATAGAAATCGTATCCTAGTCAAATTCTTTGCACCATCTCTACCATCGGCCAATACAGAGCCAGGGGTACGGTGTTTTATTATTTATTATGGTTGCAATTTGCACCAATATATGTCCGACATTTGTAATAAGTAGTAGTAAATGAGTTAGTGCACAATTATCTGTTCCATCGTTGTACTTTTTGCCGACTTCAATAAAAAGGGTTTTTAAATTCGTTTACAAACAAACAAAGGTTAGATATAAAATTCCAAAAGCAGGTAACTGATTAATTAAAGTAAAATGATATTATAAATATATCAATATTTTTTTTTTATATGTTGAAAAGTTTATTTTTAACTAGTCACGACAGCTGTCGCCTTTCTTTTGTAATATTTTTAATTAATTATCAAACTCATTTAACGCAGTTTGAATGGCAAATGACAAGATCAATCGTCACTATAATGCATTAATTGGCGCAGTCACGAGCTGTAGTTATCACTACCGGTCTGCGAGCCAAAGATTGATTGATCCTTTCGCTGAAGATTGTACGAGGAATACTCATTTGCTGTATTAATAGTTTACGGTGTAATTTAATATTACTGATAAGTTTAATTTGCGCTTCCAGTATTTCAACATACCTAGGTTTCTGAAAAGCCATCTCAAACCATTCTGGATCCTTCTAGAGAATCAATAAACACCGGACGGTAATGACAACGCTCTGACATAGAATATTTTTATTATTAGTTCATATTTTCTCTAAACACGAATCAAGAAAATTTGCACACGACACTGCGAAAAGAGGTGAATAACCTTTAATACAACTTGATTGAATTTAATCGACCATAACATACATGTTTTATGTTTATGTTATAACATACAAGTAAAACCGTAAAAATAGAAACCGTAAAATATATAATCTAATATTATAAATATGAAAGTTACTTTGTCCGTTCGCCTTCAATATTATTAAACATATTTTGTTAAAGACCTGAAAGAACATAAGTAAATATAGGAGCTTACGGAAAAATTCAAGGTCTGCGGGAAAAAAAATGGACACAGAGCACTCGCGGGAAGCATTCAGTATGTAATAAAAGTATTGTCGTAGGATCTTTATATTTAGAAATCGGAGCCGTCTATTCTACCTTGAAAAGTTAGTTAATTCATATTTGTTTTAAATAATCCATTTTCATTCATTCAAATTTGGTTGAACTTATAAGTAAGTCATGTATTATTGATGACTAACAATATTTTAAATATTACAGATTTTGTTATTGTGTAGATAGAAAATGTTTTCTTTGATTTCATAGTTTGCAAAATTAAAAGTATAAATCCTAGGATATATATTATAAGTATACGATATTATGTATTATGTATTTTATTACATCTTTAAACAATACAAAAGAAGTTTTACAGGCTATTGAAATAGCAGTAACGTGAGTGTTACTGCTCGTTGGTGTTATGGCACTACGCCAAATTCAATAACGAAGTTTCCAAATATATCTAGAGCGTTAATTGCTGTGTAATTTCTATAGAAACGAATCATTCAAGCAACTTATGTATGAAAAATAATTATTTATCAATATAGTATACAATTACAAATTATTTAACAGTTTTAATAGAGGTTTTTTTTGTGTATTTGCGTTAGAAATTTTATTGCAAAATTCATTAAGCCGTAAATTTATTTTTGACACATGTATTCAATGTCGTATTTTTTATTATCTGTGTCGTTAGAAACAGTTAATTTACTATTAAAATTCTCAAAAGGAAACAAGAATATCTACCTAATTAATAATTTTCTTACCTTTATTGTAAAATCAATTTAATACATCTGATATATTTTTTATATTGTATTTATTTATTTTTTATTTAGAAATAATTGGGTAGATACATATATTCCAAATAAATATTTGTATCTCTATAAATTCCGACAATGACCTTGCCGTGTTAACTATAAAAATAAATTAAGTAAACACAGCTTTGCCACAAATTAGCGTTTAAGTAAATAATTAGCCGGATGTCTAATATCCCGGACTGAAAACAATGGCGTTGCTGGAAATTTATCAAGGGAATCGGTATTGGCAGTTGACCAAAGGCCAAGTGAAAACATCTACGCATTACGAAAACTACAATAAACATTTTTACGTCGTACTAAATTATTGCGTTAGGTATAGTTGACTTCAGCCAATGAATTTTGTAGTTAAATAATATTTCATTTTTATATATGCATTGTAATCAGATACCTACCTACTCGTTCTGACGGGCTGTGTATGTAAACAGTTCATTTAATCAACGTATATTCTACAATGCTTTAAATGTGTTTTACTATTATTTTTTTAAATGCAATACGAATACTATTTAAGTTACTGATCCAATCGTCAACAACAACAAAGACAACAATGGTTTTAATTTTATATCTACTAATGAAAAAAATACTATTATAGTTAATTTTATAAATGCTAGTAACTAGTTTTGATCCACTGATTATCCACCAATCAGCATTAGAGAAGCATGGTGAATTAAATTCGTAATCTACCCCGAAAGGTCGGGAAGGCTTTAGCTTAGCAGTTACCTAAAAAAAAGTTAATTATAACGACGTAACCAGTGTACAGATACACGATTGGTTCACAATAAGTAAGTTAGTTTTTAATGCTTGTACACAGACACATGATGGACCTAGTTCTTATTGGCACGACACAGATAATAAAAAATATTTTACTAGTTATATTGATAAAATATTCTTTACCTTTAGCTAAAACGTTAGTAAAAAAAAAATCATAAATAAGGAATGGACTAACCTAACCCAACAGATTAATGATGTTAGCATTGCCTTTCAGATATGATAGATATTATATTTAATCTTAATTGTGCCTGCTTATTTAATTGACATAAATTTGAATTAATTAATAATTTCAAATGTTGGAAAAGATTAGCTACCGAGTTTCTTGTCGGTTCTTCTTGGTAGAATCTACATTCCGAAAAATAGTAGCTTTACATTGAATACAATTTTGCAGTCTTTTGACTAGAGTGTCTAACTCAAGTAAATTAACAATTTATTTTACATTTTTCTCTGTATTTCACATCTATTCGGTTAAACAGTCTGCATTCGTGTATTACATTTTATACGTTTATTTAGAAACAAAATTACATTACAAATGAATCCGTTAAGCGAGTCAGATCGTCGTATGCTGTAAAAATAAACTTATTCAAAAATGGAATCAATCACAAACGCTAAACAAATATTTATGAAAAATATAAACATAGGAATATTTTCTCCGGTGTTCTACAGCACGATTCGTTAGCGTGTTGAGTTTTAATCTAATTTTATCCCGACTCGAATCGTATAAGCTATGACTCAGAGGGCTATTGATATCGTGTTTTCTTATAAACTTATGGAGCAGCTAGAGATATGTTTTATAATAATTTATATTGGAAGGGATTAAGTTATCAACCTCGGGATAAAAGTAAACAGTACAGTAATTACAGTTTTAATGGTACAAATTAATTTAAAAAAGTTATACTTATAAGTACCTCTGTCGCAGTAACCAGGGGGTCAATTCTATTAGCTTTTTTTTAATGATAGAGGTACTATGGAAGAGGTATAATGAGGCGGATGAGCGCATGGGCCACCTGATGGTAAAAGTTCACCACCGCCCGTAGACAATAGCGCATTAAGAAATAGTAACCATTCCTTACATCGCCAATCTGCTACCAACCCTGGGAACTAAGATGTTATGTCCCTTGTGCCTGTAGTTACGCTGGCTCTCTCAATTCAGAACACAACAATACGTGGTAGTACTGTTTGGCGGCAAAATATTTGATGAGTGGGTGGTACCTACCCAGATGGGCTAGCGCAAAGCCCTATCACCAAGAAAAAGCTTATAATGGTTCCGGATTCTATTTCAATCCAACTTCGAAAATTCCTCTGAAAAATAAAAACACTCAATCGTAATTTATGGTAAATTCTTCTTATTTATGTCGGTAACCATTGTGATCGCGATTATTTTTCGATACAACTTCGACTATACCGCACTGGATTGTACTCAGTGTTAGTAGAATAGAAGAACGGCTGAACAGCAACGATTATATAACAGTTTCATTTCGATGGCTATAAACTAACAATTTGTTAATAAAACTAGCTCCCAAGGTGCCAAGGTGCAACGTAGGTCCGACTCATATGCGTACCATAGACTATATAAATTACAGCTAAAATTTTACAGCAACATATTATTTAACAATAATTTATTCAATTAGCGGTACTTAGAGTACGTTCAAAATAATAAGTACATGAATAATTCAAGTTGTGAGCAGAATATATAATGATTAATACTATAATATTGGGTTGTCTGGAAGAAATGGCTACTTAGCCATAAGGCCGCCCGTTGTACTCTACTATAATATCTAAATTTTTCTTGTAACATATTTTAATCTGTATCTTGTGGTGTACAATAAAGTATAAATAAATAAATAAATAATACAAAATACATACATACATACTAGAATGTTGTGATTCTCCCGATTACAAACAATTCTATTTAATACATAGTATATTATATACTATATTCAAAAGCAAAATAAACAAATTTGACAGTACATTGCCGGGATGTCATTGGTCGAGAGCTTGATTAATCTATGATATGCACTATGGGTATTCGATAAATCATAAATTTGCGTTTTGAACGTCGACAAAACTGTTATTTGGGAGTAAAATTAAAGTGGAAATAAGTAGTTAAGTGTAAAAGTGTTTTATTATAAATAAAGATATATTAATCAAAAACTCTTAGTAGTGCACAATATAGCTGAGTTATTAGCAAATCGCATGAAATACGTAACGTACGGTTTGTTTATCTTTATTCCTACTCGATTGGAATATAGGTCTATTGACTCACGAAAGCGCGCCCCTTAACGTTAAATATTGTCGACGTGCGTGGTAGAGTGAGTGACAATCCTACTTTAGGATGTCTTAATGCAGACGACGACTAAGACTAAAAGTAAAAACAGCAAAAAATACTCATTATATTACATTTGTTTAGTTTATTTTATCAAAAATTAATTAATTTAAAGTAAGTGTTGTGCCTTCGTAGGTGTCTAGATTTATAATAATTATATTATGTAGTCTATAAAAATATTTGTTTTAAAAGGTAGAGAGCACCAACGGTAACTTTTTGACCGGCTTAGAAAAATCATAGACACTATCAGTACAAAATGAGAGTTAGGCATTAAATAATCTTAAGTTACCTAATTAGATTACAGATTAAAAAAAATGTATACGTTGTTAAAACGATTACATTCTTTTTATTATTTCTTCTCTATTTTCTTTTTCTTTTTTCAATGTTATTTCACTACCTACATCTAATTTTTCACTACATTACTTTAAGACCGAATGACGATAACAATTCTATACATAATCCATTTCAATTGAAACAATATTAAGAGAAGAGTTGAACTATGAATTGAAAATTAATTATAATTTATATTGTTGATACTGTATGAAGTTTCTATTGAAATGACGTATTTCCGCTTTTTTATTATCAGCCCATACACAAATACAGCTGAGCCATGTAAGTACAAGATATACGTCATACTTATGCATGGCTTTTCTTATTAATAACTATATTCGATTTTTTTTTTAATAGTCAGCGCTTAGTCTTAAATTGTAATCATACTTTTACTGCATCTTAATATTCTCTAACAATGTTTTAAGTGTCTCATTTCTTATGTATCGAGCTAATTACTGTAGCTATAAAACATAATACAAATGTACCATTACGCTTTATATTTTTTTTTTTTTTTATTTTAGTATTAGTATTACAGTGGTGTATATTTACAGGATGAACTGATTTACCGTCCGACATCTCGCACTGTTACCCGACTCGTGACGTACCCTGAAGCACCGCACCACGTCGTACGTGTTCGTGTGCGTCCGTCTGTCATCTTGAAGGAACTCGATCGCATCGCGTATCGTCGCCGCCCAGTTACTGCCATCACTGCTATCGATGACTACTACAGATCAGAATCTACAAGAGTAAGCTGTTCTAAGTTATTATAATGTAAATGTCACATTCGGCGCATCATAGGCGTTACACCTAATTTCACTGAATTTTGACAATCATCCAATTAATTCAGCTGCGATATTCTGGTGTAAATATAGGTTCATAGTGGTAAAATTTAATACGCAACATAAAAGTTTTCTCAACGTTTCCCAGCGAAAATGATTTATAAACACAAATTAAGCACATGAAATCTCAGTGATGTAATGATTGACATTATACAAAAATAAATGTTGGAGCGGCCTTCGAAACAATTATGGCTGCAAAATGTAAAATGTTGGCAAAGATCTTGATTGATGATAAACATACAAACTTTCATTAAATTGTTCGTATGTAATGTAGTAACACTAGATATTATGTGAAGTTATGTAATTACTTCAAGATTACAAAAAAATAAGTTCGTTCCTGAAAGATTAAGGATTTAAACATGAAACCCCTAAGATCAAAGCAAGTTTACAATTATATTATATTTCTTAACGCTGAAATACTAAAATAATCTAGACGCTCTTGACCCGTTTACAGTTGTTCTTGTGCTGAAATATTATTATCTTCTTAACGTATTTATTAATAACGATTACACTGTAGTGTCAGACAACTGAAGTTTGCTCGGAATTTATATTTCGTTTAAATATTTAGGTACAGTTTTCTAGAACTGCGCTTTCACTATTCATAATATGGTGTAAAGATAATCTAAAAAATATAATGACCATAATTAAGATAACTTAGGTTAAGTAACTGTCTTGTTAATCAAGCGCTAGTTTATTGTAGGTCACGTAAATTAAGATCTCATTGACAGTCGCATAAATGTCATTCTTTTCGGATCTTCTTTTAAGTAATACCCAGCAGCAGTCTGGAATCACATAAATCTGCTGCTTTCAGGGGTCTTGACGGATTGCTATCATATATGATGCTAAGAATGAGAAAAAAGAGGTACTCTGCTGCATTTCGCCAGTAGGTACCCAGTAGGTATTAGTAAAGGTCACTCTAACCAAATCATAAGATTTTTTAACATTACAGGCTTTCGAAGATGAAACACGTCGCATACGCGCTGACACGGCTTCTCTGCTGCAGCGCGCTCGTTCTGTGGTCCCACGCGCGAAAACCGTAGCTCCACTCGACACTATCTACTCGTGAGTTTGTTAAAACTTACTATACACGTAAATAAATCAAAATATCTCCATTCATATTATAAAAAATATTTCTATGTAAAGCTTATGGTCATACTAAAGAACTTATTATCTGCCGAATCAGCCAATACTAAAATTGATATTAATGAGTAAATCGCCAGAAATATTTTACTGAACTACTGCCCAGGTCGATCGATCACTCCGTTCACTCTTAAGATATTCCGTCCTAGGATAATATCCTAGGGTGCTAAAATTGTGTTAAGTTTTTAATGGAATAAAGAATTTTCCTTTTTCATTTCATTTATACAAACTCAATATGAACGGATATTTCGATACTAGCTGCTAATTTAAGAAATGATATTAATTATAGCAAAGTAACATGCCAAATCGAGCTCACTCGGACATGGTAGAAATCGAAACACCTGACGTAGTTACGTGTCAAGTTTTTTTGGCAGCAACTGATGTAACCTTTTAAAAATAGTCTACCCATTGATGAGTGTATCAGACGCTTCGACACTGACATTGTCTTCACAAATGCGTCGAACATGATTTTGGCAATGCACCACATCATTGTAAACAATACACCTTTGCACAAAATAATCCATACACTTATACAAGGATTTTGTTTAGATCTTACTTTGGAAACTGGCAAATATTTCCAGTGTGGGTGTACGTTTCCCGGCCAAGATTATCTGAGCTTGTGACGTGCAAGTTGTATTGCTCGATAGTTTAATTATAGCAGTTTTAAATGTCAGTGTTTATTACTTTCGGTTCTTATCGTTTTTTATTAGTTTTTTATCCAACTGTAATTACGTCTTCGGCAATCTTTATGTATTATATCAGATTTTATTTTGGAAATGGAATAACTTAACCCATGTCTACAGATACTCTTACGGCGAGCCGGTGCCGTATCGCTTCAGCAATGACGCGTATGTTGCTAAGTTACTGTTGCCTTTGCGCAGCGTTTCAGACAACATTCACCACATTTCATTCTACGCAGAGCCCGCTAAGAAGTTTACAGGTATTCAAAAGTTTCAGAGGTTTACGAAATTTTAAATTAACATGAATATCTTACTAAAGCACAGAGTCAGATGGGATAAAAAGGTGTTGCAGTTTTAAATAATATATATCTTGTTTTTATTTATTTATTTAAATATTTTTCAATCTGTGCCGTGAAAAACCTGTCAGAATTAACTTATTGTCTACCTTTCTTCCTCCCTTTGGTCTATCTAACATTTTTACCCAGTGTGCCCCTGTGTTAAACCGAGGTGTTGCTCGCCAGGACGCGGCCACCTCGCGTGCGTACACTATTCCGGTAAAAAGGCCTTCTCCAACCGCAGGCCTCTCTACAAGGAACTTAGCATCAGGGATGACGTCAACCTTCTCTCGTTTTACGCGAAGAACAGATTGGCGGCCGCGGGTTTGGCCGTAGAAACGGCCACAGGTACTACATAACAGTCGCCTCGCTAGCGCTCGCTTACTTTCCGCATAATGATAAAAAGATAATTAAATGTAAAATGGAGCGCAGTGAGCAACCTCGTAACTCGTTGTACATACGCATTGTCGGTTGTTTTATTCACAATGTAGAAAAAAGTCATTTAACTTTATAAACAGAATCACTCTACCATAGGTACCTTATATATAATGATCATAAAAGAAAGTATTAAATAAAATACGTAATCGAGTATTAATTTTAATAATCTTTTAAGATTTAGTATTTTAATATGTATACAATATCACATATGTACTTGTATATAAGAGTATATAAGTTTTTATATTCTTAGTACCTATGCCAGAAGCTTAGTTCCATCTACAATAAGAAATAATCGGCGTCAGTCGTCGCGTCACAATAAACACACTACACAATTTAAACAAAATAAGAAATATCATTGTTTATTGATAGCGGTCTAAGCCTTTTAGTCGAATAAAAAAAATATTACGACCTACGGACTGACAGTTTAACAAATACACTCGTGGACACATTATATATCATTACAATAAAAACTAACAGTGTTGATGAACTTTTGGAAAAAATACCACATTTTTATAGAAAATCATAAGATAAATCACAGAAAAATATGTTTGAAAGGGAAACATTATTTAAGATCTATTCTTAGGTCCTCGTGATGTATTGTCAGGGTTTAATTTTATAGCTCCACGCAGCCTACTTTACAATGTCTCCCTATTTAATTACTAGTCCTCCACTGCTGTGCTAAGGCCTCCTCTCCCTTTTTCTGGACCATCATTATACTTTCAGCCTTCCATAATTTTGCTTAGTATTTTGCCAACAAATTTAAAATTAAATATTTATTTATTTTACATAAAAAAAGCCAGCCAGATATCATTCAGCTCAGAATCATATGCAACTAAGAATTAAAAGAAATTTAAACTCTTTTTTTTTTGAAATTTCACCAATGGTTAAAGACCGACTCTACTAAATTATTTTTCAACTTTTTTACGTTCTTATCAATATGTCTATGAGTGTACATACCAGACAAGGTTACGAGGCCTCATTAGCGTCTACGTTTCTTAATTACGCTTACCAGCTTCGAAGTGTAGTCGTATAAAACATCAATTAAAAAAACGAGTATAAAAAAAATCAGTGTCTAACACTGGGTGTGGTGTCTCTTGCAGCGGATGATGCGCCGGAAAAGGCGATAGCGGCGCAGTGCGCGTAGCTCCGCCCACTCCCTCGCCAACGACGCGGCGCGGCGCGGACGCACGGCTTCAGCCTGCGCCCGCGCCGCGTACGCCCTTCGCGTCTTTGATCTCGGTATAACACGACCCGACTAATCGATCGTATATATTTTTAATATAACTTCTTTCACAAGTTTCAAATCTATTTTTGTTATCCATTTACAAAAGTTTGATTTAATTGTACACTTCTAGTCGTAGTCGTGGTAGTGCGGTCCGCCGCGACTCGGTGATCGAGACGTCTCTTTTTCACTTAACAGAACTGATTTTGTTTAACAATAAATATTTTACCAGTCTTAGTTGTTTTAATTAGTTTGCATGATTTGAACCTTCATGCTTAAGGTACCCGGGCTTATGCATAACGCTTCGCTTTCTATATTAACGAATTAAAAAAAAAAACATGCATTTGTATTAACATAATGTTGAGAAGATATATATTTAAATATAAGATAATTCTTTTTATAATCATTAAAATATATTGTAAATATTTTTCCTCAGTATCATAGCTGGTGTGTTATAAAATTATAAGCAAATTTGTCAAATCCACATTTCATGCAAAACATCTTTTAAAGAATAAGTACTGTGCACACGGCCCGAACACGCTTTCACACGGATCACAGCATGAGGCAAATCAAAGATTAAAACATCTCAGTCCCATTATCCATTAAGCTTCAAAGCCGGAAACATGGCTAATGGCACTCACGTTGAGAGCGTTACGAGCTGTGCTGCTGCGCTTACTTTCCATTTGTGATCATTGATGCAAAATGACATGCTTCTGCAGTCAGCTGCTAAAGCAACTCATTTCACCAATGATCATGGGTACCACGTGACCACTTACTGCAATGCAGTGAAACTCCTCCCGTGGAGGCCAAGCCGCAAGTTCCAAGCGCCACAGAAGATGGAAGACCCTGATCTGGAATTGAAAGCAGCAAAGGCCGATCGTGAGGCAAGATTTCGGGCAACAACAGCTGAGCCAGTCCTCACACCAGCGGCTGATTTAGCTGAAATCAAACGAAAAAGGCAAGAGGAGGCTCGCGCTGCAGAAGAAAAGTAAGATCTAATTACCTTAGAACTGCAGGATGTAAATTTGATAAACCCGTACCACAACGACCTATACTTTATAGTAACAAATATACTAATAATATACTAAATAAATTTAAAGGCCAAACAATATAAAGGTATAACAGCTAATTTCTATAATTTTCAACCGAAATTTATTAATATATTAAATATAACTGTCATCATATTTTTTACAAAAACTATGTTTATAATTTCAGAGCTTTGAAGGAAGAAGCCAAGCGAGAAGCTGAGCGCAAAGCACAGGTAAACATAACCAAACTGTTAATTTTGATATAAAAATAGTTAGCGTTACTAATGAAACTTTTTATTATTATTTAATTGTTATTTTAGGCTGTACGTGAAGCAGCTGAAAAGAAACGAGTAGAGGAAGAAGCTCGTAAAGCAGAAGAAGCCAAACGTAAAGCAGAGGAAGAAGCACGAAAAGCCGAAGAAGATGCTAGAAAGGCTGCTGAAGAAGCAGCTAGACAGGCTGAAGAAGCCCGTAAGGCAGAAGAAGCTAGATTAGCTGAAGAAGCGCGTAAAGCTGAAGAAGCAAAATTAGCTGAAGAAGCACGAAAAGCTGAAGAAGCTAGATTAGCTGAAGAGGCTCGCTTAGCAGAAGAGGCCCGCTTAGCAGAAGAGGCTAGATTAGCTGAAGCAGCTCGTTTAGCGGAAGAAGCGAGATTAGCCGAAGAAGCAAGGCTAGCGGAAGAAGCTAGATTAGCTGAAGAAGGTCGACTGGAAGAAGAAAGGTTGGCTGAACAACGTAGACAAGAGGAATTAGCAAAATTAGAAGAATTTGAGCGTCAAGCACAAGAAGAACGCGAAGCAGAACTTGCAAGACAGGTATAGATTATAAATTGATATTTTAATCAGATAAATTGTGTTATCAACAATTATTTAATGTTTTTGATGTTCTTTAGGCAGCTGAATTAGCAGAAATTGCGAGACAAGAATCTGAATTAGCAGCTGCACGCTTAGAAGAACTTTCACATAGTGGTTCTGCAAGTGAAAACATAGCCGCTGCTGAAACGAGGTAAATTATACTAATTTCTATATATTAATGTAGTTTCTTACGGACAATTAAAACATTAGGTTAGTGCAACTTTCGACATCAAGCCAAAAAGTTTTTATCTTTTTACTATTAATTACATACCTATCTAATATATGTATATGTCCACTCGTCTAGCAAATTTACTCTGCTTTTTTTACATAAGAGAGCAGTCCGGTCTATTTATAATCTTGGAGCTAGAGATTCCCTTCGGGATGTTTTTAACAGACTAGGAATACTCACTGTTGCACCACAATATATTTACAACAATATTGTGTATATTCACAGTAACATTGAAAATTTTGATAAACTGGCGGTAGCTACACTTAATATAATTTATTAAATGGCGATTCGAAAGCGCTTGTAAAACCCTACTTGGATGATGTATATTTTAATTTTGAATAGACAGGGTAAATAATCTGTCTACATTACTAAACACGATATGGTGATATTGTACGAACTGAGAAATAATGAACTACAATATTTTTTATAGTGAAGTAGCAGATGAACCAATCGTAGAAGAACCTGAAAGTCCAGAAGTAGTTAATGAGACTCCCGCTGAATCCCAAGAAGTCGTAGAAGTCAGCGAAGACGAGAAAGCAGAACCTGATGTAACTGACGAAGAATAATTGTCAAAGCTACGAATTATCTTAATTCTATCTAACATTTTATTGTAACGAAATACTATGTACTTACTATCTTTCTTCAAATAAATAATAATACTTGAATGGCAAAAATTTTAGGTTCAACATTGTAGACTAGATTTTCTAGTTTTGCATTTCCGATAATTATTATCTTGTTTTATACTATTCATTATTCGCTTAGATTCAAGAAAGTGTAGATGAATAATGTAATAGTAAAATGGTGGTGACACAATAAGTAACTATTTATTATCTATAACTTTCATTTGCGTAATACAATTACGTGACAACGAGAGAATTGATTGATTTGTTGTATTGTGATTATTACTACCATTGTTAACAATGTTACGTTTTTACTGTTTTAAGCTAAGTGTTTTATAATGTTATATTTTGTTAAATTTAACAATAAAAGACATATTAACAAACGTACTTTTATTTCATAAATTTGAATTTTCGCCTATTAATTAATTATTCGATTAAAATGGTTTTCATTTGAAAATAATCTAATAAATCTGCATTACCTATATTCAGTTCATTTACCTGTTTTTCAGACAATAAGGCTTTGACCGTTATAGTCTAAGGTCTAATTATATTAAGTCAAAGTTTAAGGACCGACTGAAATATTGTACCTACCTACCTACTAGTAAATTCAAAAAACCTTTTACTATCTGCTACTTTTTACTACGATTGATAGAACCGTTTAGAATCTTACGAATGGATAACCGTTAGTTTGTAAATTTACCACGAGACGTAGCAAATTGATAAATTTAGGAAAATGTGAACGTAAAATAATACAATTTATACCATTACTTCCAAATTATATTGTTATTTATAAATTTATAAACTTGCGGATTTTCTGGTGACATAGTTATATAATTAAAATATTGGAAAGATGTCCGTATCACGATGACATTCTTTGAATACTCAAGTACAAAATTTATTAGTTACAATAAAAAAAAAAAACATGTTTATCCTCATAATGCAACTGACGGAAGATTTACTATCAACTGGCATATTTGAGCCGAGATGACCCAGTGGTTAGAACGCGTGCATCTTAACCGATGATTTCGGGTTCAAACCCAGGCAGGCACCACTGAAATTTCATGTGCTTAATTTGTGTTTATAATTCAACTCGTGCTCGGCGTTGAAGGAAAACATCGTGAGGAGACCTGCATGTGTCTAATTTCAACGAAATTCTGCCACATGTGTATTCCGCCAACCCGCATTGGAGCAGCGTGGTGGAATATGCTCCAAAAACCTTCTCCTCAAAGGGAGAGGAGGCCTTTATCCCAGCAGTGGGACATATACGGGCTGCTAATGCTAAAAATGGCATATTTGTCTGTCTTCCCATATAAGTGTAAAACAACTTACATACAATACAACTCCTCATTCTCATCTTTATTTCTTTAAGTATTTAAATTGTAAAAGTAGTATCATTATACTTTAAATTTGTTTGTTAGTCCGTGGAAACATAACAGACAAAAAAAGATGTTTTAGTTCGATAACTTCCAAATTAACAAACTAACTTAGAATAAGTAAAAAAAGTAATGGCAATGGTAGGTAATATAGTAAAATTTATTTATTGAAACAATTACAATGTGTATATGCAAATTATTTTAAGCTTAACATTAAATAACAACAAAGTATTTATTTCTTTTGCTATATATCCATTTTCACAATTTGATCAGCTGCTGTCGCTACTTCCTCTTTGGTAACATTTTTGTCCTTTTTCTTTTGAACAGGCTTACTGACAGGTTTGACTGTTTCTTGTTTAGGTTTTGGGTTGTTTTTGATATCTAAGAACTCCTTATCAATATCTACAACTTTTTGTTTTAACTGAAACAAAAGATAATTAACCTTGAGCTTGAGTAAAATGTGAACTACATTTTACAAATCATTTAAAAATAATAAATTTATTTCAGGTAATACAACATAAGCTTAACATTAATATTATTAATACCAACTATAATATATACATAAAAATACTTATGTTGTATACCGCAACCAACATCTATTCATTGCTTCTGTTCTGATTGCCAAAAGTAAGTGTTATTAATATTACAGGCCCTGTTAAGACCAAGCCACACGAACATAAGGGCGCATTTTCATTGGTCGATAAGGCCCACATTCGGGTTGCGGAAGATTTACGGCCGTATAGAGATATATATGCCGATAAACTCTTTGCGGATGCAAATCGTATGCCTCGGGAGATACGGGCCCGCAAAGAGTTAACGTTTTCACTGGTCGTCAGAGCCCGCATACGGGGTGCGGGTGATTTCTATAACGCATGCGATAAGGCCCGCATGCGGGGAGCCATTTTCACTGGTCGTTAGAAGTGCGAGAGAATTAGGTACCTACAGATTGGCAGTGGGTTTTGAGATAAGCAGACGTACTCGCCATGGATCAACAATTATTGCTTTGTGGAGCAATTTTGACTGTTTGCGGTGTATTAAAAAAGAAATTAATAACTTCTTTGAAGAAAAAGAGATTTTGGATGCGAAATTTACTTAAAAGTAGAAAGATGCACGGTGCTTCTAATACGTTGTGTGCGAATTCGAATCCGGCATTGGAATGTGATGTAGAAGATCATGATAATTTTTTCAGAATACCTAAAAACTTATTTGACGATTTATTGAGAAAGGTAGAAAAGAGAATTGAAAAAAAAGACACATTATTTCGTGAGGCTCTTCCCGCAAGATTAAAACTTGAGGTCACCTTACGTTATTTAGCTACTGGAGATTCTTACAAAAGTTTATATTACTTATTTCGTGTGTCCCCTTCTATTATGAGCAGTTTTATACCAGAAGTGTGTGACGCTCTCTATGATGCACTGGCAGATTATATAAAAGTAAGTACATATAAATATAAAAATAGTAAATAATATTAAGATTATAAAGTAAATGTTTATTTAAATTTTGCAAAATTCTTACAAATTTGTACGTTTCGAAGTTTTAATTACGTTACGTACGTACGTACGTTAAGAAGTTTTAATTGAGCAGAATACACTTCCGGTCACCTAAAGCGTACCACCCTTTTTTATGGACACCAATTTATTGAACTACATTGAAATGCCGTTTTCGGAGTGTTATGGGCAGAAACAACAAATTAGGTTACAAAATATTGTTTTCAAATGTACGTTCTTAGAAATAGTTTTATTTGAAAGAAAAAAAGAAAGAAAGAAAGAAATTTTCTTCTCTTCTTTCGAAAAACTTTCTTTCTTTCTTTCAAATAGTTTTATTTAAATTTTTTTCATTTTTTCATTTGATAACCAAAAATGTATCGTTTTTCTCCAATGTACGGATATTGTGTACAACCATCTCTAAATATTGACTAACAAAATATTTCTTTATTGTTATTAGTTTCAAATTTCAATGTCTGGTGGATTACAAATTGGTTCGATTTTGGTGTCCGCGAGTGTAGTAATCATTTAATCAATATCAAATAATTAAATGAAATAAAAATGCCTTACAAGGCAAATAGATGTTGCATAATTATAAATAATATATAAAATTGCTTCATGTGTTTGTGAAACTGATGTTGTTGAAATCGTCTTCATAGTTAGATAAATTAGACACAGATGCGGAACTTAAATATCCTGGATTTTCTGGATCATAGGTATTGGACGTCGAGGTACCATAGGACAACAACGAAGATTTGGTTTGCTGTCTCAATGCTTTTAATTGAATTTCCGATAAAGCCTTTTGAATATCTGTTTTTGCAATAATTGAAAACTCGCGTGGCAATGTACGTAAAGTCGAGGCTATATATCTCCCAAAAATGTCGAATTCATCTTCTTTATTTTGTAGTAACGATGTTGTATTTTTAGTAACATTCTCGGCAATTTTATTTATTTTGTCAATGGCTTCATGTACCTCGTCCTGTCTTTTATTTGATTTGCCCCTTTTCTTCGTTGCTAGTTTTGATGGCACAGTGGATGTAGATGAAGACGTTTCGGTTAGTTCTTGAACTCGATTTTCAATAATTTCATCCGCAGCATTTGAGTTTTCTTCTCTATCATTCTCTTCTAATACCGTATTATTATTTTCGAAGTCAACAGTATCAGTAGCTATTCCCGAATTTTCATCGATCTGTAAATATAAATATTCATGATTATATGTTCTTTTTCAGGTCCCAAACACAGAAAAAAAATGGATGGATATAAAAACTGGATTTCAGTTAAAGTGGAATTTTCCTGGATGTATTGGGGCAATTGATGGTAAACATATAAACTTGCGAGCTCCAGCTTGTAGTGGATCTGAGTTCTATAATTATAAAAAAACTTTTAGCATTGTTTTACTAGCTTGTGTCGATGATGATTATTCATTCACTTATATTGATATTGGAGCAAAGGGCAGATATTCTGACGGCGGAGTTTTTAGTAATTGTTCTTTAAAACGAGCAATTGATGACGGTAGTCTGAATATTCCAGCACAAAGTGTTATTGTTGCGGATGCTGCATTCCTGCTTCAAAATAATATAATGAAACCATACCCGGGAAATAATCTAACGACACGGCAAAAAAATTTTAATTACCGTCTTTCAAGGGCTCGGCGAATTGTAGAAAATGCGTTCGGTATATTGGCAAGCCGATTTCGAATTTTTGAAAAACCAATAGCCAACAACGTCAAGAATACCATAAAAATAACAAGGACATCTTGCGCGCTTCATAATTGGCTAAGAAAAAATGATTCTAATTATCTTGAACCTGGACTTGCGGATTATGAAAATATCTCTACTGGTATAACAATTAATGGCTCCTGGAGACAAGTACCTCTTCGAAACTTCGAGAACATGGGAGAAGATAATACCTTAACTGAAAATGGGACAACAATTCGGGATAGATTCGCTGATTACTTCAGTAGTGAAGGTGCAGTGCCGTGGCAAACAAGATTTATTCACTAACATTCCGGAACAATTTGAGGGTAGACTGCACTAGGGACAGCGCCGCGGCAGAACCCACTATGCCCCGCGGCACTTGTTTCTTTAATAATACACTTCTCATGAAAAAAACGAAACATTTCGATTTTTATTTAACTTATGATAATAAAACATGAAGTACCTATATAAAAAAAAAAATATTTGAATTGGATCATCAATTCATTAACATTTTTAATTGAACACCTCATAGGTATCACTACTAACCTAAACACACATTTTTTCAGTAATCTTTAAAAAACAAACTCACGAGGTGTTTTTTTTATGAGAAGTGTATTAGATTGTCTCGTGTTACTCCAAAAAATGTCTAAATAATAAAATATAAAAAAAATAGTGATATTTTATATAATATTATATTTCTTAAAAATATATATTAAATAACCTACTTAATTAGGATTGTCTTTGGTAACATAAATAATTATTGTATACTTACATTTGAAAATGTCTTCTCTTTATTTTTAAATGCTCTTAAAATTCCATCGGCAATTGAAAACCATGACACCTTTGGTTTATAAACAGAATCTCGGTCGCTTCCGGATCGAATGCTCTTTTCAATTTTTTTTAATTCTTGATAGTACGATGACCTTAAATTTTTAATTTTTTTTGGTATATCTTTGTCCGAGATGCCACTAATGTTTAACTTTTCCGCAATTTGTTTATACGCACTTTGTCTTGCGTCATGATTTTTATACAAAGCACTCGTTACGTTCCACAAACATTCGTAGTCTCGATAGATCTCTACGAGTTTTAGCATTTGTGAATCGGAAAACCGTTCAGCCATTTTGCTCCCACGCTGCGTAAATAAACAGCGTTAATAATATAAATAATGCGCGTAGTATTGATGACGTCTAATGAATGACTGAACGGCGGCGAGTCATCGCATGCTTTGTATCGACCGAGTTATCGACTGACTAGTTTCATTGGTCGTTATCCCGAATGCGGATATCACCCGCACACGTTTAATCGACCGAGTTATCGACCAGTGGATTTCATTGGTTGTTAGCTCGCATGCGGGTACTCCCCGCAATAGGGCTAACTACCGACTAATCACCAATGAAAATGCGCTTTGACCAATGAAAATTGTTGTTAATAATCAGAGGTATGACCTCTGCAGTGCTGCAGTGCAGGTGTAAAAAAGGGGGGCCCATGCTTTGGGTGCCTCGTTGACGAGGCTCAAGTCTTGGACTATCAGAGAGGCCAGCACATCTATTAAATATATTTTTATGGAGCCAGAGGTGATTGCCAGAACACTGCTTGCACCAAGGTGCTTATTATGCTCAAGACAGGGCTATTGGAAATAATTTCTGGTCATTGATATCATTAAATTGATTATATCACGTGTTTATTCATCCCTTATGTTTACCAAATCAAATTATGTTCTTTTTATGAATACTACTACTGTACAAAGAAACAATTGGTACTTTGGAGTGTTTTATGTAAAACTTGTTAACTTCAAAAACTATACTATTCAATAAATCGAATAAATTATATAAAAAAAAATAACTCACGTTTTTTAAGCCTAGGTTAACTGCCTTAGCTTTTGTTTTTTTCAAACTTTTAGCACCAGCTACTTTAAAAACATTGCCTTTAATACCTTTTTTCTTATCCTTACCCATACTTTTTGTTAGTTTACACCTTTGTATTAATTTTGTTTACAAAAACAAATGTAGGAAACGCCAGAGCTTGGAAATAAAAAAGCAATAATGTTCAATCTTGACATTTGACAATGATAATGAGACTATTGACTATTGTATATAAAGAAATAAGTGACATTTATGAAGTTATTTTGACATTTGGAAATTCATATTTCACACTTGGCACTTTTGGCAGATGTAATAATTTATTATCACACAAACGATTTATTTATAGCATTTTTAAAATTCCCACGATTTTATTTGAAATATTTAATTACTTTTTAAAATCAAAATTGATTTACATAATTATATTATAGTATTCTATAAAGAGGGAAACGGTATATACAATTAAATTGATTAAGTAAAACTAATCAAGATATAACCACAGAATAATAATAATTAACATTTTTGTTATTGTAAATGCATCCAAAAAATTCGTTGTTTTTCGGCTATATTCGTTCCGAAACGATTTTTTTTTTTATTTTTGTTGTTATTATTTATAAACAGTTAATAAATATTGCAATAAAATTGTATACTTTTATTAAAAATAGAATTACTATAAAGTATTATATTAGTTTGTAATTTACGAAAGCGATTTGATGAATGATCTCTTGTCATCAAATGACAAATGGAAATGAAACAGATTGGGTAAAAGAAAGAGTGCATTTTCAAGTAGTTATTAATTAGACTCAAAAGGTATTAATTAAAAAAATATATCATATAATTTATTAATTAACGTGTACTGTAATATTGTTGTAAAGTAAAATAATCTTACATATTTCGTAAATTATATAAAAACAAACACCAGATTTGCAAAAACAATATATATTATTTATTTCTATCCGGTATAATAAACGCCGCCAAAATTAGTTACTACTCTAAATACAACGGGAATATTTCCACCATGGCTAAGGTATGTATAATAGTAAACAAGATAAATATTAATAGGTTGAATCTAGTTTATTTGCATACTCGTAGTTCGTGATATTGTTAAAGTATTAATTTTCTTGGCCCCTATTGACCGGTTTGTGTATTCTTAGTCTAACGATTCTAACGATTATTTGTCTTCGATACTTCGTTAAAATGGGTGATATTATTGAAGAAAAGGTTAGTTTTTTTAATAAATAACATCTTCATTGCTTACAATTTTTTATTATAGACAGAGAGAAAAATTTCTTTGCTATTTATACAAAAAAAACCGTCTAAAAATAATAATACATACATTCCAACGATTAATATGACTTATTCATAACTTAACAAAAATCCTTTAATAACATATCTGATCCTGAAAATTATGATTAATATTCTTCTTTCAGCCAGTATTATATTCGTATTGGCGAAGCTCCTGTTCGTGGCGGGTTAGGATTGCCTTGAATCTAAAAGAAATACCATATGATATAAAAGCTGTTAGTTTGATCAAGGGAGGTGGAGAACAACACTGTAATGAATACCGGGAGGTAAACCCTATGGAACAAGTACCGTCACTAGTTATAGGTAATTTATTATCTTAACGATATTAAGTGATAAGCCTTTGAAATGATTACCATCAATAATATTTATTACTGTAATTTATCATTCATTGTTGGTAAACCTAAATTACCGTACAATTTAAAGTTTTATGATTTGTTATCTCTCTCGTTTGAAATATAAATTCTTATTTTCCCTTTATAGTTATAAATATGAATTCTTGTAATTTGTATTTGTCTCTTAAATTGTAATATTTTCCGGTTTTAGATGGACACACATTTGTAGAATCACTTAGTATAATGCATTATTTAGAAGAAACAAGACCTCAAAGAGCTCTAATGCCTCAAGATTGTTATAAGCGTGCAAAGGTTCGAGAGATTTGTGAGGTAATTGAAGGGTTTTAATTCTAATATTTGTTTATTTATGTTTGTAGTTTATAAAATGACCTTCTTATTGTGTAAGTAAATATAATTCAACAACCAGCTATTTTTACTCTATGAGAATATGAAAAAAAAAAGTATACTGAGAAAATAGATTTAGAATATAAAGAAAAAAATATTTTTAAAATATTGTTAGCTAAAAGAAGATGAATTAAAGTATCCTTGCAAATTGTTGTGTAAAACAAGTACATTATTCTGGCAGTCATTCTCACAATACAAGACAATCCATAATTATTTTTTAAATTGCTAATTTAAAATTTGTGTTCAATTTTCAATTTCCAGGTCATATCATCTGGCATCCAGCCTCTCCAAAATTTAATTGTTCTAATATATGTGGGTGAAGATAAGAAAAAGGAATGGGCCCAACATTGGATTATGCGTGGTTTTAGAGCAGTGGAGAAGCTTCTATCATCCTGTGCAGGAAAATATTGTGTTGGTGATGAAATAACTCTAGCCGACTGCTGCCTTGTGCCTCAAGTGTTCAATGCAAGAAGGTTGGTCATATTTCCATATAATATATTATGAATCACTTCTATGTTGTATTTATTTTCATAGATTTGAATCAATTTTGAAGTAATAATAACATTATCTTTTTCTAGATGACCTCTAAGAATTTTACCTTCAAGATATTTTTTTTATTTGTTGTCATTTAATATGTACTGAGTAAATTTACAATAATGCTTTCTTTGTGCAAATGACGTCCTGGTCGCCAATTCATAACCATTACAACTTAAGAAATATTACATTAATTGGTTGAATGTAATAAAAGTATTTTTTTTTTATGATTATGAATTCCAGATTCCATGTAGATCTTCGCCCATTCCCAATAATTCTTCGAATTGATCGTGAGCTAGAGAATCATCCGGCATTTCGCGCTGCGCACCCTTCCGCGCAGCCTGACTGTCCACCAGAAGTAGCCAAATGAACCAACAACAGTGACCAAAATTACTTAGAGTGGACTCACATACACCTATAACCTTATTGTAAACCATAATAGTTAGCCATAGGTTTCTTCACAATCATTCATCATAATATATTACCTTTTATTTTTGGTAATGTTTTTTCTAGAAAAATATTGTATAGATGCTTAACTATATAGTGTTCAGCTCAAATTGCCTATTTGCCAAAATAATATTACCATTTAGCAGAACTAAACTTAACAATAGTCTTTTAGTAAAATAAGTTGATATTAAATTAAATAGTTGGTATCTTTTTACAAAAAATCGGTTTATCAACATGAAATACAGTCATATTTTTAGAAGGAACAAAGGTTCACAGTAGAATAAATATTGGATAAGATGTTAATAGAACAAATGCAATGCTCAGCAAACTAATTATTTGCAAAGGAAGACCTGTCCTAAGATATGTATTCTAAATTTATTGGTATACATTTTAATTTCATTTACTCATTTTATGTTGATATTAGAATGAGATAATAAAAATAATCCAGCTGGCTCACTCACTCTCTCACATGCTTGCATAATAAAAACAATTTATAGTTTTATGATAATCAATAAATTATATTTTTATTTTCTGTTAATATTTTTGATAGATATTTTATTTGTTAAGTGTATTTTGCTTAGCATATTTTAATCTAGTCTTAAACTAGTTACTTATACATTTTAAATGGTTTTACAAGGTTTCACCGTCACATCCATTATATAAACGGACGACTTATGAAATGTTAGTAATGTAGTAGCTATAAATAATCATAATTTTGTAGAACAAAAGTACCATGGGAATATTGGGTACTAGTAGAGATTGGGTAAAAGAAGCAACTGCATCTATCCAATAAAGTTATCATATTATTTGTGTTGATACATAACAAAGATTTGATCTATGTCAGTAATCTATAGGAACAAGACACTCATCACCGTCTTAAGTCCAGCAAGTGCTCGGGTGTAAGCAGTTTTCTGGCGACTACTGTAAAAAGATTTTAAGAAACCTTCTGGGTTACCTCACCGATAGGCCCAAAAACCTGACTATAATAGGCAAGGAGTCCCCAACTGCCAGTACCTGGTTTTTGTAGCCACTAAATGAAGACAGGCCTGATGACACTACTTCCCATAAATACTTTTCTTAAATGCATTTTAATAGTTTTATGTTCTGAAATCAACGCTATGGAAGTTTATTTCTCCGTAATTATTAATAACAATTGCTTAATGGTCATCTGACAACAATACAAAAAGTTGTATTAAGAACGTAAATAATCTTCATAATGCAGATATAGTAAATTTATTGCTATTGATTTGTACCTTTAGAGTTCTGGGCTGTTTTATCTGTATAATATATATACATATACAATACAATTCTGTGTTTTTAGGCCATGTTTTAAAATTCTTATTATGTATATAATTTGAACATTCAATTTGAATATAAAATACGTCTAATATTGTAATTATTTTAACTAGATGTTATTTATAATATTTGCTACACTTATGTAATTAATGATTATTGTAGTAATTGCTATGTGATTTGTCTTTATTTGTTTTTTTATGTGCCATTCCAAAAGGATTCAATGCCTGAACTAGATATTCGTAAAATATTGTATTATTGTTTTTTATCATTATATACAACTTTTATCGTTTTCCGTTTTAATAAAAAAATAAAACAAATTATCTATTAGTTTTTTTGAGATTCACCTCATTTTTGGTTTTTATATTTGAACAAAAAATAATCTTATTACAATTTATTAAAATTACAGATGCTGCCATTTATTTGGGGTAAAATAACTAAATTGAACTTTTCAATTACTTCATTACATACATACTTCAGTACATGACTTTTTTAGCGAAATTCTTCGAATTTCGATAACAGAATAAAAATAACTTGTATTTTTGTTATGATAAATGTTAGTCAAATATTTATATTCATACAAATGTAACATAGGTATATACATATATAAACAAAGATAAATAATTAAAAATATAATAATAAACATAGAAATAGATATTTTTTTAAAAGACGACATTAACGGTTTCGTGAAATTTTAGGCATTAGAAGATTGTTATTCTTTGTATTAACATTGATCTCACGTAGTGTTAACACGATTTGTAAATCGCATTTATCAGAAGAATGTTAAAGCTCGTACCGCTTGTTGCGAGCTCATACGACATAATTAGTTGTCCTAATTAAGAAAATACACTACGTTTGTATCATTGAGTATAGTATATAGTAGGCACAGAATCAGGCAGAATACAATTTTTCACTGAATAGGTATAGAATTTTCCGTAAACAACTCTCATTAAAAATAAAATTTATGTTTAAAATAAATAGTAAACGATGAAAGGAAATATCTTGCCACTGCCAACTTTTTTTCGAAAGTTTCGAATTTAAATAGTGCTATGGCGCAATTAAGCAATATTTTGTATTTCTTAAAGTAACATGCAAGTTTTAAGCGTTACAAACGCTTTGCATCTTGCTTTCCTGCAATCTGCGAGAGATTGAAGTGTGTAATACGACGCCAAGGAAGGCTCTATAAAATTTCTGAGAGGATATAATATTAACGTTGCTTATTACCAAGATGAGATATCAGATAAGACACATCATCATATGCAACTATTGTAAGACTCGTTTCCAGTTTTTTTTTTTAATTATAAGCATATTGTTTAAGTTCATATTGAATATATTATTTATTTTTAAGTATTTTCAATAAGTCAATAAAATAAATAATTATGATCATTAGTGGTAATCTTTACTATAGTAGGCAACACTCGTCTGGCATCTGTCAGATGTATCGAACGCCGCTTTCATCCGTCGCCGACAAACCGATAATACCAGCGCCCAGCGCAGTATGAAAGTGTACTGAGTATTGTTGTATTTGTGTCGGGGTCGGTACCCTTCTAGTTCTGTGGTAAAATAAAAATGATTACAGTGTTATGTTTAGTGATTAAATAACAATGTAAGTTGAAAATAACTCTTAGTGCTGTGCTGTGAAAGTTGTACCCAGTTGTGTATTGTTGCTGATTTAAAATGACCGAGAAAAATAAATCCGAAAAGATGACTAATACGTCGAAACCTGTTCCCATGAAACTTTTTGCCGCCTGGGAAGTGGATAGGACACCATCCAACTGCATCCCAAGGTAATTAAGAATCTTATCAATATTTATGTGTTTTAGTTCTGATACGGTCAAGTTATGATTTTGGCGTGATTTTACTACGCTATTCCTGTGTGCCCAAGCATTGAACATTGTCTGCATCAATTACGTGCACGATTTCGAGTAATGTTTTTAAATCGATTTATAAACATTTCCATTAATAAGATAAAAAAATAAGACTATTCAATTCATATATGTAGCGTTTAATATTACGATAGCCGCGATATTCGTTTCGCCGGCTCATTAATCGCTATCGGTTCTCAATTAATCAGTTGAGGTATTCATTGTTTTAATATTACAAACTGTGAATTCAAGATAATAAGATTAATATTTGTCAACTGCTCAGTTTTACTATAACAGCTGTAGATTACCTTACCTTGTATAGTTTTTTATTCTATACAATATAAAGTTTTTATAAAAAGTCCAATTGGATAATGGGTATGTTAGTGCCTGGCAGTAAATAATTTAATATGATGAAGTAAACTAAATAAATATTTATAGTTTTAAGTCTTATTATCATATGTTGTTATTTGAGTACTCAACAAAATCAATATTAAAACTAGATCATATATTTAAATATGGAATGTTAATTTGTCTAAGCCATAATTATTTATATTCTATTTGAATTCTTACAAAATTTCTCCTTCCTTCCTAAGTTCTACTCTAGCACATAACAATACATTTTTTATAAATGATTTATACTTTTTTTTTAAAGTCTATTATCAAACATTTTTATATATAAACTCTATGGTTGTTTTTATTCACAGCTATCATAAAACTTTACTCATTGTAAATAAGTATTATTTAAATAAACAGTGCAAATACCTGTTGTTATATCTTTACTATGCTAATTATCTGTAAATATAATTAACATTATCTATCTTAAAATAAACTATTTCTAATTAGCTTACTATAAATATATATATATATCTAAAAAATCTAGTATTGAAGTTAGAATATAGATAAGCTATATCAAGTAGGTATGTATTATAAATACATTAGATCTTATGGTGTTATTCTGCTGTCATAGAGATGTGTAGGAAATTAATTATTACACTGAATAATATATAAATGATGTATTTATACTTCTGTCAACTAATATATTATAAAAAATTGCTAAATGAAGTCTATCAGTCATGTTTTGGCCAGAATTATGATATTTCTATAAAAAATTTTTTTTTTCATAAAATGCTTTAATCTTTGACTTAGTTTATTTAGAATTTAACCACCATAAAGCCCATTTAAAAATATTTCTTAGTTTTATTCTTTGCTCTTCAGGAAACGTACAACTTTGTTGTACTATTTATTTTTAATATGTCTAGACTTCTTTGGTTGATTATATGTACATATTATGAATAATTTGGTATTCATTGTGGAATTATAGTGGATATTAGTCATGTAATTGGCGTTAGGATGTAATTGGAACTTAACTGTCATAATTGATTGTAAGCATTTATTTTACTAGTGTCATTTTCGATTGGATCAAAATAAATTAGGAAGCAGTTCCATATAACTGACAGATTTGAAAAAAAAAATTGAGCGATTAATGCTGGTTTTTTTTTTAAAATTAAAGAATATTTACTAATTCTCTATATTTAATCTTGCTCACAAAAAATTTAATTTATAATTTTCAATACAAACTGACACTATTATGAATGACATAGAAATAATTTTGGTAATTATCTCACTGTGAGTGCAAACTGACAGCCAATAATTTCAATAATTTTATATTTCACCTAAAGAGGTGAATAAAGATTCAAAACAATGTATCTCTGCAAGGCAAACTTGTTATGATATACAAAAATATAAATAATAAATTAATAAATAGTATATACATACATAGATTATAGTTTTATGTTTAGTTATTAATAATAATAATAGTGTATACCTAATCAATTTCAACTCCCACTTACTATAACAGTAGAAAACAATTTTAAATAAATATTATTAAATTTATTGAGTCTTCAAATCTCAATCGAATCAATAATAGCATTGTAGGAGGGCCAGCCCCAGGGAGCTGAGCTAGCGTATAACTGCTACAACCTCTTTTATACCGTAAATGCGCCACCATTTATTTGAAACTAGTTGTCGCCCGTGGGTTCGTTCATGTTTTAGGGGTTTGTCGTCAGATATTCACATAAAATAGTACCCTATATCCTTCCTTCGAATTTAAGCTTGCTTCTAACTTCATCAAATTCGGTTAAGCAGTATGGCCGTGAAGGCGTAAGAGACAGACAAGAGTTACTTTCGCATGAATTATTAATATATTAATTAGTACAGATAAGAGCAAGTGAATGGTGTTTATATGTTTTTAAATCATAAATACAACATGTTGCAGTAACATGGAGAAGACGTACTCGTGAGACGTGTACTCGTAATATCTCCTATTTTATCGATGTTTTTGTCGGATGTAATGCAGACCTAGTATAGTCTGGTTCAATACAATATTAGTAAGTGAATATAGAGAGAAATAAATTCTCAATTATATAGCTAATTCATAAATATATATACAGTCAGAAAATCTTGACAGTTTTCTTTGTAGCCATTCAGTGTATCTTTTATTTCTTTTGTATACAATTATCCTATATCGTTCGACCGTTTCGTTCACGAGAAACTTTGAAGTTTTAATTCAATCGGATGTATGGTAAAGAAACGATTACGGGATAGAAAAATGCTCGAATTTTAGGCATAACTTTATAAAAGTTGACTAGTTTGATTAACTTCGATTTCGCGTTGAATAGGTACTATATAGATTATTAGTAGTTGTTTTTAAGTTAGGTAGGTATAATATTGTTATTTATTCAAATATACTAAAATTACTTTAAAATCGTCATGTTCCAGTTAAGCATTAAATTAAATGTAAAGTCATCTTATCGTCTCTAAACATCAAAAACCAAAATAATTTTTGCGAGTTGTTGTGGAACGGAATACTAATATTTCGTTTAGAATAGTAGTCCATACAAATATTATACAGAGATAAGATTTGTTTGTTTGTAATGAGGACGTAATATCCGGAACTAATGATCCGATTCTAAAAATATTTTTACTGGTAGAAAGCTATACTATTCCTGCGTTATATAGAAACTACTACTACTATTTATATCATATAATTTCCTTTAAAATATACTTCACCCGCGACGAGCCGTAGCGACTAGTTAGTATATATATAGATATATATTACTAGTTGTAGATTTAGTAGCCAAGTATTATGCATGTATAATTGTATATGTATATATGTATGTGTGTATGTATGTCCTTCTTTGAAGTTCAAGCCTGCTTCGTAATAAAATTTTATCAAATTCAGTTCAATGATTTGTCCGTGAAATAACAACAGACAGAGTTACCTTCGCATTTATTAGTATAGAAGTATAGATTATACACACATAAATTATATATATATATGTTATTGACCGTATTGTATAATATAACTAACAATAAGATTTAGTTCTATAGAGAATCAAAACAATGGACATTTTTTTGCTTCACATTAATAGCTGTGTTCAAGTCAAACACGGTATCCGCATAGTTATATTCGTATAACTTTGATACAGCACAAACGTATTGTACCTTTGTTACAATGTGAACAGATGAGCGCATGGGAAAACATGACAAAAAGTATATCTTTATGTTGATTTATAACGGAATATTATTGTACATACATTCGTTGTCTTGAAAATGATGATTGTAATAGGTTCTCTAATATTTTGTGTGTTTCTAATATGTGGAGTTCGAATTTGTTGATATTCGTACAGTATGTATAATGATTCGATATGATTTATTCACGATAGGTATCCGCGTAATTCAATTGTAACAACAGAGTTATTTTCGGTTCTTCAGCTTGCATTATTTTAAAATTAATTTTATAAAGAGTTGTTGTCAGAGCCAGTTTGGATAAAGTGTTGGTGTCCAATAGGCAGCTGGCGCTCCGTTTCAAGATATCCATAAGCCGTATCATTTGTGTCATCATCACTTTATAATAGACTCAATGATTCATAGTGATAGAGCTATATGCAGACTCGTCTGGGAATAAACCTGTTACCCTACCGCCAAACAGCAATACTAAGTGTTGCTGTGTTCCGGTTTGAAAGGAGAATTAGCCAGTGTAATTACACCTTGGATCTTGTGATCGGCGCATCGTTGACGGCGAGACTGGTCTAAGAGTAACACTATCCAAGTAAAGTTAATTTAAATTCGTTTCCTAAAATAAAAAAATATAAGTAGTTAAGTTTT
Organism: Vanessa atalanta; assembly: GCF_905147765.1. Taxonomy (NCBI): domain Eukaryota; kingdom Metazoa; phylum Arthropoda; class Insecta; order Lepidoptera; family Nymphalidae; genus Vanessa; species Vanessa atalanta. Next base: position 9,110,992 of record NC_061888.1, on the reverse strand, counting down.
AATAATATGGTCGAGGAGTATATTTTCTAAAAATAGTTTTTATAATAAGCTGATACTGTGATATTCGATATTGTAATCGTTTGCTGAACTATCGATACCTAGACATAATAAAATATATTTGTATGTAGACATACTATATTATACCAACGTTACGATAAACATTGATACGTACGTTAATTTTCTACGAGCAATTATTTCGCCTACACCTTGCGAACCTTGTAAAAGTACTCTCCGCAGTTAATGAACTGAATCGTAGCGATAAAACTAAAATTATATGTAAAGGAAAGCGAACGGCACGCACGATTCACTCACACAACCACAGGTTATGCAAATGTAGTAATACCATAGAGATATACATACCTAAGGAATCGCCTTTGGACTTGGGATTGGTATAATTCATAAGAAAGATCGTGAAATTTAATCAAGTATAATTTGTGCAATAACATTAAAATATTCTCTATCCTTTAGAATAACATGTTACATGATTTAATTCAAAGTAAAGTAACGCTGTGAGTAATAGTATAACGACATTAAAAGCGTGATCAAAAAAATCTTTGCGCGTTATTTAAAAAAATATCTGTAAGTATACAATTGAACACAATAGATAAGTGTTAGGTTTAATGTTTGAAATATAATGAAGTAAAAACAATCTTTTAACGTACTTTGGGAATGTCTTATTTTCAAATAGGTAGTAAATTTTTGTCAGACTTTCATTGAAGTATTAGAATATATTTCTTAAAAGAACGAGCAGAACGGGTCATATGAAAACTTGAAAATGAAAGAATGCATACATATAATCATACATGAAATTATTTTATAGCTCATGAACTGATAAACAAATATTAATGTCTTACGTAATTAATTCGCATTGAATTGAGCAAATAAATAAACGAGAATGTCACTAAGTGTAAACAGTATTTTATTTATTTTATGTAATAAATTAAAAAACGTTCTAAATAGTAATATTAATTCATTAATACCTTTCGTATGAAGTTACGTATAAACCAAGTCAAGAAGTTCAAAATAAGGAGCGATTATCTTGTATTTATTTTTATAAACCACTCGTTTCTTATCACTTGTATTGTATGCGCTCGCGCCAAGAGGGTGACCGCAAGGTCGCCTTTGTCTTGGAGGGTGACACACGAGTGCCTGATATTGACTCACCGTGCCTTCTGATAGGCATGTGCTAAATTAAAATGCCAAAATAATTAAAAAAAAAACCAAACGTTTCCAAGCAAACAAATCTAGAATAATTCGCTGTTTTATTTGTGTTTGCAATTTATCACCTGCTCTGCAGCGAATATCGTGTAGTGAATAACTTTTTATGTTAATTTATTCTGGGAATGCATACGAGTAATTTGGTCGCTTGATTGCAAGTGCTCGTCACACTTAGTCATACTTACTTTCAAGAAGTAATAATCATCTTTTACGCCGTAAATTATCGGGTCTAAGATGTGATATGTCTAGATTTTGCGAAGAGTCGACATTTTTACGAGACATCCAGGTTTATTTTTACATATAAAACAGACTAAGTAAAGTAAACGTCCTCAATGGTATCATATTGGAAATGGGCTTGGACTTTGGTCATTCGTTTTTTCGAATATGTCCAAAAAACAATGCGACTATTCACACTCAAACTGAAATAAATGACACTTTTTTGGAGTAAAACGTCTTATATTACTTTTAGTAATTACATCGTTATGATATAATCCTAGTCTATATTCCTTGAGTTTGTAATTAAATTTACTGAAAAAATTGTCAGCTGAAAAACTAAGCATTTATCGCCAGCCGCCATCGGGACAAGATTTGACAACATTTTCCTCCTCAATTTGCACTGGTTTATTTTATGCTTAATATTTTACAAGTGCACCAAATCGGAACATGGTACCTTAATAGTCTTGATGTTAGAGCTGATGAAATGGCGAGGCGCATATATTTATATAATAATATATATATTAAAACCTTTTAAAAAGTGCTATGTATATTGGTTTTAGTAGGATTTTCAGTTAAGTATTGCAATAAAAAACGACTCCTTATTTATTTGTTAAATACTTCTACCCGTAATACGAGTCTGTAAAGTCATCGGAGTACAAGTCTAAAATTATGAATACGCATTTATTTATTTATTCATTTGAAACACCATCGACATATTCACAAAAACAATTCAATTAAAAGTACACGGACCAATGCAGTGTGATACACAACTACAGGTATTTACAGCACTATTGAATTAGAATAAAAAATAATACACTCTTAAATTAATAATAATAATAAAAGAAACTAAACAAGCATAAACTTAGGCAAACAACCGTTACATAAAACGTATCTGTTTTTTATTGTAGTTTTAATAATTTAATAAGAGTAAATTGCAAATATAAATCATGTTAATTTTGCGGTATTTTATTGATGTTATAATATACAGCTGGTTATAGTTACTGATGAGTAAGTATTAACTTTTTAGTTCGCTTGTGCGTGTTTTAAATCAAAACAAAGGAAAATCGCAATTGGTTCAAAATAAACTTAGTTGCAAATAACAGCCTAGCAGGAAATATTACTGTAAATTGCTTAAATAGTATGGTAAGATAAGAATTTTATTTACTTCTCGATTATCGCCATCTATTTCGTCCAATCATAACCATCCGTTCAAAAATACGCAAAAAAACGTCCGTCCAACCGCTTAGGATCAGTTAGTTGATATTAATATCCAAATTCCACCTCATGGTGTTTGATATAATAGACAAATTCAATCATAGACAATTATACATATAATAGTAATAATTTCAACTTCCAAGCACTATACAAAATATTGTCTTACTGACAAATCAAAGCGGGCGCAGAAACAATCACTGCACGATTTATTATTATTTATAACATCTATACTAATATATTAATTATAAATGTGAAAGTATCTCTGTCTGTCTATTCGTTGGCGTTTCACGGCCATATCATTGTATGGAATATGTCATGAACGAAGCTTGAACTTCAAGGAAGGACATAGGCTTATTTGCATAATCCCTGAGAACCAACCCCTAAAATACGAGCAAAGCCGCGTGCGTCACCTAGTGCTCCTACACATTATATACTCCTAGTTAGAGTTCTGTAGAGCGCATCGAGGTCACGGCTGAATTTTATGAACGGTCGAAAATTTTACAACATTTGCAAGGTCGTACTTGTTTTGATGGCAGTGCATTGCCTGGTTGATAAAACGCATTGTGTTTCACGAAAACATTATTACGTAATATTAATTTTTATTTCTTGATTAATTTTAATTACTTTTTACTGTTTTGTAGTGATGCCGCTTGTGGATTTATTTTTATTGGTGGATCGTTCTTGAACGTTATACGGTTTGAAAACATGTCTCGGTCCACGTATTTAATGGATTAAAAAAAAAACACGCCTCAAACATATAATAAGCTTGGCGCGTCTGATTATTTATTTTTATTATGTATGCTTAAAGATCAATCTAAAACGGCTAGGCTATTTAAACTTTATTTTATTGAGTAGGTCTCCAGGTAGTCCTCATATTACCTTTATAAAAGCGGAAAAAAATATGTTTAATAAGACCCAATAGATGCTATTTACGGATTTTAGTTTATTCAACAATAACCAATCAATTGATTGCGATTATTTAAACTGTTCTATATTCAAAAAGTATTTTTTGTATTACATAATTTTTCAGTAGTTTTTTATGACGTTTACATTCCCGTTCTCTTATTGATATTCGCCCACACCTTTTTGTTAATTAAAATATGTCAAATTAATCGACACATGTAACTACTTACTAATCTTTATCAAAACCAATAGTAAATTTTATTAAAGATTTCTTCGAATAAAAATCACCGCTTATGCTTTCCAATCTGGATGGTGCTTTCGTAGAAATTACACGATTAGTCCATCTTTCGCCCATAGGATAGGAATTGCGATTCAACGAGGTAATGTTGCTAGAATTCTTGTCACCATTCCACGCGGTCATGTTTGTACAGTGACTATTTTTGTTTGTGTAGGCATTCCTTTAAATATTGCTTTAATAATAGTGCACTTTGCTTTATATCACGAGTAAAACAGCTTTCTTAGCAACGCTAGTACTCGCTCATATTTACAAATTGAATTCATAAACAATGTTTTTTTTTTTTCTTAGGTTTTATATACCGTATAAAAATAAATATTTGTTACTTTAAATTTTGTTCATAGCCTAACTAGTTTTATACTATCAATTAAAAGAAAAAAGGAAATGGCGTTTGAAAAATGTCGGGAATTCGGATCGATAATCAATTGGTTGTAAGATGTTTAAAAACAAGTCATAGTGGGAAATAAACCTTTACCTAGAGTTTTCTTGGAGTGGAGGCTACATAAGACCATATACTATACTATACATACTATACTTATAAATTATGTAGATTTCAATATGATTTAAGTAAAGTGAAAAGACTAAACCCTCTAGGAGGTCCCGTTAAAAAGTGTATGTCAAATTTGCGGTGATTCGAGGCATATTTTTGTGAGAAGGTAAATTTAAAATTATTAAATTAATTTCAAAAGATTTTTTATCATTTAACAGTGACATATTTCATTTAAGCTATCAACCACTTTGTGACGATAACAATATATTATCGTGTTAACATTAAAGTGTCAACTCTGTACAGAACCTATTAGCTCTCGACGTAGCCTTCATAATTATTTATCTATTCACTTTACGAAATAAACTTTTCTCATATAATCCATTTAAATATTTCCGTTTCTATGATTTACTTTATCTATATTCGATATAGTTATTCTAAACATAGAAATTGCCTCTGATCTGTATTCGTGGCCTTCCAAAGTCACGTATTAGATGTGATATCGGATTCGGCGTTTTTCCACAGTGTAGCAAGTTCGAGTCAAGTTGTTGAAAATAAAAACGTCTTATGATAAAATTGGGTCACGTATTATATGTGTCATTTCGGAAATGGAAAAGAGTAATCATGTAACAGTAGTGTTGTTTTGTCAGAACCGACTCGCCGTGTTACGCTATTTCGATACGTGTGTCGTTTTATTGATATACTTATTGTAGTCAATGTTGCGTATCTCTTCCTGATATTTTATCGTCGTCGACTTTTGAGCTCTCACAGAACGGCTCTACGGCAGTGCTAAACTGTAAGAACTGACTTTGTATCTCGCTCGTAAAATGTTGCAAACCGAATAACCGTAACAAGAATATCGAAACTCATAGCCGAATACGAGCGTTAAATGTCAGGATGTGATATGCGGTATTGACTTTAATAATTATAAAATTTATGGGTAACACGTATCATAATGTTGTATCACTGTAAGTCATTACACGAGTGAGACACGAAGTGAGTTCTTACAGAATCGCAATGCAAGTTTCGGAGATTAATCTAGTGATTTGTAGATCAACATTCGATTTGCAAATATACATTATACAGTAAATATACCGAAATAATTTTTTTACAATCTTCGTCTGTCTGTCTGTTTGTTTGTTCCGGCTAATCTCTGGTACGGATGGATGGATAGATTTTGACGAGACTTTCACTGACAGATAGCTGATGTAATAAGGAGTAACGTAGTCTACTTTTATTTTAGAATTATATATAGAATAATAATAAAGTCACGCTTGTTAAATACAAACGCGCACGAAGTCGCGGGCACAGCTAGTGTAGAATAAGTAAGCTCAATAATCCACGTATCATATATCACAATGGGCATACCGATCCAGCTCGTATAGACCGGATGTTTTGAACGTAATGACTACATCGTTGTTTATCATATAGTATTGTTCAAACTTCCATCCAGTGCAGCTAACTTTAACCGCCTCCACATAGGCTTTACATGCCTTTATGAATGGCCTACATACTTCTGGATATTGATTGAAAATATTTTATTAAATGATAAATTAATTCGTCAACAGAAATTGATAGTTAAACGATTTTGATGTGACATTTTGAATCAACGTTTTACAGATGTGCAAAGCGGTTTCGAATAAAGACTCTCGAGAAGAATCGGAATTATTGTATGTCATTGTTTTTTAAGAATATGTAATTGATGTCTTTTTTAGGGTTCCGTACCAAGGGTTAAACGGGACCCTATTACTAAGACTCCGCTGTCCGTCCGTCCGTCCGTCTGTCATCAGGCTGTATCTCATGAACCGTGATACATAGTAAGACCAGTGGCGTAGCTATCGTAGGGCCAGGTGGTGCAGTGCACCAGGGCCCCTGAGCTCTGGGGGCCCTCTAACCTAAGCTATGAAAAGAGCTTTGAATAGAGATGAAGTATGGATTTAACTTACTAATGATATGTTCAATTCACTGTATCCTGTATCCCATTCTTATTACTATCTATAATTTTGAATGCCAATATACGTTAAAGAGGGGGCAAGGGCCCGATTCTTTTTCTATGCACCGGGGCCCTTACCCACCTAGCTACGCCACTGAGTAAGACAGTTGAAATTTTCGCAAATGATGTATTTCAGTTGCTGCTATAACAACAAAAATATAACTAAAAAGTGAATAAAATAAATATTTAAGAGGGCTCCCATACAACAGACATGATTTATTTCCTTTGTGCGCGAGTCCGACTCGCACTTAGCCAGTTTTTTCTATTTTAGTCATCATTGTTATAGTTTTTGCGTCATCGCCAGTATAATCTACATATATATAATTTAGTAAAAAATTTATTCTATTCGTTTTGGGATTAGTGTTAACATAATAATAGAAACTTGCGTATGTTTTTACAAGTACTATTCGTAACCGTGTGTAGTATATGGACTATGGGAAATTACTACGTTCGTAGTCTCAATTACATGACGTCAAGGCTTCTGATTGCCTACCTTTTTACTGGAACATGCAACGTGTCTACGGAACAGCTGAATAGTTTGTGGTATAAGAGTATAAACAGAGGTGATTTAGTATTTACATCAGCTTTTACAATAACGAGCCAAAAATGAACCTGTTAATCTTAACCACAAATTGCGGTTGAGAACCTGGAACAGAAATTTTATGTAATTTTTATTTATAATTCATCTCGTGCCCGGCGGTGAAGTTAGATACTGTGAGTAACTTACTGAACCAGCGGATGGAAATCAGCATTATGTATCTGTGCGATATATGTCGTGGAATAAGGTCTTATAATCTTCTTAAAATAAGAAGGGGCTTTTGCCTAGTAGGAAAACAATTTGTTGCTCAAGAATAATGTATGTTATATAATGTAAATGATACCAGATTTTTTTCGGTCCTGGTACGTAATTTGAAATTCCATTATGTTGATATGTAAATGTTGATGGATATTAAATGATTTAATTTATTCGCGGTCCGCAAACAAAAACAAAGATAAAAGTATATTATTTACACGATGAAATTACGACTAATTAAAAATTATTTATATTCATTAACATACTAATGATCAATAATGTTTACCTTTAATGTTTATGTATTAATTTTTGACGTCCTAATGAGTAATTTTAATGTATAAGATGTGTACATGATAGATTATGTTTTACTATACATACAGATAAAATAATTATTATTATGGATGTTGAGATGATTTGTTGTTACACAGTCGATTAGATTCAAATTAAATTACATTTACATTTTAGAAATGTGTAATGTTACCTCGTCATCCTCAAAACACTCACTAGTTAAATATTACAACCAATTTAATATAATATGTAGGTATATTAATTTTATACAATTAAACCAGACAAATACGCGGGCCGTATTATAGTTCACAAGGGTGTGCACAAATGCAGATTGTGTGAGAAAATAGAGTTTCTATTCCTTCACTCTCATAATCCAATATGACGGCACATCCGACCGACCGGAAGTAGTTCAGGCGCAGGACCAACTCGTATTTTGACAGTAAAACCCGATAACTTTTTATTGGCCCGACCTGGACTTTGATCCCAGGATCTCGGGATCTTTGACCTTGTAGCCACTAGACAAATGAAGCAGTCAGTATTTAAATTTATATACCTTGCATGAAAATCCTACGCTCTTAAAAACATAGCCTACATCACTAACAATTTGGTATTGTATATGTATTGGTATTGTATAACGTTATTTTGATGGTCTAGTGAATAAATTGTTTATCTAAAGTTAATATTATTATTAACTATTCGGAACTTTATCGAGAAGTCTCAAAAGTCGGGGAGAATATTTGCTTCGGATTTTCAAAACATGTGTATCATACAACGATAAAAAAAACCGTAAGTGAAGTTGGGACAGTTATGTGTATGTTGGCCTTGTAAATAATTATTATATATCTGTTTTATGAAGTAATTTATAGGGATTTTCCCCACCAAGAATAATAATGTAAACCGGTTCATTAAGTTATTGAGAACTATATATATAGTATAATATCAGGTTGTGAAAAAAAATATATATATAACACAAAAACCCTTCAATCGTAACAATATCAGTGTTGGCAGTATTAACTTAAATTTTTTATGTCTTAATTTATTACCGATTCAGAATAAAAATATAATTCAAATTTAGAACTTATTCGAACTAATGATTAATTATTTTTACAATAGATAAATAGACTAGGCTGACCTAAATAGAAACAGTGGAAGCACAATAATCCCTCGTTTATGTAATACGGATCTCAGATAAATTAATCATTATCACATCGTTATATCCATTTTTTGTCTGTCTGTACTTTTTATATAAAAACCGATACTAAAGTAAAAACGACAATAAATTAGTTCATTGACCATACGAAAAGTGGTTCGATCCGTCAGTTCGTTCATTGCTAACGGTATCGAGATAAGGGGCCGCGAAACTGTCGGCTAATTTCACTGATCCACTTTTTACAGTACGCAAACCGATACACTAAGGATTATGAGAATAAAGGTTATATTTGCTTGAAATTGTTTGTTTCTTGGTTCATTGTACAGGTAACAACCGAACGGCCTCAATTATACTACTAGATATAATTAATATATTTTTTTTTATATCTTGTGTCAAAGAGTAATTGTTGTGATTCCGTTGCTTCTGAATTTTTTGTCTTTATATACATATATATTAATTGAGGCATTTAGTTACATAGTTAAGTTTCGAAATAATAATATTTATTTCATAATTCTTAATAGTACTAAATTTTTTTATACATTTTTTCGCAAACTATTCTAGTTTCAAAGTAAGAAACTTTAATTATAAATAATTAGTATTTATAATTAAAGTTATTCAATTAACGATGCTAACAAAAAAAAAATGTACAGACACAAAAGTTTGGGGAGAATATAATTGATTATTATACCAAATATTAACACAGACGTATTATATATATTAGAGCTATATATTTTTTTTGGAACAAATAATTTTTGGATCTTATTTGTGTCAACCCTAACAAAAATTTGTCATCGACACTTTCTAACGACTCTATTCATAGAGTTATTCTATCAAGTTACTTTCTAGGAATCGTTTATATTTTATTAAATTAAGTTCATCACAACATAACATTTTCCATAATAAAGTAACGTAACTCCACTCGCAAATTATGTACATTATTTCACCCTTTACATCTAAATAATATCTAGTTTTCTGGTCTGGCAACACTAGAAAATTAGTACAGGCAAGGTCTTTACATAACATAAAACAAGGAATATTATATTGAACAAGTATAATTATATACTTGTTTATAATATATGATAAGATAATATTTATTATTGTTGAAAAATTGTAAGATAATTATTTAGCAAAACTATATTTTTGATAGTTTTGATGTATTGATTTGATTTGTTGAGGGTCGTTTGAAATATACGAACAAGATATGACGTATGAAGTCTTTCTATTTTTACTTGCGTTACGCGTATAATAAAAGATCAGTTGCGATAAAACTCAATCTGTGGATACGACACACTTTATGTCATTGAATTGTACTTTAAAATAATTTGATTTTGTTATTCTGCTTAATTGCATTTGTTTCAACTATACAACAATACAACTTCCGTTTAAATTGAATTAGTAATCGATTTAACGTCAAAGTCCTTCTCATGACGAATTTTCAATTCAGTTCAAGTATCAAGACTGACATCGTACGGTACAGAAATACACAAACGAGTTTCACTTAGGAAGTTGTAGTGATTCAGAGTCGATTTCCGCGAGATGAACGTGAGTGAGGCTGACACGTTTCGTGACTCATCAGTCATCACGTCTCTTCTTGTACAGTGATTATTGTCTAAAACGGTTGTTGCATTTATATTTTTATTTATTTTGAATTGCAAACTTCACTAACAGTACAAGAAATCATATACCATTTTATGAAAGAAAAACGCGATATTAAAAATAAACTTTACATATACAATTTAATTTAAATATTTACAGATGTTAAAGAACGTTATATCAATAATGACCAAAAGAGAATAATCAATGTTTTGCTAAACGTCGTGTAAGGCCTTTTGTGATTTACTTTATTGGTCTGTGTTATATAGATAGACGAACGGACCTAATCGCGAGTAAAATATACGCAAAGAGTATTCACAAGATGTAACTAAATACATATCACTAAATACACGAGTAATTTAGAGCTAGTTATAAATACGTGTTAAATGTCTGCATTTCTTTAAATAACAAAATGTTAATGTATTTTTCCCGTGTTTACCCGTTCTCTATGAAACATTTTTTATATTGAAGATTTCATTTGTTACCTTTTAAATGACATCTGTCCAAAAACGTACTCTCTCTTGTCTGAGTTTTATTGTTTAAACGGGCCGTAGCGTGATTCTTCACAGTCCCCCGTCGGGTATAATTACGCAGATGTTATCGCAATGTGGATGTTATTTGAGGTAATTTCCCGTTGACACATCCGAATTTTGTGACGGAACACGTCGTGAAATGTGAAACAATGTCACATACAACGTACAATTACGTACGTTGATATTTGACGCGGTTTACATTTATTTTCTCATTTATTTTTACATTAATTTTTTGATATGATTGACTCCTTTCCTGGGCGTACGCCTCTATACAATTTCGCCTAGGTTGGTATTATGCACGTCAGTTTTTAACTGTCAAATTTATCAAAATTTTCTGGTTTATATTTTTGAGTGAGACTGTATAGTTAAAGGCAGCATAGAAGACATATAAATCCATATCTAGTGATTGATGTCACGAATGACTTATATTTTTTAGAGCTATATGCTATCAATAATTTAAAAATAAATATCGCGTATGCTATAATTTATCAGTATCGTCAAAACAATATCCGCGAGGCTGCTGACAGGGCAATTTTGCTTCTTCATTGTGACTCCATAGCGAGGTTTTCATATCAGTGAATTTATTATATTCATAACAAAAGAACTCGCTTTTAAAAACGTACCATTTGTTCATGAAAATGTGCTATTGTTGAATGAATAATTTATGTTCTATTTAAAATTAGATACAAAGGAATAATGTCTTGATTAAGTTTTTTTTTTTTCATTTGTTTATTGTAAATACTAGCAGTGTATCCGATGCAATATAATATCCCATCGGAAACTTTATTCAGAACGCCAACGAATTTTCTTAAGTTATTAGTAACTTGCATTGCCCATAACTTAATAATTTTACTTCGGGTTCCCAAGTTTCTGTGCCCCATTTAATCCCCTAGTGAATGTTTAAAAAAAAAACATTTCGTTCTGCTAGACGTAGTTTTAAGCGGTGCGTTCTATGTCAGACAGCCATTTTAAATTTTTGTTAAAGGAAATATGGTATACTATTATTTTATAATATAAAAATACCGTTGTATGTGTCCCCTTAAAATACTTTTGATTCTATTTAAGACATGAGAATATCTACGGTTTCATTAATTAATATTTGTATTCAATAATTAAAAGAAAATAAATATATAAATGTTTAAGATCTCTTCAGCGCACATTGTAGACTAAGTACTACATACAACATTATATTTAAAACTGCTAACTAGATTATCATGTATTAGTTTACATATATATTACTTAGTTATAAAACTAATATATATAATAGAGTAACTTTAACGAACATATTTAATATGAATGTACGGAGAAGTAAAATACAATGTAAATGATAAATTATGTCATAAATGTTAATTTAATTAGAGTTAATCTTCCACTTAAGTTGCAAAGTAGTGAATTTAATTGATGATTGCTTCGATACGTCGGATAGAATCTGATATAAAAAAGGTGTTAACTGTCATGTTTTTAAAAATGTTAATTAAGTACAACTCGTCTTCGATTTTTTTCTAAGCCCTTCACTTTTTCCAAGTGACGAACCTGACACTGTCGATAGGTGGTAGTTGAGTGTGTGTGCGTCAAGTGCGCGTGTGCGTGTGCCTGTTCCTGTGCCTGTGTGTGTGTTTGTGTGTGCGGGTGCGTGTGCGTGTGCATGTGCATGTGCGTTTGTGTGCATGTGTGTGCATATAAACTTTGGGCATAAACTTTTTTAGTAGGTATGTTCTTGCACTTTTAAATCATGTCTTTCTACAAGATTTAATTATTTAAAAGTTACTATAACATTTTACGATATTATAATTTACGATTCAACGGCGTTTAAATTCTTATAAATCTTCATGACTTTCTGAAGCAAATTACTATATTATAGTAATTTTTCAAGAAAATCTCATGAGATTCAGTTTTCTAAAAACATTAATAATTTAATAAAATGAATGTTCAAAAATTACCTATTAACCTACCTACTAACGCAAAATATTAAAAGTATGCCAACTGCCAAGTAATATTATGCAACAAAGAAATTGAATATTCCGCTGTTGACGTAACTTAGCAGGGACGGTGACTTTCACTGCGCAACTTTCTTGTTGTTTAGGTTTTAATATAAATAACTTGAAACCTGTTTTAAATAATGATAAGCTTTACTTTTCTAGACTATTTTGCAGCTGTACTGCATTGTGACGTTTTTTTATTCAATGTTTAAAAAAGTATCTTAACGTAAACTCTTGGTAATTGTGGAATAGCTTAATTATTAATATGATTTTAGATTGGGATCCTTAATCGATCTTGTAGTAAGGATAGGATAGTTAGCGTAGTTATAAGTTTAAAATCAAAATATTCTTTATTCGAGTGGGCTCATGAAGGCACTTTCGAATATGATGATTCGTTACAGTGTTGAATTAAATGTAAAGCTGCCATCGGTTCTGAAAGTAGATTCTAGCGAGAAGAACTGGCAAGTAACTATTCTCAGCCATTGGAATAGTTTTATTAACACGCCTTCGCTAATTGCACATAATATAATAGTAATTTCCTATAAACCATTTCCAATGGAGACGCAGAAGATTGACGATATAAAATTTAGTTCGCTAAGACAAGTGAACACTTTTTATAGAATCAGTCTCAAAGTCAGAAATAATGACAATCTGACAAAATCTGTTAAGAAATTCTTAGTAGTCCGAAGCTACGACAATAAACATCCATACCTCGGAAACCACGTAAAACAAAGTATAATAAGTAACATGGTTAATATAAACTGATATTTGATCTTTTTTAAACATCGTTATGTCGATAATAAACTTTCAATTCATCGATATATTCGAATCGGCAACCAATTTTGTCGATATTAACACATCGATATTTCGATTTAATCGATAAACATCTCTCGCCTATCGGCGTGGTACATCTTAATCGTTACTTATCGTCCGTTAGTAAACATTGCTGTTGAACGAGGAACATTCAACAGATGTTCTTTTTAAGTCTTCTAGAAACTTAAAATGACCGCACTGTTGCAATACTGTTTATAAAACAACGGTTTTAAAGTAACATGGTACAGTCTTTGGTCCGACAGTGAAGTGTTTATAAATATACGTTTAGAGAAGCGATCGTATCGATCCGATCGAGCTTGGACTACTGTGTGAGAAAAAAGCCTTTTGTAAATCGATTTTTGTATAAATTGCGTTTTATATCTCTTCTAAATACATGTGTATTGTGTGTAAAACAAAATTAAACTTTTTATATTTTAGCAAATATTATTCGTTCACACTTATCATTCTTAATAAAAAACCTCAATAGGTTAAGAATCTGTACTTACCAAATATTTATGACTGATGAGTGTAAAAGTGCTCGGCAATGGCTTCCTCTCCCTCTGTTGAGTATGTTTGCATCGTATTTCATCCCGCTGCTTCAATGCGAGTTTATGGATACACAGTTGACAGAATTTTATTGAAATTAGACAAATGTAGGTATCACGATATTTTCCTACACCGCTACGAGATGAATTATTAACACAAATTAAGTACATGAAAATTCAGTGGTACTTGAATCCACAATCATCGGTTAAGATGTACGCGTTCTGTCCATTCGGCACTAAAAAGTGTGTACAAAGAAAATGTTAGTAGGTACCTATACCTTAAAATATAATAATATAACTAATAACCATCTAAAAACATAAAACGTAATCGTGCCTCTCCCAACACTGGTATGTATATCATTCCAAAAAGGTTTGATATTAAAAATAAACAATGTTTTGGAGCGATTCTATCTAATCATATCGTTATTTTTCCAGACGATGTATAGACAATAGTGTATCAAAATAAATAATATATAAAATTCATTTAAAATCTATGTACAGTTTTATCTGTTATTTGTGTCCATTATATAAAACTTCCAATTTGAAAAGAGAATAAAACATTACTAACAATTTATTTATAATAACTAAAATAGTTAGCCAGTGTTATTTAATTTAAAAAAATAATTTTAATTAATATGTAGTGTACATTGTGCCATTGTTATGTTAACAGTGAATTTATTATCTGAACCAAAATTGTATGCAAAGCGCTCGTCCTCCGGAGGGTCAGTGATTAAGTAATCAACTCGTCGAACAATATGTATGTATACACAGAGTAATTGCGCGGTTTCAATAGTTTCCATTTGTGTACTAGAATAACATGTATGTTGACTCTTAAGGGTCGAACGCATTGCAAAGCGTAGCGTAAGCGATTGCGAGCTAAACAATATACACGTCGTTTTCTAGAAAATACTGAAATGTTTAGAAATAGAAATTAAATATTAATTTAAAAAAAATAGAAATTTTATAAAAAAAAATTAAATAGCAATTACATTTATGTCAAATGAAATGTCATTTATGTCAAATGAAAATAGAAATTTGTTCTTTTCGATTGGAATTAATTTGTCTTTATTCTCATGTATCCAGTGCAAAATCCTTATAAGTGTCAATAGCGTAATGGCTTAAGGGCCGACTAAATGGAGGGGTCGATAGGAATTATTAGTAATTCCTTATAATGAGGCTCTGCTACTATTTTTTTTAAGCGTTATGTTGACGGCAGCTAATCTCAGAGTAGCCATTTAGATATTAGGTATATTGCGTAAGTTTTTTCACAACGAGAGCAGTAATCTTTTTCCTCACTTTCATTTCCGATAGAACGACAATCCGATATTGGAGGAGAGAGAGATTATGCGTAGTAATCAGACTTTACTGAATTTCAGGGTTGCTACAGATAATTTCTTAACCGAAAATCTCAAATATTTTTGCTCAATTGTTTTGGGATTTAAACACTAGAAGACACTAGATTAATGAGGCAGTTTAAATGTGCGTGATTGATTTTCAAAAGTGTTTCGATCGCTTTCGCTTGTCATGTTCGCGTAAGTGTACCTGATGCTTAATACGTACTTTAACGAGAAATATGAATCACGCTAATGATATTTTCATATGATTCTGTATAAGTTAACGGTACGACTATTTATAAATTGTTTATGAGATATGTCACTTTGTTCATTCTATTGAATGCAAGGTGTATAATGAAACATGTTCGTCATATAGAGTGACAGCTCGAATATTAATACGCGTCATTATATGTAATGATTAATTAATTTACAAGGAGGCCCTTCGAACGATTCCACGTCCTACCATCGACTCATCAATTATGCTACGACCGAACATAATTACAGTGTGTACTTGTGCTGCTAATTCTATTTCGAAGGGTAAATAAGACAGTGTGATTACGAGCGCAGGTGCGATGTAGGGATTGGTAATAGACTTCTTCAGTGTCAGTGGTTTTGAGTGAAGGTGATCATTTAGCACCCGAAAGCTAATTTGCTCCGATGCCTTCCTAAAATTAATTATCTGAATTAATTCATTCATTGGATATTGAGTATATATTCTTAATTTATAGGTAACTCTTTCGGGTCGTGTCGCGTTTGCCGTCCCATTGGATTATTTGAGTGAGGGAATATAGAGTGCATCTGTGTTTGCACTCATACTGTGCACTTTAACATGTCCTGCGTAGTTAGCTGGTGGATTCGCCGCCGTGACCGAAATCGGTAAGGTAAGGACGACATTATTGAACATATGAATGCATTAAAATTATTCAACGGATAAACAAATGTTCGATATAATCTTTTTGGTCAGCACACGTAAAGGAAATCTTACAAAAACACACATAATACATGCTGTAACCTTTGTTCTTTATATTTTCGGGCCTGTAAACGAAACGAGATGTCAGATGATGATGAAAGTGTTGGCGATGTACATTATACATATTATATAAAGTTTAATTGTACTCTATATACTGCACCTTGCCCACCTGCACCTGCACCCAGTTTTCAGAAAATAACATAAAAAATGAGAGCATGTTTTCAGAGGGTGCGCGAATCTCTCAGGTAGGCGCGAATCGTCATGAATCGATAGGTGAATATAAAATATAGAATGTTTTATATTCGAGGCAAATCTTCTCGATAATTTTCACTCGATTTGATTCATTCTATAAAAGGCATTAAATCGAGTAGAAGATTTCTCAACCGGGACTCATTTAATCTAAGCTCAGGTGAGGGATTCGGAAGGGAATGTGAATTTATTTTATAAATGATTGAGTGTGGATATAAGAGGTCTTTATAATACATTACTTTATTAAAGATATATAAGTATAAATTGTTATCGTTAATAATTTCTAGCCTGCGGTTAAGCAAAAGGAAGGCTTATAATTTTAGCAGAATATCATAAAATGAATGTTAGTATATTTATCTTCTCACTTAAAACTGAGCTACCAATATTTGACAACTAAGGTTTGCTAGTTTGTTTTAGAATTCTGAATTTCAAAGAAATGTAAAAGCCAAATATTTATAGACAAAAACCTACGATCGGTTCAGAAAAAAAAAAAACAATTTAAATATTTGAAGGAACGGCGAAAGAAACTCAATTCAAACGGCATTGAATTGCACCAACGAGGCGTGTCAGTTTTGGATCAAAACAACAATTATTTTTAATGCATACGCCTGATATGATAATATATATAAATATATTAGTGTATGAGTAATGTACTAATTCGTTATCTCAATATTATCATGTAAATCGCGTTATAGAATATCATGCGTGCTATATTTATGCCTTTGTGTTTTTTTTAATCCGTCGTAATAATTCATTATGTTCGTTTCTGTTGAGATTTTTTTTCATCGAGTCGTTTTAAATTAGTTCATATTAAAATCATAATATTCTTTATTGAAGTAGGCTTTTATAAACACTTTATAATCTTCATGCTATAGGATTACATTCGTGTGGAGTAAGACTTGGTTCTCTTTATTTACTAAGAAGAACTGGCAAGAAACTCAGTAGTTACTCTTTTGTTTGCTAATAAATACTTTAAATAAGATAGATATTCTTTGTTCTTTGTATGGTATGCAATATTATATTATGCAACAAAATACACCATGTATTTTGTTTTTAGTTACACTCACACAGCGATTTATGTTATTTGATATTTTAGTGTTCCTTTTTAAAAATATTTAATCCGATAAAGTGAGTAAAAAGTAAAAACGTACAATATTTATTTTAAATGAAACATATTTGACCTGAAGTTTTGGCGAGTTTGAACGGTATAGAAGTTGATGTGCTGCAGCGCTAACAAGCGACGACGTCACAATAACAAGGATAGTATAGATCTTAACCCATAGGATAAAATACATATACATATATGCGAATATTAAAGGGATCGAACGGTGTCGAAGTATATTAATCTCAAACATACCTACATATTTTTTTATAGACAAGATATAGACAACTATCTGATAAGTTTAATATTATGAACGATTAATGTAAAATATGTTTGAAGTATAACTGTAACTTTCAAGGGCATTACATTCGTCTTGTGAACAGAATCCTTGCGACGACGCTTTCTCCATTGTGGTTTGCTCTCAATACTGCCGACTCACTATCTGCAATGTCTAAACTTAGTGCTTTAAACTAATGTGGAACAGCGATACGCCCGCAGCTGCGTTCGTGTGTACGCGAATGAATCTTCATGTTATATTTTACATTATATACATCATACAACTAATACATAAAGCTTATAAATAAACACCTTGTAAATGTGTCACTGCTGGTCTAATCTCCTCTCCCTTTGAAGAATTACTCACATGTAGTTTTCTTACGATGTTTTCCTTCAACGTCGAGCACGAGAAGAATTTTAAACACAAATTAAGCGCATGAAAATTCAGTGGTGCTTGCCTGGGATTGAATCTGTAATCATCGGCCAGATTAGCTCATAAGCGTTAAAAATATTCTACATTTGGAACAGCTGGTTTAGTTTGACGGTACAGCTCCGTCTCCGTCAGTTGGAGCGTGATGTTATATAGAATACTTGTTTCCGCCCCCAGTTTCGCTCGTGATGGAGGGGAGAGGTGTTAGCTATGTCCTTTCTTTTCCCATGCAATTTTATTATAATCTTAATTTTACGATGATATGATGATGATCATGATGAAACAATCAGTTTTATAATATTAGTACAAATTCGTTTTATCTTTATGCGTCCTTCTCTTTATATTAATATACTAAGTACATGTTTTGTAAACGGATAAATAATAATTTACATAATTATAATTTGACCTCAATCTAAACAATTTTATATAATTTATACATAAAATTAAATGTTAATGACGTGTATAATATCGTATAATGCTTTTGCAAATAATAGTTCATTATCCTCATACGTCGTAAATGACTTTTAACTTTTCGTGTTAAGAATAGAATGAAATTAATTATTTTTTATTGAATTGAAATGAGTCGTTTGATAGTGGTCAGCAATAAATATTAAACAATCCTTAGATCTCCAAAGTTACCACAGACCTTGGGAGCTAAGATATGACCCTTGTAGTTATCCTGGCTTACATCTCACTAACTCTCCAAACCAGAATACAATACTAGGTATAGCTGTTTGGCGGTAAAATTTTTGATGAGTAGGTGCTACCCAGGCGGGCTTTCACAAATCATTACCAAAGTTTTTTTTTATAAAATTAAAGTTACTCTACCTCCATTTAAGTAGAGGTTATATTCAAAACATTTGTGTCAACGTTCTTTCCAAAGAAGGGGATTTAACAATGGCAACACTGCTATTGTCCTAACTCAGACTACTACTGAGAATTTTATGACAGAAAATCACTGTAACTGTTATTGGCCCGGTCTGGGCTATTAACCCAGGGACTCGGGATCTGCTAGATAATGAGCTGGCCATTATACCAACGAGGCAGTAAATATGTATCTAAAGTAATAAATGTGGAGACTTTATTGTGTAATGCCTACTTAAACGTTTTTTCGGAGAAGATTTTCTTATATAATATTAATATCGACGACCTCCGTAGTCGAGTAGTGTGTACACCGGTATTCATGGGTACGCCACTCCGAGGTCCCAGGTTCGATTCCCGGCCGAGTTGATGTAGAAAAAGTTCATCGGTTTTCTATGTTGTCTTAGGTTTGGATGTTTGTAGTACCGTCGTTACTTCTGATTTCCCTAACACAAGTGCTTTAGCTACTTACATAGGGATCAGAGTAATGTATGTGATGTTGTCTAATATTTATTTATAAAAAAATATATATAACTAGTCGCGCTTAGCATTGCATTAGCAGCCCGTAAATTTCCCACTGCTGGGATAAAGGCGCTTAGCATTATATTATTCAAATACATCAGTATGTTTCTTGCTTTTTCGTTATTTTACACAGCAATGGATCGATTTGTTTTTTTTTTTTTAAATAGAATTTATGTGTCCTATACATTCAAACCGAAGGTATGACAACGGAGCAATTCCACGCATAAGAGAATAAAGGATAATCAGGTTATTTATCGCGTAATTGTATTGACGAAAAATCGCAAACACATACGACACCATAACACCAAACTAGATAATCGTGTTATCGATACGCTAATATTAATCCAGCCAATAATTGATCGGCCGTATTCATATCTCCGTAATCCTTTGGACATAACTCACTCAAAGACTTAAAGATTTAAATTGTGTGACCGTGTTCTACTGGACTTCTAGAAAAATAGGTGAATTTAAATGTCACTTCGTCTAATTAATTAAATATTTGTCGCCTATAGAGTGTCATACATAGATTTTCTTTTTCTGGCACCAGTAAATTGATATTTGAAAGACAGCATTGAGCCAGGGGTTTATTTTAAATTTATATTATTAAGATGATATGTTGATAGTTAGTTCGTATAATTAGTTTCTTTTATTGAGAAACCTTAGTAGTTACTTGATTTTACGCTTTGAATACCATTAACTATAAACGTCAACTTATCTGGTATACTGTACGGATAAGAAATACAACTATAAAGAACCGTGTTGTCAACTGGAGGGATGGCATAAAAATTAAATATTTATTATAATTCCCCTATAATCTCCCTATAATTGTATGTATCTTGTAGTTACAAGCAATTTTATTATACGTTATTAACCTTATATAATTTAGTACTCAAGATCAAAGCAATTATTAAGTCGTAAATGGTACCGCTCGATTGGTCACCAGTACGGAGAAAGCGTTGGCTCCGTCAGGGAAATGCAGGATATTGTTAAAGACGATACAGTTCAAAGGCTGTGACGAATTTGAAGTATTTCGACAGTAGGAAGCGATTTTAATCTGGAATTCGTTATTTATGAAATACCCACTAAATCTACACATTCGTGTAAGTCGATAAATTGGAAGTAATGATATTGTCTGTTTTAAGTATAATATTTACAGTAAATGTTTTAAAAAAATATATTTAGGGAATGTATCAAGAATATTTTTTTTTTCTATTTCAGATACCAATTTAAATATTTGATAAAAAAAAATTATCAATGCCACCCTAAAAAAAGATAACTAATCTATCGGAAAACGCAAATACATTTTATCTTTCTTAAAATTTCTAAATAAATCACGTTGAAAATCACACGTGACAAAAAGTTTGGTAAGTAGAGTGTGCTATCATCAGAGATCTTCTTGTTTCATTGTCATTACCGATTTGTTACGTTAAATTAGCACTTCGCCCCCTTTTCTCGTTACCGCGTGACCCGTAACATGCTGGAGTTGAGCATTTTCACGGAACATCTAACTTAAAAGTCGTTCTCAAAAACTGATTATGTGGAACTCGTTACCCGTTCGCTTCATTATTTATAGAAAAATATATTCTCCTTTTATCCATAAATTTATTTTATTGTATTCATTTAGGATTTCGTTTCGTTTCAAAATCAAAATATATCAATCAATTTTAATGTAAATATATATATTCGGTTCGGAACGTAAATTTTACCGAGAAGAACCGGCGATTAACTCTGTACTTACTGCATTTCATCAATTATGGACGTATAATAATCATGCACAATTAACATGTATCACGTATGAAAATCAACGAATACAATCTCCAAGCTTGTTTATTATGCCCGTAAGCTATAAGTCAAAAATAATGAAGTAATATGATACATACTTTGAATTTCTGATACAATGGTTAAAGTTGTCAATCAAATAAATTTCACGTAGCCATTTCTGTTCGTTATGAAACAAATGAACTCTAACGCACTGCGTCCATTCGGCCGCGTGAAATGTCATAAACGTACAACTCTTGTAATTCCAGGCCATATGTGGTTTATATAACAAATTTTAGTAGCTAGCGAGCTGTTCCAGCTTTATTGAGCTTCAAACACTCCATACAAATAACATACAAACTTGCATTTAATATTGATTATATAGCAAAACTTGGCGGACGTTTACCGTCAATAGTAATGTCAATCGGTTGAATTGTATAGAATATGTGCCATTATACAGAGAGTTACAATAAAGTGGATTGTATAAAAAACAAATTCGTGCCAACTTTCTCGTTGATCGGTGGAATTGTGTCAAAGTCTATTAATCTCAAACAGATATACCTACTAACATATAGTGGTAGGGCTTTGTGCAAGCCCGTCTGAGTAGGTATCGCCCACTTATCAGATATTCTGCCGTCATGCAGCAGTACTTAGATTTAAAAAAAATTGTTGTGTTTCGGCTTGATGGGCGAGTCAGGCAGTGTTAGGCAAAACAGACATTTTAGTGTCCAATGTTGATAGCGCATCGGTAATGTTCTTGGTGATCATTGGTTATATTATAGTCAAACCAGAACACGTAGGTACCATCGGGTGGTTCATTTGACTGTCCCGACTACCTATCACATAAAAATAAAAACACTAAAGTATGTAAATAAATCATATATACTTATATGAAGTTTATTATTATTTACCAGACCCGCCTTCTTTCAGGTGAAACAAATGGTGGAACCTGACAATAATCTTTCTTTATATTTTAGAACGCAACCGAAAACGTTAAACATGACCGCCCGTCATGAACTGTCATACCATTGAATTTCTTAATAATTGGACTTAACATCGAAATATCGGATATATGTTGTCGACTAAAGATCAGGTTTATCCTAGACCTGCACGAAATTATTAATATAAGATTACATAAGGTTTAAACGATTATATCAAAACGTTTGTACCTTTTTTTTATTTTGTAGTTTTCTTTTGAATTGGACTTCTCTGTTAACTTACTAAACTTATTTCACGTAGGTTTATGAAGATCGCTTTAGTTGATAAGAACGACTTTACGCAATATATTTCTTTTGTTATTCTGTTGTGAATCGTCCTAAATGTGTAGTGCTTTGTATTAAATCAAAAGTATATTTGTCACAAAGAACTTTATTTTTCTTTTTACGTAAACATTTACTTAAATATGTCAAACTTTTTTGATCTAGAAGAATAGATAACTACAAACGACCTATTATAATTCTTCAAGCTAATTAGTAGAGCAATAATAACACTAATGCTACAATGAGTTATTTAAATGTAGGTATGTATGTAGCGCCACAAGCGGTCTTTAATTAATCCATTGTTGCTCTGAGGCAGTTTATTATAACTTCGGGTCAGACGGCCAACCGTTATATCTTTCCATGTTGAGTATCAGTTTTTTCATTTCAATCATTAGGTCGACTGCCAAATAATTGTCTTTAAACTTTTACTATCATGTGTTTTGCTAATTAGTAAAATTTCTATAACCATCCCAAGTTTCTTTTAGAGAACCTATTCGTATTTTTTTCTGTAAATTACGGTGTATTCAATGTATTTAAAATGTGCTTATCGTCTTGTCGTCGTCGTGAGAAATAAAGAAGTGTACTTAGCAACTGGTTTCCCCGTAATGTGTCAGATTTCTCGTTACGTCTTCCTAGAAAGACATTAGATTCTTTGATAGTTCTCGTTGTCAACGTATAATGCATGGCAGCTGCAACTTTAAGGCTTGGGTTAAATTACGAATGTGGAAAAACTTCATCACAACATAGAATTAAATTGTTTTATTTATATTTATATAACACAGCAAAACCAGGGATTATGAGATAGTCACCTGACCTAAGTATGTTTTAGGAAAGAAAATTGCCTAAAATGCTGCCTTTTAAAATAGTAGCGAAAATATTTGCTTGTAAATCGGATTAAATATAACATACACTAATTTTCTATATCTATATTTAATTATAAACTTTTTGGTCACTAAAGTCAACGAGAACAAGTTGAGGATTAATGCACTTGATTCGATTAGTGTTTCACACGTAAGCAAATAACGTGCGTCGCGTGATTGTTAATATGTACCATTAATAGGATTTGCTTTTTTTTTAATTCGGAAGACACCTGTTGCAACTCAGGCAACTTTAAAGAATTATTTATGTTAAATAATTTTTTGGTTAACGTTGGTAGGCAGATTGGTAAATGTGCTACTTAATGGGAAGTGGTCACATCTCTTGGGCCTTTACAGAAGTCCAGTGAAATTTCCAAATCAAATCAGCAAATACTAAGTACTGCTGTTTGTCGGTAGAATATGTGATAAGGGGGTGATATCTACCCAGGTAGTTTCACGTAAAGCGCTACCATTGAGTGGTATTATAATTATGAAATGCTAAGTTATACAATTGCAAAAGTTTTTGGAAAGAAGTGCTCCCGCGATCACTCGCCAAACAAATAATATCTTTAATCTTAATTAATTGCCTCTGAATTAGGACAGTTTAGTATTCTTTCATAAAACAACGTAAGCTTTGATATCATCAAAGAACGCTTAGAGCCGTTTAAAGATTGTCTTTTGAAACGTTAACCTAAATCTGCCGTTGAAAGCAGCAGATTTATTTGGTATTTAGGGTTAAACTGTTTTTAAACTGTTGATTTACTCACGAGATAAACTTTATAAATACTTTGTAGCCAGATGATGGTTTTAGAGTTTTGTCTTACGAAACATTTGGCAATTTTCATTATTCTAAAACAATAATTCACTTATATAAAAAGGACTACAAAATATATACCGAAGTGTTATATCGTAAATGGATGTAATATGTTTTATAATAAGGGAATTATATATAAAATTTTGTGATGGCATTATTCAAAGCATCTGTTTTATTATTCGTATAAATTAAATACTACAAGGGACATAACAACTTATTTTCCAAGGTTGGTGGCGTATTGGTGATGTAAGGATTCTGTGGTCATATGGTCTATGGGCGGTGGTGACAACTTACCATCAGGTGGCCAATTTGCCAGTCCTACTTATTTCATAATATAAACTACACTAAATATATATAATACTTATATTGTATATGTAAATATTGGTCACCTTTACCTTTCGAATCGAAATATAGCAAATCAAACTATAATATGGCTAGTCGTTTTGGAATGTGCTCGCTTCGAAATTGTAGTCCTGTGTTTGATAACGAAGGTCGGAGCGCCATTGACTGATAACAACATCCTTTAAGGTATGGAATGTAAATATTCACTAGACATGATTTTATTTGTAACATTTTATCATAGTCAATAAAATATTTATCAGCATAATCGAAATAGTTACACACGATAAAATTATATATGTATAGAATTTAATTTATCAATACTTATTAAACAAGCTGAAACACTGCTATCATAAAGAGGTTAAATATAATCTTAAAATGCCACTAGTTAATATCTTATACTATTCATACTGCTTATCTTGATTTTTAAGTGTAATAGTTAAACAAAAACAAAGTTTCTTTTCCTTTTTAATACAATAAAATTCTATTTCCCATAGCGAGCACGGTTTTACCGAGCGTCGCTCAACAACTCATGCAAGAATACAGATTCTTAATTTTATTTATTATTCATAGAACAAATAGAATAAAGCTACTGGAGTATTCTGTGATTTATCAAAATAATTTCTCAGTACAAGAATATAACATCTTAAATCATATGGTAAGCGGCGCATTGACGGTGTAAAATGTAGGTTGTATTTCGGACCATTTATCATCCGTTGGCCTATTTGCACGTCAGCTCTCGCGAAGTCTTTGAGTGAGATCTTTCACCTCTTAAGAAAAATATTAAACTCGTGTGTTTTGTTTTCGTATCGTTGTCGTCTCAGATGTCACTTTATTGTATGTTTCATTATATTACAATTTGCAATTTGCTTGTAATAAAGACACGACCGTTTAATTAGTTATAATATGAAATGATCGCCACATGCCTTCTATAAATTATTAACAGAGCTACTTTGTCGAAACATAACACCTCTACTTTTTGAATTAAATACAAGCTGTACAAACATACGACATTAATAAATATCTGTAAAATTTTTAAAGTTTATAATTGTGAAGAAGGTTCAGGTTTGGAAAATTTTGCCACGAGAATGTTTTCTTTCGTTCTGTTAGACTGTCTGAAGACTGGTCTCAAGGTTAAGAGAGAACATTCGTTAATCCTACTCACGTAGGTTTCATCACGACGTTGTCCTTCACCGCGGATTACGAGATTAATTATAAACACTTTGACTTTGTATTTGAAATGAAAAAAAACTGTGTCTTTTTCTGACTCGTCTCGGTACTTGTACATTCCGAAACGCTTGTTGACTTACATTTAATATAATCCTGTTAAATGACAGTACAAAAGGCTACTTGAATAAAGTATATTTTGATTAATTGATTGGCATTGGCAATCGTTCGGTTTTAAATCCGTGCAATGTTCAATCGTCTTAAATATCGAAGAATTTCGATTAACAAAAGTGTTGAGTAAATAGATTTAGATTATAATCGAGTAGTGTGTACACTGGGTAGCCACTCCGAGGTTCCGGGTTCGATAACCGGCCGATTCGATGTAGAAAAAGTTCATTAATTTTCTATGTTTTGGGTCTAGGTGTTTGTGGTACCGTCGTTACTTTTTTTCCATAACACAAGTGCTTTAGCTACGTACATTTGGATCACAGCAATATATGTGATGTTGTCCAATATTTATTTATTTATAATAAATGATAAGCAATGAAAATTTTACAATAAACTCTCGATCTCGTTATTTAAGTTCAATTAAGCACGTCCCTCTGGTATCTGGGGGAACCTTATAATTGTTTCTGACATCCGACCCTTAGCTTTGTAATTATTACGCGAGGAATGTTATATGGGAATACCTATATTGATCTCGCATTTCAACCGCTACGTGGCGCGTCGACCCACGTATTTAATTATTGCTAGTGAATGGTAATATATTCATTGCATTTGACTGTTTAAAACCGTTTTTGTAATGTTTAAAACCGTTTTATCAATTTTCGAATAGTATTTATTGTAAAGGGGCCGAATCCTGTAAAATATTTACGTTTTGAACCCCCTATAATTTGTGTTTAGTTATATCTTTGTATGTTACAGTACAATATATGAATGAAAATAAATATTTGATCATGAATTTGTGAATAGTTCTCTCATGTAGTAAATTCATATAAATTATGATATCGATATGAGATCATTTTCATTCAAGAATGATACACACACATTGACACATTTATTATTAATTTAACTATTTTTTTTTTGTAACAAAATATTTAATGTAAGTTAAAATCGAAGGGCGTCAAATCTGAAGCTGATATATACCACTCGTCCCTGATAACGCTTTTGTTGTTAATTTGTTTGAATCTAGTATAACTTATATTATTATGTATTTAAATTATAATATAATACTTTATAAGTTGTGATGAAGTACGCAACAAATACTTCAATAGATATTTATTATTATACAAAGCATATGGTCGACGTTTTCTGACCTAATTTGTATGTCACATGTTACTTACATTATCAGCTACGATAGTCGCCCACATGTTTTTTAATTAGATAAATTAATATATCTATTTTTATATATTACACTTACGTTATGTTTAAAACTTGGTTTTACGAAGCCTTTTTTTTTTCTTCAGTTGTTTATATTTTCTTTATTATATAGTACTCCGCTGTTAAATGCTTAGCTTTGTATAAATAAAAAATATTAATTACTTATGTTGTGTATATTTAAATTGTCGTATTCGACCACGTGATCGATTTATACCAAATTCTGCTAGAATCTGTCGAGGTGTTCCACCACATTGAGTAACATCCTAACCGGCAATTTTTCGCATGTATGAGAAGATTAAATCATTGATGTAATTCATTGTTTATATATTTGACCTGTTCCATAACACCAAATTGATTTTAGTATATGCTCGCCTATATCTTGTATTATATATAAATGGTTTTGCCAACTTACTGACGAATGTGATTTGATTTTGGTGTGCAGCCAAAATGAAACGTAACAAGCCTTTTAAAATATCGTTTATATAGTATAATGTTCTTTAGATATGTTATAGATCTAAAACAATTTTGATATTTAAATATGCTATGGTATGATCATTCATGAGTTGTAGTTAAAACAGCTATTATTGGTGATGATGATGCTAATTCCTAGCAATTGGTAGCTTCGCGTTTAAACGTCTTGTAAAATTGAATACGATAAAGTTCGTAAGTGACCTCTTGAATAAATTCACCATCATCAATCGCTCGCCTTGCTCCACTTATATTGAAGTAAGCACAGGTTGTCTATTCCGACTCATTACGTTCTTACATATTACAGTTGTCTTTTTTCACTCTTGATTAAAGGTGAGTCTTAATGGGCCACTGCTTAGAACAAATGAATTTTGATTCTCACCGAAGACTGCGAAACCGAATAATAAATTCTGCTAAATTAAATTATGCTCAAAACACTAGTAACTTCTTTACTAAACCATGTCAAGAAATATAATATAAATATACTTTAAAGGAATTAGGAATTATAAGCTGTTATAATAAATCGTATTTTTAAGGTTTGGGTTTGTTAATATAAAATATATAAGAATAATATATAAGGGTTAATGTTTGTAATATATTTAATTGTTTCGCCTAGCTACTCAATACAATAGAAAGCTGCAAGAAAAATAACGTATACACGCTTTGTTAGAAAATAGTACTCATTTTATTATTTAAAATTAAAAGGCAGACGGACAATTGGGTCATCTGATCGTAAGTAATAGTAACCGCCTAACGACATTGATGGCACCGTAAGAAATATTAACGATTTCTTATATCACCTGTATATACCATGGGAACTAAAGCGTAACGTCCTAGTAATAACTTTGGTTTACTCACCCTATCAAAGCAAAAGTAAGTATTGCTGTTTGACGGGTCAGACGAGTGACACCTTTTGCTAGCTAGTAGCACAAGGTCCTACCCTAAGCTCGTAATAAAAGGCAGATGGGGCGTTAAAAGTGCCGTAACTTTAATTTTATTAATGTAATTGACGTTTTACAAAAGAACGTGTTGTTTTGAACTACCGGGAATTTGTATTCGCTTGTTCCTTCAGTATAATGTTCCGTAGGCCCCATCTGCCTTGTGTTTTATCATCTAAGCCCCCAAGTGTATTAGTTACACTTGGTATCATTATTAATATATGTATAAACTTCACTTACACATAACTAACATTACATTACATACTGAGTGTATGTTACAAAATGTAGGGAGTCGATTTTAAACTAGTTCTACTGTCGTACGGATTTTATATTTGTAAGTATATGTTATTCGAATATCAAATAATTTATTTATTTATTTATCCTTTATTGCACCCAAACTTAAAACTAAAAATTACATTATTGCTACACAAAGTTGCATGAGGTGCAATTTAGTATCGAGGTTATTCAATAAAACCAGGAGGAGTTTCAACTCATTGAGATTCCTAATCTAGAGGAGTCGTCATTAAATGACGACGATAATCTAGCGTGTTTTGTTTTAAACTATAATTCATTCAAATATTTTTTTTAATCAAATTGTTCATTATGACAACAAATAGCAATACGACGCAATTTTGACCTTATCAGCTGAATAATTAGGTATAAATTGAAATTCATTCAAATTATATACGCTCGTAGTGGCAACATTTTACTAATTATTACAAATAAAAGCGAAAATATATTTCGTATGACATTTGTGATTGTTTTCGATGTAAGTTCAATGACCTCTTCGTTTTAGTATTCTCGCCGTTGACTGATGTCTCCTCATAAACAAAGGATATATTCTTATCGGATGTCTACGTGCGGCTATTTGCAATATGTTACGGACTAGCGACTTGCCCTGTCTTTACACGGGCGTAATAGATAGACGTCTTTATAACTGTTTTAGAGAAAAAACTCTAAAGCGCTGAAATCGTACTATGGTGGTAATGATTATATCGGTAGATGGACCGACAAATAGGCCACCTGGTAGTGAGTGGTCACAACTGACTATTGACATTGGCGCCGTAAGCAATTTAACCATTTCTAACATCACCAATGCCCCACTAACTTTGAGAACTAACACGATATATCCCTTGTGCCTGTAGTTACACTGGCTCATTGATTAGTATAGATATTATTTCAAGCGGTGAAGTGGTCACCAACAACCGCCATAAAAATATATAAAAAGATTTTTTCTAATAACCAAAAAAATAATTACTGAACCCTAAAGCGGCGCGTTTGGCCGTTTTAATATTTGAGACTAATGACGTGACAAGCGTAAATTTAATGTTTTTCTAATATAATTGAATATAGGGTGGAATGACCGGCACTATGATACATTATAGAAAGTTATAATTTGATTACTTGTATAAACAGTCTTACATACATACAGACACGAATGCTAATGACGTTATTGTTTGTTTCAGGTACGGACATCAGGTTCACGGGCTATTGTTATTCAAAGCAATACGGTAATCCAAAATTGATTTCGTCAAACCACTGGCAGACTATGATAATTGTGCTGAGTATCAATCGTGTTGATATTTTAATCGCGTATCTTAGCCGTTTTTATAACGTTATGTTATTTTTTACATTTCGGTGCTTAGTTTTTGTTAATACATTAACAAAAGAAGGTAAAAATACCATAATAGTAACAGCCTGTATATGTCCCAATGCGCGGGCTTAGGCCTCCCTCTTTGATATTGCTTGGAGATTATTACAAAGTTGGGCCATTGTTGGGTTGGTGGATATGTGGTAGAATTTCATTGAAATTAGACACATGCAAGTTTCCTCATGATGTTTTCTTTTACCGCCCAGCACGAGATGAGTTATAAACACACCAAGCACATAAAATACTAGGGCTTGTCTGAGATTGAACATGTAATCATCGTTTAAGATGCACGCGCACTAACCACTGGGCCATATCGGCTCTTAAACGTGCTAGAATGAAATCTCTTCACTCATAAATAATTGATATAAGTTTCCTCCTTTAGTTAATATTATTGAACTTAAAGGCCACTAAGTCGATTTTTTTTTAAATTTTGTTTGTTCAGTTAAGTAAATCACTATGGATAAAATAAACACATACATATATTTTTTTTTTTATTTGGTGTGTTCTCTATTTCTGAATGTGAGAGAACATTTGAAATTAGAATTAATATACCTAAAATAATATTTTTTTTTAATGTTCAATGCTTTCCTCAATGATGTTCAAAGTATTGATGGTGTGTGTGTGTGTGATCAATGATGAATATAATTATGCGAATGTGTGTAGGTGTTGATTTAAAAATTCAAGTCCAATAATACTTCGACCATCCTAACCCTTTTCGCCAGTGACAGTTTTAAATATTTATCCAATTCAGAAACCATTAAAGGGACCGTAATTCCTAATCTAATTTCGGAATATAAAGTATCCTTTTCGATATTCTGAATTCTCGATTCGAAATTTCTATATTAAAGTTTAAACTCGTATTTCTAAAGTTTGATCTTTTTCCATTAAAACTTAATATTACACTGTTGATTATTATGATCATTTTATTTTTAATTTTCGAACCACTTCTATTTTGAAATAGTTTTTTTTTGGCCTATAATAAACATAATCCATAAGTTTTGAGCATACAACCTCAGGTTACAGTAAACTGTATGTTCAATATATCTCAATTAAAAAATAAAACTAATGACGGTTCATAAAATATCTCTTTCTCATAAAATATCTGTTTAAATTTCATTCATATTTAACACATAAAACAGATATTTTATATTCGAGTCATAATTAAATTGACACTATTGCGTTGACATAAACGTAATTGAAAATTCAACCATTAAAAGATTCATAAAATTACTCCGAGGTAATTGTTCTCTTTCAATTATCTGCAGTATTTATCGTTTTCAATGTATTTTGGAATTCATGGTTTTATCCTGCTGTTAAAAACATTATGCAACTAGCATACCTCGCGGTTTCACCTGCGTTTAATTTTTATTATAGCCGGAGGGGAATAATTAAAAAATGCTTAAAATAGTTTTTAGTGATTATTCTTCTCTATTTAATATATACTAATATTATAATTTCGAAAGTAACTCTTGTCTGTCGTCTGTCTGTCTGTCTGTCTATCTGTCTGTTACTATTTCACGATCAAATTTGATACGAAGCGATCTTGAACTCCAATAGGCTACGAGCACCCCTAAAACACGAGCGAAGCCGGGAGCATCAACTATTAACTTACAATCACAGACAAACACTTAAATTTAATATGTATCGAAAGCACGTTTAAGAATAACTTATTTAATCGATCTATTAAATGCAAATTATAGCAATGAATTAAGCATTTAATTAAATAAGCGTAATTGTTCCCAGTGTTTTATTACTTTTTACTAACAGTAATTAGTAATGGTATTGTTTCCCATCAGATGTTGACATTTTCAAGGCATTAGTGTTTGAATATAATTGTCATCATAATCAGGAAATTAGAAAAGTAGGTAATTTCAAAAAATAAAAAACAAACAAAAAATAAGTAAATACCTATAACTCTATGTAAAAGCTTATACTTATATAACTCCAAAGAAATATGTAGGTATATAAGTAACTAACCGTCCTGTCTTCATATGTTCATACGGGTAATATAAATAAGTACATTGTTTTTGTAAGTATCGTTTCAATATCAGCATTTTACAAGTTATATGATTGAATAAATAATGTACAATTTTTTTATCGTTTATCGACATTCTTCAAACGTGACCTCGATATCCTCCAAGCGTTCAAGATTCCTTTTGTATGACGCTATATTGTTGATAGCCCTACTTTGATAGGTTCCTTCCCCTCGTGGTCACCACTCGGTCCCCTTCGGCTTGCGTTTACGGAATCAATAAAGCTTTTAACGCTAATGGCCGGACGAGACGATCAGCTGCCGTTTTGGGCATCAACTACGTAATTCAAATAGATCGTGTTGATTTCGATTCCATTCGCTCCTATTAAATTTACATTTATTCGCAGGAGTCTCATTAACATATTAAAATTGTGACTTATAAAGTAGCATATGCTTTTAAATAATCTTTTATGATATTCTAAGTTGAAAAATTGTCATGTCCTAAAAACATTGCTGTTTGACAAATGTTTACGTGCATATCAAATTAAAGTACGTAAGTAAGTAATTAATAAATCGTGGGAAACCCGGTTAGAAAGGAGTTTATTTATATATATAACTGTTTGCCTCGGTTTTTTACGGGTGTCGTTTAATAATAATATAAATAACTCAGGAATAATGATTTTTTGTTAGTATTGGATCATTAGTTTCCGAATTACACCTTACATACAAACAAAATGTTACCTATTTATGTGACGTATCCCACCATCACCCAATTCTACCAAGAAGAAGCGGTAAAAACTCATTAGTTACTCCTTTCCAACATCCAAAATACAAATAAATTTATATTGATATATCCTGCCTCAAACAAGAAAGTCAACAAGTTGCCTACGTACTTAAATCTTAGACGAATAAAGTATAGGAAGTAATTCTTCATAGTAAACAAAAAGTTTAAGCCGACGTGTTCTGCAATATACCAAGATTAGACGTCGCTCACGTCGCGGCCTTTATTGAATTTCAAGGAACTACGAAAAGCCTTATAATTTAGATCGTTTTTTATACGGACGTAAGGAGGAGTTAAGGTAACTCGTAGCCTCTATCTTATGGTTTTAAGGAAAAATGTGGCATTTTTAATAATATTATTTTTCATTATTATTTCATATTGCTTTTCCTGCATTTCTTGTGTATTGTAACGTGACATTATACAGCAGCGGTCACAGCTTTAAGTCTTTATGAGGTTCATATTTATTAAATATGTCTTCTAATCTTATTGGCCAGTTAATTGTGTATCATTGGATAACATTAATTAAATTTAACCAAGTTTTTGGTGATTTATGAAATAAAATATGATTTTGATTTTGAATAAATTCCTTATTTTTTGAGAATCATGAATGAATGAATGATGATGAATGATGAATGATGAATTTTTGGTAATATATAATTTTAGAAGGTTTTCAATTTGACGTATATGATTGAGTTTATGTTCACAATCCCTATGATCTGACGATCCTCTAGTCCATAACGATCTGAAACAACCGACCAACTAACGATTTTTTATTTTTTTACATTTTGACTGACAGATCTTGAGATTGAAAAAGAAATAAACAACTTCTTCAGCTTTATACTATTAGTAAACTATATACATGTCGTTTACTATATTAACATAATAACCAGAATAGATATCAGATGTAGATATCGGATACGCACTCGCTAGACAAATAAAGATTGACAGCGCGGTCTATTTCATAACAGCTTATCTACCTACTAGATCAATTATTTGATAGACATAGACCAAGTGTTCACAAATCGTTATAGATGATTTAAAAATTGCATTATTTTCATAAATAATTTGCTGAATTTTAGTGATTTAAAACTTTCAGCAAAAAGTCTCGCAATTTCTTTGACGATAAATATGGTACAAACATGCTACTATAAATAAAAGTTTGCGATTGAATTGATTTATTGACTATGTTAAAGATAAGGGGAAATTTTCGAAGGTTGTAACATAAATTCAGATAATATTAGCGAGTCGTCCCGGACACGCACGAGTAACTCTAAGTAGAGTTTCTATTTAGTGCTACTCGTGCGTATAGGGGGGGACTCTGGGACTCCCTATAGAGAGGTAGTGGTGTGTAATTTTCTTATATTTGAGAGAAACTTTTCTACAGTAAATTGATTTAATCAATGGTTGTTTTCCGTTTTATTAACCTTAATGCTATCATAGAATTGGCTAGTTTGAAGAAAAACAATCAATCTTTTTAGAAAAATCGGGATGAAAATCCCCCCTCAATTTCCGAGGTCAGCGTTAATTATTAATATTGTAAGTAATTATAAAAGGTTTTGAGTGAGAGAGTCGTGTAGTTTCAACATAATTGCAACGTAATATATGTACATAAATGAATAATAATAGATTATTCTCTGTTCTTGTATAAATATACTTTTTATATTTAATTTGGTTTATTTCAAAAAGTGTGTGGTAGCGGGAGGGGTTTAGTTTTGAGTTTAGTGATATTATTTTTTATAGAGCTATCTAGAATTCATCTCATGGAGTCACTTTCTCATTTATAATATAAGTATGGATTAGTGTAGACGAAGGCGAAGCAAATGGGAAACCTGATGGTAAGTGGTTACCACTATGAGCATTGGCGCCGTATGATATTTTAACAATTTCTTACATTCCCAATGCGCTCCTATCCATGCGTACAGAGATATAAAGTTCCATGTGACTGTAGTTAACTTGGTTTGCAGTGACGTTATTTCGTGTATATTGGTTTACAGTAAGTTAACTTGTGTGAATTTTTATATAAAAAGACATTGTCTATGTTTGTCACCAGTTTAGTTTAGTTGCGTAGTTATCTAATCTAATATTATTAAATTGTAGTTTGTTTTTATTCGTTTCAAAGCCCTAATTACAAGACCAAACAGTGCGATTAAAAAAATACCGATGTGGCGTTGGCTGTGAACAGCACACTACAACCTTTGGCGGGAACGCACGCAGCCGAAGCCGCGTGTAGCAGTTACTATTATTTAAAGTCTGTTTTATATGAAGCTTTAAGATTCTACATATAAGGCATGACTAGTGTACCTATATGGTTTATATGAATATTGCGCTTCATTCTTGATTTAAGCGAAACACATTGAGGAGACACCAAGATAAATGTAGGGGCAGCTGCTCGCAATTAATCAAATGCATAGCCATTAGAGACAACAACGGATTATATTGTTTCCTACAAACGTCTGTATCAAGTATCAAGTGGTACGCGCTTCAATATATTAATTTTGTATCAATTTCGAGCGTTTTTTTAGTAAAACTGCATTGGTTAGTATGAATGTAAACAAGGTCAGATTAGATTAGATATTAGGCTCTTTCAGAATATATATTCAATATATATTAATAACTTGTATGGGTTTTAAACAAATTAGCTCTTTGTTCTTTTTTTTTAAATGTTTCGAATCTTTTTTTTTTTACACAGGGGGTATAAAAAAATAATTAAATAAAAATATTTTGATTTGATTTGTCTGTAACTTTACGTTGCTTCAGAACGATTCAGTATGCGATTTTTTTTTTATTATTAAATTAAATAAAGTATTTAGGTACTTACATAAATATTAATGGATCACCTGATAAGTAGCATTCACAATAGAAGAAATATAAATAATTTCTGACATAGTTCATTAACCTTTTCCCTTGGTTCGAATAATTTTCAATTATTATGTGTATATTATGTCCCATATAAAGTCTCCTCGCATTTTTGAAGAAAATTCGAAGTTCATACGAAGAGTTACATGATGTTATTGTGGCAGAATTATCTAACAGATGCAGGTTTTCTCACGATGTTTTGCATTCTCTCCGAGCTCTTGATGAATTATAAACTTCAATTATACGCATTCAATTGATTTGAACCAACATCTTCACTTATATGGTCTACTCTATCTATTGAATTATTTTAGACTTGACTTGACTTCGACTGTCTGTTTGTTTGTTACCTTTTCACAGTCTAACCTTAGCCTTTTTTACTTCTAAAACCTAAATGCGGTGAAAGTCGCGGGCAAAAACTAGTTGCTTATTAGATTATTTTCCTGCCCACATTGCTTCGTAGTAATTGTTTAATTATTGTGTTCGATGTTTAGAGATGGATCTTAATTAAATTTATATTAAAAAAAAAGATTTCAATCCTTTTGTATCGTTTCTAGAAGCGTAAATCTTAAATATACCTTACAAATGTTAGATTATTCAAAGGTCAAACTTTAGAAAGGTCGAATGTCACAGTGCGTTTGCGTGAAATGTATGTATTCGTTATTTTTGGATTATGTTAAACTTGATCTTGATTTTATAGCCTGACCGAAATGAAAATGTATTCAAGTCAAGAACAAAAACGATGAACATTAATTGAATTCATTGTTAGAATAGTACATATAAAAAATTATATATTAGGTGGTTTTATTTTATATACCGAATATATATTAATACGTACACATATTATGAATATTAAGGTTTTTTTTTTGTTAGTTACCAATTTATAACTTTCGATGCAAAAAAATTAAGGTGTGTATCCGACTGTTGATCGTAACACCGCAACGGAAAACGGTTTTAAATATAGTAATAACATACTAAATAATACTAAAAATTGAAGTTAAAAAAGATGTTGAATAATAATTAATGGTATTTCGTGATGGTTATAACAATACTAGATATTAGAAAGCGTACAAAGCGTTCACACCCGGACAAATACCACGGTATCGCAGTTTTCAATGTGCTTATAATTTATAAGGTTGTGTAGAAAAACGTGAATTTCAATAAAATTTTATCCATTGATTGTATCAATTTATTCGTACATGGGAAGTGTGGTGAAATGACCTCCAAACCTCCTCCGAAAAATGAGAGACTAGTCCTCTTAGTAGTATAGACATTTACAGGCTGTTATTATACTTTTTTTATAACAATACCATTAGTTAAACGTCATTGTAACGTTTGAAATGTAGTTTGTATTTTAGTTAAGTTAATCTATGTAGTGCATTGAACTCACCATTGAGGCCTAGTGGTTAGAACGCGTGCATCTTAACCGATGATTTCGGGTTCAAACCCAGGCAGGCACCACTGAATTTTCATGTGCTTAATTTGTGTTTATAATTCATCTCGTGCTCGGCGGTGAAGGAAAACATCGTGAGGAAACTCATAAACATGACTTTAAAAGGAGGACATTTATTCATTTTCTAAGTTATTTAAATAATACTCATACAATTTCCTTCAAACAAAAAATAAATCCTATAAACCGTACCGTTAAACTTGGTCGTTAACCGCTCGTAACAGTTTTCGGCCGTCGAGCCAACGTTCGTCATCGTCGTCACTTGATCCTTGAACTCCAATTTAAGGTAAGCGAGTGAGACTCGAATGTAGGTAACGTGTTCGGTATGTGGAAATGAAATATTTATTAAGATGTTTAATTTTTAATTATGATTGATGAAAGTATTTATTTTTATTTGATTGTATATTACTTTGTATTTATGTCGTTATCTAAACTAATATAAAATCGAATTGTCTGCTTGTCGCAAAAACTTTTGGAACTATTTTGATTAAATTTCTTTGTTTGGATTATGCTTACACTCACTTGGTCTACTCACGTAAAGTATATTTTGATTTGAATTAAGAACGCCTCGATGATTCGAAGATGTTATAAAACAATAAATCTAATTATGAAATTAACACGATGCGTACGAGTTCTTCTTAATTAATTAAAACTCGCGTCCGCGTAGGTACAGCGGACAAAACAAGTACATAAGTTTTGATATCGATAAAAAAAATATCAATTTCTTTGATACATGCAAAAATGGATTTATATATATACATATTGGTAAAATAAATATATAGGTAAATGCTTTATAAAAATAAAGCACTCACAGAATTTTTGATAAACTATACCAACATATCAAGGTATCTTGGAACACAGACGGCATCGCAGCCACCTCGTTTTAATTAAAATTATCGTCCCTCCTTCAACTTGACGCTAATTAACTTATTATAATTGGATGGTAACACAATTTTTCGGGAGTGAGCACTCCCTTTGAAAATCCATAAATTAATTACTTGGTATATAAATCAAATTACACTCGCTGAGTGCTTTGCCCTCGGTTGCTGTGTTATATAGAGAATAAGGATTTATACGATTAATTGTACAATAAGTACGAGATAACTTGATTAAATCGATTTTTACTTTGATTTTATGATACTCGATACCTCCGTCGATTTTATTCTATTATTTACTTCTCTTCACTTCTATTATTGGTCCCATTGGACATTATATATTCGATGGGTTGTACAGAAAATGTATTTAAGTATCGTAACCTAATTAGTTCGTGTCTAAATATATTTACTTGGCCTTACTTAAACTGTGTTCAACAATATTGTTCTTTTATCCTAATAGTTGATATAAGTTTTATATTCAAGTACTTTTATTATTTTGTAATTTTTTTTTTTATGTTATCTAATATAATGCCAGATGGTGTTTGAAAGAAAAAAATATATGTAAGAGAATATGGCGCCGAACGTCATGTTTTGCTCGAGGTATTGTCAAAGTTACGATTCTTGTGTTCGGAGGGGCTGACGTTGAATCTTTTGTGCGCCCCTTTTTAAGATTTACACCCTACCATTTCAAACAATTCAATATACTGGCGCAATATACTATTATTTGGAGCATTGTTTCATTTCATAAAAAACTGAAGGTCATATAAAGAACTAAACGTTATTTCTTTATAACTGACGTTGATAGTTTCAAAACAAAATTATTTCGTTTTAATGCCTTTTTGTTCCAGTACCTTTTCGATTGCAGGTCAATTAATCAGAATATACTTAAGTTAAGTCGACTCTAACAAGTCTACACTTTTGAAAGTTCATCTTATAGTATATAAGGCTTCTTTATATTTATTTATGCAGCCGTTTACAAGGTATATGTCAACTGGACACCTCTGTGTCCTTGGTTAACGTTATTCGGACCACTGGAGCGTGACCGACCCCGTTATGCACTAATGCATATATTACCGCCCAAAATATACTGGTTAACAAGGATAAATTAATTAGTCCTTAATGAACGGATCTAACTTACAAATGAAACACATTACTATACTCTCTATTACTCTCTATCTATAATCATGAATGAGATTTTGTTTTTGTAATGCTTAAACGAAAAAGTATTAAACTAATATATATAATACTTATACCAGAAGATGTTGGGCATTTCGGAGAAGGTTTTAGTATGTAATATTATTTATATTAGTAGCTTAGTTTCGTAGGTTCTTCAGCTTTGAATTACTACTACTAGTGATGTGACCAGCGTGATTTTAATGTTATTTTATTTGTACATTAAATTATATGTAAATGGTATAAAAGAGTAACAATTGAGAATCTTGCCGGTTCTTCTCGGTAGAATTTAGTTTCCCAATAGGTGGTAGCTTTACATTTAATTCAACACTGTCACATGACAATTCAAAGGTGCTTTTATGACAATATTGAATGAAGAATATTTTGATTTTATTCATTTTTGAAATAGACCTTTGAAGTTTGAGGAGTAAACATTAATATCTTTATTGTGAATAATGTTGCTTCAAGAACAGTTTCATTTACAGTTAGTTTGTTTTAAACAATGTATGTCTTTATAAATATGAATTTATATCAGACTTTAAATTTAACCTTTATATAATTTAAAAAAATATATCAATAGAATATTTAGTATAACCAGGTCATAGCGTGCCATGAGGCAGTTTCGTCGAACCTTCATTAAAACGTAAACCGGGTGATATATCAATACGAGCTACTGATTAATTGAGGACGACCAATCGAACGTTGGTGGGGAGCATTAATCTTTTCATTTAGAGACAATAGTATTCGCACCAATATTCGTAATCCTAGGCACAAAAGAAAAATCGAGAAGACTTTGATGGTATATGGCGGATTTCACAGATCTAATATAAAAAAAATGCTTTCCGGTATCTGTACGCTTAGATAATATAAACTACGTAACGTAACATAATTTCTTATGGAGTTATTCAAGAAAGGTTTTTATATATAATGCATGCATATTATATTAGAGAAAAACCGAGAATTTTAACCTTCCTAACCAGAAAAACGACAAATTTCTTGTTGTTTACCTTCGATCTTTAAGATTCCAGCCTTCGCTGGCAAACGCAGAATACCTCAACAAAGTGTCATTGGTTCAGGATCACATAGAAGAGAAATATACAAATGTTTAGTTTTATTTGTATATTATATAGATAACATTTTCAATGATGGAGTTTGTGAGGTCTATTCTCGGATATCATCTACCTATCCGTTATTCTATCACCGATCATTAATATTATCGAGTACTGTGTTTAGTTGAATAGTGAGTGAGCCAGTGTAATAACAGGCGAGAGGGATGTAACATATTACATGCCGTAGTTTCATACTATTTTTGTATATATTTTTTTATAATTTCTACTTAGTTTGTAAATAAGGTTTGTAATGACGATAAATGTAAAGTTTAGTTTAGTATCAATTTATAAGTCTAGTTCCAGAAATGATATTTTAAGTAAGATTAAATAAACTAAAAACGATTCGGTTGCTATGACGTGACGTTTCATTTATTTTATGTTTTTCAATTTAGTGATTGACTTTATATAAAATGTATTTGTAAGTGAACTGCGCAGTTCTGAATCGTGTTGTACGTGTTTGATTGCACCGTCGCTTTGTCGTACCATTGATTGATGTATGGTACCAACAGTTTGAACGGATGGTACGACAGATAATTTGATTTATGATCGGCGGTTTCAGATTTGTCAAGGTTGATTTATTATTTCATGAAACATGTGAGATAAGGATTTGGGTATTATAATTCTATCATTCGTCGGCGCTTTTGTCACGTTTGTTTGTTCTAACATTTCAAAAACGGCTTATGTGTAACTAGTTGCCGCCCGCGGCTTCGCTTGCGTTTTAGGGGTTGATTGTCATGTGTTTGGCAAATAGCCCATGTCCTTCGGTTCGTTGGTTTGGTAGTGAAAGAGCGACAGACAGACAGACAGATAGAGTTACTTTCACATTTATAATATTATTATAGATTATGTTTGTATTGCTAAGTTTTATTGACATCATTAAATGTTTATATAACAGGATTTACCCGTCGTTTTGCTTTTGTGATTATTGGATATAAGATATTTGTGATAATAATATATAATATATAAGTACATTAAATAAATGATGTTAACGAAAAAGAGAATTCAGACGTATTGCATTTATTAAACTATCAAGTATAATATATGTAAACTCGCCTTGGTTCAAATCCTGAGCCGGGTTAGTAAAAAGTTATTGGGTTTTCATGTTAAGAAAAGCCCAGTCTATCCTTGTTAAAACGAATTGGAGGCGTTCTTGAAGTAAAGAATTGATGTAATAAATATTTTATATATGTATTATACGAAAAGAAAAGGAGTGCTTGGCAACGTATTTATCCTGGATTCCGCAAATATATTCACGCGCTGAAATTGATGTTATCTGTGCGTATGATGAATTTTCTATTTATATAAAAAAAATAACTTTCAGTGAATCATTTGTTCAATTCTTAAGAGTATTTTTTTTGTATTATTTATGATAAACATTTAGATCATGCATTCATTTTTGTTTAAATATTATAAAATTGTGTTTCTCGTTTTTCGAACGGACAAACTTAGGTCCTAGAAAATATACTAGTTTAGAGAATATGAAGTAAATCACTTAATTTCAATTTATTATTGTTGTGACCATGTTTTAATTATAAAAAATGTAACGATCCTTTATCGGACTTAACTCCAGTATCTTAAATTCTGATCATAGTTAAATTAACTAATCTGACTCAATGCTGAGTGCTGATTGGTCCAATATTGCGTCATTCGCTGCTGTCGGCCAATGACTATTCGGATCTAGTTAATAAAATATAGCCCAGTTTTAAATAAAAACTTTTCTAGCGGTTATAGATATATATATCAACTGTTACTTTCGATTTATCACTTTGTTATGTTATAATAGTTTTTATGATAATATTTTCACATCATTTACGATATATTTCTTTATATAATGATAAACTTAAACATTTTTTATTTGATAAAAATATATTTAAATTCACAGACAATTAGCCTAGACCATCATACGTTAGTCATGAATAGTAGTGTGTGTTATATGTGACAGTTTGACGTGGTCCCTGAGGCACAGTGGGGAAGTACCAACGAGTACAACACGCGGATCTGTATGTCCAATAGAATTTAACCATGTGTGTTGAACTAAAATAGCTCAATTGCAATGAGACCGGCACTTGTGAATCATCAGCGAGGCATTTCGTGTGTGGACATCGTGCGTCTGTTATCTACTCTGACAATATTAGCTCTTAAATGAAACTACTTATAGCGTAGTACAACTTCGAGTCAATTATGAATTAGTTTTTGACCAACAAGTACACAACTACATACTACTAAAGATTCCGGGTTCCAACCTGGACAAACACTTCTGGATTGTTACGTGGTGAGACATAGTACATACAAGCTGTGTGTGTGTGTACAACGTGTTGGAATAAGCTCCAAATCTTAACTTATAATTATGTGTACATTATTGTTGATAAAATTTTCTATTTTATTTTTTTTTGTCTGTATACAACACAACTAAATAGCTCAAAATTACTAATTGAAAATATCCAAAGGACAAGAGGGATTTAAGTTGTAACTGGTAACATAATCATAAGTTATGAATATTTAAGTAAAGATACGTTTGAAGTTACACGTCGGCTCTTAACACCCACGGGTAAAGTTGGCCCTGTTCTACGATCTCTGGAACCAGACGGTTTCTGTTCTAAGCATCTTTACTATATGACGTTATCAGAACATTAAGTTGAGGCGATACATTACAAGTGTGAAAG
The DNA here is from genome assembly GCF_905147765.1 of Vanessa atalanta. Lineage (NCBI taxonomy): Eukaryota > Metazoa > Arthropoda > Insecta > Lepidoptera > Nymphalidae > Vanessa > Vanessa atalanta. Next base: position 9,067,720 of record NC_061888.1, on the reverse strand, counting down.
ATAAATGACATGTTTTAATATCGCCCTACTTTCTTTGCAAGATCGTATCCCACGATAGTTTATCTTTTATCTTGAGAGGTCTCGCCTCAACCACGTTATTATTTATATGCTAAGGTTTTAAAGATACTGCTTGGTACATCGATATTCGTGTTTATCTTCTTATCTTTATAAGTAGTTTTTTCTTACAACTTAGTGACAGTGATATTCTTTGTGAATCGATAAGCCTGTTTTAGGTGTACACCCCATCGTTTGTTCAATCGTAAATTATACAAAGTATTGTACTCTGATTTTAAGGGTGTGTTACCCCGTGTATTTATAGACACATAGGTCATGACTTCATAGTTCCCATGGTTGGCGACGTTTATATCGTTGTAAGAAGTGTGTCAGATTTCTTAAAGAATCTTAATTCAGAAAAGATAGTGAGTGATTTACCATACCAATACAACGAAGGGGTCCTCGTCGTATTATTATTTATTAATAACCGGTTTAACTAGACCTTTGAGTGATCACTAGCTGTCGAAAAGCTTCATGTGTGACATATTGATTGGAGATAGGAAAAAAATGCAGTCTGATGATAAATGTAATATTGTACAAATATAATATATACATATATGTATGTATAATGTACATATGCCATTGTTCTCATTTAATGTTACGTTTCAAATTAAATGATTGTGAATACTGTGATTTGAGAATATTACGACTGTTTGTATTGAGTGAAAATATAGTCTTGTTTCTTTACCAGTTACGTTGACGCTAGAGTAATGCATTTACATTGTTATCAGTTTTAATTTAAATCCTTTATTAGTTTTGAATCTATATTAATTTTTTCGAAAAATCAATAAAGGCATTTATAATGATAACAGGTATTTAAAATGAAAGTAAGCTAATGGGGTCTTATAGTAACTTTTATTTGTGTTCGTATTAAAAGAATCAAAAACATACAACCGGTTTCTAATGAAGCGTCTAGCTAGAATTCTCAGCAAGAAACTTGACCTCTCCTAATTATACAGCGTTTGTCACTGTTCTGATCAAGGTCATCAATATTAAAGTCTCTATGACTTTAATGGAAATTAATGTTTTATCATCCGACTCATTCGTTTTGAATGAAATGTCGTTTTTGTTTGCGTTCTCAGTCAGTTATCATTCATCATTACACTTATACCATTCCCCTCTTTGGGAATATGTGGGTTCGTTTCCCGGGATCGTCCCTGTATTATTATAACAACTGATGGTATTCAGGGATGCGTAGTCAAAAGGAAAATCTCTGTAGGTTCTGAACATCCACGGATTTAGGTGGACTTATTCAAATAAGACAGGAACCACAAGGTTTCTGTTATAAGCATCTAGATTATATGACGTTATAAGAAAATTAAGTAAATGCAATATTGTGAAAATAGTTCGTATGTTGTAACTGTTAGTCACAATGACGTTGCCGGAAATAATTAAAATAAACTAGCGCTGTACTTCTTCGTGTTTAGAGCACAATGGAGAATATGACGTTTTAAGCCACCTAACGAAATGAAATGTCGTCATTCGTGTTCCAATTGTTATAAAGTCTTATATGACGTTATCAGAAATTTTGACATATGAGATTCGTCCGTTTCCCGAGATTGTTATTATATATGACACATTGCTTTTAATAATTATTTATAGTAACTTTGTTTGTACGTTTTTTGTGTTGACTTCGTACAGGTAAACTTCATATGAAAATTACCCCAGAAAACATTTTTGGAAATTTACAGTTTAAGATTGTCGTGGACCTTAAAGTTTAAATTTGAAAAAATATGTGTTTAATAGTAATACACTATGTTCCAAATTTCATTCTTTTAGTAGTAAGTATAGCTTAAGAGTTTTAACTAAACTATTCGGTATTATTTTTAGAATTAAAAAGACGTTTTAAATAATTTAATTGTTTTAATATTAAGTAAAATATACAAACAGTAGTTTAATATTGTCGTCTCTGAGGACGTCAGAAGAGGAGTGTGGGTAGACTACATTTTAATTAAATTATAATTCATTTAATTACATAATACGATTTTCGAAATAATATTATAAAAATAGTATCGTAACCTTTTCACATTATATAATACGCATACTCGTATCGAGGATCGCGTCGTACATAGGCCCAATTATAATTTCCAATTTTAATTTTCATTGTTATACTAGCGATACCCGGCAGTCCGACTTGTGTGTATAATATTACTAACTGTTAGAATGATTGCTTGAACCGTATAGTTGAAACGCTGCAACGCCGTCTAAGTGATGAGGTAAAACAAATTTAATAACAAACCTTCATGAAAAATATATCCCAGGTTTTATGGTAATCGGTCTATTAATCTCGATAAGATTCAAATCAAATCAAATCTACAAGTATTTTTGAATCGTCATTTAACAAACTATTTAAATTTACTTTAAATACCACCGCTACCACCGGTTCGGAATGTAGATTCTACCAATATCCATTTTTATACATACAATCTATATAAATTATATACAGAGGGGACAGCGGCACCATGATAATAGATCTTGTTTGAAATTGAATTCAAGAAGCCCGACATTATTGTGAACTTATTAACGAAGAATTTTTGTATTACGTTGAAATCAAATATCTTTTAAACAACAGTTCGCTTACTTCGCTATCAAGATTCAGTATAAATAAGAGGAAATAAAATACCGCAACCATAACGAAGACTTCTTTATATTTATTCCTGCTACTTGCCATTTGCGTGAGATAAAAATGAGAACCGTTCCCGCTAAATCGTTAATGTACGGAAATCCTTTGAGGATAAACAAAATATAGTAAAGAGTATATTTTATGTATATCCGATATTGAATCGTATTTGTTTAGGGTTAAAATTGTATTTCGCATTTGCAAATATTTATATAATATTTGTCCTCCAACGAGCGAACGTATAAGTTTTGCATCGCAAAATGTGCTCGCCTCATACCCGTATCACTAAAATAATTCCAGTTTCGTGGATCGTAAAGTATACATATATGTCTGTGTGAAGTTCACGCGACATTAATTATATACGTATAATACAGTTTAATATGCATAATATTAAAATTTCTGAATGCGAAATATATTTTATAAATGTAAATTCAGAGAATAAAAACATCCCCAAGGCCCGGTTTCATTAAAATACAATAAATGATTTCCGCTTGTTGCGTGCACAAACCTACGTGCGAAAATATGTAGATAAAATGTCGTAGCTTTCTTGTTGCTGGGCTATGGTCTCCTCTTGCCAGAATTTCAACTGACACGTGTTCTTCACGGCTCAAATTAAGTGTATTAAATAATTGAAAAAAAAAACACTCAATTATACTGAAATTTAAGATGAATAAGGACAGCGTAGTCTTAAGAAGCTATGTATATTTTTAGTCAGTTTTAATATGAATAGGCTGCGTGGAGTACAAATATGTTGTGGCATGTTTAAGCTTGTTGCTGTACAAATACTTGGGCACAATAACTTGTGTATGTATGTACGACTGTACGTGTGAACCATTAATACTATTACGTCTTATATTCATAAAGCTGCACATCAACTCCATTACACAGCTGCCTAAAATCGTAAGCTATTAAATCATATTGAAAAATGTTGAGCAGAACAAATCTGGAGATCGCCTGCGACTGACCATTTTTACGGTCGACTTTAGTACCAAGCGATCTGCAGCCGCAAGGCAAACTTTGAAATCTACTCTACTTTGGCATTTGCAATTTCAGTCTCCTGTGGCCTAGTCGATTTACTATTTATACGGTCGATTTTCGCTGCCTGGCCGTGCGTCTCGCGTGAATCCCGTGGTAGACTGTAATTCGATATTATCTAATTTTTGCATAATATCTAATTGCAGCATTTTCATTTTATTATAAAATCTATAATAAAATATGAAAGTGCTCATATTATTTATAAATTCATTTATGTGAGTTAAATTTATTGTAAAATGAAATATTGTTTAATTTAAATTGCTGAAGCGTTAACGAGAACTATAAATTGGGTTTTACGCTTAAATAAATTTATTCAAATAATCTACAGGGTGACGCCGAGTCACCTTTGATGTATTGAGTTTGATTTTGATTACTTTGTTAATGTGAATAACCTTTTAATATATAAGAGGTCACAAGAGAGAAGAAATTTCTGTCATATTTGATGAGGTGATGACTAATTTTTTCATAAATGGTATCTTAACGAATAGGGTCGACATTATCTAGTAGATAGAATATGTGGATATTAACAGAAGATCGCTAGGTCAAAACCAGGAAATAATAATCTAGTTTTTTTGTGTTTAAAATTATTTATTCGTGCTCGCTGATAAAGGAAAACATCGTGAGTAAACCTGCACGATTCAGATAAAAAGTGTGATAAGAACAAAATTTTTTTTTTCTAATTTTTCCGAATGAGGTAAAAACGCTTAGTTGTGGGCGAGACATTACTTTTGTCATTAATATAGCTTAAATTTAAAAATATTGTTAGTATCGTGTTCTTTAAATAAAACAATTGTTATAGTAGCATACAAATACTTAATTAAAGGCAAAAAAATAAATATTTTATTATATTAATACTACGTATAAAGAGTGCTTTAAGAGTGTACTTGAGTTGATTAGTATTTGAATATGATGTTCAAGACTTATATATTACAATATTAATGCACGTGAAGTGACGACTTCTATATTAATACTTGTTATAATTACCGTATCGATTAGTTTCAGAGATATAAGAGGAAATTAATTATAAATGAAAGCCGAGCGGTGATGTGTTGGTTACAAACCATCAAATAGCTAAATAAAGTGTATAAAGTCACTTAAAAATTTTACACTGATTATCTATACTTCTTAATTAATAATCTTAATTTTACACTGATTATTATATTATAAGGCCGGTATTGCAGATGTCTATGGGCGGTGGTAGTCACTTTCCATCGGGTGAGCCTCCTGCTAGTTTGTCACGTATGTCATAAACATACTTATATTATTAATGTCAAATCTCTGCATTTTTTTTATCCTTCAAGGGGTTGAAGTTGTAGATCGAGGAGATTATATGTACTTAGCTGCGGGTTCAACTAGTTTCATAATATAATCAAGTACGTTTTAATGTCTAATTATATTCAAGTGGTCGCTATTTACGATGTTATCTTTTAAAACCTTTCGTTCTTGTAGATTTTTAGCGTGGTTTTAGCGTAGAATTCACTATTCCAAGCTATTAGTGTAAGTACAAATTAATTTAAGCGAATTTGTTTTCGGACGGAAGTTTCAAACATCAAAATATTAGTAATACATAAATCGGTCCCTTAATGAGACGTAATTTAAAACAAAGAGGCACTAGGACGTCGTTGTTAAAGACACTCAACTCAACTCAAGAGAGGACTGGTGGAGGACTTTGAAACGTGATCGAAGCTAGGTAGATAGCTGATATAATTACATCAAATTCAATATTTTCCTATTCCATATTAATAGTTAGTAAAATTCTAAGGGAGAACTGCGCTAACATTAACGAACAGAAGCAAATGTCTCTGTGAATGGATAAGCTGGTTCGATTTTGTATCTTGCATATAGTACGCGCACCAAGTAAAATAATGCTTACAATTTATAGGTTATTGTTCTTTTGGTCTATGAGATTTCTGGTAACTCCATTTTAACTCGCGATACATTCAGATAGTACATTTGTACCATGGACAAAGACAATAATTACCATAATTAAGGTAACTAAGTGAACAGCTTAATTCTCAAACAACTATATCTTGTTATTTTTTTATGACATCATGTTTGGGTTGAGCCCGCTATCCTTAAGATCTAATAATTTTACTTAAATTACAGTTGTATGAAGCGAAATTTGAATGATGACTCTTGCAAACAGTAAGATTGGCAAAAATTCTCACACGTTTCTATAACGAGCTCTTCGTTTTAAGATTTTTTTCACTTACAGTAGAGTGAACTAACAGTAATCGTCCGTAATTGTATAAAATTTTAAGTGTATAGTGTATAGTTTATGATATTTCGTGATTAATCAATGAGTGAGAGCTTATATATATATATATATATAACAAAAAAACAATTTTATATATATATATATATATATATATATATATATATATATATATATATATATATAATTGTTTTTTTGTTATTATTTAATTATCACGATATTTTAATAAAAGTGTTGTCATTTTCGTTGAATTATTTTTAAACGTTACTAATTTACTATATTGTGCCTGTTATTTAATACATAAAATATAAAAAAAGCAACTTCGTTCCAACACCCGTGTACCAAGACACCTCACGTTTTACTGTAGTTTCTCTTATCTGTTTTGAAAAGGAAATTAAATTATATAGCATCCATACAACATACCAACGTTGTGGCTTTATTTGGAATTTTACTGAAACATTCTCTTCTATAATATTTTACCTTCTAACATTTTTTATTTCTTCTAAGTGGTTTTATATAGTTATTTAATATTCTCTTTAAATGTCGAGTTCAAGGGATTTGTTTTAACACTGCAGTGGCATATTCGCGTTTCAAAAGCTGCATGCAAATAGCTTTTATTAACAAGGACGAATTATTCCGCAGAGCGCAGTTTGTAATGCATCGTTAATATGGCAAGGGAAATGCAGCTACGAGGTCAAGTTTATCTTTTCTCACGCTATTACCGCGCTAACTGTGCGGAACCGAGCGGGTGACTGTTTCATTTAATAATTCATGATCGGATTCTGAAATTTAGATGTTTCGTGTCAAAATTTATCAAACTTTTATGATTATGATGTTCGTGTATTTTTAAATTTATTGGTGTATTCTGAAAATGAATAAGCGTTATGATAATGTATGTATGAGATCGGATGGGTTTCGTTATATAATTGTTTTTAAAGGAATTTTGTTTTAGTCTGTCCAAAGATTAGGTTGCGTATCAATCGCGTCCAATATTTCATTGATAAATTTTCCTTGAATATTTTTTCGACTTAAAGGTTAAACAGAGATTATATGTATGACGCTTTTTTATGTATGTTCACCGATTAGTCTAAAATACCTAGATCGTGTAGGATAGTTAAAACTTTATTCTAATGAGGTAAATATAAGTGGTGAAATATATGTATTTTTCTTTGACGTACGATGTAGCGTTTTACAGAAATAAAACACGATGTTTAAAAAAATGTTTAGGATAAAATTTTAGGCGAACGGTGAGATGGGAACTCCTATTTGTTAAATACTGATTGAATTAAAATTATCCAATTAATATTGATCATATCGACAGAACTAAGTATCGGAAAGTAATTTTAGTGTTATTAAATATATTTAATATTTATATCTATGAAACACGCGGGGCCTTCAGAAGATATATTAGGAAAGTACGAATAGGCGGATAGATCACATTATGATGGTTTTCTAAGTAATTTGCTTCGTTTTAAATTACAAATTGCATTACCTATTCATATTTTCTCCCTACAAATAACCAGCATTAACTAGCTGACTGATGCTGACTTCAGATTTTTATGATTCATGCCCATAAGCATTAGCACCGTAAGTTTAATCCTTCCTTATATCTCCAATGCACCCCCAAACTCTAAACTAAGTTGTTATGTCCCAAGTGTCTGTAGTTACACTAGCTCACTAATACTCCAAATTGGTAAACAACATATAGTAGTACGTACACTGCTTGGCGGTAAAATATGTGATGAGTGAACACCTACGAGGTCTTGCACGAACCACCAAGTATAATGTATTCATTCGATTCATTTATCACTTCTAGTTTTATTAAATTAGTGTTTAATATCGTTCTTTTAAATAAGTATAATTATTATTGAAATTTTAAGGAAAACATTTTTTTTTGCTTCATATTTTCCTTTTTTTTTTATTTGCTACCAATCAAAAATTATTATAAATGCGTTGAGCAACAGAGGAGAAAAAGGTACTAAGTAGGTTGTAAATCTAGTACTGGACTGTTTTGTCTTTGTTTTTATAGATACGTTTCATAAAAATCTACTGCCGATTTATCTCCCATAAATGTTTAATGTAGTCTTATCATTATTTAACATCTAGATCATAGTTCGCTTTGTACTTATGTTGCCGGAGGATCTGATAATGGATGTGCCTACATTTTAAATGAGTCACGGAATATGTTATGAGAACCGGCAGCGCCTGAATTGAATTGTTTCGGATAATTTGAATTTTAAATTCCATGGTTTTCTCTTCAGGCGTCTTAACGGAGTATTAAGTTCGATAAATGCGAATAGTCGAAATTTAAACGCGGATGTGCAGAATGTAAATTATTGTGTGCCTTGAATACGGAATACGGAAACGCAATACTTATCTCTACATAAAAAAGTCGCTTCCCGCCTTCTACTCGGTTTTCATTAATAAATTGAGTGATTAATGAAAAAGACTTATATGTGTAATACATGTAATAAAGAATTTCCAATTTCGAGATAAAAGCAAGATTTTTTATTTTTATGTTGGTTTTTCAATCAAAAAGTTGTATAAAGACTCTTGTTGTAACCGCGTAAAACCGGCACGCGTAGCTAGTATTTTATAGAATATATACTTTTTAAAAAGTTCTAGAAAGTATCTTATGAGGTATTTGCGGAAGAAAATAAAACTCTGTGTTATCAATTGAATGCTAAATTCAATAGAAATTTATTGTAATGATAAGATTTGTAAAGCAGCGGTTCGTGGAATAGTTTTCGATGATGTAGGCATTACAATATAAATGTATGTATGAAAAAAAAATAACACGTGCTCAGCTCACGCGACACAAGTGTTTCTATGCATCAGAAACAGATATTTCTGCTAAAATTATATGTGCATGCATGTAAACGAAATTGAAATGTCTGTCTGTGATCTGAAAATAACGGTCATAGTCGCAAATAAAATAACGAATAAAACGTAACATTCAACCTTGAAATATTAATTTATAGATATTATAAATAATAGCATAGCGCTCAAAGAAGTTAACGTAAAGATTGTGTTCCAATGATGGACAGAGTTCCCCAGTTGAGGAGAATGTTTGGAGCGTATTCCACGCTGCTTCAAAACGGTTTATAAGACTATGTGTCTGTATTAAGTGGCAGAATTCCATTAATTATTAATTGAATTGCTTGTAATATTAAAATCCATGGTTTTATATAATTTAAAAGTTTGTTTCCAACTTGAATATAACGTCTTACGTTTTTTTTTTTTTTTCTAATTCTGCTCTGATCTCCGCGCTACATCATACTCTATGAATATTTCATGACATGGTTTTGTAAACGTGAGTTTATTTTTCGCTATTTGCAATTGAAATCGCTTATGAATTTTACGTAACGTGATGTTATTTAATTTAATTCGTTTGGTCTAGTTTTAAATTTATGAATAAATAGTATAGTATGTTGATGTGTTCGGTATTGGGTAACATGTTAACAATTTTTATTAATAATTATTTTCTTGTTATTTTCAGGTATGTTCAAATTTGTTGAGATTAGAGATAGAGGTAAGCTGTATATATTTGATCCACAAATTGACATGTATCTATGTATATGTATATTGAAAATTAAATAACTACTACTACTATCATTTAGTTTAGTTTTGTTTTTATTCTTATTATTAGAAATTGATATTTTATATTTCTTTATGTAAAGAAAAAGTCATAGATTTTAGTTAAATAAGGTAAGTGTACATTATGTTGAGTTTTTAGCAAAATTTCGTACTTTCGTTTTAGCGTTTTAAAACTTTCTTGTAATAACTCGTAAGTAACGTTCTCAAACCACTCTTCGTGGACTTTTCGTATTCGAAGTTATAAGGTCGTTTGCGATAAATCCCCTCCCATAGCAGTCTGCCGTGCCAGCCGAGCGTTATACGAGGGAGCACCCTCCTTTCAAGTTCAAGAATAAATGCGTCTAGCTCTCTATATACACCTCGACTATGTGACGTCTATGTATCGAGAGTTTATATTTTTTCGATACGATTTAACGTTTGTTTTATGTGATTTCGCTCTTTCGTTTATTTTTACGATACGACGATTGTGCTTTTTTATTTTTGTCTATGATATCTCTTCTGATTTTTAAAATTCGAACTGATACGTCAATTATATTTAACGAGCTGATCTGCCCACGACTTCGTTAGAAGGGACGTTTTTTTTTTAAAATATAATTTAAACTCCAGAGACGTAACTAAACTAACTTAATTAGTAGACTTTTGTGTATCTATAGTTTTTTACTTGAATACTTTCATGTTTTTATTCGCTCCTTAATCCGACGTGGGGAACTTCATTGTAAAATACGCATGGAATATAAAGTTGTTAGCGTTTTAGTTACCTCAGACCATTTCATTATCTCTTAATACATTCTACATTATATATGTAAAGAAGCAAATCACTTCTATTGAATAGTATAAGCTAAAATATTTTAGTTAAATGTGGAAATTGCGTGTAATAAATAAATAAATAAAAATTGGACAACATCACATACATTACTCTGATCCTAATGTAAGTAGCTAAGCACTTGTGTTAAGGAATATCAGAACTAACTACGGTACCACATACACCCAGACCCAAGATAACATAGAATACTAATGAAATTTTTTTACATCGACTAGGCCGGGAATCGAACCCGAGACCTCGGAGTGGCGTACCCATAAAAACCGGTGTACACACTACTCGACCACGGAGGTTGTCTATAATAATAAATTCGAAATAAAAAAAGCCTCGGAATCTACATATTTAAGAAATGGTTTGTCCATCAAACCCGTATAGTTAATAATTAAATTTATTTATTCTATTTGATATTTGTTGAGTAAAGTAAATAATGTTTAAACACTATTTCCGAATAGTACCAAGGTAAGTTTAGACTGCTAATATTTGTCAACGTGCTTGGAATATTGTTAAGTTCAATATATACGTTGAGCTTGTCAATGTTGGCGTTATTGACGCCTTTGTGTGCGAATGAGTTTCATCTGATATTCAAATATACTACTACTATAATTTTATCCAATTGATTAAATTGTATATATGTATAGATTTGATGCATTTATTAAATTTTTTTTATCTTTAATTTTATTATAAATAATTTTAAAATTGGCTCATAATATTTTTGTTCTTATTAAAACATTCAGAGTCAGTCATACATTTGTTTAATTATAATGCAAATGTTGTTCACCGAATCGTAAGTGTGGTCGCCGTGCGTCTGGCAGCATTAGGTATGTCGCTAATTAGCATTACATTCATTCATTCACGATTTCTTTTCACTTTTAATACCATAATTATTTTGAGTGTTGCCACACCTCTACTAATCTTTTCACAGTTTCGATCAAAGATATTTTTTTTTTCTGACAATTTAATGCATATTTCTATATTTGATACTGCATAACGAATTATATTCATGCTTCCAAACGGGTTTCTGTAACAACGTCTCCCTCCCATTTAAATAAAATTAAATACGTTTCGTTTTCTCTAACATTACCTGTGTCGAAATCATTGTGAGGGAAATCAATTTCGCGCTGTCGATAAAAAATACATCAAAACTCAATAACAAGGTTTTATATCATATAATATAACAGACGAATAGACTTTTCAATTCAGTCACGCACAGGACGAGACCTTGGAAAGGGTATCTCATACATATAACATATCGATAACACGATTTCCCCCTCTCCGAACTCCTTTGTTTGCTCTCCATAAAAAAATTGCGTTGTATTGTGTTATTGGCATTTAAAGACTTCGTGACTGATCGTTTCTTCTAAGTATTATTACTTCCTTCTAACCTAATAGAATAAACTAGTTCTGTACAATTGTATGTTACAAATTTTATTTATTCGTATTTTAAATTGTATGTTTTTATTTCAGACTAGATGAAAACTCGACTCTGCTCGGGTAAAATTAATAGAACTAAACAAATATCAATCATTATCATTTACTTTTCATATAGCATATTTAACTTTTTTTAAACCTTATAATTATCAAACATCTATAACATCACCCATAAATGTCAAACATGGCCGTCCGTTGATCTGCCAATCTGGTGGAATACACATGTGACAGAATTATGTTGAAATTAGACACATGGAGGTTTTCTCACGATGTTTTCCTTCACCGCCGAGCATGAGATGAATTAAAAACACAAATTAAGCACATGAAAATTCAATGGTCCTTGCCTGGGCTTGAACCCGAAATCATCGGTTAAGATGCACGCGTTCTAACCACTGGGCCATCTCGGCTCTCTTTCTTTTCAATGATCGATAATTGTGGATAAGTTTCAATCAGGTCTATCGTAGACCTGCACCAAAATTTTAATATACATAGATAGATCAGTTACTCGAAATTGAATGTAGAACTCAAGAACGATCTTTGACAAGTCCATCAGATTCTCGTATTAACTTTAATGAATCAATTTATTTTAGTAATTTTTTACTTTGTTAAGTTTGAGAGACAGGATTTAATGCATATCAATTATTCGTCGACGTTAAGAGATTGTTATTAAATGAAGTACTAAAATGATACAAATTTTTGATGTGACTATTAATATTCATAGTCATTTTTACGATCGGCTATTACGCAGAGTGCTTTTGCCGTTTAATTTATATAAATGTACGAATATAAACAAATAAAAACTACCGTATTAGATATCTTATGATAAAATACATAATTGAAATCACAAGGAAAGAAATCAGAAACTAATGTAATTCGATTGTATGAAAGTGGTGTAATTCATTGTGGTGGTTTTGTCCAAGCCAAGGAAGGTCATCAGATTTTCTTTCTACAATCATCAATACTTAGTGTTGTTGTATTTCGGTTTGAAGGATCGATCGTAACATCTTAGTTATATGTATATTACAACAGAAGACACAGCGCATTTAATAGAAAATTTTAGTATATATTCCGTTTCATGTGACGTGACAATATGACATCCTTACAGATTGTTGGGTGGCATGGTCTTGAAATAAATAGATGTTTTTTATTTATCGTGATATTACTAGCTAGGTATTTAACCATTTAAAAAAAAAAACTTGCTTACTGACTTGTAATTTAAGTCAGGTTCATAATTCAGATTATCGAATTATTAACAGCACTACGTACGCTCTCTATACTGATGAATGGCAAAGTTGCATAGTTTGTAGTTCAGCTCAGTCGAACAGAGTGTTCGGATCGCCATTTCTAGTGCGTATATATCGATGTTTAGATTATAACAAGACGTATGACAATTACGCATAATATAATAATCAAATTAGCATTTTTGTCAATACTGTTTCAGTTCAAATACGTTCAATACGTAATTTAGCAGATAATTAGTTAAATTATACCTTCTTACAAATGTCGAAACAATTATGAAAGCAACGTTTATAAGATAACGCTTGTCTTTAACATTCAATATAATTACCAGGTAAAATCTATCAATTATACAATTCGTATTCGATAAAGGATATATTTCACTTGAACATTTTTTCCTGTTCATGTTTTTCTATGAATTATGGTTTGATGCACGTGGCCTCTATGTTTCCAGTGAAATTAAGTAGGTAGTTTGATTATATAATTCCACAGTATTACGAAGATATCTTGTAATGTTTGTTTATCGGTTCGAATCTCATGGAATATAAAATAAATAGGTATATGTATACTTATTATTGGAATAAGTTTAGTGAAGGTTGTGTTTTGTTTATATATAAAATAGTTAGGCATATGGTCATATGTGCCGTCTGATGGTATTTGTTAATAAAAATATTTACCATTCTCTTCCATCGTTAATACTCCACCAAACATAGTAACTTATATACAAGATTCCGTACCTGTTCAGCCCATCTGGGTAGATACCACGAAACTACTCATCGTTTCTATCTAATAGCAATATTTTTTATTTCTGTAATTCGGTTTTAAGGGTGAGCTAGTCAGTTTAATTACTCCTAACTGACAAGGGACCTAACTTCTTAGTTTCCAATGCTAGAGGCGCTTTGGTAATACAAGGTATGGTAAACATTTCTTATAGCTCTATTTGTATGGACAGTGGTGACAACATATTGTCTTTTTGACGTCCGCCTTCCTACAAGTACCTACAAAAAACGTCGACTAACTGTCTCCATACAATTGGGCGTTCAATATTGCTATTTATTTTATTTTAATAAAACAGTCATTTTCAAGTCCAATACAATTAAATATTATTAGTAATCCAATGCCTAGTATAAAAAGATTACTTAGAAAATATTTATATTCTCTAATATTTTCTAAGTTAATCTTTTCTCAAACATATATTCTCGTGGTCGTATATTTCGGTCTGTCGTCACAAGATACATGATACGTATTCGGTAAGGAATGTGTTCATTCATCGGTAACAACGCATCCTATTCAAACATTATCTGAGACGATAACCCTAATAGCCGATCGTTTGGAATGTGAGCCCATAGGCTGTTATCCATCAGACGTTAAATGATCCGAATAGAACGCGTCAAGGTAATCGCTAATGGCTTAACAGTCATTAGTGAATTTGTGAATCGATATTTTTTATTAATATGTAAATTAATTGAACCGCCTCAAAACGGGTTGGGCTATTTATAAATATTTACGGGGTCATTGAATGATTAATATATGTTATGTCTAGTTTTGTTTGTACGTTGTTTCTTTTATTGATAAATAGTAAGGCAAAGGTCGTAACGGGTCATATTAGTGACTTTATGATGGTACATTATAATTTAACTAGCTGTGCCCGCGACTTCGAGCGCGTTTGAGTTCAACAAAAAGTTATCGTTCAGTTCGCAGATTTTACAATAACTTATTTATTCTGTATCAGGCAGCTTTTGTGATAATAAGTCGTTGGTGGGAGGAACCCGACGTGACGGCGGCGCGAGGTTTGGGGTACTGGATAATATTTGGACATTGCAGCGTGACTTTTTTATTATTTTAAATATAGTTCTAAAAAAAGTAAGTAAGCCTGAGATACTCCTTATTACATCAGCTTTCTACCACTGAAAGTCTCGTCAAAATCGGTCCAGCCGTTTCAGAGATTAGCCGGAACAAATAGACACACATACCAAAATTATAAAAAAATGTTATTTTGGTAGATGTACTGTGTATACGGACGTATGCATGTAATAAAAAGCGGTTATTTTAATATTACACAAAAACACTGCAATTTTATTATGTAGATAGGTTGGCGAGCGATTTCTAAGCTAAGCGAGTACTCAGAGCGATCGCTGCGAATAAGTTGTTACTATTCCTTATTTAACACAAGACCATTCAACCCTATAAATAAATCTTGATAGCTCAAGGGTTTTTAATTATCAATGCATTGACTAGTTCTCATGTACATAAGCAGCCCGTAAATGTCCCACTGCTGGGATAAAGGCCTCCTCTCCCTTTGAGGAGAAGGTTTTTTTTGGAGCATATTCCACCACGCTGCTCCAAGCGGGTTGGCGGAATACACATGTGGCTGAATTTCGTTGAAATTAGACACATGCAGGTTTCCTCACGATGTTTTCCTTCACCGCCGAGCACGAGATGAATTATAAACACAAATTAAGCACATGAAATTTCAGTGGTGCCTGCCTGGGTTTGAACCCGAAATCATCGGTTAAGATGTACGCGTTCTAACCACTGGGCCATCTCGGCTCTAGTTAAAAAAGTTAATAAAAAATAAAGTTTTTTTTTTTTTTAATAATTATGAATTAAATATTAATTACTGACATCGTTAAAAACACGCGACCGACTGGTCATGACGATCGATAACGGAACTCAGAATGATTTATAAATTTTCTACCTGATTGTGCAGGTAAAAGTGGTTTTGATGTAAATGTTGGAAAATGCATTAATTTTTCAAATTTAATAAGTTATTTATGTACCACTGTTGATTTAAATGAATTATTTTAAACGATGTGTGCACATACCTTATTTATCTTTTTAAATCCTATTATATATCAATGCAGTCAAGTTGCTTAGTACAATGCATAATTACAATAAAAAGAATTTTCATTTAATAATCGAACGAAGTAATTTATAAAACGCGTCCTTAAAGTTAAGAGGATTCAATTTGACATCAATTAACAAGATGCGTCAAAAATATAGGCATTAAAAAAATCTAAATATGCTTTTACAAGCACTTTTGAATCATCATTTAACAAACTGAAACGACGTGTATCTCAGTGTTTTAAAATCAAATAAAATAATATTGAATACTTTATTATACCTGTGTTATGTTTTAATGTATAACATGTGTAAGTGTAGTGACTTCTGATGGTCTTTAATAAATAAAATAAAATAGAAAATACTTGCAGAAAAAAGTAAACTTCATGTTAACCTTATTCAAAGATTATCTACCAAAGATATAGTATTTAAAATCCAAAAATAGAATGTAAATAGAACTCATTAGTCTCCCCAATGGCAATGTCTAATTGCCATCAATGCCAAGCTATCTTCTAATAGCGTTTAATATTTTCCGGGCCGCTGTCTCTTGGGCAGCTTGCCAGTTCGCACTTGACCGCTGTCCGGTATCAAGTGTTCACATGCTGAGACAATATTAATAAAATATTTACGTAAAAAAATCCTCCTTGGCTTAGCAGCTAATTTTATGGTTCCAGATCTTGAGATCTATGATTAAAATCCCCGGATTTTTGTCAAGAGATTCTTAGTTAGTTAGCAATGCTGTAATACACTCCATTACAAAGAAAGGCGTTTCTCCTGCAAATGATTTATCTTCTAGCACGTCAGATGTCATCCAATCGGACAATCTGGGGAAGGAGGGGTCTGTTAGCATGCTCTTGTAACATAATATATCCTGCCAAATATAGCTGAGTTACTACTACGGCCTAAATTGCTCTAGACAATTAAAAGCATTAACGTAGGTATATCAATCTTTACATAAGTTTCATTAAATGAATTTACGATCGTCTGATGTGTTAGATTTTAGTAAAGTTCAGTACACTTCATACACTTTATATATATATATATATATATATAGTACACTTCATACACTTTATTTTTAAGTGTATGAACGTATTATTATTAAGTGTATGAAGTGTACTGAACTTTACTAAAATCTAACACATCAGACGATCGTATATATATTATGGCGCTGTAAGAAATATTAACCATTCCTTATATCACCAATGCGGAACACAACAATACTGAGTACTGCTGTTTGGCGGTAGAATATCTGATAAGTGGATGGTACCCACCCAGACGGGCTTGCACAAAGCCCTACCACAAAGTGACTACGATATTACTACGACTATTGATCAAAAATAATAATGTTATGCGTTTTTTTGTTTGTTGGTCTGTATGTAAATAATAACTTAATCATTCACGTGGACAGTCGTTTTCTGCAGACCGCAGAGAATCCTTTTAAATTTCGCTTTTTGCATAATATATATTTTCAGTAGTGCTTTAGAGTATTACGTTACATATTCGTTATTCATCATTTTAAAAAGAGAAATATTTCGAAAAATGGTACAATACTTATCTTATGAGTTATTGAAATGAAGCACTATTATCAGATTAGATTTTTCGCGAAATATAATGTTACGTGAATCACGATGCAAATGTGTACTCAACGTGTAGTCTTAACGGGCTCACTGTAAAACCCCTCAGGGCACACATTAATGAGATTAAACTGATGTAAACGAATGATTATCCGTCTACATTCAATACGCGAAGTTATTTATATAACAGTCGATCTATTTTATTCACTGCTTCGATTTAATTAAGGAGAAAAAAACTTAGTGAAAACTTTATAATTGCTATTTTCCAATAAATGTAGGTTGGCGTAAATAAAACTTAAAAGAACAATAATAAAAAAGTTTACAGCTATGTTTTTTATGTAATAGTTTCGTTTAAATGACATAGACATTGGCGCTGTATGTAATAATAAAAAATATTACATAACAACAGTGCGCCAGCAACCTTGAGAACAAAGATGCTATGTCCCTTGTCAGGAACAACAAAGTTACATTGGCTCACTCACTCCTCAATTAACCCACGAGGGATGAATTAAAAAAAGATCTAGCCTATGTCCTTTTCAAGATGAAATATCTATCTGCACAACAAATTTCATCCAAATCGGTTTAGCGGTTTAAGCGTGAAGAGGTAACAGACAGACTTTTGCATTTATAATATTAGTCAAGATAAGTTAATATTCCACATAGATTTCGATATTAAACAAGCGTACTGTATCAATATAGCGCCGTAATTATAATTTGTTTCGTCGTGCGTTGGTTTAAATATTATAACCCAATATTTGGATTGATACTTAATAAATACTACAAATTCAAAATTAACCTATTAATTATACTCTTTACATACAGACCAAAAACAATGAAAACGCTATTATATTATTATTTTTGATCAATCCGTAGTCAGGTTAAAACAGCAGGCTTGATACGGTTGAAACGTTGCGTAGTTAATTTTAAGTTATTTTTATTTGAATACATAGATTCCTTGGTGCAACAATCATTGGAGGGTTTTGCCATCATCGCCACGCTTGGCATGCGGTTTGGAGATCGCAGTATGATGTCACAGTCCTCGGAAGGATGTTGCTGGCCATCCTCTGGTATAAAACCCCTTGGTCGCCTTTTACGACACCCGCGGAAAGAGACGAGGTGATGCTAGTCGTAGCGCACGACCGGTCAACTGCACAAGACCGGTCGTTGTGGCGATCTTTGGGGGAGGCCTATCTCCAGCAGTGGACGTCTTACGGCTGATCTCAGCCGATGATGATGATGAGGTAGATTAACAAATGGGGCACCTGATGGCAACTGACCATTGGCATTTATATTTATATTTTATAGCATTTCATAAATTAAAATATTTCATACATAGCGCACGTTTTCATCGGGTGACGTAAATAACCGACGTAAATATACCCAAGGAGTATATGTGTTAGGTAGGTCGGCTTTGTACTTCTTAACTATTTTTCAGTGACGTAGACGACAAATTTAACGTGTGTTATGTAATAGGTATATGTTGTTGTATATCTTAATCAGATTTTCCAACATCATATCTATGGCAAAATTTCAATTGATATTAATATTATCACCCTTATGCTAAATATATATCAGTAGATGGGTAAAGTTGGACTGGTTTAAAATTCAGTGGTATGATATCAACATATATTTTTAAAAAGGATCAAGGGAAATTTGGGAGTACGAGATAGCTTAACTTCTTAATTTTTTAATTTTTATTTTGGCTGACTGTCAAATCTGATGATGGTAAGCGGTCACTACCTATATAGACATTGGTATGGATTTTTCATTTAAATAGGTATGGAGATTATCAAATGTGGTACCTAATGACAATTGACAATTGGCACTAAAGAACATATAAATCATCCAGTTAAGTTAAATGTCCAATGCGTCATCAAACTTGGGAATAAAGATGATATTTATACCCTGCCTTTATTTGCATTGCCTCGATCATCTTTCAATCATAGACAATGGCACTGTGGCAAATGGCACTGTGGCAAATGGCACGGTAGAAAATGTGGCGATTCAGTGGTAATTATCCTGGTGGACTTGTAGAAAGAAAAGTAAGTTCGTAGCGATAAAAGTCGATGTTATCGGAATTTTGACGTAGTGGCGAATGAAAATGATGATCGTTGAATTTTCCGGCCCCCTTATTTGCCGCCGTGTGTGATTACGTCACCCCCGTGGCTGTGGGTTGACTTGTCTATATATGTATTTCATATAATCACTACTGAATACCATTCATTTTGTAAAAAAATGTCACCGTCATTATCTACCACCAGTCAGCGTTACTTAGTATTGTCGTGTTTCGGTTTGAATAAGCCAGTGAACTATAGCCAGCCTATAGTTATAGCCGCCGATGTATATGGGCGTTTGTGACCATTAAGCATCAGATGGTACATTTGTGAGTTCGCCTCACTATTATATAAAATCATTATAATTACCATTATCAAAACTTAAACCATAAATCACTAATTCGAGATATAAGTTATGAAATAATACATTATGAATAAGAATGAAATTATTATCTTCATTTTAATGAAACGTCGAAATGTTTTTGTTTATTTAAACAATAGACGAGTTTCAATTAGTCAAGATAAACATCTTATTTATAACGGTTTTAATGGAATTTATAAGAGCTTTCTAAACAGTGAGCTCGTTCCGTTTCGCTGAAAGACGAATTTAAATATTTTGTCAAAATCATTTTCAAGTTTATTAATTACAGTAAATTCAAATATTGGTATTATAGTTATCTTATTATTGTACCGCTGTTCATTATTATACCTTTTTCTTTAAAAGTCCACTTCATCTATGCTCTTATTATAAAGAAATAAAATTTAATTTAAATATGTAGAAGGTAATCTTAGCAATAAAGAACCAAAAAAATTACTAAAAATGTTTTCACTGGTAGGAAGCTGCATTATTTCTGAGTGCTGTAGGGCTTAAATAAATTATATTTATAATATCATATCATTTTCTTTAATTTTTTAATACACTGCACCCATGCGAAGTCGGGATGGATTGCTAGTTATATGTATGGAACAGAGCCATAAAAAAACATACATATACCACAAAGAAGAAACTCAAAAGGCACTGAAAAGTCTGTGGGAGAAAGAAATAAATATAATAAACTAGTTGTCGCCCGCGGCTTACCAAATTTCATTAAATTCGGTTCCGTGGTCTGGTCGTGAAAGAGAGACGTCTGATATTCAAACGACCGACAGACAGTTACATTCGCATTTATAGCATTGGTATAGATAATATTAAATGAATGCTTCGAATAAAGAAGGTGAGGCACTTCCCACATTTAGTACAACACGCTGGCTCTGTAACGAAAGCCGAATGTAAATATTATTGCAATCGCCAAAAAGCGATCAATTTGGTTTATTGATGTTTACGTACGAAGCTTTTTATATGATTGGAGTTTTAACTTTATGATTACGACTTATTGTTGGGTATCAATTTCCGTTGAAAGACTAATTTTATTTTCGACTTTCAATTACAAAATTACATGTATTTATAGATAAAATTTACATACTATCTACTTAGTTGGTACTGAAATTAGTTTATAGAAGTATTCAGCGAGTTATCTGCTAGGTTTGTCTCGATACTTTGGCGATTTTGAAGGGAAGATATTAGTATTAGATCACATTAGATATTATATTTGTTTTTTTTTATGCTGGGCTTCAATGTGTTTCAAACTACATTCTCTAAAGAATAGTCTTAGCCCAACCATGGGATTGACACAGACTAATTATTATTCCCGTTACGTTACATTATAGTTGACGAACTTGTTGCTTTAAAATTAATCTCACCGGCTTAAATCTAAGTAATCATTACTAATTTACATTAATAACGGCTACATTTTTAATTAAGGTAATGCGTGTCGGGTTTAAAATAAAGGACATTGCTAAGTCGATCCGGGGCAGGGGAAACGCAGTTGAAAAACGTCGAATCATTCTAAAAATAAAAAATACTCTTGCATAATTCTTACCTAGTATTACGGGTTTGATAAGTAGATTAATGTATTCCATTCTGAAGTTTGTAAAAATATGATTGCTCTGTATTGATGAAAAAAACATGTGACACGTTTTATTACGACGTATCAGAAGCAAGTTAGAGAACTGGTGAATAGAGATATAATGTAAGCGTGTTTCATCCTAGACAGGATTAACGCTTACTATCTTATCTTATCTATTACTAGGTGGGATTGCGGTCAAGCTCAACTAACAATAAAATAAGCATGGAGAAATCGAAACAGTTAAAAGTCGCGATACAGTAAAGAAATCGTGTGAGTTGAAGAGATTTATTTAGCAAAGCGAAATTTAAAATATATAGATGACATTTGATTTTTTATAAATTTGTTAACATCGAAATATATTTTGAATAAAGAAGTTTTATTATTTACGTTATGCTAAACATCTATTCCTAAAACAAAGAATCCACCGATACTTGTCTCGACCTCAGATCGATCGAGGCTATATAAGGCAAGGTGTGCGCGATGGATCAAGGATATTTGCGCACGCGCCGTATGTAATCTAAAACATATAACGAATAGTTCTATAATTATGTTATCATATATGTCGTATAATGTCGAAAAAATGTGATTAAGAAAATTAGTTAGAATAACCGCTTCTTACAAGATTTTTTTTTTGTTGATTTCAGTTTTTTGTTATTAATGTCAGGATCAAGTGTTATATCTATTTACATAGATGATTCTGTATGTTGCAACAATTCGAATGTTCATGAATATTCATAATGACCGTTTTTAAAGTTTATATTAAATTTATAAAATACATATAATATTACCAGTAAAGAAGCCAAGAACACAACCGTAACTTGCCTCCTTGAAAGGGATTTATGACAGTATTTGGCAATTCAAAAACTTGGCGCAAAATTTCCTCGTAAGTGCTCTATCATCTAACCTATTTATAGTTTGACATTTACACTTTCACAATTGTACTCAGCTGGTAATCTTATCCTGTGACATATCACGCGCGGCTTTATAACTTTCAAAGGACAGAATTATACGAATTTTCTTAAATGATTTGATTTTTTCATAAATTTATTCGTCCGGGCTTCGCATCAATAAACTAAGGGTCTTCATATAATGTTTATGTCGTAGTAAATTTATTTATTTATTATACATCTTCAATGATCATTGTACTATTTCATCCAATTTACAGTAAAAAAATATTGTATTGTAATCCTATACCTACCTCATTAATCCCTCAGACCATTGGTTTTCACTAATATGAAATCCACATGAAAATCCATTTGGTAGTTTTTGAGCTTTAATCACGGCGGGGGAATTTGTTTATGATATTATGTAGTGGTAATATTTATTTTATAATATAAAGGTTCGTTGACTCGACCGGTTTTGTTATATTTGGTAGTTATAACACGGTTTCTCTTTCGGATCAACATATAACTAGTTAATTTCAGTCCAAACAATGTAAATGGTTTCCATACATAATAAGCCAAAGGATTGTAAGACTGCATTGTTAGCTTTTCACCAAAATAGACAGTAACAATAGCGTCGGAAATTGATTCATTTTGTTTACTAAACAATTGTTTCGTTAACGGCGCCGACCGCTTGTTGCTTGCCTTTGTACTTATATTTAGGTTTCATTAGACTTTAATTAATATCTAGTAGTTTTTAATAAATTATATATAAACAAAACGAGAGGTGTTGTGGGGCACCCTGGATTGGAACGAAGTTATTTTCGCTTTATATTACGTACTATATAATAAATTGACAACGTTTAAGAATAATTAAATGACAACAATTAAAATAGCCATTAAAAATCCCGTGTGAATTAAAACAATAATAAAATAAGTTTAATTGAAACCGTATATATAAATGAAACAGGCAGAGAGAAGAAAGAGGTCGCCTGGAGCGGCGTAGAAGAACTTCGTTCCAAAATGTACTATACGATATTATGATGAAAATTATCATTTAATTATTTATAAAGAATGAATTAATAAGGTACAACTCCCTGATTATAATTTCATGCTTATATACACATCGGATCGCATATGCGTTGTTAGACATTAATAGAGTTTTATTAAGTAGATGTTCACAAAAAATTTCGTGCATCCGAAAGTGTTATATGAAAGAGAATTTACGTATATGTTACAAACGTTACAGTAAAGTCGTTCGTTTTCCTCTCACCGCGCCCAAAGGAGTTCCCGGTTTTTTATTACATTACATGAAACACTTTCGATATGGCGTTCGATACACTTTCTCCTAAGCAACAGACAACAGTTATGATTCGCATATCGAATATCGACACGAAACTATGCATATCGATACGTTTACAATTCATTCAGTTTGAGTACGAGTAATGCGCGTTCGGCACGCATTCTCGTCGGACGTATTACACAGTTATTGAACGGAGAAGTCCAGCTATTGATGAATATCTACGCGTCATCATTCATTCAATTCATTCATTCGCTGTTAAAACGAAAGTCATTCTTTGTGTTCCTGGTAGGTACATGGTACGAACGAGAACTGTTTTAATGTATTCCTGCGTATTACGTTTCTAGCGAAATAATAAAAAAAATAATGTTATTTTTCAGGCGGTATAAAGTAAAATATTTATTTATTGTTCTCAACAAACTATTATTTAAGTTAAGGTGTGCGTATGTGTTTACTACTTTTTTGTCCAAGTGCAATAATTACTGCAGATCCCGACCTGCAAGTATTAGGCTTAAAGTGAAATTTCATTACAATCGGCTCAGTGATTCAGTCGTAATGAGATTACAAGCAGACTCACTGTCACTTGTATAATATTAACAAATATTTTTAAGAAATCGGCAAATGACGGAGTTTTGAGGTAGCACTTGAAAGATTAATTCATTCGAATTGATACCCTTATTTTTTTAAGTTGGTTAACAAAAAATAAAAAAACGGTATTTCTTTGTAGAAAAAACAGATTGCGGCAACATCTGCAAAATCATCTGACGTCAATGCAGACTCTGTTTTGACTCGCCATTACAAATTATATAATAACCAAGATCTGTTTACTTTATTAATACTGTCGTAGCGAGTAACATTACGTATATTTTAGTACCTTCAAGCCTTTATAGCTACTTATAAAATAAATAAGTTCAAGATTAATAACTGAAATTAAATCTGTTATAATCATTGTAACTGGTCCTTAAAGCAGATGTTAAATATGGATATTGATACAAACGAGTTTTTTTTAAAAACCAGTAAATATAAAACTTAATATCATTATGCTGATATTATGATAATATAATACCGGAATATGCAGCGCTTTTCCGAGGAGGTTTTCGTATACAGTTACATAAGGTGACAAGCGTTAATTTAACGTTCTTGTGTGATATGGAAAGGATCCTAAAGGTTCTGTTAATTAATGCAATTGATTCAATTTTCAAAATTCTACGCCGTTTTATTAAAGAGTTATCTCTTACATCAAACCTTTTAACCGTACAGTTAATTTGATTCAGCTACGCATAGAAGAATATTTTATCGTTTGAGTTTCTAAATGTCGTAAATATTTAACATTTATCATCATCAGCCAATTACAACCTACTGCTGGGAATAGGTCTCCCCCCAAAGCCAATGCTACTTCCTTACTCAGGTCATTTATAGTTACCATTTATAAAACAAGGGCAGCGTGTAAATTACCGACTGCTGGGGTAAGGCTTCCTCTCCATTTTGAGGAGAAGAGCAGTGCTGGTTGTTGGATTTACATGTCGCAGAATTTCATTGAAATTAGTCACATGCGAGTTTCCTCACGATGTTTTCCTTCACAGCCGAGCACGAATGAATTATAAAAATAAATCAAGAAGATGAAAATTCAGATTTGATCCCGCTATCATCGGTTAAGCATACCAACCATTCATCCATATCGCTACTATACATTTTAAAATGTATTTTAATTTTGTTTTTTTTATTAGTACCTATAACTACATCAATATTAAAATTAATCATTTAATCTTATGATATGATGACTGAACATTGCCTACTTGAATAAGGTATATTAAGATTTGGATGTTTTGAAATGTTTTAACGTAAAGGTAACCAAACAGTTTTATCAACAAGAAGTTCAGTAGTTACTTTTATTCTTCAAACAGTTTCCCACAGGTATTTTGTTAATGTATTAAAAATATTCCGAACTTACATAAAATAGTTCATTGCTTTGAAATACGAGCGTAACGTTTTGAGTTGGAAACTGGAGCAAACTCAGGAAAATTATATCGATAAATTCAAAACTTAACGCTCACAGCAATGGTTAACTAACACCAACTAATCTATATACTACTAATTAATGCTCGGTGAAAATTAAATATACACTCTTATGTTAAAATTCAAGATAAGTCAAAGGTTATTTTGGCTCGATTTAGCTGTAATAACTTACTTAGTTATTTAGACTGATGTAGTTCTTTATTAATTGTCAGTTTGATAAGTGACGTTGTGATAATATCAACTGTCGTCGGCGAACATTAACTGGCCCTTTTGCATTTGTCTGACGTCCTAAAATTAATATTAGATCTTTTAAGAAGTAGCTTGGTTGACGTACAAATGTGCTATCTGATGGTAAATTTTTAGTATGTACTGCCTATAGACCACCGCCATTGATCTAAGATTTTATGGCCCTTGTGCCTGTACTTGGCTCAATCACCCTTCGAACTAGAACAAAAACAATATCAAGTAATGCTGTTTGGCGGAACAATACGTGATGAGTGGGTGGTACATACACGGGCTAGCAAAAAGGAGGTTAGTAGCTTTATTCGATTCAGTACTCCAATAAAGAAATTAGATGGTAATACAAATCTGGTAGAATTTCATCTGACGCAAGCGAGTTTCCTACAATAATACGATTCTTAAATAAATGATGTAAAAAAATCTTCTGACTACGGTAAGGCAAATAAAGAATTGAACTCACGACCGTAAAGCAACCAGCGTTATTATACAGCTATGAAAAATACTCAAGCCATAAATTTCTTTCCATCTTGGGATAATTAAAAAAACATTAAACTAAGAATTAACCCATTGTTATTTTTTTAAGCGAAGAATTTTTTACGATAAAGTAATTTGTGTAAAACATTATTAGTGCATGTTGTAACTTTACTTTTTATTTTTTATTTCTGCTGTACTTAATTGTTATTGAACTATAGTTTTTTACTCTTAAGTCAAATAAATAATTAAAAGAGATACTTCGCTTAAACGTATTAGTCACTTAGTATGGAAGTGTGTTTTCTTCATTTTACAAAAGCAATTATACCGAGCTCTCTCTCGTAAGAGCATCGTCGATCATAATTAGTGTATGGATGATGGCAACATTGTGTTACTCCGTCCAATATATTTTTGGCACAACAATTTTGGCAGAACAATGTCAGGGCTTGTGAATACCGCAGTCAACGGCCGTGCCAATGTCTAGGCAGAGGTGAATATATACCAGACTATTCCATTACTTTTAGCTTTCACAAATTTAAATTTAAATCTTCAGAAAATAAAATACAGTATACATTACGTTAAGACTCATATAAATGCCGTAATTGGGCTTATGTTTAATTTAAACTAGTACAAATAAACATTTTTGGTGTATATAGCGGCTTATTCAATTTCATGTCCGTTTGAACTCGAAACATGTGCCGTCGACGTTTCAGGTTTTATAGTAACGTAGTTTTTGATTTATTTAAAAATAATTTTATTTTGTACTGTTTGAATATTCGTTGCACTTTTAAATAATAGACATATAACAAAACTCGACAACTCTGTATAAAGAGCTTATCTCGGCTTAGTTTTATCTTGAAGAACTTATTTTCTTCTGATTTAGTGTGATCTTCCAGTTTACCTATTAGTAACGATTACAGCTCTTAAGCTTTCGATTTTTTTATCTAACCTACGACATTATTCATCAAAACGAGATTTAGCAATTTATTTTACAAACGCATCGATAGATCGCGGGTATAAGTCAAGCAATTTCCACATTATCGATTTCAACACAAATAAAGCTTATGGAAGCTCAGTGCGAATTTATCTTTATATGTAATTAATATTGTGTTTGCTGATCAACGATAAGATCGTCGGAAAATCTAAAATAATATGTCGGATTAGACTCTGCTACATTTGTGTCTAGTTTATGTTTTAACATTGAATGCTTAACATAATACATCTCGTAAATCGATTTTTAGTAATATTATGTAACATATTATCTCCCAACTGTATATAATTAGTAAATTGAAATTAATAAATCACATTGTCTTATCTTGGCTCTTACACAAGTAAACATGTTCTTAATAAACATTATTTGTTTACACTCATCGATTTAACTATGAAAAAAAAAAACAGCTGCAGTGTTCCGGAAATCTTGGCACTAATTAACCTCACGAACTATGTTAATTTATCCCTTAATTTTGAACTCTGTTCCGTCGGAATAGGAGCGTGATTACGTTTTGGCGCGTAACGATCGATATAATCGAAGGGAATGTTGGCAAGTTATCCAAATCGTAGCTTCTGCCAATTTATGAATATTTTTATTTAATGAATATTATTAACGTTTATTTTCAAAGATTTTTTTTTTATTTAAATGTACCAAATTACAATCAATTTATTAAATTACAAATTTTACAGTCTACCTAACTATCACTAATAAAAATTATTTTAAAGTACCTTTTGAAGTTATTGTAAACACCTATGAAGTAAATAACTATGAAGTCATAACAGTCATTTGTCTGTTGTGTCTAGTGTACTGTCTCTGAAAGTCTTTAAATGGTAGATTAAAACGTGTTGCACGAGATTAATTAATTATGACTCCAACCCATTTAGTTTGAACTAGATATGTGTTCGCGGAATGCTTCTGTTTACAATTTCAATTTACTTCGCAGTGATTTTAAACGTTTTGTCACTTAAGTTAATTAATCAGTACATGGTCTATACAGACTTGTACTATCTAACAGGTTTAACAAGTTAAACGGTATGATATTTATGACATATTGAATAGAGGAATTGATTTTGTACAGCTACAATTTGTACAGATAACGTCAAAATCTAGCACTGTTGTGATATCTGATCTAACCTACAAACTTTTTAAACTTATTTCTGCTTATTTATAGAATTGAAGTTTTGTATAAATTAAACATCGTGCTTATATGTATAAAACAAAGTCGTTTTCTGTTTCTGTCTGTATCTCCGTTTTCTTCTTCTAACCACTCGACAGATATTTTACGGTTTTTACTAAGTATCATTATCTTCTACTCTGTAACATTCGAATGAATACTTTACAAGATTTCGCAGTTTCCAAATTATGTCCAAAGTATAAAATCGTTCGCTACGAAGCGAGTGTTTGGATAAAATTTTGATCTTTCGAGTACAAGTTCAAATTTCAATCTATAAGCCGTGAACACATTTTTATCTATGTATCACAATATAATTATTATATACATATCTCATTTATGATATACTTATATAAACTTATAAATAAAAAAACGTTATAAAATACATTAATAACTACTTGACGGGTTGTTGCTAAAAGTGCTGCTCATTTTCTCTATTAAAATTTTGAGCGAAGTCCGGGCATGTTTATTTATTTATTGAAAAAGTTACACCATCAACTTATCACAAATCACTTAAATTTAAAGTCTTGTAAGTTTAGTGGTAGAAGTTAATAACAAAAATGTACTCATCTAATTTTATAAACACTTTCAACTTTTACAGAAATGTTTTTAAGAATAAACCTTCAGGATGAACATTGGAATTTTTATTCCGTCGAAACAAATTTTTCAACGTAAGTCTACGAAACAACGGTCGAGCGCATTAACGGTTAAAGAAAGAAAAAAACATGTCCTTTATAACAGTCTTCACTTACTTCTATCAGAAACTAATAAATATATGACTGAAATATATAATTAAAATATGTTAGAATCTGTCGGCGGTAATTTAAGTCAATTATTATCAAAATAAATGTGCTTATGTGATCAGATGTGTTGGTTTTGTAAGACGGTTTTAAAGAAAAATTGTGAT
This sequence comes from Vanessa atalanta, assembly GCF_905147765.1. NCBI lineage: Eukaryota > Metazoa > Arthropoda > Insecta > Lepidoptera > Nymphalidae > Vanessa > Vanessa atalanta. Next base: position 9,038,323 of record NC_061888.1, on the reverse strand, counting down.
AATACAACATTTGTTAACTCATAAACACGAATAGATCAAATAGCAACCGATTAGCAAAGATAATATATGAAAAATGTGGGCAACAATTTGTTTTTATTAAAAACGTCCTTAGCTATGTCGAATTGGATGGAATCCAAATGCTCGCTTGATGGGCGTATTTTTTTTTATTGGATTCATGGGTTGATCTCGTATTTAGAAAGGGATTTCGGTGTAAGTTTTACTTGTTATTATTTCACTATATGTTCATATATATGTATATTAACAATGTTATTATTTTGAGTTGCCTTTTCGGTAGATGTAAATTTCGTTAACACAAGCTTCAACTTGGAACAACTTTGTAAGGACGTCTATCATCGATAGCAATTTTCAGGTTGTCAAGATATTAATTTAAGGTTATATCAAATTTGAAATAACAGCATGTCTACAGAATAAATTTAAGAAAATTACAATAATGCTATAATCATCTCCATTTAAGTAAACTCCTACAAACATTTTGTCATATTTTATTAACCATATAGACCTGTTAACGGTTTTGAACATATTATACCATGCAGAACCCGTAAGATCGTGATATAATTTAGAACAGACTGTATCTATTAAAACGATTTCAAGTGTATATAATTTTTTTTACTCTGAATATCAATTAAACGTATGTAAATTACGTTTATTGGGCGATTTATTTGAATTGATTGCTTTAGTACGCGTCATGGTCGTAAACTGAAGCTCTTCATATCTTAAGTGGGTCTGAGAAAATATGATCTTTAGACGATGAGCATGGAACATCTGGTGCGTAAAAAACTTATAGCGTAGAGGAGTTATTCCAACTGATAGGTACATACAGACAAACAAACTGGTATCAACTAAGGAAACATTTTGATAAAACTGCTACTTCATGTTATGATTTATAGGTATACGTAAATATTATCCGTTCCGTTATTAGTTAGATTTATGTATAAATAGAGAAGTCAAATTGTGCTTTAACTTTGAATAATTCACGTACATGTACTTGCGGGTAAGGCTTTATGTTAGCTAGTCTGGGTAGGTGCCATCCGCTATCCAGTATAAAGTAGTACAATACACAGTAATGGTTCTGGTTTGAAGGATCAGTGAGCCAGAGCCAGAGCTAGATATTATGTCCACAAGGGGCAGGGGACGACGAGGCAAGGGACGGAATATCTTAATTTCCAGGGCTGGAGGCGACCACTTACCATCAGGTGACTATATATAATCCGTATAAAATATTGACTGCTGAAAGGTTAGTCGATTCTTTTCGGTAGAATCTATATTCCGATGGAACAGAGAAAATCTGTATCATTGTAAAATAGTATTTCTTCCAAACATTCACAGTAAAAATGTTGTCAACGAAGATATTCATAAAACAAGAACTTTGACCTCTGTGTCGTAAAGCTTTTACAAAAAAATGTCCATGACTGGTAAATAATTCATTCAATGAGCCAAGCTATTTTCTTATCGGATTTGAGAGAAAATGTTGTAAGAATTTCTCCGTTTGATTGATGAAAATGGAAATAATTTTGGTATCGGATGATTAATAATGATTGCAATTCCATTCTGAGTTGCGTAACTTAACTGCCAAATAAATATTTCTTTTATAACAACGAAGGAGAGAAAAAGAACCTCAATTAATTTGGAATAAGTTTCATTTTTCCTTACAACATTTTTGCTACGAGTCGTTGAGCATGTGACTTTTTGCTTGACTGTTACAAAGATAACAATATATTACACGAAGTAATGGATTTTAATAACATACATTCAGATAAAAAGGATAAATTTAAAAATATAATCAATTTAAAAATTTTAAGAAACAATAATAATCTGTTATAAAAAATAAATGGCAATTACGATCAAAACAAAAGTACGACAATATTAATGACACAATCAATAAATGCAGTCTAAAAGAGTGAAGAAGTAGATAAACAGCTCGATGTGTAGTTAGGTAAATTATTACTATTACTCATTTTCAATGGTACCCTTGTAGCTGCGACTGACAGTGACAAATTGAACAAAAGTATAAAAATAGCTATTTATATGTACTATAGAGTGCACATGCTCAATTACATGTTTTGTTTACCTTACTATATATATTACTTGAAAATATGGACACAAAAAGTATTTCCCTACTGACTCAGATTAATAACTATTACGTACAACTACATTGTAATCAACAACACCGCTTTTTGTTTAATTTCTTTTCGGACAGTTGAAGAATGCAACAAGATTTAATTACTGAAATTCTTCTGGATCCAAAAGACTTTATTTCAGTTCTTCTAAATAGGTGTCCCGCAAAGAGCAATTTTAGATCCTTTTTTATTTTTGGTATATATACATGATCTTCCTTTCTGAGTTAAAGATATTTGTGATATTACATTTTTGTTTACGATACTTCGTTGTTTTAATATATTTAATGTTGACAGAATGAACTAATGACGATGTAAACAAGGCATATTGAATGAGGTGGTTCATTTAATGAAAGTAATATTTTATATAGATATTGCTTTATTTTACTATAATAAGAACGACTCGCACGCCACTTATGTCTATGTTACTATATCAGAAACCTTCACATATATCAATAATAACTATACAAAGGTTCAAAGGATCTATATTCGATGCGTATGTTTTTTATATAAAAAATTGTACGAAAATTCTATTTTCGTTCAAAATATCGTGTGATACAATCTCTACCAGTTGAAAGTGACTGAACCCAAATTCACAAATCCGATGTTTCAAAACTTTTTAATTGCCTGCTGCTACCCGCTAACAGTTGGTTCAATGATTTCACTGCCTCAGGTGAGACGTTAATACATAGTAAATGTTGGTATGAATTTCAATTGTGAAAAGAAATAATTATTATTTCGAAATTTCTCTAAATAAGAAGTTTATAATGGAAAAGTATTAATATATTCATTAAACAACTAAAATAATATATAAGCAATGAAATGGTTGATCTAGGACAACAAAGGTCTTCGTCATGTGAAAGCGATCTCGTGGCGCAAAGAGATGAGAGTCGCACTCGGCGTCCAGTGCACCGGCGAGTACCCCCCCCCCCCCACCACTTCCACACGGGGGAAACTTTTTCCAAGCGAGATAAAAAAAGGACAACAGAGGTCTCAGTGCTTAATAACATAGTCATCAAACAAAATATAGATCAGGTGCTAGCTATCGTAGCTAGACTAATCCAATAACCTGTGTTTAGGATAATAAGTCCTCTCCCCGAAAGTTGAAATAATCGAAATAAATCAGAAATATCGGTAAAGTATATTGACACAAATAAACATTTGTTACTATAATAAATTATAATTCCTAAAGTGAGTTGTACCGCCAAGCAGCAATACTTAGTGTTGTTGTGTTCCGGCTAGATGAGTGAGTGAGTCAGTGTAAAGACAGGCACATTGGACATAATATCTCGATTCCTAAGGTTAGTGACCCATCCCATCCACCCATTATATACAAACATCAGGCCGTAATTTGCGATATTGTCGTCTGTTTCTGTAATTATACCATAAAAAGTCGAAGAATGTGAACTAAACCCCGTAATTACAGGTGAAAAATAGTACACTTACGGAAACATAAATTGATACATTGAAATATTACGGAATCCGTTCATTCCTCGGCGTATATAGTGGCTCCGGATACTAAAGGCATAATATCCGGCGCTTGGAAAACATTTAATCAAATTTCGCCCCAAGGGAACTAATATTCAGTCGGATTCACTTGTACTTAAAGACTTATACGTGTCTTTGAATAACCTAATATCTTACAATTCGCTAACTTTACAAATACAACTCAAACGTATGATGTAGCGATTGATGCTAGGAATTCGGCATCTGCGTGTGATGCAACATCTCGGTGTTTACAAATCGGACCAAATACCAGGGAGCAGGGTCGGATCAACGACGTATATGATGATGTGTATGAATCACTTGCACAGATAGCTAGCGCCATATTTTAATAAAAATTTTGATTGGCAGCGCTTTACTGTGCAATATTATAGAACATATATTCATTCATATTTGAAAATTTTTTAACTCTCATTTAGAAATAATAGAATACGCATTTAATCTGGACTTTAGGTATGGTGTGGATTTGGATCCGTATTTGTGAAAAGTATACATTACATTATTTTGATGAGTTCTGAATTACCATGGGTACTGAGTAGTTATCCCCAACCCCAACCCTCCTGTCCATTCCGAGAAGTTTTAAACCTAGGGGTGGCTTAAAACTTCCCGGAAAATAAATGGTCCTCGATAAAGTATAAATTAAATTTAACGTGTGTAATTATGTACCTACATGTGTCAGAAGTGGTAAATTATTACGTCGGAAACATTTCAGTTTCATTATGCATGCACTTAAATGCGACCGAATAGAGTAAGTAAACTGCGTGCTGGGCCTTTAAACGCCCAAATCCGGCCCTGAGTTTCAGCGTATACTATTAAGCGATATAAACCATAACGGTCGTACGAAAATAGACCGCGTACGTAATTACAAACAATCAAATACGCTTTTAACGTTTTTAGGGGTTATATGTGCGTTAAGTTTTAAATAGTATGACCATTATTTTGATTTTAAGTAGAAATGTTTTTATATTTGTTTAGTGTTTTTTTTTTAATATTAAATCTAGGAAGAATGTCGTGAAATTGGGCCACCTAACTGAAAGTAATCATATGCCATGACCAAGGAAATTAGAATTCCAAGAACGAGCCGTTAAAGAAATTAGCTAACTTAAATTGACGTGATTTAAAAACTTTGAATGGTTTACTTTTATTGATTACTAACAAATTAGAAATATTGTTATCAATTCAATTTAACAATGTATATGCTTTGTTTATACTCGTGAGGCTAAACATGATGCTACGTACATGATGTGACATTATTTGTTTAAATAAAAAGGGATATTTTTTCTTGATTGATTTCACACTTTATTAATTAAAGTCATGGTTAAATTTAAATCAATCTTATCTATTAATTCCGTCAGTTCAAGACTGTCGACTTAAAATGACGGAATGAATAATATTGTTGCAAAAAATCTCTCGAAATATTAAAAAAAAACATCTGATACGAAGACATGGTACTTTATACTGTATGACAGAGAACTATCATAGTATCTTTAAACGTTTGGCTTAGACATCGTTAAACTTGAACAAATCGCAATAGGATTTATATAAAAGGGTTTAGGCAAAGTGATATTAAAACTGCGCTCTCGTCTAAATTGTTCAATACACTTTTTCAATTGTGGATACATTACTTCATAAATTTAAAACACACATGTATCATATTCATAAATTTAGGCGCAATTTTAACTGATTTCAATAATAGGAGAAGTTTATTAATTCGGTCAATTACCTCAGAACTCCTTCATTGATGAAACCATTTAAAAAGTTCTCTTTTTAATTACGAAGGTATACTTCCTGTTCTATCTCGTTTAAATTTGAAGAAAAAATTCACATGTCTGTCAAAATCCGATGATCGACTCCTCGTGTTCTTTATCCGATAAAAGCCTAAAATGTGGTCACAGTCGAACGCGACCTGTCCGCTTGAGTCATCGCGTGACGCCGAACCGTCTAACGAGCGTCTGACTCTCACCTGCAGCGTGACCTCGGCCGATAAATTAGATAGAGCCAGCAGCGAGCAGCGAGCAGCTGGCCGATTTATTAGGCAATAACTTAATTTGCGATAGCATTATATCGGAACTTTTTGTTTTTATTTTGGGATTTAATTTAGATATATTATGTTATTTTTTTTTGTTATATTTATTCAAGGTTCATTAAATTCTTTATCATTAAGTGTTACTAGAAATTATTGAAAAACATTAGTACGTACGTATGTATGTCGACGTTTTATTGTGTTGGGCAAAGTTCTCCCATCGGATGATATCAGCTTGTAAAAGTTAAAAATAAATGCGTACCAAATATAGGCTGGGCCATGGGTGTGTGTGTGGATGTACTACTATTTTGGTAGGACTGAATTAAATTGATTGGCTATGATATTCTGTTACAAATAAAAGTTTCTTTTGAAATATTTTTATTTTTATTTTATCCCTAGTGCTAGGCTTAGCAGCTTCGTGAAAGTGACTCTAAGCGAAAAAGCAATAATAATATATAATATAGCAAGATAAAACTGACGACGATTTACGAAGATCGCGTATTATAATTCAAATGTAAATGACTAGTGTTATGTCAACGATCGATACTATAATTACAGTGTTATGTCACAGTTAAATAACGTTACGTCTAGATAAGTACACAGAGACACAGCCAACAATCAGCCATTACGTGTAATTAAGATGTAATTATTTTCTCTCGGTTATTGTCTCATGGTATCGATTGTATAAACAACGGAAGTTATTTGCAGTGGAAGAAGGTTGTTGTTAATAAAAAGGCAACGTTATTGAATGTTGCGTAGAGTTAATTAAAGCTGAAACTTTGAAGCATTTTGAGGTTTCAGCCAATTGCAAGACATGTTTCTAATTTAAAAAAAAAAAATCTAAGATTTCACTAAATAATGTGTAAAAATTAAAACTTTTGTTGGCTTTTTCAATACGGATATGTTTTGAAAGAGTTATTTTTGAGAGAGGAGTTCACAGGAGTTATTTATTAAAAGCATACTTTTTGGCTTTTTCATGCCACTTCTCTCCTATACTGCTGGACTCAGGCCATTTCAAGATGCCCCAAATTTTTGTTTCAAGTAAATGTCCAATAGTATTAAAATAAAATTTACTCATAAACAATACACTTTAAAAAAATTCATGCTTGAGACGATTTGAGCTAGTATTAAGGTACTGTGCTTTTTTGTACATCGTGCGTAATAAATTCGATATTTTATCTTTATGACATGCCACTTCTAACACGATTACTATTCTGTGATTAAAAACATATGTGCTGATAGATTCTGTTGTAATACACGTAAGTTATTATAAAGTATTATCTAATTGTTCATACCTAATAAGAAAAGCCGCCTTAAAGGATGATTTATACGAAATATTAACGGTGGCATGTCCAACGTTCACACACGACATCTTTATGTATGAGATAATTGCTGCGATCGAATTATTATACGAGATTGTAAAGAGTTAAGCGTGTTTTATTTATTTGCGATTAATAAATCGCCTTGTTATGAAATGCTACGACGGTTGTGTCTATATTTTCCTCTTTTAAAACAAAGAATATCCTGAGAAATTATCACTGAAAATAGATAATTGGAAATTTTATTGTATTATAATCGAATTTTTACTAAAACATCTAAAATAAATATTGACGGACACTTATCAAATAAGTTTTATTTATATACCAAGAAAAAAAAATGGAAAAAATGAAGAACGAAGTTACAGTTCAATTTTAACCACCTCGACCACCCATGATGGATGCCCATTTTTAACTTCGTCTGAACGGTGACGTCGCAGCCTTGACCACGTCACTCGCTTTTCATTTAACAATAAAAAGAAGGATAGAAAAAAATGTTTATAGGTATAGAGTTTGTTTGCACGTTTGTCTAGTTTAATAGATACCTAGCCATAATAAATAATATAAATAAATAATAAAACACACATGCATGTATTACTTAACAATATGTTGCCGCTTCGACAAGAAATAGTCCAGCCTTAATGTCAATGAGAATATATTGTCAGAAAAAAGACATGATCCTTTTTACTTTTATTTTTTTCCGTTAACTAGATACCGGCGCGGCTTCACACAGGGAAAAATAAGTATCTAAGAAAAATCTTCTATTCGGCTTTTCTCTACAATAAATGCATGTATTATACCGATAAACCTTCTACTCGAATCACATTCTATATTGATGAACCGCATTAAAATCCGTTGCGTAGTTTTAAAGCTAAGCGTACAGACGACGAGAAGTGACTTTATTTCATACTACATATGTATAATAATATGGCAGTGTTTATACTGCCTAGTAACAAATGATAAGCATGAAAAATATGTTAGGCAGCTCGCATTATTACAATAATTTTCATTGAAAATAATCACAGCGACATGTCTTCTGCAGGGTCGCAATTTCCTTCCTTTATATATTCACGAAAATACAACGCATTATTCACTCGTAATGTTCATGTCTCTAAGATAAAACTTAACAAAGCGTACTTGACTTTTTTCCGCATTCACACCGTGTCGTTACACAGTTAATATTTTTTTTTTATTTTGGTTTCAGGTAACCACTGCCTTCTTCTTTCTTTACTAATAAGGCGTATTAAGTAAGTAATATAATTTGATTTAAAATTGTATATGTGTTTTTTTCACATATTGCTGTAATAGCTATTACCTACGTATAAAACTATGAAAAATTAACGCTTACTTTATGTGTGTGAGTTTGTGCTCAGTTTATTTGTGAAACGATGTAAACAGTTTAGAATAATTTCCATAAATCAAAAATCTAACTATATATTATTGTAGGAATAGCATCTATTTCGATATCAAAATATACGTGCAAACATCTTGTCCATGAATAAAGGACATTAAAATTTATAATCAAGTTTATCGGTAGTTATTTGTAAATTAGTAAGCAGTATATCTTATACATGTTTGTTTTTGACAAAATCAGATTCTAACTGAACTAATGTTTTTGATATTTAAAAAATCATTTAAAAGAGGTTTCATCATTTTGGCGTCAATGTGATATGTATAGATGAGTGACTTATCTTCTTATATGAATGTGTAGATGAGTGACTTACAGTTTGCAATTAAATAATTGAAAACAAAACCTGTCATAGGTTTCGAAATTGCTAAAAAATAGTAGTAATCAGTCTCGTGAACAAGACATTCCTAGATAATGTCGAAATATCGAGCTCCACGAAATAAAAATAAAAAACATGGTAAATATCCCGTTTTAAATACTGTTAGTAATAAAAATAACCATGTTAATTTAAAATCTTATACTAAAAAATATTTTGAATAAACACAAAGTTTCGTGGGAGACCCTCTAGTACTAAATATACAGTGAACGGTGTAAAATATAGTATTGAACGAGTATATTTTAAAAAGAGCTGTGTTTTATCACTGCGCCGCGCCGCGCGCCGTGCCTTATAACCGAACGCCATAAAATGTTACGATGCCATTGTTCCTTATAGGCGGTTAAACCTGTCTCTTTGTTGCTCGGGATATTTAGGGGAATTAAATTTTAACCGAGCACTAGTTTTGCTTTTGTTTATGTAATGATAAAGACTAAACAATATTTCGATGGTTATTAAGTTTCGGGATCAAATGGGTAAAGGTAATATTTTTAAGACATTGCGCAAAATCGTCGTCTGCACAAAATATCAAATATCGAAAAAAGCGGCTGTAAGAGAATCTAGTCTGGTCGATCAACGAAAATATTTGGCGTCGTATTTCCAAAATATATGAATTTACCTGATGGTAGGGCTTTAGGCTAGATCGTCTTGGTAGGTACCAATCATTCATTAGATATTCTACCGCAACACAGCAGCAGAACCCAGTATTGTTGTGTTCCGCCTTGAAGGGTGAGTGAGCAAATCTACAGGCACTAGGGACATAATATCTTAGTTACCACTGTTGGTGGCGCCTTGGCGATGTAAGGAATGGTTAATATTACTTACAGCGCCATTGTCTAGTGGCGGTGGTGACAACTTACCATTATAAAAAGTTGTCATTTTAATATTCGTGCAAATATTTTTATAGTCTTATTTCTATATGTATATATCTTCTGTAGTTGTGTATGTAACTGAGCTCCTTCTAAACGGTTGGGCCGATTTCGTTTAATTTTTGTTGTGTGTATTTGAGCGGTTAGATTGAACCCGGAAGCGCTGCAAGCGGGAAATGAATAAAATCCTAATTTCACATGGACGAAGCCAAGACAGGCAGCTAATATAAACCAAAAGTTTCATATCCTGTCCACAAACGGGGTAAGGAATTGAATTAAATTAATTACACTCTCCTTCTATTTTGAACTATGTATTTGAATTTTATTCTCGTAACACAAAATGTAACCAATGTCCAACCTTGAAAATGAAAACAAAACTTTCCTAGAGTCTGGATTTTCAAAGAAATATAAAGAGCGTATTAATCATGCAAGAATCGTAACTTCATGCGCCGTAGGGAAGACTTTAATATCCATTCTTTATGGCCTACTTCCTAAACTGGGGTGAGAGCTCGCTATGTATGAACAGAACTCCACTCGGCTCTTCGGTAAAACGGTAATGTTTACAACCTAGGGTTGTCAACTGAAACATAATATGAATAACATGAGATTCTTAAAGTATAAAGCTACCCATGTCAGTCTGAGAAATAATATACATTACTACGACAAGAAATGATATGTTTCATACAGTGCCGTTGACGTTCGCCTATAGATTGTTGCTTGTCCGCGTTCCTGAATTAGGTACGTAAGCAAAATGTATACATTTTGTGACTGAAATTCGAAGGTATGACAACCCTATTACAAGTGGACGTAGTGCCTTGGCAATTAATTAACCTAACTGTTAATTCAAGATCAGACTTAGTCACGTTAAAATATAAACTTTCAACTGCATTTTTTCAATTAACGTGTTGTTATTAATGGCTTGATAATAACCGCCAAGAAATAAGAAGTCCATCTACGTGTTGGTTTAATACAATTTGCCTGGAATAGCGTCGGCGGTCTTTATACATAGAAGTATAATAGAACAATTATGGAATCCATATTATGTTAGACTGCTTTTAATTATCTGTGGACGAAGAGAGTAAAAAATATGCTATAGACCACTTATCTCGTTCATAGTTTGGTGTGATCGCTATTTATTCTATAGATTCACCTGCAATGCTGTTCTATAAGAACTCACTTAATTCTCGTGAAATGTTAATAAGCCGACTTACGGCGATATGGTTTGAAATTCGAATTTGTTCTTCAGAATAGCTAATTATAATTCAATTCCTCTCATAGCCAATTGATATTGTAAGAAATGGAACTGAAGTTTTATATCGCTTGTTATTGTAATTAAGATTACCCTTCATGACGAATATAGCAATAAAAAGTGTTGTATGTTGGTAAACTAAGGTAACTAGTGAGGTACGTGTGTGAGACGTGTATAGCAGCCGTAAGGCAGCAACTAGATTTGTGTAGCCGCTGAAAGTTTGAGAAGTAAAGATAAGTTTGAAACAACGAGATCCCGACGCTCTAAAGTCAATAAATCCTTCCTGAGGCTATCGTTTCTACAATAAATGTCCGCAGATATGATTAACTTGTCAATTTAAGAAGTTAAAATTATTGTAAATAAAGAAACCATTAATAAATAAGGCATATTACAGAACAGATGGTTATAAAGCTGTTAAAAATGTGGAGCTAGTGTTTTTAATTTTCTGACAAGATTTGAACTTAACAATATTCAAATAATATACCAATTTAATTGGTGTAAAGAGTTTTGAAAGTTCTTCGCGGTAGAATCAACATTCCGAACCGAAATTAACTTGACATTAAATATAATCCTGTACATTGGCGATTCACAAATGCTTGTAAACTCACTTGAATAAAGTTATTTTGATGAAGTTGCACTTTGTATCGTCTACATGCATTAAAACATCCATTACCGAGGGACTAGGTGTAATAGTGTCACGTCGACATTCGTACGGAGATGTTTTAATTAGAAGAAAATGAGAAACACGGGTTCAGTTTTTAATGTATCGGGTTGAAATGGACTAAGCAACAAAGCTCTATCCTTTGTTCGTAATTAAATTAAAAGTTTGGGTTCCGTACAGAATTTTCGTTGTTAATTAAGGAATATAACCGTTCTTGTATTTTTATTTTTCAAAAATAAAAACTGACGAAGGCTCAAACAAAATTCTGGTCGAATTTAAGCCAATATGGCAGGCAGTCTAGTTAGTAATTAAGGTGAGATAATTATATTACAGAGGTCAGATTTGTTCGCAATCATACGTTCAATCACTCTTCTCTTAATCTCATAGTGCGCAGGGATGTCAATCCGACAAGGCCAATCGGATGGTTTATTTACGTGTTTTTCGAGGCGTGGGATTTTGTCATAAGTTTTTTCCAGGCTTCAGAAAGCAACCTGGGGCCCTGAGGGAGGGGACCGGGTTATGTGGGATTCCTACCCACTAAAACCACTGTGATGGCCGTCCTCGATACGGATCGGACAGGGTGTGGGATCTTGTCAATATAACGCATTAGCGTGCAGTGCTCCACTCTTGTCTTGGCTCGGAGCTCTCCTCAAGGGGCGAAGGTGATCTCGTTTCCCTGGACTCCTCGCTAGTGCGTATGACAGCAGCGATCCCAGCTGCTATCCAACTCAGGGCCGTCTAAAATAGGAAACGTGTGGCCCCTTAAATCCACGGCGTCGCGTCCACGTCACGGTCACGTCCTGTCTTTTAAGCCCTGGACATCGGGGTTGTGGGATCTCCCACGTCGATCGTCGTCGTCGTCTCTTCGGGATTCGAAATCGTAACTTCATAATTGTCAGTCATGTTTTAAGCCAATTAATATCGGGGTAAACGAGGGCGAAAAAATAATTTATTTATATTTTTTAAAAGACTGAACGACCCAGTAACCTGTACCCATATACCCTTTATATATATTTTTGTTATTATTGTAGTAAAATGTTTTTGCAATATAAAAACTTAAGTACGAACCGCTTCGCAGTTGGAAACTAGATCATTTCAAACCGTTGCTCGTACGTGCCTCCGCGTAATGAAACACGCCTACGGGTCTCTCATATTCTGTGCCAGCTGTCCTCTGGATTTATAGCGCGATAACCTTTACTAACCAGATCCGAGCGAGTGAAATATATTATATATATATATTGCATATGCTTTATATTTTCCTATAGCCTATTCCAATGGAAGTAGGAAAAATGATAAACAAACTTTAGATTTATGTATTTCATGCAATTTGTTAATCACTCAGTATTGTGTAGTACTAAGAGTTTATGATTAATATATCTTTATTTATAATACAAGACTATGCCACTTAACCACTTATGTTCACTTTATTTTTACTTCGTAAATTCCGATAACAGTTTCGTCGACGTTCAAAACGCCATTTTTTCGCAAATCCATAGTGAATATCATAGATTAATCAAGCTCTCAACCAATTATATCGCGTCAATATGCTATCTGTTGTTTAATTGGCTTTTTCCTGTTATGGTTGGAATAGAGAATAATTTGTTATTTCACGAATATAATATTATATTGTTTTCAATTGTTTAGTAGGTTTTATTTAAAAATATTATTTAAATACTAAAAAGCTAGTACCTTGTCACATTTACTAGTCATTAAAAATATATATATATTTTTTAATAATAGATTGTACCTACTAGTATAGCATTGTGTATTTAGTGGATTGCGAGACTTAACTCTTTTCAACTACCATTTCTGTATGTTATCAATGCGATATAACTTCAACATTTAAATAACATTCTCGCTCGCGTTAAAATGTTTGAAAAGATACGGCGTTTAAATGAGTAAGTAAACCGAATGGAAGACCTTCAATTTAATTACACCCCTTCGTTTAGGGATGAATGGATGAAGGCAGAACGTTGTTAGTTGTCGTGAAACTTGACACACTTTAAGTTTGAGATACGTTTAATACGAAGTTATCAGTTATTAGTTTGTCGTAGGCTTATTATGTTATATGTTTAATCCCTCTCGTTAATAAATGTATTTTGGACAATCTTGTATTTATTTAGATATACAATAATAACCTTATATAATCGACTGACCGTTATAACAAAATTAAAGCATTTGTTTTAAATAAATAGTATGTATTTTACATAATTCCTAGAAAACTCTGGACAATTAGAAAACAATTATATCGCGTTATCAAGTATATGAATCTATTTGGTCACGAAGAGCATTTAATAGGACAGCGTGGAACTAGTTGATAGAGATCAACGTGATACAAAACACCTAGAGACGGGAAATCCGGCGTTTTTTTATGATATTGGTAGACAGACGGACGGTCACCACCGCCCATAGATATAAGCGCTAAGAAATCTTAACAATTCCTTACATCACCAAAGCGCCACCAACCTTTGGGGTTATAATATTACGTCCCTTGTGCTAGTAGTTACACTGGCGCACTCATCCTTCAAACCAGAATACAAAAATACTAAGTATTGCTGCTTGGTACTAGAATATATGACGAGTAGGTGGTAATTACCCAGACAGGCACGCACAAAACCCTACTACCAAGTGAAAGATTGTAGTATTAGCAATTAGCAATCAAGACTCAACCATAATGAAGTACACCGTGTTAATATTTATTTAAATAACAATGTATGTACAATGGTAACCATTCAGTGTCGATACCATGTCTGACACATACGCATCCGCTTCACCTTCTTCTGCAGTTGCAGCATTCCGTACAGCAACGCTTCAGCGGTCGGCGGACAACCTGGCACATATATATCGACCTGAAATAGTACGAATCAAAGTATATAACAAAGTCCCCTGCCCCGAACTGTCTTACTGTCCGTCTTTCGAAAACGATAAACTCAGAAACTATTTATTGGCATTCGCCGCGTCGAATCCAATACCAATCCTAATTATAATTATAAAAGTTCAGTTCTTGACCAAAATTTATTCAATATTTGAAACATGTAAAATAAGTCCAGTAACTATACCGGGATTATCCTATCAGCACCACGAACAGTCGAATACGTATAGTGGTAGTAACCACCGCCGTTTGCGCAACTACCCATCGATACCACGAAACGGGGCTCAGGCATCAGGTCGTATGTCTTACGTAGGATCGGCGCCATCTTGTTGGTGACGGTGCCGGCGATGATGATAACGTCAGTCTGACGCGGCGTACCTCGGAAGACCATACCGAAGCGATCCATATCATATCTAAAAAGGACACCACAATATCAATAAGTAGTATTATAATGCCACTTAAATTATTTATTAATTGTTAAAGTTTAAATGTGTCAGGATGACGTGATGTACGGCAAAAAAAAGACGTAATGAGTTCTAGTAAAGTACCATCAACTCACATTAAACCGCGCGTGTCATACAAAAATGCATTTAACGCAAGCATTAGGTTAAAATAAATATATTCCAAAGGTAAATAAAGATTGACATGCAGTCGTGACATAAATGTGTTAATTAGAAGGCTTGCGCGCTAGAGTACGTAATTAAGCGGAAATGCTTGACCCCAGACCTCTTTGTTGAAATACTCAAGTCAGAAGCCAGAATGCCAGAGCTCGGCCTCTCGTTGCCTATTTAAGATCAATTTGAGAATACAACTTAATTATTTTGTATAAAACATTTGATTACTACATTCTATATAGTCATATGTAAAATTATATTGTAATGTTTGTTACAATTTTTTAATGTAGAAGGAATTTTTGAATGGATATGTTATAAAACGTTAAAATTATTTAGTATATATATATATATGTTCCGTTTTAGGAAACGAAGATTGTCTAGGGTGTGTTAATTGGATGGTCTGTTAAGAATTGCTCAAAGCTTTTAGTATCATGAAGAAAAGGCAGTTGAGAAGAAGTTTATGCCTCACACGATATAAAATACCGGCAACGACTGTTTCTAGATTGGAATAGTGATGTTTGGCATAAGAAACAAATAGTAACATTTGAATCCAATCATTGTCAAGTGGTTAGGTTATCGCATATTATATATAAAGGCTAGAGATCACCTTTGTCAGGATTAGCCACGATTTATGACTTGTGGATGCAATCGTATAACAAGATAAAACGTCAAAATCAATTGTATAATCAATTTACTTCTTCATTAGCATTAGCAGCCCGAAAATGTCCCACTGCTGGGATAAAGGCCTCCTCTCCCTTTGAGGAGAAGGTTTGGAGCATATTCCACCACGCTGCTCCAATGCGGGTTGGCGGAATACACATGTGGCAGAATTTCGTTGAAATTAGACACATGCAGGTTTCCTCACGATGTTTTCCTTCACCGCCGAGCACGAGATGAATTATAAACACAAATTAAGCACATGAAATTTCAGTGGTGCTTGCCTGGGTTTGAACCCGAAATCATCGGTTAAGATGCACGCGTTCTAGCCACTGGGCCATCTCGGCTCGAACTTACTTCTTCAAATATAATAAAATTCAGTGTTTAATCCAAAAATCTAATTAAACGTCTCAATAATGACTTTATATCACAAATGAATCGAAATTAACAAAAACTATCGTAGATTACACGGGTCAAAAGCGATTCGTCATATTTGTGGTGCATTTACGATGACGGTTTCTCTTTCCAGTTGAATGCCGCCATTATGTCTGCGCTAACCATCCACACGACGCTCCTCTAGATTTTGACAGTGACGGGTAGTTGTCAAATCTAGTTCCGACGTAATTACACATATGGCGCTACGCATGCGCTGTCATATATATAAAATATTTGTATATGTATATTTGTAAAAAAAAGTATTAATACTAAAACAATTATATCGTTAGAGAATAAGGAATTACTATAATTATGTGTCCAGCGTTTTTAATGATAAAATATTTTTTTAGTTAAATTTAGAAACTGGGTACATTTTATGGTACCCAGCGATTTATTTGATTTGATTGATCAGCGATCATTTATTGTTATAAGTTTTCGGCGTTCTCGATGGTTACTATTTAATTAATTAATTGACATACTTTTGTTATTTAATTGGTTGCAAAGAGAGTAAGCCGTACAGCCGATTCTTCTCGGTGTAATTGATATTACAAACTGATGTTAACTTAATCTTTTGGATATACAGTTCAAAAAAGCTCGTGGAAGCGTACTTGAATAAAATAAATGTACTTATTTTCTTTTCATTATCCCTAAATTCATTCGGCACTTAAGCTTTGCATTAATTTGTTTTGGGCATTTAAATTCGTTGTAAATTGAACGAGAGTATAATTAATCAAAAGGATATAAATCCGAAGGGATAAGGGATCCCAGGCTTGACAAGACAATGAAACGATTCATAACCCCTGCTGAATTTTATTCGTGAAAAAGGAATTTATTTTAAAGTTTGTTTCAATAAAATAAAACATATTTTATTTAAATAGACTTATATAAAAGTTCAGATTGTATAAACTAACAACCTAATCGGTTCGGAATATAGATTCTTCCGAGAAGAACCGTCATGAGATTTTACCATCACTTAAATTAATTTGGTAAGTTCATCAATATAAATAAATAAAAACAAATATTGGACAACATCTCATACATTACTCTGATCCCAATGTGAGTAGCTAAAGCACTTGTGTTATGGAAATCAGAAGTAACGAAGGTACCACAAACACCCAAAACAATATAGAAAACTACTGAACTTATTCTACATCGAGTCGGCCGGGAATCGAATCCGGGAGCTCGAGAGTAGCGTACCCATAAAGACCACGGAGGTCGTCTCATAAATAATATATATATTTTATTAATTTAATCGGCAAGAATCTCAGTAGTTAAACTTTTTCACCGATTAAATATTATAGGTATGCTAACAATATTATGTGCTCGTATAGGAATAAAGCAAACTTTACGTCTACGTTTTTTGTGTCAATAGAATACGATGATTATATACACAAATGCATATCATTCGCTAAATATTATTATATATATATACATATATATTATACATATATACCGGTCGACGTTCACGGTTACTGATTCGTAGCGCGAATTCCTCAGGATCGTAGCGCGAAGTTGTGTAGCCTATCCGCCTCGATTAAATGATATTTTAAATAGCACAGGTAATTATTTGCAATAAAATAAGCATAAGCGAAAAACCAAAAGTAAACATACAAATCTGTAGATATTTAACAATAGTTACAGATTATACAATGATACTCGTGATCGTGAAAAGGTGTTGCATGTCGTAACCAGATTCGGTTTCTGATAATGATCTCATATCGTTTACTCGGTTCGGTATCGCTCGCTTCACTAACCGTAGCCGTGAAATCAAGGTGATTGCGTATTGACAGCGAAATATTAAGTAAATATTATTATACAACTTCAATTCTTGAAATAGCATTACATGTTGTATATGTGATGCGATTTTTTTCCATCCATTTATTGTATGAATTGAATGAATTTACTCTTCTTATATAATACTAGTTTTTGACAGCGTGTTTGAGGGTCGTAAGTGGGGGTACGTAGTTCAAGTAGTAGTTAGGGTTCAAAGTTGCCTCAAACCAAATTTCATCATCATGAATGCCTAACAGACAGATTGAACTATTTTTTATTCGTATTTATATCAAATTAAATAAATAAAAAAAAACTCACTACTGACGACTACTCATGAGTACTCATTAAATTAAAATTTCAACATTCATTTAAAAAAATTTAAATCTTTATCAAATCTTATAGATTTAAAATTGTTAGTTGACAATCTTAAAAATTAGTAAGTACACTTATATTCTATAATAAAATAATTATCGGTAGTAATTACCTAGGTCCAGCATAATGCATCATCTCTAAAGCGCAGCAGGCTAGGCCGAAAGTAAGGGGCCAAAGGGATCCTCTCCTGCCCCAGTTAAGTATGTCATCAATTCTAGCGACCACCCATTCTGCCTTCGACTAAAAAAGGCAAAGATTTTAACGAACTCTCATTTCAATTAAAAAAAAATACATTATAATATTTTCATAGTATATGATAAGTTCATAAGTCATATGCCTTAATTTTTTTTGTTAAAGACAAGAATTTTTGGTAATCGTACAGTCTATGGGTTATGTAGATAGACAGTATAGATCAATATTTATTTTATAGATACTATATAGATATGTATGTATATGTTTTTTTTATGTAGTATTAGAGACTAGCCCTAGCCTCCAATACGGTGCTACGTCATAGGATGTCATAATTAATTATATCATTAATAATATCACATTTTTATTATTATTACATATTATAAAACCTAAGTTAATATTATTTTATATGGAATAACATTTAATACTGGCATGTAACACCATTTCTTATTTTAAAAATGATTGTGAGGATTGTAAAGAAATATAGAGAGATTGGAACATCTTTGTAAAACATAATTTTATTTTGCCAACCCGAACTACTGAAATTACAGTATTTTTATATAAGTATGTGCATATATTGTTAATTATTTTTTTATTACCGCCTTCACGGTTTTCTGTTTGACCTAAAGGTTGACTGGCAGAGAATGCCTTCAGGCATTAAGTCCGCCTTTTGTTCCATTAACTTTGTGGTGGTCAATAAAGTATTTAAATAAATAAATAAAATGTAACAGCACTGGCTCACTCAACCTTCAAACCGGAATACAGCAATACTAGGTATTACTGTTTGGCGGTAGAATATGTGATGAGTGAATCGTACCTACCTAGACAAGCTTGCACAAAGCTCTACCACCAAGGGAATAATTACTTAGAGATGTTCAGAAAGTTCAAATAGCTTTCAATCGTCTAAAATCGAGTCAGATTATCGCGCTATTAAGTTAATTCAACATTCTCTCCGTTCCATTTTACGCTAGAACAAAACTTAATAAAGCTCATTATTTAGAACGAAGAGCGTTCTAACGTTGTATAAAAATAAAAAGTCCGAGATGGATATTTGTAATCCCATTTCCACTACATTGTAATCACGTACGTGATATAAAGAATGTTGTAATTTCTTTTGTTGGTATTTGTGCTGTATAAACTAATTCATACTTTTTATTTCTCCTCCTTTATCAGATATTATATAGATATGATATATAGGTATATTAACAACAGCGATGAAACTAAATATAGGTAATGAGTGACAGCATGTAAGTGAAGTCCACGGCTGGACAATGGACTGCTCCTTTCTGAACATAAAATTGAACACAATAACATGAACATCATTAATTGCCTGTTAAGAGTCACATGTTCCAGCTACTGAGCCATCACGGCTCCTGAGCCTATAGATGCTTGGTTATCAAAATAATGGGCTAGATCAAAAAATATTTTTTTATTTTGCCTTATATATAAATATCATACGGATAGACAGTCTTTCCCTTTTGAGATAAACTTTAAACGTTGATTTATCGTAGTGCTTCGTATACGAGACCATCTCAGAATTTCATCGGCGATATAACTTAAATTATAATTTACACAGTATGACAATATTTAAGTTTGAAACTTACAAAATAGCGTTTCTATCTAAATTTCATGACTGAAATTTTACAGTGTGAATCATTAATTTATACAAAATATCTGAAGCGACAAAGATAAAGACGAAATGTTCTTTGGTAACAAAATCTTTTGCAAGTCTACGTTATGGGACTGGCTGTTTCGGATTTATAAGATAAACAAATTTAAATAAATTTAAATATTGTAAAAGTGTCATTTGCATATTTTAGAGTTTGATGCTTGATAAACGAAAACCTAATCACAATTAATTCGCCAATAACCTTTGATGCGGATATTATTTTACAGTATCGTTCTAATCTTGGGTAATGGTTTTCCTAAGGGTTATTTAAAACTAATTCCAACTCGCTGGATTGGTGGATAACTGGATGTTCTTATAGTAAAATTTAATTCGACTCGTACAAGTTTTCAAACGATATTCTCCTTTACCGCCTCGCCAATCTCAACGAGAACAGCCATTATGCAAGACATATTGTAGTATATAAGTGTGTGAACACAGCACTCTCTATTCCCTCATAATTCAATGGCACGACAAATTCGACATGACGAAGTTGAGTTCGGGTGCAGGCGTAACGGTTTTACGTACTTTTCGAAGCACGGTATTGTACACGCTTCCAAATATAAGATTCTGGGTCGAGACAGAGCTTTTCGACAGAAAAATCCAATTACTTTTATTCGACCCGGGGTTTGAATTCAGGACATCGGGGTATATCTGGACTAACTAACTAGTTCTACTGCTGAAGGATGAAGTAAATAAATACAAACTTATAAATGGAAAGTATTAACGGTATTTCCCCGATCATCGCTTAACATCGTTGGGTCCATTCGGGATCATAAATATTATGAAATATGTACAATTTATTTACATATGAAAATAAATTCCAGTATACAAACACAAAATCATTAAACGTGAACGGCAAGCCGTTTACAAATCGTTGAAACCGTTCTATCGGAATCGATTTAATCCCGGATTAAATAAGCAACGTCCGAGCTGAAATATCGAGACAATCTCAACTAGTAGAACAATCCACGTTTTGCTTTGAAACTGCAACATTTTCTAAAAAAACATAAATGATTTTCGGCTCGAGGTGACGAATCGAATTTGTGCGCGGAGGGAACGTACCTCGACAAAAAATATAAACTAAATAAATTATAATAGTATTATTTCTGAAACCGTATGTTTAACTATGAAATGTATATCCAGCAGACCGATAGAATAATGCTTTGTCAACGTGCCTCCAATCATTATTTTATCCTTCAAACCGGAACGCGGCGGTATAAAGTATTGATGTTACTGGTAGAATACATTGATGAGAGCGTTGTATAGATACAACCCTCTCATCAATGTATTCTACCAGTAACATCAAGTACCCAGATAGATCTGCTAGAAGCCCACGAGTTAAAAATAAAAGAATATTTGAATTTGCGAATGTAATTATTTAATTGACTTTCTTTCTTAGTCACAATAGAACTGTAATAAATAATAATATAAGGGAAAGAGAGTATTGATTAATATGATTATTTCCAGGAAATCTTAACCTTTTTAAATTCGAAACACTAAATACAACTAAAGAATGACTGGACTTTTAAAACCTTTTGTATATACCGTGATCGTGAAAGTTATTTTATATCAACACTGACAATTTCTAAGATTGGGTCTAATGTTGATAGCGAATTCCCAATCTCGTCCCGTCGTCCATTAGCGAGATGGGTGGGCTTACTCCAATTTCTTACGTAATTGAATTGGATCAGGGTGAGTTCAAGGTGAATACCGCGTTAAACAGTACACACGCTCACACTGTCCGACCTTTTATTTCAAATTTAGAACATGCGATTTTCGTTTTCAAAAATGTAAAAGCTGTACCATTCATCGAATTGATCTCCTCTTAAGGAGTTAGACATACGTCGGTCACCTTGCTCGATTGGTTGCTACTGATAAATAGGCCGCACGAAAATCTTACACAGTCTGTGCACTGTATTTGCACAGCAAAGTGTTACAGGTCTGTAGCACAAATTATCGTCTCACACTGATTAATTAGGCGACAGAAGGGTTGTATCACGTTTTGCGCGTTTTAATTACTTAATAAAATAATTAAATATATATATTAAAAAAAATAAACCGAAGGTTCCCTTAATAACGTAACTTGATGTTTATATGTAAATAAAAATAAAACTGATAGACAATAATTTAAGTAATCCGACAAACGTTTTTCAGGGCAGTGTCGGACTATCGAATTGGTCGGAATATATATTCCCCTATAGTTCGGTTTTTTTTTTGTTAAAGAGTAACTTATAATCCGACAAATTACATATCCAATGATGAGATTCTATATGTTATACTCTGAAGTACCAATATACTTTTACAAGAAATCAAATTCAAACTAAAAACTCTTCGAGCAAAATACTGATGGCGCGTAGTTGTAACTCGCTCAATCATGCATTATCGACATTAGTGAAGATCAAAAAATATTAAATAAATAAAGACGTGTTGGATTGCAGAGGGTGCCGGATTAGCCATGGGCTGGATTACTGAGAGTCCGATATATACAAAATAATAAAACCCCCGTTAAAGACAAACGTCTACGTAAATTCGACAGCTACGCCTTCTGTTTTAGAAAGGTACGCGGAGCTCAGTTTAATTATCTTTCTTTCCATCGTTCTCGCTGAGCTGGGATTGCTTGCCTGTTGTCCGGATTACACAGTTCTCTGCACTCGGATCCGTTCCTACAGTTTACTGCATAGTGTTTTCTGTTCCTACGTTACACGGCATTTTTCCTATCGTATGGACGGATTCGTATTTTATTTTATCGACTTTATGTATGTTGTCATCCATATTTTTTGTATATCTTATTGTTGTTAGGTCTTTTGACGCGCTTCGAGGTTAAGACTGACTCGTATACCGTGACGTCAAACGGTATGATACTCTTATTTTTCATTTGATAAATTGCTGTAATGTTTATGAATACATTGTTTCAGCGAATGTAATTTTAGATATGTTTATGAGTTGAATAATTTTCTTCGTATTATTTTATTATGTTATTGTTATGATAATTGGCAAACGTAACTTTTGCCTTCCTAAAATAAATATGTAACACGTATAACTGTCCTATTGCAAAATTTGATAAATAAATTCCTAAAATGTTTTCAACATTGTATGGTTAAGGTAAAGTTAAATTTCAATTTCTTGAATTTTTTTACGAAATATTAAATAAATATAACAATATATGATGTTTGTGTGATTTAATATAAGGATATGTTTCTTAAATTCTATACAGAAACTCTCGAGAATTACATAAAAAACAAACATCGTCAAATATTCGCTAGTTATATTTTCGATGCAATCGTTAAAAATATAAAACAAACCAACCATTGTATGAGCTAAAAATAAAGAAGCACGCAATATATTCAAATAAAATATTCAAATTATTGTCATCTGAATGTGTACTTTAACGACAAACAAGTTAACGGCGACATCGCATCGCGGCGAGTGTCGACTCCACCCCGCTTGGCGATAATACATTCATAACAAACATAGTGTTGTAAATTCAAATTTCGAATGCCAATTAACCAGCTATTTAAATTATTTATTGAACAGCTGTTTATATGACGAGCTACATTGAAAACAACGCCGACTTATGTATTCATTCATTCATTATATGGTCAGCACCTCGTAACAGCCTGTAAATATACTGCTGGCGTAAGTCGTCTCCTTTTGAGGAAAAGGTTTTGATTCCACCTTCCTACTCCAATTAAGATCAGTGGCAGAATTTCATTCGAGCCGGTTTCCTCGCGATGATTTGGTAACCATTCAAAATGAATTATAATAACGAATCAATCTCATCTCATATATATACAGCAGCTCTTGTTCGGGTTTGAACCCGAAATCTTCTGTTAAGATTCCTGTTTTTTTTTTAACTACTGAGCCATCTATGTATATCAAAGACGAATAAAAATGCAAAAGTAATAGTACAAATCTTGGCTAGTACAATTTGTTGATTTCCTTTCAACGCACCAATGCGCTATTTTTCAATCGAGAATTTCTCCGGCATACATAGCCGGGCCCAAACCACTCGAGCTCGAACTGGAGCTCCATATTTCTCCGTTTTCCATTTTATCCGACTCTATTTTTATTTTTATCTCCTGAGCAAATTCTCGTTCGCCGGCTACGGGGATTATTCAAATCGTCGAGGCAAAAACGTTTGTATTAACATTCTTTAATGGCTTGACGTTTGTTTTTGGTTTCTTGGTTCTTATTTTAAGCTAACTATGACCCGCGGTTTTACTCTCGTTTTATATTATAATTTAATTTAATACATACGTTATCTTTAAGTTGTTACAACATTTTTGCTGAATTTAAGACTGCCTTGGATTACTGCTCATTTATTTAATTATTGGTAATTTTTAAGCGTTTTGAGGGTAATTGTGGTTTTGGTAGAGGCCGTTATTTTGAAATCATAGGCAGTCACTTCAATTTTATTAATTCGTATAGATATTGTTACAAGGAATCAAGAACGTTACAAAAATAATTTATGTATTAAAGACTACAGTTATGGATTAATCTAAGTGATTTAAGTTAAGATATAGTAATCATAATTTTCCAATCGTACTTACGAGTATATTTATTAACAGACTTATTTTAAAGAAAGAAAAGCATTTACCTGACCCTTGTAATGAAACGGCGAGTATCGTCGTTTTTCACCAACTTTATATGATTTCGAACCGTGTAAGTTAACCGGGGGTTTCTTCTTCGTATCGCTGCAGTAATTCCTTCGAATATCTTTGTTCGTATCAAAGAGAATGTTGAAATTCTTGAGGATAACATTACATCCAGTCGAAACAACATTGAAGCTCGGGGTTTTGTTATAAAATTGCAACAAACTAAAATGAAATTTAAAAATTACCAATATATATTCTAGGAGAAAACTGTGTAAGTGTTGAGGTTCGTTTATAATATGAGACCTTTTTATGTTTAATGTAATAAAATTCAGGCATTATTTATCGATTGATTTACAAATTTAGTACCGATAATTCAGATCACCTTCGTCCTTTTATATACGCACTGCAAGAAATGTAAACTAAACCTTACACCGACATAGATATTGATTACTGCTAACCATGTTATCTAAGATATTATAACTTTTGTACTTAAGTAATAACACCAGCTCGTTCTCTTGAACCGGATGTTTGGCGGGTTAAAGCAAGATAGCATTATTTTTATTGTTAGCCAAAGACAAGGAAAAAACTAAGCAGAAATAAAAGTCTTCTACTGACTTTATATACCTGAACATATTTATTTTCTTATGTTATATGGAATGTATTGTTTTGTCCTCTTATACGTTATATATTGTATTGAATCGCTTTGGAATTTTTTTAATAACGTCACTTTGATGTTTGACTTATTCGTTTGTCAGACGCGTTCAAGTCGCTGCGAAGGTTTTAATATGTGTTTCATGTTATTTATTTTCTTATTTATTGTAGTAAAATTAAATCAACGATATCACAAAAGCCATTACATTGAATGACAATTCAAACTATTATATTTATTCATTCGATCTTTGCATCAACTGAATGTGATGGCAGATTTGAAAGCAAAACATGGGTGTCTTTAAACTAGGGAACTTTTTGATAAGCGTAATCATCAATAGGCGCCTCAACCTATACGATGTTGAGGAACCAAAGGCATTCCCAAGAAAGGAGGAGTAGGAACGTTATAGTCTTCCAAATCCTTTCAGTTCACCCATTTACCTGTCCACCGCCTATATGAAATTAAAATATATATACCATGTTTATTTAAATATAATACAGGTATATCATTATAGTTATAATATATTTGTATATCATAATAGTTATTTCTCAAAAATTTAACGAAAATATAAAGAGCTTTCCTTTAACCTAATTTCAGTATCATATTTATAAAAAAATGTATTTACTAACGAATCGTTATTCAGCGCGCGTCCCAGGAAGCTCTTTATTATTCCACGACAGGCGAGAATTTTCCGTCATTTTTCTGTACCGAAAAAAAATGTTATATCAAAAATCTCTTTTGTGTTCGGCCCTCCATTGTAAATAGTATCCATCTCGAGACTCATTTCGAAGTTTTGTGAAACTGTAATAAGGAATAATTAATCAAAAAATTTTACACGTTCAGAAGTTTTCTTTAAACAAGGATATATAACATTTCATGATTTTAACCGTGTTACTTACGTATCTTTCATTATGGGCTGAATGAAGATTCAATGGTTCTTGTACAGGCAATCTGTGTTAAGACTAGCTTGTTCTAACTACTGGGCCATCTCTTTTTTGTGTTCATATGCTACCTCGTGCTCATTGATGTAGGAAAGCGTCGTGCGGAAACCTGCAATACTACCAACATAGATTGGAGCATTTGTTCTCCGAAAATGAGAGGAGGTCTAAGCCCATGAGGAGGATGGTTGTAAGCTGTTAGTTTTAAATTACTAAAAGATCATTTTTTTTAAATATATAAAGAAAATATAATTATACAAGCTACTTCATTGTTGTATAAATGTAAATTCTTCCTAAACAGTTGGAACAGTTTGAAGCTGTGATCAGGACGTAAATAAAATTCTTAACAATCAGTTATTTATAACATAATTTTCATTTTCTTTTAGCTTCAGATATTTCGAAACTTATTCAACTAGGACATCATCCTATTTTGTCTCATAATTTGATCTCAAAGCATATCTTACAAGGCGTCAAAGTGAATTATGGCCTGTGTCGCAGCGTAATCTCCTTCGGTGGAGGCTGGATGACGCTTGTGATAAGCCTTCATTGTGTCTGAGTAAACAGCGTTTAATTGATTAGGTTATACAATATTCGAAGCAAGAGCATAAGCGTCCTCTTCAGCTATTAACTATCGGCTAAGATCATGTCGATTAAATATTGACTTACATTATTGGATAATTCTTCCAATTGAATCCTCAATGTGGATTTCGGGAATTAAAACGATTTATGATATTTCTTTTTATTGTTAGTTTCGCATGGCATTTCGCCTGCCTTAAATTATTTTATGCTGTATTTTCCATAAAATATTTCTACGTCCTTTAGGTTTCAGATTACTTATATATATTAAAATTCATTTTGATGACATATATATAGTTACTTTTAGATTCATAATATTAGTATGATTTAATAAGATAAAATGGTCTATATAAGCATTGAACTTTGATCGAACAGTTAAAGTATTGAGAGACGAAGAGGAATAACTTTTTAACGGTTTAACTTTACCGTCGCATAAACTGCTTCTTTGTTTATTTTGAATGAAAACAATAAATACAGTCAGATTATGCGTATTGTTAAATATTGATATTCTCTTATTTAATGAGATATTCTCAAAAACTCTTTAATCCGAAGAAAAATCATTTTTCTCTCTCTCTATGTCATTATCCATATCACAAAATGAAGAGGGTCAATCTTCATTTTGTGATAATCCTTTCATTTTTGTTTTTATCATTTACATAATAAATAATTTCCATAGATTCTGTAGTTTTTAAAGATATTTTTATTATTTTCTGTTATTTTATTTTTGTCCCACGACTTATCTTTCTAAATAAATTGAATATACGGAAACGGTCGCTGTAAAGTTTGTTATAAGTATCTGTAATTGAAAAGCGCGGAAATATTTTACCATAAACATTAAAATCTCATTAAACTGTACCTTAGAACCTCGAGTGAGCACCATGTTTTATTCGTAGTTCCTTTTACTAACCAAACTGACTTTCTCTTTGACGCCAGCCTCATTAAAACCAGGGCCTAGAGTAGTGAATAAGTGGACGTGACACAATTATGTGGCATGAAAATGAGGCGGTAAAATTATGTACCAATTTAAAATATCTTGTGTTAGAATGTCCGTAAGCCGCCGGCCACGTTGGCCGGCTTTATTTATTTCCTCGGCGTCATTTACACCGTGCGGTGGACACAGATTATTAAGCAGAAGCGCTAAGACGTGAAGTTTTAAAAGCAAAGTGTTTGCCAAAACGGAATCACCTTTAAGTTCCTTTTCTAGAAGACATATTTAACTTTGGCCACGTCTTATCACATTTCGTAAAGTTTTGCTGTTGATTTATTTTTCGACGTTAAATATTAATTTCTTTTGAACTATATGTCTAAAATATTAAATTACATTTGAATATTTGTTTAATTATTGTCGGCTGGTAGCTGTTTCTTTGTCTAGTATAATATTTTCTTTGAACTGTTTATTGTTCTTTAAATACGTTTATATGGATTCGAACAACATTGTGCAGAATGACAGCTGGAAAATGGAAATAGGATATCTATATATTTTTTATTATTAAAATTAGTAAAAAAAAACACCAACATCGAATCGTTTATAACCCATTAGTGTCCTATATGTAACGAATATTTCCTACTATGCCGAAAAAAATGGATCATATTACACCATAAGTCAAAATTCCTTTCGACTTATACGCGTTAGAAAATTATTGCTTTCGTTTCCTCACAATGAGCCGTGTTAGAAAATTATTGATTTCGTTTCATATTCACGTTGTATCTCACGACCATAAGTTAGTATGTACGCTTTTTATTCACTCTACCATTAAAATAATTGACCTATCAAATCTAAATAGGTATACTATTATGTGGATCTTACCAAACAATTAGACTTTATGTAACCATTTTATTATCCGCTTTAAAATTCAAGAACCTTTTCGTTATTTAAATCATCGACATGACGTAGTGAATGTCCCCCCCTGAAACTCCCTGGGGTAGGCTCAGAGCCGTAACCATCCATCTATAGTACCCATCAAAGTGGAAAACTACTATTGCAAGCGTTAGAATCCCACATAATCGAAAGGATAGATATGCTATTTCTGAAAGTTTCCACAGCAATAAAAAAAAGACGTATCATAAAATACATTGAAAACAACTATTTACTTACTTATGAAGAAGTTGACTCTGTCCAGGCGCGGTACATAAGACTGTTTCTATTTATTAAAACTTCACATATCGGCGTTAATTTGTAACCGACGTTTAATGCTATAATTTACATAAACACGACATAGTAGTTGTTTATTCTATGATAGCGTAATTAGGACTTCGTGGTTACCGGTAATTTATACGTTGTATGCCCATTCAGTACCATGCACGTGTGGCAGGCAATTATACAGGAAGTAGACGTCAATAATTCCACCATAATCTATTAACGTGCCAGTTATTCACCGGTACTACTTGTTTAAATACGTTATAATGAAATAACAATCATATGTTTTTGTAGGATGCGTATATTATTGGCATAACAATAATTCTGCATCGTTTGCAATAATAATTCGAGTACAAGAACGTAAGTTTTACATTAGAAGGTCTATGTGGTTCAAACCCGGGCTAGCTCGTACTCGGCGGTGAATTCTTAACCGTTTATCCTAAATCTTTTATTACTGTTCAAATGATATGTACCGAATATATTATTTCATAGTTATCGTGAGAAAAATAAGAGTGATTAAATGTTTATCAACAGCTGTTGCGAATGTTAAAGAGGCCGACGTAATGTTTTTAAGAAAAAGAAATATTCGTTTTACTGAAGAAGGCGTAATAAATCCTTATAACGTCTGGCGTCGCGTTTCTTTTCATGTTTTCGAAATTTATGTCAGAAATGTGAATTCAGGGCGCTTTTTGATTTTTATTTGAGCTGGTTGTATGCTACAGGGTGTTATGAAATTGCTTCGACGTTTCGGAAATAGGGTTAAGTTCTGTCAATATTTTCGGTAACTTGCTATTTTTAAATTTTGAAAACGTGTGCTCTTTGTCGCTATGAATGTTTGAAATTAGACGCAAGGTTCTACCTACACGTTTTGTTTTGGAAATAGGTTATATGTGAAGATTATATTCTGTTTTATCAAGCAATCATGTCACGACCGGAGATAATTCAGGCGCTGGACTTATGTTTTAAAGTAGTTTCACAATGGTGTTAAAAAAACAATTCCCATATTCTGAGCTGCTACAAACTAATATTGGCAGAAAATCCAACTTACTTTTTTAAAATCAATTGTTTGTTCGACCCAGGATTTGAACCCATACATTCATGACACGTGCCCTTGTTTACACTTAGGGGTCAGTCGAATGGAATATTATTCCTGGATTTGTTTACAATGAAATAGGATGTGAGAGTGAGTGAGTGTGTGATCTGATGGAACACTGGTATCAGTCATTTGTTTTTGTTCTTTTGATATTGGAATCCTTAATAATGACGGAAGTAGATATGTATGACGGAGTAGCTTGTCTCAGCATACTTTTAAAAAACAAGACGTCAGCATAGAAGTATTCTTCTTTGATTTGTTCCAAGCTGAGGAAGTCCGATCGCTTCGACGGCTCAAACAAGCCTCTCGATACCGACTCACGCTCGGTCTTTTATAACAAAATTGGGTGGCGGAACTATTCACTCATAATACCTATTTATGGACGGTAAAATATTTCAGGATATTTTAACATCTCAGAATTCACTAAATATTATTAATTTAATAATCAAACAGTTTTCAATCATTAAAATAATTAAAATAATCAATTCCGGCAACGTGTTTTTCTTAAATACTTGGTTTCCAGCCGCCATGTACATATTCTGTACTAAATACCATTATGAAACTTTACGAAAATATACGGATTCCAAATTCAAAATTAGTTTGGCAAGAATTTGTAAATTAATCTTTATTTAAGTTTTCAGTGTTATTTACTATAGCATCAATTTTATTGGCGTATTCGCCATTTTTTCTTATTATTCATTAAATACAATGTTTGTAGTGTAATAAAACGAAATTGGGCTCGGTTGTTTGTTATTTTATTACGTGATTATTAGACAAATATATGGTATTACCTTCATGATTTTCGTATATCTTAAGAATCTACTTAATAAAATTTTAAAATGACTGAATAATTAAATTCACATTTAAACCGCGCATCTAGCATTAAGACATTTTGCTCAGGAATTCCTTTTGTAACGTAGGTGAGCACTAAGAATAGATTTTAATTTGTATGGAAATTATTTCCATTCTTTTTACTTTTTCCTTCCAATATTTAACTTCTGTTAATTTGTCAAGGACAACAGTTAAAGTGTTTTGTAAATTCATCACCTAAACGGGTGTAATTCAGGATGAAAAATTGTAGGAAAGTTCGTCATTTCTAAAATTAGAATTGATGCAGCGAAAAAACAGTTGATGCAGCTTTGTTGCCTGAGGGTGATATTGTATAAAAAATCGATATAATAAATATGAAACAGGTGTTTTGGCTTCTGACAGAGTAAAAGATAGGTTATAATGTTTTTAAAAGTCACCTAAGAGGGTGAAACTGGGGTTGAGAATTAGATGATCTTCATTTTCGAAGTCATAAATATGGTAAACTATGTCTAGGCAACTGTATATGAGATAAAGACAGTCGTTACAGCGATTTTAATATCCATCCCATGAGAGAGTACCTAAAATATTCGATGAAAGTTAGCATGAAAGTTGGAACCCGAACTAAATTGGGCGACATAAAAGGTAAAAGGGGAATTCAGGTTACCAAAAACTCTCATACTAGAGAAAAATTGGTCAGCTTTTCAGTGAGATATCCATCCATCGGGCAGTGTGTTAATCATTTGTAATTTAATCATATAAAATGTCTTACTAATGTTTATGTTTATTATACCGGTTTTGGCCGTTACTGATATTTGTATCAATGTATTTAATCAATTTCGAAAATAATACATGAAAGAAAACAACCAATTCAATTGATACAAATCGAAAATTAAAAATTCTGCCAGCACGCACACTAATTTGCCTTTTTTTGATAATTTCACTTATATTGAAACTTACATTTAATGCCATCGGTCTTATAATAGCTAAACACTAATAGTGATTGTCATTTCAGATTGTGCACACTCCGAGTGACGAGGTTACGCGTATGTGGCGCGCTCGGCGAAGCAGGCGGCGGCGCTGCGGGCGGGGCCGGCGCCGGCGCGGTCACTCTCGCGGCACGTATGCACAGCAGCAAGCGCACGCTGCGGTCCAACGACATCACTGTGCCGCCTCTTGATGTGGAGCTGGACCTCTGCTTTTCACTGCAGTATCCGCATTTTGTGAAACGAGATGGAAATAGGTATACATTACATAAAATTATTATATTCTAATATATATGTATAAGCAAAATACCACTGACTCATCAAGAGATCTTCGAAACTATAGATTCGATTCAGTTGAAATATAGCACAGCTACTCCTTTCGCGACGTAGACGCTCACTGAGAAATAATCTAAGGAAATTTCAACTTCAAGGGAGGGAAATTGTGTAACTAACTTTGTATGACTTTTACCCGTACGAAGTCGGAACGGGTAGCTACAGTGCCGGCGTTAGGGAGAGACGCAATGGAGCGACGGCCAGGGAGTCAAATTTTAGGGGGCGCCAAGATCTGGAGACTCCTGCATCCTTCTTACATACCCTAAATACCATAGGCATATGGTTACAGTCTTAGACCTTCGATCATACTGCAATTACGCTCGCTACGTACGAAAAAAAGGGTGTTCCATGTTTTCTACGCACCGTCTTTGACCTTCTCAGTCCGACCCTGGTCATATAAAAGGGCACCGAATGTATGTCCATCCCGGGGCCGCCTAGTTGGTTTAGGCCGGCCCTGGGCGGCTATTACAAAATATAACTAAATCTCGACACTTTATTGTGTTCAATGTTTTTTAAGCAGATTGATGTACTTGGTTTTTCAGACTGGTAGTAGTCTTATTGTCACTCTATCAAGAAACAGTCTATATATAAGTCTCCTTTTGGAGGGATGGTTTGGAGCTTACTTCAACCATGTTGCGCCAATGTCTCTATTAGAATTACGCAAAAATTTCCTGTTCTAAGTTTAATCTTATCTGATAAGACTTGCTTTTGTTTCTTTTGATCCTGCGAATTTAAGAAGTATTTGAGTATTTGTGTGAATGTTCTTATATGATGAATTAACCTCGCATGTCTATATCTAAATTATTATTATAATATATTCTTAAAATATGCGAGGAGACTTAAACATTTTCGCCAATAAAACTGCATAAAAAGTAGATGGGTGTAATATAATGAGTTACGTAAATCGGAGACGATTTTTTATTTTATTTCTTTAATATTTATTTAACTTTCTTGGCATCGTATCATCCACGAGGCATAAGACAACATAAAAACAAAGTCGTTCCTTATTCATTGCTACAATTTGCTCAGCTTTATGAGTAAACGTACTGCGTAATGGTGTGGTTCAAATGTTAACAGCGCAATGATATTTTAAGGTCGAGGTTAACACTAATGGGGTTTCCGCCAATAAAAAGTATGGACGAATCTAAAGTTCTATTTTATAGCCGTTCTCTGATGAATATGTTACGATTTTTTATTGATTTACGTCATGAGTCTTTCTATGATAAGATTATGGTTGAACGAAAAATTTTACGGGGAATAGACTAAAAGTACTTACACGATGTAGCTAAAGTGCCTTCAGGTATTAAACTTGGTGAACTAAAAGGCTAGGCAGTAAAAACAACACATTATTATACTTTCAAGTGATTGTTCCAAATTAATTTGTATTGCGATGTTTGTAATTTTCCTCCTTTCAGTTTCTCTAGTATTAGTATAGTTATTTAGTATTATTATAATGATTCGAAAAATCCAAATCAATAGAATCAGGCGTTTGACGCTAAGACTTAAAAAAAATAATTTCACTTAATGGATTTCTAAACATGGACGTCATATTAAAATAATAATTTCATAAACGCCCTAGTATTTGTTTTTTATGACTCTGTCAGAGTAGCAAAATAAGAGCTCTAAGTTTTTATACATTTCTGTTACAAAAATGCTACCTAGAAAAGAAAATAGCGGTGTTTGGGTCCCGTTCTGCCTTTTAAAACTGATACATTTCCATTTTAATGATAATTTATATGATGTTCTTACTCATCATTATCTTATTTTTTTTGTTTTCTGAAAATAGGAGTTTTTTTGGAAACATTGCACGATGAGGACTTTAAATATTGTTGCTTGTACGCTCGTACCAGTACACTTACATATAAACGTACGCATACGTATGTGTATCGTACATTTTATGTAGTATATTCGAATTTTGACCGCGATCATCCCTTTTTATGGTCTCGTCCGACTTTTCGACAGAGATACTAGGTCGGATCACATCGCGTTCAAAATCCGAATATACTAGTTGCTCGTCCCGACTTCGGGTAAAATTCCTACACAGTAAAACCTCGTACTTTTAAATTGAAATTTCATAAAATCCTTTTCTCTGGAAGAATATTTTATTAAGTAAACTTATATTTCAAATTGTAGCTTTCTAGGCTCAAAGTTTTGGCTGTGCTTTGATAGTCAGTCGGAACGAACGATATACCTAATAAGTATAGATCAAAATTTACATATAACCTTTTGTAGCCGTTGGATTTATGAGTGACGTCACTAAATAGCGCGTCACCACTTGGGATCTGCGACCCTGGCGGCCGCCCTAGTCGTCCAGGAGACAGCTCTAGCTATATAGTAAAGAAATAACATTAAACCCAACGTCCTCAGTTTTATATTGGTCGTGGGTACAAACTGATAAACTTTATACCGTGCATAACACATGGCTTAAAATGTATGTTACAAATGAGGAATGGGACTGTTAAACCAAAATAATGTTTTATAGCGTTCGGTCATTCTGGCGCGTTAAGAATTTCCGACATATAATTCCAGTTACAAGTCCATTTTATGGTTGTTTTATTGCAAGGTATGCGTGTTTGTTTCAAATTGGCTCCCTATCTGTGATCTATGGAATCTCACCATGGCGGAGGTCGTTCGTGATCCTGAAGCATTGTCTTGATGGATTCCAGCCCACACTAAACTTTACGACACTATGAGAATAAAATAATTGTTTATTGTGAATATGCAATGTTAAGGATTTTTATTGTGATAAAAATGGGCGTTTGCGAATCAATTTTTACCTAACGAGGCAGACAGACAGTGACGGTTTGGAACAGATAAGTTTGACATAGAAATGTTAAAACATCCCACTCAACTAAAAACAACTTTTAACGGCATTTGTTTTCTGTCGGTGAGATATATTTCATGTATATTTCTTGTATTTAGAAAATATTTATAAAAAATAACGAGGGGTTTCGTGGGACATCCGACTTGGAACGCAGTTGCTTTCGCTATAGTAACTAAAATAATGAAACGGCAAGAAATAAAATCGTTATTAAAACGCCATGTGTAATATTTTTTAGAAAACCGTTTTTTATAATAGAATAAGAAGGATTGGTCGCGTAAAGGAACTTCGTTTCAAAGAAGTTTCCTGGTATTTCTTGAAATGATTTAAATATTATTTTGTTGCAGGTTACAGATAATGTTGCAGAGACGCAAGAAATACAAGAATCGCACCATACTCGGGTATAAGACCTTGGCGGAGGGTGTCATACGAATGGACCAGGTATGGACATTACGCGTTTAAATCCAACTTTTGAATATTATTTAAATGTTTCGTTTATTCTTTTTATCAATCTAATGGCATAGTTACTTAAATGATAATTTGTCTCCATAATTCGTATAAGTTTCGTCTTTTAAAACATACTAATACGAACAGTTCTGGACTTAAATGTTATCATTTTTTATTTATGCCAGACTATCTGGCGCTCAAGAACAGATGAATCAATAGACCTTCTAAATTTAAGAAAAAGGGTAATCGTAAATCAAAACGTCACATTTTTAAACAATACTTATGAAAACAATAAATTTCATATTCAATAATATAGTACAATGCACTCATTGACAAACTCATTGCCAGATCCAAAGGCGACTTTAGTGCTTCCGACAATCTTAAAAATCAAGATTATTGTAACATAAACAGAAAAACGTACAATTTACATAAGAAAATATAAAAAAGTTAAGTAACCGCCTGCTAATGTATTGCTGGTCAAGGGCCTCCTATCCCTTTGAAGAAGCATATTTTAAACTTTCTCCACCACGCTGCTCCAATGCGGGTTAGTGGATACACGTGATATATTCCCATCTACCACATGCAAGCTTCCTTACGAAGTTTTCCTTTACCGCCGAGCTCGAGCGGAATTATAAACACAAATTTAACACACGAATTCAGTGGTGTTAGATTAAGATCCACGTCATGTAACCACTGGGCCATCACGGCTCTCCAGAAGATATTCTTATATCCCAATAATAAATACATATACATAACCGAAAGCGAAGTATAAAAGCAAGTATCTTAGGACATCGTTTATCATTTAGCGACCTCGCTCCTGTACCAGCTGTTAGTGACGCGAAATTGGCCATTTACTCGCGAGACGTGTAGGTTGTAAAAGTATTTACTAGGCTCATTTTCCACTTGATCGTAATAAGATAGAATTTATATAACTTTGTCTAGTACTATAGATTCACTTGACAATTAAGGTACATATAGATTAAATATTAACTTATAAAATATAAATATCTATTAAAAATAAAAAATAAAATGACTCTTAAGACGTTTAAAAGTTATGGTGGATTAAATAAACTCACATACATAGAAATATGAACCTCGCGAACACACACTCCTTTTTGCGCAGTCGTGTAGCCACGTGGTATTTTTATTAATCACTGCAACGACTTATATATTTTATTTTTAGTCCAGCACTGTGATTCTATAATAATTCACTTCGTGTCTCACTGCAATTTTGACAAACGACTTACAGTGGTATGCCATTTTGATACGCTTGATAATATATAAATGTTTTAAATATTAAAGTCAATGTCACATATAACAATCTGATATTTCACGTGCGTTTTCTCATGTGAGATTCGAGTATTTTGTTACAGAATAACCCTACTGTTCAGTATAAATGTTTAACGATAGTACGCTGTAGTGCGATTCCGTAAGAAATCACTTCGT
The DNA here is from genome assembly GCF_905147765.1 of Vanessa atalanta. NCBI lineage: Eukaryota > Metazoa > Arthropoda > Insecta > Lepidoptera > Nymphalidae > Vanessa > Vanessa atalanta. The sequence goes on along the minus strand of NC_061888.1, from coordinate 9,001,377 downwards.
ATCTCACTCGTAAAATCTTGACAACCGACTTACAGTGACACGCAATTTTGATACGTGTGTCCTATATTTTTTATAATTAAAGTCAGTCATATCACATTCTGACATTTCACACTCTGCGGTTAGTTTCGAGATAGTTCTTGCAATACCTCTACTGAATACGTACTGTACTTAAAGTAATGAATCATGCAATTAAGGAACGCAATTATACGGTGAATTTATCATTAATTGGAGTGTCATTGTTAAATGTTATTTTCAAAGTAAGCTTCTTGTTTAGCTCATTCGAAACAGGATGAGAGAACCTAATTGTCACTGCTGTCGCCTCAACACATGTACATTTGTTTTGCTATATACACTGTATATACATATATAAACACATATAAACGATTATTTCGGCCCAACTTGATGTTAATTATCTTGTAAATTGACTTACTAATGCTTTAAAATATGACAATATAAATAATTTAAATTTAACAAAAGCACATCTGGTCGGATTTGATCTGTGCCATTTACTACCACGTAGTAAACGGTCTTAAGCAATACCCTACAACCAGTAAATTCTTCAAAATGAGTATAAAAATGAGGCGCTTTTGTTAGAAATATAAATCACCATTTAAAAGAGAAAAACACGACGCGGTGCTCTTAATAGGATTTATCTGAAATGTAACTTTGAAACAAGTTTTAATTAAATCAAAAGCTTAACGAGATAAAAACATTCTAGAAGTCTCAAAACATTTGAAACTTGGCCTCATGTTTTATTCGTTTTGTGTAAGTCAGTAAACGTGACTTCGTCTGTATTATTATTGTAAAAGTGAAATGGCGATTTTAATGTTATTATTAAAATGAATTCTGTTTCTGTTATTTTATTAAAGTCTCTAAGAATAAGCAAACGTAGTTCTTCGTGTGCTTCCAATGTATTTTTTAATTGTAAAATCCCTTCCATCCTAGTTGTTTCTATAATCAAGTTAATTAGAATCGAATTCAATTAAAATAAGTAATTTTCAGTAAAATCTATATTTGAAACAGGTCGTGCATTGAAATGCTCTTGTAATACATTAATTAAAAATAAATAAAAAAATATATTTGTGTTTTTTTTTGTCAAGGTGCTTCAACGTTCCATGGACATGGAATTGGAGCTAACGAGTGTGGGTGGCAAGGTCGGCGCTGGTGCCGGCCAGCCGGTCGCCAGGCTCACCATCACGGGCTTAGCCTCGACCCCTGTCGACCATGACACGAAGAATAACAACACTCTGCTTATAACAGGTAAATTACTCATGGTTTTATTTAGAACATTAGTCCCCTTAAAATGGGCGGTTCAGACGCATTTGTAGATTACGAAATGTTATTTAATGTGTAATGCTTCTTTATTGAATGAAAGAGTTTTGTGTATGTACTTTCACAGGTTCACACTTATAATAAAATGTTTGACTTGAAATGACTTTATTTTATAATATCTAGTTATATTTGTATATAAGGAGGTTATCGTTTAAAACGTATTTCATGGCACAGGACCATTTCACACGCATATATGTAATAAAGTAACCACCTGTAAAAATCTCACAGCTAAACAAAGACCACATATTTTCTTTAGAAGAAGGTTTGGCTCTAATTCCAGCACTCTATTCCTATGTGGGTTAGTGGATACAGAAAATGCAAAATTTTTATCTGACACATTTAGGTTTTCTAACGAATTTTTCCTTCATCGCCGAGCACGGGATGAATTGTCAGCACAAATTAAGTACAAGTAAATTCAGAGTCGCTTGACAAAGTTTGAACCAGTGATCTTCGCTTCCGGTTAACGTGTTCCAATCACTGGGTCACCTCCGCTCAATACTGAATAGGCACATATACGTTTCGTCAGTATAAAGGAAGAAAAGCTGAAGGGCCAAAATCGTACTTTTGCAAAAAAAAGTTTATCGTTATTTTAGTATATCTCATATCCAAAAGTAATATTTTAGCGTTTCTTGCTGTCCATTGATAACATGTCCTCAACATTAATTGATTTCAAATGTCTAACTCCAGAGCGAGGGTACTCAGACGAAGAGGAAGAAGGGGAGTTCAGTTCTGTGGAGGAAGCTGACGATTTGACGTACGGTGCGGCGGCGAGGAGGCGAACACATCGACAGCTGGCCTTCAACAAGGGAGACCTATCGTACACTAAGGTGAGGACAGCTTCGTATACCGTGCCAATAGTATGCCCAAGTATGTTACGTGATTTTGCCAGGTTTGATATCATTTAGATTAAAGATTTCCTTATCGAAATATTTGAGTAACACTTACGCTAGAATTTATTTATCATATATAATACATAGTTTGTACTTAAATAATAATAAAAATAATTTTCAAGCTAAAATATATTTTATCAATAAATAATTCTAAATTATTTAATAATTTTATTAATGCATGGTGTGAATTTTATTCAAGTGATAATGCTTTGCTTCGAACTAAATAAATTTAATAATATAATTAATCCAACTTAGCTTAACTTTGTTTAGAAGTCGCACTGCACGATGTTTTGATTAAAACGTAACAATATTATTATTAATAAAATGTAAAATTTAACTGAAAAATAATTTATTAATTATGTTTTTTTTAATTGTATTCATTCATTTATATTACTGTTAATTGCTACTTATTTTATTATAAGCTACTAAAATGCTATTTATTCAAGATTACTGAATTGATTTTGATAGGGTAGCCACAGATTGTTATTGTTCTTTTTTTATTATGTAAAATATAAAGTTGTATTTTTTATTAAATCAAATAATTATCGTATTTATATATTAGAGTACTTAAATATATTTTTGTTTCAAACAATTATTAAAGGCAAGCTAGACGTTGTTTGTTAGTGTAATGTAGTGTTTAATGCTTCGTGTGTTCATTCAATCTCTCCTGAATTTCATAGATTTTTGTCCGTCATATATTTTCATTGACGACATGATTTTTAAATATTTGCTTTTTCCGATTAAATGAACATCGTCCACCAGTAGACATAAGGTTAAGGAGCTTTGCCTAAACCGTTGCTTGCATACAGCTGTCACGCTCACGAGAGCTAAGCTTCATGGAACGAGAGAGAAAGATACAGAACTATATACGGTCCAAGGCGCACGACAGAGACAGCGATAGTGAGCTGGAGCACGCAGCAGCCAAGCGCAAGGGCAGCCGCGGAAAGCTGGCGGTGAGCCGGCACGCGATACCTTATACTAATAAGGATAGAGACGAAATTTGCATATCACCCGCCATGATAACTTTCTTATGACTCTTTTCACAGTTTCAAAAAGCACAGATAAACAAAAATATTATAAACATTGAGGATTTAATCGAATAAACAGATAAATTATTCTATTTTGAAGACTTAATTTACATCTCCTTCTGTTAAAAGAAACACGTGTAATGTTATTTTGTTTGGAAATAATAGAATGAATAATTTATTTGATACATCCGAATGAATGAACGATTGAATTTAAATTTTATAGATATTAAATTTCGTCTCTATCCTCATAGTTTGGTAGTTTGCCTTTCATTGTTTGCTTGTAGTTTGATCTTCTAATATTTGTTTGGTTTTAGTGTTTGTATAGTTAGTTATTTAGTAGCAGTAGAACTATGTAAGTATGCAAATTTACGAGGGCGCTTCGGATAAATTGAATTTCAAGTACCGAATAATCCGTTAAGACATTTTCTGTATTATAAATTGTATAATACTAATATGCCTGTTATTCTTTGAGTTTACACTTTTGTGAAATGTATTTAACCCGTATGAATTTTTAAACGTAAATGCTTACTACCATCTCTGGTCTCGTCTTTAACGAGGGATCATGGTATGATGATTGTATTTTCACACCAGATTCACACAGTCTCGTGCAAGATTTTATTTAATTGGCCAGTTTCCCGTATAATCCGGTTAAGGATTGGGTAGGGGTCCGAAAGTTAAACCAGCGTGAAAAAAGAGCTGCTTGCCTATCTTGGTATCGCATATCTCTTGCTTCCTGGATATACCACCATAACTTTTAAATTCCAATTCTCAAGGATTGATTAATTTTCCCATTGTTCATTATAAAAATGCCGACGACAGTATTCCAAGGGCTAAGATTGAACCTACAATGGTTCGATATTCATAACAGTTACGTAACGACTTAGCTGAACAGCAATCAAAGTATTATTGATCAATCAATTGAAAATTGCCAATTAAAACTCATACTCTGATTTACTCTTATGGTGTGGTTTGGTATTTGTGTGTATGTGGCGACTGCCTCGTTGGTCTAGTGGTTAGATTACGAGGAAACAGAACGCGAGGCTCTGGTGAAACATACATGGCCTATACCACTCATATAGATGTCTCACGATGTTTTCGTTCACTTTACGACCAAGAGGAACATCGGTGAATGAACTAAACACGACTAAGAGAAACTTTAATAAATTTGGATGGAGAAAACTCAAGCATTCCTTGCTCGGCAACATCTACACATTCCTCCCACTGAGCCATATCCCATGGTGAAAATACATTTTCTAATCAAAAACTATATTATCGCTAAATCTGACTGCTTTGTTTCTGAATGCACGAAGGCATGATCTTTCCTTTGAAGATATTCAATACGACGTATTCAATTATTTATTTTTATATAACTTAATATGGTTCTTCAAATATTGTGCGTGTTCTGTAATAAGGTGTTGGTCTGTCTTATATTTTACTTGTATAATAATGTCATTTTGTTGGTTTGTAGAAATGGACTTCTAGAATAACGTTATAAATCTTTCTTCGATCTTCGTAAACGTATTTTAAATGGCTCTTGGTATATTTAAAATACGTTCTGATTATTTTTGCAGTTGATACGTGTATATAGTCTCTTTAACGTGTTTACATACATCTAAAAATATGCATAATTTTGACAACGCAGTTTTCTCATCATGTTCAAGTGTTGTTCGAAATTAGACTTTATCTCATGTACATAAAGCACATTAATCAGAATATATAATTTGCTACTAATATGATATCATGTGTTCTCACTTTTCGCGGTTAAGATTAGATTACCTTGTACGCGAAATATTACGTCAGTTGATTTTTACGAACGATGGAGGTAGTAAAGCATTTTATTTTATTTTTTTACATTTAACGATGTATTGAAATTTGTGATTTTTAATTGTCTGTGGTCATGTTCATGTGCGGTGTACTGGAGTATTTACATTTTTCTTTGAAAATTATTAAAAAAAAAGGAATCGTGTAACCTTGTATGATGTGGTCTAGATTATATATAAACAAATATATTTCATATGGACATGGTAAATGTATAAATATTTTGTCATTTGATAAAAGTTAATCCATTTGATAGATGGGTGTTGAGATTGCGATCGTGTCTTCTAAATGGGATATGATTTTTCCAAAATTGTTGTCATATGCAAAACAATATAATAATATTTATATTTTTTTATATTTTAATTATCATTGTTAAGTTTATTTAATATGAACATAATTGTTTCGTCTGTAGAAAGTCAACTATAAAAATGAAATGTTACTCGCTGGATTGAAAGGGAATTCCACCGAAGGACTTCATACCAGTCCACCGGCTACAGACTCGTCAGTGTAAATTCAAAATATATAAATTATTGTTTAAAATTTTCCACAGCAACGGAATTTGAAGCAAAAATTCGCTGCGCTGCTCCGGCGGTTTCGCGTGCCCGAGGAGTTGAGCGAACGAGGCGCGGCGAGAGACACGCATCACGCTCAGCGAGATATCGATGAACTGTTTCAGGTAAAACTATATAGCACTCAAAGTTTAACTCGCGTAGGCTCATCTAAGAGGAATGTATCTGATCAGTTCTTAATATATTTGATACTAGTTTTTGCTCGCGGATTCGGTCGCGTTTTAGAGATTGGTCGTCAAGTCATTACAGTGGGCATAAAATATTAAAATGAATTCTTCATATAATATTTCATCGAATTCGTTTGAGTGGTTTTGCCATTAAAAGAGCAATAGATAGACAAACAGATAGAGTTACTTGCGCGTTTATAATATTAGCACAAATGATTTCGCTTCTCATGATATATTTTATGTGCTCGGGAAAATATTAACTTTGTGATGAAAGACACTCATAGCTTTAGTACAAGAAACAATGTTATTACTCCTGTTACTCGGGTGCATAAAGTCGGTAACTTTTTGGAGGGGTAACGTTTCAATTGCCGCCGTGACTTGATATAAATTAATTTTAGTATGCAAAACGATATTACATACTCAGCTTGGGACAAAACGTATTTTGTCTATTTCTTTATCGTATTGAAATTTGTAAACAATTAAAAGTTTCTTTGCTTCTTTGTCCAGTTCTTCTCGGGTTAGTGTATATTCTTTTCCGAACCCTTAGGTAGTCAATAAGTAAGTGTAATGGTTCTATATCGAATGTAGGAATTTGAATTTTACGAATCTGTGGCGATGTTCATGCCAGGAGTTAGAATCGCTGTCCTGTGGCGAAGGAGAGGACTCCGGTCCGGATCAGATGGACACCATCAGCATCGGGTCCACGCCCAAACCCTCGCTTCGTCCGTTCTTCAGCAGCTCGCGCAGTCTTGCTAACCAGGAACATCATCGGCATTCCAATGGTATGTCAAATATTTTAACAATAATTGTAGTGTGACATATGTTTGTTTTTTTTTTTTTGTCAACTGTTTTTATTTGTAATATTCTGTAAGGTTTAGATACAGATAAAAAATATGATCTGTGTCTTTCATTCGTATTGAACGAAACAAAGCCTCACATGGAATAATTCACGGAATCCATTCATTATTTCACAAATTAACCAATAAATTGTCTAAATGTATGGTAACATAAAAACAAATAATTTCGAGTTATGAATGAAATACAATTTAAAATATTTTTTACTGAAATAGGAATCTAACATAAGTGTGTATTAAAGTCGTCATGTCGATGCTCGAACGACAGTGCATTGTGTGACTTGCTTTGATTGCCTCCCAAGGTATCGCCGAGAGTTTATCGGTCAACGTACAAGCTGTCGGATAAAAAAACGGAACATATCACAATTTCCTTCATGTAACTTACACATGACTTTATAGCGTTCATCTAATAAATAACGATGCATCTTGCTCTCGCATGTCATAACAGTGATCGGTGTGAGTGAGACGACATAATGTGATAACTTGTACGTGATGATTTTGATCGATGAGAATTATATGTAAATGTTTGTGTTTTGTTTTGTAACGCTGTGTGCATAGTGTAGTGCATGTGTGGGGCAGGTGGAGAGTAGCGGAACGAATATTCTTTTACTTACAAAAATCTCGTTAGTTCAATTGTATTTACTGAATTTACATGAAATATTTATATCATATAGAATATTCTGAAGTATCGTGTCTCATTATTGTTATTTAATTTTTTTCTTAATGGCCATTAATATTTACACCAATGAGATGGCTTTTGATTTTTAATAAACACGTTTTTCAATTTTGTAAATGATAAATATATCTGTTGGATCAATACAATATATTCGTATTCGTGCCTACTATCCGCTTGCCCCAATCGAGTAACGCCCGCATGCGCAGTGACGCGGCACGCCAGCCTCGCGTCCGCGGCCGAGCTGCGCCCGCGCGACCGACACCCGTCCGTGCCTCTCACAGGTACACGCTGTATACGACTTTATGCAACAGTCACTAGTTTATAATCATTTACGGAATATAATTTGACGTATTGCAATTTTTCTAAAACTAACCGTCTGAAACACTGAGTAAAGTCGGATTTTGTAACTCTACCCTGAATGGCCATTGGTCGTCCGAAGTCGACGACGCAATATGCGACCAATGAGCGCTCAGTATTTTGTTAACTTAGTAAGTCTGATTTTTCTTATATTTTTTTAAAGTGGGTTTTTTTTACTATGAAGATATTTAATGTTATTGTTAATAAAGCATTAGTAACTGTTGCATAAGGGTTATTTCATAATGTCTCTAGAGACACATACTAGACAGTAATGACTGCTGCATAATACATACATTTAAGCATCACTAGCAAGCTTTTGTCTGTCTGATTTTTTGTTTCGTTTCCATTTCGATAGGCTTTTGTTTTTTTTTATAACTTAGAAATACTAAGGCTTTGCAAAGTTTTTTAATTTTAAGTATATCTACTACTTTCAGTTCATAAACAAAAAAATGATTTTCATTATGATTTATTATCTGTCTTTTTTTTTAGTTATGTAAACGATCAAAATTGATAGGTCCATCTATATCCTGCAATATTATCACTCTCTTTATTGAAATACCAAAATTATTGTTTAAAATCCTTTTTCAAAATAAATCTTCAAAATCGCATGTCTTTAGGAGACTTTATTAAAATGTTTGGTCGATAAACAGAATCGGAAGCTGTCCGCAGCTCAGCGGGAGACGAACGCGGTAGTGAATGCAATAGCGATGGAGACGCGACACTCGACGCGCCCGTCTCTGGCGCTTCGGTGTCTAGCTCGCCCCCTAACGAGACCAAGGTATCAGATGCTGACCAGTGGACTATCACCCAGATTGGTGGAATTTCGATATTATTGCGCTACAAAGTGACCAAAGTATACGTACGAAATGCATTGCCCCTATATCGATGTGATGTCTTCGTTTCCGAGAGATTTGTAGAATTATGAAATAATAATGTTATGGAGTATAAATAAACATATTTACTTCAAAGGCGAACGAACAGATTCAATTAAATATGCAATTTTAAAATATTTTCAGATGAATCTTTAAATACGGGTTCACAATGGGTTAATGTTTTATTAAATTCACAGGAAGACAAAAGATCTAGACTGTTCCGGAGCGCCACGAGCGGAGGAAACTTGACACCGGCGGCTGCGGCGCGCAAGAAGAACTCGCTTATAATCGGCACGGAAAGACCGCTCTCCGCACACGACCTTCCCGTGCAGAGCCCTACTACACTTGAGGTACACTTTTGATTGAGTAGTTTACATGTTAATTTAAAATAAGAATCATTGGGATTTTTAAAAATTTTATTCCTTATTTTTATGTTTAACTATGTCGCTTTTGTCAAATTTTATATTGAATTCGCTTTCTGAGTTGGCTCAGCGATAATACTGGACATGTCGTCGCAGCCGCGCCGCACGATGCTGGAGCAGGTGAGCCGCGTGCTGGGCGAGGAGGGCCCGCTGCCGGAGTGCGTGGCGCTGGTGCCGAGCGGGCTGGCGCGCGTGTTCCAGGCGCTAGCCGTGCCCGCCGTGCTGGCGCCGCCCGCCGCCGCGCCCGACGCGCGCGCCTTCCTGCACGCGCTGCTCGCACGCGCCGCCAAGCAGTGAGTGGCGCGCACTGTCGTTACACACCATTGGCGAAACACATACTATTCCACGAAATACTCGCACCTCATTGGATGATGCGCGCCGCTAAAGAAAAGCGAGACAACTCCGACACGTGAGAAACTATTGGGCCGGTGAAGGTCACGCGTATTAATCAATGAGCGCAAGAAAACATGTTCCTCGGAAGTGTTACATTAATTGGTGACACTACTATTGTTGTCTCTCATTATATTGTAAAATAATCACCGTATGTGTTATGTTATTAGTCCCAGTAGTCCCAGTATTGTCTTATATTATAGTTACAGATTGAATATTCAATCGTACGAAATTAAGTTAAGTTAATATTGACGGGTCAAAATAAAATATACATAAGTGGAACGCCAATAACAAAAGTACCACTACGATAAACAAGAACCATGAACGTTCTTGTAAACAACTTGTGCAAATATTGTTACATTTAATGTTCGCTACAGCTATAAATTCTCGTTATGCCATCCAATTAAACTATTAAAATACAGCGCTAGATCGCTCATAGAGAAGTTTTCTTGCGAATAAAACGTCGTCAGCTCACGCTTTTCGTTCATCGTAACTGGACAAAATGTCATCCCAATGGATTTGACAGTTTGCAGGAAAGCGTGGGTTTGGGCTGAGTTCAGTGGAAAGGATTGACACGACAGGACACGCGGACGTGTGTTCGTGTTCCCGTAGCACAGATAATACTCGATTATAATAGAATCCCCCGTCCCGCGTGCGGCAGGGGCGTGCGGCGCGGCGTGCGCGTGTGCGTGTGCGGCGGCGAGGCGTGGTGCGCGGCGGCGCTGCGCGCGCACGCCGAGCTGGCCGCGCGCCGCCACGACGCGCCCGCGCTGCGCTTCTACATCGTGCCCACCGGTACGGCTGCGGCTCGCTATACGCCACTGTATTCGTCTGCCAATAATATACCGTTGCTGGTGACTTTGTGTAAAATTACAAACGTATAGGTTGCCACCTAGTTCAAGAAATAGAGTTAATTCATTTTTTAGACTTAACACCGTCTTTACAACAAAACAAACGAAAGGTCGTCCACCAATTTGCTGTTTAGTTTTTTTTTTTGTACTAATTCTATGGGTACAAGCGCTTGAACTAGGCCGAGCCTGTGTCTCAGACGCTAGTCTCTTCCGATGACATTATACAATTCACGTTAGTTTAACTACAACAAATGCGAACTTCAGCAAAAAATTGATGTTTATATATAAGAATTTAATATAAAATTGGAATTTAGTTTTATCCTTTTAATATCTAGCATGTGCTTGATTTTTTGTTTTGTTTTTGTTGAGATGTCTATGGTCGGTAGTAATCATTTTCCATCAGATGAGACTCAGGCCCGTATGTTATAAATAAATAAATATCGCTAACAATACACTCGCCGCAGGTCCCAACACGATATCGCGATCGCTCGGAGCGTCAGACAGCACCTACGCGGCGCTGTTCTGCAACGAGACCTGGAACTCTCTCTGCGAGCGCGCCGCCGACGCCAGCATGCCCGACATCGCTGAGATGTCGTCTAGGATCGCCAGGTAAATTTCTTCTTATATTTATAAAACTGCCTTTTGGTGCTAGTTGCTTATAGGTATATACTTATGACATTTATTTAACCGTAAAACAACAATGCGTTACTCCATTTTGAAGTTTATACCGATTGTGAACACAGGTTTTTGACAATGTTTCGTTTATTTATTGATGATTCTCTATGCAATTATTTGACTTTCCAGGTATTTAAATAGCATCGGTCCAGTCAACAACATACCGATCGGCGAAGCCATGGTTGCTTACCGGGATAAGTCGGGCGACGAGGACTCAAGTCAGACATTCGTACCCTTCATTGCGGTAATAATAAGTTTTATTTATTTATTTGTTTCATTATTACTTTAATTTATCTATGCATTCATTTTATTATATTACATTGTATTAATGATACATACAGAAAATTCCTTAAAGTTACTATTTTGCTTTCGTTTTGAAAATATTGATTTTATTTAAAATTGCTAATACAAATCTCATAATCTATTGTTGAATAATGAAAAAATAGTAAACGTTACAAAATTAGCCATATCACACTCCTTCGTCTTTGGAAATATCTCGTCTCGGCTGGGTCTCAGGTCTCAGCCTCCGGAGTAGGGCCGTAATAAACGAACGGAGTCGTCCCGCAGGAGGTGCGCGTGGGCTGCGGCGAGGGCGGCCCGTCGTCGCTGGAGCTGGACGAGGGCGGCTCCCCGCCCGCGCGGCCCTCGCCCCCCGCCACGCCCGCGCCCGCGCCCGACGCCGCGCCGCCGCTCGCGCTCGCGCGCGCCGAGCCGCTCGAGCTGCAGCTCGACTACTGGCCGGTACGCACGCACACGTGTGCTCGGACTGCTCAGGCTATCTCGATTCCAATTTCGTCTAAATCGGATCCGAGGCTTAAGCGTTAGGGCGTGCATCTCGGTGTAGTGCATTCGATGAAGATAAAAAGGACGCTACCTACCCAGTCTATATGCTTATATACCTAATATGTTATATTTCAACAACGAAATCTACGCAATGTCTTGGATATTAGGGTATAAATTATATTATTGTAAAGTTTAATTAAAATTCGTTTAGTAATTTTTGCGTGAAACAAGACATCCAAACATTCCGACGAACTGTTGAATTTATAATACATACAGCCAAAAAAATATTCAAATAAAAAAATAAACTTAGATTAGTCTAAATAACTTCAAAATAGGTGCATATAAATAATGATTTATATACGCCAGGTGGCGGAGGGAGCGAGCGGTGCAGAGGGGGGAGGGAAGGTCACTTTGAAGGGTTCGTTCCGCGCGCTGCTGGTGACCAGGCATAACCACCATCTCTGCATCACATACCTTACTAAGGAGAAGAAGCAAAAGAGTAAGAATACCATATCATAGTTGTACGTTAATGTACTAATTTATATTTTGCGCTTGTATGTAAATCTACCGCGTACAGATTACCATCGATTTAACAACTTTTGCGGTACAATACTTATGTGATTATTTTTGTATTCCAGTCATGAGGCTAGGCAAGAAGAAGGAAAAGAGTGGGGAGACGGAACCAGGTCGCGCGCAGACAGTGGAGGGAGTGGCGCGTCTCATTTGTTCCGCTAAGGGATCGCACAACTCGCCACTTAAAGGTATGTTCAACAGGAACAGCCCGTAAATAAAACCAGTGTTATTCGACCACACAGATTCGATGGTTGTCGAACAATCGTGAAACAGTAATTTATCCGACAAATGCAAGTTTTCCCACGTTATTTCCTTTATCACGAAGATCAAGATTAATATTGTGAACACAAATAAAATACGTGATATTCGTTGGTTTTCTGGAGCCTGCGACGTTCGGTTAAAATATGTTATTATTTGTAAACATTAAAAAAAAAAACATTAAAAAATGTCAATGTCTGTTATTTGTTGTGCTGGGAAATTATAAATAAAAAAGAAAGAAAAGTTTATTTATATTACGGCCCAATTGAAAAGTAAAAAAATAAAACTGACAAAAAAAATTAGACAAATTATACTTATCTTAAAAAAAAAATTGATTTGATAAGCAATTTGGGTTCCAAAACGAATGTAGTTGTGACGGACTGTGACAATCTGTCTATGTTAAGGTGTAAAATAAATAAAATATATTAAATCCATAAAAGCTTTCTACATTTACATTTTTTTTTGCCCGGGTTCTTTGTTCTGTTAATTAAATTGTATGATTGAATTCTAATGAGTTATTAAATGTTATAATTTAAAGTTAATTATACAATGAAATAGAATCAATAATTATTTTCGTCATCAGTTTACATCGACGGCACGGAATGGAACGGCGTGAAATTCTTCCAGCTGTCAACGCAATGGCAGACTCATGTGAAGACCTTCCCCGTGGCTACGTGCGGAGCACCCCTCGCTCCACCGGAGACCTAGGCCTCCGCCCGTCGTACCTCGGTCGCCCCGCTATGGTTTCCTAGTCTCAGAACCTTCAGTGGTTCGATGGGCTGCATGACATCATGAGTAATCTAGCCGAAAGCGGTTTGGTTACGTCGACTTTACGAGTCGTAATTTACATGTACACGGGATTTGATAGAGGCCGATGGGAATATGAGGCTTTTAAAGAAGCCGTCTGCGTAATTGTGCTTACAATTTATAATTACCATTCATTACTGAACGAATGAATGAACGAACGTAATAAAGGAAGAATTGAATGATAGTGATTTTTAAAAAGTGAAACTTTCAATCAATTCTTCTGCTGTTATTTACGCGTCACTCTTACGCCGGCGACCTTAATAATATTAAATGTCCAAATTTAATTCAATAATGTTACTGTACCCCTTCTGTCTGTAGCGTTACTTAATATATCGCTGTCAAGCTGCCATGGTTTTAGCTAAGCTTTTGTTGTGTAACATTGAACTCTATTTGATATAAAATAGAGTCCAAGTTCCGTCTTAGAATTGTAGCTTTCTTTAATACGTTCAAGTTGCATAATGAAGGCTCAATATCGTTAACTATGCATTATAGTCATTTCGTAGTAGATAGTACATTATTTATCGTATAGGTAATCCGCGTACTCAGTATATATCGAGGAATTTATGGTTCGTGACATTTCCATGTAATGTGTAGGTTAGTTTGTGTAACGGAGTAAAAATAACGAATTTTAATGAGTATTTTCGGCACATATCAGATAGGTTCGTGCTGGACTGCGGGCGCGATTTTAATTTTTGTCTGTGATTTATGGATGCAGTTTTTTTTAGTGCGGCGATAGTCGATTGGTCGCTAATGTTTTTTATATATTTTGTATGTATATGCAGCGGTTCGTTTTCGGTAGGGAAGCAATAGCTTTGATACAGTCATGTAGCGTTTTTAATATATTTAAGAATATGAAATGTAATCTTTCCTATAAATCTTAGTATACGCGATCTTTCAAATATGATAATTATAATATATTTCGCCGATAAGTCGTGGATAAATGGAGTATTATGTTAATTAAATATAAGGTTTGAACGATTCGTCAAAAGGCAGTAATGTAAGCCAGATTACATGACAAAATTCCAAAAACGCTTAATTTTAAATTAAAAAAAAATAAACTATCCGGCTACACAAAATGAGATATACAATAATTCTGCTAATTCATGGAACTTGTGATCAATGTTGTCTGAAAATAAAGTTTATGCTTACTAGTCTCTTATTGTAGAAGTACCTAAATCGTAGCAGCGAAAACGGCCTGTACGGAATTCGAAGTGTCACTAGAAAGTGTAGCCGGGCTCTCAGTACGTTGTAACGAAATCCCTTTCCCTCTTAAACATTTCGAGCCAGCTTTAAAACCTAATTTGATATAATTCGAGAGCAATAATAAAACGATTCCAAAAAACGTATCCAGTAAATCGGTGTTAATTCTAATTCAATGTGTTTAGCTAAGTGTGGTAGAAAAAAATTGCAACGAAAAGTCTTCGATTAATTTAAATTATTAGAAAGAATTAATAAAGTTGTCTCCTTTGTTTCAGTTCTATGTGGCTTTTGTATGATCCGATATATTTATACCACGGCTTATGGGTTCTATTCGCAATATTTTATGGCATTGTAGTGACATGGTGCGCATCCACCGAAATAGTTGGCAACTTCTGTGTTAGCAACTCTTTTTTTATTATAAACTATTCAATCAAGTAACCAAGGATGTCACAACAATTTAAATTTATTTATTGCCAACTTAACTTACAGAATCTTTTGACAGTATCGCTTGTTGGCAACACAGACGTTGCCATTTATTCATTTAGTGGAGATGCAGTATTAGGTAAAGATGTAGTAGGGTCGGCTCAAGGTGCTCTTCCATTATTTGTTTTATTCAAACATTTTACTGCACATTATAAAAGTGCCAAATTTTTACATAAATTTAATTTGCCGATTTAAATTAAATAATTAATCTTTATGTTAAATCCAAGTGTTGCAAGATGTTTAAGTACATTTGACTTTAATTTTAGTCCCTATAGATTTTTTCCATTGTTAACTTATTATTTTGGAAGACGCTGTGTATAATAAAACTACTCTTCAATATTGTTTGTTCAACTCTTTATTATAATAATCACACAAATTAACTTGGACAATAGTCGGTGTATTTAGATATGTATGTGAGGTCAATGTAACGCTGTTAGCATAAGATTTATATCAAATTGTAGAAAACTGTTACAATATATTAAGGCCATATAAGATGTATACAAATTTAACTTTAAAAACACTCAATACAATGTTATTTTACAAAAATAACATTTGATATATGTATATGTCTACATATGGCCAATTATATCAATAAATTCTATTCATAAGCTTTGTCGTGAATGTTACGGAAAAAAAAAATGTTTTCAAACGTGTAATGAAATATGTTAAACTGACAATATTAACAAAACATGCACAAAAACGGTTTAAAGACAGATGATAATAATTTTATATAATATGATGGTGAATATTGAATTCTTTCAAAAATTTCTCTTTATTATCTACAAGACTTTGAAGGAGCAAAGAGATCGTGCATATCGAAAGCTTTATATTATACTGTTTCTAAATCAACAGATATTTCATTTTCAAATTCTACTTGTAATATTGCAGATGTTCTGTTGCTGATCTGTATTCATAATCATAATTGTTGTAAATTAATTCAAATGCAAGACTTAACATTCATGCATCATAAATTTAAGTTCGCCCCTGAACTTACAACCATAATATTAAAAATTGCAATAATCAATTAAATTTCATATAAACCTAATACTTTAATTGTTCTAAATTTGAATTTATAACAATATTATTTTGACTATAAGTTACTCATGTAATCTGTATTGTCTGTAATAATCGCATTTTACATCTGCATAGTGTGCTTAATTATAGTAAAAAGTTATAAAGATGGTCTAGTCTTGTTTACACATGCATGTATCGATAAAATTTGATGTCTTTTAGTTTTAACTGCTATTTCGTTTTGTATTCTATTATTGAAATTAGTAGATTGTATTCAAACAAACATTTGTCTGACCAACGGAATATTTTAAAGAATTCATTTTGTTGTTAAATTATTTCAATTGCTTGTGTAAAATGTGTATTTATATACAATATAAACCTGTTAATTATAGGTAATCGACCTTTAGGGTTACTTATTTCGAAGCAAATAGCAGTTAAATCAAAAAGAACTCAAGTTATATAGTCCAAAGTTGTTTTAGAGGCCTAGCCAAATGTTTGAGT
This sequence comes from Vanessa atalanta, assembly GCF_905147765.1. Taxonomy (NCBI): domain Eukaryota; kingdom Metazoa; phylum Arthropoda; class Insecta; order Lepidoptera; family Nymphalidae; genus Vanessa; species Vanessa atalanta. The sequence continues at coordinate 8,984,860 of NC_061888.1, read as the reverse complement.
ATAACAGCGGTGTAAATTTACGTTATCTTCATTCTAATAGTAATAGTGTACTTTGATAATAAGCTATGATATATATTTAGTATAATTTTGATCTCATAACTGCTGACTGACTTGGCGATTAAAATTTTCTAATTATTTAGCTGTATGCTGATATTAGAATGATTTAATTAAAATGTATTATAAGAAGGTATTCAATGCAACTTGTAATCATTTATTCGATAACAATTATTATTATTAATCATCACAAATATAATTTGCCAGAATAGATGGCATTAATATTCTTTAGTTTAACGGAGAGTTGTTAAGTTGATTTATTTAGTACAAAAGTATATTACATTTATGTTATTTATAATACAATTTTATACATCAATTCAAAGTAGTGAAGGTGCAATAAAAGGATGTCTTACTGTCATTTGTTTAACAGAAGATTGATTTGTCTATCTGATAGTTATTTCACTTCAATATGTTTATGCAAGAAAATGAGATTTATTATTTAATCACAATTTGCAGTATGATTTGTATTTATTGTACAAATAAAATTTTGCATTAAATTATTCTATTATTTAATAAATCCTTTGGCAATAACTCAAAATGAGTTGTGAACCTAGGGACACATTTTCTATTACTATTTTCCATAGTCCTTCTTCATGAGATAACTCAATTTTATCATTTCCTTTTGAATAATAGTTAAATTATCTATGACATTCTTTCCTTAAATATTTATTATTGTTGCGTTTACACTAAATACAATTTAAGAAAAAAAAGATTTAGTTCCAATAGTTTTTTTTTTTATATGACATTGTAGATCATCATTAACATTGTCATAATATAAATAATATGATAAGTTTAATTTGAGAAATGTTTAAATTAAATTACATATATATTTGGATATAAAAGTATATATATCTATTAGTAAATTTAAATCAGTCATTTATCAGCATGTATAATGTGCAGTATAAGAATATAAACTCATACCATAAAAAGTGTATATTTTTATAAAATTTCCCTTATACTTACAAACCTTTAAACAATAGAAACTTGCCTCTTAATCCATTTTCCCCCCCAATTCCTCCTTCAGGAAGCACATATGATATGCCATCTTCCTGCTTTTTGGGTGAAAATTCCCATAAATTATTATTACTCTTATCCAATGCATCCAGAGTCCAAGCAGATAAATATCTTGACTTTCCATGTCTACAAAGAACATAGACATTACTTGGGTCGGCGGTGTAGCTGTTGCCAGGATCTTTGACTATAACTATCCCACAGACGAGAGCCCAGTGGGCTGTATGACCATGACGTAAGCATGGTGAATGATTACAATCAGCGTCATAACTGGTGTTTTAATTAAGAATATATATTTGTTGTTTATTTATAACTTATATGTTATATTAATTATAATAGTTTTTAACAATTAAAGATTTGTGATAATAAAAATCAAAACTAATTGATAACATCAGACAAAGATTTAAATCAACAGTACCTAGCTGAAATAACTTAAATATTACAAAGGATACGCAACCAGTAAAGTAGCACCATTTATTAACTCAAGTATTATTTCTTCACAAAAGATACCACTACTCTTTACATAACAGTTTAGGTTCGCAATTTCTGCCAAGCTAATGGCCTGTTCTGCTAACTTAGCCATATCTTTACAACTGAACATTTCTCCGTTATTACTGTAACCTTTCATTTTGGTAATATTTAGCAGCTCCTCAGGTGTGACCTCTCCATTTAATAACATGGATAAAGCAACTAATCCGCACGTTGGTCCTATTTGCATAATTGACTCAAAGTTTTTATATTTGTACTGAAATGGAGCTTCATGTAAACATATATCATTTTTAGCACAAACTTCCCATAGCTGGGGTTCATAGGCTGCCCATTCACAAATATCAGAATAGCTAAAAGTAGGTGAAAAATCTGAAAGTTTTGGAGGTGAGTTCGAGCTGGCTGGAAGAGGCGGCGGAGGTGGTGGTGGTGCAGGTGGTATCGTACACATTTTTTTATAAAATTCTTATATTACACTTCTATTTATAAAACTCATAGTTCCGATTTCTTATAAGGAATTTGATAGTAAGTTCAGTTGATAAATATTAAATAACAACAATTCATTCATTCTTTTTGACAGCTATCAGCTGATAATTTTACTAAAACATTACTACCCGTAGTATTTAAATCTCATTATGGTTTTTATTTATAATTGTTTTTTTTAATAATATGAAATTAATTTATACTTGCATTATTATTGTTATAAATAAAACTCTATTGAGACGAACCATTTCGATTCATTCAACTATTAATTATGAACGCACGAGATGGCATGTCGTTCTAATCGATTCTTGGGTGTGGTAATAATATTCATTCAAAAAGTCGTTCTCTTATCATTCTCATTCATTATCCTCATCTGGCAACTAGCAACTAGCGCTAGCGTATGGCGTTCAGTTGCATGGAGGTGGAACATAATTGATGTTATAAAGCGAGTGGTATAATTTAACTTATTGACGCTAAGTGAAAGTTCCCTAATTACAAGACTGGTCTGAGAAAAAGCACTTCATCATGTCGGAGACACGGAAAAACCATCTTACTATAGATGGGGGTCAAATTAAAGAGACGACGGACGAACACGTCGCCTCTTATAAACCTATTCCGGAATCTGATACAGGTACTTAAATTTCTAAGATATTATAAATGTTAAAGACCACTTTTTATTAAGTCCGAGTACATTATAATTATATATCCAATCGAAATTAAAAAACAAAACAGTAATGATGAACTTATGTATGGTGTATATAATACAAACGCTAGGCAATAACTTATAATTTAAAATTAATTATTATTATTAAGAAAAATGAATATCGGTTTCTTTGTTCAAAATGTATTTATTCGACCTTATCGTTATCAGCTGATCCTTGACATAATGAAAGGTGCTGTTTTAAATGTCAAATTACGCTTCGCCACCCGCATGAGCTGTGTCCGAATACAATGTAGCGCTAAAAGCAATATCAAATAATATCTTGCTCACTTTACCGACATTCTAACATTGAACTTATATAAAATAAAATGAAATTAGACTATTTTGTTACCTATGTTGCCTTAAAATATGAAATATTTGATTTTCAGTTGTATAATATGGTAGAATTAAACTCGGTCGTATTATAAAGCGCTTTCATTGGACGAACTTTCGCATAGCAGCGCCATTTTGTTGTTAGATTGCTGACTGATGCAATAAACGGATTATTTTCAGTTTTTATAATATTTTGTTTTGAAATTTGCTACGTTATTCGTATTTTAAAAGTGCATATTATTGGATTCATTAAATTTACTAAAAGATTGAATATATTATTTATACGAGACGAAATTACTTGTTACTGCAACTAAACCAATGAATCAAGGAAGTCCTTATGAATGTCAATTGAAAAATGGGGCATACTCGACAAAATGTATTATTGTGTTTGCGGCTTGATCCTTATATGATACAATATTTATACAATGAAAGAGAATTTAGAAGATAATTGTGACTGAAGGGTTTATTTTCAGTTCATGAAATTGAATATATTGAGGCTGATACAGAATATATGCAGTTGAATCAAACTGAGATTATGGAGACACCCGATGATCCTGACGACCACTGGGACCATGAGAGCACTGCCGGGATGTTGGCATTATATTTACAAAATATAGATAAGTTTAGAAATCCAAAAATTAGAAAAAAGAATGTCTGGGTTGATATTGCAAATGCAGTGGGCAAAGGGCCTGACAGCTGTGATAAGAAATTTAGAAATTTAAAACAAACATACATTAGGTTATTAAGGAAAAAAAACAGAAGTGGTGTAACAGCATTTAAATGGCCATATTTTGAAATATTTGAAGAGATTTACAGTATTGATGGTGAATATCAACCAGAAATCCAACAAAAATTGCAAGAGGGAACAGCAGATAGAATAACAAAAGCATTATTAGGTATGAATACATCGACGAAATTTGAAGAGACTCCGGAGAATGGTAAAACTTCAAATGGACAAAGCGATGAAGTTAGGAGAAAGTTACTAAGAAAAAGAAATGCCGAATTTAGAAAAGCAACACTAGAAATGAGGGACAGGCAGCGAGTTGTCGAAGAGAAGTTAGATAGGTTAATAAATATTGTAGAAGAATCAAATAACATACAAAAAGAGAGAAATAGGTTGTTTCAACAATTTCTTGAGAATTTAAACCAAAATCATTAATTATACAAGTTACTATTAGTTAAGGATAATTTACATTAAAAAAATAAAACTAATTTGTGAAATTTTAGTATTTTTATCACTATTTTATAAAATAGAACTTCATTACAACCTATACTGTACTACTAATGATTATTTATTGAAAAGTTTTACTAGATATATCTATATGAATAGTTCTTTTTATAAACATATACATTGTTTTTTTTGTTCTTTTTCAATTTTACTGAATGAAGTTAATAAATTTATTTAAACTAGAAACACTACACTACAGGGCCAGATTCACTGTGTTGTGGCCCTTAGGCAATGCACTTCTCGAACTTTCTTCACTTGAAATTTATTTTTATACTGTAATTTTATTAATAATTATGATGTTTTTGACCATATTGAGTAGTGATGGAAAGAAAGAAATAGTCCATTCTATTTGTCTTAATTCAAAATTATCGGCCTACCCAGCGGTCTCCAGCCTAGCTCTAATAAACATCTATTACATCACACATACATTAGCAGCCTGTAAATTTCCCACTGCTGGGCTAAAGGCCTCCTCACGATGTTTTCCTTCACCGCCGAGCACGAGATGAATTATAAACACAAATTAAGCACATGAAAATTTAGTGGTGCCTGCCTGGGTTTGAACCCAAAATCATCGGTTAAGATGCACGCTTTCTAACCACTGGGCCATCTCGGCTCTTACAAAACATCAATATGAGATGGGAAAATTAAATATATTCCACAAAAGATCGAGAGAAAATAAGCCTCACAATATAAAAAAAGCATACAAAAAGTAATGTTTCTTAATTTACGGGTTCATAATGTCAAATAATAATTTATCAGGGCATATTTTTACCTTAGAATATTAATATATATCTAGATACTGTGCTGTACTACAAAAGAACTATGATAAACGGCAAAATTATATTTAATGAATTAAAGACTGATAAACATTCATTTTATTGAATTAATCCTTAAAGAAAATGTATGTGACCGTAACGTGACGTGACAGCTAAGTTGATACATCGAAATTGATACATCAAAATAAACAAACTTATAAGATCCGCTTTGTAATCACGTAAACTATTAGATAAACTAACCTAGCGCACAATTTTTAGTTTTTTTTTTATTTTTTATCAACATTAGCGAGTATGACGCCATACTCCTGGGACGACAGATAAAATTAAACACGTCAAATCTAAGTCGCCACTAAAATAATATTATCCGGGTATTTATTTCTGCGTTATTTAAATACGACATATTATTTAGTATTATTTTGTTGCATAATTGTTGTTTCAAGGTCGTCCCTTTTATTTTTATGCTTGTTATTTAAATAGGGCGTCGAGATTTCTGGGGCTGGCGGCATTATATTTGTTTCATAAAGAAAAACAGGATGGGGGCTCGTAAAGGGGTGTCTCGGCCTTGAGGATCAAGTTTCTATTTGATTATATTATTAATGGTAAACCATGAATAAGAAAATTGCAAGTCAATATAAATAGTTCGGTATAGCTGATATGAAATATCACTTAATGTTTTTAAGATATAGATTACTTTATAAATCAGGCGTATTACCATTAAATATTTTTCATTATAATGACAATGTCAAAGTATTTTCCATTAGAATTTAAAGTATTTACGTAGATTTTTATAAGTTCAGTTTGTTTTTAACATGTTTTATGTTACGTATAGAAACATCTGTTCGGCTAGTCTAGTGGCTTGGTTTTTCCGCTGCACATCTACCACCCAGTAAATTATTAATAAATTAATGTAAACAACGAATGTTATGGCAAAAGATTTGTATAGTAGGAAAGAAACCAAAACCAAAGCACTTCATGAAAGTTTTTCCTAAGCTAAAATTAAATTTATCAAAATTAAAATAAAATTATAATTATTTAAATTCCAGGGTGCGTCAGAAGGTTTTAAGTGGGTTGAACGCACCCGTACACGACGCCTACGTACATACATAATCTCTTGATCTAAAGACTTCTAATTGAAGCCCATTACAAAAGTAGGTTTCTTCCACACAATATCGATCCGTTTCGATGGACGACTTTCCATTAGTGTTCCGTATATTGACACAAGAACTCGCGTCTTGTAGTGTTCTATTTTTTCAATAAATTCTTCGAAGAACTAAGCAAAGGTGGGTGAACATTATGTTCCATTATTTATTACTTATCTTTTTTTTTAAATAAACACTCATTTTAGATTATGGTTTTTATTGTGTTTATTTAATTAGATTATCATGATAAAATACTTATTTCTAGCCTTTTTTAAAAGTACTTAATCTATAATTCTATACTAATATTATAAATTCGAAAGTAATTCTGTCTGTCTGTTACGTTTTCAATTAGATGATATTTTACCAAATCTCATCAAATACAAGCAAGTTTGAACCCTAATTGAAGACATAGGCTACTTTTATACCCAAAACCTACGACCTAACACGCGGAATCTAGTATAATCTAAATTGTTTAAAATGTGCTATAGTCTGAATATCAATTTAAAATATTTATATACATTACATAATATCGATAATAGATAGTCTTGAAATTCCGTGAGACAGAAGAATAGCAAAAAATTTTATCTAATAAAGCTACCTTAGCTTAAATGACCTTTATCTAAAATACATACTTGGAATAATAGTAAATAGTATTTGTTACCTAACAATATAAAGTATTGTCTTAGAACAATTATTGGTCATTATTTAATAACATCATTAGTCCTCCATTATAGTTGTATTTGTTGTGATGAGGTAATTAACAGATAACAGATAACTTCGCTTCAATAATATTAGCATAGATTTTGTGATCTATGATTGGAAGAGCACAAATCAATCGATACTTAACATGCTTAATGTGTTATTGTTAAATGGTGTTTTTTGTCGGAGACTCACATAACTGAATATATACTGCAATAAGGTCATTAAATTTTTCGTAAATATTTTTTTTTTGTAACACAAGCCTACAGTCCAGACTGCGCAGCATTCTTTTTGTTTCTTGGAACGCTGATGTCTTGTCAAAATTGAGGAACCTGTTTTAGGGATCGGGCTCAGACATTCGTTATCCGTTTTTAATAATAAATTCTCATCTTTTATATAATTAATAATTTTATGATTTTTCTTAATTGTTGGAATGAAGAAAAAATTGTAAGGAAACGAATGAAATAGTAACTCGTCTCGACGAAGTATTTACATTTTGTTTCATACACCTCTCTTCTAAACTTTAAAATTATAAATTTAAAAAATAACCATATATATAAGGTTTCAAAACATCCCTTAAACAAGCTTTTTCAATATACAATATTTACATAAATAAGATTTATATAAAATGACTGAAAAATATTTAACGTTTACAAAAGGTTTTTCAAAATATTAAGATTTTTTTTAATCATTTGCTTTTTAGTTGTAATTGATTATTATCATAAAGTTATATGTTTATTTTTAGGTTTCTATATACAGTGATGTAATACATCACTATTGTAGAATAGAACGGCAACGATTATGTTTCAATTCCATTGCGATAAACTGCCAATTTGTTAGTTGAACTAGGCCCAGGACGTTTATCGAGGAATGGTAATAAGAAGGCTACTAAATGTATAACTCACGATTCAATCCTCACTGGCGACACAGTTGCCATAAAAATATTAACCAATCTTGAAAACTTTACTGGTAATGAGAGTTTCTTGGATATATATAACCCATCATTCGACGTAGATTAGGCAGATATAATAAATGACGCTAGAAGAATAATAACACGCCTTTCGAAGTGCATTATCTTCATTTGACATCTGTGAAAATGATCACAATATTACAATTTTATGAGTATTTTGGTTGTTTTACATTCATCCCGTAACAAAACAATTCAGAAGCGCTTATAAAACCTTACTTGAATTAAGTATCGTTGATTGTTTTTTTAATGTCATATCATTCGTTTTCGTCACAGGCTAAATAAGGCAATTACATAGGAATAAATTAGTCAAAGCGCTTAATAAGTATTCCACAGTTCAATAAATAAATTAATAGTTATACAAAGGACAAAATAAATACTTAAATCAAAGTCACGGAACCAAATTGCGTTAGTCGGACTCGTTCGCTGATATGTAATGTGCTTTTTGTTCAACTCGAGTTCGTCGACCAAGTCTCAATATCTTTGAGACCAGCATCGATTGCGGACGTGTTGTGAGTAATTATTATAACTGCTAATATTTATATTTATTTATAAAAATATAGGAAAACTATATTAATTCAAAATTGTATCTAGTTAATTCTTATTCACAGTGTGTAATATTTTTTTTAATGATAATGTTGCTTAATACTTAATAGATGTGTTTAAAGAGGTTTAATAATTAATCCTGAAACATAATTTCTGTGAAATAAATTTGAGAGAACAGCAAATTTACATTTCATGGCGATAGTACCTTGATTTCTTTTACGCCGATTCGCTTGGTTCGAGATGTGCAATATAACTTCAATCATTTAATTTCATATACAATACATTAAAAATAACATGCATTAGAATTCAGATTCCTGTAATATTATGATAATTGTAAACTAAAATATTGTATTTGACTTGATAAAATTTTGATATCGATATATTGTGATCGTTAAAAACAGTCTAGCAATTCAGAAACCATTCCATGAAAGGGACAATAGGATTCATTCAATGTGACCGAAGAAGCACATGATCGCACTGTTTCGTCATTCACATTAAGGGTGCGGCTAAAACTACGAACGTAAGGCAAACGTTATTGTAAACGTAACGTATTCGTTTACAATAACTTCAACTATAATAAAGAAAGTTACTATTATTTTTTTCTTGATATCTAGATTCCTGTACTGATGAAATCACGTCCGCGATGAAAGGTAATTGGGCACGCGGTCGTTCTGACCGTTAATGTCTCGTTAAAGTACAGTCTCCCGCTAAAAACTGGACTTATGAGACTGATCTTTCAAGTAAATTGTTCTTATTTCAAAAACATTCTGAATACAACTATACGATACGAATCAGTCGATTAAATAGAATATATCGCCAACTTTACGTAAAATGTACAAGCGTGATGTAATTAAAAAAATAAATGTAGGTAAATTGTATTAAAAAAAAATGAAACTAAACCAAGGACACTAACCTATTATATGATATAATAAAGTGAAATAAAATTTGTTTTTCACAGATTTCCGGACGTCTAAGTCGAGTCTCCACAAGTCCAAGGAGAAGGTTTCGTCTGACGGAGCTGAGGAGAAGCTGTTGCAGAAGGAGGACGAGGCCAAAATAGTGACCCGAGTAGACATGGCAGAAGCCAAGTATGTTGTCGGAGATCACAGGAACGGTGACGCGAAGATCGAACTCGATGCTAATAAGAAGGTAAGCAAGTCGGAAATATATTTCATTTCTGTGCAATGTTACCATACCATGTTTTTGTATAGGAAAGTGTCGTTAAACGTACACGTAAAAAGGTTACTGCAATGTTTCGTTTTCGCAGCAATTCTCCGGCCTAACGAAGGAGGAGCTGATGAAGTACGCAGAGGACCCGTTCTGGGTGCGTCTGCGCTGGTTCATGTTCGTGTTGTTCTGGGCGCTGTGGCTGTGCATGTTGGCGGGCGCCATCGCCATCATCGTCCGCGCGCCCAAATGTGCGGCGCCGCTACCCAAGACTTGGTAACTAGTTTTAACTAAAATAGAAGGCCGAACACCGATTTATAATTTTAAAAACTTTAACATCTGCCTTTCATTTATCAACGTAAGTCTAAATATCGATTTACATCAGAAATTGACGAATTTTCATATAAATTCCCATCCCCGATTTAACCTTAGGAGATGAATCTCTGCAGAAAACTCTTCTCTTAGCTCACTTACGTTCTATAAGAAATTAATTCTCTCAGACCCACCGATTTGCTGCGTTAGTCAGTAATTTTTTTTTTTAATTAGGTAATGTTTAGACTTGTTACATATTTCTATAGCGAACAGAAAAAAATATTATTATATTTTGTATGTTCGTCTAGTAGTCGAAGTAGTCCCGGACAGGTCTGTTCTATTACCATAAGTGTTTTTGCTGCCTGTTTATATAAATTATGAAAAAGCTTTTGTCTGATTTATGTTGTTTCATGCTAGGTATGAAAAGGGCCCATTGGTTGACATGTCTTCCGTAGAAGATTACCGCGAAGTGGAATCGGCGTTACCTTTAATGGAGAAGTCGAAAGTGTCTGGAATATTCGCTTTCGCCTGCAAAGATTCCTACGAGGTCTTGGATGACCCGACTTGTATCGATCAATTCAAAGAGTTCGTTGCTAAAGCCAAGAAGTTTGGAGTCAAGTGAGTTAGAAATGTTTTGAACTTACTTTCCGTAACTGCTTTTATATTTTAGTTATAACTCTACAAGTTATTATTTCTCTTTCTGTCAACATTGATTCGTTGACGTTCGAAAGAAAGAGACACCGTTGTTTTATTAATCACACTCTTAACAATTATTAATAATTATAGGTGAAGTCGTTATTGTATTGTATTTTCATACACTTATTTGTAATGAATTTCATTTAATTTGCTTGTTCACGAATGAGATTCATACATATATTTTTTCATAAAAATTATATATTTATTTTTAAATAGAGTGATCGTGGACCTGACAGCCAATTTCGTGTCAAAGACCCACAAGTGGTTCCAGCTGAGCGAGAACCGTTCCTCTGAGTACAGCGACTACTTCGTCTGGGCCAAAGGTCACGAATATGACCCAGAGAAGCCTTCAACACAACCAGAACCACCAAACAAATGGGTGAGAATAGATATAAACTTTGTTTTATAGATAAAACCTAAGAAATGCTTTAGATAAATATTTTTTGAGATTATTCACATGAAAGTTAGTTTTATAAAATTTAATAAATAAATAATTATGTTAATTAAGTAATAAAATGAAACTGTTATCGTATTCTGTTGAGTGTAAGTAAATAGTATATTTAATAAAAACATTTGCTTCGGTAAGAATAATAAGTAATGTGTTATTAGTCACTCAAAATTCAATTAATAACTCTGAGCCGAACTGTGAATCACACTCAAAAACACTCGGACCCTAAATGCACCATCGTTTTTACAAATATATTTTTGCATGTGTACAAATGTATTCAAAAAGTAATTACGATATTTTTACGAATAATCTTTTTGTCATCTAAACGTAATCGTTGAGTTTTAAACTTATATACCTTTCTCAATAAATTGTCAATGTAACGTAAACATATTATTTCAGATTGGTCGTGTGGATGCTCGAATTAGTCCCTTTATACCGATACATAAATGTTTTTTCATTATAATATTTACTATTATTTACAATGAATTAATATCTTAATTAGATAATAATATTATTATTTAAATTATTAGGTATCAACACTGAACGAGCCCGCTTGGACCTGGAGCGAAAAACGACAGGAGTTCTACTTGCACATGTACGGGGAGGACCAACCAGACCTGAACTTCACCAACGTGGATGTAGTGCGTCAGTTCGATGCCGTTATCAAGGCATGGATGCAGGCTGGCGCTGATGGGATCAGGTAATGATTGTTAAATTATACTAGTCTTTAGTATTTTAAGATAGTATATTATAGAGGCGTTAGACGAATATTTTAACATTGTAATTTTTTTGTACATATAGTTTAAATGATTTTATTATACCATTGACAAATGGCAGTCTTAAGTTATTAAATTATACAATATTCTAGAAAAAAGCTAACGTAAGAAATAAACTGGGAAAGTTAAATGTATATTATCATTGACAGAAAAACCAGTAATCACATAATACAATTCAATACTGTCCAATATCTGGCATGCTTTGCAACGCCACATGAATTGACGGTACTCTGCCAAAAACACACACGAGTGAGAACAACTATACAAATTTTCAATTGAATTGGATGAACGACTATTGACCCCATATAAAACGAACGCAGACTATAGTATTTTTTTAAGTTTGAGCTTTATCTGAATAACAGGTATCGAAATATATACTGTCTGGATCGAGTACATAACTCCCGCGCGGTTTCAGGCTGCAGCACGCCCGCGAGCTGCACGCCAACAGCTCGCTCGGGGACGAGGTGCCGGCGGGCGGCGGCGGCGCGGGCGGCGCGGGCGGCGCGGACCACACGCAGCGCGCCTTCTGGCGCCTGCGCCACTCCGCCGACCCGCCCGCGCTCGACCTGCTGCTGGCGCACTGGGCGCTGCTGGCGCGCTCCGACGCAGGTCCGTTCTGCAGGCTCTTTCCATTCCGCCTTCGTCTTAAATACCTTATCATACTGCCGAGTTGAGGGCCGGACTGTCTGTGATCCGATCGTGCAAAATAGTACGTGTAGGTTATGTGTAATAATGACGACAGGCGACACGGTGTTCACGATCGCGGAGTCGGGCGCGCGACCCGAGCTGTTCGTGCTGCAGCGCAACACGAGCGCGCTGCGCCCCCCCGCCGCCGCGCCCCTCCCGCTGCGCGACCCGCGCGCCGCGCTGCCCCTGCTGCGCGCGCGCCTGCCGCGCTGGCCCGCCCTGCAGGTACTGCCCCAGCCGCTGCTCCCTGCTACCGGCCGTTGTAGCTCTCCCCGTTTGCTATTTAATAAATTTACTCTGTCAGCTTTTTAGGTAGATAAATTATAAAATATGCTCTGTGCGAGCCAATACTCCAGCAGATTAAAAAAAAAACGATGAGAAAATCAATAGCTACTATTATTCACCGATTAAATTATGTTGGTGTGCTAATATATAATTAATTAGATTTGATTACATTTTTTCATTTGCAATTTTGATGAAATAATAACCACGTGTCCGTGCTTGGCAACATTTATGACGGCGGAAAACCGAATTTCATAATAATAAAAATAAAAATTGTGTGCATCAATTAATAGGTTTAAAGTGATTATACACACATGTCTTATGAATATATTTACATGATTTTAGTTAACTTCCGAGGATGGTGTAGACGAGGAGCTGGCGGCGTTCGCCATGCTCCTACCGGCAGCGCCAGTATTGCAGCTACAGCAGCTCGGGAATAATGGCACCTCACCCGTTAGTATAATTACATATATATAAATATTATATATTATATTAAAGTTATCTCCTTATGGCATCATATAATTATGGTTATACTAGTTTTTTTTTTTAATTTATGCGTCTTATATTCTAGCTGAAACTTTATTTACGTCACCCAAACGACTATTGTTTTAATTTTTATTTTAATAATATTACAGAGCGAGGGCCTGCTGCACGCCGTGGCGCTGCGCGAGGACGCCAGCGTGCAGCACGGGGAGTACGCGCTGGCCGCCGCGCCCACGCACAACTCCAGCCTCACCGTGCTCGTGTGCGCGAGGTCAGTACAGCTCAGGATCCCGGAGATCGGGTTCTCAGAAATGTTATTAGCTTTTATTTCACGAAGTTCTTAATAGTAGCTATTATTTTATTACTCACGACAAAGGTAACGCTTCCTTATATATACTGCACCCAAATTCGTCCTTGAAACTTGACTACGCGCCAAAAGTAAAATGACATTAGAGAGAAATATTCAAAAGAAAGTGCTATTTTCGTTGAATGATTTTTCTCTGTGATATAATTTAATAACGGTGTTTCCCGCTGGCAGATGGAAGCGCGGCCACACGGGCTACGTGGCGCTGTACAACGCGGCGGACGAGGCCGTGCGCGCCGACGCGTCCGCCGTGCGCTCGCTGCCCGACGCGCTCGCCGTGCTGCGCGCGCCGCCCGCGCACGAGTGAGTGCCTGCCTGTTCTTGCTGTATTGACGCTTTTAGGAATGACAGATTTTAAAGGCGACCCATAAACGAGTTTTTTATCTAGTCCGACACAGACTGTGATTCTGTCACATATGAGATCAAATATGAAATTCTGTCTGCTCCAGTGAGAAGTTAGCAGTCCCACGTTCTCTCTGGAGCAGGGCTATAAAATAAGCCTCAGAGCTTCTCTATCTTAAGAGTGTGGTGATCAGCCAATGGATACTGTACTATTTACTTTGAGTCATCTTGCTATATAGAAGCTAATTGAGACCAATAACAATTTTCCCCAGATATGTTAAGGACTTGCTGGTGGAGAGTAACGACATACTGATCCCGCCGCGGTCTTCCGTGATCCTGTCCTACGTGCCAAAGACAGAAGCCGAAAATTAAAACTTGTATGTTACGCGTTTGTTCCCCGCACGTCGATGCGTTCAAGCTATTCCATTCCCTTTACGTCGCTTCAGCGACTACCTTGTTTTATAATTTGCATTTACTGTTATATTTTGTATGCGTACAAATAAAATTCGATTGGCAATGATATTTTATTTTTATTTATATAAATGTTATGAATAATATATATATAAATGTTATGAATAATTAATCCTCAAACATAGGCATTATAAAACCATGTTATTTCCTGTCTTTATGTGTGAAGGTAATTCATGCCTTTATTTCAAGTTAAATGTTTTTCTATTTATAAAAATGTTGTGTGCAAAACTATGGGCGATGATGTCAACGCATTAAATGATATCCCCAATAATATATAGCGTTCTAAGACTAAACAAAAAAAAAGTAAAATACAGTCAAAAGTTAGCCAGAGCAGGTCTCGCAAATATTGTTATATGTATATAAAAAGGTGAAATATTAAAAGATATGATTTATACGGCTTTGAAATCTAAAAATTTTATGAGAATGTTTTTAAACTACAAAACAATTTATAAGCTCATACACATTTTAAAATATAAGTATCCCATGAAGTAAATATTTTATTTTATTGTAATTTGAATAAAAGTTTTTAAATATTGTCTTTGTATTTAGGGAATAACTAAGTTTTGGTTAGAAATTACAGCTTAAAAACACATTTTCCTTAAATAAATAAATACAATTGAATTGAATAAATTAATGAATTTATAGAAATATTAATAGAAAAAAAAAATTAATTATTCTAACGATACCTCGTTCATTCAAATCTGTTTAGGCATTTGAAAGACATGAAATAAAATAAAGAAATTCACATACATACTCATATGGACTCGCGTAATTGGCCAGAAGTGGAATAATAATACGCTCCATATCAAATAGTTTCAAGAATGTAAATGTTTTTTTATAATTTTGAACCCAATACTTCAAGTTTTACTTAACCTTCGTTTTATTTAATCTGCTAAAAATATGATAAAGATTTTAAATAAAACAAACTCATTAAAATAATCAGTATATTTTAAAAATCCAGTAAGATAATGCACTGTTAACATTTTAAAAGCGTATTTGTACAAATATTAATCAAAAAGAATTTTAATACATTATCAATTATTATATTCTAACGATCACGTCACGATTTTAGGAATGTTTGCTTACGTCTAAGTTTAAATATTGTTCATACTATTAGTACCTTGAGAAAATGAAATTAAGCCATTTTGATCGCGCTGTATAAATTGATTATTATATTTTAAAATTACTGTTGATACTATATGTATTCGTTCACAAAGGGCGGCGGAAAGAATTCATCATAATTTTCTATCAATTGGACATTCGTTAAACCGTGACGAATACACGCGTGATCGTGAACGAATCTGATCACCGTATAAATGGTGTACGAGACTAAAGCGACCAAACACATTCGGAGGAACAAGTTCTCGGGATCCACGCTTACCCACTTCGGGTCCATTTTAACCATCGAGGTTTGGTCGAAATACCTCGTAGAAGCATTTGATCAAGTAAAACAGTGCGCATGTGAACACAATTTGTAACAAGGCATCGAAATGATAATCCGCGGAGAATTTTAAATTCGACGAATTTTGTGCTTTATACATATTTCAGAAATTGTCAGAGGAATGTATTCAAATCGTTAGTGTCTAAGTACTTAAAAGGTTTTCGAAGTATTATAAATGTATCGTTACAATTAGTATATGGATCTTTAAGGAATTTGTCACATCGTAAAGATTGGCAATTATTATAGAAAATATTCTCAATTTCTGCTTTCCGACGCGGTCTTCGGAATTGAGACTTTATTGTATATTCGCTGTTCTCTGGCGAGGGTTCTATCGTCTCCTTGGTGGTTGCTTGGGCTTGTTGAACTGGTAGGTGGCGCACTTGGGTATGTGTCTGTCGGCGGCCCCGGGGCTGAAGCGTCTCTTGCAGTGCGGGCACTGCACGTAGTCCGGGTTCTCGGAGGGCGGGGGAGGGGGCAGATCGCTCAGCTTACCTGGACGTTCACAGACGACATTAGAAATTATACGAAATTTTATGTCATCTTTATGCAGCACGTTTGTTGAAAATGGGTTACAATAAAATATACATATTGATACCGATTAACGAGTGCCGAGCGCTCACCTCCAGCATTGATATGCGCCTGCACCTGCTTGGCGGCGCGTATCGCCTGAATGAACTCCTCGTGCTTCTGTCGCCAATTGCTGTTCGTGGACTTCTGCACTTTCGTCGTTGACGGGTTTGTCGTGCTCTTGCGCAATTTCGTGATGAACGGTTCAGCCTCTGTTCCCTGCGTTTTAAATTTTTAAATTTAACACTTAATACTTGGTACTTACTTAATACTTATTTTCATTCTTATCTACTCGTTCTGATGCCAAATCTGGTGATGTAAGTAATGTAAGAAAATTGACAAAACTAACGTGAGAGTACTTTGAGCAGGATAATCTAGTGCTGTTTTCTGTGCTGTGTCGTACGTTAATATGAGCTTAAATGAAGAAAAATACTTTAATTTTTAATAAATATAACAGAGAATTGGGACGAATAAGTAACCAGTCGATTTATGATTTTAAAACTGCATGCTGTAATAACAAAAATATCTTGCCTTATAATTTTCTGCTTCAGTTCCCTAATCCATTGAAGCAGCGTTAAAGGCAAAATGTTAAACGATTTCACTTTTCACGAGCAAAAAGTGACAACTTTCTTCAGAAAATATGATTTGCTTTCTAATACGAAAGCAAGTCAAAGAAAGCATCAGATCAATTAGCTCTAATGATCTTTGAGATCGACATGAACTTAGAAAAGAAAATATTAACACTTCATTTAACAAATATTGGGGAAATGGAAATGAAGGACCGTGAAATACGTTTCCAAAACGTAACAGTATTAGTTTTTGGATAATATATTTCTATGAATACCATTTTCTAACCACTTAAAAAAAACGAGATAATAGCCATCACAAAGACAAAATCTGCAAGGGATTAAAATCTTATCGTCCTACTTGTATTGACTCTTCCAATTGAAGAAGGTGCAAAGATAAAAAAATCATTATATTTACATATTCCATGCAATTTTCTAATAGCTCTACTGTTTTACGCACTATATATACATATAATAATAATAATTGTTAATAATAACACTATTCTACTTAGTTATAAACTTTAATATTATTTCCAAATGACCTCTTCGCCGATTCGTTTGCAAATTCGTCGATATTGAAACGCAATTTTTTCCCTAATTCATAACTAATGACATTATTCGATCATATTATAATGTGATATTAATATCAAATTTGTTTATTTATGTCTACGGTTTGTATCAGGATACAAGTTTCAATATCGGAACGGGTCCCTGAAAGTAATTAGGAATCTGCCAAGAAATTCCCAGCTGGAGTGCTTCGGCGCGTTAGGCTTTTGGTCCAACGTAGTGTCGGACATTACGACACGAAGTTCTACTACTTTCGTTTAATTTTTATCAACGGCAGGAACTTATGGCTGTTACCAGAGGAGCGCGGATGCCATTACTAAAATATTTACTTTATACTTTGAGAAAAAAGGCACGACTTTTGTGTGTACACACAACACACACATATAACATAGTTGATTATATACGTGTACTATATACAGTTCTGCCGTGTGAAGTTCGGAAACTAAGCTCACCGCCAGACGATGCTTGAGGACGTCGAACGGCTTCCGCTTCTTGGAATGTGTTTTCCTACAAATCTCCTGATGCTTCGGAAGTCGGTCCGGAGCGAAGTGCCTTCCGCATATAGAGCAACCTCCCTCGCCTGCGTTGTTTGAACTCGGACTCAGGCGAGTCTTGCTCGAACCGCTCGTTTGTGGACTCTACAATAAATATATCACAGAATTTTATTATTAACGTCAATCACTGTATAAAATAATAATATTTTATGTTAAATGTATATATATATGTAAATAAACATTTTCAAAAAATATGCATATATTTATAAGTAATAACTATACTAGTCCCTTTGAGGATTGTAATTTGTAATAAATAATATAAAAGTACATAAAGAGAAAATAAAAAATATATATATATTACCGCAACCGGATTTTTCTTAAGTACCTGAAATGCAAAAAAATAAATAAAAAATAATCAAATTAAACTAAAATATCTCGCTAATGGAATTAAATTAAATTCCGCATACAATTGAATACACACATATACATCTCGACATTTAGTAAAATGGATTTAGGCTAAGACCACAATCCGAAATCACACCACGCGTTTTGATAACAAAGTATACTTAACAATAATTATATTTACATGTTTTAAAAACACGCATTTTAAAATACTAGTTTATGAATTCAAATGAGTCCACGTGGTCTATTTTCACAGTGCGAACTAGCCCTTAGCTAGATTCACATATTAGGTCTTCATCGACAGATGTTTGATGACGCATATTTACAAGAACATTACGATCATGGGATGTCACATACATACATTGAAGGTAAGAAACCATTAAATCAATTCACTAAGCAACTATTGTATTGTCACCAGCTTTCCATCGTATCAAGAACCGACAAATGGATTTTTTTGTATGAAAGGTACCACAGTGGCAATTCTACTAATAAATAGTCTATTGCATTTTTAAATTCTACTGAAACAAAGATCCTGTTGCGGTTCGTTTCATAATGAATATAAATAAATAATATTGGCCAAAGTCAAAGTCAAAGTCAAAAATCTTTAGTGTTTAAACTTGCTTATTGATTGTCAAAAATCTACCACCGGTTCGGAATTTAACACCTCGGACCTGAGAAGAACCGGCGAAAGAAACTCAGCGGGATATATATATATATTTTTAACCATTTTCCATGTACAATTTTAGTTATTTGAAACAGCCTGGAGGCGATCATTTCATTCCCAAGGTGTGCAGTCAACTAAAAAGTCATTAGTGTTGTAATATCCTTTAGCACACAAACGCTCTTTAACGACTTTTTTGCATTTTATAATTGAATAATTTTGAACGTTTTCTGGGATCCTGTTGTAAAAACGTATACATTGCCCCAAAAAAGAGTTACTAACCCTGTGTAATCGGGTACTTGGAGTAACAAGTTTATGCTTGTTCCTAGTGTTAAAAGAAGGTACGTCACAATTTCTGGGAAAATCATTTATGTTTTTGCGTACATTATAATATTATCAAAAACAAATTGAGAAGCCCTTAGCTATGATTAAGTCTTATTTTTGGGAGGAATAGTCGAAATTATATCCGGAATAGAAGCGACAGTAGAATTAGCCTCCAGATTGTATTGGCATTTGAACCGATATGGCCAGAAATCAACTCACAGATGTTTTTCAGAGAGAGAGTTTATATCAAGAAGTTATAGATAACCTGTCATTGCGTAGACTTAAAGTTAAGTTTTTCCTAAGTTCCTTAATTTTCTAAATCTTCTTTTACAATACCAATGTTTTTTAAAGAACTCATGTTTAAAATATCCGGTGTAGGCTGTGGTTTGTCTTTCAGTCAGTCAGTTGGTCAGTCAATATTCGAATTAGAGTTGGTAGGTAGATGCTTGCTTGGGTGACACTTAAAAGCAATTTATCGATTATTTCGATTTAATTAAATTGATCCCTCTTTTCCGGCAAAATATTGGTGCGTTTCAGGTGAATTGTGTGTTTTCATAAATACTTAGATAAATTTGTATCGTGTGATTAATGTTGTACTCACGGAGCTCGCTCCCCTTTGCATGACCCCTTTAGGTTTATTGTTTTCTCGCTCCGACACCTGTTGAATTCATACTCTTTAAATATGCGCACTCACATTACTGGAATTTTTTGGTCGTTATTTTCGTTTAAAATATATTTAATAATCAACGGTTAGTAAATTTACATTGTCAAATTCGTTATTAAATTCATATTTGAAAATAGAAACGTCAATTTTTCTGTCAACTGACAAGAGTTTTTTTATTTTCTAATGCAATGAAATTTCGTTGAGTTTTAACACAATTTAAGTTACTTCAAAAATCTTGTACAAATTGGACAGTACTTTTAATTTTTTTTATTTATCGTTATTAAGGATAATTTATTTCAGAGTAAGCCAAAGTTGACGGCAAAATGGGAAAGATTCAAACCCGATAGTCTCAACCGTTTTCTAGTTTGAGCCCACAAAAAACATATACTCAGTCTGTGGGCATTAAGTAAGTGCTTTGCTTTGTATTCTTATCAGCCCATATGAGGATAGCAGACCTGACAGTCTCACACACCATATGCACTGAATATTTAGTCGCAGAATACGCGCGGAACACTACAGGTCGGGGTTGAAATGAGTCTCTATCGTCCTCTGAGGAAAGTTCTGCCAAGTGCGCGCAGATCACCACAGGGGAGAGGCTGGAGATGTCTTATCTCAAATGTAACTGATCCGATCTCTACAGAGGACTGCCACCACGAGGTAAAAATAATTAGTGGCTAAAAATCCCAAATGACCCGAAATCGATTAAGGGAACAGTAAACATTGAAGATCTCTACATAATAAGAACGAGGTCTATGCTGTATTTCGAAAACCAACTTCAATTTATTATGAAACTTGGTTTTGTTATTTTGAAAAATATACAATATATTTTTCCTAACCTTATTTTCAGTGACGACTTTTCGAGGAGCAACAGCAGCAGTTTGTTGGGGTTTACTTTTCACTGGACTTTTGGGCCTCGTAGCTGGACTTCTGTAATTATTATAAATATTGTTACTTCTTAGTTATTGTGAGATGATATTCTGCTTGCTGGTAGGTATTTGTGTAGACCTTCAGGTTGGGCACCATACATTATAAATTAATCTACCTTTAAACCGATATTTGTGTTGTTGTGCCACAAATTAGAATGGTGAGCCGGTTTTGTAACAGACACAACGAGACTTAGCATCTTAGTATTGTTGGCAGAAGATTTTCAGCGTAATTTTCCTTCATAAATTCAGTTTTCTTTACACTGGGTAAAAATGAATACTTATCATTACGACATCTATTTCCTGATTCATGTTCTCTTCTCTTTCTATCACGTTTTCTTTTTCTCTCCTAATGACAATAATTTACGTATTTTATTTCAAACTTACATTCGTTGCGGTCTCTTCACTGCGTCTGGTTCAGGAGATCTCGGCGTAGGAGTCGGCGCGAGTGCTTCCGGAAACGTTTCGTTTTCCAGTAAATAGTTGATTTCATGACTAACATGATCTGTTTCATCTCCCGCTGGTATGATTTCACCGTTGCTGAGTGGCTGAAATGTATTATCTTACTAGTTCTGTGGAGTAACTATATAAGTATTTATCTAAATATAAAAGCCTTTAAGCTTACAACTACAAATATAAATTATTGAGGTTAAAGTATGTAGAAGTTTTGCATACAACCCTTGGAGCATTTTTTAAAATATTTTTGGAATCATATATTATATTAAAAACTTGTTAGTTATGTATTTTTGTACTAATTAAGAATTGATGATAAATGACGTCTACAATATAGTTCCCATACAATAAACGGGGTTTAAAATCTATGCCATAGTGTCAATACTAAATTGATTTGACTAAAATAATTATTATATTTTCAAACCCAAGCGTTACAATGAAATAACAATAAAGTTCTGAGAAATTAGTTATTGTGTGCAACACAATTAGCGCCACTATTAAAAGCTACTCACCACTCGTTTCGCTGTGTTCAAATCGATTTCGTGATTGTGATTCAGATCGCCGGATCCGTTGACCATGTTGTCTAGTTTCTGTACCTTTGTAAATAAACAAACCAATTTTATAATTCTCAATGTCAAGAACAATAGAAATTTATTATTCGCAGTTAATGTGGTAAAATATCCCTTTTTTATACATATACATACTTGCCCACATATGCATAATTATGATTATGTTATTATAATTCTGTTGAGGATTGTTTTAAAAAAATAAAAATTTTAGGTCTCTAAAGTAGATAAATATTCTGTAAAGAGAAGAAAAGTGAGTGAATCTATACTTTATAACTACTGCGTAGTTAGATAATCTTCGTTAAGAACTACTGCTGTGGTCGTGGTCGGTCACAAAGATCGTCACTAAAAATTTGTTTAACAAAACGTAGTTGTAACGCAATAATTCATAGTTCATAATGATTATTATTATTAAACGTCTTTGTTATCGATTTAACGATAAATTCTTTACATATTTCGGGAAGAATAATGTCATTTCTACCGATTTTGGCGGCCAATTTCAAGAGAGACTACTGGAGTCAAACTATAGTGTACAAGTGTGGGTCAGCACAGTTGCACTCTCTATTTCGGCACCCTTATAATCCGATAACAGAATTCTGAATCCAGTATCAAAACAGTTCTGTAACCGGACTAACTGTTTTACGCGCTTTCCGAGTCACGGGAGTTTCAATATTGTCTATTTTCAGACTCCAGGCTTGTATGAAGATTTTTTCTAAAGAATAACGGTTTTAATGGATCAAGGGCTTGGAATCAGCTGCTCTTCAGTAAGCGACTAGATCAAAGAGGCATTACATTCAGCGAGTAAAATAGAAAAGCAAAATACTATTTAGAAAATAATAAAAAAATACTGCTTAATAGTATTACCTGAACTGTTCCATTTTGTTTCTTAATAGAGTGTGAACTGATCGTATGAGTCTTGGTACTTGAAGTTTTCTTTTCAACAGTGCTTTTAGTACTCGATACTTTTGTGTAACCGTTGGGCAAGGTCTTGCGAGGAGGCGTACGTTCTGTGTTCTGTATCGGTTGCAGAGGATAACTCTTGTCGATTCCCTTTGTACGTCTCTCTTCGAACATTTGTCGTACCTTTAAACACCACGATAGAATGGATAAATAGGAACATATTTTTCCAAAAATTAGTTCATATGTATAGGAATAATGGTAGCCGCCATTTAATTTTAATATTCTAGATTAACATTGTGTGTTCAGTGTGCGTTTTAATTATATTTGTACCTATAATATCTAATTATTATAAGTCACTAATGTAATCTTGGTAATAAGATTGACTATTGAATAAGCTACGAGGCGGGATGTCCAACTGTTTAGTAGATTGTAGGGACATCAAACAGCAGTGTCAAGTGTCGGGTGACAAGTGTTGGTTAATAAAAAAATACCTTCCCCGGCTGGTGCGTGACTTGCTGTGCTGGTGGGCTGGCCCCCACGCCATTGCTCGGCGAATGCCTTACACGGTCGAGTGCCCGAGCCTGTTGTGCTTCGTAGAGCGACGCGATTTTCAGTTCACGTTCCTGGAGTTGTTTCTGCTGGAAGCGCGCCTGTTGATAAAACTCTCATTGAATTCTCTTTTATTTTTCTAATGGGTACTGTATTAACGGAAAAATTTTGATCTTTTATTTTATAAATATTAACGATTTGCTGTCCAAAAATTGTTTTATTTTTGTGACATTATTATCAATTAACACGACAATAAATAGATATACAGTAAAATTGGTTTTTAACTTATTTGATCGTAATTTGTACTGTTTGATTTTCTAATAGGATGTAATTTAAAGAGCGATTAACATGGAGATTTATACTTTTAAACATTGGGTATTTATTGTTATGTGTAATTTTTCGTCTCTGCAGAAAAATATACTTCAAAAGCGAAATAATCTATTTTGATAGAAATTGGAATATTTTTTCAATTTTTTTAGTAAGCATGTTAATTAAATGTTCGCAAATATTTAAGATAGAGCTTGATATTTGCATAAATGTTTTAGTGCAAATAATATTCGAACAGGAAAGTGATCACTTGTCAATAGAGGGCGTGAGGTCGGCGCCCACGCATCGCCGCGCATGACGACAACCTGTCCATCGAATCTTACATTGTTCTATTGACTATCAGTACCGCTTCCGTCTTTTTAGTATCAAAGGTCGAATAAATCCAAGAAACGAATACTATCCACTATTTCTTTGTTTTTTCTTATAATTAATTGCTAAGTACAAATAAAATTAACAATAAAATAATTTTTTTTTGTTTATATAAGCTCATAATGACATAAGAAATTCTTTAATAAAAATTTTTAGTTTATCGCAAAAATTGAAACTACAAAGATATAGAAGTGATTAGTATATCTATGGAAAGGAACTCATTCTGTAAGCTACGCGTACACGATTGGCGTAGCCGCACCGTCACATCGCTCAACTTATCTTTATGAATAAAAACCGCGTACGGACCGTACTGTACCGTCTGTCACGCTGCAATTTCTTATACATTATATTAATCCAATTATATCATACCACCTAAGTAGTATGATTCTCTCAGACATTAAATCGACTACTTTTATCATATTTGTTCTGAAAAGCTATAAAATATTAAATTCACCACGCGTTACTCATTATTGGAGGTTTGTAAATTGTTAGGAAGTGTCTAGGATTTATATTTTTCACATCAACGGTAAATTGTTTGTAAAAAATATACGATGTCACAGTTACGATATATAGATTGGCGTATTGCACGGTCGTCGCTGGTCTAATATTAATGTGGTGTAAGTTGATGTGGTATCATTGTGGCGCTGGAGTGGCTTCGGTGCAATAATCTAAGAACTGCGGTTAGGTGCCGGTTCAACAGCGATGGAGTGTACACGAAACCTTACATTCCAATTCCAAGTATTCATCATGATTTGGAACTCATGTTACGCGACGTTGCTCCTTCGTTAAATATATAATCTATGATAATCTCATGACTATTATATGTTGACGTTATGTCAGAAACTTTTGGTGGCGCAAAACTCCATTAGACAAATTATTTATTTATTTAAATTGGTACACTACTAACAACACACACTAACAATGGTAACACTAACAATTTCCATATTTTACACTAAATAAGAAAAATATAGACATCAAAAACACACTGATATCAATTAAAAACGTACACAAAATTTACAACTTTTAACATGTAAACTAATTTTAAAATAATTTATCATTATATAATATAGTTATATATGTATATGAATGAAAAAGAAATACTTATTTTTAGAAAAAAGACATACATTACTCTTATTAATAAAGTTTCTTTAAAGCTGTTTGTTTGATTATTAATATATGTTAGAATATATGAGAACGCATACGGGACAAACTAATAAACTTTAATTTATAAACCTATATAAAGATTGGTTGAAAACATTCCTGTAGTTTACAAGACAGAGATTAAAATGAATAGCTTGCATTTTTGCTTCAATTAAGGTTTCATATATGATTCTCTTCTGGTCTTACATAAGTACATACGTACATAAATATAGTATCAAGCTATTACATTAGATAAACGTTGACCAATAACGAATGACTTTATAAAAGCTATATATCATCCGTGTTATTGTAGACTCGACGTGTGGTCATTGTTGTGGCCATCAAAATCGATTAGCGAGTGCTCTCGAATGATCGTTATTCACTTCAATTAACGAATCAGCTTAAATGTATGCTTGTCACAAACTCATTGTCTTCGTCGTGACAATGAGCTGACTATACGTATATAAGAGTGAAGGCGGAATAGTGTTAGGTGTATATAGAACAATCTGGAATTATAAAGAAAGACATTGCAAAGTGGGGTTAAAATCTAAGATCTTCGGGAGAGATATGAAATTTTAGACTTCGAACTTATTTTAAGAGCTTATTCTTATTATTATATGTAATATCTATTCGTGGGAAACTATTACGAGTTTTATATAGTATATCTTGAATTATGTCATTTTTATAGTTTATCATTAATAGTGTAGCAATTCTGTTGTATATATTATTTTATTCGTTGTTAACAAACAACTTTTGGTATAGATATGTATTTTTTAATATACAGTTATTTTTAATTTTTATAACACTGTTTACAACTCACGATACTTTTACGTTTGTAAATAAGTACCTCACTCTCTACATGACATCCTTTTTTTTTTATTATCAGCCGAAACGTTGGGGTTTATTGAAACTATGTAAATATTAAGAAGTAATACTTTCTAAAGTAACATACAAAAAAATTAAGACCAAAAAATAAAAATATATTTAGTATTTAAACTTAGACAGCAGTTTAATGGCGAAGAAAATGACTGAGACTCGAGAAGATCTGATAAGTTAATTGGCCTGGCGTATAAAGTAGCCAGTTATTTTCTTTGTCATCTAACTTTCAATACTTAACGAGTTAAAGTACATTCCTTGGAGTCAGTTCAGTGTCACGTATTATTCAATTGCCTCAATTAACAAGTCAAGTTAGAGATGCGTGCTCGTTACAGGGACTGCATACTGTGACATTGTAATCAGATCCTTTGGGTTGATTAATATTGATTATAACGGAATGCTGCCTTACTTCATCGTATTATCTCGTATGACGTATAAAAAGGGCATTCGGTTAAAAAAAAAAAAAACAAATTAAAATATTGCACATGTGATCGCTGCCTGGAAAAAAATAGTAACTATCAGTAAAAGTCCCACTGCTGGGCACAAAATAGGAAACGCCAGTAGGGGCTGGGCACTATTCAATTACTCCGACGTCAGTTTCATTTACATTTACAAATACAGACAGGATTCCTTACGATATTGCCAAAACGAAATTTGCGACTTTTTAAAACTATTTGGTCGAATATAATTGGTCTCTCCGATTCGTCAAAGTTTAAGCGAAAAGAAAAACAAGATCTACGATTCGATAACTCTTTGATTGCAATTTAAGAAAATATATTTAGAATAATAACAAATGATACAGTCAACCTTGCGATCTCAAGTTCCGCATATGAATTATTAAGTCGCCTTAACACCTACGCTTATTATTGCGAATATATAACGCTAATGTCATTTCCGTTTAAGAAATAAAATAAGTACTTCTACATTAATAAATTGCTTATTTTATTAAACGATTTATCTGTTTAAAGATAAATTTAATATGATTTTATATATTTAATTACAATGGAAATAAAAAAATATCCTAAACATTATTTTGATAATATGATAAAAAAAATATTTTAAATTGAAGGCGTTTCTTGTGTTTTGTAATTGATGGAAACTATTGAATCAATAATATATAAAACTTATACTATTAGATATATATTATATAGATATACATAGATAGATATTATAGGTTACAATTTAGACTATTTAATATCATAATAACAGGTACTTTTTCATAAATACTTTTCACAACGACTGTCCAAAAAAGGGTTGTAATATTATCAAATTTTCGAGTTAATGCACTATAACTTTAAAATACCTGAACAGATTCTGATTTAAGATATCGTTAAAATCATCAAATACACCACCACGAGTGACAATGACTTTAATTAATTCGTTCATGGCATAGCACTATTAATTTTAAGGTAGTAAATTGTTTACTATTACCGACACGTAGATATGGAATCTAACGACATATTTGTTGAGATGGAATGATGCGTAAGGGCTATACTCGGTTGCTGGAATATAAATTGGATATTACTAGATAATTTGCAGCACAAACACATATACCAGATAGCATTATAATTCAGGCGAAATCAAAACGTTAAACATCGAAATTTGTGTGACTAAAATTTTTAATTTCAATAACTTTATAAAACAAAATCCTCTTGTTGGGATACATATTATATTTTGCAAAAACTTTGAATGAAGTAATTACATGACATATATAAATCAGGTAATTTAAAACTTCCTAGCCGAAGGAAAACGTCTGCTAATCACAAAAAAGCTGGTCTCGAACAATGACCATAAACCGCGCACACGCATGTCGGCTGACTCATTGGCAGTCATCGACCTTAGTATCGTGATATGGAATCTTTCTCATATAAGTTTTAATTATTACTAAAGGCAGTTTTACAAATTGATTAAAATTATAAGAATGTATATTTATTATAAAACTAATATCATCATTTTCAAATTACAATCGCGGGGGCCAATTTTAACTGCGCAGGTGTTATTCGAATGGATTAGTGTGTGTGTAAAAACAAATGCACTCTCAATTGTTTATTTTAATTTTTATGTTATAGTTTGGCGGACGAACAAATGGGCCACCACCTGCATGTTCTGCGTCATAATATTCTATCAAACTCTATCAATTTCTATTCTACTGTCGAATTCTTAAATATCTTGATAGTGGGGCTTTGTGCAAACCCGTCTGGGTAGGTATTACCAACTCATTATAATCTATCGCCAAACAGCAGTACTCAGTATTGTTGTGTTTTGGTTTGAAGGATGAGTGAGCTAGTGCAACTTTAGATACAAGGGACGTAATAACTTAGTTCCCAAGGCAATTGGCGATCTAAGGAATGATAAAAATTTCTTACGGCGCCACTCACCATCAGGACGTTAATTTGTCCGTTCGCCTACGTATTTCATAAAATAAAAACAAGCAAAGTTCCGTATACTTATAGTTAAACAACAAAGTAGTTACATGAATTCCTTAGTCTTATCTCGCGTCCGTAAACAAGTAAATCAGTCGAAGCTCATTGAACTTACGATGGATGTTCGCTATCGCTGAGATTGTTATGTTGTCAAACAAGTTGATTCAATATATATATTTATTTATTTAACAAAGTTTAAGTAAATCATGAATCAGGTCTTGCTTATTCTATACGTTAATCATCCTTAATATATTTGTAATAATAAAAAAAAAGAGTATCTACTGAGTTTCTTGCCGGTTTTCTCGGTAGAATCTACATTCCGAACCGGTGGTAGCTATACTTAATAATAGTTTGTTAAATGACGATTCAAAAGTGCTTGTAAATGCCTACTTGAATAAAGCATATTTTGATTTACATTATAATTTATTAACTAATTTAACGGCATATTAAAGTATCTTATGTAGCATCTCATTTAAATTAGAAAGTACGCATTTTAATACCACAATGTGATGTCTATTACTACTATTACTGATACTATTAGTGCGAGATCGTAAACGATTCAATTAAAAGAAATAAAAATTTAGTATTTATTCATAATCAAAGTTCATTTTAATTTTATAGTGTAAGTTCAAAGATATTTAGAGAAGAAGACAAATAGGATTTCACTAGTCAATATAATGTATATTTTGATTATAAAATGAAAAAAAAAAACTTTGATAATATCAAACAAGCACGCAAACAAAGAAACGGACTCAGTTTTATCACACAAACTTGTAAAATTGCCATAAAAGTACAGATGAAGCGATAAACTTCGACTGTATTCTTAATATAGTCATTATTATCAATAAAAACATATCGAAACGAATAAAAAACATATGTATAGTTGTGTAATTTTAATTAAACAATTATCTAAAGCCGACACAATTCGATATTGTCGAAAAATCAACAGGAAAATACGTAAATAGAACGAAATATATGATATTAATAAAATTTATAACAATTATTCATTAAATATCCTGTTCACGTATTAAACGGTTAAATTTTACGAATTGACTGCAAACGTATAGCAAAATCAAATAGTTATGTTATAATAGCTCGTATTTAACTTCTTATTAGTAGGTGTTTAAGGGAAGAAGGAGGATTTATATATGTCTCAAAATTAGCTCTAAATAGTGAGTGAGAAAAAATACATTTCAGGACTTGGACGAGTCAGTGTTATACGCTATATGGGATCTATGATCAAATCTATAGATAATAATGCTTAGACAGTGGAAGGCTATTAATATTTTCCATATTACGAAATATTAAATTTACTGTGGTAGAAAGTAAATGAAATAAATATAAAAACAGCTGCACGTATTTTTGGCTGTGTGCGTTTACAAATAATGCGACGCGTGAAAAATCCAGTTTAAAGCAAGAGTATCAAATGTTGACCTCGAAATGGTCAAAAATCTTAAGTTTTTTGGGTTACACGATACCCAGAAAACGTATCTGAATCAAAAACAAAAGGTTTAATGCAAACTTCGTATTCTCCATATACGGCGTTGAATCACGACACACGAGGCCGCGCGTGTGTGATGTAACGGCAGCGTATGACTAAGTGAGCGCCGTCTTTATTGTTTAAGGCTTGTAAGGATTCGTACAATGTTGTTTTGATTATAAATGTCACGATTTATGATTGAAAACTACTTAATTATTATGATAATGTTTTAGAAATAGGTCTTTTTATGTAACCTTAATCGACTTCAATATGTGATACTCATAATATTGGTACAAGGAACAAAAATAAACTTGTTACTCCTATTACTCGACTGTCCCATAGAGTCAGTAACTTTTTTATGGGCCATGTATACGGTTCTACAACAGGATCCCGGAAAGCGTTCAAAATGCCTTTGTTGGCAAATAAAAAAAAAAGTTAAGGAACGCTTGTGTGCGAAAGGTATATGTTATTATACATTATACAATTAGTGAGTTTATGATTGTTAGCACACCTTGGGAATGAAACGATCGCTTCTTAGTTATTGGCTTCATATTCAATATATGTAAATAACAAAATTGACAAAAAAGACTT
This sequence comes from Vanessa atalanta, assembly GCF_905147765.1. Taxonomy (NCBI): domain Eukaryota; kingdom Metazoa; phylum Arthropoda; class Insecta; order Lepidoptera; family Nymphalidae; genus Vanessa; species Vanessa atalanta. The sequence goes on along the minus strand of NC_061888.1, from coordinate 8,954,127 downwards.
TCTTTCGCCGGTCCTTCTCAGGTCTTGGACTAGATTAGACTAGAAAAAGTCTTGAATTATTTTAAAATAAATAAATGTATTTTATACGACAATAAAGGTTTTTATGTGTTAAATTTTTTTATTGAGTTGAATTTCTGTGGAGGCCCCGGGCTGTAGATCCGGACAGCCTCCCTTAAATCCGGTCCTGCTACAATAGACCACACTGCACACAAGGCAACGTCTGTGTAACAACTATAGTGTACATTTTTTTTAGATGAGTTATTTAGCAAAAATATTGAGTGATATTTTAATATATATTCATAGCTTGAAATAGTGTTAAAGTATTTTTGACAAAATACACATGTTAATATTCTAATTATATGAAGATGAAACTAGTAGGTACTACATAATACATTAACGAAAATGAACACCTTACATATAAGCGTAATATCAGATATTGTTATGTGCTTTAGTTCAAAGTTAAAAGGTCGTCGGGGTGAAGGAAACAAATAATTCTATAGCTCCAATCGAAATCAATAAATTTGACGTTTTCAAATGAGTACGTATATTTAGATTACATAAATTATTTGTCATTTGTCCAAAGTTATTGACTAAAAGTGAATTTGTAAATTGGTTAATATTGATAAAAGCTAACACTCACCCGAAAGCAAGCAAAATTCTGCATTAATAAAAATATATCCTTAACGATATTCATCTATATCTGTCTGTATATCAGTTTGACGGGTGAGTGAGCCAGTGTAACTACAGGAACAAGGGACATAACATTTTAGCTCACAAATTTACATCGTTTGCCTCTGGGCGGTAACCACTTTCAAATGGAACATTAGCCCAACTACCTACCAACATTATAAAAAAATATATAAAAACACTGAAAAGTACTTTAACAATTATTCTATAAACGATACTGAACCGTAGACTTTGGTTGTAATTATCAATGTCCGTCAAAACACCGTACGTCGTATCCATTTCTTTGCGTTTATTCTCTCGTAATACCGATTTACCGGCATCCCAATGTCATCGAAATCGCGATATTGACTGTAAAGGGTAATTTAAAATAGCCGTATTGGCTATTTCAGCTCAGGAAACAGTCATATATTATGGTAAATAGGAATGTATATGGAATTTGATTGACGTAAGACCTACACAGTAATTTATAGAGCTTGTTGTTTATTGATTGTACCGGAACAAAACAGTTCGATTCATTAAAACTTTAGTAAATCGATGAGTGTATATCCGTATACTTAAAATGACATTCATATTTGTAACTTAGATGCTGAGAAGTAAGGAAGAAAGAACGATTATTCGATAGTATTATAAACGACTAAATTCGAGGGACTTACAGAGCATGAAACTCATAAATAATCAAGATCAATTGACAAAATATGAGAAATCAGTCATAAAACTTTTCCAGTTTTAAGTTTATCGCCAGATTTCTTTTATGAATAATTGAAGTAAAAAATATTGATAATTTTATATATAGTAATTAAATTCTTCCAAGCAATCAGATCAAGTTTTTTTTTTTTACCTTTGAATCAGGCAATGTTAGCCAACCGTTTCTTATATTCGAAGGGTCTGCTCCTTGCAAAGTTGCTGAAGATGCATACCGACGACGGGGCTTCCAATGTTCAGGTTCCCACCAATTCACTATGTCCAGAGATTTTGAAAAACTATGAGAATCCATAACGAACCCTTTTAAATTCAATTTCAAATACAAAAAAATTTTTATGATAGTGCTTAAAGTTTTATCACAAAGATAAATTCATAGAACTTTAGCAAGTACACACTCATTTTTGGTCTAGTCTAATGGCACTCTTAACTACAACTTATTACCAGATAAATCACTTATTTCTCGATACTCTATCTAACGTCACGAACGAAAACACGTCGGTAAATCTGAATACGTGAAAGGTGAATGAAATTACCTTACCAATAAGGGTGTTTGTTTATTTACTGGTTGTCTAGCAACTGGAAACGGTACACATGGATTCCAATGTCACGGTGTTAATAACTCACGACCTCGTGAATTACCGCTAGCTTGACCCTGTTTAACTATTGCCTTCTTTGAAAAAGCACTTATTCTGAAAGCGTTAAGTCACCTGTTTAGCGAATATACAATTAATCGATTTTGTGACTTGTTGTATTGAATTAAGATTGAAATTATAATGTTTTGTATATCACAATGGTTCGCGATGTAAACAATGTTGGGATGCGATTTCTTGCGGTTGAAACGGATCGGTTTACTGTGTTTTTCCGTATCAATGTGTCCAATAAATGGACGCATTTATATTTATTTTTGTTATTGTAAACGACTGTTTAAATACAAAAAGTAAACGGTTTAATTAGAATGTTATTTAGACCCTTGTTCGATTGAATGACTGAGCTTCTTTAAAACTTGAATTTTAATTAACACGTTTATTTTTTTTGTACATTCGATTTAGAGAGAACTTTTGATTGAATTAAAAATAATAATTAATGTTATATCCAAAATTAGTACTTTAAAAAAAAATTGAGTACATTAATGAACAGTTCAGGAACTGTAAATTGAATAACTTAAAACAAATCAAATAAAAAAGCAGATAAATTTCAATAATATACTTTTTTTATTATTCTAAGAATATTAAAAAGAACGTACATTACATTGCCGTTAAAAGCATCGATTGGTAGTAAGTATTAAAAATTAATTCATGAGTTTCATTTTACTCCTTACTTTCACTTCACCTTTCACATTCTAGATCTCAGATTTTTAGAAAAGAATAAATAAATGTAAATGTTATGCGATTTCCACGTCTACTTGTCGAAAATATTACAAGAATTTGGAACGACAAATAACTGGTCGCGACACTTTCAAAACTGCAATGTTTATTCTTAATACTATATTGCAATACGAAATAACTGTTGAGGACATCGAATATAAAATATAACCAAAGCTTTTTTTTTTTTAATGTGTTATACGACACTGCTTGCAATGGATTTGGCTGGCTTTCCGACGGACCGCCTTCCTGTCGCCAACTGTCCTTGACAATGCAAATAATATAACTTAATTTATTTATTAGTAAACCTCAAAAGGAGAGGAGGCCTTAGCCCAGCAGTGGGAAATTTATAGGCTGGTTATGTTTTTTTTTAATTATAAAAAACGACAATGCATAAAGTACCTACGACTCTTTCATTTGCGCCAAAAAAATTATAACCATAAATTGTATATATTATAATGACTTTTTTTTTAAATTCGTTCTTTAGATGGTTAAGAAACTTCTAATGACAGATTTGACTTGAATAGTTTAATTAATTAATAAAGATTAGCTAACAATTGCTTATAGTAATAATTGGCATATCTTAAGGCATAGTTTAAGGCATATCCAACTCAAAACTCACTTAAGAAATGTTACCCACTCACTCTAACCTTACATTCATTAAAATTTTACTCCCGCCATAAGAAGTTACTTTAGTAAGAAAACCGGTAGTAGTAAAAATGTGGCTATTTTAAGCGATTTCATGTGAAAACATATTTTGCATAATGAAAGTCTTATATTGAAGCAAACGTTTAATTTTGTATGCATTTCAACATTCAAAATTACTTTTAACTTAGCTTATGATCTTAAAGACGAAACTAAATGTGATTTTTGACGTTGTATATTGTGCTTTGTGCCAATTGTTTAAGGTCGATTTAATATTAAAAGCGGCCCACACTAGTCCGGACCATAAATGATCGGACTGATGTGACTCAGAGTCGTTTCCTTGTAGGGCAGCGCTAAATATGACGTCAACACTTTCGTTTCTAATTTAAATTCATTGAACGTGCGCAAAGGTCGATGCTTAATATGCCGAATATGGATTTGTAGCCTATAATTATTTAGAATTAAAAAAATATCATCTTTAATTTGTAATTATAAATGAAATAGAAGTTAATTATTTATTACAAATTATATAAATTTCAATAACGATATTTTCTGGGTGATAACTAATAATACTTAAGCTTAATAAAATTATAGCTAAAGTCTTAGTAATTATTTATTATAAAATTATAAAAGTAATAGTAACAAACATTACATTCAACATTATTTTTATACTGCAATCATAGAGCTCCGTGTTCGACCTACGGCTGTCCTAGTATCAACCCACGTGGTGCCATAATTTCGCACGACAGTCATTAAAACAATGTTTCATGTTTACAATGTTTATATTGAATCTGTTTACCGACATACAATGCAGCCTAATCTGTCGAACATTTATCAAAATTCATTTCTCAAGCGGCTTTAATTGGGGATGAAAGTTTGTACGGAAATTCGTCATTTCTGATGTTAGAAATTTGGAATTGGTGTAGGCTTCATCTTCGTCAATAAATTGAAGAAAGTTATTTTTAAATTAACCACATACGAGGGTAAGATTTGCAAAGTAAGAAATATGGAAATTCGCTTCTGTTTTTGAGGACAATACAATTTATACGCCTTTTTAAAAAATCATGTTTAAAATCACAATCAACCAGAATTTAGGTGAATTTGGGGATGTAAGTTTGTAAAGAAGTTCATTCGTTTCACAGCTTTCTTTTAAGCCTTGTTTAGAATTATATTTTGCCAAGGAAAAGAGCGTCAAGTGTTTATGCGATCAATAAATAAGTAAAGAATTCCCGTTTCAATTGACTGATAAATTACAATGAAAATTAAAGACATTTGTTCCAATTTATTGCAGGCGAATAAATTATTCGCTCTACCCAATGAAGTGTTGTCTGTTGACCGATTTATAATTTCGATTTTAAATTGTTGATATGTATGAAGAATCTGTTGTACATATTTTCTAATCTATTTTAGTAACGTCATAAGTTTTGCTAAAAATTTAACCATACCATACATATAAGAAAGACATAGACAATAACATTAATCCTGCTATCTGTAAAAAAAAGTAAAGTTTGAAGATCGCGTACAAAAGATTTGGCATCACTATTGGAACGAGTACTAAGAAATACACGGTAAATAATAAAAGGGCAAGTAATATTCCCAATAATAATTATGTCCTACAAGCGATTTGAAATTTGCCGTTTACGTTCTCGGAAAAAAAAAATGTTGACAAATTTGTCCTTTAGACTTTCAGTAATTAAGATACAATTCACCCTAATTCTATGTATTACAGGATACTACGAGTAACATGTCATAACATATATGGAAATTACTTCCTTACTGAATAATTCATGGAAAGCTAATTGCGTCTCGTTGACACTAAGTGTTCCAGTTCGCAGCAATTACAAGTGGATATCTATGCATTGACTAAACTCATTCAAATTATATTTGTTAGTATGTACTTATATTATACGTAGATACAAACAAGCAAGCGATGAATGAATAAACGATGAATTAAAACGACGTTTTGTTATGAGAATTTGAATATCTGTGTAGGTATTAAGATTAATTCAAAGCTTGTCATGGTTATTGCGAACAATGTATGCATAATTCTTCTCGAACAAAAGCTTTAAAACAAGAAACGCCATTAAGAGTAAAATTTCTTGGTCCGGAATTTCGCGCAGACCGTCAATATGTACCTATTTTGAAGGTTTACGTATCATTTCTCCAGCAACGAGGTTTCAATAGACACTATCTAAAAACAAATTTGAAACTCACCGCAAAATACCATTGTGAATTATCGAAAAATTATATACAATGCTACTTTAATTATGATAAATAATTAAAGTAAATACGTTTCAAGAATCATAGTAGATAATTACCACAAGTATAATTTTAAGATTTTAAAAGAGCATATTTTTTATGAATGATTATAATAAATTTATCATAGATTTTTGCATTTACTAAATCAACTAAGCATATCCAATTCTACGAAACAAGCTATATGGAAAACAACCAGAGAAATGTTTTATCGTGTAATGGATTATACCTATAATTCGATTAAATCTTAATTTTTTCTATATAATACGATGGTCTTTACCTTACCAGTCGATTTATTCTGGATTTCTGTGAAAATATGAAAGGAAAATCAGGTTGATAATTTGTGACAGGAAAGTAATAAAAATGTTTTAAATTTATGATATTTTATGACGTCATTTAATAGCTTAGGATATTTAAGTGTTTTGCCAATTTGTAATATACCTATACTACCCATAAATTTACAAAAAAAAACCCTTTGTTATGTATTACATAAGTATATTTTATTGTCAAAAAGAATAAAAGAAAACATATTAGCTTAAATATTAAATTCTGTTCATTTCTAGAAATATCCGGTTTACATTATATTCGTGAAGAAAGTAATTAGTTCTACAACAAAATACAGTTCAGGGGAGTGTTTATTACGCGTAATGGATGGCTCGTAACACTAATTAAGTTGACATTTTTTGTACAAAGTTGTAAATGTCCATGATTCTAATTGTATTTTTGTATAACTATTATATTTTACAACATATACAACATCTTTACCAATTTCAATAGAATCCAAAATCGAAGTTCAGTCATATTTTGATTGAGTATATAATAAAATAAAAATGTGTAAAATTGCCACTAATGCCCAACAAAAAAATGCTCTATTTAAATGTACTGTATATTATTAGGACCAATATGGATACGGTGTACGACCAGACAAATTACATATGATGATGACAGACGTCATTATACTTGCAACACGACGACAATTATATACGCAAACAATAATAAACGGGTGAACGCAATAGAAAATTATGTTTATTTGACGATCGTGATTTAAAATTCTCACACGAATTACACAGATAGAATATAAATTGTATATTCAATGCTTTACAAAATCAAAATACACTTATAGTTTTGTAAAATGACGGTCTAAAACTTCATGTAAAATTCCTACATGAATAAAGTATATTTTTATATATATAAAGGGTTATTGTTAATTCGACGTATTCCCTTTAGGATGTAATAGGGGTGACTATTTGCGATAATTTTAAACCTTTGCATTATCAGATTACAGGTTTAAATATACGACCAATCATATAAAAATATACGACGACGGTTTATCATTTGTTTCAAGGTTATAATTCATGCAAAAAATGTCTATAAATTATAAAACGCGCAGCCGTCAAGCGTTTACAAGAATATTCAATGCAATGAGAGAGTAATATTATGTTTTCAAAGGAAGCAATGGCTAACAATCACTGTATTAGTAATTCTGAATTTAACAAATTACGTACTTCCTGGAAGTTCCTGGCGTTTGTAATGTAATGTTACTTGACTATTAATTGCTATTTTTTGTTCTTTAATTTATTATATTTATCCACCAATGCGGGTTGCATTGGAGTTGCTAAGTGGAATACGGTTTAAAACATCTTAAAGAAAAGAGAGGAGGCCTTAGCCCAGGTGTTTGATGCTTTCAGGCTTTTAACTTTTGCTTTAATTATATTTATAATTTGAATTAAGAGAGAGGGACATACAGAGAGGAGGTAAAATCATCTATGGGATTAGAATTAGATCAAAAAAGATAAAAGAGAAAACAGTCAGGTACTTTGCAAGCGCCAAACATGATTATTTCTAAAATGCTTACAAAAGGTCTGATACGAAAAGTTATAGTTAACACGCTGTAACAATTTTCGCTTTACGAAATAACGTATTAATTTTAAACGCATTTTGTCCTCCTAAACTTTAGAAAATATGACAAGATATTTGAATAAGACTTGTTAAAAAAAAACGCGGTGCGCAATGTATATGGTCTAATTTATATAACTATTAAGAGATCCCTCTCAATACATTTTCCCTACTCGGAGTGAAACCGAATGATATTGTCAAATACTCTAAAAACAGATAAGCAAAAGTACACTTACATCACATGCCGAAGTACACTTGTTCAAATATAACCAACCTTACAGTCTTACCAAGATATGCAAAGTGTATTCCGATACATGTTGGTTCAAGTGTAAATTAATGCATTCTTCAATTAGTACTGAATGCCCGTTAGAAATGGCTCAAAAGCGCTGGAAATAAATGGATGTTCAATCAAGGACTCTTGGTTTTGAGAGCACTTGATACCGAACGTGCGGTGAAGCTGTGAAAGAACTTAGTGGCTTTTAACTATCTGATATACAATATAGGAAAACTTTTGTACATGTTAACATGTCAGGAACATGTTATCGTCAGGGCAAGAAGACTGGACGGAATTAGGTCTAGCGCCTATAGACATTTTGTAGTGTAAGTAATATTATTAATTTATTCAGCGTCAGTTTGTCACCTACCTCTGTAACTAAGATGGCATATCATTTGTATCTGTAATTATACTGGCTTACTCAGCCTGCAAAGCTGAACATAGCTAGCCTAATCTATCCTATTTGTGTGGGTACCATAGCCACTTCAACAGTTCGGCAGTTTTCACTTCACCAGTTGCAAATTCATTGCTTTTTCTTGTGTGTATGTGCAGGTTGGATTATCGCGAAAAACCAAACGAAAAACTTGCCAAATTCAGATTATTTAGGTAGAATAATGGCAGGTATTGGTGGTTATGATAACCTCAGCAAACATAATCTGTTCATTTTGATTTGAAGAACTAAGGAACACCTGGTTGGATACTTTTTGCACAATCTCTATATATCGTTTCGTGATACATTCTTCAAATAATATTGTTTGTAGCGTCGAAGTTACAGGACGACAATACTAAATTCATTCTCGTTTTTTTTTGTGATAATGAAAAATGATTAAAGAAAACTTTTTCATACAGTCGAACTTGTTTTAAGTCGAGTAGGTAAAGTCACGGAAAAGTACTAAAGCAATTCAATGAATTCACTGTTAAAAGACATCTTAGTTCAAAAAGTCGGTTGCCACGTTGATGACTTTGAAGGGATGGTTAATGTTGGTGCTAATTTCAAAGGGCGAATGACAAGTCAATCTACTGATTCTAAATAATAGAATTCTAGGTTAAATCTGAGAGAACTAGATACATATTTACATGCCACTTAGTAATAGCAGTGTTATTGGTACAATGCCCTAAAAGCGATAATTAGATTTTGCGATTATCTAGAACGAGGTCGTCTGGGTGGTAATGCATTTAAATCGAGTTATATAATATTCAAAACCATTATAACTGTATTACATCATTTAATCAATACTCGATAAAATCGTTTTCGTAAAACTTTTATTGATTTAAATGTGTTAATATTTAATGGCTTAATTTAAATCAGATCATTGCTTAAAAAAATCTTGAAAAGGTTTAAACCGTCTCCTAAGGAAAGTATTTGAATTATTTCCATATATCTATATATAATATGCATATAGAAGGCATACAACCAGCGCTATTATAGATATATGTTTAGCTAAATCGTGTAGGTTGCATCGTTGCAATTTTGAACATTATCAAACAATCTCGATCTCATCCTCCCACAGCTTTGGACATTTAAAGCACCAGGGTTATTTCCACCAATCCTTTTATTGCCTCCAAAATAAAATGACGATTAAATTTGCCTTAACAAATCCCCAATGATTTATGAGTCTACGTGACAGTTTTAATGAATTGATGGATGTTTTTTTTCCTCGTCGTCTTGATAAAATGATTGAATGTGTCTATATCATGTCTTAATGGAAAATTAATTTTGTTTTTGTTTCGAATTTTTTAATTAGGATGACTGATTATTTTCCAAGATAGTTCATTAAAGGTATGTATAGAAATTTTCATTTTTATCCCACATTCACGATTTTATTATTGAATTCCATTCGTCATATTAATTAATTGACATATACGTCATACGTGAGTATCATAGTAGTAATCGAACGAGAACACTCCAAAATACGTACAAATAAACAGGGTAATTATTCTATTCAGTAGTCGGGAAAGAAGAATTAGAAATAAAACTAAATGAATAAAAATATGATGTTAGCATGATTTATTGTTTTTATACATAAAAATATAAATATATAGTTACTGACAAATTACAATTTTAATTTATAAAATACGAAACACGAAACGTATATTACATTAACAATACATTATATATTCTTAAAATGAAATGTATTAACCTAACTTAATCAAAGAAAATTCTAATTAATAATGGTAGATTACTATAATTATTAATTTAATATGTATTTCTGACCCTATTAAACATAAATTATTATTATTCATAGTTATTATTATTAGTAATAATAATTATTACCAATTAGTGTATTGCGGTAATTACATCAAAACAACTGTAAAAAGATAAGGAGTAGCTATTTTATTCGATAGCTTTTATTACGTAGATATTTCAAGAGTGAAACATTATTTATTTTAAAATGCTCAAATCATATTATAGATTTCACGTAATAATAACATATAAATTTCTTCTATTTCTCAATATGTATCGTTATCGATACATTCGTAATGGATCACTACTGTAGGTAACATCGCACCAAAAAGTGTTGTTGTTGGTAATAGAATATTCTGCGGAATCATAAAAAACGGTCTTAAAATTATAATATTAAAAATTCAAAGATTGTGTACAATTCAAAAACCGTATCAAATTGAACAATACAAAACTTGCCTTAAAATTTAATGGTAGAATTTGAATTTAAAAATTAATCCACCAATATAAGATAGCACTAATCATTATAACATCTTTTTCGAGGTTTATTCGTGGATTTTATCCGACTAAGTTATTATTATTATTAAATAATAATAATGTAACAATTCTAATACAAAGTATGTATTTTAAATATAGTCGCATTCTCAAATACTTTTGATTCTTATAAGAAAAAGGATTAATTGGCATTACGAATGGTTTTATGAAAATCACCGTGACTTGTGCAATAGTACAATTTATTGAAAATTCATAAATGCCAAAATATTAAAAATTGTACTGACTGAGACTAATCAGCTAGTCACCTCGATATTTGTGTGCTGCTAATATTTGTGTTTGACTGTACATCGCGTGTATAGAGGCGTGAGATAGTTCGCAATGAGTATGTTTTTATCAGACGCTTAAATCGATAACCGAAGTGTCGCGGAATACATAAATGGATTTTACTATAATGTTATTTGTAAAAAAAGTTACAGGTAAAGAGGAACTTGTTGTTTCAGAAAAAAATGTATCTCAATTGTTTGATAGAGCAAACCGATACCATTATGTATAACATATAGGCATCAATTCTAGTTAAAATTTCAGTTACAAATATGCTGTATCTCATAACAAGGACAAAATATTAGTAGACAATAAATATGGAAGAACATCACGTAAAATAGTTTAAATACTAACAGAACTCTTTTCCCTCGACCACTTACTTTGGAAAGCCTTAGGCTAAAGTTTATGAGACTCGAATAAAGTGGTAAGAAGGCTTAAGACACTATTGAATCCTTTCACCAAGTAGAGCGTTATGTAGGGCCCGTCTGAGGAGTTACCACTACATAGGAACGAACGTTTTTAAATTTTAAAGGTAAATGAAACAATATAAAAAAAAAGATCAACGTAATTTTATAAATATTTAAAACACCATTGCAAAACATGTATTTATAAATTACACACACAAATAATACAGAGCAATAACTTCTTACTAGAAGTTCTTCAGGCTTTTAAGTTGAAGATTATAATTATAAATTATAATATATAATTATATATACATTTTCTCGATTCAAAACCTGAAATTTGAACCCTGGAACAAGCGATCTGTAGCTTTATACAATAACCATTAAAACAATGAGGCACGTTAAATAAAATAAATATTAAATAATTAATTTTATAGCAACTAAATTTTGGAGGGATTAATAACTTAAATAGCTATGTAGACTAGCATATATACACATATTTAATAAAAGTAAGAAACAGTAATGGATACAAACTCAAGTCATAATTTAATATCAACAGGTTATTGCTTCACCCTTTAAAGGTTGAACGTGTTTGTGTTATATAATATTATATTTTAACCTGTTTCTATCGAAAGTTGGACTTAAATTTTGTGCAATTCTGGATATTATTCAGTATTCGGTATTTAATTTCCAACGTAACTGACGCCAGCTGAATATAATATGAAGTAAAAAAAAATAGTTAAAAATAATTTGTTTTTATATTTAGAAGTAGACTTCACATAATAGTAAAGAGGCGTAAGAGATATATACCTTCTATTATGTTGGTGACAAAGATAATATTATGTACATTGATAAAACGCAAATAGTTTGCCTGGCTATAAGCTCTAATCATCTGTTTTTGATCAACTTCCCCGATTAGTTTTTATATAAAATCGATCATTAGTCGAGATAATATTACAGGTGGAATTGAAAAAAAAAACAAGCTATTTTATTAACACTTTAGAGTTATTGTCTTGTAACTTATAATCTAGATTAATTCTATACATGCAGTAACTCTGTCTATTGCTCTTTCAAGGCAAAACATGTACCCAGATTTGATGATATTTTAAATTAAACAACTGTAAGCATGATATAGGCTATACTCTTTATGCCTAAAATCTGACGCCTAACGCCAAAAACGCGTTTGAAACCGGGGCAGCAACTAGTTACATTATAAACTAATTTTTATTACAAAGTCCTCCAGCATAGACACTACTATTATAAACATTCAGATTCTGGCGTACTGTCAAATATTATATTTATTTGTCAAGAATTAGACACAGACAATTAAACATAAAATCTATTTAACTAATTGTATTTCTAACCTTTTTCCCCTACCGTACAACTACGATGCTAACTGTACCTTTCCAACAGTAGGCATAGGAGTTTCCTTAGCAAAAGTTAAAAAAATCCATTGTTGCTCAGATTTAACGGTAGAATATCTTCGTGTAATCACGTTAAATTAATCCATTTGTCTAATATATGTTTATGGGTTGAAGCTATATTACTTTTATACAAGCTTAAGTTAGACGTATGATTTTAACACGTGAAATACAATACCTGCATTACAAGCTGTTGCCAAATGATATGCAAATTCTAGACTAGACTGATTTATTCGATGTACTAATAACGCTACGTGACCTGAATTACATTCCCTATAATTTGTCAAAGTATCGATCGCTTGAACTAGGACAGCGAGGTGTGATGACACGTATCACCCCGCGAATAATACAATTAGATATTCTTTGTATTATTACGTGTAATTTAATTAGTCTTTTTATATAAAGATACTAAATAAAAGCGCCTTTTCATACAGTAAATGTACTTTTATTACGTAATGTATTTTGACTTAAATATATAAAAGACCATATTCTAAAATTTTTAAGTAATTTCGAAAATTGTATTGCACTAGACTGCATTTTAGACATAGAGATGGTACTCAAAGGTTGCATGCACTTGTTCAAGTCAGGGGTCATCGTAACTTGGACGCCGGGAGGGAATTCCGCTCTCGTGAAAGTATCAGGAATAAAAGCTTTGTTCTAATTGAAATAACTTTTTTTCGAAAGCAAGCTTTAATATTTTTTTTTCTTATATTTGTTCTTAATCATTAATTAGAGATTTGATTATTAGATCAGATTTGTATAACATCAGTTAAATTTAGATTTTTCAATATATTATTAATTATTTAAAAAAGTAACTCAAGAAATTAAATGAATATTTTTTTGCCTGAAGTATACGTAAAAAGTAATATTGCAAATGTCACGCTGCAGATTTCGTCAAAATATTTTCTTTCAACGCCGACGAGATGAATTATAAACAAAAATTAAGCACATGAATATTCATAGTCTTAATACTAAAGGTAGGAAAGTCTGTAACAAATATATATTTCCTTTTTTGGAAGGATATTCATAATCGACACGGACTAAAAAAAAAAAATTATCGACAGAAAATATTATTAAATTGAATGCATTGAGTTAGTAGTCGTACTAAACAAATTAACGATCGACAAAATTCCCGATTTAACTTCCTTTCCATTATAATTGTCTATAATTTTTGTAACATCAACGTTTGATTGAAAAATATCAGACTCGGCTACACGTTGCTTTGCGTTGAATTATACTAAAAAAATATTTAGCTAAAAACCTTCTTTGAAACACACTGAACATATTTGTATAATACATTGGTTGAGATTTTGTGTGATAGGCGTTAAAAAAAAAAAAACAGCGATCTATGTAATAGCATTTCTTAATATTAATGACACAACAGACTGAAGTACTATATTCATTAATCTTAAATTTCCTATCCGTCATTTATCCTTCTTTAAATTCAGTATATTAATCTGTACCCACAATTATAAGGTCTACAATGAATAAATACTTAACTTATAAAAGAAATGCTTGTTGCAAATGTTCACATTCAAATATAAATTGTTTGTCAATAGACATTACAAGTGATCGTGTATTTATAGAATCGTGATGTACTCGTATGTTATGTAGTGTAAATATTGTCGTTTGCACTTATTACAAGGACATTACAATAGTACATTTAATACTTAGAGTTGACGTTTAATCAGAACTGACTTACGACTCGGAAAATATTTTATCTATGAGTTTTATGTAACCGGTTTTTAAAGTTAATGGTAAAGCTAGTTATTAAAAAATCATAACATAATCCTTATTAAAAAACACAGACGGTGGTATTTACAATTCTTAATATTAAAGGTTCAATTGATATCATTTTATGTATAAATGTAACCGTCGCGGTTCCGTTGACTAGCTGTAATAATAATCGTCGAAACGGTCGAGGTCAAGGTTCAGTTCCCAAGCTTTAAAAGAAGTTAGAGCATTCGATCTCTTTCACTCTCAATAATTTACCATTAGGGGAGAAGAAGATGAAATAATTCGCGTGTTAAAAGTAGACGTCGATTGGCGCATTTATAAAAAAACATCCGTTGATGAATCACGAACAGAACCGGACTAAGGCGAGTAGATTATAGAAGATAATAATTTAAAGAAAAGATCAATATGTCAATACTATAACGTACTTTTACTTTTGTAAAAGTATTTTAAATTTTCGTTTAAAGCTTTAAAATTTTTGTCAGGTACAATTCATTAAACACCTTGAATTTAAAGCGTTTGTTTTGCCTTTTATCGTTTTAAGATCTATTTTCGAGCGACACGTTTATAGATCTTATATCTATTTTAGATTTAGGAGAATCCGACCCTGATCGAAATCAAAACAAGGCTTGCGAATTCAAATAAGGATCACTCAAACAAATATTGTAATTTCAACCAAGTATTAACATAATAGGAATTAGAATTACCGTGGAATTAGTCATTGTTTATTTTCATTATTATAAGGATAATCGCCATTAATATTATTATTAATAATGTGTTAGATAGTAGGTGACAAATATATATATATTGTTGATGGTTATAAGAACTGTCTGGAGTCCAAATAAAACAATGTAACGTAAATGTCAAACAACACCGTCCTCTTTTTAGTTTGTGCTTATCAGGATTTGAACTCGCGATCTTTTTTTAGACAACCACGCGTTCTACTCCATTTATGGCTCTTAATTAATAATATTTAATAAATGACTAATCATTCTTTAAATTTAAATATAAGATATAACACATATCATATAAGTTTGAATACAGCTTTATTTTATGATACAGCAATCGTCTGTTGAAACATCGTCACCGAACAAATTGATTAGTTTACAACGAACTCTTGTCTATCATGTCATTGTATATTCTATCATTGGAATGATAATCCAGTTTAAACTTATATAAATAAATCAAGGAATCTCAATCAAAGTAATCCTTATACACGCAGGCATAAGCACTTTTAAATAGTAATACATCTAAATCTATCATTGTTATAAAAATAAAATTAATCACAAAAATCTGTATTTTAGTTTCTCAGAGAAATCACAGATTGTATGCAAGAATATAATTATAATGTATAAAGAGAATAGCAGAAAACAAAACCGACTGCCATCTTTAATGTATACTTATAAAATATATAAAAAAATATTGTATCCGAACGTTTAATAAATTAAAGTATGTATGAGTAGAGTGAACTATGGTAGAATTAGTAGTACTAGTATCATTGTATACGAGAGTACGGAAAAAAATTTTTTCGGAGATACTTTAAGGAGGAGGACCTTAAGACATTATGAACGAATTAAATTTTCTCTGAATTATTTGCTAAGGACGAATGGACGAATATTAAGTCCTCGTAATGTAAAAGACTCAACCGCAAAACAAGATTAGTAAGTCGCATATAAAAATTTGAAAAAATATGAATGCGTTTTAATTAATTATATATCTGTTTACTGTAGAGCAGTAAGATTAGATTTCTATTTCTCGATATACTGATCACATCTAATCTATAATGAATTATCATCATGTCTATATTTGCGGCTAATTATTAATTAATTTATAACTTTGATAGTGTTATGTACCTGTTTATTTCAATAAGGGGAATAAGGTTATCTTAGGATGTCGGTGTGATCAAATAAACTAATATCCAACAGAAATGTGAATATGGAAGTAAAGCTGAAGACAAAAACGGTAATTATATTAATTTAACAAAATCCTGTATTAATTTTTCTATCAAGAAAGTTAACCTACTATTTAAACGAACATGGCTCTACAATTGAGTAATAGACGCCCAAATTAAATACCATTGTATTATTATTATTTTTTATGGCATAGGTATGGCAGACGGGCTAGTGGGCCGGCCACCTGATAATAAGTGGTTACCACTACTCATAGACATTGGCACCGTAAAAAAAATAAACATTCATTAAATCGCCAATGTACCATTGACCTTGGAATCTAAGATGTTATTTACCCGTGCCAGTAATTACCTTGGCCCACTCACCCCTCAAACCGGATCTCAACAATACTAAGTACTTCTTCTTGGTGGTAGAATATCTGATGAGTGGGTGATACCTACCCAGACGAGCTTGCACAAAGCTCTACCACCAAGTAACCTACTAAGTTAACAAACATAGCTCTAAATTTATTTTCAATAATAAAAAAAAAACACATGAAATACAATATCTTAAATTTAAAATAAAAATCAAAAGCGTGTAGCCAGATGGGATCTCTAGTTTCTACTAAGGAATGTCGTAAGCTGGTCGTGTTGCGACGGGAATACACAACGAAGGTAAGAGCTTCAATTTATTGTAGAACCGGCTGAGATAAGCTCTATGTAATTTATTTATCGCACAAAGTTATACTAAGGATACTTAGTATCTAATCAATATTACAGTTTCTTATGAAGTCGTGTATAATATACCTTTTTTAATGCTTTTGTAATTCATCACAAAAAACTACGTACACACATCAACTAATCTCTGTACAAATTATTGTCTATTATGTTATATTTAATACCAGTTTTTGGCCACGGCTTCTCGCGTTTTGAGGGTTGGTTGTCAGGTATTATTCAAACAAGCCTCTCCCTTTGAGGAGAAGGTTTAGAACATATTCCACCACGCTGCTCCAATGCGGGTTGGCAGAATACACATGTGGCAGAATTTCGTTGAAATTAGACACATGCAGGTTTCCTCACGATGTTTTCTTTCACCGCCGAGCACGAGATGAATTATAAACACAAATTAAGCACATGAAAATTCAGTGGTGCCTGCCTGGGTTTGAAATCATCGGTTAAGATGCACGCGTTCTAACCACTGGACCATCTCGGCTCATTCAAACAATATATTTATAAATTATATCCTATGTGTTATTCTGATGCACAAGCTATATTAAAGTTTAATTAAAATCAATTTTGTAGTTTTTGTGTGAAAAAGTAACATATATCTATTTATACAAACTTTCGCCTTTAAAATATAAGTAAGGATAAGTATTAGCTCAGCAATAATTATGTAAATGCATATTGTATGTTATGCATTTTATATATGTATATAAGACACATCACTGGGCTTTCTATTAAAATGAATATTTATTAACGTTTTTAAATGTATCTTATTTATTTATTAAAGTAGATTTGTACATTCTAAATTATATATTTTAGTTATTAAACATATACTTTTATTATTTATTTATTTCTTATTCAATATGATATAAGCTTTACCTGCATTTGAAGGAGTCTGGAACCGCCGCCCTTCTCCATAGTAACTTCAATATTTAAATAAACACTAAATGGAAGACAATCACGTTGATATAAATACAGATGTAATAGTTTTAATTTACATAAACGTTTAACAATACTCGCGATTTATATAAACACAATAATTCACAATATTTGACACAAAAGGATTGACATGACAAATAATTTTACCGCCGATTTCGATAATTCGAAAATGGAATTCGCGTTCGGGAAAGAGCGCCTTGTTTTTTTTTCAAATCGTGGGCGCACGGCTTATTGCCATACAGCCGTTGTGAATGAGTTCAGTATACCGATTAAACAGCTAAACAAGCCGGTCGCCAAGCGCCTCGGCCGTAGGACTCAGCTGTTATGGCTGAGCGATTTACCGCGAGATGGCGGGGCGTGCAGCCTGCATGACTGTGCGCTGAGTAATCGACTGGCTGCAACAACGCCCTGTACGTACGTGCGATAAGTTTTGCTGTTTACTAACTTAGATAATAAATTATGTAACTTAGTCCAAGTTACGGAATGAATAAAAATATGTCATATAAAAAGATTTATTTATTATTTTAATTTGCTTTTCCTCGCGTACGTCTCTTTTCGTAAAAAATATGTGAATAATTACTGTAATTAATTTAAAAGAATGACGTTATAATATATAACCGCATTTAACTTAGGAAATATTTATGATAGCTTAAATAATGATGTTATGTATTGATAGACATTGGGTGCATAATGTAAAACATCTGCAGTGCGGTCTGCATCGCGGATGCTGCAGTATTTTATAGATGTATACTGGCGTCTGTCATCTGTGTATAGAATACGCTTAGGATAGGGCTGCGGACTTACATAAAATTTGGTTAGTAAAAAATAACCTTTTTAAAATTGTTATAACAACTTCTTTGACAGAAAATAGATTAAATTGAAAACATCTCTTCTGAAAAAGCTCTTATGTTTTAAAATATATTCTGTTTTAATTTGTACTCAAAGAAAATATTTTTTTATTATTTAATAAGATTTTTTATTGCACACAGTTGCAGCCCTAACCTATACTGCTGTACAAATAATGTCGTACAGAATCAAATATAAATGACACTTGGAGGATGGCGAGTGCATTATAAAATGTCATCTATTTTATACATTCTGAATGTTAATATAACAAAACTATAAGAGAAACATCGATCTTTTCGCCAAAATATAGCGGATTGAAATCCGGGTCAGCATAACCGTATAAATTTGCTGAGTTTATAATAAATCAATCTTGTGGTCGATGATGAAATGACATTACGTGAAAACTCGTGTGTTAGATGAATGTTGTCACATTGCCCCGAGACTCCCATGAGTATTTTATTTTATATCGTATGAGCAGTTGAAGATTCTTTTATATTTATAAAGGGTGAAGTTCATATTTGTTTATTTACATACAGAAAAAATTATGTATCTAGTTGAATTTGTATTTCATTGGAGAAAAAGAAATTTCTTGCTTCACAATAGAATCTATATTACAAATGAGTGGTTGTTTTAATTTTAATCTAATCTGATTCAAAACTGTTTGTGAAGCCATTTTGGATAAAGAATGATTTGAATTATTGATTGAATAATATCTTCCAGAATGTATTTCGAAGTATATCTTCATACAGATACTCGAGTACAGTATTAGTATCGGGGTCCAGAGTTATAATGAGATAGTCATTGCCTTCGTTAGGTGCATGTGCTCGTTTGTGGATTCCATACCTAATATTTAGTTTACTTTACTACTCGATATCATACCTCGATAAACTTTTGACCTGATGTGACCCGAAGATGAAGATTTAAATCGTGGTTAGGATCAAAAACAAAATTGTAAAATAGGAAGGAAGGTAGGAAGGAACACAGAAAGTTGCTAGTTATTTTACTTGGTAGTATAGCTTTGTGCAAGCCCGTCTGGGTAAGTACCAACCTCTTTTCATATATTCTACCGCGAAATAGTATAGTATTGCTATGTTCCGGTTTAATGGGTGATCGAGCCAGTCTAACTACAGGCACAAGGGACATACAATCTTATTAGTTCCCATGGTTGGTGGCACATTGGCGATGTAATGAATATAAAATAAAAAACGAACTCGTACTCCTATGACTCGAAGAGTATGTGCTTGTATTGTGCATAGTATGTACTTGCATTGACACTTATTTTTTTACAAAGCGAGGATTCATACATGTGTTCTGCGTTCACACGCTCAAGCCCAGTGTGCGGCCAACTATCGATCTTAGGATAAGAATGACAAACAAGTTTATTTCATTATTGTTTATTTGTCTTCAGCCTTGACTGTACATAAAGATAGCAATCTCTGTAACATAATAAATACTTTTATTAGTGACCTCCTTATATTGTTTTTCTTTGAATCTCTGAAATTGGAACGTGTATCTTTACTACTAAATTTATAGTCACTTACTATTTCATAGTGTTATTATTTGCAGTCTAGGTATATAAGTGTAAATTATATTAAAGTCTGCAGTCTGACGGTAACTTGTGTGAACTGAACACGTGTATCCAACACGTCAAAAAGGATTATCGTAGTCTTTTAAAATATATCGAGCGTTCCTCGATAAATGAAGTAAGTGATATCGTAAGTGAATCGTGTAAATACCTAATAAAAAATATTATTATAATGACATTATTGTGGAGTTTTTTGTAAAGTATGATATATGAAGCTTGTCTTGACTGGTTACTATGACCTTTGCTGAAGACAAATGACGCTTTAACTTATAAAATGATACTGTACGAATAATGTTAATTATACATATTTGCTTTATAGGAGTATCATATTATTTTCAATATTGAGACACACGAAATAAAACATCACATATCACCTCATTGGCGTTTATTTTAAAAAAGTTACATACAAACATTCATATTGACGTGAACGTTTAACTATCGTGACACACCTCCACTACGCACCTCTAAGTTCTTATTTGTCATTACGTTTTGTTAGCACACGATGTAACTTTTGTTTTAGTCGAATTATTTAAATGGAACAAAAATATTAAACTATCACAGATACTAAATTAGGAAAACGTATGTATACCATAGAGTAAGTACAGCATTCGATATTTCTAGAATAGAAAAAAAAAACAATTCGTCGGTGCTATAAGTTTACCAGATAATACATGAAAAATAAATAAATATATCCTTAGTCTGATTTCATATTGATTGTATTTTATACTGTTTACAAGTCCGCTGCTTGGTATTCTTCTATCAATAATACTATAGTCCATTTCAATGGTAAGAAGAGGAAAGACAAATGAACAACTTTGTCCTTGAAATGACGTGACCTCATTGGTCGAGATCTAAAATAATCTATGATATTCATTTTATAGATTTGTGTAAAAAATGTGTAATGGATGGCGTCGAAGATGTAATCGGAATATAAGTAGTGGTTATAAGTAAGGGAATTTATGTGATAGTTAGATAGGATATTAAAAACAATAACTGCACGGAATGTGTAAATCTAAGTTTTGTTAGTGTTTACTCATTCTGCCATTGGAATAGGGTATAAAATTATACTTCAGATTCATGATGTATTGAGGCGAGTGAATATATTTGTGAAGTAGGTTGTTTGAAGTAGAGTTATTCGCTTGAACGCGCTAAACTCAGTGACAATAACAATGCCTTGTTTTTAGCTATGACGACCTATGACTCTTAGCTGTAACTTGATGCGAGTGACATAAAGCGAAGAAACTAATTTAAAAAATATAATCTGAATATAAATATATTATATCAAGAATTCAAAAAGTACATCGTGTGCTAATTATTGTTCTATTGGATATTCACTAATTGCAATCGATGTTTTAATCACTGGTATTCTAATTTTTTTCTTAAATCTATTTTTATTTAACTTTAAGTATGAAACACGTTTGGCAACACAAAGGGTATTAATTATTACACTAATAATTTAATTCTCTCTATATACTTATTAAAAATACCAGTGATTATATTTTTATATAGATTTGGCCATACAGTTTTTTTTTATTCTGTGACGAAATAACAAAATGGCAATGATTAAATCGAAAAACATCAAAAAGCGAATACGAACTGTACCGACAAATCTAGACAAATGTCAGGCTAAAAGGACTTCCTAATTGAAATCAATTTTAACGAACAAAATAAATGCTCACACATAATTCACTTTGCAAAATCAATTTGAAAAGTGCTTATTACAAAAATACTTATTGTGACGTAACCAGCGTCACACTTTATTGCTGCCTAATATATTATTATAATCATTTTAAGGTAAAAATTTATATAAAAAACGAAGAAAATATTTTACACGTATTTTAAAACTAAATATGTTTTCATATAAATATTATAAATAATTCACTCCCGATAGTCGGAGAATTTCAGTTGTTGCCATTTTCAATATATTTTTTGATTAAAGAACACATTTAAAAAGTATTATTTCATGATCGTTTTCGCGCCACTAACTTTTAAAAACACCTATCTTATCTAACATACTCATAATTACACAGTACGCTACTAAATCTATAATTTCATTGCAAGATTGCTCTCTATAATGTAGAGTGACTAAGTTAATAAAGAAATAATATTGTAATATATTTTCTAAATAATTGTTCTCAAAGTTCTTCAAAGGCGAAGGACACATAAATAGAAAAACTGTGTAAGTCAATAGACATACATTTAAATGCACAATGGCAATACTACCACTATACATAATACCAATAAATAAATAAATAAATATTGGACAACATCATATACATTACTCTGATCCCAATGTAAGTAGCTAAAGCACTTGTGTTATGGAAAATCAGAAGTAACGACGGTACCACATACACCCAGACTCAAGACAACATAGAAAATTAATGAACTTTTTCTACATTGACTCGGCCGGGAATCGAACCCGGGACCTCAGAGTATCGTACCCATGAAAACCGGTGTACACACTACCCGACCACGGAGGTCGTCAACCTGCCAATACCAGTATACACATTTCAATACAAATGTGAAATTTTTGTTGAAAGTTATAATTAAAGTAACAGTTCGTATTGGGATGAAAAAGAGAAGTATTCTCCACTACTCCATTGCAGTTTGAAGTATCTCAAAATTTTCACCGATGTAGAGAGAAATCTTGCAATGCAATGTTCCGCAGGGTCAGGGTTACATTTTGCGTTGACCGTGCCTAGGATTTTACACAACACAGGTATTAGGTAAATAACGTTAGGCAGTCTTTGGGTAGGTCGGAAGATTTTATAGCGACTAGATATAATTATACATTTGACAATAATTTTACTAATACCAACTAACTAAATCGCACATTTAGAAGATTTTTTGGAGCCTTAAAATTTTAATTATAATTCTGAAATCGGATCGATCTTTATTCCCAATTTCACATATGTCTTGCTTTATAAGCTTCCTTGAAGTTTTGTTTCAAGTTGAAACGATTGTAATACTGAATATTTTTGGTTTAATTGTATCAAGCAATATTTAAATAAACCATTTCCAAATCACGCTAAAACTTTGCTTCAAGAGTAGCAATGGCAGTAAGGACCAGCCCTTTGACCTGTTGCTTCGTATAGAATCTTCTCATTATAAGAAAACATTCCAAATTTTATGCAAGGTTTTAAAATTAAAAAAATATAATATCGAATGGCTCCAAAATGTGCGGGAATTCTTGTGTTATCCTACCGACCAAAGTCTACGTACTAACATCGAATTTATTAACTTACATCTATAATATGAAATTCCAATAATTCAATGGATAATAATTATTATTCAAATATAATTGGTGTTATAGGGGACAAAGCGATTTACTTAAATCTATATATTTAAACTTAAAAGTTTCATTTGTTATTTTGTTTTGTGCGATTTTACATTTATATTACCATTTATGTTTGTGTAGAATACGAAACGGTTGCTTCTTAAGCATTACTTTACCCTGCATTCGTACACGTAAAACTCTCAAAAAATTTAAAAATATATCTTTTGATATATTTAAAGACTTAAAAAGGTACAGAATTGCGAATAAACTATAAAAAAAATACCGTCTCAAGGAAAACAGTGAGAAAATATTACAATTATCCAATCCCATTTTTTACTGTGCTTACAAAGTCTATGTCTAATTGAACATCGTCTAAGAATTGTAGGCCGTATAATAAAATACGAGGTTCTAAAGGTTTAATGGCTACATACATCTTCTCTAAAACAAACACAGTTACCTCTAAAGAGCATGCAACTATTACAGGAATCACTTTCCTATTAGTCAATTCAATAACGTAGGTACTTCTCTCTCTGAAAATTGTTGAAATATAAAATTCATAAGACATTTTTTTGTAATTGTAGTTTTATCTCAATTGTCGCATTCAAATGTTTCTTCCGTGACCAGCACATGTACTTTCTTTACCTAATATTGAGCAATAGTATAGCGTAATACTTTGGAACCACGTTATAATTCAACCATTTTATGACGATTAAGAAAACATCAAATATTAGTATTGGTTATGTCAAACGGATATATGTTACGCTAACAAATACTCGCGAGCTTTATCAATGACTAGCCGTCTCAAAATTTTCCACCTTCTTTGAATTCGTTGATTAAAGGAAATCAGAAGACCGTACGTATAAATAATTCGATATCTTCACATCATGAAATCGCCACAGTCGACTCCGAAGTCCCAGTCATCTGATGTTGTGGCAGCGTCGTCGTACTCAGCGAGAGCTTGTTCGTAGGCCGCAGCTTCATAGGCTGTGACGCCATCGAGCATGGAACAGGCTTGGGAAACATTGGTGTGATGCATGATGGGCATCGCGTGGAGTGCGAAGTCCTCTCCTTCTTGTGACCATGTGAGACCTGTAACCCAATTATTTGGAATAAAATCTAAAGGTACTTTGATAAATTGATTGTTCGTGCTAAGATTATTTTAACAATTATTCGACATTAAGATATGTATATACAATACATACATATTTGCTTATGGCAGATGGTCATGGTTACTGATAAAATTAACATAATAAACATGTATTATAAACACGTACGACTTTTAGAGCCCCGTTGTAGCTATCGTATCAATTGATTTATCATATTATTTGATCATATTATACATACATATACATATTTCACTTACGTCCACTCCATACGCCGTTGGGCAAAGTGACCCAGCCCCATCCCTGGCCCCAAGCCAGTTCGTGGTCCAGCTGTCCTGCCAGTGGTACCTGTCGTTTGATCACCGCGACAAGACCGCGACCGTCCAGTGCGCCCACTGCGTTGCGAGACGAACGCGCGTACATTTCAGAAGATGTTGTTGCTATAATTTAAACATAACACACTTTGAATGTTCCGTACACTGTACCATCAAAATGTTAATAAAAAGGTTGGTAGTATATATTTACTATTTGGTGCCTATAAATTATATATGAACAACTTGTTGTGGGCCGAGGCTTCGCTGCTTTTTTGTCGTTAGTTGAAGGTATAAAAAGCCTATGTCCTTCCTTAATGTTCGAGCCGATTAAATACTACATTCCATCAAGTTCGGTTTAGTGGTGTGGTTTTGCAGTGAAAGAGCAACAGACAGACTAGTTACATTCGCATTTATAAAATTAGTATAGATAACAGAAAACTGTTATTCTTTGGAGTAGATCCGGATCCGTAATAAGTATTACGGTTGGCAATCCAATCGGAAATCCGTAGCGAGCTAGACTAAGGGATAATGACTGATATAGTCTGACTTATCCGTTGGTAAAAGTAGTCTTCTAGCCTTGAGAGATTACTCAATTAGTTTAGCATTATTTAAAAGAAAAAAAATCGTAATTTTTTCACATAAAAAAGTTATCTGTCAATTTAAAGTTAGTTATTAATTGTGAAATAAGAAAGGTCGCCTGGATGACTTCATTGGCTAGTCTCAAGAGATACTAGCTAACTACGATGGATATATAATTATAGAGTGCACAAGTATGAGTGCAAATATAATTAAACCCTTTATTCCCTCACACTCATAATCCGATTGGACAGCGAATCCGACACGGCCACTAATAGTTCAAAATCAAATTATTCTTTATTCAAGTCTTGTTACAGTGTTAAGTTAAATGTCACGGTTTCGGAAAGAAGATTCTACCGAGAAGACAAGAAACTTACTATAGTTACTCTTTTCCACAATTTAAATTACAGAGTATGTCAGTAGATTACAATTAATTTTTTATATATCATGCCTAGAAATCAATAAATACTAAGTCCACGTTTGTATATATAATTTTCATTATAGTCTTAATATTAGTGATAACTGATAACGTACAATACGTTTTATTATTAAAATCAATTGGTGTAAACTTCCTTTGACATAGTTTCTTATTGAATTCATTTATCATTATTATATTCGAAATTCGTTGAGTTGTATAATATCTCATTTCTATTCGTGAAATATTATCTACAATGATTTAACTACACGTAATTGGTTGGCTCGTTCCTTTGTTTACGTGAAGCTGAACGTCACGTAGTAATCATAGTTAAATACTAAGAATTTAATCTATCTCGAGCTTTAGGTATTCCAGGTGTTAAGATAAACTAAATTGTACGAGATTGTGGTTAGATATCTGAATTTCTGTGATTAGGATTTAGATATTATCTTATATAGGTTCAAATGTTAAATTCTGTTTATTTTGCTATTATTTTAAATTCTAGTTTGTAATAAGGTAATAAGATCCTTTAACGGCGTCCTCTTTAATGGCAGGCTTTGATAATTTCAATGGATTTGGGATGGGTTTTTTCTAGGAGGCCTGATTTTTTTTACCATTTAGCTTAGAAGCTTTTGCCCACTAGCCCGCCACAGAGAAGTGGCGGTGGGTGAATACATTGACGTAAGTAATAATTGGTTTAATAAATATTATGTTTCCGATTATATTGTTGTACAGAGTAGGTACCGCAGCTTGGCGGTAGAAAATATGGTGAACAGGAATTATCTAAACAGATTAAGATATCTGAGTAATTCGCCACCACAGGTAATATAATTTCTACATAACACAGTAAACGTAACATGCGTACAACTAATATAGTTAAAACTTAAGTTTAGTTTGTGGGTTTGTTTCGTAAGTAACAAGTATCTGAAACTTTTCAACGGCATTAGGCCATTGAAAAGTTTCAGACAGTGATCACCGTTCAATAAATTTTCAGTTATGTATTCAATTTCCTATTGTATGAAAATGATAAGTATGGCAACGTAAATAAAAGGTAAATAATAAGACTAAAGGTTTGCAAGAATAAAATATTAAATTGTTCAAATTTTATACAATATTTACTTACGTTGATAAAAAAACTGTGATTTGATAGTGAGAGTGAGAATAGAATAAAACCAAGCTATATTACTATAGAAATATATAAAAGAAAATCAAAAGAAATATATAAAACATAACATACGATATAAAAAAAAAAACTTAAAATATTTTAAACATTCAAATGTTTATTATCTCTATTGAGTTTTTACTACGAAATGAAGAAAACATCAATGTACTGTTGGGGAATGTATAAAATCTTAACACTCAAATATTCTTTTTAAAATCAGCTTTATTTTATTCCTATAAATGTTTTACGCCACCAAGTTTTTACTTTAAGTGTTTGCAAAGTTTCATTTTGATCAATTTGCCACGCATAAACTTACAGGAGTAGTTCAATGAATCAAAAATGCATAAAAATATTTATAATTATAAATGAGGAAATAACAGTTTAATCTTGTATTAAATAGTTAAATGAAATTAAAATATAATAATACCAAAAGTATATTATTGATACCGAAGCGAGTAACAATTTGTTATGTCTTGCTGAAATTAAGTATTGAATTTTGTATGCATTCAGTGTCGATTTTAGTGGGGGGTGCGATGGGGCGACGGCCCAGTGCGACAAATTTTGGAGCTACCTAGCTTCCCTTGCTGAATACTCTCTATTTTATGCCCTACGACTATCACATTAGATAGGGCCCCAGAAAGGTCAAAGATGGCCCTGGAACCACCCGGACCTTGCGCGAAAAGGGCAACGAATGCTCATCTAGCCAGAGGCGCTTAAAGCCTCACCTACGCATTTTCATATCATGAATAATTACAGGTTTTTGTATTAATTACAAGACCTAATTAAGGTTTCGCTCATAACTTAAGGAGAAGCCATATAAGTGGTGCCCTTTAAAATTTTAAGCTAAGTAGTTTCACAGGTAAGGCATGGGCAGCTGGTAAATTTTTGCAGATAGTGTCTGCTGTGACCCATAATCAGTCAAAGAGTCATCAAAATAACCACACGATCACTGAACTAAAGCAGCTTAAGGGACTCCTCAACTTTTTTAAAGAAACACAAACGAGAAAAATATGTAATAAATTTTTAAAATGTCAAAAGGTCGACGATAAAGCAAAGCAATATTTCCTCTTAGTGTGGCCAATTGCCAATTGCAAGAGTTGAACTGTATAAAGTTATATTATTTCTCTTTATCTCTAATTATATAGCAAAGTCTTAATTGTAAACGTGTGAGGTCGGACGATTATTATATATGAAGGTTTTCACACGAAGGATTTATACGGTCTTAAAGGTACATACATCTAATTAGAGCGAAGTGGTAAAGTACGTAACATGATCTACAAGGGACGAATTAACGTGGCTCCGGCTAATGACAATAATTAAGATATACGTAAATTTTAGATGGATTTTAATGGCTAGGTAAGATACGTATAGATCTTTATCTATCTATGGAATCTTGACGTCATTTCGAATAGATGATTGAAGTTAAACTTCTCTAGATAAGATTAAAATTTCAAGATCAATTTCATGTGCAACATTTTTGTACACAGCTAATTCTGTAATTGTTTCACTTTACTTAAAGTAAATTCTTGTCTCACGTTGATTTTCGTCACTTGTATGCCGATTTCAAAATTCTTAAGTTTAGGGCAGACGAGATTCATTAAAATTGCGTTGATAAGAAGTACAAAAAAAAAGACAATAATTATAAAGTCGTTACCATTATAATTGTTGTTGTTATAATTGTTGTTTGCAAATAACAGACTTAACAATATAAATAAGAAATTATTTGAAATGATTTGTTCTTTCAAAAAGGAATTCTAAATTTGGCTTTATTGATGAACCATAACTGAAAGGTTATCGAACTTGGTTTATACATCGAGCAGTTTCTATCCACTAATCTGAGCCGTGACTGGACAGCCGTTATAGGTTTGCGGGCGCCAAGTCTGTCGTTTAGAAGTTCTAATCTTAATTGCAACCTCTGATAGCCGCTTCAGATAGGACCGTATTTAGAAGATCTCCATATTATAATCCTTGTTTTAATACCAGGGGGCTTTATGATCGCTTACTAATGACTTAGGTTATTCGAGGCTTTTTGATATAGAGAGAGATCGTATGAACGGATCTAAATTGTAATGAATATTATAATATATAAATTTAAACGATCGTAACATTTAATTTGCAATTTGTTGTTATAAATTATGGACACGGATCTACTAATAAATTAGACGTAGAGAAATTAATCTTGTTTTTTTTATTCTATTGCATACTATTTCGATGTCTTAAAGAAATCAACAAGTGCTGTTATGTTGAAACTCACTTTATATTTCATGCGCGATTTTGTTGCATCGTTTGAATTATTATAATTATAATAGTCGGAAACCACTCATGAAATTTCACGATCGTGTTGTGCACGAGGTTTGTGTGACTGTTTATAGAAAGCTCTAGATCTCATTTTTCATTTTTATGAGATTATTTCCTTATATTTCAATAAATATATCTTGTTATACTAATCGATTTATTATATTTCATTATGCTTCAAAAGACTTTCGCTTTCTTTTGATCTATAATTTAGATTAAAACTTTTACATATTTTACTTTTATTAATATATCAATGTTTTTATTAATAATCAATGTTTGTGATTTTTTACGACCATTTGATCGTGACTTAATTACATTTACATTATATTCCAGTTTATATGTAACGTAACATATTACTTTTATGAGCAAAATAAAGAATATATACAAAAATGTATGCATCACACCCTCGAATCCATAATACTTACAGATACAGAATTACGGACTCAGCCTTTTTTTATGATGTAAAATTATTTGTTTTAAGCCGTAACGTAATATAATTTATTATTATTTGCATTTTAAAATATAGATCAAAGTTGATTAACGCGAAATCTCGAATCGATTTGTCGTTGTTTGAAGCGTAAA
Organism: Vanessa atalanta; assembly: GCF_905147765.1. Taxonomy (NCBI): domain Eukaryota; kingdom Metazoa; phylum Arthropoda; class Insecta; order Lepidoptera; family Nymphalidae; genus Vanessa; species Vanessa atalanta. Next base: position 8,924,047 of record NC_061888.1, on the reverse strand, counting down.
CTCGATTATCGGTGATTTTAGTCAGTAATCTAATAACTTTACAGCATTTTATTTTGCATTAAAATATTCACAACGATTATCTAGGTTTATTATTCGAAGCATGAATAGGAAAAGACAAAACAGTACCATTTACCATCTGCTTGTCAATTGTACGCCTTTTTATTTGTTGTTTAAAAGCAGTTGACGACTGTGTTAACAAAAATATATACATATTATAAATGAGAGTAGATTTTGTTTAAATAATTTAATTTCGTGTTTTCTCATATGTTCATTAATCATTATCGAATTTCCACCAAAAGCTGGTCAAATTGTGATATTGAAATTATGTCGTATTCAAAACGTACCAAATTTAACAAAAGAAATGATTATATCCTTTAAATTGGACAAAAAATTGGTTCCAAACATAAAATATTATGTATTTATTAGTTGTACATATTTGGTACACAAATTAAATTAACTAGATTCCAAAGTATCAATTTAAAAATATAACATTACTATTTTTTTTATTATTTTCAAAATCGAATGAAGGCATTTATTTTAGGTGATGTTATTTATTTTATAATTATTAGAATACAAGACATAATAAGTTTTTCTTATAATATGATAATTATTCTGGCGTTCCTGAATTATACAACATAGGTTGACACAAAGTTATTAGTCATTTTTTTTTAACGCTGGCAAGTATTTCGAGAAGTGTCAACTAATAATGTGATCGTTAGTTACAACTTACAACACATCAAGCGATTAATTGAAAATGCTATCTTCATTTTGCTATAAGTAAGTTTTTAGCAATAAATTTATTTGGGATACTAGTTGTTTAGAAAATATTTGCTTTGTTTTTTGTTATTTTTATTATATTAGTTAAAAAAAGTAATTACTTCATTGTTGAGTGTTAAGTCGATGTTGCTACTAAACTATGATATAAAAATAATTAAAAACGATAATACGTACGTCGTACTCTGACCGTTGGTCTTTTGAAAGCAGTACGGAGATAGGGCATTGACATCACCAGCTCGATGTGAGGCGGCGGAGGCAGCTGAAAATTTTATAATATACATGAATATAATATTATTTTCTACAAAACGTAAGTAAATAAGGTTAGTCTTCCACCGGATGTACACGAGATGCATTGAAAGTGTACGGAAATGTTGTTACGTTCCATCATCCCACTACTCCGTATCTTTATTTATTTTAATTAAGTTGTATTGGCTCACGTGTAGTATGAAACTTGTGTAGGTTTTTAGGGCTGGGTGAAGATATATCCAAAAATTCTCGTATACTTACAGTTTTTGAGATAGCTGCCATCCATTCCCTTTGTAAGCAGTAAAATAATATTTATGTATTAAATATTGTATTGATATTTAAAAAATATGATATAGGTAGGCGGACTGACAACTGAGCCATTTGATGATCACAACTGACCATAGACAATGGCGCTGTAAGAAATATTAACCATTCCTTACATCGCCAATGCGCCATCGACCTTGAGAACTAAGATGTTAGTCCTGTAATTACAAGATCAATAAATATTTTCTTAAATTCTCTAAGAACACCACATATATGGAGATACCTTTATTTTAATAAATAACTATAATCTGTAAATTATAGTCTTTAGTTTTGTTGGATTTTATTAATAATAATGGAAGAACTTAAAGTGTCTATCAGAGACAATAAATTAATATTTGCTATTTTTCCTAGAAGAGATAAAAGTATATTAGCTGTAATATTAGTGACACACTACCACGAGCAATAGAGTAAGTCATGGTGACTCACTGCTGTGCATATGAAACTGCGATTCTAACAAAAGAAAAGTTGCCAACTTTTCTTGATCGAACAATTCTTTAATTCTGAATAAACAAATATTGATAAAATATTGTGTTGTTAAATCTTTTTTAAATCTTTGTTTATCGAGGATAACCCATTGACGATTTAAAACAGCTTCTAAAAGCCTACTCGAATAAAGTGTATTAATTTGGTTTTGATTGATTGACTATAAATGGACTGTACCACAAAATCGCACAATTATCGTATTTTTTGACATATTTATTAATTGCAAAATATAAAAAAAAAAGTATATAATATATTTTAAATAAATATTATTGTATACACGCAACAGAGTCTGACCTTTGATATACAGGGCAGGCCAGTGCAATATACGGTATACTAACACCTCTGAGCCTTTAGAACGAGTCAAGGGACTCCTATTCAAATAATAAATGGTGTACGTCCTCCGGCTTGTCACAGTTCGGGCAATTGGGGTTTTTCCCACGAGAAATCCCAAAACACTTTCTGTAGTTATTTATACAATATTTATCTTGAAAATATATGGAAATAAATACTTGGTGGTAGTGCTTTGTTCAAAAGTCTGGGTAAGTACCACCCACTTACCAGATAATCTACTAGTAAATAGCAATACTTAGTATTTGTGTTCCAGATTGAAGGGTGAGTGTGCCAGTGTAACTACAAGCATAAGGAACATAACATCTTAGCTCCCCATGTTTCTGCTGCATTGGCTACAGGAATATTTAATATTTCTTAGAGCGCCAATGTCTATGGGCGGTGATGACTTCTTGTCATCAAGTGGCCCGTGCACCAAATTACACCATTTATAAGAAAATTAATAAAAAACGGTTAGTATATATTAATGAATACATCAGTAAGTACTATGATATATTTCCATACGTTGGATACAATTACCCTTAACCTAAATTTATTTGAAAGTATACAAAAACAATTTTATATATATTTAAACGAGACGAGACCCGAAAGTTGACGTGAGATAATCGCGGATGAAATCAGAGATAATACACTAATATTATAAATGTGAAAGTAATGTCCGTCTGTTTGTGACATCTGTTACCCTTCCACGTCTAAACCACTACATCGAATTTGATGTTTTTTTTTAATAATGCTTGAATCTTAAGAAAGGACATACATACTATAGACTATATACTTTTTTGTAACTAACATCTACGATCGCCATCCCTAATACGCAGGCGAAGACGTGTCCAAAAAATTGTGTCTTTTATAGTTTGTTATGTTTCATGACGTACATTTTTAAGACTCAGAATGAACTTCACGACTACATCAAATTATCTTCCGACATAGAATATTCGAAAATATTAAAGTCTTTGTTGAATTTTTGCGTTGTTTTATTTGTTATATTTTTGTGTCTGCAGTTTCTTTGGCTCAATCACCCTTTAAACTGGAACACAACAATACTAAGTATAGTGGTGTTGTGTAGGGGTAGGATAGGAATGTGATGAGTGGGTGCTACCTATCCAGACACACACAAAGACCGACCACCGAGACGATTCTAGTCTAGTTAGTATATACATTTAAAATCTGTACACTACGCTTTTTAATCTTACGCCCTTTATTCAAAGGTTGTCTGGCAGAGACAACTTCTCTAAATGATAACATCGCCTTCTAATTCTTTTTTCTCTAAAACCACAATAAAACATATATTAAGTATTGTATTCATATTATATAACGTATTTAAGTTACAATAAAATATTATAGAGATGTATAGACTTTTCTAGCATCTTCATTAACCACCCGACGAAAACTAACTCAGAAGTAACGAGACATTAGCTTGTCATCGGTCGTATGGTCAAGCAGCGTTGGTCGATTAAGGTCACTTAAGTCATTTTGATTTTACTTGATGTTATTTTATTATTGAAGTTTGCAGTATTTGTTTGTGATATTCTTTTGTGTGATACCTCGCTTCTGATTGCTAAATATATACCTATATTATTGAATAAACTGTACTTTTTTTTAAATTGAGCGTTTGAATAATTTAACGCGGATCAATTTAAATTATTTTAACAATAAGTAATAGTTATGGTAAATCACAAGATGCATATTTGTAAATACTAAATCTTCTCTTTGGAAATGTGAACGAATTTAGAAATCTCTATTGACCTTGTCCTGTGGAGGCTCCGGTGTTGTAGGCCTCCCCAAACCCCGGCCCAGTGCGTAGGTTAAATCCTGCAACTAAATAATAAACAAGTCCCGTTCGATTGGTCTGAAATTATTCACACGCCCAAGAGTGAGTCTATTTTGCAAATATATCTACAATCTACTAAGTATATTAAATATCGTAAATCGTTCTAAATAAAAAAAAAATACTTTTTGGAAGATTTTTTAAATGTTATATTTATTTAATATATCATCATTCCGATAGATTAGATTTTAATGAAAGTAAGCTTGGTTGGCTCTATTCAATATGTGCCATAAGTGTACTCCAAAGTATGCCCCGGAGCGAAATATTGAATACATTTCATTTCGTAAAATGAAATGGTTCTCGAGGGATGATAAAAAAAAACGTGTATCCACATACAGTGTCCATGTTCACGATATTGCAGAGACATTAGCTTGTCAAACATAAATGTATGTTTATATTTGACGTCAATGAAAGAAAATCTGTTCTAATAGTATAAATAAACGGATACGTGTGTTTGTTGGTTAGTTTATAGGCCGGAGAATGTCAATGTACTCGTTTATGTTATCGGATAATTATGCGGCCTGGCGCTAAAAGCACCAAAGTACATTTCGAGTGAAATGTACACCACATGTTGCCATTTGCTAAACCATATGAGAATTTATAAATAAATTTATGTTAAAACGGCATAAGACAATTTTACTTATTTTATTTATTTTTACTTCAATACTTTATTGACAACCACAAAGTAAATGGAACAGAAAGTGGACTTAATGCCTGAAGGCATTCTCTGCCAGTCAACCTTTAGGTCAAACAAAAAACCATGAAGGCGGTAATTAATAATTGTCAATACATAACAATATACATACTTATATATAAAAAAACATTTACATACATAAACTATAGTATCTACAAAATAAATACTGATCTATACTATCTATAGTGAAAACATATAATTAATTAATTAATAATAGTGGCTCTATTAGCCATGAAAACTAGATGCTTCTATTAAGTCATGAAAACTAGATGCTTTCTGATTGTGTGTAGACGAGTCTTAAAACTAAATTTAGAGGAAGGTTTTCTAATATGTTCGGGTACTTTGTTGCATAATCGGCGAAAAGAGGTTTGAAAGTTTGTATGGAAGTCCGTCATATTTAAAGTTAGAAACGAAACGAAAACGAAAAAATTACGTAGGTGCATATTTAAGCGTTTCTAGATATTCTACCTCTAAGGGGTGAAATAGGGGTTGAGTTTGGAAGTCTGTTAATTTTTAAGCTTATAATAATGTGAAACTTTATTAAAAAGGTACAAGGTTAAACCTTTAAAATGGTCAGAGTAGACCTAAGAGAAGACTGTTTTTCGCATGGACAATTCTATGTAGCCTGTTCGAGGATGAGCTCGACAAGCAGTCTGGTGATTCTAGCGCACGAAAGTCAAATCACAAATGAGGTATACAAAGAGATCTTAAATTAACGTAACATTTTAAATTAATCTGTAACTTAAGAATATTCCACGCGAGCCTAGCCGTGGGCTAGTAGTTGTAAGTAGTATAAAGTATAATAAACTTAAACCCATCCCGACTTCGCACCGGTGCAATTTCTTATTAATGAAAAAGAGAAAAGCGCGTAGTAAGAAAATATTTCTTAATATTAGTACCTAGTTATTTTATATAGTTAAGTATTCATTATTGGGTTAAAGGATAGTTACGTATGTCATAAATTAGATATATATTTATGAAAGATCAAAATTTGCTCTCGATTTATAGATTCTTTGGGTATTTTTAACTGCAAATGTCAAAATTATATTGTTCAAAGTTAATCGACCTTTCTTTTTTCTCGCTGGAAAAACGCTTTACGCATTTCCCCCACGTGGAAGTGGGGGGGGGGGCGCTTTGTCGTACTCGCCGGAGCCCGGTGCACCGGAATACCCGCTAAAAAACCAGCGGTACCCTCTCCGTCATTTCGGCGGGCGCCACGGGATCGCTTTCGCATGCTACGGCGACAAAAGTTAATCGACCTTCCGTGACGCAGCGAATGATTTATTTGGTTGGAAACTATTTGAAAAAACCTTCTAAAGTATATTCGAATGTAAAAAATACAATTTTAATCTATATTAAATTTGCAACCTCAAACTTATCTAGTAGATAACTATGAGGTTTGCTAGTGCCAACGAGGAAGATTTCGCGTAGCATATCAAAACGCAGCTAAATTAATAATCAATTAGATTAGTATTTAGTTTTTTTTTAAGTCAACAATAACTCAAGCACGACAAATAGTTTTGCGCGTGGACTAAAGTCTTGTCAGATTTTAATAGGAAGTCGACTAGAAGATTTGAGAAATACAAATTACTTGACGTAATTGAACTTAAATTAATATTATTTTCAAGAAGAGATCAGGAGATGATGAATTCATCTTGTCTTTTAGCCATCTTTTTTCATTTATGAATAAAAAAATCAAATTAAAAACCCATCTTTGAAATAATCTTTTATTAAATGGCATCCCTTTGTCTTCATCTCTTTAGTCCTGATGTTTAAAGATTCCACGAGGGTTTATCTGCTTATCTCAGAGCTTCCCTTCATTTGTATGCAAAGAGCACTGTTTGAAGAACTCCTTAAAATTGTAAACGGCGTTTTATTTCTGTGCAATGAAGGAAACTTTTATTTCATTGAAGCGGTTGAATTAGATGCAAATTTAATTAACATTGTTAAAGTTTAATAAGTATAAATATACAGTGATTACAATTTTGTTAAAACCAAACCAAAAAAAAAACAAAATGTAATGTGACGTGACTCTTTGCAAAGGAACTTTGCGATTACATTGACACTGAAGTTTAATTTTAAACTTTATTCAAAAGAGCATTTAAAATCATATCGTTTTTTTATATTATAAAAAAAACTTACGACATGAAAATATCTGATTGAAGATCTTTGACTTTTCGTAAATTAAAAAAAAAACAGATTATACAAAAAGTTCAGTATATAAACATGACTAAACATACGAGTTAATTACAAAATTCAGAGGTTCATTTGCGGAGGAACAACTTTTGCGTAGTAATAATACTAGCAGCATTCCGGCGCAAAAAGTTTGAATAAGTACATAATGTAACGACCTCTATTTTTTTAAGCAAACTATAATTTATTTTACATCTGTGAGCCATCAGCAGTCACATACACAGAACCGCATACTAGTAACTGTATAACATATACCTATTTACAAGAATATTAAATTCACGCTTGTCAAAATCAAAATCTAAGACTCACACATACTAGTAACTATATATCTATTTACAGGAATATTAAATTCACGCTTGTCAAAATCTATGTCAAAATATAATTTGTTCAGTAGGCAATTTGTATATGTCGCCGCGAATATTATTTAGCTGATAAAGGTGTTTTTATTATATTCTAAAAACAATTATTGTAAATGTTAAAAATTATTGTATGATTAAAATACGGCCGGTACTGATTTCTCATATTAACTTTGTGATGAATCAGTTCCGATACTTTTAAGAATTTTTTAATCGTGTCAATGAATTTTTGAAATTAATTATTCAGACTAAATTACTTGTAATTATTTTCATTTAAAATTACTAATTGTTTTATAAACAGAATTACCTAAAACATTTTTCAATTCAATGATTTTACAACATCCGTTTGTTTAATGATAAAGTGTTTTTGTGGTTGACGTCCGCCTCTGGTGGGGCGGACGATTTAATAAAAGAGGGTTGATTAGAGTGCAAGGCACACTTTGCTACCGACTTCCGACGAGAAAAGATTGTAAATAAAATCTATGTTGGTTAAATAAAATTAACTATTCTGAACTACGAGTATTGCTTGTTTTTGTTAACACTTCTTTACATTTCAACAAATACCATCGATATCTTAAAGTTGCTTTTCAGTATAAACATAGAATTATTATAACTATAACAGAGCCGATTACCAGAACAAGGTCAGCGGTTCCGTGTATTTTCAAAAAATAACTGCCTATCATAAATTCGATATATGTATATTTGTTGAAATATATATTTAATGAAAAATAGCGTCAAATATTAAGTTTATGTCATCTGTACTAATAAAACATTGCTTTGTACGTTATTTCGTAATGCCTACTTAAAACCTCTAGCAATATTTTTACATAAAACTTAGACCAGAATATGCACCGCGCTTCGAAGTAAGTTTTATATGATATTATTTTATAAGTAGTTACAGTTCATAGTTGCACCTACTTTAAATATATATATACCTATATATATAATATTTAAAGAAATGCGACGTTATAAACTTATTTCAAGAAAAAAAATAACAGAAACGATACAACAGTTAGCGAATGTAAACTATTATGATTAGAATAGATGTAAAATACAGCTAGCATAGTTTTTTTTTTTAAATTACCAATTTTATTTTGTACCTGAATATTTTAGTAACATCAAATGTGGTCGAAAAGCGCACTTATTAAGCAATCAGTAAACATCCTATTTTTAATAAATAATATTAAAAAAATAAACGACAATTGTCGATGTTCACGATACAAAAATACCATAAATATATAGAATAACTAGCTGAACCTGCGGTTTTACCCGCGCGAAATTTATAAAACACAAACTTTCAACTACCGTTTTACCCCCTTAGGGGTGGAGTTTCGTAAAATCCGTAATCCGTTTCGTAAATTTTTAGCGGATGTCTACACCCTATAAGATAAATATGTATGCAGTGAAATAATTCTAATTATAAAAGTGACTACGTTTCTTGTTGGCTCTCCATGGTATGTTGGAGTCAATTACATAAGTTTGTAAATTACATTCTCAAACAGACCAGTAACCAGTTGTATATTTACGTTAAACTAATTTGCAAATTCATGATAAAAGTATCCCAGCGCCAAACAGAACGAGGGACGTTTTGAATTTAAGTTTCTAATTAATTTTCCGATTAACTTACAACAAAGCATGAATATGTATGTATATATATTTTAATCGTTAGACCATTTTTTAAATGTTATAAAATTTGTATTGTATCTTGTTCATAAAAGTAGAGGCATTTTTAATAAGAAAGTCGAAGCCGCACCGCAGAACACGAGCGTCGAATGTCAGAATTTGATATGCGACTTTGACTATAATAAATTATACAATTTATAGGATACACGTATCAAAATGGCGTATTATTGTAAGTCGGTTGTCAAAATTTTACGAGTGAGATACGAAATGAATTCTTACAGAATCACACTGATGGTGTTGTTACCTCACCAGTCGTATTACTGTGGAAGACGTTTGTGTGAATCTTCTGTCTCTAAAGCAGCATTTAAATGTTGTACTGCTGAACTTTTCTCCTTTTGAGGAGCTGGTTGTATTTATTCTACCGCTGCTCCAATGCAAGTGCTCTTTGGTGCTCATGAAATTCATTTTTGTAATAAAATTTAAAATATTGACAAAGGATACTCTGATCTCATCAGGCATATACACCACCTAGAAATATCGAACCAATCTATTGAATTAGGGAAAAGGTCAATAATTAGTTTTATTATTTACTGCACGATGTAAATCTTTATTGAACTTCAATATGACGATCTCGCCGTTATTTTTACTCATAAAAAACATACTGGACGAGCTAGGGTAGACGATGCATTAAGAAAATAATGAAATTAATAAAATAACGCCACATCGAAATTCGATGGTTTGCATCTCCATTAGCCGATTCTGTATTGTTTGGAGTCAGAGATATGTATGTGGGCAAACACGTACATATAAAAAAATATAACCACAATTCTATAATTGTGGTTATTGTTCTTTATTGTAACTTCATTCAATTTTTGTTAAATAAAATTGGATGTTGAAATTAAATAAGAAGACAAATTTAAATCCGTCATTGTCAAGACCTAACGTAACTCAAGTGCTCCAAGACATTCTCGTTCATCAGGACGGTCGAACGCGGCGTATTTATGAATGCGTATATTCGCAATCTTGAGTAGAAATGTTAATAATGACCTGAAATTAATCTAATTATACGCGTAACTTTTTTTATAAATAGATTTAATTCTTATTATTTTAAATATAATTAAAAACTTATTATATACAATTAAGAGATATCCACTTTCATAAAAAATAGTATTATGAAAGTAGGCTGAAAAGTATATTATTCTTAAATTTTAATTCGTTACCAAACACCGCGTATTTCGATTGCGCTTAACAATGTTAAAGTTTCATGTTATTTATTGTTCGTGTCGAGCTTCGAAACCGCGCAATTTGTCAGAGCCCTTAATTTTGTTTCAGCTCAACGCCCTAACGGTCGAAGAGTGTCAGATATGATATAGTGGCCAAAAATGAAAAATATACTTCATGCTTCCAATCTACAACTAGTCTTGTTTATTTATTCGCAAAACAGCGTTTTGAAAAGATTTATCGTATATACGTGTGTAAATTGTTAAGAAGTTGTAAATTGTTTTAACATTTTTAATCTTTATGGAAAATTGGTATGGTGGTGATAACGTCCTCATGAATTATTTTGTCATGTCGATTATGTGCACTTTAAATGCAGAGAAGCAAAATGCCAATGTATTGCAGTGCTTGAGTGCGTGCGCAAACATTCGGTACTCTTCATTCCCTCACCCTGATAAATCGATAGGACAGGACTGACACGACCGGAGAGCGTTCAGATGCAGGAGGTGCAGGGCCAATGGCTTTACGTGCTTTTTAAGGCACGGGAGTTAACACTTCCTTGTTTCAAACCTCAGATTGCTATTAAAAATTACTGGACAGAAATACCCAGTGAGTAACTATATATTGTACACAACCCAATGTTTGAGCTGATGACATCGAGATCTGCAGACCGATGAGCTACTAATTTCACTTTAAATTAAATTATTTTACAAATTAACGTTTTGGCGGCTTAGTGATACTGATTCTTACCGCTGACGATAATTTATTGTAATCTTTATATAATTATGTAACTTCTGAGAGGCTGAATAGATATATTAATTTTATGGAGATAATGGTTCCAGATCTGGAATCCGACAGATGGCGCTGTAAAACTACTCATCAAGTATATATCTATTCACTCACGATGGCGCGCCTCTCCACGATAAATTATCGGCGTTTTAATAAAACTAATGACTGAAATTCGACGGTAATTAATTTGTAATAAAATATTAGATGCGTTGATTCGAAAGATGCGGAGGAAGAACGAGGCTCAAAGGGACGATACCTAGTCACTATTACAATAAAAAAATCAAATGTAAAAAAAACCTGTAATTTTATCTTTGACGCGACGTCATTGGCAATATAAACGTAAACTATGAATGTTGCAAATTAAATATTATGTAGATAAACGTGTACGTGTTAAGCGTATAGTAGTGCTTAATTTTAAAGATACTCCTGAGCAAAGGCCATACGTTACAAATAATAATAATATTTTGGACCCAAAAAAGAAAATAACAAGATCAAATCTAGTATCGATAGATAGAACTTTTAGA